>NC_091447.1:55389456-56714456 GCF_964237555.1 Oryctolagus cuniculus
AGGCATCCTTTGGCCAAATATGTCCACGCCACACATGCCACCCAGAGTACCCACACCACTCACCCACGCCACACACAGTATCCACACCACTCACCCACGCCACCCACACACACCACACACAGTATCCACACCACTCACCCCCACATACATAGTATCCACACCTCTCACCCACCCACCCACACCACACACAGTATCCACACCACTCACCCCCACATACATAGTATCCACACCTCTCACCCACCCACCCACACCACACACAGTATCCACACCACTCACCCTCCCCCCACAGTATCCATACTACTCACACCACACACAGTATCCACACCTCTCACACCACACACAGTATCCATACCACTCACCCACGCCACCCACACACACCACACACAGTATCCACACCACTCACCCCCACATACATAGTATCCACACCTCTCACCCACCCACCCACACCACACACAGTATCCACACCATTCACCCACGCCACCCACACCACACACACACACAGTATCCACACCACTCACCCCCCCACAGTATCCATACCACTCACACCACACACAGTATCCACACCACTCACCCACGCCACCCACACACACCACACACAGTATCCACACCACTCACCGACCCACCCACACCACACACAGTATCCACACCTCTCACCCACACCACACACACCACACACAGTATCCACACCTCTCACCCACCCACCCACACCACACACAGTATCCACACCTCTCACCCACCCACCCACACCACACACAGTATCCACACCACTCACCCCCCCACACTGTATCTACACCACTCACCCATTCCACCCACACTACACACACAATCCACACCACTCACCCACACCACACACACCACACACACAGTATCCACACCACTCACCCACGCCACCCACACCACAATCCATACACTCCCCCACACCACACACACCACACATGCCACACAATCCATGCCATCCACGCCACACACACCACAAGCTGCCCACACAACTCAGCCATCAGACAGCCAGGTTCACTGCCATGGTGCCACAACGCTGTGTTCAAATGTCCCTATTGTATTAAATGCGAAGGTACTGAGGCCGCCCACTTGGATGCACTCGAGTGAACGGAGTGGAAAGGAGAAGACACGGCATGGCATCTTGAGAGCACACATCCACGTGCACGTGGCTTGTTCTGCAGGCTCTCCCTGTGCCTACTTCACAAATCCAGCCCCAGCACAGGCAGGTGCACACAGAAAAAACACAGGAGAGGACACTTGGAGACGTTTGTAGGAGACGGGTTTAAACAATCAGCTCATTTCAGGGATGAACATTCTGAAACCCAGGAGTTCTTTCATAACTTAGTTTTCCATGAACTAAAGACCCCTTGTGTGCACGGGTGTCCAAGTGTCGCACCAGAACAGACTTATCTCCATGACCTCTCGCGGGCCCCTGCACAGGCTTCAGTGCTACCCCGTGGTTTCAGGTATCCACAGAGGGCTTGGACCAGCTCCAGAATGAGGGAACTGTTGCCCCTCATGGGCCCTCTGTCTGCTCACCCCCCACCCCGCCCCCCGACACAGGGCCTTCATTATTTCCAACCCAAGTGGGGCAGGAACAAGCTACAGCGACAGCTGGCCCCTCAAACATTTGCTGAGTGAGTGACAGGAGGGAGAGGTCCTGACAAGTCTTGCGAAGGCCTCCTTGTAATCCTCATCCCATTTGGGCACCGAACAACTGCTTGGGGTTGCAGGGCTGTTGGAGGCAAAAGCGGACAACCAGTTGCAAGCCATCAGCGTGACTGCGGACTCAGAAGCTGCCTCCCAGGGCAGTCATTTGGCACAGTGGCCAAGTCACTGCCTGGAATACCAGCATCCCATATAGAAGTGCCTGGACAGAGCCCCAGCTCCCCCACCCCACCTCCAATCCAGTTTCCTGCTAGTGTACTTCCTGGGAGGCTGCAGGTAACAGCTCAGGCACTTGGGTGCCTTCCACCTTCATAGGAGACCTGGAGCCCTGGGCTCCTGGTTTCAGCCTTGCCCAGCCTCATCTATCTCACGCATCTGAGGAGTGAACCAGCAGACAGAAGATCTTACTCACTATAGTGCAGGAACAGAGGGGAGGTATTTGAGGAGACTTACAGGTACTGCATAGACACCTAAAGCCAGATTTGAGCTAGGGGCACCCTGACTTCAGCCCAGACCCTCCCAGGTCCACCAACCAGGGATGACACCGGGAGCCACAGACAAGAAGGGGCGGAAGAGCAAAGAGGCCCCAGGCACGGCGGCTGCCCCATGCCCTCCCCGTCCCAGTCACAGGCAGTATTTCCCTACCAGTTTCATTTAAACTCTGTCCTGGAGAGGACCTAAGCCCACTCCCCACGAGCCAGAGAAGGGGAACCAGAGCAAATCTTCATGGACACGGCGCAGGTGCCCATGCGGCTCGGGGTCAAGACCCATGGGTCACTTCCAACTACAAGGCCCCCGACTCACAGCTAGGTTCTGTCCTCTGTGAGCTTAGCGCACAGAGCACTGCAGGGTTGGGGGCTCCCCCGTGCCCACAGCCACTGCCCAGCGCTATGACAGAGCCTGGACCAGGCAGCACTAGCCCAGGAAGGAGCAAACTCAGAATCCCAAGTACAGTTTCTACTGAGAAAAGGCAGTGGGAAAATGACTAAGTGGAGCCATCGCCAGCCAGGGACTGCCCAATGTGACCTCCACAGCACACGAACACAACCAGCATCTTGGTCAAGGAGAGGCTGCACGGCCCCAGGTGGTCTCACAGACCACGTCACCGTCTCAGCTACGCAAATGCACTCTGTGACATTCCACAGTGACGCCACCGCCCGCCACCATCTCAGAAGGCCTCCCCCCCCCCCAGTTGAGCGGCGTGCGCCTACACACAGATTACAGCACCCTGGTTCCAGACACCACACATGGCCAGGCCAAGAGTCCCACAGACATGCCTCCCAGGGTGGAGCAGAGGGAGCCCCGGGGAAGGAGCTAAGGGAAACAAGAGAGTCTCTCTGGACCAAGGCTCCCTGTCCCCCCAGGGCCCACGGGGCTCTGACTGCCTGAACGCCCTCCTTGCTCCACCCCTGACCTAGCACTGAGGGAGCTACCAAGCTTCCGACCTAATCCCCTGGAGCCCAGAGCACCACAGAGGCCCCCAGCCTTGCACCTCTCGAATTCCACACAGACATGGGCAGACAGGTCAGCCCCACAGGTGGACTCTGCATGGACAGGTTAGTGTCCAGAGGCCACGCCAGCAAATCCCTAGTCCTCACTGCGCATCGGCCTGGGCCTCACTCAAGGCTGGTTTAGGGCAATGGGCTTCCAGACACATTCTTCCCCAAGCACAAGCCCCAGGAAGCAGCCCGGCTTCCGTGGGCCCACAGGGCTGAGTGACCGTGGACTCAGACTGCAGTCTAAATGTCACCTCGCTCCGAAACTCAAAAGAGGCAGTGTTCTCCGAGAGCTCGGAAGCCCCGTCCTGGGGCGGTGACTACACGAGGGCTGCAGCAGAGACCTGCGGTGGAAAGCCTTAGCCGAGGATTCAGGAATAAAAATAACACGCTTCTATTCTACCAACCTGGGACTCCTCTCACTCCCTCTGAGCCCACAGTGAGACTGCCATTCCCTCCGCTGACTGCATTTTTCCACAGGGAGTGCACAACACCCTCTGTCCCGCAGGGCAGGGCCAGGCAGGGCAGCGGGCATTTCAACCCCAAGCCCACAGCAAGGCAGTGCTTCGGGCACAGTGGCCTTGCACCCCAAATCTCCATGCGTTTTGCTTCCCCGCTCAAAACACACCCCTGGCTGCTGCCCATCACAGCCCATCCCCAATCCGTCCACGAAGCACACGGGCGTGGGCCCTGCTCCCACCACAGGCAGCCCCAACCTGCCCAGCGCAGCAGCGGGCCTTGGCGCTCCTACCGCGAACACCCAACTCCCCTCCGGACTTCAGGAAAACAAGAAAAACCACCCCGCTGCAATCCCCCGCCTGGCAGCCGACAGTCAGAACGGGCGCCATCTCAAGCCAGCAGCCACCTGTGTGCCCAGGGCCCCCGCCACCACACAGAGGACCGCAGGGCCAAGGACAGCCAACCCGCAAACGGGCAGCCGGGCCACGAGGGCAGGGGAGTCCTGCGCGCACCGCACCAACGCGCTGAGCTCCATGGAGGATGGAGCGCAGGGAGGCTGCCGGCGTGCAGTTCCCGCGGGAGCAAGGCTTTTGCGGGGAAAGGGGCAAAGTCACGAGGTGCTTCACCGCAGAATTCCACGCCGGCTCCCGCGCCGCCACGGCCGGGCAGAGACCGGTCTCCGTCCGCCACGCACAGCGTCCCTGCGCCCGAGGCGCGCCGGTGCAGCTCCTCCTGGTTACGTAACAGCGGCCGGTCCGCGGGAGGAGGTTACATAAGCCCGTCTTGCCGCCGCGGCAGCGGAGCGCCACGCTACCGCGGCATACATCACCGCCGGGGCCCTTCCTCCCCACACCCGGGGCCGCGCAGCCCACGCGGAGCCAGCCCTGTGCACCGACCGGCCGCGGGCACCGCGGCAACCCCTCGCCCCCGCGCCGCGCCGACGGCCAAGCCCACCTGCGTACCTGGGGACACTGCCGCGGCGGCCTCGGCCGCACGGTGTCGCTGCGTGCGCGCCGCCGGCCCGGGCAGGGCTCCGGCGCCCGGCAGTTTCCAGCGTTTGGACAGCGCTCCGCATGGACAGCGCTCGGCCACGAGATCGCGCCAGCGGCGCCCGGCTCGGCCCTGACCGGGGACCTGCAGCGCGGAGCTCCGCAGCGGGGCGCCAGAGCCACCGGGCGCCCGAGTGCGCGCTAACACGCCCGGCGGGCCAGTGCCGCCTGCGGGGACGCCATCCTGGCGAGCGGGCGATCCTGTGGGCCGCGCGCGCGGCCGGTCGGACCCACGCCCATCATCTCGCGGGTGCCGAGGCCCTCCTTTCGCGCTGCTCTGCCTTCCAGGCCCGGTACCCCCAAGCACCGGGCGGACGCGGGCAGCACCGCACGCCCTTGCGCACTACGGAACCCCAGGACCAACCCATGTGACGCGGCCACGCCCCAAGGCCCGGCGGGGGCCCTCCGCTGCCCAATCCCCGGATCCCTGGTTCTCATGGCAACCCCCAAGAACCTCGGGCTCCCGGCAGCGCTGCCTCCCCTCCCCCACGGCCCCCGCCCGAGGGCCGGCACGCGCACCACGGCCGGCCGCTCTGGGATGCCGCGTCTTCCGTGCCCGCGCAGCGCGCGGCACACGCGAACGAGCGCAGGCCCGCCGCGGGGCAGCGCCGGCAGCACCATGGGCAGCTCCCAGGCCGCGGCGAGGGCGGGGCCATGCGCGCCAGGCGCCGGCCGATCGAAATTTCAGCACCAAGGCCGCCACCAAACAGCACCAGGGCCAGCGCCACTGGGCAGAGCGCGCCTAGACGCGGAGAGGAGCGCGGTGCCGCGGCAGACCCGAGTTGCGGGGGCGGGGGCGGGGACCTCGGCGCGGTGGCCGTGACTTTACACGAGCACCCCAGTCGAAGCCGGCAACAAAGGACGCAGAAAGGAGACACCCGCGGCTCCACACACAACGCACGCACACGCGCGCACACGAGGCTGTCTCCGGGACCCCTGCCCCGCCCCCACGGGCCCCGAAACCCGAGGACACGCGAGGCCCTTACACGCAGTGGAGGGACGTCCGCACGGAACCTTCTGCTCGCGCCCTCCCGTGCGCTGCGCATCGTCTCTAGGTTTCTCATGAGCCCTCAGACCACGCAAAGGCTGCGTAAACAGTGATCGCACCGAGGTGTCTGGAGAAGAGGGACACGGAAAGCAGGCCGTTCCCCAACCTCTTCTATCCCTGGGCGGCGGAGCCTGCGCATGCAGGACCTGTGACTGCAGAGGCCAAGGGTGCATCCACCTCGCCTGCAACAAAGGAGTGGGCAAAGAAGCAAAGAAGGGCTGGGGATACTGCTTTGGTTTGCACAAGGTCAGGGAGCTGGCAAGCAGCTCTCACCGCGCTCCCGGCAGGGCCCATGGGAGGGAGGGTCGAACGTGGGGGATGGCAGCAGGAGCAGAGAGAGCATCAGCCAGCGGCCGGGACCTGCGTGCCGTCTACATGGGGGCAGAGGCTGCAGGGCCCTGGTGCAGGAGAGTCCAGCGTGCTGGGAGGCCAGCTCAGCACCCCCCCCCAGCCACACCAGACGAAACCACAGACATTCACCCCAGGGAGCAGAGGCTCCGAGGTGGTCATGACCACGAAATTCCAACATTGTAAAGTCAATGAGATGAAAGCAGAGTTGAGGCAAGTTCTGAGAGCAGCCACCAGTAGAGCATTAAACCCCAAACAAAGGCCAAGGAGCCTTTCTCACAGCCGGGCTGACCGCAGGCGGCCAGGCCTGCTCCAGGAGGTGTGTGCACCCCTCCCTGAAAGCCTCCACCTTCCACCAGGCAGCAGAGTGCCCAGCACGTGGCACAGGAGTCAGTGGCCTGGGACCCCACCCTGCGGTGCCAGGAGGAGTCAGGGTGCAGACGCCACAGCAAGGCCCTTTTGTTCTGGACCCCAGGCCGGGGCTCTTCTGACATGCTGACCACGCCCCACCTCCGCCATCCACCCGGCAGGGGCTTCCCTGCCAGGCTGGACATCAGTGGGCCCCAGCCTCCAGGGTGTGACAGGCCTGCCACACCCCTCCCACCGCATAAGGAATGCCCAGGACAGTCTCCGCCTGTGACCACTGGGCACGCTGCCACACCAGGACAACAGGAGGGCAGCTTCTCAAAGGCATCAAGGCCGGGGGACAGACAGTGATGGATGGAGTTAGCAGATGCAAAAGTCCTGAGCTAAGCCCACAGGTGGAGATGGACTGGATGTACTCAGTGGAATTCCAGAAAGCCTTAGGAGTTAGAACCATAAGGGCCTCTGGGGGTGGGGGGCAGCAGGGTCCCAAAGGAGAGGAAGAATTGGAAGCAGCCCAGGCCCCCTCCCTCACTCCAGCGGCCAGACCAGGGCTGGGGCTGCCCTTCTGAGAGCAGAGAGGCAGGTCTCGGGACCCGGACACCACCAGGGATCCCAGCCCCCCACCACACAGACACCCCACACGGCAGATGAAGACACACCCATAAGAAGCCGCAGGAGAATCTCAGAGAACACGCTCCAGGCTTCCAGACAGGACAAAGCCAGAGCCACGCTGGTGTCCCTCACGCAGAGCACACGGCTGAGCCGCACCCGCACGGCCAGGCTGCCTCAAGAAGCAGAACTCTGCACTCAGAAACACTCACTGCAAACAACTCGAGACCCCAGAGGCCCCAGAAGTTGTGTCCCACCCACCCCTCCTCGGGAAGCTGTTACAGAACACTCTTCATCGAGTTCCAGGAAGAAACCAGAAAGAAGTCACGAGACCCAGGGGAAGGCAGCGGGTGTGCCCAGGACCTCGGAGATGGACTGGGAGCCAACAGGCGCTGTGGCCAAGGGCACCTGAGCCTGATTCCCCGGGAGGAATGTGGGGGAGCAGCTCGTGCATGTGCGGGAGCTGCACAGCTGTGTGTGTCTGGAAGCGGACGTGACAAGTACACTTTTTAAAAAAACTGAGCAAAGACAGCTCGGGAGAAAACAGAATGTTCTTCGAGACGGGGAAAGCCTCAGCCACGTGGGACCGTGCCCGCCCTGATTCCTGGGCTGGCCACGTTCAGCGGGAGACGTGATGGGGGATGGGAGAGGGTGTGGGCTTCCAGCACCGACAGGGAGAGAGCCCCACTCACAGGGAGGGGCCTCAGAGAGGCCCCGGACAGACTGGGTCCTGGGGGAAGGGAGGAGGGGGCAGTGCAGGAACTCAGCAGACCGCGGGGCCTCCCTTCAGAAACCCAGAGGTCAACAGAAACCGCCTGCAGCTTAGCCTGGCTATCTCAGGAATTTTTTTTTTTGAAGATTTACTTATTTATTTATTTGAAAAGCAGAGTGACTGAGAGACAAAGAGAGAGGCGAGCCAATTCACTCCCCAAATGCCTGCAACAGCTGGGGCCAGGAGCCAGGAACTCCATCTGCACCTCCCTCATGGGGGGCAGGAGCTCAAGTCCTTGGGCCTTCCTCTGCTGTCTCCCAGGCACAGCAGCAGGAGGCCGGATCCAAAGTGGAGGTGGGACTGGACCCCAGGCACTCCAAGACGGGACGTGGGGGTCCTGAGCAGCGGCTTAATCCGCGGCGCCACAGCGCCCTCCCATCTGGGGAACTAGCAGACCGTATCCGTATATCACGTCCCTATGTCATGAGATGAAAGAGCCTCGCTGCACCTAAAGACAGCGTTGAGTAACAGAAAGTCGGCTGAGGCTCTGGGTGACCAGAGGAGACGCCCGGGTGGCGGGGACAGGCGGAGGTGGAGGAGCACAGGCTCTCCCCACGGCCTCACCCCCTGCTCGGGGGCTCCGTGCCGAGGCACTGAGCGCGCCCCTCTCGGGTCACACCCTGGAGGGCATCTGGGAGCCCCCGCAGCTCTTCAGGAGGGAGCAGCGGCTCCGTGGAGGCGCCTTGCAACGCAGCCCTGCCCGGCTGGGAAGACGGGGACGGCGCCTCCGGCTGAAACCAGCGCCTACGGGACAGCGGGCAGGCCCTGGACAGCTCCCGGCCCCGCCCCCGCGGGCTGCGCAGAGCGCGCATGCCCCAGGCCGGGCGCTGTCCTTCGGCACCACGCTGCGGGCGCACTCCGAGCTCGCGGAGCTCCGCTTAGCGTAGCTGAGCTGCGCGTTTCTCGGAGCGGGGAATCCTAAGAAATGCTACTCCGTGGTAGCAATTCCTCACCCGAAATTTTGGGGCCCAGAGTGTTTCAGATTTCGGATTTCTTTGGATTTTGGATTATTTGCATATACACAATGAGCTATTTTGAGGGCGGACCCCACGTGTAAACACAAAATTCATTTGTTTCACAGAAAAGGGACCTTCAAAAACTTCATGGAAATGCATATTATGAAACAAGCAAGCAAAGATTTCAAAACATTTTAGAAACAAAATAATCTTACCGTTCAATTCCGCTTTTCCAGACTTCTAGAAGTGCTTTGTAGCCCTTATGTTCATAGCCTGAAAATGGTTTTATACAGCATTTTTTTCTTAGTTTTTATTTATTTTCATTTTTACATGAAAGGCAGAGAGACAGAGACACAAAGATTCTTCTATCCGCTGGTTCACTCCCCAAATGGCTGCAACAGTAGGTTTCTGGGCCAGGTGAGTCTGGGAGCTGGAGCTCATCGGGGTCTTCCACACAGCAGGGCCCCACTACCTAACCCTCGCCTGCCGCCTGCCGCGGTTCGTTCATCAGAAGCCAGAATCGGACATGGAGCCAGGCACTCTGCGTGGCAGAGTCCACCACTCCACCGAATGCCCACCCCATACAGTAGTAATTCAGGGTGTAGAATTTTCCACTTGTGGCATCGTGCCAGTGCTCAAAACGCTTCAGGTTTGGAACATTCTGGATTCTGAGATTATGGCTGTTCAGCCTATATTAGATGCCGTAAACATTCTCGTCGCGGCGTTCGGGGTTAAGATGCCTGCACCCCTGACTCCAGAGCACTGGGTCCCTGCCACTGTGTGGGGAGACCTGGGCTCCTGGGTTTGGTGTGGCCCAGGGCTGGCTGTTGTGGGCACTTGGGGAGGCTGCACTCTAGCGGGAAGCTGGACCCGAGGCTGACGCAGGACCCACTCCCGGCACCCTGAAACCGGGTGCAGGCATCCCTAGCGGCATTTCCCCTGCTGCATGGAACGGCTTTAGAGGCCCCTCGAAGAGCTCCCAGGGTGACACGCTCGTGACAGGGAGGGCCAGGTGCTGATTCCGTGCTGAAGCAGTGAGGGCGGCTGCCAGCCCCCCACCCTGCACCAGCTGTGCTGAACTTGGGGTGGGCTGACTGATCAAGACCAACACATCCTGAGCTCTTTCTGTGCCAAATGCTTTTTTTTTTTTCAAGACTTATTTATTTGAAACAAAGAGTGACAGAGACAAAGAGACCTTCTACCTGCTGGTTCACTCTCCAAATGGCTGCATTTGGAGACTGGGCCAGGCAGGAGGCTGGAACTCTATCCATGTCTCCCACGTGGGCAAGAGGAAAAGCAGTTAGGCCATCCTCCACTGCCCTTCCAGCTGCACCAGATCACAGCTGGAGCAGCCAGGACTCAAACAAGCTCCCTGCATGGCAATCAGGGGCTCAACCCCCCTGCACTGCAACACAGGCCCCGCCCAGCGCTTTCTGAATCCCAGAAGCACAACTGCAGCTCCTGGAGCCCAGGCCCAGTGACCGAGCTCCGAGGCCATCAAGGAGCCAAGGAGAGGCGGAGCTGACCGCCTCGGGAGGCCCACAGCCCCCGCCGAGCTCTGCTGAGCTGGCGTGCGGCAGGCCGTCTGCTAGTTGCAGGGAACCCATTTTTGATGGCTGCTACGGTTTGTGGCCAGTGCCTTTGCCCTCAGAAGGCTGCTCAGGAGGCGTCCCAAGGGTCACAGCAAATGCAGCCCGTTGGAGTGGAGGACTTGCGCTCACACGAATGTGCACAAAGCACCAGAGATGAACGCAGGGGGAGCAGAGCCCCTTTCCTACTGAGCTTCACACCCAGACGGAAAGCAAGGGCGTCCGCCATCCTGGGGCAGGCTGACCACCCCGAAGCGCCCCCAAATCCACGCAGAAACTAGAGGAGGTGGGAAATGTGAGGCAGCCACCGCCAGGAAACGGGGTCTGCCCCGACGCAGGGAATCAGGCGCATTCCTCTCTACCTGACACTGTTTCTGCTAACCCCAGATTGGCTTTTTCTTTTCTTTTTTTTTTTCTTTTTTTTTTTTTATGTAACCGCTGCAAAGGACGACCACACCACATTGCATTCCATGCTGAAAGAAGAGCCGCGGGCCGGCCTCTGCATGGGGGGTTGCAGGCCTTGCATGCTGCTGTCCCGCCACGGGCCTGGTGACCAGCAGGCATGTGGACAAAAGCTCACTCCTCAGAGATCAGCTCAGCTGTGTCTCTAAGCTAGGGAGGGCAGGCAGCAGCGAGGGCTCCACACCCATCAGCGGGCAGGCCCTGCAGATCCCTGCTCAGAGCCCCAGAACACCTGTCTCCCAAGCCCCAAAAATAACTTGACCACCTCAATGCTGCACATAATCCGCCACACTTCTGAACTGGGTTTCATGGGAAAACGTTGAATACAACACCAAAGTGTACTGGGTGCAGCCAAAGCAGTGCCCAGAGGGAAACTTCTAGCTTTAAATGCTTCTATCAGCAAAGAAAAGTCTAAAACCAGTGCCCTGGGGTTCTACATTAAGGAGCTACAGAAAGAAGAAGGAAGGAAACATCTACAATTAAGCAAAAAACAAAACGAGGCAGGTTAAAAACAAAAAAATTCAAGTTTATTCAATTTAGAACATAATGACTGATAAAGACACGGTAAATCTCTCCTCCTCCTGAGCCCATGCGGTCCACGCTGGATTAGCAGACAGAGACAGACACAGGGATTATGCAAACGTGCAAACCCACAGGCCCGGAGACAGAGCGAAATCCCTCGCTGCGAGCCCTGGCAGGCGGCCGGGACAGGCACACAGCACATCCTGTTCTGTGGGCCTTTCCCACCCGTGCAGCCCAGAGCTGGACAGAACGTCGAGGAAACGGGGCCTTAATTTATGCCACCTCAAAGCGTCAGGCTTCATCAGCCAGCCCAACCAAGAAACGCTACTGCTCCAAGATGCAGCTGGAGGCACAGCGGCCGTCTTTGTTCGAGCACATGGCCAGGTCCTCAGAATCAGTCCTGAGCCAGCTCCTCGATTCTGACTTTGCTCTTTCACTGGACACAGGCATGGCCACTGGAGCAGGAGCAGGGCTGCCCCGGCTTCCGCTTCCGGTGGCCAGCACCGTCCAGAGCCCTGGACAAGCAGCTCTGGGCCCGGACGGCTCCGGCTTCCGGGTCTACAACCGAAAACCAAAATGGGGCCGGCCAGAGGTGAAACACAAGGGCTGGTTTGGGGGGCCCTCAGCTCTTCCATCTTAATTAAACCGTCATGGAGATAGCAAGCCCCACTCAACAGGCATGGGTCCACGTGTGAAGGGCGAAAGCCCGGCCACGCGGTGACGTGAGGGCTGGCAGCAGCCCCTCAACGGCCTGGCTGTGTGGCGGGCAGGGCGGGCCTCCTCCTCCTCCTCGCCGCTGCTCCTTCCCAGGTGGATGTACTCTCTCAGGGGCATAAAGCACACAGGGCTAAAAACACCCCACGTTTAGGCCGTGCTGACAGCCCTGTCACGTGCTGGGCCTAGGACCTTGGGCAGGCCGAGTGACCTTGGGAGCCTGGGTTTCAGACCTGTGAAACGGGGGTCAGGGGCTGCAGACGGGATTAAAAGCAACGGGGCGCCTCCGAGGGCCTGGGGAGCTGGGAAGAGCTGCACAGGTATCCGTGGCCACGCTTCTGAGTTACACCAGTGAGCCTGCTGGGCGTGCAAAATCTGTCCGCAAGCTCCCTCCCTGCAATCAGGGGCCCGGCCTGTGCCTCCCCGCGCTCTCTCAAGGGCTCCCAGGAAAACTCCAACATTCCATGCAGTGATCCCAGAGTTGTGATTTTTTTTTTTTTTTTGAACAGAAAAACCTAGACATCCGGACGCATTCCTGGAAGCACAGTGGCTGCAGGGCTCGGAGTCCACTGAAGGCTTCCCAAGCCACATTCGGTGCCCTGCGCGGCGGGAGCCCGCTCCTGGGCAGAGAGGCGGTGTGGACACCCCCCGCGCCAGCGCCCGCCACGCCAGCGACGCGTGCTCAGGGCGGAAGGGAGCGGGGCGCGCAGCAGAGGGGCTCCAAATGGCTGAATCAGCATTTTCAGAGACAAAGTATTCTGGGCCCAGCCTTTTAACCGGCGGCGGGGAGAAAGTTGTGCAAGAAGGCGCCTGGCCTCGGCAGCGCGCGCGCTCCGGGCTCTGCTCTGCATCCCTGGAACGGAACGGGCCACCGCGTCCGCGGGAGACCCTCTCTCCGGCCTGGGACCCCGCCGCAGGAGTCACCTGTGGCTCGCCCGCGTCCCCGGCCCGTTCGGCGGCGAGCGCAGGCACTCAGCACAGAAGTAAAGAAGGGCCTGGCCGCCACCACGCACATGCCCCAGGCCCCGGGCCGAGGCCGCCGAGAGGCGCCCGGCGAGGCGGGGAAGTTGCATCAGAAATTTCCCCCTGCAAACCGCACGGCTCTTATCACGCGCGCACGGCCGGCCCGCGGGCCCCACGGCGGCTAACGGGGTCACCAGCAGCACCCGACGCGACGACCGCCCCGGCCAGGGCCGGGCCGCGCGCCGCGCTCGGGAGTGTCTGGCACCGCCGCGGGCCGCCCGGGCGCGCGCGCCGCCGCCCCCGCCGCGCAGCAGAGCGCCGCGGGCCCCTGGAGCGCGGCCTCGAGCGCGGGCCCCCGCCCCGGCCCAGCCCTCGAGCCGCCGGCGGCGTCGGGCAAGACGGGGCCCGAAGGCGCCGCTCGGGCTCCCCGCGCCTGCCCCCCGGGGCCCGGGGCGCAGCGGGGAGAGCCCGGCGGGGCGCCCAGCCGCCTCCGCCGCGCCCCGCAGCCCCGTCCCGCCGCCCCGGGGCGCCCGAGCCCCCCAGCCCGCAGGCGACGCCCTTCCGCCCGCCGCGCCTCGGCGGGGCCCGGCGTCCCGGCGCGGCCGGGCAGCGCGCAGACAATGCCGGCCCGGGCCGCCGCCGAGGCGCGGCGCGGACCACAAAGTAACTTGCGCCGTGGCGCGCCCAACTCCGTACCTGCCGAGGCGCCGCTCCTCCCTCCGCGTGGCCGCCTGCGACCCTCGGCGTGGCCGGCGGCGGTCGCGGGTCCCCGCGGGCGAGGCTGCGCACAGGACGGTGCCGGGCGCCCCGCGCCGCCGCCGCCGCCGCCCCGAGGCTGCGCGGAAACTTTGGGCTCCAGCGGCTCCGCGCGCGCCCTGCCCTTCCTGCCGCCTCCCGGCCTCCCCACCCCCTCGATGGGCTTTAAACCCGCCCGGCCCCGCCCGCCGCCTCCGCCGCCGCCGCCGCCTCCGCCTCCGCCTCCTCCCCCGGCCGCCTTTCCTGCTCCTCCTCCCGCCGCCGCCGCCCGGACCGCTCGGCGGCCGCCAGCGCGGGAGGAGCCGGCCGGGCGCAGGGCGGGGCGCAGGGCGCGGGGTGCGGGGCGCGGGGCGCGGGCCCCCTCCCTCCGTGCCCCCGGACGGCCACCGCCGGGGCGCGGGCGGCCGCGCCCGCGCCCGCGCGGAGAGAACCGGACCCGTCCCGAGAGGCAGTTTGGAAGCGAATTGTTTGCAACTCACAAAGTCTTCACTGTGGGATCCGAGTGCGTGAGCTGGGGCGCTCGCCCCCGCCGGCCGGGGCCTGGGGCCGGCCTCCCCGACCTGGGGGTCCCCTGGTGCGCGAGTGGCTGGGCCCGCGGGCGCGCGGGGAGGCCCCGGGCTGCTGTGCGCTTGCTGTGGGCGCCAACGATCTTCGGTGTCCGCAGCCCGGCAGTGGGTCCACGTGGCTCAAGTACAGCACGCCCCAGGCCCGAATCTGTGGGACCCGCCGTCCGGAGCGGGGTTACCCGGGTCCGCACCGCGGCAGAACGACAGCACAGGCGAGAAGGGTACAGGAATGGTGGCTTCCAGGCCTTGGTGTTAGAAAAGCAGTCGCAAGAGCACACAGCCCTCATGGGAATGCCCACTGGCCTTGAACCCACTGGGCCCCCCCCGGGGGGGGGCGCCCGCTGTGCAGATGGGAAAACTGAGGCCGTAGGAGGCAGGACCCCTGCCCGGAGGTTTCCTGGCTGCTCTGTGCCTGGAGCCCAGGCACTTCTGTAGCCCGCCATGTGGAACACTGTGGTTGGTGAAGGGTCCCCCTCTGCTCCCACCCAAACAGGCCTGGCTGAAATCACAGCCCACCCGCGCCAGCTGGAAAACCGCAAGAAGAAAAGGGGAGAGCCAGTGAGAGGACCCCGCATTCCTGCAGGAGAGCGCGGAGGACTCAACAGCAGGCAGGCGGCCGGCTGGGGCCAGGTGTGTAAGTGGGCACCCACAGCCTTGCCCGGCAGCGCCACCCCTGCGCCCACCACTGCCCTGTGGCCATGCAGCCTTTGTGGCTGCTTGAGGAATTCCTGGCACAAACTCATCTTCCCCTGAGTCCCTCGTGAGCAGGCTTCCCAGTTGGTGTCCCTGGGTGCTGGGTGTGTAGATGCCTCTCCCGAGAGCGTCTGACACAGCCACAGATGCCACATCCGCCGTCCATGTGGGTTACACACGTCCGTCCTATCTAGGTCTGCCTGCTGTCGGCCGATCTGACAATTTCCCTAGAAATAATAACTACAGAACATGCTGGCCGCACTCGCTCGTCCCCAGGTGTGTGGGCGTTCTGACATCGCTGCGCCCTCAAGGGTTCTGTGCCAGCAGAGATCCCTAGGATTCCTGTGTCCTGGCCCCCACGTGCATGGGCATGTGGACAGGTTGCATCTCCATGCCTCCCCCTGTCACCCCCCAAACAACCCCAGGACAGCAGCCAGAGGAGGCACTGAGCCGTGAGGGCCAGGCGCCTCACCGAGGGGCAGCACACCTGCAGGAATGAGGGGTCAGGACAGGAAGCAGGGCTCCCTGGAGGAACTCAGTGATCCGGACGTGACATGGAATCTGAGGGTTCCGATTGGGAGTTGGTAACGAGTTGAGTGACATCTGCCCATCTGCCCCCAGCCCATCCCCTGCTGGTCCTAAGCCTGGTGACTGTGGGAACCTTGAGCCCTTCCCAGCGATGCTCCTCCAGCAGAGCTGTGCTGGGCCTTTCTGTGGTCAGTGGTCAGTACTGGGAACTGGTGTCAGACAGAGGTCTTGAAGAGGCTTTCAGCCCCAGGCCCTGCCCCAGACACCGGCCTGAGCCTTGCACACAGGGAAGAGGACCCGGCATCCAGCACTGGCCCTCACCCCTGCTCACCTGGGCCATGACCACCAGGTGCATGGCCCAGCACCATGGTGCACGGCACCTGGGACGTGTGCATGGAAGGCAGAGCTGGAGACCAGCATCAGAGGCACAAAGGACTGCCTGCCTATTGCATGGGGCGGAGAGCCACCGTTCATCACGGCGGCCCCAGCGCCTGCCCCAGGACCCCAGGAGCCTGTGTGTTCTCCGGATCCTGAAAGGGCGGGTTCAGGTTACCCCAGAGGCCAGAGCTGGGGAGCCTGTTGGCACCCAGGAAGAGATTCCCGGTGCTGACCATGCCCCCACGGAGTCCTGGCACCTCAAAGATTTAGTTGGGCAGAGAGGGAACTGAAGGAGGGGTCTTTGAGGTCAAGGGAGAGGGGTAGACCTCAGCTCAGACCCAAAATCGGCCTTGGCTCCTTCAGAGAGCAGCGGCACCAAGTAGTTCCATGTACTCATTATTTACTGTAAGGATTCATTTATTTATTGGAAAGGTAGAATGACTTAGACATCCCTTAGCCCAAAGCCAGGAGCCAAGGACTCTGTCTGGGTCTCTCACGTGAGTCATAGGAGCAAACCCAAGCACTTGGGCTGTTACCGCTGCCTCCCAGGGTGTGCACTAGCAGGAGGCTGGATCAGAAGCACCAAGTAGCTAGGACTCTATCCCAGGCCTCCCTAAGTGGCACCATCACCTGCTGCACCGCAGTTCCCACCCCAGGTAGCTGTGTTTGGCCATAGAAGCTAGGGCTGGGGGTCCCAGTGCACTTGGGGTTGGCTGGGATACCATGCCAGAGAGGTGAGAGGGGCGTGCACTCAGGAGCAGTTTATCCTTGAAAATGACTGGTGGGAGGGCCCAGCATGGTACCCACCTGCACCACCCAGTGTCCCAGCTGCAGGCCCCAGCAAGCCTGGCTCTCCTTGACCCATCAGTCGGTCAAGGATGACAGCTGACCCTGAGTTAGGTTAGGTTGGCCAGTGTGTGGAGGGATGAGCCAGCCAATAGATGCCTGCACCTGGGGTTCTGAACCGGAAGTGCTGGGGACCAGGTGAGGAGAAGTGAGTTGGGCTCAAGGTAAAGGCTGTGGGAGAAAAGGTGTCCCGAAGGATGCCCTCGGGGCCAGCGTCGTGGCATAATGGGTTAAGCTGCTGCCTGCAATGCCGACATCCCTTACGGATGCCAGATCAAGACCCGGCTGCTCCAGTTCTGATCCAGCTCCCTGCTAATATGCCTGGGAAAGCATTGGAGGATGGCCCAAGTGCTTGGGTCCCTGCCCCTGGCATGGGAGAACTGGAAGCTGCTGACTCCTGGCTTCAGCCTGGCACAGCCCTGGCCAAGGTGACCATTTGGGGAGTGAACCAGCAGATGGAAGATTCTCTGTAACACTGCCTTTCAAATAAATAAAAATAAATCTTGGAAAAAAGAAAGAAAGGATGCCATTGGCGTCCCGTCCCCCTGGGCTGACTAGTGTTGCCCTTGTGCTTGACTATCCCATCTAACTTGCGATGGCTTCATGCAAGCTCTCCTCGTTCTCCTCTTTCTGAAGTAGTTTCCGTCAAAACGGCTCCATAAGTGAAACGGGCTTGCTGGGGGCATTTTCCTTAGTGCGGCTTCTCAGGTGGGACTGGCTGGCCGGAAGACTCACACATTCTGGCGTGCGTTTGGTGGAGTGTGGACACGCACACAGCTGCACCTGCAGTCCAGGGTAGACCCAGCGTTTCCGGTCTGCTGCACCCTCTCCCCGTAGCTGTGTGTTTCAAGAACAGCACCCAGGTGGGCTAGTGCCGTCTGCAGCTCGGCACCCTGCACGGATTGCACCCACATTGCTTCGTGAATCGAGAGCTTTTCCCTTCGTTTTCGATCTGTTTACGTGTTTGGAAGGCAGAGGGATGGGGAGAAAGAGAGAGAGGAAATCTCTCTTCTGCTGGTTCACTCCCCAAATGGCTACAACATCCAGGGCTGGGCCAGGCTCAAGCCTAGAGCCTGGAACTCCATCTGGGTCTCCCACACAGATGGCAGGGGCTCAAGCACTTGGACCATCTCCCGCTGCATTCCCAGACTCATTAGCAAAAAACCGGATCAGAACCAGAGCAGCCAGGTCTTGATCTGGCGTCCGTAAGGGATGCCAGTGGTGCAGGCAGCCCCAGCTCTCTCCTTTGTAATGTAACCTACTGTACGGGTTCGTCAATCTGTGCATCCATTTACCTGGCTGGCAGGAATCTGGGCTAGTCCAGGTTTTGTGCAACTGTGAGTGAAATGGCTGTTCCGTGTAAAGGTTTTCCTGGGAACACAGGTTTTCTCTTGGGCAGCTCCTAGGAGAACGCAGAGTCGTTTAGTTATGCGCAAATGGTCCCCGATTTTCCGGGGTTTGACTTTGCAGTGCTGCAGAAGCATTTGTACGCATTTCGTGGAAATCATACAGAGAACGTGGAATTCCATCTTCCTGGGCTAGCACTGTGGGTCATGTCCTCTCTGGTCAGCAGCCGCGTCACCCGCAGGGCTGGGAAGAGGCACCTGACATGGCAGTGTGCTGGGTTTTCTGTAGCTGATGCTCCGTTGTCCGTCAGGAGGCACCTGGGTGTGTTTCACCTTATCAGAGACTACCGGGTGGTTTTCAAAGTAGCCTCACCATTGCATCCACCCCAAGTGCATGAGTTTCCGGTTGCTCCACGTCTCTGTCAAGAGTTGCTGTTAAAAAAAAAAAAAAAAAAAAAAAAAAGAGTTGCTGTTGCCAGTCTTTGCGATTTTAGTTGTCCTGATTGGTGTGTAGGGGAATCTTACTGCTTCATTCATTTTCATTTGAAAAGAAACAAAAAAAAAAAAAAAAAAAGAGAGAGAGAGAGAAACACACAGAGATCTCCCATCTGCTGGTCCATTCCCCAAATGCCCACAGGAGCCAGGGCTGAGCCTGGCCAAAGCTAGGAGCCTGGAACTCCAACCGGGTCTCCCACGTGGGTGGCAGAGACTCCCGTGCGTGAGCCGTCCACTGCTGTCTCCCACGAGCGTGGAGCTATATTGGAAGCAGAAGAGCCGGGACTGGACCCAGGCTCCCTGATATGTGATGTGGGCTTCCCGAGGGTCATCGTAAGCAGCGCACCAGCACCCACCTCTCTTCGATTGCTGTTTGCGAATTCCTCCTGGGTAGGAAGCTGGAGCACTTCTTCCTGTGTTCGTTTGCCGTGCACGTGGCTTTTGCGAAGTGTCTGTTGAATTGTGCTCATTCTTCTAATTGGGTTGTTGAGTTTCTTGTCGTTGAGGTCTGAGAATCCTTTTATATATTTTTGATATCAGTCCTTGAGCAGATATGTATGGCAAGTACTCTTCAAATATTGTTTTCTAAATAGTGCCTTCCAAAGAACAGAAGGTGACTTTTAGAGACTAAATTACCAGTTCATCCTTTCTCAATTTTTGTGTTTTTGCATCCTGTCTAAGAACTTCCTTGCCACAAGTTTTCTTCTAGGAATTTGATAATTTTAGCTCTGGCGTTTAGAGCTATACAAGTGGTTTTCAGAATATTCATGGAAAATGTGTGTTACAAAGTACATAAGGATTTCCAAATTTTGTCACTAACAGTAAGTTGGTCTCTTAACTCCATCTTGCACAGGGTTCCCGAAGGCCCTCCCTGGTCCAGACTGAGGTCATTTTGCAGATGCAAGAGGTGTGGCTGAGCCCAGTCGTTCCACGGGTGATGGGAAGGAGTGGGCTGGCCCCAGCTGTGTGACTCAAAGAGTCGGAGACTTGCAGGTGAGGATGGAGGTGGCAGCCGGCAGTGCTCGGGTTGGTGAGCGTAGGGCAGAGCAGAGACCATGTTGCTTGGAGGCCAGCGATGTGTGTCTTGCCTTTCGGGGGGATTAGAACTCTGGTGGAGCATGTGAGGGGCTTGCCAGGGGGGCTGTGCAGCCGACCCGCCGCCAGTCAGGTGCGCAGAGTGTGGCCGAGCCTTCCTTGTTTTGCAGGGCGGCGTGGGTCCTTTTCACACTGCTGTCACAAACTGCTTGAGGCTGGAGGCTTAAAAGAAAAGAGGTTTGTTCAGCTTACCACGTTGGAGGCTGAATGTCCCCAGACCCAGCAGTGCCATCTGGGTGGGCCCTGGGGAGCTCCTGGGAGAGACAGTGGAGGGGGAGGGAAGACGGGGGCCCGGCTGCAGGCTTGCTCCTTCCCCCCCTTGCAGGCAGTACCCGGGGTCCTTTCTGGGGCAGCGCCCCGTGGCTCAGGCCCACCACCTCCCCGTCACACCAAGGGCCGAGGCACAGGAGCCTCTGGGGCAAAGCCCAGCCAGGCCAGGGTACCGTGGCAGTTTGCACCGCACGTGGTGTGTTCAGAAAAGGCCTCAATCTGGCGTTTCCCCTGCATTCACGTGCTGGCGGCTCCCGAGAAGTCGGATCTGGCAGTGCAGGCCCCCGTTCTCATTGGCTCCCGTGGCAGCCTCATGGTGGTCGGTGCACTCCAAGAGCTGCCAGCCCCAGGGAGCTCCCAGCCACGGGGCTGGGCGGGCGGAATGTGGAGCCGGCAGAGCCCAGGCCTTGGGTCCTGGGAGTAGGGCTTTGAGAAGATCACCCACACCTTCCAGCTGGCTGTACCTGTCTAGGAGGCCGGCTTTTCAGATGGGAATGGGCTCACAACAGGCCCCTGTGTGTCTGGTGGCTCGGGTGTGGATGAGACCCTGGAGACCACAGAGCAGCATGGCACAGAGTGGGGCTCAGAGCCCCCGGCACGGAGGGCAGTGGAGGGCGTGTACTGAGACCCCTCAGCTGCACCCTCCGGGACCTGCCACACCATCCTGGGCCCAGGCGCTTCCCGGCTCTGCCCACAGCATCTTCGGGATGATGGCCGTGCCTGGGGCCAATACCGGTCCAGGCATCTCCCCCCCGCCCCGCCCCCGCCCCTTGTGTCCAAGGGCACTAAGGGGACCCTTCTGCCCCTGGCCTCTTGTAGAAGCCCTCAGGAGACTTCTGTCTGAGCATCCAGGACACGGCCTTAGGGCTGCACCCTGGAGGAAGGAAGACGAGGCCGTGAGCGTGCAGCATTTCAGACGTCTACGCTGGGGGGAGGCTTCCACCAACCAGAGGCCAGGACAGGGCTGGGGTGCCTGCTACGTGGACAGCAGCACATGGCCCTTGTGAGAAAGAGGAGGCGAGGCCGCCTCCCAGTGGCAAGCAGCCTGGGAGCCGGGCTGCAGCAGCGGGGACAAGCGTCCAGACCTAGCTCCGCCTCTGAAACAGGAGCTCCTCCGCAGCCACTTACAAACAAAAGCCAGCCCAGCCCTTTAACTCAATTAGAAGTTAATTAACCACTAATGTGGCACAAACTGTACTTAATGAAATATATCTCCATCCCAATACACTCCATGGTTTTAATAACCAAAGTTCCAGAGCTAACAGGAGAATCCAAAAGAAGAACAAAATTAGTTAATTGGTAAAAAATTATCTGCAGCTACCGGGGCTCTCACAGCTGCCGCCTAAGTTGTGGGTGAGCGAGGGGCTGGGCTGTGCCTGCCTTCCAGACAGCACCGCACGGTTAATGTTTAAATGGTTAAAACCAGAAACTCCCCGGGTTAGTCAGCGCTCATTGTTTAAGAGGATTAATCTGCTGCAAGTGTGTGCGACTCCACAGAAAATAGAACAGCTAATCCTGGAGATGAACTTGACAAAGAGCCGGCAACCACACTTGCAGGACGAGAAGCCGGTGCAGGGCCATGCAGCCGCCGGCTCGCCCTAGTCTCAGGGCCCTGCGCCCATGAGCCGAGCGCGGCCGTCTGAGCACAATTTCGTTTCACGCCGCGTGCAGAGTCGGTTGCATGGACTCCTGGGCGGCCCACACTTTCTCCAAGAGAACGCTATTTCCTCCTCTCCTCTCAGAACAGGCACCATCTCTGCTCCGCAGCGCCTGCCCCGTGTGCAAGGTGCACTCACGCTGGATGCCGTGCCAGGTCCTTTCTACCTGTGCCGCACTTAATCCTCACGAGACGTCGGAAGGTAAATACCGCTGCATTGTTTTATAGGCGGGGAAGCTGCATGGCTTCCCGGGGCCACGTGACGGACGGACGACGGCAGGGCTGGGGTTTCTGACCGCCAGGCCCCCTACGTCGGCCCCTCTCTTCCATCCCTCCTCGTGGCTCTGCTGTGTTCTGTGTCATCGGGCATTTCAGCATGTGACCTCGGGACGCCGCCTGCGCACCGCTCTGCGGTGAGATTTCGCTCTCGTTCACTTCCTCTGAAGCAAGGGTGCTGTTTACTCTCTGGATCATAGAGCGTGATCCCGTTCCTGGTGCAGCCGTGAGCCTGACCCCACCGCGGGGGAAGCCGGGCACGGGAGGAAGAGACCAAGTCCTTTCTCCACAGGGTGGGGACTTCAGCCGCCCTCCTTGCTGCCACTGCCCACCTGCGGTTGGGGAGTTTGAGGGCTTGGCCGTGATGTCAGCTTGGGGATTCTGACTTCCGGGACCAGACAGCCACAGGACACGGGCGGCTCCACGTGGGGCTGGCCCAGCGGTGGTCCCAGATGGAACCAGGTCAGCAGCTGGCAGAACTCCAGCGAGCACAAAAGGGGTGCAGGTCATGCAGGTGGGCGGCCCTCGCAGCCAGGGGACACCAGGCGTCACCCAGGTGCACGTCCCGGGCAAGCCGGTGGAGGCAGCGCGCACGGCTCCTTCGCAGATGGAAGCTCAGCGCCTTCGGATGCGCAGTTCCCTAGCAAGGACGAGGCAGGACACCGTCCGGCAGGGAGCGGTGACACCAGGGAAGACGGGCGCCCACCGCCAGCACTGGGCTTCCTCTGGGGGTGAGACACCCGGGAATCCGCAAGGGTCCGGGGGGAGCAGGCAGAGCCCCTGGGAGGCTGTGAAGAGCAGCGGCAGGCGCCCGTGAAATGCTGTCGGCAGGACGAGGCTGGTCAGCCGGGGAGGCACAGAGCAGAGGTCCCTGCGGGTGCCCCCATGCTGTCCAGGGCTCCCCGAGCTCGCGCCTGGAGTCCAGGAGACAGCGGGGGCCATGAGGACCGTCCTCTGTGCAGCAGCCAGCGTCTGTGCGTGGCCACGAGCTGCAGGAGGCTCAGGTCAGGTCACCTCCAGCTGCAGGTGGGCTGGAGCGGGCACTGTGCCCTGGAGGGGCCGCTGGGCCAGGGGCTTCGTGTTGTGTCCAGCCGGACACATGCTTCGGTCAGCCACAGGCACCACTCTCGCCCTCCTTCTTATTTGCTGTGTCATTCTGAACAGACTGATTCATGTTCTCGTTGATAAAGCCAGGGCGGGCGTTCTTACCTAATAGGGTTGTTTTCATATTTTACTTAATTTTGTCCATAATGTATCAGTATTCTAGGGCAATATAATAAACCAGCCCAGCCCTGGTGGCATAAACACACCAGCTTACTATATTTGCAGTCATTCAGACACAGACAGCTGGCGTGCCTCTCTCTAGGCCGTGCCTCTCTCTGCCACGTCCCAGGGACACAGTGGCTGGTTTAGGAACAGGCAGGGGAATCGGCTCGGGCCAGGGAAGGGTGTCCCTGGGACTGTCTAAAGAGGGAGTTTCTGTTCTCTTGCAGGCTATAAGCTGTGACATAAAGTGTGCAACTGCAGACGCACTGGCAGCCTTCTTGGCTCCAGGAGGATCCAGTGAAGCGGAAGCTGGTCTCATGACCCACCACATGGAGCTGTGGGGGACACAGGGCTGTGATCCCAGCCATCTGATCCTGGGCTGCATGTCCCACGGGTCAGTAAGCATCCCCACGGTGGTTGTTGTTGACTCATGGTTCCTGATGACAAGTAGTGTTCCGTTCACGCGGACAGCACGTCGTAGGCTCCCCCCAGAGAGGAGCCCTGGGCCATCTTCACAAACACAGCAGGTCTCCTGATCCCGTAGAGCGCTTCCCCCATGTGTAAGGGTCCCCAGCCAGGCCAGGTGCAGCGGGGAGCTGGAAACCAAGCCTGCCTGCAGAGGGACCCTCCTGCCAGCCGTCCTCTGTCCCGTCCTGGGGAAACATGCGCTTGCAGTCACTCGGCTTCCCAGGGCTTCAGGCACTCAGGTCGTCTGCACCCTCTCCTGGTGTCTTAGCCCAGGGTCTCAGGGAGACAGCTCCAGGAGGCCCCTCAGGCCTGAGCCCCAGGTCCTCAGGGCTGACACGGTCCCTCGAGCACCCGCAGGTGCAGCTGTCCGTCCAGCGGCGTCCCTGGGACATCCTGGTGCGGTGGGGAGCCGCAGGTGCAGCTGTCCGTCCAGCGGCGTCCCTGGGACATCCTGGTGCGGTGGGGAGCAGGTTTGCGGTTCCGCGTGGCCACTGTTTCATGCCGTGGCTCCTGGGCAAGACACTCCGCCCAGTTAGAAGGCAAGGGTCCCCTGCTCAGGGCTGCCTCCTGCCTTGCGGTGGGGCCAGGGCCCAGCAGGAGGGCTCTGTTGTGACCCTCACCTGGAGGCCCGGGCCCCTCCCCCACCTGGAGCAAGGTGCAGTGGCAGCACTGCCTCCCGGTGGGGTTCCCTAGAGCGGGAACCAGAGTACTTGAAAGCCCTGTGGGAGATGGGCTGAAGAGGGAGGTGGATTTGGGTGCAGTTTTTGAATGTGTGCACGAAGGGGGGCTCCAGAACATTCCTGGATGATGGCCCCGAAGAACACGCAGGGACGTGAAAAAACGCTTCCCTGAAGTGAGCCTGCCTTCTTGTCTGTTGCCCACGACCGTTTGGAGGCGGCCTCGACCCCGAACGCCCGGCAGTGCTGCTGTCCGGGACGCTGGGTCGTGCTGTGGTTGGGGGAGGCTCTTGGGTTCATCCCCGCTGGCGCCACGGTCTCCAAAGCGAGGTGCCCCAGCAGGAGGCGATTAGCGCTGGTTCCTCGGAGCAGGTGGTGGGAAGAGGAGCCTGCGCCTCCCACAATCGCCTGGAGCCTGTTTCCTGCCTTGGTTTGTGACACCTCCCGCGGGCACGCGCACACACGGCCCCCGTCCCGCCCCGGGCACCTGCTTGCCAGGCTGTGATGCAGCAGGGGACACTGCCAACCCCAGCGCCCTGCTGTGTGGCCTCTCCAGCCACCAGAACCGTGAGCCCAAGCTGCCTCCCAGTGTCAGAGCCACACCCCCGAGGGCACTGCACACACCAGGGCCATCACGCACACCCTGTCCGAGGAATGTGCCTCTGTGCCTGTGCCCACCTGTTACCTGGACAGGGCAGTGCTGCCTGCAGGGTAGGCTTTGAGAAGCCCCACCCCGGGCCCCTCCCTCCCTACACACACCTCCTCCTCCAGGCTGGCCTCTGGCCTCCATGGCCTCCATGTGGCCCAGGGGCAGGTGAGGAAGGAAAACGGAGGGAACACGGAGATCACACCTGCTGTCCGTGGGCAAAGGGCTGCCCTCCATGGACATTCCCTCGTGGCCACACGTAGCAGGGAGAGCTAAAAATACTTGGAATGTCAGCCACCCACCCCGCCTTTGCCGCTCCTGGCCCGGTGCAAGCCCGAGGTCTGGTAGGGCAAGCCGCCTTCTCACTGCTTTGCAGAGCCGGCAGGGCCCTTGGCGCCACACCGCTGTCCTGTCCCACCCTGCACACGCGAGACCCACAGCGGGGCCTCTGCCTGTAGAGCGTGGCCCAGCTCCCTTCCTGGCCTCTGTGGCCGCGCCTCGGCCGGGCTGGGCCTGCCCACGCCTGTGGTCTGCCCCCGAGCCTGGGTTCCTCACGACACTGTGGCTCCTTGGGCGACGCCCGCCCATGTCCCTGCAGTGTCTGTGTCCCCCAGCAGGCCCCCGCAGGCGCCACAGTCCTACTCCCAGAGGCGTTGCCACCTCCTCCGTCTGACTCAGACTGCACACGGCGCCAGGGTCGTGGGCAGGCCCCCGGTGGGCCGGAGGGCTGTATTCTGAAGGCAACAAACGCAGCTTAATGTTCCCTCCGAGTGGGAGTCCACAAACCACTCCGAGCCCAGTGACAGAAGCTCCCAGCATCTAATTTGTCATCATTTCCTGGACCTGGGTTTGGCCTGGGCCTGGGGGTGTTCAGGGGCCCCCTGGCTGCAGCCACAGCAGCTCAGCCTGTGGCTGCGCTCATGTGGCCTTGGGCGGGTGGGCAGGGCATGTCCTGGTGGGCCCCTGTCGTCATCTGCTGAGGTTGTCAGGTGCCAGGGCCGGCACCCGTGGAGGAGAGAGGTGCACAAATGCGTGTGACACACGTGCTGCAAGCCCAGACGTGGCCTGGGAAGTGCCTGAAAGACCCCGCTCACGCTCACAAGCCCCTCCCTGGATCCAGCTGCCACGCACGCAAAGCTTTCCCTTGAGCCTCAGACTGTCTCATGAGGAGCTTGGCCTCACTGTGTGTGTCGCAGGTTTCCACGCACACGGCGTGTACCAGGTGCTAAGAGCAAGGAAGGGGTGTGAGTGGCCTGCTACCCCAGGTTCTAGGTCTGCTGTGAGGCCCACTCAGAGCCGGGGAGGAGGAGATTGTGCGGGGTCGCACTGGGGGAACCCAAGGAAGGTGTGAGAGGTGGGCGGCGGACGGCGACACAGTCACAGGTCTTCGCCGAGCCCAGGGAGCTCTGGCAGGCCTACCTGGGCAGGGGCCAGGTTCTCACCAGCGCCCCTGCCTCGTCCACCGGCTGTTGGCGCAGCTGCCTCCAGCAGGGACCCTGACGCCTGAGAGATGGCCTCCCCCCCACCACCACACAGCAGCCCAGGAATGAGCTCACCAGGGCAGGAAGGTCGCCTGCAAGGTGCCTGGTACCCGCGTGCCACCCTGTGTTGGTCCCTTTCCTGTTGCTGTGACAAAGAGAAGAGACTTAGGTGGCTCACTGGGAGGGTGGACCTCCGAGATCAGAACTCCCCTCAGCTGCCATCACCTGGTGGCAGCACAGACGAGAGGGTGTGGCCATGCAGTCAGCAGGAGGCCAGGGAGAGGGCAGCCCACCCTCTTGAGAACCAAGTCACTGTGGGACCAGCATCAACCCTTTCCAAGGCCAAGTCCCCTACAACCTAATCACCTCCCACAGGCTCCGCCTCTTAAAGGCCCCACCACCTGTTAGTACTTCGACACTGGGGACCCTCAGGGACAAGCCTTGTCCAAACCCTAGCACACCCCAGTCAAGCCAGCAGAGGCTTGCTGTGAACAGGAACTGGCCATGGAGGGGCTCCTCACCGTGGAGGCTGGTGGTACCCCAGATTCATCCCTCCTCCCACAGGCAGCTCCTCTCCTGGCACGCAGGCAGCCTGCCCGGTGCATCTTACAAGGACGCCTTCCCGGGTTGAGGTCTACACCCACGGCCTCTGCCCGAATCACCTGCTGCAGCTGCACAGCCCAGCTCCTGCCCGCCCCGGGGCATCCACGTGGCGCTGCGGTGCTGGAGCTGCAGCCCCAGCCAGGGGCCATTCCAGCGCGGAGACCTGGCTGCGCAGTCATGAGTCTCCCTTCCCCCACCGAGGGCCTCTGGGACCCGCCCCTCCCTCAGCCACCAGGAAGCAGGTGCTCCGGCTTCTCCGCCCCATCCCTCGGTAGGCAGGGCTTCCCTGTTTCCCCTCCTGCGCTCTTCCAGGCTCCGGCACTTATCTCCCTCATCCCCGGCTCAGGAACCAGGGCTGGGGAGCTCCAGGGAGAGTGCCAGGGCCCCCAGGAGGGACACTGAGGCCTGAGCAGCCGGCAGGCACAGCTGCACACCCCAGGTGCTCAGGTGGACCCCTCAGGTGCAAATGGCCAAGACCGACGGTCAGGCTGTATCTGCGGGGAGGGGGGCAGAGCAGGGGTGAGACCCTCCAGAGCCATGACGCCCTGCACTGGTGCCCGGGACTCGACTCAGCATGCCCTGGGCTAGCACTCTCACTGTCTAGGGCACAGTGCCAGCCGCGTGCCCTGCGCACCCCAGGCTCAGCGGTATGAGCTGGGGTCTCGACCTGCCCCTCCTCCGCCTTGACGGGGTCTCGACCTGCCCCTCCTCCGCCTTGACGGCACTGCCACCCACCCCGATGCCCAGGCAGCTGAGTGGGCGCATCTTTCTCAGGCCAGCAGCACCCCTGCCTCCTGAAACATGCCAGAAATGCAGATTGCCAGGCCCACAGGTGCTGACCGGTTCTGGCTGCTGAGCCCACAGCCGGCTGGGACTGCCCAACCCCGCCATCTGCCTCCTCTGCATGTTCTGTGAAAGGCCACCTCCCCCGCGTGACCGCCCGGGGGACTGGGCCCCGTGCACCCCGACTCCTGCAGCGGGTCTGCACTGAGAAGGGGCTCAAGAGGTGGGCTTGTGGGAATGGAGCCTAGTGCGCCCTGGCCCCGCAGCTGCTTGTGAGGCCAGAGCGACGGCAGGGGTCGCTCCGTGAGCCTCAGCAGGAGGGGCCTGCCTCCTGCAGGCGGCCAGGGTATCTGCCGCCAGGCACCTTGTGCCGACAGGATTACCTTTGCAACCACGTCTTCATCCTGTTCACTGTGGGAATAACAGGCTCTGTGTGCAGCACAGGTGACCTTGGACCCGCGGTCTCCCCTGGGGGGTCCCTGGCAGGCTCCCCCAAGCTGAGCTCTGCAGCATTGTGGGCGGCTGCATGGTGACAGGGGTGCAGTCACTACAGCGAGGTACATGGGGAATCGCACGGCCATTTTCTTGTTTCAAAGTGATAGCGAGCTGTCTTGCAGAGACTTACTGCTCACCAACTGCACCGGGGCTTAGACGAAGACCCCTCGCCTCTGTTCCTCACCACAGCCACGGGGCTGTAGGAAGTCACCTGACCCAAAGTGGGCCAGTCCCGTGAGTGAGCTGTGCAGCCGGCGGCCCGGTGCCCCCACTTCTTGCTCAGGAGCGTCTGTCCGGGAAACGAGCCTGACCTGGTACACGGTGAGGGTGGGGCAGACAGCAGGAACCCGTACAAGGGACAGTGGCTCTGTGCTGAGAGAGGCGCAGCCGGTGGGGCAGCCTCTGCGCCACCCCGGGTCTCCTCCCTTTCCCGGAGTGAACTTGGGGGATCCTTTGTTCTGAGCCTAGAGGCGCTCGGGCTGACCAGGGTCTGGCACCCAAGCCTCAGGACCACAAGTATTTCTGGAGGAACGAGCGTGTATGTGGTCAAGGGCAGGAAAGGAGCCCCACGGCAGGGGGCTGACCCTGGCCACAGACCAAGGGGTGAGACTGCGGGCTCACACCCGACTTCCTACTTCCACGAGTCGCTTAGCTTCCCTGCACCAGAGCTTGGCCCGTGCCTGAGGCACGCAGTGCTCAACAATCGTTAGCTGTGTAATCTCCACTCCTCTCGCACCCAGAGCCCAGCCTGGCGCACAGTTCTCTCTCACTCACCCGGCTTTAGCTGCCTGGACGTGGGAGCTGGATGACCCAAGGAGCTTTGTCCTCCTAAGTCGGTCGTGCCTCCCCAGCCTGCACGGTCAGCCGCTGGCATGCGCTCACTCGCCCAGACTCTCCAGGGGGACACTCAGGCAGGCAGGTGACCCGGGACCACTGTTCTCAAAGGCTTCTGATCCCCTCCCTCCTGGAGGCAGCCAGGTGTGTGGGACAGAAACCGCACAAAGACCCAACTCCAGCAAGTTACCAGCACGAGATCATGAGCTCATGTCAGATGCAGCGGTGGGGGTCCCTACCGGAGCCCCTGCCTCCCAGGAAACTTGGAACCTTTGGCCCCAGGCCAGGGTGGCACCAGCTCCCAGGGGCCTACACCCTCAGGTCCCAAGGTGGAAAAGGAAGCAGCAACCCTGGGGCCCAGGGCTACTCTCATGCACTACCCCCAGCAAGAACTGGGGGTGACGCGCCACCTCACAGGCCCTCGCTGCCACGTCCCAGGGCCGCTGAGTGACAGCATCCTGCACGGACCGTCGGCCGGACCTTCTGATCTCAGAGCTGCAGGGAGCCACCCCTCTCTGCTCCACTCCCCGCAGGCTTGGGAAGGCCCCGCCAGGGCCTGCCGCCCCCTCAGGGTCAGTACCACTCTGACCACCTGCTCTAGTTCACGGTGTTTCCAAACCGAAGCACCTCACAGCTGAGAACAAAACCCGCAGCGCCGAGGGGCCGGCCATGCTCATCAGCAATCCGGGGCGACACAGGTGGAGTGGATCCACTGAATTCTCATCGAATTCAGGAGTTTGTACCTGAAAGGGGTGACGCTGGTAGAGATTTCTGCTGCTTTAGAAAATCCGAGCAAACCTAAATATTCCTAATGGCAAAGGAATTGTTAGCACAAATCCCGAAGCTTTATAGTTTCATCATACAATGAGCTATTATATAAAGCTGAAAATAAAGTGAAAAGGTCTTGCTCTATCAACCATACTGATACGTGAGAAACACCTAGTTTCTGTTTTCTTGGTCAATACAAAACGCCTATCAAAGCAGTGGCTTAGTGCTGTGTGGGGTCCACCTGCGCGGTATTGGTGAGCGGCACGGGCAGCTGTCTTACAGCAAAGCTCCTCTCCCTCCTGATGGTATCTGAGTCACGTGGAACTCTGGGGTAGGACCTGAGGTCCGCATTGTTTTTGAAAAATGTTTCATGAATTCCATAAGGAGTAGCAGTGATGGAAAACTACTGCCCCGTTTGCTCAGGTTTGAACGTGTTAGGAACTTAACCCCAAATTCACCAAAGCATCTGCTGGTGGTGTCCGGAGGCAGGGCCTGCGGGGGTGAGCAGGGTCAGGTGAGGCCTGGGGTCACCTCAGGGGACGAGCAGGAGGCCTGGGCTCCCCACCAGAGGCCACACCGACGCCGGTGCCCTGCTCTTGCATCCCCTGGCCTCCAGAACCGGGAGCCAAAACAGACCTCAACTCCTACAAATTACCTGGTCTCGGGTGTGTGGCTAGAGCATAGAAAATGGACTGGGCACCGATTTACAGGTGAGCAAGCCGTGGTTCAGAGAAGCTGTCTGTCCCAGTCTCTCCAAGGCCCGGTGATTTCTCGTGGTGTGTGTTGGCAGGTGTAGGGTCCCAGGATCCCGTCAGACATCATCAACAGACACGCCCGCCCTCGGGTCTCGGGGCTCCTCTCCTCACTCCTTCCACCTCCACGTGCTGCACATGCTACAGATCCTGCAGGATCCATAGTTTATTTGCGTGGATCTTCACATGGAGTGATCACTCAGGGAATTTTTAAAAATCAGAACAAAAGATCTTATCACTTTGTGTGGCTACGTCTTCATCTGTGCTGCGGTTCTGGTGGCAAATGCTTCCAAAGCTTTCCGATGACTCATGAAAACTGTTTGCAGCCAGCAATGCGGCTCACTAGGCTAATCCTTTGCCTGCGGCACCGGCACCCGGGGTTCTAGTCCCGGTCGGGGCGCCGGATTCTGTCCCGGCTGCTCCTTTTCCAGTCCAGCTCTCTGCTGTGGCCCAGGAGTGCAGTGGAGGATGGCCCAAGTGCTTGGGCCCTCCACCCGAATGGGAGACCAGGAGAAGCACCTGGCTCCTGGCTTCGGATCAGCACAGTGCGCTGGCCGCAGCGCACCAGCCGCAGTGGCCACTGGGGGGTGAACCAACGGAAAAGGAAGACCTTTCTCTGTCTCTCTGTCTCTCTCTCTCTCTTACTGTCCTCTCTGCCTATAAAAAAATAAAATAATAAAAAAAGAAAACCGTTTGTCTTCCTTTCTGGAAGACACGTTCAGTCCACATGAAGCTCTGTGGGGTGGGGTGTGTCTGGACGACGCTGTTCCAGTGTTGACGGCTTGCGTGCTGACAAGAACTCTGCGGCTTCCTGCCCTGCCCAGTTGTTCAGCTGGGAGAGTAAGCAGGGCCCATGCTGTTCCGTGGCGGCAGAAGCCAATGTCTGCCTCAGCTTCAGGTTCCCGTGAGCGGCGACGCTCTCGGTGCCTCCAGGCCCCATGTGTCCCTCCACGTGCCCAGCTCCTCCATCATTTCCCTCTCGGTACCCAGCTTCTCCATCGTCTCCCTCTCGGTACCCAGCTCCTTTGTGCTCACTTGCCTGTGCTCATGGGCCGTGCGTAGCCACGTGCCTCCTGCTGCATCCGGGGCTGGCTGCCTGCGCCGCCGCTGCCTGCGCCACGGCTGCCTGCGCCCAGGAACGCCAGTGGCACCAGTGGTGGAGGGCTACCCAAGGGGCCCTAGAAAGCTCATGCGGAATGTGTCATGATTTCCTTGTTGTTTGCACCAGAAGAAACCCCTCTTAATTCCATGTGCCACAAACTTCTGAAGCCCCTTGTGCATGCTGGGAGCCTGGGCCTCCGCCACACTGTCCCAGCGATGCTGCTGTCCTCTGGACACACAGCTCAGGTGCCAGGCTCTGCTCACCCGCAGGAAGCACACAGTTCTTGGCACTGGTGGATGCGGCTCAGAAACAGCAACGTCACCAAAGCACCCAGGAATCGTCAAGTCCACCGAAACGGAAGGCGCCGGCTTGGGCTTGCCTTTTGTCTCAGTGTTGGACATCCTCAGCTGGTGCCAGAGCATTTCAATGGATTCATGGAAGATGAATTAAAAGATAAGCTTACTTTGGTGTAAAAAACGGAAATCTACAGTTTGTTCATGATATGGATTTTCTTGAAACGACCCCTTATATGCAGATTTCAAAATTTTTTGCACCAAAATAAACATCTTTTTAAATTTCATTTTCCCACAGGCTTTTTGGAGTCATTTTGTACTTTGGAACATACGACTTCCAATCAGAATCTGGAGAGGCCGGGGTGCGGAGAGCTTCTGCCTGAGAACCCCACCTGCTTCCTATCCCTTATAAAATCATCCCCTCTTCACCCTTCTACCCCTAAAGACCTCGTTCTCCACCTGAAGTCTCAGGCCAGACAAGGGCACTGAGACAAGTTCTCAGAAAAGGACGGAAGGTGCAGTGAGCATCCGTCTCCGATGTGGGCCAGGGAGGTGAGAAACCTCAAGTGCAGTCAGGAGACGGAAGCCCTGGCAGAAGGTGGTCCCCAGGCGAGCGTGGCTCCACCTGCGCTGCCTTGGTCCTCGGGCACAGCGTAGCTCCCGCCCTGCCTGCCCTGCCCTGTGACGCTCGGCTGCCTTACTTCTGGGGGCATCTGACCCTGGCCTCCTGCAGGGGCTGCTCTGTGGAGCAAAGGGACATCGGTTTGCCTTGTACCTGGGCAGGGAAGGAGAGATCCCGCCCACACTGCCCTGCATGCCCCAGAGTCTTTCTGTCTGCAGTTTCATGATTCCTGCAGCCAAGGAGCAGTCATAAGTCACCCTGCATGCCCAGAGCACAGCTTCCCAGGCCTACTCGCTCACTACTCTCCCACGCGGCCTCTGCCCCCGCTGCTCCTGGACACATCTCTCTTATCCTGGTTTCAGGTGTGCCTGGTGCTATATTATTTGGTGCATACATATTCACCACAGTTAGATCTGACCATGTACCCTTTATCATTGACAGGTGATCTTCTTGGCCAGTGCCACGGCTCACTAGGCTAATCCTCCGCCTGTGGTGCCGGCACACCATGTTCTAGTCCTGATCGGGGCGCCAGATTCTGTCCCAGTTGTTCCTCTTCCAGTCCAGCTCTTTGCTGTGGCCCGGGAAGGCAGTGGAGGATGGCCCAAGTCCTTGGGCCCTGCACCCGCATGGGAGACCGGGAGGAGGCGCCTGGCTCCTGGCTTCGGATCTACGCAGCGCACTGGCCGTGGCGGCCATTTGGGGGATGAACCAACGGAAGGAAGACCTTTCTCTCTGTCTCTCTCTCTCTCTCTCTCACTGTCTAACTCTGCCTATCAAAAAAAAGTGATCTTCTTCACCTCTTCTTACATTTATTTGCAGTGCTGGTGTTATGGTGCAGTGGGTAAAGCCGCCACCTACAACACTGGCATCCCTTATGGGCACTGGTTCAAGTCCCTCCTATTCACTTCCCATCCAGCTCTGTGCTAATGGCCTAGAAAAGCAGCAGAGAATGGCCCAAGGGCTTGGGCCCCTGCACTCACATGGGAGACCTGGTGAAGTTCCTGGCTCCTGATGCTGGAATGGCTATTTGGGGGGTGAACCAATGAATGGAAGATGTCTCTCCCTTTCTCTTTCTCTCTGTAGAACTCTGCCTTTTGAATAAATAAATCTTTAAAAATAAAGTGCTGGACTCCTAAAATTCTTGTCCAGCTTTTCCCCCTGTGAGTCCTTCCTACTTCTTTCTTTAAAAAAATTCTTTGTGAGTCTTTTGTGTTAGGAAACTTTTATGCTGAAAATAATTTTTGAAAGCAGTCAAAGGATACATAGGTGTTTGTTTTGCTTTTCCAGCCTCTCATCAGGCCTGGAGACGGTTGGACTGAAAGGCTGGGAAGTGGGAGGACACTGGTGCCAGAGCTCCTTGGAGTGCAGGTTCAGCGTGTGAGTCCTGGTAGTGCTGGGGTGTGGTGGAATGAGCGCTGGTTCCGTTTCTAGAGGCCCGGATCCCAGAGCTGGGTCTACTTCTCTCCCAGGGGCCTGCATTTTCCTGAGTCCTAGTTTCTGGCTTCAAATGAGGGGCCAGCAAACTCAGAGGGCTGTTACAGCCACTGAGGCAGCGGAGGCGGAGATGGCGGGTGATTAGCGAGTGCTCAGTGAAACTCAGTTTGAATCGTGGGAGCAGCGATAGCACACCGAAAGTGCAATCAGTTTCTAGATTCAAAAGCCCTGAATTCCAACCCCAGCTCTTGTCACTTGCCCTGATCTTCGGATCTCTATCTGTAGAACAGTGTGTGCCTTGGAGACTTGCTGAGGATGAGACGTGACGGTGCGCATGGAGCGGCTGCCTGCGGGGTTTGTGAGTGAGTCACTTTGTTGCTGTGTCTATCAGACCTTTGATGTAGCACTTATCGGTTCTTGCAGCATTCCCTCGATGGGTCCTCACAGCACTCCTGTGTCACCTGACAGATTCTCACGGCGCCCCCATGTCCCTGACGGACCCTCACAGCACTCCCATGCATGGTGCTGAGTGATCTGTCCTGCTGATAACACGAGCACAGAGGCGAGGCCAGAGCCGTGCAGCCGCGGCGTGGAGTGGCTGCGTCCAGGCCCAGGCCCTGTGCTGGCTGCCACTCAGTGCCATGCTGGAAACGAGCCTGAAGGGGCTCTCGCGGTGAGGGATGGTTCACCAGCCGCCGGGCCCCGCTGCGACATCCCCTGCATCTGGAGTTCAGATTTTCTAGAGTATTACACCAGCAGCTCAGCTTCTGTAGGAATTCTGGCAGGTAAATGAATGAAAGTAATAGACTGGACCCCATAGAGAACAAAACAGAGACAACAGCAGTGAAGCCTATGTGGTGGATGAAAATCTAGACGCAGGCCAGCTGAAAATATTCTTCCTAACGTTACTGATCGATGGGAAGCTTCAGGCAGTAGTAAGAAGCTACCGACGGGGGCTGGCGCCGTGGCTCACTTGGCTAATCCTCCGCCTACAGCGCTGGCATCCCATACGGGCGCTGGGTTCTAGTCCCGGTTGCTCCTCTTTCAGTCCAACTCTCTGCTGTGGCCCGGGAGGGCAGTGGAGGATGGCCCAAGTGCTTGGGCGCCTGTACCTGTGTGAGAGACCATCTGGCTCCTGGCTTTGGATCGGTGCAGCGTGCTGACTGTGGCGGCCATTTGGGGGGGTGAACCAACGGAAAGAACACCTTTCTCTCTGTCTCTCCCTCTCACTGTCTAACTCTGCCTGTCAAATAAGTAAAAAAAAAAAAAAAAAAAAAAAAAGCCACCAACTACGGTGGCGACCTTGTTGTCTATGGGCACATCTGTCACCATGTTAAGGGGACTCAGGGTCAAGCCTCTTCTGCACGGCAGCCCAGGTCCTGTGCAGAGTGGACACCCCCGGCTGTGTTCCCAGGGCAGGAGGTGACACCCAGCAGAGTTGCTACAAGCAAGGCACAGCTTGGTTCGTTCTGGTGCAGCGTGGCTGTGTCCCCAGTCATCCCGCCAGGAAGCCTAACCTTCAAATCCTCATGCTGGTGGGATTTGGAGGTGAGGCCTTTGGGAGGTGACTGGGATGAGATGAAGTCATGCGGGTGGGCCCCCAGGAAGGTGTTACTGCCTTTGTAAGGAGAGAGAGAGAGAGCGAGCGAGCGAGCAGAGCCGGCAGCTCTCTGTCTTGCTATGGGCTGCCTTGGCCATGCAAACAAGCAGCGAGAGGGAGGCCCTCACCGGAACTGCGCAGACGCCCACGCAATGCTGCGGGCGGGAGCCGCACACACTTCTCTTCATCAGCTGACTCATCCTGGGTATTTCGTTACAGCGACAGAAGACGGACACGCACTCCACCCGAAGACTGCAGGACCAGGATGCTTGGAACTCGGTGGCGGGACAAGGCCCCTCCAGGCTGCAGAGGACAAATCCACTGGGGACAGAACCACCGGGCCCCGTGCGCCCAGGCGAGTGCAGCTCCCCTCGGTCACTCGCTGTAGTTTCACACGGTGACGCGCTAGCTGACCAGCACACACCACAGAAGGATTCTGAGCTTACAGGAGGTTAGGATGAGCAGGTGCGTGGTTAGGACGTAAAGCGGCAGCTAAGACGAAGCCCTCCGTGCCAGGCACTCATGTGGCCGTCACCACCGACGGTCTTGTGCAGCCCTGCTTGGGCTGATGTGCACAGTTGGCTCTCAGGGTCAGCTTCAGAAAAGGCTGGCCTGGTCAGAAGATCGTGGTCACAGATCTTGGAAGGACAAGAGGATCTGGGCCCTGTCGTTTTCACCCATGGTGAGTCGTGTGGATGCACTATGCTGATCCCATCCGAGTGACCTCTGCCGTGGTAAGCAGAGGTGTGCCCAGGAACAGCTCCTTGGCTTTGACCCAGCGCCCCACAGGACAGGCAGTGAAGTCCGGGGCTCTGGGAGCACAGCCCAGGAGCAGAAAGGGTTGACTTTTGTTGAAATTTATTTCAGAAGATTTACGGACGCGTGAGATAAATATTGACCAAGTCCAAGTCAAGGTCGCTACTTATCTTCACAGTCATAAGTCTCAGCAGACTCTGACGTGGTGTCGGTGTGCACGGGGCTGCATGAACCCAGCAGGGTTTCCCTAAAACCTCCGCAAATCCCCCGTCAGGGCCATGAGGGTGGCTTGCAGCGGCACTGTGGGAAGTGGAGGGCACGCAGCCCGTCCACAGCCCCACTGGGCACCTCACAGGTGTGGCCCAGCGGCTGCTGCTGCTTCTCTGTTGTCAGGGATTCCCCATGAGACGGACAGGACTTCTCCTACTGCAAAAGAGGCAGAAGAGTGCCCGTCCTCTTGGCCAACACTACGTCTCAGGATACAGTGCAGACACTCTTTGTTCCCGAATGGAAGAAAGAGCCGAGTCTTGGTGGTGAGGACCTGCTGCTGATCTTATCTGCCCAGCTTGGCCTGACCTGTCCAGCTTCCCCCGTCATGAGCACCGCTGGCCCAGGGCCCTCATGCACCAGGGTCATTGGCATGGTGAGTGGGCACGCGGCTCTCAGAAAAACTGCTGTGTCTGGCCTCAAGGAGCCCTGCCCTTGGGAGCCGCGCCTGGGCTGCTGGGTCTCTGTCAAGTCAGGGCCAGCAGTGGCACCCTCCTTCCTGGTCTGGCTCCTGTACTTTTTGGTCCCTTCTGTGTGGGCCATGTCTGATGCCAACACAGAATGTTGGCCATGTGGCGGAGGTCCCTGCCCCCTACCCCACTCTGCTCCACCCCCGAGTGGCCTCCTCCAGCCCTGTCTGCACAGAGCCCCTGCGGCACCCTTCCTGCCGTGAGCCAGCTCACGCCTGCCTGCGTTCCGACCCCTCTGAAGGCTCCCCGTCCTGCCAAGGGCAATTGTGGGGAGGCGTAGTCGGCCCGTTGTCTCTGTGGGTTCTGCATCCACAGATCCCATGAACTGTGGCTCAAAAATATTCCAAGATGAAATTCCAGAAGTTGTGGAAATCAAAACTTGAACTTGCCCCGCGCCAGGCACTATGCTGACCCCATCCGAGTGACAGATGTCTATGCATGTCCTCATGTGGTCTCTAGCGTGAGAAAGGAAACGTTCCACTGTTTCTAGGAGCGCTGGGTAGTGAGGCCTCCTGCGATGGTGCCCAGCAGCTGCAGACGGCGCTGCCACTGGCCCCAGACACTGCAGGATGAGAGCCTGGGCCACTCACGGGGCATTTGCACCATGTCAGGCTCAGTCACCTGGAGACGACCCAAGTGCAGGGGAGGGTGTGGGACTGCAGCATCCTAGGGTACTGGGACAACTGTGCCACAAGGCGGGTGGCTAAAGCACACAAGTCTCCTCTCCCAGTCTGATGTCGGAAGTCAAGTCAAGGGGCTGGCAGGCCAGGCTCCCTCCAAAGGATCCAGGGACAGCTCTCGTGGTCTCTTCTGGCTCTGGTGGTCACAGTGACACTTGGTGCTTGGCTGGTTGTAGCTGTATTGCTCCTATCACCATGTCCCCACGTGGCCTTCTTTCCATCACTCCCACCGCCGTGTCCCCACGTGGCCTTCTTCCTGTCACTCCCACTGCCGTGTCCCCACGTGGCCTTCTTCCTGTCACTCCCACTGCCGTGTCCCCACGTGGCCTTCTTCCTGTGTCACTCCCACCACCGTGTCCCCATGTGGCCTTCTTCCTGTGTCACTCCCACCGCTGTGTCCCCACGTGGCCTTCTTCCTGTCACTCCCACTGCCGTGTCCCCACGTGGCCATCTTCCTGTGTCACTCCCACCACCATGTCCCCATGTGGCCTTCTTCCCATCACTCCCACCGCTGTGTCCCCACGTGGCCTTCTTCCTGTGTCACTCCCACCACCATGTCCCCACGTGGCCTTCTTCCTGTCACTCCCACTGCCGTGTCCCCACGTGGCCTTCTTCCTGTGTCACTCCCACCGCTGTGTCCCCACGTGGCCTTCTTCCCGTCACTCCCATCATTGTCTCCCCCCGTGGCCTTCTTCCTGTCACTCCCACTGCCGTGTCCCCCCGTGGCCTTCTTCCAGTCACTCCCACTGCTATGTCCCCCCATGGCCCTCTTCCAGTCACTCCCACTGCTGTGGCCTTCTCCCCATCACTCACACCACCGTGTCCCCACGTGGCCTTCTTCCCTTGTCACTCCCATCATCGTGTCCTGCATGGTTCTCCGCTCTGCACCCCAGGTGTGTCCTGTATGTTGTAATGACAGTTGTCATTGGGCTGTGCCCATCCTGGTCCAGTGAACCCCATCTTCATTTGTCACTTGCAAAGACACTGTCTCCAAATCAGGTCCCATTCCCAGGAGCCAGGGGCTAGGTCTTGAGCCTATTTTGAGGGCCACCATTTTTCCCACCACACCCAGCTTCCCAAGAACAGGACAGGGCCTCCTGGCCCAGCTTCTCCCACCCTCCACAGAGGCTCCTCGAGCCCCCTCCCCTAGATAAGTGCTGTGCTCGGGCTTCCTCGGGTCCACCCACCTCTCCTTGCCTTGAGTGACCCTTGGAGCCCTGCTCATGGTGCTGTCCTGGACCCCTGGGACTCAGTGCACCTGCCATTTCATCTTTGTCTCTTCACAAAATGGCAGTGTCTGCACAAACCCAGAGCAGTGCCCCTCTGCCCCATTTCTGGAGCTGTCTCCTGTGGACCTCACTGGGAGCTTGCAGCGCAATCTGCCATAGCTGGTCCTGTTAAGAGGAACGGAGGCCACATCAGAGTCTCCATCACCCACGGCTGACCTCCTGCAGCTTCAGGTTCCAGACACCTGTGGCTGACGCTCGCAGACATGCACAGCTCCTAAGCTTCATCCATGCACCGTTCCGAGCAGTGCCAGGAAACCGGGGCTGCACCTCTCCATCCTGCTGGGGCATGAGCCCTCCTCCTGTTCAGGGAGCCCTTGTGGGTTTGAGATCCACGCATAAGTGGGGTCTTCAAAAAGTTCATGGAAAGCGCCTATTATGAAAAACCTGTGCATGGCACCAAAGCAAGCCTGTGTTTCCATTCTACTCTCCACTGACTCCTGTCAGTCATTGGGAGACACCTGGGCGACTGCATCGACCACCCATGGCTCCCGGTGCTGGTGCTGGATGGCCTTTAGTTTACTTAACGAGGTCTCAAAGCACAAGAATGGTGACGCCGGTGACTGGGACTCACCCGAGGAAGCCACGAGAGGTGAAACTCATGGCAGGAAAGACACAAGACTCAGTACCGCTTGTGATTCCAGGCATCCACTGGGGTCCGTGGGGTGAATACGCCGTAGTAAGGGGGCCTGCTGGATGTGCTGGCTGTGGTACAACCTTGGCATGAAGGCAATCATGCTGTGGCCGAGTGCTGTCACCCCCAGGCCTGTGCCTCCCCTCAGCACAGCCTCAGTAATGCAGCGTCACTGCAGACTGGAGAGAGGCGGCCCCGGCACTGTGGCGTCACTGCAGACAGGAGAGAGGCGGCCCCGGCACTGGGGCGTCACTCTAGACAGCAGAGAGGCGGCCCCGGCACTGTGGCGTCACTGCAGACAGGAGAGAGGCGGCCCCGGCACTGTGGCGTCACGGGAGACAGGAGAGAGGCGGCCCCGGCACTGGGGCATCACTGCAGACAGGAGAGAGGCGGCCCCGGCACTGGGGCATCACTGCAGACAGGACAGAGGCGGCCCCGGCACTGTGGCGTCACGGGAGACAGGAGAGAGGCGGCCCCGGCACTGTGGCGTCACTGCAGAGAGCAGAGAGGCGGCCCCGGCACTGTGGCATCACTGCAGACAGGAGAGAGGCGGCCCCGGCACTGTGGCGTCACTGCAGACAGGAGAGAGGCGGCCCCGGCACTGTGGCGTCACTGCAGACAGGAGAGAGGCGGCCCCGGCACTGTGGCGTCACTGCAGAGAGCAGAGAGGTGGTCCCGGCACTGTGGCGTCACTGCAGACAGGAGAGAGGCGGCCCCGGCACTGTGGCGTCACTGCAGACAGGAGAGAGGCGGCCCCGGCACTGTGGCGTCATTGCAGACAGGAGAGAGGCGGCCCCGGCACTGGGGCGTCACTGGAGACAGGAGAGAGGTGGCCTTGAGGTGCACGTGCAGGAGGAAGTTGGCCAGCGCTGGTGCCTCTTCCGGGAAGGCTGACAGAGTGCAGCCTTTGACACAGCGGCGCGCAGGCTCCAGCCTCCTCCCTACCCTTAGGAGAACTGAGCGACCACACAAACCCACTTCACCTCTGGGGCCCAACAGCCCGAGGATTGGGGTCATAATCGCCAGGGCTCATCCTCAGGAGGACTGCAGAGGTAAAGAGAAGCCTATTTGGATGTGAGAAATGTGCATATGAGGGGGTTTTCGAAAGTTTATGGGAAATCCACGTTAGAGAAAAACCACGCAGGGAGGACCTGAGTCACTGCCACTGCCTTCCAGGGTGCGGCTCAGCCGGAAGCTGGAATCAGGAGCTGGGGATCGAACCTGAGTCCCCCCATATGAAGCCCAGGCATTCTGAGTGATGTCTTCACTACGAGGCCAAACTCCCGCCCCAGGTTATGGCTGTTTGGATCGAGCCATCTTCCTTAGTGATATAACCTAAAGAACCAATTCACAAAACAGAAGGACGGTCACACGTGCAAAATCATTGCTGCCTTCTATTTATGTGATACAGAAGGACTGGAAATAGCCTAAATGTTCCACAATAGGGTCTTAATTGGAAAAAAAACTGTGAACCTTAACTCTTTGGAATACCACATGAGTTTTTTTTCAAGATGTATTTATTTAAAAGACAGAGTGACAGAGAGGGAAAGAGATCACACACACACAAGCACACACACACACACACACACACACGCAGTGGGAGAGAGAGGTAACTTGTATCCACTGCTTCACTCCCCAGGTTGCCACAACTAGACAACCGGGGCAGTCCAAGCCAAAGCCAGGAGCCTTGAACTCCATCAGGTCTCCCACATGGATGGCAGGGACCCAGGCACTGGGGCCGTCTGCTGCTGCTTTCCCAGGCGCATTAGCAGGGAGCTGGACTGGAAGTGGAGCAGGGAGACTCCAGCTGGTGCTCATATGGAATGTCAGTACTACCGGGCAGGGAGACTTGACCCACTGTGCCCCGACGCCAGGCCCTGCGTGAACTGAGAAGGGTACATATGATGGTAGTCAAGCAGCAGGATGTTCCGGTAGCTGCACTGGGCAGACCAGGCTGACTCTGCCTCAGAAGGCTTCCGGGTGTGTGGGCAGAGGGTAGTGTGGGCATGGGGACGGGCTGCAGCAGGGGCCCATCCCGCCTGGGCTTGGAGCCGTCGCTCCAGCAGTGTGGACAGCGTGTGGGTTGCTAGAGGCAAGCCTAGGGGCTGTTACAAAGGCCCAAGCAGACAGGGCGGCAGGGTGCCGAGTGTTTGAACGTCCCTGAAGTGAGCACAACAGGCCACTCCTGAGGCACAGCAGCGACACCTGCTGCAGAGGGCCAGGCACACCAGGGAGGAGGGAGGAGGCGGCCGAGCCTGGACGCCCTGGGTGACCTGGGCCGCACGCCACGTGATGCCGTGGTGGTCAGTGATGGGCCATGTGTCAGGCAGTGTGACCACATGGCCCGGGTGTACAGAAGACTCTGACACATATGGGGCAGTGTTACCATGCGAGACTGGTGTGGGGGAGGCTGTGTCACATAGAGGGCGGTGTTACTACATTGCCCACGTGTGTGGGAGGCTGTGTCACATGGAGGATAGTGTTACCACGTGGCCTGCATGTGTAGGAGGCTGTGTCACAGGTACAGCAGAGTCACCAGTGGTCTGGGTGTGTGGGAGCCTGTGTCACAGGTACAGCAGTGTCACCAGTGGCCTGGGTGTGTGGGAGGCTGTGTCACAGGTACAGCAGTGTCACCAGTGGCCTGGGTGTGTGGGAGGCTGTGTCACAGGTACAGCAGTGTCACCAGTGGCCTGGGTGTGTGGGAGGCTGTGTCACAGGTGCAGCAGTGTCACCAGTGGTCTGGGTGTGTGGGAGGCTGTGTCACAGGTACAGCAGTGTCACCAGTGGTCTGGGTGTGTGGGAGGCTGTGTCACAGGTACAGCAGTGTCACCAGTGGCCTGGGTGTGTAGGAGGCTGTGTCACGGGTACAGCAGTGTCACCAGTGGTCTGCGTGTGTGGGAGGCTGTGTCACATGGAGGATAGTGTCACCAGTGGCCTGGGTGTGTAGGAGGCTGTGTCACGGGTACAGCAGTGTCACCAGTGGTCTGGGTGTGTGGGAGGCTGTGTCACGGGTACAGCAGTGTCACCAGTGGTCTGGGTGTGTGGGAGGCTGTGTCACGGGTACAGCAGTGTCACCAGTGGTCTGCGTGTGTGGGAGGCTGTGTCACGGGTACAGCAGTGTCACCAGTGGTCTGGGTGTGTGGGAGGCTGTGTCACGGGTACAGCAGTGTCACCAGTGGTCTGGGTGTGTGGGAGGCTGTGTCACGGGTACAGCAGTGTCACCAGTGGCCTGGGTGTGTGGGAGGCTGTGTCACAGGTGCAGCAGTGTCACCAGTGGCCTGCGTGTGTGGGAGGCTGTGTCACAGGTACAGCAGTGTCACCAGTGGTCTGGGTGTGTAGGAGGCTGTGTCACAGGTGCAGCAGTGTCACCAGTGGTCTGGGTGTGTGGGAGGCTGTGTCACGGGTACAGCAGTGTCACCAGTGGTCTGGGTGTGTGGGAGGCTGTGTCACGGGTACAGCAGTGTCACCAGTGGTCTGCGTGTGTGGGAGGCTGTGTCACGGGTACAGCAGTGTCACCAGTGGTCTGGGTGTGTGGGAGGCTGTGTCACGGGTACAGCAGTGTCACCAGTGGTCTGGGTGTGTGGGAGGCTGTGTCACGGGTACAGCAGTGTCACCAGTGGCCTGGGTGTGTGGGAGGCTGTGTCACAGGTGCAGCAGTGTCACCAGTGGCCTGCGTGTGTGGGAGGCTGTGTCACAGGTACAGCAGTGTCACCAGTGGTCTGGGTGTGTAGGAGGCTGTGTCACAGGTACAGCAGAGTCACCAGTGGTCTGGGTGTGTGGGAGGCTGTGTCACAGGTACAGCAGTGTCACCAGTGGCCTGCGTGTGTGGGAGGCTGTGTCACAGGTACAGCAGTGTCACCAGTGGTCTGGGTGTGTAGGAGGCTGTGTCACAGGTGCAGCAGAGTCACCAGTGGCCTGGGTGTGTGGGAGGCTGTGTCACAGGTACAGCAGTGTCACCAGTGGTCTGGGTGTGTGGGAGGCTGTGTCACAGGTGCAGCAGTGTCACCAGTGGTCTGGGTGTGTGGGAGGCTGTGTCACGGGTACAGCAGTGTCACCAGTGGTCTGGGTGTGTGGGAGGCTGTGTCACAGGTACAGCAGTGTCACCAGTGGCCTGCGTGTGTGGGAGGCTGTGTCACAGGTACAGCAGTGTCACCAGTGGTCTGGGTGTGTGGGAGGCTGTGTCACGGGTACAGCAGTGTCACCAGTGGTCTGGGTGTGTGGGAGGCTGTGTCACAGGTACAGCAGTGTCACCAGTGGCCTGGGTGTGTGGGAGGCTGTGTCACAGGTGCAGCAGTGTCACCAGTGGTCTGGGTGTGTGGGAGGCTGTGTCACAGGTGCAGCAGTGTCACCAGTGGTCTGGGTGTGTGGGAGGCTGTGTCACGGGTACAGCAGTGTCACCAGTGGTCTGGGTGTGTGGGAGGCTGTGTCACAGGTACAGCAGTGTCACCAGTGGTCTGGGTGTGTGGGAGGCTGTGTCACAGGTACAGCAGTGTCACCAGTGGTCTGGGTGTGTGGGAGGCTGTGTCACAGGTACAGCAGTGTCACCAGTGGTCTGGGTGTGTGGGAGGCTGTGTCACGGGTGCAGCAGTGTCACCAGTGGCCTGGGTGTGTAGGAGGCTGTGTCACGGGTACAGCAGTGTCACCAGTGGTCTGGGTGTGTGGGAGGCTGTGTCACAGGTACAGCAGTGTCACCAGTGGTCTGGGTGTGTGGGAGGCTGTGTCACAGGTGCAGCAGTGTCACCAGTGGCCTGCGTGTGTGGGAGGCTGTGTCACGGGTACAGCAGTGTCACCAGTGGCCTGCGTGTGTCAGTAGCTGTGCTGCCTAGGCTGCTGCCGGCAGGCCCATGTTGTTTGGACAATGGCAGAATCACGACCAGCACTCTGCTTGCCACACTCCCGCTGCTAAGCCACACATGGCTGTTCTCTCCCTCCCCAGCCGCTAGCATGTTCTCTTTATCAACATGGAACTCACGTACTATAACGGCCCTTTGGGAACGTACAGCTCAGTAGGTTTCCTGCGTATTCACCAGGCTCTGCAGCCCTGCCCCGTCCAGTCTCCCAGCAGCGTCACCATATCGAGGAACCCTGTGCCTGCCAGCAGCCTCCCCCCGGGGCCTGGACTCCACCGCCTCCCCCCGGGGCCTGGACTCCACCGCCTCCCCCCGGGGCCTGGACTCCACCGCCTCCCCTCGTCTGAAGGATCCACCGCCTCCTCCCGGGGCCTGGACTCCACCGCCTCCCCCCGGGGCCTGGACTCCACCGCCTCCTCCCGGGGCCTGGACTCCACCGCCTCCCCCCGGGGCCTGGACTCCACCGCCTCCCCCCGGGGCCTGGACTCCACCGCCTCCTCCCGGGGCCTGGACTCCACCGCCTCCTCCCGGGGCCTGGACTCCACCGCCTCCTCCTGGGGCCTGGACTCCACCGCCTCCCCCCGTCTGAGGGACGTGCTTGTTCTGGACTTCCCTGGACGGGGGAGCAGGCAGCGGTCCGCACTCGCCCTCGGGCTGTGGGGTCCTCGCCCTCCCTGCTGCCCAGGGAGGTGCCCCCAGGGCTCAGCAACTCTCAGGGCCCCTGCTTTGTTTCCCGGCTCCTGGTGGTCGCTGTGCCCCATCAGCCGGCATCCGGCATCTTGAAAACTGATGCTTCCCAAATGTTTTTCCTGTCATGTCTTTGAGCCAAGATGACGCCCGCAATCTCTGGCGCTGCCTTGACCTGCCGTGGAGCCCTCTGCATCGCTCTCCGCCAGGGTGTAGACGGTGAGTCCACAGAAGTCTGTATTTGAAGAGTGCCTTCTGCCCTGTGGGCAGGTTTGATCGCCTCCTGAAGTGCAAAGCAGCTGCAGGCGGGGGCTGCAGAGCTCACCAGGTGTTGGCTGTGCAGCGTCCTGGCTGGGGATGCACACAGCTCGGGCAGGCCGCGACACCTGAGCTGAGCGTGCGCAGCGCTCTCCCTCGCACCGTTCCCCAGCAGTCACCGCTACAACCCTGCCTGGCACCTGTGTTCCACGTGGGATTGTAAGGGATCCAGAGGCAACGTGAAGTGCACAGGACGTGGCTGAGTTAGCTGCGAGCGTTGCACCATCTTCTCCAAGGGGCTGAGCATCCTCGGAGTCCTTGGGTGCCGGCACCCAGAGGGCTCATGGATCTCCAGGGCCACCTCGCATACTTCCTGCAGTCCCTCCACAGACACATGCCCCCGGGGACTTCAAAAAGTTCATGGAAAAATGAAATTAAAAGATAAGTGCATTTTGGTGCAAAAGCTTATGTAATCCATGTACATGAGGACTGAGGGTTTTTAAAAAAGTCCTTGGATTTGTGTATCATGAAAAAAATGCATCTCACAGCAAAATCAACGTATCTTTTATTTCTTTGTTTAAAAATTTATTTATTTAAAAGGCAGAGTTAGAGAGAGATTGAGATCTTCTATCCACTGGTTCACTCCCCAAATGGCCACAACAGCCAGGGCTGGGCCAGGCCAGAGCCAGGAGCCAGGAGCCTCTTCCCGGCCTCCCACTTGATGCAGGAGCCCAAGCATTTGGGCCACCTTCCGCTTTTCCCAGGCCATGGGCAGGGAGCTGGATGGGAAGTGGAGCAGCCAGGGCACCAGGGATGCCAGCATCTTGGCAGTGTGACACGGTGTCCTGGGGCCACTCGAACAAACCCCCAGGCTGCGGCCCGGCACCACCTGGCGTTTCCTGGAGGTCTGCAGGTGGGCAGCCCAGGAGGGGGCGCTGGGGGCTGCTTCCTTCTGCGGCTGTGAGTGAGGCTCTGCTCCATACTGTCTCCCGGCGCCTGTGTTGCTGACACTTTTGGTGTTCTGTGGCCACTTGCCTCCACACGCACAAGGGATGGGACGGGGAGCAGCCACACTCCTACCCAGCAGGGGTGGGCTGGGTGTGCAGGGCATGCTGTCTTCTGTATGGAGGCGGAGTCCGGGGAGAAACCAACTGAGCACATTTGCATGGCCAATTGGGAAGCCAGGAAGCTCTGCAGGTGTCCGCACAGGGAGCTCTGAACTTGAGACCCTGGGGGTGGTCCTGTGGGCCCCACAGGGACCGGGCAAAAGAGGCAGCAGCAGACAGCCCAGGCTCGCTTCCTGCTCTCCGCTCCCTTGTTCCACCTCCACCCTAAGTCTGCCTGTCTGTCCTTTCTTTGGTTTGCTGACGTCACCCGGTATCCGATCCAAGATTCCGTTTTTGCTACCAAAAGTCACGTAAGGCAAGTTCATCTTTTTGCAAGTGAAAGTCTTGACAGACCTTGGAGGGAGACGGAGGGAGCACAGGAAAAGGTGGGAGCACCTGCCCCAGCTGAGGATCCCATCTGAGCTGAGGGGGTCAGCCCGCACCCCCCAAAGGCCCCAGGTGCCTTGTCCTGGAGCAGCCAGCCCGGGGTCTGCAGAGCCGGGCCCTGCCGGGCAGGACGCAGCCTTGTTTATGTCACTTCCCCACCCGACCGCACTCAAATAAGCAGTGCGCACCCCAGACCTGAGTCATCAGGCGAGGTAAATTATAAACTTCCAGAGCTGTGGCTTTTCAGACACCACATTCTCCTCGTATAATGAGCCTGCAGTTTGTGGCAAAGAATGACTTAAGAACAAGTGAACTCACTGTCTAAAAGGAGAGTTTTTATCACTATCAATTGCTTGCTGAGTGACAGGTCTGTTATTTCTCTTGGTGGGAGGAAGAGCTACAGGGCAGAGAGAAACCCTGGAAATAAACACGGCCTGCACAGCAGCGAGGCCTGGCCTGGCCCGAGGCGGAGAGCAAGTTCCTGGCAAGACGCCTGGGTAGCGCCTTCCCCTCTTACGGCGACCTCGGCTTCCCACGAGTTCACTGCCACAGCAGCCGAAGCAGCTTTGCAGCAGGGGCTGGGCTGGAGGTGACAGAGTCTGAAACGGGGTCCGGATGGAGGGCTCAGACTCGCGCAGCAACAGGCCGGTAAGCGGAGGTGGGAGGCCCGCTAGGAGTCACGGGAGAAATCCCCCGGCGGAGGGAGGCAGGAGGGGTCTGTCAGCTGGGTCACAGAGGCTTCTCCCAGGAGACGCCCTGGGCGTGGAGGCTGCAGCATGCATGGGGGCTGCCACGCCAGGGAGGCAACAGGCTCTGGCCAGTGCCAGCCCCGAGGCAGGAGAGGGTGTGCTGCATTCCCCTGGGAGGCAGCAGGGGCCTGGCTGGCATGCGGAACATGGGGAGGGGGGCTGATGACCAGACAAGGCCACTCAGGTGGGTGAGGAGATGCCTCAGGGTTTACCGCAGTGGTGGACGGAGGCGCGTGGAGGCTGCAGATGGCGGCTGTGGCAGGCACACAGAAGGCGTCTGGAGGACACGGGTGCAGGTGACGGCAGGAACCCAGGCGAGGGGTTCCGGTGTGACTCAGGGGTGAGCTCTTCCACTGGTCTTGGAAAGAGAGGAGCAAGTTTGCAGCTTTCCATGTTGGTCTCACGGATCCTCATTTTGTCTTCTTGGGTAAAATTCTCAGAGGCCACAGGAGAAGGGACATGGCAGATGCTGTCCACAGCTCTCATGGTGGACAGCCGTATCCTGGAAATGTTCCCTGTTAAACATGAGCTTTGCTGTGGGATTAGACAAGCCAAAGATCTAAAACCACACATGTGGGAAGCAATGTTCAATTGTTCCCATCCTCAAACATCCAGGTGTGAATGCACACTGGCTGGACGGAGGAGGACCACCCTGCAGGGATGATGGATCCGGCCCCGGCTCTCCCGTCCTGCTGAGGGGAGCCGGGTCCCGGGCTGCTCAGGACACCTTGGGATTGCAGCTGGAAGCCAGCGGTTTCCATTAGGAGTCTCCAGGCTGAAGGAAGGGTTTACTGAGGCAATTAGAGAATTACCGTGGGGAGCCACCGAGGGTAAAATTTCAACCCAGACGTGACGGAGACGTGTGTGAGGTCGGCGGGCAGGTCCCGTGGGCCGCAGGCAGCGTGCCTATCTGTGCTGATGTGTGTACATGTGTGCATGCATGCATATGTGTGTGCACGCTTGTGCGTGCCTCACCGTTCCCTGCTGAAGGGAAGGTGGGGATGGTCGAGCTAGGCGCTCTCCTAGCTACAGAGGATGTAGGTCCAAGATCAAGGTGCAAGTGTGTCCCTCTGCGTGTCTGGACCTCACCTGCTCTCCTCCCGGGGACAGTCACACAGGGGCCTGGGTGTACTCACGACCACAGGTGCTTTAGGCTTCTCCTTAATGACCCTCTCTCTGGATGGCCATATCCTGAGGTATAGGGGCTAGGGCTTCAACAAGTCACCTTAGGGGGGTGGGACTCAGCCCCTGACAAAGACCCCAAGGCCCTTGAGGGTGCCCCGATCTTGCATGTGTTCGTGACCTCGTCTGCAAAGTCGGTGCTGCCTGCAGGAGGTGGCTGAGAGCAGTGGGACTCCTCACCCTCCCCAAACGCACAGAGGAATCTGAGCGGCTCGAGAAGGGGTGGGAGTTGGAGACAGGTCTCTAACCTCACCTGCACCTGCGCCTGGGCTCAGGAACCCGGCGGAGGCCGCTGGTGCTCTTCTCCCTGCCTTGGCTTTCCCCTCCGTGTCCTGACTTTCGTTGGAGCGCATGTTTAACGGGTCCCAGCTTCTTCTCACGGGGCCCCCTTCTCCCCACTTGATCCCGTGGCTGGTTCCCTGAGCTGGGGCTCGCTAAGCCCCGGCCACAGGGCTACCCCAGGTCTGTCTGCTCCACTGTCTCCTCTAACGCAGCTCCCAGGAGCCCTGTGCTTCCCCAATCCAGTTAATAATTCATGACACATTCAGAGATCTGGGAGACCCCGGCAGGGGGGGGGACCGGATCATCAGGGGGCACTCTGCTGCCACAGTGAAGTTGTCAAGTCCTAGAGTGCGCCTGATTGGGCAAGAGCTGGGGGCTCCCATGTCAGCTCCTGGTGCCCTGCTCCTGGGCCCTGCCCTTTGTTGCTCCCTAGACTTGGTCCACAGCTCTGTGCGGGGGCTTCGGGAGGTTCAAGTGCAGGGGAACGAAAGTGACTGGGCTCTGAGGGCCCAGCTGTAACTGGCAGGAGGCCATCTGTGGGTGGGTCTCCTGCGTGGGTGCAACCGAAGAGGCGGAGGAGCCCAGGCAGGTGGGGTGGGAGTGCTCACCTGTCCTGTCCTGACATAGCCTCCGGGGCGGCCAGCTCAGAGGTGACGTCACCGTGGTGAGGCGAGGCCAAGCAGTGCCCGTGAGTTCCTCCCAGGCCCTGGCTCTGCCTCTGCCTCTCCCTTCACTGTGCCTGAGTGTGCTGAGCACATCCGACGCTCGGCAACTTCGCGGCGCCTCGCCGGGGCGCTCAGGCCCCCACGTGTGCAGACTTCCAGAAGTTCATGGGAAGCAGAACTGGAGGATACATTTACCTGGTGCAAAATAATCGCATAATGTGCATTTCCTGTGAACTTTTTCAAGTCTTCATATGCAGATTCAACACTTCTGCACTAATGCATTTTCCGTGAGAGTTTGGACGTCCCCACGTGTGGTGACAGGCTCACTCCCTTGCTGCCCAGGGCCTCCTCAGTGCCGCGCTCTCGCCGGCCGTCCCTGCCTTGCCTGCCACCACAGCCCTCACCACCCGCTCCTTGCGTTCCTGCGACTTCTGCCTTGAACGTGAGCTCCATTAGGGTAGGCGTTGATGAGTTTGGGATTTGACTTCATTGCTGTGCCCCCAATATTCCTGGCTCCCAGTTGGCAACCAGAACCCAGCGGACCTGCCCCAGTCCGTCCAGCTGCACGTGGTTAGTGCCTTAAGTCCGATCACAGCCACAGTAACTGCCATCAAGCTCTGGGAGGCTATGTGAGCTCAGTACCTGGGCTATGCGGTCTCTGTTCCAGCAAGGAGTGGACCCAGGCAAAAGTAACGGGGCTGCCTCCTGGGACGCTGAGCTGGTAATTCTATCAGTGAGGTCTCAGGAAACTCACGGTTCCATGTGCGCTCCTGGACCAGGGCTGGCGATAAATGAGAGGAATGGAAGTCTGTCCGGGAAAAGCAAGCTTGCAGAGCTAGAAATGGTGACGCGTGGAGACAAGACGCTGAAAGACCTCACCAGGGGATGAGAGACTGCTGGAGGTGCGGGGAGAACCAGGAGTGTGTGAGGGACACAGCGGGGCAGGGCTGGAGCAGTCCCCGGCCCCTCCGGATGGCACACATGTAAAGTTACGCAGTGGGCTCCACGCATGGGCAATGCCTGCTATGTTCCGGGTGTTCAGTGGATGTCTCCAGGGTAGAGTCTTGCTAAGATCAGACGTAAGCACCACTCTTCCTTTCTTTTCTAAGATGCTTCTCAGGACCCCGACACAGAGAATTCCTGGTGGGTACCATGTGGCCTCGTGGGAGGTATGTGCATGTGAGCCCGGCTCCTGCTGTCTGGGCTGGCCCCTCTGCTGCCTGGTTGCTTTATGCCTCCGAGGCCACCTCTGGTCTAAGGGAGAGAATGCCCGGGGCCCAGGCTGCCTGGATTCACCTGCAGCTCAGCAGTGTCCTTTCTGTGTGGCCTTGGCAAGGCACCACACTTCCCGGAGCTTCAGTTCTGTCAGCTAAGAGAAGCAATGATTCTTCCTGTGCAGGACTAGGTTGGGATTAAGGGAGGGGCCCAGGTGTGCCTGGCACAGGGGCTATGCCTGGGGAAGATTGGAGGAGAGGCCACGCCAGACGAGTCCTTCTCCTGCTCTGTGCAGGACACAGCTGGGGCAAGGGCCTTGTCCCGCCCCTGAGGTTTGCCAGGCTTGGGCTTCTGGAGATAGGAAGGAAGGAAGAAGGGACCTCCAGGGACATGGGTGATAAAGAAATGGGCCAGGGCAAGGCTGAGAGCGAGCCCTCAGCACTGCTCATGGCAGGACCTGACGCACCTGCTGAGGTCCAGGTGATGGTGCGAAGAGTTCAGGTGGAGATACTGATGAGGAGAGGGGGAGGGGCTGGTCCTGAAGTGCTGCTGGACTCCTTACTGGTCTGCCCTTGAATCAGATCACTTCTGGGGCTGGTGTTGTGGTGCAGCAGGTTAAAGCCCCAGCCGGCAGTGCCCGTATCCCATATGGGTGCCAGCTCAAGGCCTGGCTGCTCCACTTCTGATCCAGCTCTCTGCTTTGGCCTGGGAAAGCGGCTGAGGATGGTCTAAGTGCTTGAGCTCCTGCACCCATATAGGAAGTCCTGAAGAAACTCCTGGCTTCAGATTGGTGTATCTCCTGGCTCCTGGCTTTGGATCGGCTCAGCTGCAGCCATTGCATCCATTTAGGAAGTAAACCAGCAGATGGAAGACCTCTCTGTGTCTCCACCTCTCTCTGTAACTCTGTCTTTCAAATAAACAAAATAAATTTTTAAAAAAATCACGCCATGTCAGGGACAGGAACAAGGCATACAATGAAAGGAACTGGACAGGCAGACCCAGGGACTGGTGAGCTCAGGTTTAAAGAGCCCATGAGCAAAGCAAGGAACAATGACTGCACAGGGGATTCAGGAGAGCGTGCATCTCCAACCACATGCCAGGCAGGCCGAGCTGTGGCATGTGCCAGGGGCAGCAGAGAGCGCTCTGAGAGAGGCCAAGGGTGGAGCAGGCCATGGTCTGGGGCTCACAGTGCAGTGGCAGGTGGCAAAGCAGACAGACAACAATGAAATGTGGACACAGAGCCACAGAACACCACGGTGGCCTCAGCTCCATGGGCATGTGGGCACTGGGTCAGCAGGGAGGAGGCCGCTGTGCAGCAGGCTCGGGGGCTCCAATGGCTGCTCTCAGGCTGTCTTGCTGGCCTGCAGGGGACCCCCAAAGTCAAAGTGCAGACCAAAGATCCAAGAATCCACCTATCTCTCCTTCAAAAAGCTGGCATTTCTGGAGGTTGTGGCAGTATCTGCTGACGCAGCTGCGCTGGACCCACGCTCCTCGTGGCAATGTCTGAAGGGGCTGTTGCCTGGATGTAGAGCACTAACGCCCGGGGCCTGCCTCTCACCTGCTGCCCCCACGTGGCAACTCTGGGCATTCGGGCTTGTGACCTGAAATGAGTTGCCCTGGGTCCCTGCAAGCCTCCTGGGGGCTGAGAGGCCTGCGAGTGACAGCCCTGTGCCCCTGAGGTGACCTTGGAGGAGTCCCGGCAACCCTGGCTGGTGCCGTGAAGGTGAAATGCGCGGCTCCATTGCAATTCTCGAAAGTGAAAACGAGCGAAAGTGAAAACGAGCGTGGACTCTGTGAGCAGCTGGGATGATATGCTGGGCAGAAACACCGTCAGGGGGATCCTCAATCGGCCTCCAAGGGTGACCCTGCACTGAAGCTCCCAAGCCTGCAGCCGGGCTCTCTCCGCGTCACAGCTGCCCAGTGGCCGGCATGAAGATGAGTTACAAGTAACGTAACGTGTGTCTAACAGAGACCTGGGCGGAGGGCGAGCCGCTGCACTGAGTCCGATGGGGAGGCTCCAGCCTGCGGTGCTGGTGCTGCCGGGCAGGCGGAGCTCAGCACGGTGGGTCTGCAGGGTCTGATGTGGCTGCCGGAGAAGTGCAGTGACCAGGAAGAGGGAGTCCCAGGCCGCCGGGGGCGCCTTCCAGCCACAGCACAGGGATTCATTCCCGACACTTTGGTTCTCTTTTCTCCAAGTGTTTATCATGAAAAACCCCAAGCATATCCTGAAGTTGGAATCGGGCTGTGATGAACTCCTGCTGACTCCCCATGCAGAGTCTACAGTGTTCAAGTTTCCACACCTGCTTCACTCATGTGTGCATGGGTAGCACATGTGTGAACATGTTTTGTGTGCATGTTATGTAACACACGTTTTAGGTGTAACACCTGTTTTGTGTTATGCATGTGCATAACACAAGGATGTTTTGTGTCGTGTATACATACAACACACATGTTCTGTTTCATACATGCATAGCAATTATCTGTGTCATGTGACACACATGTGTGTTGTCACATGTTTTATGGCTGTTCGTGCGTGTAAATTTTTTCCTGAGCCACTGTGTTGCTGACAGAAGGGTGCCTCGTCTCGAACACGTCCATCATCTGCATCTTTAAGAACCACGATGGTCTCTCAGGTGTCCATGACATTACCTAAAAAACGGGCGATCGGGGCCAGTGTTGTGCACAGTGGAAGCCACCACCTGCAATGCTGGCATCCCATACTGGAGCACTGGTTCAAGTTCAGCTGCTCTGTGTCCAATCCAGCTCCCAGCTAATATGCCTGGGAGAGCTTCTGGCTCCTGGCTTTGGCCTGCCTGGTCCCAGTGATTGTGGCCACTTGGAGAGTGAGCCAGCAGACGGATGATCTCTCTGTCTCTGTCATTCTGCCTTTCAAATAAATAATTTTTTAAAAAAGTTACAATGATTCTTGAGTACAATCTGACATCCAGACCATATGAGTGATGGCCTCAGAATGTCTTTTACACCCATTTGATCAATCTTAATAGTGAAGTAAACCAGCTTCCGCTTTTCCTCTGTTTCCACCTCTCAGCAATGAGTTGGGCAGACCACAATACAATCCCGATTGTGGCAATGCAGGATGAGAAGAAAGCTTGGGAATGAAACCACGGCCTGTGTCCTGGAGCTCAGAGAGAGGCCTGGGCTAGAGACCACGCTGCGGTCTCAAACCAGAGGAGGCATTTCTCGGCACAGCTGCAGGTGGCAGGTCTTGCTGTCTGCGTCTCTCTGAGAGTGCTGGGGTCCCTTGCCCAGGTCACTGCTCTGCAGTGCTAGGAGCTGAGGTTTGCACCCGGTGCTGCATGTGCCTGCCCCAGCCTCTGTGCAGGACTGGACAGGGAACCCAGGAGGTGCACGTGAGCATAGCTAGGAGCGGACTTGCTGAAGGAGCCTGGATGAGATGACCAGATCAGGGAGGAGAAGTTCCCAGAAAGGAGCGGGACACATTTTCGTTTATTCCTGGTTTTCTGCAATTCCTATTCTGGAAACTATACTTTCTCAGACAATGAGAGGTCAAGAACAGGCTGGTGAACAAGACGGACAGCCCTGGGCAGGGGTGGGGGTGTGAACTGTTGACAGACATCCAGGGTGCAAACTCAGGCACAAGTCGGCTGGGGAAGTGAGGAAGCCATCATCGGGGAGGTGGAGTTGGAGGTGAGGACGGCCCTGAAGTCTGAGAGGGGAGGGACACAGGATAGTGGACAGATAGCAGACAGGGCAGGGGCCAAGGGATTGCTCAGTTGTTAAAGAACAGGAGAGACAGCAGAGGGCTCCTGGACAGACACAGGGAAGACGGAAGGTAGAGGAGGTTAAATACAAAGTTGAAAACAAGACAGAGACAGAAGGGCCAGGGTCCCTGTCAGGGCGGGGGTGTGGGTCCGGCTGCGATGGAAGGAGAGGGCTTAGCATGCGGGAGCAGACCTTATTCTCTTGTTCCCCGGATGCACCCAGTGCAGGGACGCGGTGTGGCCCTGGGGAGAGATCCGTGGTAACAGAAGGTCTTTCCTCTTTCACAGAGGAGCCAGGCTCAGAGAAGTCAGGCGAATCTGCTAAAACTGGCCCAGCAGGAAGGGCAGTGTGCTCTATAAGAGTGTAAGGAGATTGTAAGTGTGGCCTATTTGTTTTCTGTGCCTAAAAAAACATGTCCACGGCTGGTAACTGTATAAAGAAAGAAGGTTTTCAGTTGTTAGCTCACATTTTGGAAGCCGCAAGTCCAAGATCAGGCAGCCCCATGGTTCGACCTCTGGTGATGTCACAGTGGCAGGTGCACCTGCAAGAGTAGCCACAGGAGTGGGAAGGGGCCTGTGCTGCCCCTCTGCTCCTCTGTGACCACCTACTCCACAGGAACCGACGTCTCAATGAGAACCACCCAGTGCCTTCCAAGGGGAGGGCTCGCAACCGCTGTGACCCGGTCACCCATGCCCCGCAACAGTCTGAAGGCCTCTCCTCTCAGCACTGCACATGCTTCCAGCACAGGACCCCCGGGGTGAGCCACACCCAGTCCGGGCACTCGTATGCCTCCAAAGGCACCTTGGGCATTCAGGTTCTGGGGAAAGCTCAGATTTAAATATGCAGCCCTCACTCCATGAATTTGCATTTTAGGTTAAAAAATACTTTTCCTTCTCTTTCTCCTAGAGTAACTTTTATGACAAAATCAAAATAAGCTAATTTGCAGAACTTTCACTTGACACCCACAGAGGTAAGAACACAGCCATGAAGGACACACCCTGGAAGGACCACATTCTGGCCAGCCACTGTGCAATGGGGACAGACCCAGAAAAGTCCCAAACTCAGGTGCTCAGCATGGGGGCCACCCTCGCAAGACCTCACCCAAGATTACTTCTTCAAATATTGTGCACAGGGGTTTATGGCATCAGCACATTTTAAAAAATATTTATTTATTTGTTTATTTGAAAGCCAGAGTTAGAGAGGAGGAGAGACAGAGAAAGAAAAAAAGAGAGAGCGAGAGAGTGCAACTATCCCCTGGTTTCCTCCCCAGATGACTGTAACAGCCAGGGCTGGGCCAGGCCAGGAGCCTGGAATTCCATCTGGGTCTCCCACGTGGGTGGCAATGGCCCACGTACTGCTCTTCCAGGTGCATCAGTAGGGAGCTGGATCAGAAGTGGAGCAGCTGGGAGCCAACTGGGATGTCCCATTGCAAAGCACAATCCAGCCCCAAGCATTAGCACATCTCAGAGGACACAGCAGGAGGCCCTGCCTCCTCCTCCTCGGAGCCCCACCAGCCCTGCCAGGTGTGGAGAGCCAGGAGAGTGCCTGGGGCGTTCCTCTTGCTCCCGACTCTGCTGGGGCTCCCAAGGCCTCCCACTGCCCACACGTGGCCCGGACATGGCACCTGCCCAGGCGCCGACCGAGAGCCGACGGCTGCTGCACACCTGGGTGCGAGGGGAGCTGTGGTGCTGGCTGGTGCTCTGCCCTCTGCCTGCTGTGCTCGGTGGCGGCTGCTCAGTGGCGGCTGCATGGCAGCGTCACTCCCACGGCCACTGCGCGAGCCCTCCACCCACCCAGAGGCACCCTGGTCCCCGGGTTCCACCTCCCACCCGCAGCAGCGCAGGCCCCATCTCTTCCCCTGCGGCCCCGTGCTCAGGTCATGCCCTGGACTTTCTCTGAGTGCTCCCTCTCCTCGCTCTCCTGATGGGACAACTGGCCACTAGCTGTTTCCTGAGCGTGGAGCCTCATCACCCCATCTGTGCCCTGAGAGAGTGGACGTGGGTTTCTGCTTCCACCTCTGCTTTCTGCTTTTGGCGCCAGCGCAGCGCAGCATGAGGCTACACCAGAGGGTTGCTAGTGCATGGGAAAGCCCTCATGTGCACATCTGGCTCGGGAAGGGCTTTGAGCTCTGAGCATGTGGGAGAAAACTGCTTCCCCAGGGCTGCCTTCCCTGGACAGCAGAGCAGCTGGGCAGCTGGGCAGCTGGGCACAGCCCTCAGGTGCGGCACCTTCTGTTCCTAGGGCTCCTGTGTCCCTGTGCCTGGGAGTGGCAGAGCAGGGCAGGGGCAAGGGGCGAGCCAGAGCAGAGGGAGGAGGGCACTGTGGCTGCTCCTCTTGCCTAAGGACGCCAGCCCTGCAGAATGTAACCACGTTCAATCTGAATCACCTCCCTGAAGACCCCTGTTCAGACGCAGTCACATAGGCCCCAGGGCTGGGGGCAGGGGGCAATCCAGTCAGATGATGGCATGTGGGTTGTCACACGTGGCTGGGTTGGCTCACCTGTGCATCAGCTATGACACCAGGTGTGCCAGTGTGCAGGTGACTTCCTAGAAGTGAGGACAGGTTTAAGGCGAACCCTTCCCTCCGCCGTGGGGTGTGAAGGGTTGTCAGAAAGCTCACAGGAAGTACACGTGACAGTAAAACCGCGCACGGCACCGGAACAAACTTACCACTGAGCTCTGCGTCCCTTCTGAAGTGCTCTCCAGTCATCTGGAGCCGTGCATGACTTCTCACCGCCCAGGACAGCGGGGACAGCGAGTCACCATCGTCATCATCTGGGTCAGCGTGAACAAGAGGCTGAGGGCCGTGGCTTCCGGGGCCCTGGGTGCGGCGGGGGCCGCAAAGCAGCGAGAGCGGGGCCTGTTTGTGATTATGTCGCCTGGCTACTTGGATGCTGCTGGTGCTGGCACAGTGTTCTCACAGGAGGCTAACTGTCCTTATTCCTCATGTCAGTGTCCTGTTGGCTAAGGACATAACAAGGAAGTCGACTCTGGACTGGACACAGGCCTGCGGGAAGCGCCGCGCGTGTCAGCAGGTGCACCGTGGGAGTTCCCGAGGGCTCCTCTGTACAACTTCTCTGCCAGAGCGATCCTCCGATCCTCCGAGGCGGATGCAGGAGGGAATTCCCCGGGTCCACAGGGACAGCCCTGGAAGGTTCCGGTAGAGGGAACGAGTGTCTACCCTTTAAACACTTGTTTTGAATTAGAAAAAGCCCGACATGCCAAGAAAATCCTAATGTCTCTGATTTCTCTGTATTCCTGTTTACAATTTTATTTCCAGAAACAGAATTCAAGTATCTCTACTCGGTCAGCGTTCCACTGGCACTAATTACATGCGAGTCAGTTTGCTTTCTGTTTCGGCTGCGCAGTCTTGAGAGCACTGCTCTTAGGGAAGAGAAGTCTGCAGCATGGAGGGCTTGGGCTCACGCTGGGAAACTTGGAGCGGGAATCTCAGCCTCTCATCACGCCAACCCCTTGTGTTGGATCAGTAGCTGCCTCTGCTCCTCACTAGCTCGCGGGCTTATGCATCCGAGGAATATCCACTGCACCTGCTGGCACCCACGGGCATCACTGTTTCTGCCACCTCTGAACGCAGAGCAGCCACGCTGACGCTCCGACACTGTGTCACAAATGATCCATTTTTATTTTTGATCCACTGCAGGCTCATTTTTTACAATCTTTAAAAAGTGACATCACTCTCCCAGAGGTTTCTATTGCAGCTTAGCCACAAATTGCTCCTGCACAGCACTGCCCACAGCCTGTGTCCCCACGAGCTGTGCCGTGGAGCCCTGCTTTACACCAGACACTAGCTCTGCGCTCCCACCCGGATCCCTGGTGCCGACTTTGGCAGGCACACACCGTGGATCTAAAGCCACTTCTCCCCCACCAAGATCCCTGGTGCTGACTTTGGCAGGCACACACCGTGGATCTAAAGCCACTTCTCCAGCTGCTCCTAAGGGGGAGGCAGGGTGAGCTTCAGGGAGGCTGTCAGTGATGGGTCAAGTCCTGGCTTTGGGAGGCGGACTGCTGTGCCGCTTACTCTTTGGCCCCTTCAACTGGTTGCTAGAGGTGTTGGTTATCTCCCCATCGTGTCCCTCGGCACGCTGACAGTGGGGACAGGTCTCCCTCACACTGTCTCCGCCCCAAGTCTTTGTTGCCTTGTAAGTTCCTTCGTGCTCTTCTGCCCCAGCTGTGGACTCTGCGTAACTCCGAATGTACTCTGTGTGCTCTGCACCCTGTACACTCTGCGTACAATCTGCATACTCTACACTGCACACACTGCACACTGACAGAGGAGAGGCACTGCTACATCAGGTGCTCTCAGCAGTGACCGGAGACGCCCCAAACCACGTGTCTTCGTCTGTTCCTGCTGGTGTGGAGGCTGGAAAGCCCAAGTTTGGTGTTGGTGAGGGCACCCCTCCACTTCCAGCATGGCACCGTTGCCACTGCCTCTCGAGGGAACGCCGTGCCCTCACATCGCAGAAGCAGAAGGCCGAAGGGCAGGCGACATGGGGGCCTCACTCCTAAGAGGCCCCTGTTCCCATTCAGGACCCAGCCCCCTCCTGAGGGGCTGCTGCTGGACACCATCACAGTGGGGACCTGAGGGGCACCCAGCCCCAGCCCTGAGGCTCCCGTCTTGTCTCTCCCATGTCCTCAGCGTTCTCCTCCAGGGGGTATGTCGTGACTCCTGTGGCTGCTATGGACCCTTCCTCCCACTGCCCATGGCAGACAGGCCAGGTTTCCAGAATCTCCTGGAAGCACGGTGTCCAGGCACAGGGGAAGGAGCAGTGGCAAGCAGAGGGGCATTGAGGCCATGCCAGGCAGAGGGTGCTGTGAGGGTGCTGGGCAGGTGGGCACGGCAAGACAGTCAATGCCAGGGGAGCCCAGGACGCGCAAAGAGAACACACGTGTCTACTCCTGCATCCACAGGAGAAGCAGGTTTGTGTCACACAGGGCGCAGGGAGAAGCCCGGGCTGATCTGCAGGTGATTCTGGGAGGGACTGGGTCTGCAGCATGAGCCTCATGGCTGCTTCCTGCAGGAGCTGCGGACGTTGGCCCCAGCAAATCCTGCTGGCAGCGGGTTCACACTGCTGCGATTCCACTGCTCCACCCTCTCAGCTGCACACAGCAGCCCTGTGAATGCGTGGAGGACGACCCAGTCGTGTTAAGTCCACAGTGCTTCCTTTCCTCTGAAGGGGCTTTGTGCAAGCATAAGGCCACACTCTCACTGACACAAGACTTTCCATGCCTTAGCCTTGCTCCCATGCAGTCTCACTTCCTCAGGGTCATCAGCACGGGCAGGGACCTGGGTCCTCTTTACCTGGGCTCTTCTTATTCCTGACCTTGGGAGCTGCTGTGGGACGGCTCCTTGAAGCCGCATGTGAGGACAATCAGAGGGCCCATCTGCTGAGGGTCACAGGGCCCAGCACGTCCTCCCATCATCAAGGAGAAACCACAGGCCGGTGCGCTTGGTTTTCAGATGCACTGATGGCTCCTGGGGCCCAAGGCCCGGCTTTTCATCTCCTTGCTAACATTCCCTTTGCCATTGACAAAGGAGGTGTGTGTGTGAGCCTCGCTACATCACCACAAAAACATAGCTTACAGCGATCATGTGGGTGGGAGCCAGACACTGTGTCTTTGTTTGGTCATTTAGTGATGTAACCCTCGAAAAATCCTCTCTCAGATAATTCTGTTGGGAACAGTTTCCAAGCCATTAAAATGTTATTCTTCCGAGTCCTCCTGCGTCGGCAACAGAGGAACGGGGACTAAATGCAGTGTCATTGTGACTTGGCCGACGATGAATCGATGAATCGGACCCTCTCCAGAAACCCAGAGTGCGAAACTGGTAATGAGTTTCCTGGAGGCAGAGCCCAGCTCGCGGCTGGTGAGTGTCACAGACACAGGTAGAGGGCGCCTGTCAGGATTTGGAGCTGGAGGAGGAGCTATGGCTGCAAACACCGGGACAGATTCTCTAAGCAAACTGGTGCCTGTTGATGTTGCTATTTCAGAAGAAGCATCTGCCTGAGAGAGCCAAGTGTTGGAGCTGTCCGTTCACAGACACCTGCTGTTCGATTACAAATAATCTTCACCCAGGGAAGAACCTCAACAGGATGGTCGGAGGTTCTAGCACAGGATGGAGTCTTGGAGCCAGAGCACAAATGAATGAATTCGCCTAACTCTGCAGGAAACAGGGGCCATGCCTGGGACCACGGCAGTGGGCAGGAGCTAGGCAGCAGCACCAGGGCTGGAAAAAGAAGCCTCACAGACAACGGGGAGCAAAGGGCCCGGAACTGGCCTCTGGGCATGATGGTAAGGGCTGCCATTGGGGGCCATCCCTGGACACCTGGCTTGATCACCAGTGATAACCAAGCAGCATCTATCATGCACCAACTGTATGCTCCACCTATGACTTTCAACCATGCACACTGCTGAAGGCAGGACTTCCAAGTGTAGCATGCTCTTCGCACGTCTTCCCTGAATTGGAACTTCACTTGGTAGACAGTTTCCAAGATCCGCTTTCTACTAACACAAAGGGAGTAGACAACCAAGCTCACGCGAGTCCTACTCATAAAGCAAGTGGGCTTCAGGGCATCCTGCAGCTGTGGCTCAGGTCCTGCCTCTGGCTGTCCCACCTGCTGCCCCCGGGCAGTGATGCTTGAGCCCAGCTGCTTCCAGCTACCCAGCACCCAGAGGAAAGGATGTTCAAGGTGACCCAGCCCAAGCAGGCAGCTCTGTGTGGCGGAATGACCACACAGGGTGTGCCTCAGTGAGGGGCTGCACGGTGCCTCCCGGAGGGAGGGGAGCAAAGAGAGATGAGCGCATCTTCAATTTGCAGTCCAGGGCCCTGGAACAAGCACAGAGGGGGTGCCCCTGTCTGGGAAGCAGTGGAGTTGGCCTGGCACACCCAACCTGGTCTCCGAACCCCACATGCCCTGAGGGCCACTCTGCTGGTCAGCTCCCATCACTGCCCATGCCGGCCCTGGGAAGTCCAGGAAAGTAGGGTCCGTGGCGCTGTCGGGTACCAGAGACAGAAGCAGAGACTGGCATTTGAGGAGAGCGTTTGAAAATGCCCTGTGAGGCTGTCACATGCCAGGCTGAACCCAAGATGTCCAAACCTTTCTTTGGGTTGTTCTACTGTTCAGACACATCCGTCCTCCTTGTGGCTGCCTAGAACAGGGAGGCTTTCACTGTGTTCACGGACAGCCGCTGAGATCTCCCGGGGTCCCGTGACAACCTGGGACTTGGGGGGCAGCTGCCAGTGCTCCCCTCTCTCAGGAGCCCCCTCCCCATGTCGGGGCAGGGAGCAGGACCCTGTGCTAAGAGGTGCAGCTCCGACCCAAGGTTGCCGCTCTTCCCAGCACTTTTGTGCATTCTTGGGGAGGGTGTCCCAGGGAGTGTCAGTGTGACCCTGGATAAGGGGTCACAGACAAGGGACAGGGATGGGCAGGGAGGAAGCAGGGAGAAGGGGGAGGCTGGTTAGTCCCAACTGTGGATGTTTAGTGCAGAGAAAGGTCCCAGTCCTAACTGGCCATGAAAACTGGCCAGGGAGCAGGGGAAGCACTGTGTGACCGGCCCTAGCCCCAGGGACACTGACCAGACAGGCTCAGGGAGGTGCCCGTCGCCAGTGGTCCTGAGGAGGCTCGGGGGTCATCTGAATGTGGCAGGAGAGCTGCAAACCTTGCTCCATGGCTTCCCTCGGGGCTGAAGGCAGAGGCAGTGGCTGGACTTCCATGCTCTTCCAGCGACAGGAGGTGCAGAGGCCAATGGTGGCAGGCTGGGGAGCAGCCCTGGGGTGTGGGCTGGGTGTGGTCACTGTAGAGGTGGCTGCCAGTGGCCTGGGGGCAGCAGGTGTTGGGGCCCACAGCCTGGATCTTGGAGCATGGCAGAAGCAGTGGGTGTGGCTGGGGGGGCCTCACAACCTCCAGCGAGTCTGGGGAGGGAGCAAGGGGACATTCCTTCTGTCCAGTGTGATGGGACGAGGTCCAGCCAGGTCAGTCTCCTTCCTGGCCACAGATGGCAGTCCGGTTATATTCACCGCAGTCCCTGGAGCAGTGCTGCACTGCAGAGCCAGGGGCCAGAGGTCGGCCTGAGTGATTAATGAAACCACCTCACACCTGGATTAGCCACAAAAGCCCAACAAATCCCATAAATAACGTTCCTACCCCAACTTCCCACTGACGCCAGCGGCGCCACCCGCATCCCTGCTCCTTCAGACTTTTTCCGTCTCCCTAACAGCTGCAGTCCCAAGTGCTCAGCAGCCCTGGACGGCTGTCAGAACCGCCACTGGCTCACACGCCATCCGCCAGCCGGAGACCACACTGCCACTCTGCCGGGTGCTCCCAGTCGGGGCCTCTGTCTCACTAACTTGGCACCAACAGGCAACAAAACGCTATCCCCTGGATGAGAGGACATGGGCAAGTTTATGGAAAAAGGAATTAAAAGATGAGTTTATTTAAGCATTTGATTTATTTTATTTTATTTATTTTTTATTTTTTTGACAGGCAGAGTGGACAGTGAGAGAGAGAGAGACAGAGAGAAAGGTCTTCCTTTGCCGTTGGTTCACCCTCCAATGGCCGCCGCGGCCGGCGCGCTGCAGCCGGTGCACCGCGCTGATCCGATGGCAGGAGCCAGGAGCCAGGTGCTTTTCCTGGTCTCCCATGGGGTGCAGGGCCCAAGCACCTGGGCCATCCTCCACTGCACTCCCGGGCCACAGCAGAGGGCTGGCCTGGAAGAGGGGCAACCGGGACAGAATCCGGCGCCCCGACCGGGACTAGAACCCGGTGTGCCGGCGCCGCTAGGCGGAGGATTAGCCTAGTGAGCCGCGGCGCCGGCCTATTTAAGCATTTGAAACCCATGTGTACAAGAGTCTTCAAAATGCTCATGGAGATACACATTTTGAAAAGCTATGCATAGATTTCATGTGCTTTGGCACCAAAACAAACTCACCTTTTGATTCCATATCTCACAAATTTCCTGAAGTTTCTTCCCTATGTAGAAAACGTCCAGTCTCAATTCTCTGTCCCAGCATCGTCACTCTTTTGTCAGGACCTAGAGGGTACTGTTCCCTGTAACTGGGGAGGGGGGAGGGGGCACGTTCCAAGACCCCCCACTGCATGGGTGCCTGATCCAGACTCTAGGCTGTGCTTTTCTTCTATACCCACACTGGTGACAAAGTCAAGGACTTCCCTTAAAGGAAGCACTGCACAACTTCTCTTTGGTGTCCAAGTGGTAGTGTCACTGTGGCCATTAATTATTAAATAAAGCAGCGTCGCTGAACACAGTCTATCTGATAATCCAGCAGCTACTAGTGGCTGCTGGGTGATGGCATACATAGCACCTCCTGCCCCAGGTGGAAGAGTGGAGTGGTGTGCGCTTTGCCACCTGAATCAGAGTGGGGCGCAACCAAACACTTACAGATCGTTTGTTTCTGGAAGCTTCCATCTCATACCTTCAGATCAAGGTTGGCTGTGGGTGATGAAGGTGGACAAGGGCACTGCTGTGTGGCAGATTCTCCCACTGTCCTCCAGCAGTTCTCCTCTCCAGAAACACCTTGTCGCAGCCCAACCCCCACGTCCCATCCTCATCCCTGAAGATTCTTCTTCTTTTTTAAAGATTTATTTACCTGAAAGCAGAGTTGCAGAGAGGCAGAGACAGCGAGAGAGATGTCTTCCATCTGCTGGTTCACTCCCCAGTGGCTGCAATGCCTGGAGCTGCACCAATTTGAAGCCAGGAGCCAGGAGCTTCTTCCGGGTCTCCCACATGGGTACAGGGGCCTAAACACTTAGGCCATCTTCTGTTTTTTTTTTTTTTGACAGGCAGAGTGGACAGTGAGAGAGAGAGACAGAGAGAAAGGTCTTCCTTTTGCCGTTGGTTCACCCTCCAATGGCCGCCGCTGCAGCCGGCGCACCGCGCTGATCCGATGGCAGGAGCCAGGATCCAGGTGCTTTTCCTGGTCTCCCATGGGGTGCAGGGCCCAAGCACCTGGGCCATCCTCCACTGCACTCCCTGGCCATAGCAGAGAGCTGGCCTGGAAGAGGGGCAACCGGGACAGAATCCGGCGCCCCAACCGGGACTAGAACCCGGTGTGCCGGCGCCGCAAGGTGGAGGATTAGCCTATTGAGCCACGGCGCCGGCTTCACTTAGGCCATCTTCTATTGCTTTCCCAGGTCATAGCAGAGAACAGATTGGAAGTGGAGCAGCCAGGACTCAAATTGGTTCCCATATGGGATGCCGGCACTGCGGGTGGTGGCTCTACCCACTACGCCACAGCACCGGCTCCCCCTGGAGGTTCTTGCTTCTGCTCCCCTCCACACCAGCTGGGTCTGTACAGTGCTTTGTTCCCTGTCCCAAGCTGGGTGCTGAGGGGCGATGGGCAGGAGACAAAGCCGTCAGCCAGGAGCACGTGCCGGGGAGCAGGGGAGACAGGCAGGGAGTCCTCTGTGAGCTGAGCCTCGTCAAGTTGCTGCTCTCCTGGTCAGCAATGGTTGAATGCTGGCAATTCCACTCGGGGTGGTGGTTTCAAAGCTGGTCGTGCCGTGGAGATGGAGACGGGGCTGTCCCAGTTGTTTTATCTTCCTGTGATGGGCAGAGGCGGCCTCCTCCATGACAATGGACACTGAGGTGGCACCTCGTGGTGCTCAGCCTGGCACTGGATGTAAGCAGAAGCCCCTCTTGGGTGCTGGGAACTGAGCAGACACTGAGCAAGCAAATGCAATGTGCACGGACCCTGAGCCGCTGCTTTTGGGGTGCTTTGGAGGTTTCGTCAGCTCACTCACTGCAATGAAGATCCCTCTAGCTAAATCTTTGCTCCTGTCCAGGGCTGCTGCTTTAGAAAACCTGGCAGTGAGATTGCTTGGTTCGACCCTGCAGCCAGACACAGCTCCTGATGCGCCACCTAAATGCAGGAATGGCCTGGGACACTTGCTTCCTGCTAGCACGGTGAGCAGGCTCCTCCCTGCGGCCGGCCATCAGTAGCACCAGGTTTTGTCCCTGTGACGAGCTAACTGGCGTTCCTTTCTTTTGCAGTGACTTGTTTTGAACTGCTAATGTTGCCGGACATTTATCTGGACCATCTGTATTTCCTGGCCATCTTCTTTCCCTTCAGCAGAAGCAGCGTAGTTCCTACGAGAGTGAGCACTGTTCTGAGAACCCGGGTGTGGCAGCAGGAGTGTCTGTGCCGGCCACACCCGAGTTCTCAGACACTCCCGCTGCGGCTGTCCTGGGCTGCAGGTTCCAGGTGCCTCCCACGTCTCTGCTGTGTGTCCTTGTGGTGAAGCACGCCTGTCAGCAAGCTGGGGTTCACCAACCAACATCTGGAAAATGCACAGTGATCCTTAGAAAACCCCAAGTTCACAGTTTATCCTGACATTCACATGATAAAGCTGTGAATATAAAAACAGTAGAGAAAAATGGGGAGGGGGATGAAGAGGGAGAGAGATGGAGAGAGAAGAGAGAGGGAAGGGTGGAGGGAGAGAGTCAGAGAGAGAGAGGGGAGAGAGTCAGAGAGACAGAGAGAGAGGGAGAGTGTCAAAGAGAGAGTCAGAGAGAGGGAGGGAGAGAGAAAAGGAGGAGAGAGGAGACAGAGAGAGGGAGAGAGACAGGAGGAGAGGGAGGGGAGAGAGTCATGGAAAGAGGGAGAGGGAAAGAATACATAGAAAGGGAGACAGAAGAAGAGAGGAAGAAGGAGTGAGAGGGAGAGAGAAAAAGAGAGAAGACAGAGAAACAAGGAGAGACAGAGAGAGGGAGAGGGAGAGGAAGACAGATGGAGGAGAGACAGAGAAAGAGGGAGTGAGAAAGAGAGAAAGAAAGGGAGAGAGTGAGGGAGAGAAAGAAGAGAGGATGGGAAGAAAAGGGAGAGAGAAGGAGGGAGAGAAAGGGAGAGGGAGGGAGAGAGAGAGAGGGAGAGGGAGGGAGAGAGAGAGGGAGGGAGAGAGAGGGAGAGGGAGAGAGAGGGAGAGGGAGGGAGAGAGAGAGGGAGGGAGAGAGGGAGGGAGATAGGGAGAGAGAGGGAGGGAGAGGGAGGGAGAGAGAGAGGGAGGGAGAGAGGGAAAGAGGGAGGGAAAGAGAGGGAGGGAGAGAGAGGGAGAGGGAGAGAGAGGGAGGCAGAGAGAGTGAGGGAGGAGAGAGAGCGAGAGGGAGAGGGAGGGAGAGAGAAAGTGAGAGAGGGAGAGAGGGAGGGAGAGAGGGCAGGAGAGGAAGAGGGAGAGAGAGGGAGGGAGAGGGAGAAAGAGTGAGAGAGAGGGAGAGAGTGAGGAAGAGAGGGAGGGAGAAAGAGGGAGGGAGAGGGAAAGAGAGGGAGGGAGAGAGAGAGGGAGGGAGAGGGAGAGTTACAGAGAGAGAAGGAGGGAGAGAGAGAGAGAGGGAGAGAGACAGGAGGAGAGGGAGGGGAGAGAGTCATGGAAAGAGGGAGAGGGAAAGAATACATAGAAAGGGAGACAGAAGAAGAGAGGAAGAAGGAGTGAGAGGGAGAGAGAAAAAGAGAGAAGACAGAGAAACAAGGAGAGACAGAGAGAGGGAGAGGGAGAGGAAGACAGATGGAGGAGAGACAGAGAAAGAGGGAGTGAGAAAGAGAGAAAGAAAGGGAGAGAGTGAGGGAGAGAAAGAAGAGAGGATGGGAAGAAAAGGGAGAGAGAAGGAGGGAGAGAAAGGGAGAGGGAGGGAGAGAGAGAGGGAGAGGGAGGGAGAGAGAGGGAGAGGGAGGGAAAGAGAGAGGGAGGGAGAGAGGGAGAGAGATAGGGAGAGAGAGGGAGGGAGAGAGAGGGAGAGGGAGGGAGAGAGAGGGAGGGAGGAAGAGGGAGGGGTAGAGAGGGAGAGGGAGAGGGAGGTGGGGAGGGAGGGAGAGGGAGAGAGGGAGAGGGTGAGAGAGGGAGGCAGAGAGAGTGAGGGAGGAGAGAGAGCGAGAGGGAGAGGGAGGGAGAGAGAAAGTGAGAGAGAGGGAGAGAGGGAGGGAGAGAGGGCAGGAGAGGAAGAGGGAGAGAGAGGGAGGGAGAGGGAGAAAGAGTGAGAGAGAGGGAGAGAGTGAGGAAGAGAGGGAGAGGGAGGGAGAAAGAGGGAGGGAGAGGGAAAGAGAGGGAGGGAGAGAGAGAGGGAGGGAGAGGGAGAGTTACAGAGAGAGAAGGAGGGAGAGAGAGAGGGAGTTAGAGAGGGGGGAGTTAGAGAGAGGGAGAATGAGGGGGATGGAGAGAGAGGGAGAGAGAAGGAAGGAATGAGAGAGGGAGACAGAGGGGGAGAATGAGGGAGAGAGAGAGGGAGTTAGGAGGGATTTAGAGAGAGGGAGAATGAGGGGGAGGGAGGGAGAGAGAGAGGGAATGAGAGAGACGAGGGGGAGAAGGAGGGAGAGAGAGGGAGAGGGAGGAGGGAGAAGCAGAAGGAGGGAGAGAGGGGGAGAGAGAGAGGGAGAGGGAGGGAGAGAGGGAGAGAGAGAGCGAGAGGGAGAGAGAAAGAGGGAGAGGGAGGGAGAGAGAGGGAAAGAGGGAGACAGAGATGTCGCTCCCCCTCTTCACGGAGGAGCGACACTGAACCCTGCGCTGTTCTTTCGTCTGCTCGGCCCTCCCCGGGTTTGCTGCTGGTTCTTCCCGGGTTGGCTACCGTCCCTTCCACCTCTGTGGAAGGGCGGTTCCCCCTGGCCACATTCCCCACTTCCGCGGGGGAGCGGCACACCACCGGCCGGCTCTCTCGGGGGCTGCACAGGTGTTCCCCTTAGATGTTCCCCTTAGATGTTCCTGGTGCATGCCGTCTCTCTCCTCCTTTATAGTCCTCCTCCGCCAATCCTAACTCGGCTGCCCACACACCGAGCACGCTGCTCTCCTCCAATCAGGAGCAAGTCCTACAGTTTAGTGGTTGAACTGGAGGCAGCTGTGTAGAAGCTGTTTTCTCCTCTCCCAGCGCCATATTGTGGGAGAGCAGATGCATAGAATAAGTCCCAATTCCAGTAACTTAGTCTAGTCCGAGTTGCTCCCCACAGATCCCCCTTTCTTTTTATTTTTTGGCGTTGATACGCGCCTGTCTTCGGTGCCCCGCGGCACACACTCTGCTCTGCTTGCTAGAGTTGCCCACAGGTGCTTACAAGTCCTATCAATCAGGCAAACCAAATCCGGGTCCTCTCTTCGCCATGTTGTGAGGAGGTTTTTAGGCGCTGATGTGTGCCTGTGTTCGGTGCCCTGCAGTGCATGCTCTGCTCTGCCTGCAGGTGCTTACAAGCCCTATCAGGCAAACCGAATCCAAGCCCTCTCATTGCCATATTGTGGGGAAACTTATTGGTGTTGATTCATGCCTATCTTCGGTGACCTGCAGCTCATACTCTGGTTGAGCTGCCTGCTGGTGCTCATCGCCCTAATCAGGCAGACCGAATCCAAGCCTTCTCATTGCGGTATTGTGGGGAGACTATTGATGTTAATTCATGCCTGTCTTCGGTGACCTGCAGCGCGTAAGTTGCTAGCCGCCCGCAGGTGCTCACCACCTCCCTAATCAGGCAGACCGAATCCAAGCTCTCTCATTGCCATGTTGAGGGGAGGCTTTATTTTTCTCTATATCTCCGGGCATTCCTATCTCTCCCATTTTACATCTGTCTACCAACATTCCTATTTCTCTCATTTTACTTCTAAACTTCTGTTTCTCTTATCCCTGCGGCTTCCCGGCGCCCGCCCCGAGGCTGCTTCTCGGCGGCTTCCCGGCTCTGAGCCGCTTCAGCCCGCGCCTCTCTCATCTGCGCGGCTTCCCGGCTTTGCGTGGCTTGGCTTCGCGCGCGCACTCCGCGGTCTCCGCGCGAGCCCCGCGTTCCCTATCTACTTGTGCCCCGCATGCTTTCTCTGCGCGCGGCAGCCTCCGCGAGTCACACAGCCCCAGCTCACGTCTCCGCCACTAGTATTCAATCTAAGTTCCCCGGGTTAACCTGGCGAATTCAACCCAGCTCACGTCTCCGCCCCACGATTTGGCTTCCCGTCCTTTGCTCCCCGGGCTAATCAGACGGATTCCAACCTGGCTTACGTTTCCGCTTCTGGTTTAACTTTTCGCCTTTTGCCCCCCGGGCTGACTTAAAGAATTCCAAACTGGCTTACGTTTCCACCTCGGCCTGCCCCCCACGGCTTCAATTTCCCTAACATTTTTCTCTACCCGGTATGTTTCCCTAAGTTTTCTTCCAACAATATTCCTCCCTCATTTCTCCTGGCCTCTCCCCACAGTCCGCATCCGAGTCTGTTTGTTCTAGCTTTCACTTTCGCTTTCGACCTTAGAGATTTCTCCCAGCTTCCCCCCGTAGTCCGTATCTGAGTCTATGCCTAGGCTTTCAATAGCTTCTTCCGGCACCTTTTCGTCCGGCTTTTCCCTAGGCTGTTTGCTAGTCTCTCTCTCCAATATTTTCCCACTTCTTCCCGTTTCTTTCCTCCTAAGTTTCCTATCCGTCCTAGGTTTCCTATCAGAGTCACGGCACCATTATGTCGCTCCCCCTCTTCGCAGAGGAGCAACACAGGACCCTGCACTGTTCTTTTGTCTGCTCGGCCCTCCCCGGGTTTGCTGCTGGTTCTTCCCGGGTTGGCTACCGTCCCTTCCACCTCCGTGGAAGGGCAGTTCCCCCTGCCACATTCCCCACTTCCGCGGGGGAGCGGCACACCACCGGCCGGCTCTCTCGGGGGCTGCACAGGTGTTCCCCTTAGATGTTCCCCTTAGATGTTCCTGGTGCATGCCGTCTCTCTCCTCCTTTATAGTCCTCCTCCGCCAATCCTAACTCGGCTGCCCACACGCCGAGCACGCTGCTCTCCTCCAATCAGGAGCAAGTCCTACAGTTTATTGGTTGAACTGGAGGCAGCTGTGTAGAAGCTGTTTTCTCCTCTCCCAGCGCCATATTGTGGGAGAGCAGATGCATAGAATAAGTCCCAATTCCAGTAACTTAGTCTAGTCCGAGTTGCTCCCCACACAGAGAGAGAAGGAGAGAGAAGGAGAGGGAAGGAGAGAGAGAGAGAAAGGGAGAGGGAGAGAGAGAGGGAGGGAGAGGGAGAGTGAGGGAGAGAGCGAGAGAGAGTTCTGGGCACTGGCGGGTGGTGCTGAGGAGCACCCCCCTGTTGGCAGACTCCCAGCTGGTCTGGGGAGGAGTGGTTGTGCTCCCAGGCCTCCTGAAGAAGGGAACCTGTGTAAGGTGACCCAGATAGGTACAGGGAGTGCAGGGGAGATAGTGAACACCTTTCACTTACAGTGTTCTTCACTCCAGGGATCTGGTGTGCTGTGTGCTGATTCCGAGTAGAAGTGGTGCAGTCAAGAGAATCTGGGGGGAGGGGGTCTGTGGCCACAGAGAAGTCTTTGCATCAAGTCACGGGTGTTCTAGGGTGGGCTTTGGCAAGAACAGACTGACAAAGCCTAGGTATCTCCCGGCGTCAGTGGGAACCACGGGGCGGAGGCTGTTGGACTGTGAGCTCACCTGCACTGAGAGAGATTTTCCCAACCAGAAGGATGACTGCACTCTCACAGGTAAGAACTGTGCAGTCCTACAGGTGGCGCCCACGTGGCTGTGGTTTTACAGAGAACTCACAGGGTGGGCTAAGCTCCCCTCTTCTGAGAGTCAGGAGAAGCCCTGGTCAGGCAGAACTGGGTGCACGTGTCACTCAGCCTCAGAAGTGGGTTCCTCCTCGTCTGGTCTGGAGAGGAATTCTCAGCGCATCCACAGTGCAGGGCTGGCTCCTTGCTTCTGCCTATCGCGGGGCACTGGGCTGCCACATCCTCCTTTTTCTGTCTGACATCTGGGTGCCCACGGACATCTGCCTGCACCTTGCAGTCAGAGAGCTGGGACAGCCATGGGCCATGTGGCTGCCTAAATTCTAATCTTGCCACACATCCTCCACAAATGATACAAACCAACACTACAATTGCAGCCACACACACATTTAAAACCTTGCACACTCTTCTCAACATAGCTATAAAGCCCCAGACACTACCACTTCATGTCACCTAAACACAAAACGTAAGTCTCAGTTTCTAGCAGGGCTGTTTTGTGGAGAACAAGGTGGAGTCTCCAGCACGCTGCACAGGGGAGGGTGTTGTGGTGTGGGGGGTTAAGCAGCCACATCCCAAGTTGGAGTGCTGGTTCACATCATCTCCTTAAGCAACAAAGATATTCACAGAGCAAAGTGTAGAGGCCACAGGTCACACAGAGAGATCAGGCTCCACAGTGACAAGGCAGAGCGGACGCCAGATCCAGAAGTCAGAGTCACTTGAACAGGCTCAGCTGACGTGTTACACGGACTTGGCACTTGTCTCACAAAATGACATTCAAGGAACACAGCCTACCCCAAATCGTTAGTGGTTCTGAAAGGCTAGGAATAAAGGAATGAATCAAGTTCTACCAGAACAATGGAAACAAGAATGACAGGCTGCAATCATGCTGTCAGTAAAGACAATTCAAGCCAGAAAAACCAGGAAAGGCCACTTTCTAATGCTAAAAGCCAAACTTCACAATGAAGCCAGAACGACTATGAACATCTATGCACCAAGTAACATGGTGACCACTTCTGTGGAGCAGAAGCTACAACTGAGACAGAGACCTGCAGGGGCTCACTTACGGTGGGAGAGCACAACACCCATTCTTAGCACAAGGCAGAGCAGCAGATAGGAGATAAACAAGGTGACACACTACATACCGTCCTGGCCTGGCCTGGCCTGGCCTGTCCTATCCTATCCTATCCCATATAAATGACACCTTCAACAAGGTCGATTTCATGCTGACACATGAGCATTAATACCCTGCCATAGGGAACACGGACTTGTTAAACCACATTTCTAGCACTGATTAACACTGATAATGTCCTGGATCATAAAAGGGAATCAGAGGGTGGGCATTTGGTGCAGCGGGACATCCACATCCCACCTTGCACTGCCTCACACGGAGTCCTGGATCCACTTCTGACTCCAGCTTCCTGATAAGAAGATGGCAGGTGACGCCACAAATATCTGGGTCCCTGCCACCCAGGTGGGAGACATGGATGGAGATCCCAGCTCCGGACTTTGGCCTGGACTAGCCCTGGCTGTTTTAGGCATTTGGGGAGTGAACCAGTGGACAAAAGTCTTGCTCACTCTCCCCCACTGTTTACCAAATCAATAAAAAATATTTAAAAAAGGATTAAAATGTTCCACAAAATAGAAATATTATAACATTACTGAATGACAAGGCAATAAAATCAGAAATGGTCACAATTTAATGGCTCTTCTCCCATCTACTTGGAAATTAAAAAGTAAGAAGCTTCTATTAAACAGATTTTGAGTGAAAGAGGAAAAATAAACAAACTAAATAATTTCTAAAATTTAATGAAGAAAACAGCGCATATTAAAATCTGTAATATGCATTTAAAACAGTTATCAGATGAAAATTCACTGCCTTAAATTCATCATTAAACATGAAAGAGTGAAAATATATAACTAAAAGTTAAACTCCAAAAGGCAGAAAAAGAACAACAAACTAAATGATAGCAAAAGAAGAAAACAAATATAAAGACATAAATGAGGTATAAACAAAAAGCAGTACACTGGACTTTAAATCAAACTCTTGATAAAAATGAACATGATAAACAATTAGTCACTGTAAACTAGAAAATGGAGGGAGAGGGCAAATGCACAGAAGATGAAATGACAAGGGGAAGTGTTGAGGTTGATTTCTTCTGAGAGGAGGAGCGTGGTGGGGGCAAGAGGCGCAGAGTCACCACACAGACCCCGGGAGCCGGGTGAAAGCAGGCCAGAGGGGAGCAGCCCGCAGACTCATTTATTTCAGTTGGTACAGCAGCTTATATAGCCAAGACAGCCAATCCGGTCAAGGGGTGGTCTATGCCCTAACCAATCACAGCCTGTTTCCAGTCAGGCTCCGTTTGCTATGTGGTTTCCAAAGCCATCCAATCACAGCCTGTTGCCAGGCAGGCTCTGTGGCCAGGTGGTTTTCAAAGCCATTCCTGAGTAACTGACGCTCACTTGCCAGCAGCCATCTTGGCCTGGCCTTCTCTTTCCAGCACAGGGAAGTAACAATGAAACACAAGTCTTTGAAAACACAAAATATTATTTCCTAGTTTTCTACACAACAATCAGAGGTGTCATCTTTCCGCTTAGTGGTTAAGACATGAGTTAAGATGCCCACATCCCGCGTCGGAGTACTTGGTGCAGTACCTGGCTCTGGCTCCTGATGCCAGCTTCCTGTTACTGCAGCCCCTCTGGGCAGCAGGGATCACTCAAGTGACCAGGTCCCTGTGACCCATGTGGGAGGTGTGGATTGAGTTCTTCACTCTTGGCAGTGGGCATTTGGGGAGGGAGACAAGGAACAGGAGATCTGTTTCTTTCTTTCTGTCTCAAAGAAATATTAAAAACTTAAAAAATCTTTAAATAAAAATTAAAATCAGATGAATTTGATAAACCAAAAACTATGAAGTGGACTATTTTCAGGATACAGAGGAGAAAAGGGTGGAAAAGATGGAGGGGGTTGTCAGGCACAGCAAACCACCGGGCAGCGACATTTGTCTCTGCTTTTCTCTGTGTGTGATTTAGACTTTTGGAACTGTATATATGTTTCACATACATGATAAAGAAAATCAACAAAGCTGTGCAAAGGAACTCTAAGAGGTATACAAAATTAAACACATGAACTTACCTCTGTGTCAGAACATGGGAGGAAAAGAATAAACTAACCCAAGTAATTTTTTGATTCTGTATCCTCAGGCTCAAGACACAAAATCATGAGCAAACACTGAATTCTAGGTAAGACATGAACTGTGGGATCGCAATCCTGAAATTCCTTCCTCTGTTTCCTAGAGCAGCCTAGGATTAAGCCAGACGTAACAGATGGCGACTGACGGGAGCCAGGTTTCTCAGGGTTGGCGAAGACACTTACACCCCTGCACACAGGAGAGGTGGGATGGCCCTGTGTGAATGCAGTGAACTGAGTGTGGGAACAGAACCTGGAGAATCCAAAAACACATGTATCCATTTGTTTCTCTCCATGTACACATTCTCCTAGTTCTGTCCTCTAGAGGCTAAGAGCAATGCCACCCTGTGGCAATGAGCACACTGAGTGCCAAAACGTTGGTTTCTAAGTACACTTGTGCTTTCCATAAAAAGAACATGCCTCCTTGGAGAAATAAGCTGATCCCAGGACCACAACTGTCAGAAGACAAGGCAAGTACAGAACATCTTCTTGTCGATGTTTCAGAAAATTGCATGGCCAGCTGTCAGGGACTCCACTGGCAATGTCTGGCCTCAGAATCTATCATGCCTGCAACAGATTGTAAGTACTGAAGAAGATTGATTTTGTGTCTCTACTAATAGACATTAGTGACTAAAGGAAAGAATACATAGGAGACTGGAAAGACATTCCTCACAGTAGGACACCATCCAACACACATACAGGGGATGACAGAATTAGAACATCACCATCTGGCAAAAAACTGTGGAGGCAAGAACCATCAGTGGCTAAAATGCCTTTATCCCCAGTGTTGGGGCAAATTAACATCATTTGCTTTCTGATTAAAGGACTACATGAGGTCATTTCTGTATAATTCCTGCTAAAAGTGAATGGTTGAATAAAATGATGAGGATATACCAAATAAATACACACAGGAAACATTCTACACAACTACTGGCTTACCTTGTTCAAAAACGTCAGAGCAGGGCTGGCATTGGGGCCGCTGTTGTGGCGTGGTGGGTTAAGTCACCGTGTGCAGTGAAGGCATCCGGCTGCTCCTCTCCTGATCCAGCTCCATGCTAGTGCTCCTGGGAATGCAGCGGAGGACCACCCACATGATTGGACCCTGCACCCACACAGGAGACCGGGGAGAAGCTCCTGGTTCCTGGCTCCTGACCTGCCCAGCACCAGCTGTTGTGGTTATTTGGGGAGTGAACCAGCAGATGGAAGATTTCCCTCTCTGACTCTCTCTCTCTCTCTCTCTGCCTCTCCTCTTTCTGTGTAACTCTGCCTTTCAAATAAATAAAATAGATCTTTTTTTTTTTAAAGTCAGTGCAATGAAATATAAAGCATGAGAAACTAAGATGGAAAGAGATTCAATATAAGGCGTGATAACCTCGGATTGGATCCATAACCAGAGACATTTTTTCCTATTTTTAATCAGAACAATTTTGTGGTTACAATTGGTGAAATCTGAAAAATTTTTGTAGATTATAGTATCCATGTAAATTTCCTAATCATTACAGTTCTACTGTAAGTCCACAGATTATCTTTGTATTTTCTAAAATACATACTGAAGTATTTAGGAATTAAATAAATATATGTTCTCAAATGGTTCAGGGAAAGTAGAAAATGATAGAGCATTTATAGTAAAACATCACCATTATGGGAACCTGCATAAACAGATAGTTCTTTGCACTATAAAATAACCTGAAATTATTTTAAATATAATTTTTTAAAAAGTAGAAAAATGATAATGCAATAGAACAATGGGTGAGATTTTAAGGAACTTCCTGACATAAACCCAGACAGCCAGTAGACATACATAAAAGAACTCAACTTACTAGTAATGCAAAAAATGTACATTAAAACCACTATACAATCACAAAAAAAAGGTTCCTATTTAACATCACAGACATGTGGATGGGAGTGAAAGCTGGTAAGGCCATTTTTGACAAAGTGACACTGTCTATCAAAAGTGAATGGCAAGTAGATTATGACCCCAAAACTCTGCTTCTAGTCGCACATCAGAAATGCATTTACACATCCATCAGAATAATATGCAATTCTTCAACAGCAGACTGCATATGTGACGGGACACGTAAGCAGAACAGTACTGCGTAGAAGACAAACACATGGGGGCTGGTGCTGTGGTGTAGCGAGTTAGGTTGCTGCCTGCAGTGCTGGCATCCCATATGGGCGCCGGTTCAAGACCCAGCTGCTCCACTTCCGATCCAGTTCTCTGCTATAGCCTGGGAAAGCAGTAGAGGACAGCAAAAGTCCTTGGGCCCCTGCACCAATGTGGGAGACCCAGAGGAAGCTCCTGGCTCCTGGCTTCGGATCACCAAAAATCTCCAGCCATTGTGGCCAACTGGGGAGTGAACCAGCGTATGGAAGACCTCTCTCTCTCTTTCTCTCTCTTTGCCTCTCCTTCTCTGTGTAATTCTTTCAAAAAAATAGATCTTTAAAAAAAATTAATTAGGAGAAATACCGCACACTTAAATTTGAAAACTTAAAAAAATTAAATGGGCAGTGAGAAGAGCCATGTGGAGAGGGACATATGCAAATGCACACTTACTTTACATGGATGTAATTACAAATGCATAGGTGTAAATACACGTTTATTTTCTGTGTATGCAATCGCACACATATATGCACAAATACATACTTACACATTAATGTCTTTGTACATTAATATATAATAACTGATACATAGTGTTATAACTTGTAGACCAGGCAGAATTAAGCTGCAGTGACGGAGGTAAATATTTGCAACTTCAGTGAGGCAGGAGGCATCACCGGAGGGTTTCTGGCCCTCTGACACTCCACATCTTGACCTGGGTGGTGGTGACACAATTGTGTTCACTTTGTGATAACTTCCTGAGATGAAATCTTTTGTAAAAGTTTTCATTTATTTATTTGAGAGCCAGAGTTAGAGACAGAAAGGGAGAGACAGAGAGAGGGGTCTTCCATCTGCAGGTTCACTCCCCAAATGGCTGCAACAGCGAGAGCTGAGCTGATCTGAAGCCAGGGGCCAGGAGCTTCTTCTGGGTCTCCCATGCAGGTGCAAGGGCCCAAGTACCTGTGCCATTTTCCGCTGCTTTCCCAGGCCACAGCAGAGAGCTGGATCAGAAGTAGAGCAGCTGGGACAAGAACCAGTGCCCATATGGGATGCTGGCGCTGCAGGTGGAGGATTAACCTGCTAGGCCACAGCGCTGGCCCCCTGAAGTGAAAATTTTAACCATCTGTCCCCTCTTCTGTCTGACATGCAATCAAAAATTAAGAAACAATCAGAGAAAGCAAAGAGGCCTAATAAGAAAACCAAAAATAGCACAGAGTTTCAAAAATGATTCTGCCCCAGAATTGGGAGAAAGGGAAACTAAAAGTCACACTCATGGCCCTGACATACTAACCCCAGTATCGAAATCTGGCCTGCAGAGACTGGAAATGCATCCCATCACCCAACTTTCTCTATTTCCAAGGCTTCCATCGGTCAGGGGATCGTGTGGGACCCAGTTAGTGACAGCATCTGTCCTGTGCCTCCTGCAGGGGAAGTAAGCCCCTGGGGAACACTGGGACCCCTCACCAAGGTGGGGGCACAGCACCAAGTCCAGGTGTCCATATGGCTGGGCCACACTTGACCTTCTGTTTGATGGAGTCTGGTAACATGCTTCGGTCTGAGTTTTTCTGGCAGAATCCAACACCATTTATTCTGGGTTGGTTTTATCCTCTGCTGCCTCCACCCATCTTGTTATGGCACCTTAGCATTTTACCATTAACATCACACCACCGAGCGGTCATTTTCTGCAGTCAATGGCTAATGAAATCTAACAATCTGTTTCTGTGCTCACTGGTGTTCCCCTAGCCCAGTCTTTTCCTCTGGGTTTTCTTGTACTACGAAGAGAAGAATGTTCTTAATTTGTCCTTTTAGTGAGCTGTAGGTGGTAAACTCTCTCAGCCTTTGAATGCCCGCAAATGCCTTTGTTTCGCAGTCTCATGTGAGGGATGATCATGCTCAAAGTTCAAAGTTGACAATTATTTTTTCTCGGCACTTTGAAGATAATTCTGCATCACTGCAGCTGAGACGTCTGCGGCCAATCTGTCAGTCCTTTGTCGTTGTCTTTCTAATGTTCAGCACTAAGAGCTCTCTTCATTCTCAATGTGCCATCCATTCATCACCACGGGTGTGGGGAGGTTTGGTTTTTATTTACCATGATTAAGACTCAGAACTGTCTGAGAGATCGGGTATTTCTACAATTTCAGAAAATTCTCAGTGATTATCTCATGAAATATTTTTCCTAATTATTCCCATCACATTCATCTGTTAGAATTGTTTTTTATGAGAGAGGAGAGCAGAGGGGAGGGGAGGAGAGTGGAGGGGAGAGGAGGAGAGGACATGGGAGGAGAGGGGAGGGGAGGAGAGGAGAGGGGAGGGGAGGAGAGAGGAGGAGAGGACATGGGAGGGGAGGGGAGGAGAGAGGAGGGGGGGAAAGAGGAGGGGAGGAGAGGGGACGGGAGGGGAGGAGGAGGAGAGGACATGGGAGGGGAGGAGAGGCAATGGGAGGAGAGAAGAGGGGAGGAGAGAGGAAGAGAGGACATGGGAGGGGAGGAGAGGGGAGGGGAGGGGAGGAGAGAGGAGAGGACATGGGAGGGGAGGAGAGGAGAGGGGAGGAGAGGGGAGGGGAGGAGAGGAGAGGGGAGGAGAGGGGAGGGGAGGAGAGGAGAGGGGAGGAGAGGAGAGGGGAGGAGAGGGGAGGGGAGAGGGGAGGGGAAGGGAGGGCAGAGGAGAGGACACTTCCAAATTCCTGCAATGGCTGGGTTGGGCCAGGGCCAAAGCCAAGAATCAGGATCATAATCCAGGTCACCCATGTGGGATACAGGAGTCCAGTTACTGGAACCATCACTGATACCTCCCAGGGTCTGCAGTCACAGGAAACTGGAACCACAGGCAGAGCCAGGAACTGAACCAAGGCACTTCAGTGTGGGACTTGGTAGCCTGAACCACTAGGCTAAACACTCACTCCCATCTATACTCTTTTAGTTAAAATCCTTAAAAAAAGTATTGGAGCCACTAAATCTACCCTCTTTGTCTCTTAGCTGTTGTTTCATTAAAATAAAATCTTTATTTTTCTAGTCTGAGTTATGGATAATTTCTTTATTACTATCCTTTACTTCTCTAATTCTCTTTTGCATTCCACTTTAGAATTGATTCTTTTCTTGGTTTATTGAATTTTTAATGTCCATGCATTTCATTCGAAGAATTGCTGATTTTTTTAAAAATCTGCAAGCAACAAAAACAAAGTATTCTATAGTATGTTTGTGTTTAGATGATAGAAAGAAAGAGAGAGAGAGAGATTGAGGGAGAGAGTGAGGGAGAGAGGGAGGGAAGGAAAGAATCTATAGAACTTTTGAAAATACATACATATATATATATATATATATATATAGTGCTAAAAAGCAATGAACTCTCAAGCCATGAGCAGATACAAAGGATGCTTCAGTGAATTTTACTAAGGGAAACAGGCCATTCTGAAAAGAGTGTGCATTGTATGATTTCAGCTCTGTGATGTTCCAGAAAAGGCAAAAGTAGAAGAACAGTGAAAGGACCAAGGTTGCCAGGAATTAGGGCAGAGCACACAGGATTCTAGGGCAGTATCATACTCTATACAACACCATAGCCGTGGGCACATTTTCCTATGTTTTTCCAAACCATAGAAGATACAAGAGTGCAACCTGACATGAACCAGGATGTTGGATGATGGCAGCGTGTCAGTACAGCTTCACCCCTTGTTGCAAAGGCACCATGCTGGCTGTGGTGGGGGACACTGACAACAAGGGAGAGGGTGTATGAGACTCTCTGCACTTCCTGCTCAATTCTGTTGTCAATCTAAAACTAGTCTGAAAATTAAGTCTACTAAAATGGAACATATTCTGAAAAGAGTTGTGGAGTTTAATTATGATAGGTAACATAATCACATTAAAATTTCTAGTAAACCAGAAAATTATGCACTGCACTCTCTAGGGCAGAAATCATCAGTTCCCATCAATGCAAAGGGAAAAATGTTGGAAAAAAAAATAGAAACTGATGATTTGGTTCGGGAGACCTCTGTCCATCAGTGACACCCTAGGCATCTGCATTTTTGACCCGGTACCTGTGGTGATAACCAGTCTCCCATGTCATCCTTCCTAGTCTTGTGTCTGCAGATATAATACACTCGCTCCAACGTCTTCCTAAGAGTAGGGTGTGTGGACTATCCACCAGCCTAGGATTCCATCAAAGACCTGGGGCCCTCTGCTCTTTCCCAGTGACCCTGTGTGAGCCACTAGGACTCACCACTGTGTTTGTACAATCAGCAAATGCTCAGAGTACTGGTGGTGTGTGAGCCTTGGTGGTGGTTACTGTGGAGAGAAAATAATCCGTCTTCAGGAAGTCTTGTCTACACAGTGCATTATCATCCTTATGTGATTCACTTTGTGATCTTGATAATCACCACCCAACGACTGGGCATCCTCAGACTTTCTTCCGGTTGTTGCTGAACATTTGTATTTGTGGAGCACACTAGCTTACACCCCCAGCCCCGGAGTCACAGCCCAGGCCCAGGCGTTTTGGAAGTGCCCTGGGTGACATGACTACTTTTGAATTTCTTCTTACCCGCTTTACTTCTGCCCATCTGACGACTGGAGGCCTTGACTTAGGTTGGGTAGGGAAGAGAGGCAGAACAACTTCCTCTTTTAACCCCTTCTAGCTTGCACTACCAGCTTCCCACACCCTCCATTTTCCTCGTGTTAGAAAGAACTAAGCACAACCTCCACCCCCACCCCTAAGGATCCCAGGTGCATTCCTGAGGGCCTTGGATTTCCTGGCGACATCTTTGTCTTTTACAGGAGGGTGCATCCCAGAATCGAGGTATGGGTTCGATTCTGGGCTCCGCTGTGTATTTGCTGGGTGAATCTGTGGAATGTCTTGGTGTCTTTAACCGTCTGGTGTAACCTGTGTACCATGATCATTCTGGCTGCCTGGCAGCATTAGCCAGAGGAACTACAGAGTTCAAAACGTGCTTCTATAGGCTGCTGTTGAACCGCTACCTGTTACGCCGGCATCCCATGTGGCTCCCAGTTCGAGTCTCGGCTGGTCCACTTCTGATCCAGCTCCCTGCTGATGCACCTGGGGAAGCAGCGGAAGATGGTCCAAGTTGCTAGGTCCCTACACCAATGTGGAAGACCCAGAAGAAGCTCCTGGCTCCTGGCTTTGGCCTGGCCCTAGCTGATGCTGCCAACTGGGGAGGGAACCAGCAGACTGAAGAGCTCGCTCACTTGCTCTCTGTAACTGACTTTCTCATAAAATAAGTAAATCTTAAAAACTTGATATAAAATTGTCCTTTCCAAACCATGGAGTCTCGCTCAGATGTTCCATGTCACTGTAGCACTTACTGCTACTCCGGGTTTATGATGAGGAAGCTGACATTTCCAACAGCGTGCCACCAACACGAATGTGGGAGTGACTGCAAAGGGATCTCCGCTGTTTGGGCCCCACCTCTCCGAGGTTGGAAAGGCAGTTTTCTCCAATTGCCTGGCTCAACTTTGAGAGCCCTGCTCAGCCTGTTATCCCGCGGGAACCATCGTGAAGACCCCAGGCCAGGGGCTGAAGGGAGGTGCAGGAGATGGAGATGTAGGGAAAAGCAGGCAGCACTCGCCCCACTGCATCAGCTTCCTGGCCCCTTGGAGGAAGGGGTCACAGAGGAGCAGGCCCAGCGCGTCTGCTTGGGGCAACCCAGCGACTGCCTCTGCATGGCACTGCACAGCCTCCGTCTCCCCTCACTGGAAAGGCCACTCCCGAGCTCCTCAGAGAGCGTGGCTTCCATGGCTGAGCAGGCCACTGGCTCAGTTCTTCCCTGGAGCTGGAATGGAAGACTCAGTGTGGCCACGCTTCTGGCTCCCTCTCTGGGCAAGTTAACTTTCCACTTTTGCAGACAATGTGTTGGTTTGCTGTCCATCAACGCAGTGCTGCAACCTCCTGCCCGCTCACTCTCCCTGACCACTCCTCCTGTGCCTGGGGATGTGGCTTCTGTTAGCTTTGTCTTTTGTGTGCCAGTCTGTGCCCAGCCACAAACCTGATGAGGAGGGACCCTGCCCCTGATGGAAGCAGAGACTAGAGAAAATGGCAGGGAAGTCCTTGTTGAGAAGTCTTATGCTCTCCAAAAAGAGAGAATGCTGGGGAGGGGACACAGGCACGTCCCACACTCCAGGGGCAGCTTGGTGCCCAGTCCTGTCTACTCCTGGGATTCCTTAGCCAATAGCTGTCACCCTCAGAACCTCAGTTCTCTTGTAGTCAAGTGGAGGAAGCAGAGGTACAAATAGCATAAAACTTTTGAAGATTTTTTGTTGCTGTTTTTAGCATTTTATCCCCTGTCCTGGGTGGGTAGGGCAGAGTGCATGGGAGACCCCTCTGTGCAGGAAGTGTGGAGGAAGAAGCACAGGGGGCCCCTGCCAGGCCTGCTGAAAAGCTAGGACCTGCTTGTGTGACACTGAACCAGCTACATCATCTGTGAGCTCATTTCCTCTTCTGCCACAAGAGATCTCTGGCATCCTGTCCCCCATGAGCTCCCCACTGCTTCCTGGCAGGGGAAGTGGACCTACCTACTCCTGACAGACAAGTCGTAAGCCCCTCTCCTGAACCCTGCATGCAGGGTTTGCCACTTACATGGAAGCCAGAATGGGAATACACTCAGCAGGCAGCCAACACAGGGAGCTCACGCTGAGGTGTGCTTGTCTGCAGCCAAGGGAGACAGCAGAGGAAGACTCGGGGCCTCGGGGCCTCGGGGCCTCTGCACCTGCTTTCTGGAACCACCTGGGGAAGGGAGCTCTCTGCAGACACACTGTGAGAGGCGGAAGAGACCCCTAGGGGGCCCTGTCCAGGCCAGTGAGGAATCTAACATCAGCCCAGGTTTGCACCCAAGCATGGAGCAGTGCAGACCCCAGCAGAGCAGGACTCCCAAATGATCAAAGGGCCCTGCATCCTGTGCACTGGGGGTGTCCTGGGTGAGCAGAGCCAGGCCAGCCATTGTGTGGCTCCCAGATGTCAGTGCAGGGACCACGCAGGCACTGGGTGGAGGCCCAGAGCCAGGGACACTGCTCTGCTCAGCCTGAGGGGTTGTATTGAGAGCTGCCACAGAACTAGCGAGTGGGGTTGTTCTCCTTAGCAGAGTGTAGGTTCTTTCATTTTCTAACAGTCTACAGTAACTCCCCCTGCCCACAGTCTCAATTTCCACAATTTCAGCTACCCATGGCTGACTGTGGTCAAAAATATTACATGGAAAGTTCTAAAAATAAACAATTCAATAGTTTTAATTTGCACCCTGTCCTGCATAGCATGTAGTCTCAGGCCACCCCATAGCCTGTCTATGAATCACCCTTCTATCCAGTGTGTCCATGCTGTGCATCTGTGAGTCACCCAGTAGCCATCAAGGGAACCAGAGATGGTGAGAGCATCACAGTGCTGTGTTCCACTAACCCTTGTTTTAAAGATTTATTTTATTTATTTGAAAAGTAGAGGAGAGGAGAGGGAGGGGGAAGAGGAGAGGGAGGGAGGAGGGGGGAATGGAAGAGAGGAGAGGGAGAGGGACAGAGGGAGATCATCCATTGGCTGTCTCACCAAATGGTTGCAACAGCCAGGCCTGGGTGACAGTGAAAATAGGAGCCAAGAACTCCACATCCAGGTGTCCCATGTGGGTGGTAGGACCCAAATACTTGGGACATCTTCCTCTGCCTTCATAGGCACATTAGCAGGGCGCTGGGTCAGAAGCAGAGTACTGAGACGCAAACTGGTGTTCTGATGTGGGATGCCAGGGATGCAGGCGGCAGTTTAACCCACTGCACTGCAATGCTGACTCCTAGCCCTGGTTTTAATTAATAACAGCCTGAGTACAGAAGTAGTGGAGCTGGCATCAGATATGCAAATGCATATAAGGTCCTTCCTTTCAATGAGATGGTGGAAGCTTTGTGACACCACTCATTCCTCTCTCTGGTTCAGGCAACCACTAAGGGTTTCAGGATGTTTCGCCAAGAACAAGGTGGCACTGCTATATTTTGTCCTGTTTTACTGCAAATTAATAGAAGCCCTTGAGATGTGGCTGGCTATCTGCAGGCGCTGGATGATTGGCCTGAGTGTACTGGTACAGGCCCAGAATCTGCTCAGGCCTGGGTGACCATCCTGGGACAACCACAGAGCCTGCCCCGCCCTGGGCAACTGTCTCAGGACAACCACAGAGCCTGCACAGCCCTGGGCGACTGTCTCAGGACAACCACAGAGCCTGCACAGCCCTGGGCGACTGTCTCAGGACAACCATAGAGCCTGCACAGCCCTGGGCGACTGTCTCAGGACAACCACAGGGCCTGCCCAGCCCTGGGCGACTGTCTCAGGACAACCACAGAGCCTGCACAGCCCTGGGAGACTGTTTCAGGACAAGCACAGAGCCTGCACAGCCCTGGATGACTGTCTCAGGATGAGCACCGAGCCTGCTCAGACCTGAACTGGGTCCCCCCCAGGATGTCCTCCCTGCCAGCAGCACTCCTCTCATGGTCCACACTCCCATGCCAATGATCCTGGTAGCATTTTGGCTGCAAGGGTGCCACACTCACCAGGAGGCAGGGCACTGGCCCACCTTTGCCGGTACCTACCTACCTGCGGCAGTGGTGCTGTCAGTCCTAACATCACAGGTGGTGACTTCTGAGCGGGTGCAATGCGCTAGATGCCAGGTGTGAGCAGGCGGTACAGTGAAGGCATCTCAGCTGTACAAGAATGTGGTGAGATGAGGGTATGAAGATCGTGTGTTGCAGCAGCTCTTACCTGGCTGCACACTCCAGTGGTCTGAGCAGAGTTTTCAGATCGCGTGCCTGAGTCCTGGGCCCTGGAATCTTGATCTCGTGTGTGTGTTGGGAGTGGGGTGGCACTGAGCTTCTCTGTGTAGCTGAAGCCAAGCACAGCATCCTGGGCCTGTTTCCTCTCAGTCGGCTTCTCTTGGCAGCCTTACCCATTGCCGTCCTTGGGACTCCTGCTGTGGTCAGTATCAAAGTCCACGGACAGGGTCAGCCTCTTGGGCTTCCTTTCTTCCAAGAGCACCACCACATCCAAGCTCAGCACGTCAGCTGGGGGCGCCACCAGCATCTCTGGGGAAAAGACATTCCCTGTTCCCTAAATCATTCTTTGTCCAGTAGCAGATGCTTTTTTCTACATAAATGTCTTTTTATCTTCCCCATGTTTTTCAGGGTTACTGAGCCTTTCTCTAACCCGTCTAATCTTCATGCATCTTTCTGCATCCAGGGTTTCCCTAGTCAGGTCTTGGCTGTTGGTCTCATCTCTCTTTAAATATTAATATCGGCATAATCAGAATGAGCCGTCAGGGATTGTAGTCATCTCATTGTTGGTTCATGATGTCAGGAAGATGAAACCTAAAAATATATTGCTGGGATTCTAGCGTCACAAGAAAAATTGACTCTGCCACGATTTCCTCGTGGGATCTCCCTGTGTTCATTCATGGCAAGGATAAACAGATATCAGCTTACACTTTTAGACAAAAATGCCATTATCAGAAGATACGCATATCCACAGATTACAAAGCAAGATACTTTACAATTGGAAGCTGTGCTCACATATTGCTGCAAACCCAGGGTAACTTGCCTTTTTTTTTTTAATCTTTTTATTTTATTTTTTGACAGACAGAGTTAGACAGTGAGAGAGAGAGAGAGACAGAGAGAAAGATCTTCCTTCCTTTGGTTCACTCTCCAAATGGCCTCTACAACCGGCGCGCTGTGCCAATCAGAAGCCAGGAGCCAGGTGCTTCCTCCTGGTCTCCCATGCGGGTGCAGGGCCCAAGCACTTGGGCTGTCCTCCACTGCCTTCCCTGGGCCACAGCAGAGAGCTGAACTGGAAGATGAGCAACCGGGACAGAATCCGGTGCCCCAACCAGGATTAGAACCTGGGGTGCCGGCACCACAGGCAGAGGACTAGCCAAGTGAGCTGCAGCGCCGGCCGGTCATTTGCCTTTGACTTGCTCCAATATGAAATGATTGGTAGCAAGATTCCTGGCATGGGTTCTGTCTTATGAGTTCCCTTTCCCATTGTTCTAAGAATTTTTTTAAAGATTTATTTGAAAGAGTTATAGCAAGGGAAGGGGGGGGGGAGCTCTTCCATCTGCATGTTCACTCCCTAGGTGTTTGCAAAGTCCAGTGCTGGGCCTGACCAAAGCCAAGAGCCAAGAAGTTCTTTCTGATCTCCCACATGGATGGCAGAGGCCCAAGCAATTGGGCCATCTTCTGTTGCTTTTCCCAGGCCATTATCAGGGAGCTAGACTGGAAGTGGAGAAGCCAGGACACAGACTGGTACCCATATGGGATACTGGCATCATAGGCAGCAGTTTTACCTGCTATGCCACAATGCTAGCACCTGTCCTAAATATTCTTGCTTCTTCTCTTGTTCCTTCTTCCATTTAGTGACTGCAAGGGTCAGGAAACTATGGCCCTCCACCTACTTTTGTAAATAAAGTTTTATTATGGGACCACTATACCTTTTGGCCTGCATATTTTTTCATAATATGCATTCTAAGAACTTAATGAAGATGGTTTGTCGGCATAGATGTTCAGTTTCATACCAAAATAAGCATGTCTTTTAATTCCATTCTCCATGAACTTTTTGAAGTTCCCTGGTATAGATGGATTTTGGGAGAATTGACTTTAGTCTTTCAGGCCTTGAGAACGGATGAGTTGATCCTCATTCTTTGTGAATTTAGAATTTCTGAATTTGTCCGCTTGCTGAAACGTGTTTGAAATCTCAAAACCAGCTGTTGGTACTTTTGGAGTCATTGTGGACAGGGTGGTAAAAATCTGAGTTGCTAGCATGCATGTTCCAAGTGAGGTAGAAGATACTGGCACCATCCTGTTGGCTCAGCTCTTATAGCTGAAGCAAGCAAGGGTCCTGGTTGTGGTTTGCATGGCACCATCTTTTTCACCATTTTGTGTTTTAAATTTTTCTATTTAAAATGGTCTCCAATGGTAGTGCTGAGAGGTGTTTAGGAACCCTAATGAAAGGGTATGATGTGTCATGGAGAAAGCACATTGCTAGGTGGGCTTTGTCCAAGCATGAGTTAAAACACTGTGGGCTGTGAATTCAACATCAACGCACCACAACAATCACTGAACAGGTGTCTTTACACAGAAGTGAAATAATGCAGGGTTACGGGTGGACCTGCTGGCAGAAATGTTGCCCAGAGGCTGGCGTGAGCCAAACCCCATCTTCCCTAGGAGCAATAGTTGGGCTGTGATTCAGTGTCCCTGGTACCCTAGTTGAGCAAAATTTCTGTGAAGAACAAGAGTTAGTTATATTTCTCTCTGCCAATTTGAGCCTTCAGTTTGTCTTGGGACTCTTTTGTCTTTTTCTGTGTAGTTGATTCTCACACACTTTGCCAGGTTTATTTGTAGGTGGCTGATTATTATTATGGAACCTAAACTGTTATTTTCTATTTGCTTGTTGCTAGTATGTCAAAAAGCCACTTGCATCTTTGTGTTGGTGATATGTCCAGTGATCTTCACAGATGTGCATATTAGTTGCAGCATTTTGTGGATCATTTCAAATGCTCCTCATGTTTCATTACATAATTTGTGAATCACTGAAGTTGTTTTGTCTTCAAATTCATACATCTTTTAAAATTTTCTTTGCCTTTGTAACACTGGATCTTGAGAAAACATCAAATGTAGGTGGGGACAGTGAGTGTAATGGTTAATTCATGTGTCAGCATGAGGGCATGTGTGTCTACAGGCTGCTGTAAAGGCAGGTTTTGGGTGCAATAATCACTAAAGTCAGTAGGTGTTGAGTGGGGGTGACCTTGTCTAATCTGTTGAAGGCCTGACTGGAGGAACACAAGGGTTCCCAGGGAGAGGACTGCTGCCTGCTGACAGCTGTAGTCTGAGCCACAGCCATAGCTATTCCCCAGTCTCCATTCTGCCTTGCAGAGTTCAGACTTGGCTGTCCCACAAGCTCGTGAGCCAAGGCATTACAAGCTCTCTCTCCATTCTGCCACACATGTGCACCCAATGACTACTTCAAAAAGTTTATGGAAGATGGAATTAAAATGTTTTGGTGAAAAAAATCTGAAACTGTGGAGTTTTATAATATGCCTTTCCATAAACTTTCTGAACACCACGTGTGTGTGTGTGTGTGTGTGCGCGCGCATGTGCGTGTGTGTCTGTCTATGTGTATGGACAGCCTCAGGGAAGTTTTGGTCTATGATTTTTTGACTTTTCAACAAACCAAAACTGGCAAGCATTCAGAAGAACCCATCCTGTTCATTCTGAATTCAGTCCTTTCTTAGCACTGTGTGGTCCCATCCTCTTGCAGAGTGCCGGGCAGCAGCAGGGGGAGCAGCTCCATCACCTGTGGTCAGGAAGGAGACAGCAACTCTGTGTCCATGTGCTGAGACGGTGGGCAGTCGGTTAGGTGGTGTTGTGGATAGACCAGGACTTGACTCCTCAGACCCATGCTCATGCACTGACTCTTAAGTCTTAGGCTAGCAGTTGATGGATTAAGGACAGAGACTCAATCTATGATGCAGATGGAAAGGTGGGCCTGGTGGGGCGTGGGGACTTGCTCTCCGAAAGTCGTTCTCACAAGGGGGTGGGTTATGAAAGCCCACTTTGACCTCATTTCTCATCCTTTCTCCATACCTGCTCTGTCTTGCCAGCCTCCACTAGGCACCAGACCAGTGTGTGGGCCTCCAAACAGGGAGCCAAGGTCAATGGACAGCTAACTGATACAGGTTCCATCTAACATATTTTCAGTTCTAATGGTTCTGTAGGGACACAACCCCTTCATAAGTCAAGTACATTGTGTATGTGTGTGCATGTGCATACATGTGAGTATTAGCATGAGCATGCCTATGCATGTCGTTGTGTGTTCTTGTTCCATTCCTGATGTTAGGGGGAACACTGTCAATATTTCCTGATTAAGTGTGATGTTTACTGTAGTTTTTGTTTGCTTGTTTTTTACTTTTCCGAAGCTCTTTTTATTCCTAGCTTGTTGGGTTTTAGGACATCCATTATGTCGCTCCCCGTCTTCGTGGAGGAACGACACAGGACCCTGCGCTGTTCTTTTGTCTGCTCGGCCCTCCCCGGGTTTGCTGCTGGTTCTTCCCGGGTTGGCTACCATCCCTTCCACCTCCGTGGAAGGGCGGTTCCCCCTGGCCACTTTCCCCACTTCCGTGGGGGAGCGGCACACCGCCGGCCGGCTCTCTCGGGGGCTGCACAGGTGTTCCTTCAGATAGATGTTCATGGTGCATGTTGTCTCTCTCCTCCTTTATAGTCCTCTTCCACCAATCCCAACTCTGCTACCCACACGCTGAGTACGCTGCTCTCCTCCAATCAGGAGCAGGTCCCACAGTTTATTGGTTGAACTGGAGGCAGCTGTGTAGAAGCTGTTTCCCTTCTCAGCGCCATATTGTGGGAAAGCAGATGCATAGAATAAGTCTTAATTCCAGTAACTTACTCTAGTCCGAGTTGCTCCCAGTTGCTCCCCACAGAGCAACTGGATGTATGGATGGAATACAAATACAAAATCCTAAATTTGTACAAATACAAATACAAAATAGTTTACTATCAGTTGTGGTGTCCATATGATCTCTCTCCTCTGGTTACTGGGGTAAATGATGACTGATTTTCAAATGTGAAACCAAGTTTTTATTCCTGGAAACTTATTCATGATGCATTAGCCTTTAAATATTACATTGACACCTTTGATTTTACTTCTATGTTTACGATAATGATTGGCCATTTCTGAAGTGTTCTTGTCTAGATTTGTAACTGTGGGGAGCAACTGGGAGCAACTCGGACTAGACTAAGTTACTGGAATTAAGACTTATTCTATGCATCTGCTCTCCCACAATATGGCGCTGGGAGAGGAGGAAACAGCTTCTACACAGCTGCCTCCAGTTCAACCAATAAACTGTAGGACCTGCTCCTGATTGGAGGAGAGCAGCGTACTCGGTGTGTGGGTAGCAGAGTTGGGATTGGTGAAAGAGGACTATAAAGGAGGAGAGAGACAACATGCACCAGGAACATCTATCTGAAGGAACACCTGTGCAGCCCCTGAGAGCCGGCCGGCGGTGTGCCGCTCCCCCGCGGAAGTGGGGAAAGTGGCAGGGGGAACCGCCCTTCCACGGAGGTGGAAGGGACGGTAGCCAACCCGGGAAGAACCAGCAGCAAACCCGGGAAGGGCTGAGCAGACAAAAGAACAGCGCAGGGTCCTGTGTCGTTCCTCCACGAAGAGGGGGAGCGACATAATGGTGCCGTGACTCGGATAGGAAACCTAGGAGGGAAGAAACGGGAAGAAGTGGGAAAATACCGGAGAGAGAGACTAGCAAAGAGCCTAGGGAAAAGCCGGACGGAAAAGGTGCCGGAAGAAGCTATCGAAAGCCTAGGCATAGACTCGGATACGGACTGTGGGAAAGAAGTTAGGATTGAAAGCTAGGATTTAAAGTGAAAGCAAGAAGAAACTTAGACTCAGATACGGACTGCAGGTTGAAAGTGAAAGTGAAACCTAGAAGAAACTTAGACTCGGATACGGACTATGGGGAGAAGCCAGGAGAAATGAGAGGGGAATGTTGTTGGAAGAAAAGTTAGGAAACATACCAGGTAGAGAAAAATGTTAGGGAAATTGAAGCCGCGGGGGCAGGCTGAGGCGGAGACGTAAGCTAGATTGGGATTCGTCGAGTCAGCCCGGGGAACAAGGGGCGAAAATCTGGAACCAGAGGCGGAGACGTGGGCCAGGTTGGAATCCATCAGATTAGCCCGGGGAGCAAAAGACAGGAAGCCAAACCGTAAGGCGGAAACGTAGGCTAGGTTGAATTCGCCAGGTTAGCCCGGGAACTTAGACTGAATACCGGTGGCGGAAACGTGAGCTAGGCTGTGTGACTCGCAGAAGCTGCTGCGTGCAGAGAGAGCACGGGGTGTGAATAGATAGGGAACGCGGGGCTGGCGCGAAGGCCGTGGTGCGGGCGCGAAGGGCGTGGAGACCGCGGAGCACACGAAGCTGAGCCACACAGAGCCAGGAAGCCGCCGCGGGGCGAGGCGCCGAGAAGCAGCCTCGGGGCTGGCGCTGGGAAGCCGCGGGGATAAGAGAAACAGAAGTTTAGAAGTAAAATGAGAGAAATAGGAATGCTGGCAGATAGAAGTAAAATAGGAGAGATAGGAATGCCCGGAAGTAGAGAAATAGAGAAAAATAAGGCCTCCCCACAACACGGCAATGAGAGAGCTTGGATTCGGTCTGCCTGATTAGTAAGACGATAAGCACCTGTGGGCGGCTGCAGGTCACCGAAGACAGGCACGTCATCAACACCAATAAGTCTCCCCACAAGACGGCAATGAGAGGGCTTGGATTCAGTTTGCCTGATTGGTAGGGTTTGTAAGCACCTGCAGGCAGTTCTAGCAGAGCAGAGCATGCGCTGCAGGGCACTGAACACAGGCACGCATCAGCGCCTAAAAACCTCCTCACAACATGGTGAAGAGAGGACCTGGATTCGGTTTGCCTGATTGATAGGGCTTGTAAGCACCTGTGGGCAACTCTAGCAAGCAGAGTGTGTGCCGCGGGGCACCGAAGACAGGCGCGTATCAACGCCAAAAATAAAAAGAAAGGGGGATCTGTGGGAGCAACTGGGAGCAACTCAGACTAGACTAAGTTACTGGAATTAAGACTTATTCTATGCATCTGCTCTCCCACAATATGGCGCTGGGAGAGGAGGAAACAGCTTCTACACAGCTGCCTCCAGTTCAACCAATAAACTGTAGGACCTGCTCCTGATTGGAGGAGAGCAGCGTACTCGGTGTGTGGGTAGCAGAGTTGGGATTGGTGAAAGAGGACTATAAAGGAGGAGAGAGACAACATGCACCGGGGAACATCTATCTGAAGGAACACCTGTGCAGCCCCCGAGAGAGCCGGCCGGCGGTGTGCCGCTCCCCCGCGGAAGTGGGAAAAGTGGCAGGGGGAACCGCCCTTCCATGGAGGTGGAAGGGACGGTAGCCAACCCGAGAAGAACCAGCAGCAAACCCGGGAAGGGCTGAGCAGACAAAAGAACAGTGCAGGGTCCTGTGTCGTTCCTCCACGAAGAGGGGGAGAGACATAATGGTGCCGTGACTCGGATATGAAGCCTAGGCAGGGTCTAGTGTCGTTCCTCCGTGAAGAGGGGGAGCGACAGTAACCAGATTATCCTGAACTTAAAAAAAGTTAATTATTACCTTCTTTTCTATTAACTGGAAGAATATGTGAAAAATATTTTTGTTCAATGTCTTATTATTGTAGTGCCTGCAAAATCTTCCAGCATACATTTTAAATAGAGATGCTAAGAATTTATACTTTCATTTTTTTCTTGATCTGAATTGCCAGAGAGTATCAGATATATTAGTGTCTTTTTCTTTTATTGGAAAATATGTCTTTCTTGATTTTCTCTATTATATGCTCCTTTTTTCTGTTCTCCTGGTACCTGCTCTTGTTAGTACTGGATCCTTCTACTGCCTTTAAGTTGAATTTGCTATTCTTTCTCTAACTTCTTGCGATGTATGTCAGGTCATTAACTTTCAATCTGATATTTTCCAATGCCCTTTTCCTTTTTTCTGGCCTTTACAAATATCAGTATGCCTTTAAATCACATTAGCAAAACCCATAAAGTTTTGGTATATCTTATTTTGTTCTTTGGTCCAATGTATCTTCTAATTTCTACTTCATTATCCAACATTCAGGGATTTCCTTTTACTTTCTACCCCAGTTCTACTGGGGTCAGAGGATCTATATTATATTATTTGAGTCTTCTAATGCCGGCATGTGATCTGTTTCAGGTACTGTTCTACATAAATGTGAAGAGAATGAGAATACTGCTGTCGAGTTAGAGTTGAGTATGTCCAGTGGACCCTCTGACAAGAGTGTCTCTGCCATTATTGATTTGCATGTTCTCTTTTCCTATGTGTCACACATCTCCAATTATTAGTGCAGATTTATTCATTTTTCCTTTCAGTCCCATTAACTGTTTCTTAATATATTTTGCACTATTGAATGCATATCAATTTAGGATCATTCCATGATTATAGTACCCTTTTACAGTTCTTAATACATATGGACTTAAAAATTACATTGCATGTTGCAGTTGATTTCTCAACAATGTTGCAGTGGATTTGTTTCTGAGAGGAACATGGTGGGGGCAAGAGGCTCGGAGTCACCACACAGACCCCTGGAGTCAGATGAAAGTGGGATTGAGGCAAGCAGCCCACAGACTCGTTTATTTCAGTTGGTACATCTTCTATAGCCAAGACCAGCCAATCCGGTCAAGGGGCGGTCTATGCCCCAACCAATCACAGCCTGTTGCCAGGAAGTTTCCAAAGCCATCCAATCACAGCCTGTTGCCAGTTAGGCTCTGTTGCCAGATGGGTTTCAAAGCCATTCCTGAGTAACTGATGCTCGCTTGCCAGCAGCCACCTTGGCATGGCCTTCTCATTCCACCACATTTCCCCCTTTTCATTTATTTTTGAGCATGATTCTTGCCATACCATTGTTGACCCTGTTTCCTTGTGGTATCCGTACGCAGCTGTGCCTATCTTAGGTTGTCCCCCAGGGGATCTTACCCGTCATTGACTAACCAGCGCTCAAATCGAGAGACCACAGGATTGCTTGCTCAGATAGGGGTAGGAATGAGGAATAATGGGAATGATGAATAATGGTTATCAGGAACAGCATGAACGCACACAGGCTGCGGGCAGTTTGAGTGGCTGACCAGAGCAAGCAGGGTACAAAACAGTAACAGATATGGCTATGGGCAGTTTCTTAGGGTAGGATGATAGGCCAGGTGCATCTGCTAACAAGGTGGAGTTTCGGTTTTGTTCAGCTGGTTCTGGTTGGCTGTCAGCTGCAGGCTTGATGTTTCTGGCTGCTACCCAAACGGGCTGTTCTGCATTCTCTGGAAGACACAAGCATATCCTCGACCTTTGGTTAGCAGAGGGTGTGGTCCTTTCCATTCTCCTGTCAGGGGGTCTTTCCACCTAACCATAGGGGCTGGGGTCTGGGATGGAAAGGATCCCCACTGTTTATAAGCTGGGCTGATCCCTTGGGAATCAAAAGTAAGAAAATTGATAGTGAAAAGGACCTCAGTCAAAGCAAGTTGTGGGTCTGAGGGCATATGATTGTTTTTTTTTTTGTTTTTGTAACAGATCTTTAATCATCCTATGAGTTCTTTCAATGATGGCCTGTCCCTGTGGGTTGTATGGGATACCTGTGGCAGACTGTATGTTCCAAGATTTCAGGAAGGAATTAAATTCCTGTGATGTATACACTGGCCCATTATCAGTCTTTATGGTCCAGGGGACACCAAGGAACCGTATGGCAGATTTAACCACCTTTATCACATTACTAGCCTTTTCTCTGGATTGGGCTGTTGCAAATACAGCCTTTGAATAAGTATCTACCACCACATGGACAAACTTAAGTTTACCAAAGGAGTTAATGTGGGTGATGTCCACTTGCCATAGCTTATTAGGAGCAAGGCCTCATGGGTTCAATCCTGCAAGAGTGCACTAGATGTTTACATTGGCTCATTGTTACCTCTGGGAAAAGCAATTTTATGTTGCTTGCTGACATATGAAATTTTTGGTGTAAAATACGGGCTTGTTCTAAGTGTCCAATGGAAGCCATGTTGCAGGAGATGAGATGATTAACCTCTCTGTTGCCTTGGAAAATAAAGCCAGGTAACCCAGTATGTGATCTTACGCGTAAGATATACCATGGGTATTTTCTGTTCTCAGTTAGCTCTTTAAGTGTTGTGAACACCTGGTCAATCGGCTTATTGATCAGGTTAAAGACTGCAAAAGGGATCGTCTTTGCTACCTGTATGGAGTATTTGCTATCCGAAAATATGTTTACCGGTCCATCTTGGCTAAGGAGTAGAACCTTGACTATTGCTTTTATTTCTCCCAACTGTACTGATCCCCCGTGGGGTTCTACATGGATCTTATCTTTTTCTGTTAAAGATTTGATCACTATTCCAAACAGTGACTTGTTGGCATCTGTAAATGCACATGGTGCCATGGGTATAGGTTGATTAGCAGGGAAAGCATGTTTTGGATAGTCTATTTCTAAGGTTTGTAGTGTCTGGAGTAGCCTGTACCCTGGCAGGTGATTGTCAACCCGTCATGGGAAATTTATCATTAAAGTATGAAAGAGCATGCTATTCTGCATCAATGTGGACAGTTCTAATTGTGATAGTGGTAGGACCACTATGTCTGGCTCTGTGTTAAATATCTTATTGGTATAATATCTTAATTTAAGTCCCATCATAAGGATGGCATCCACTTTGTTTACTATTTTATGACAATCGCTCCAGGCTATGTGCACCCAAAAAAGTGGTCCGTGTTGTTGGCAAATAACTCCTAAGGGGGCCGTGAGGGTACATATGGTTATGGCAAATAGAGGCACCTGAGGGTCATATCTAAAGGTTTTTAAATTTGACAACTGGGTGTTAATCTTTTCTATAGTGGATTTGGCTGCTGGTGTCAATGTGATTTTTGAAGAAGGGCTGTATCCATTAGTAAATAATATAGTGGTCTAAGTTCTGCAGGTGTTAGGGGAAGGAAGGGCTTCAGCCAATTGATTTGGCCACATAGTTGCTGAAATTCATTAAGTGAGTATTTATGTTTGACTTTTACGTTTGGGCCCATTGTAGATATATGTGAGGAGATTTGAAAACCCAAGAATTGAAAGGGAGGATTTATATTTTTTAAGGCTTTAATTGCTAAATCTCTAACCTGATAAAAATAGGCAACTACTCCAATGTGGGCCTGTTCTTGAAGATATATGTAGGTGCCACGGCTTGTAAGCATATTAAAGGTTACTGCTATTCCATAGGCAGCATTATTTCTTGCCACAGTTTCAGCCTCTTCCTGATAGGAGGCTTTCCACTGTGAAAACTGTGGTCTCGACAAACATGCTTTGAGCAGTGCAACCCAGTCAAAATGAGTTTGAAGGTTTGCTGTCCATTGTTTAAGCACTTGTTCAAAGTAGGGAGAGTCAGGACCTGACTCTTGAGAAGCCTTTTTTAGCATAGTAAGGTCATTTACAGGTGTTGGAATCCAGGGCCTGAATTCTGCATTCTCTCCTACATTAACAGCAAATGTAGCAGGTGGGATGGGGTCTAGCAGCTGCCCTAAGAGCTTGGGGTGTCCGAGTACTGACACAAATGTGGGGATCCTCACTGGGTGCAGATGGGATGACCTCGCATGAGTTATTGTCTAGAGGTCCTCTAAGGTCATCCCACGGGTATGTGGGGGGTGGCTGACTAGGCACTGCTACCTTGTTTGCTACATTGTTATTTTCACTGTCGGAGCTCTCACTTCCTAAGTCATCAACTGTTGTCTGTGAGACAGGGGCCTGGAGTGTCAGGCTCTTATCACTCACAGATTCACTATGTTTGGTAATCTGCACAGGATTCTGAGAGGGAGGTATCCTTCCCATATCTGAGTGCTTAAGAGCAGCACGGCATGCTAACTCTAGCCAAAGGAAAGACACGCACAGCACTGCTGCCATAACAAAGTAAATTCCTAGCACCTCAGCAGTTGATGGTATTTTGCAGGAGGTTTCCCTGCATTAGACAAACAGATAGTGGTGTATCAGATCGTAAGTATGTCCTGTGCTCAGTGGGGGACTTCCTTGATTCGTTAGGTCAAGGTCGTATGCCCACACGGTGTCTCAGGAGCGTCACCTCTCTCGAGTGAGGGAAGATGACTTGATTCTGAATTCTGGGGTGGTCAGCCCCTTATGTGAATTTGCTGGTTGAACCAAAGTAAAAGGAGGAGCCAAGAAGCGACGTACACTTCTGGGCAGTGTGTGCTTAACCTGGGGTCACTTAGACCGAGGGCAAGGACAAGGAAAGGGGCATGGGGGGGGGGGGGTTCTGTGCTCACCCTCACAGAACCAAACAGCACACAAAACACTGAGGGGCCTTCTTGCCGAAATCCAGGGGGGACCTTGCCGAGTCTGACACGCTATTTCTCAGTCATGTGGGCGCGCCATATGTTGCTGTTGATTTCTAAACAATGTTGCAATGAATTCATTTCTGAGAGGAGGAGCGTGGTGGGGGCAAGAGGCTTGGAGTCACCACACAGACCCCTGGAGTTGGGTGAAAGCAGGATTGAGGCGAGCAGCCCGCAGACTCATTTATTTTAGTTGGTACAATATCTTATATAGCCAAGACCAGCCAATCCGGTCAAGGGGCGGTCTATGCCCCAACCAATCACAGCCTGTTGCCAGGTAGGCTCCGTTGCCAGATGGGTTTCAAAGCCATTCCTGAGTAACTGATGCTTGCTTGCCAGTGGCCACCTTGGCATAGCCTTCTCATTCCACCACAATTACATTGGATCGAAATAGCATGCCATCTTTCTTTGGCCATGTTTATAAAAGACAGATTTTGATAATTTCCTTAAGGTCCATGTCCTGTTCCACCCTTCACTGGTCAACAGCCCAGCCTGACAATCTTCACAGGCAGTACCGCTCCCTCAGTTAAGCAATTCTTGATGTGCTTGCTCTGAATGCCCACCAAGTTGCCTTTCATGTTTCCCTGATTCTGTTCTCTGTGGCTTTCTCATGGAGTATGTATGTTTTGTTGTTTATTTTCTCCTCCTCTCTATTGAATATTGTTAAGAATTCTACCACTCTTGGCTCTTCTCATAGATGTTTCAAGGAGATTCTTTTCATAGAGATCCTGACATGCATGTTTTAAGTCAGGAGTGTCAGCATTTCTTGTACAAATGTGAGAATCTTCAATGTGTTTACCTCTTTATTTTTGATATTGATGGTTGAAATTTTGCTTTTGTTCACATGACTACTAGCACGAATGAATGATTTGGCATCCAGTTGCTGCAAACGTACAGGTGCCAGAGGCACTGCTTTCTCCCTCTGCCCCCACTCCTCCCCTCTTTCCTGGAGTGCCCAGGGTTCCACTGGGTTTAGAGTTGTTGGTAAAACTTTTGTGTCTTCTCCACAAGCACTTAAAGATTCATAATCTTCTGGTTTCCTTGTTGCTACTGAAAATTCAGCTGTCAGTTTCTGGCTCATCACTGAAGGCAATTTCTTTGTTTCACTCTGGCTGCTTGTAAGATTTGTAGTTTTTGTTTTGTTTTGGTTGACTTGAAAGTTATTTTGCTGTTGCAAGATATTCTCTGTTAATCATGATGCACCTTCAAGTGGGTTTTCTTTCTTTTTGTACTTACCTTGTTTTCTTTTTCCAAAGAAACTGTTTATTTAATGAGTACAAATTTCATAAGTACAACTTTAGGATTATAGTCATTTTTTTTCATCATACCTGCCCTCCCATCCCATCTCCTGCTCCATCTCCCATTCCCAGTCCAATTCTCCATTAGGAAAAAAAAAACCTGTTCCTCGACTGTGAAGACAAGCGCTGTTCAAGTCATTGCTTCTCAAAGTGTCAATTTTACTTCTACAGATTTCCTCTTAGGTGCTCTATTAGTTACCACAGATCAGGGAGAACATATGGTATTTGTCCCTTTGGGACTGGCTTATTTCACTAAGTATGATGTTTTCCAGATTCATCCATTTTGTTGCAAATGACCACTATTAATTTTTTACCACTGTATGTATTCCATAGAGTACATATCCCGTAATTTCTCCAACCAGTCTTCAGTTGACAGCCATTCAGGTTGATTATACGTCTTAACTATTGTGAATTGAGCAGCAATAAATATGGGGGTGCACATAACTCTTTTATTTGCTTATTTCATTTCCCTTGGGGAAATTCCCAGAAGTGGGATGGCTGGGTCTTATGGTAGGTCAATATTCAGATTTCTGAGGTATCTGTAAACTGTCTTCCATAGTGGCTTTACCAGTTTACATTCCCACCAACAGTGGATTAGGGTACCTTTTTCCCACATCCCTGCGAGCATTTGTTGTTTGTTGATTGCTATATGAAAGCCATTCTAACTGGGTTGAGGTAAAACCTCATTGTGGTTTTGATTTGCATTTCCCTGATGGCTAGTGATCCTCAGCATTTTTTCATGTGTCTGTTGGCCATTTGGATTTCCTCATTTTTGAAAAATGTCTGTTTAAGTCCTTGGCCCATTTCTTAACTGGGTTGTTTGTTTTGTTGTGGAATTTCTTGATCTCTTTAGATATTCTGGTTATTAATCTTTTATTAGTTGCATTGTTTGAAAATAATTTCTCCTATTCTGCCAGTTGCCACCTCACTTTCCTGGGTGTTTCTTTTGCAGTACAGAAACTTATCAAATTTGATATAATCCCATTTGTTGATTTTGGCTTTGATTGCTTGTGCCTCTGGGGTCTTTTCCAAGAACTCTTTGCCTGTGCCAATGTCTTGCAGGGTTTCCCCAAAGTTCCCTAGTAATTTGATGTTATCAGGTCATAGATTTAGGTTTTTAATCCATTTTGAGTGGATTTTTCTGTAAGGTGTAAGGTAGGGGTCCTGCTTCATACTCCTGCATGTGGAAATCCAGTTTTCCTAGCACCATTTGTGGAAGAGACTGCCTTGCTCCAGGGATTGTTTTTAGCTCCTTGGTCAAATATAAGTGGGTTATAGATGCTTGGATTGATTTCTGGTGTTTCTATTCTGTTCCTTTGGACTATCCATCTATTTTAGTACCAATACTAGGCTGTTTTGATTATAAGTGCCATGTAGTTTGTCCTTTTTTTTTTTAAAAAAAGGGATTTATTTTATTTATTTGAAAGACAGTGTTACAGAGAAAGGGAGGGAGGGAGGGGGAGAGGGAGAGGGTGAGGGAGAGGGGGAGAGAGAGAGAGAGAGAGAGAGGTCTTCCACCCACTGGTTCACTCCTCAGATGACTGTAATCACCAGAGTTGAGCTGATTGGAAGCCAGTAGCCAGCAGCTTCTTCTAGGTCTCCCATGTGGGTGCAGGGGACCAAGGACTTGGGCCATCTTCCACTGCTTTCCAAAGCCATAAACAGAGAGCTGGATAGGAGTGGAGCAGCTGGGACTCAAACCCATATGGGATGCCAGCATTCCAAGCTGGAGTTTTAAACTGCTGTGTCACAATGCCAGCCCCTATAGTATCCCTTGAAATCTGGTATCGTGATGCCTCTGGATTTGTTTTTATTGTATAAGATTGCTTTAGCTATTTGAGATCTTCTGTATTTTCATATTTTTTAGCATCATTTTTTTTTCTAGATCTGAGAAGAATGTCTTTGGTATTTTGATTGGTACTAAATTGAATCTGTAAGTTGCTTTTGGAAGAATGGACATTTTGATGATATTGATTCTTCCAATCCTTAACCATGGAAGATTTTTCCTTTTTTTGTTATCTTCTTCTATTTCTTTCTTTAATGTTTTGTAATTCTCATCATAGAGCTCTTTGACATCCTTAAATTTTTTCCAAGGTATTTGATTTTTGGTAGCTATTGTGAATGGAATTTCTCAGACATGCCATTGTCTGTCTATACAAAGGCTGTTGATTTTTGTGTATTCATTTTATATCCTGCTACTTTACCAAACTCTTCTATGAGTTCCAATTGTCTCTTGGTAGAGGCTTTTGGATCCCCTATATTTAGAGTCAAGTCTCCTGCAAACAGGGATAGTTTGACTTTCTCCTTCCCAATTTGTAGCCCTTTGATTTCTTTTTCTTGCTTAATGACTCTGGTGAAAACTTCCAGGACTATATTGAATAGCATTGCTGGGAGTGGGCATCCCTGTCTATTTCCAGATCTCAGTGGGAATGCTTCCAACTTTTCCCCATTCAATAGGATGCTGGCTATGTGTTTGTCATAAATGGCATGGATAGTGTTGAGGAATGTTCTTTCTATACCCAGTTTGCTCAGAGTTTTCATCACAAAAGGGTGCTGTGTTTTATCAAACGTTTTCTCTGCAACATTTGAGATAATCATCTGGTTTTCATTCTTCAGTTAATGTGATGCATCACATGGATTGATTTGTGAATGTTGAACCATCACTGCATACCAGAAATAAATCCCACTTGATCCAGGTGGATGATCTTTCTGATGTGCTGTTGGATTTGGTTGGCAAGAATTTTGTTGAGGATTTTGCGTTTATGTTCATCAGAGAAATTGGTCTGTAGTGATTTTTTTCATTTTTTAAAAGATTTATTTATTATTTTTGGACAGGCAGAGTGGACAGTGAGAGAGACAGAGAAAGGTCTTCTTTTTTCCATTGGTTCATCCCTCAATGGCCGCTGCGGCTGGCGCACCACGCTGATCCAAAGCCAGGAGCCAGGTGCTTCTCCTGGTCTCCCATGGGGTGCAGGGCCCAAGGACTTGGGCCATCCTCCACTGCACTCCCGGGCCACAGAAGAGAGCTGGACTGGAAGAGGAGCAACCGGGACAGAATCTGGTGCCCTGACCGGGACTAGAACCTGGTGTGCCAGCGCCACAGGCAGAGGATTAGCCTATTGAGCTGCAGCGCCAGACAAGATTTATTTTTCTACTTGAGACTCAGAGTTACACAGAGAGAGGAGAGGCAGAGAGAGAGAGAGAGAGAGAGAGAGAGGTCTTCCATCTGATGGTTCACTCCCCAGTTGGCCAAAACAGCCAGAACTGCACTGATCTGAAGCCAGGAGGCAGGAGATTCTTCCAGGCCTCCCACATTGGTGCAGGGGTCCAAGGACTGGGGCCATCTTCTACTGCTTTTCCAGGCCATAGCAGAGAGCTGGATCGGAAGTGGAGCAGCTGGGACTAGAACTGGCACCCATATGGGATGGCGGTGCTTCAGGCCATGGCATTAACCCACTGTGCCACAGCGCTGGCCCCGTGTAGTAATCTTTGTTGTATGTTTTTCTGGTTTAGGACTTCAGGTGATAATGGCTTCATAGAAGGCATTTGGAAGTATTCCCTCCCTTCAATTGTTTTTTGAGAAGTGTTGGAGTTAGTTCTTTCAATGTCTGGTAGAATTCAGCAGTGAAGTCATCTGGGCCTGGGCTTTTCTTTTTCAGGAGGGTTTTTATTACTGATTCAATTTCCGTGTTGGTAATGGTCTGTTTATGTTTCCTATGTCTTCATGGCTCAATTGAGGTGGGTGGTATTTGTCCAAGAATCTACCCATTTTTCTAGGTTTCCTAGTTTGTTGGCATACAAACCTTTGTAGTAATTTCTGATGGTTATTTTTATTTCTGTGGTGTCTGTTACTACATTTCCTTTTTCTCCTCTAATTTTATTGATTTGGGTCTTCCCTCTCCCTTTTTTAGTTAGTTGGACCAATGGTATGTCAATTTCATTTTTTCAAAATACCAGGTCTTCGTTTTGCTGATCTTTTGTACTGTTTTTTTGGTTTCAATTTTGTTGATTTCCTCTCTAATTTTAATTATTTTTTTTCTCATACTTGTTTTGGGTTTGGTTTGCTGTTGTTTTTCAAGATCCTTGAGATGCCTTGATAATTCATTTATTTGGTGCCTTTCTATTTCCTGATGTAGGCACCAACTGATATCAACTTTCCTCTTAATACTGCTTTTGCTGTTATCCCAGAAGTTTTGATATAGTGTATCATCATTTGTTTCCAGAAATTTTTTGATTTCTCATTTTATATCTTCTATGGTGCACTGTCATTTAGGAGCATGTTGTTCAGTCTCCATGTGTTTGCATATGTTCTAGGGATTCCTGAGTTGCTGATTTCCAGCTTCACTGTATCATGGTCTGAGAGGATGCATGCTATGAATTAGATTTTCTTGAATTTGCTTGGACTTGTTTTATGACTTAGTATGTGGTCAATCCTAGAAAAGGTTCCATGTTGTTGAGAAGAATGTGTATTCTGCAACTGTAGGATGGAAAGTTCTGTAGATATTTGTAAGTCCATTTGGTCTATAGTGTCACTTTCATGTCATGTATGGATTTCATTCGTTTGCTCATTTGCTCCTGATTGTTTCTAAGTAATCCTAAGATCAATTTTTTGAATTCTATTTCTGGCATCTTTTCAATATCATCATCTTCACAATCTAGTATTGAGGTGTTGTGTTTTTTTGGGTGTCATGTTGTCTTCCTTGTTCTTTTTCTTGGATTTGTGCATTTGTTATTCAGCATTTGTAGGGATACTCATTGGTCTCTTTTTGATTTTTCACTGTGGCTGCTTTTATCTTTGGTCTATGTCTTTGTGGATTAGTGGAATGTCTGCTTTCATGGAATACCCAGAGGCATGTGGTGGGAGTGGCCAGGGAGCTCTGTTCAGTGCTCCAGGGTGAAGGGTGTGTCTGTGGTGACACACTCAGGTTTGGTGTGGTAAATATTTTTTTAAATCAGAGGTGAGATTTTTCTTGTCTGTTCTTGGTGTAGTCAGCTGGAGCTCCTCTCCATAAAAGGAGACTGGTGCCTGGGTGCTAGCCCCCGTGACTATATTATTCTACGTTGCCACAAAGACCATACAAAGGATCTGTGCAGTCCTCAGTGTAAGCTCAGATTCCCCAGCAGTGTCTCTCACCAAGTAACCAGGGAGCCCTGATCATGTGGAGCCTCCCACATTGACTGCCCAATGTCCCAGCCATACCCTGAATCCTTCCACACAGCCTCAGTGTTTTCACAGTCCTGGCACACAAGCCTCCCACAGTCACAAGCACCCAGCCCCTGATTATTCTCTCCATCAGACTCAGGAGTATCTACTTGCTGGTTACTGGGCATGGACATGAGCTGGCACAGCTGCTACCTATGTCCAAAATGGTGCCTGCTCTTGTCAGCTTGTTACAGGACACCTTTGCAGGATGATCTGGGTGAGTGAAAACATGCACCCCCTTTGTTTTTTCTCCTCTAGTTTGGCAGGTACACTATCCCCTATGGGGCTCCAAGCCAGATTCCCTCTAGGCTCTTCCTGTAGCTTTTTTGCCAGTGGCTTAGGCTGCTGCAGTCTGGTCTCACCTTGCTCTCCAATGCTGGAGTGGAGGTTCTCAGCTGGTTAGGTCCTAAGTTGTGCCTGTCTTCGCCCTCCATGTGGGTCCACTGTGGCTGTCCAATTTGTGTAGAGTTTCCTCTGTTTTCCCCCTAACTCTTCCCTGAGACTGTACTCTTTCCACCTTTTTTAAACTATCTTCTCCTAGACTATAGCAGCAAGCTCCCTCCCTACCCTGCCATCTGTTAATCACCCTCTCCCTCTTTACAGTTTTTAATTCTGTGTTTTGATGTCCTCTGATGAAATCTCCAACTATGTATGTGGCTGTGCCTGTTTCTTCTTTCATATTTGTCACTTGTTGCCTCATGCATTTTGGAATCCATTAATAGGTTCATACATGGTCAAGATTTCTAGGTCTTCTTTTTGAATTTATCATTTATCATCACATAACGTCCATGCTCATCTTCTCCTGCTACAGCTCATTTTAAGATCTGCCATGTATGTGTGAATATAATTTTTCTGTTCAGGTTGTTGCATATTTTAACTCTACATGTTAGAGACATTACTATAATTTTTGCTTTAAATGATCAATTAATTTAAAAATTTTAAAGAAAAATATGATAGAATTGCTAGCACCATTTCCCCTTTTTTTGTTAATCTATGCTCCTTCTAGAGTCATTTTTCTCTTTCTGAGAAAATTCATTCTTTGTCTGCAAAGATCTCTATTTTACCTTCTATTATTAAATATATTTTACTCAGTAGACTTATTTTTTAAAAAATGTAGAAGATGACATGGCAGGATCTCTTGCACAGATTTTGAGAAAAAACCTATAATCATTGTTTTCTTCATTCTGTATATATATTTTCTCTGGGTGCTTTCAAGATATTGTTATCAATGATTTCATCTATTTAATTATAATGTACTTTCATGTATCTTTTTTACACATAAATTTTTATTTGGATTTGGGTTGGTATAGTTTCTTGTATCTATGGTGTATAATTTTCATCAAATTGTAGGAATCTTCGACCATTATTTCTTCAAACACTTCCTATGTTTCTAGAATTCCCGTAACATAGCAGTTGGAGGCCTTTTTGCTGTTATACAGGTCACTGAAGTTCTTTCTTCCTCCTCTTCTGTCTTCTTTCTGCTCTTTGCTTAAGTTTCTACTGCTATGCCTTCCACCTTCTTTGGTGTTTAATTTCCTTTTAATTTCATTAGGTTTTTGCTTTTTACTCAGTATTTTATTTTTATGTTTCTTTTTAGGTGTTCTATTTGGTTCTTATATCTTTTTTTCTAATTATGTTCATGTTTTCCTTTAAATCTTTGAGAGTATTTTTTAAATTTATAATAGCTGTTTAAGGTTCTTGTCTGCCAATTCACCTCTTTCCCCTCTCCCCACACCCTCCCTTTTTCATTCTTTTTGTTTCTGTTTCTATTGACTGATTCTGGACATGTTTTTGCTGCTTCCTATGCCTAGCAATTTTTAAAATTTTTATTAATTTTTTAGGTTTTGGACTTGTGATTTTGGTAACATTTTCAGGTCATAAACCTGAATACTGAATGTATTAAAAATGTATTCCTCTTGTTCCCTCCACTCTGGTTGATGGGAACTTAACACTGCATGAGTTTTGGGAATCATTTGGCTTGTTGCTTCCCACTTCTTTTCCCACAGTTGTTCATTCCTGGACCCCAGAAGTTGCACCTATACACATCAGACAACTTAGGGAGATGCATTTTTTAAAGATTTATTTATTTACTTGAAAGTCAGAGTTACACATATAGAAGGAGAGGGAGAGAGAGAGAGGGAGGGAGGGAGGGAGGGGGAGAGAGAGAGAGAGAGAAAGGGTCTTCCGTACGCTGGTTCACTCCCCAATTGGCTGCAATGGCCAGAGCTGTGCCGATCTGAAGCCAAGAGCCAGGAGCTTCTTCCAGGTCTCCAACATGGGTGCAGGGGCCCAAGGACTTGGGCCATCCTCTACTGCTTTCCCAGGCCACAGCAGAGAGCTGGATCGGAAGTGGAGCAGCTGGGACTTGAACTGGTGCCCATATGGGATGCCAGCTTTACCCACTACGCCACAGCGCTGGCCCTAGGGAGATGCCTTACTTCCTATTTAACTTGCCTGTTTCTAGTGCTCTCTCTTCTAGAACTCTGGCTGTTTTGGCAATCCAGAACTTTAATCTGTTTCTTATACTCAGCATTATTGCCAGGCCATTTCCATTAATTATCACTCCCTTGGAGCCAGCACTGTGGTGTACAGAGTAAACTACCACTTGCAGTGCCAGCATCCCATATGGCACTGGTTCAAGTCCCAGCTGCTCCACTTCCAATCCAGCTCTCTGCTATGACCTGGGAAAGCAGAAGATGGCCCAAGTCCTTGGGCTCCTGCACCCACATGGGAGACCTGGAAGAAGTTCCTGGCTCCTGGATTCAGATAGGCATAGCTCTGGCCATTGTGGCCAATTGGGGGGGGGAGTGTGAACCAGCGGATGGATGACCTCTCTCTCTCTCTCTGCCTCTCTGTAACACTGCCTTTCAAATAAATAAATAAATCTTAAAAAAAAAAATCACTCCTGCTATAGTCTGAAAACCCCCTCCACACAGAAATTCAAGGTTAGTACAGGATACGGCTTATTTCTTCCCCTTTCCTCAAGGATTGTTCTGTGATACTTGTTGTCCAATGTCCAAAATATGTTTTAAGTTAGGATTTGACTTGGTTAAAATGCTGGGTGGGATGCCCATAATTTATTAACTGGGTTTGAATTCTGGCTCAGCTCCTGATTCCAGCTTCCTGGTAATGCACACAATGGGAGGCAGCAGGAAGGGCTCAAGTAGTTGAGCCCCTGACACCCATGTGAGAGACCAGGATTGAGTTCCCGGCTCCCTGCTCTGTGCAGCCTTGGCCATTGCGGGTATTTGGGGAGTGAACTAGCATATGGGAGCTCTCTCACTCTCTCCATGTGTCTCTCTGCCTCTCAAACACTTAAATTAAAACAAAAACTCTTTTAAAAATTAAAAAAAAAACACAAGGAGTTTCTGCATTTTATCCAGTATTCTAGTTGTTTATAAAAAAAATGGGAGGGTAGTCAGCTATTCCTTGAATGATGAAGTGCATATCATATTTTGGGGGCTAATGTTCACAAAAGGATATTATCCACTATCATGAGTCAGATTCTACATTAAGAAAAAAATCCACCATTAGTGTCTCCTAGGGCCGTATCACTCTAGGTTTGCGTTTGTTCTGAGAGTAAACCAGAGTCTCTATCTCACAATTTCCCTCGCCATGGAAAGGCCCTGTGCCCTGTTCACTGCTTTTCCATCATCATGGCCAGCTGATGGGGCCCTCAGAGGCATAGGCTTTCCTTGGCCTCTTTATATGCCAGACAACACTGTCATCTCAATTTAAGCCTCAGTTGTTCAGGACACCTCTCCTGAGCCCATTCCAGCTATGAGATTCCCTGAAGGAGCTATAATCGCCTCCTGGCTGGATTTAAGAAATTTTGCAGCTATCACACTTAATGCTGGTACATTTGTGAGACTGTAAATCCCCTGAGGGATTTCATCACTGTAAGCAGGTGCATACACTGCTGGTTCAGGGCCATTTGTGTCACTTAATGGCTGCATAACATGCTTTCTGCCTCAGTTTCCCTATATGTAAAAGGAGAGTAAGCATATCCATCCATCCAGGCACTGTTTTAGATAACAGCATAAGGACTGAAAACATCTGCCTCCTGTGTGTGCCAGTCAGCTGGCTCTGGCCACTGTAGGCCACTCTTCCACATGGGCTGAGAGAGTTTGGAAGACCCCTGGTGGCCCCTGGACTCTCACGGTGCTCACCTCACATTTCATCTGAGAACACATAGCACTGTTTCCATGATGACACACGACATGGGCAGGCCCTTGACCCTGAGAGCATCTAGAACCCCGGCCTTTTTATCCTCCCCTTCTGCTCATCTCAGTTATCCACACGTCTGACACTGAGCTGGGGCCACACTGGTAGGGATGGGATCTCCACGAGCAGGAGACACTGTGCAGGTCCCTCATGGGGCACGCTGACCCTCATGTTCTTGGGTTCACGGGGCCCTGGCCCAGGAGCTCCTTTACTGTAGCTCTGGTAGCAGCTCCTCACCTTTAGTTGTAAATACTGAAAGCACTAACACTTGTATTTGAGGCCTTCTCCCATGTGCTAATAAGCAGCACCAATGTAGCTAGATGCCCCTTCCCAGCTCCACACAGACCTGGTGATTCTGACAAGGCCTTCATCCTCTTGTCCACACGCAGGAAGCTGGAAAATGCAGGCACTGTTGCTGTCTCCCCTGACCATGAAGGAGAATTTGCATGTTTGACAGGTGTACCTGGTCTGTGTGTCTTGTCTCTAACAGCTGCCAGCAGTTCCAGTTCACATTAGAACAGACTTTAGAGATGGGTTTGATGATCCTGCCATTCTGTTGCATTTAAGATTCACCACCCTGCCCAGGCAGGGTTTGGTGGTGGTGGTTAACAGGGGGCCACTGTGGAGACAGATGTGTGTGTCAGGGTGCAGCGGGATTCTGAGCACTTTTCTTTACTACCATAAATAATAAAGGATGCTGAAGAGGTCAGCATATTCAATTGGGTGTAATTAAAATCCCAAAGGTTGTGGTTTTTAAAAGCTGCATCTGCCTGATGCCTGCTGGGATTTAAGTGACTGCAATGGTTAAGGGATGTGCTTTGTTCTACTCCCTCCCTTCTCCCTTCTTCTTGCTTGCACCCCCCTCGCCCCGCCATCCAATAAATCCATAACCCTTAATGTGGGCAGGTTGCTGGGGTTGGGGAATCCCTGTAGTTAGGAGCTCAGTCAAGGAGTGAGGCAGATGAAAGACCATGAGAGCAAGAGATGATAAATGATGGTGATAAATGCAGGAGCCACTGCTAGAACAGGTAATCAGCCCTGCTGGCTTCCTTGGGGAAGACCAAGCCAAAAGCAGCGGAGCTGGTCGGCCTCCTGGGATTTATCTTCAGGACTCCAGTCAGGTCATGGTCAGTGTGCAGATGAGCAGTGGCTATCGTGGGGCTCATGCAATTTAAATAGAATTGAGCCAGAGGGAAAACAGCCATTGCTTAGCCTCTCTCTCTCTCTCTGTCTCCATCTTTCTATTTGTGGAGCAGAAAACAAAGTTTTCTGTGTGGCTGTTGCCATGTCTCCCAATGTTTCTTCCCTTTTAAATGCCACATCACCTTTCATCTCCCTCCCATGCTCTCTACTTATATCCCTAATCAGAACAAGGTTGATAAGTGGTCCAGGTATATTCATTTTCATGTATAAATGACTGGCAGGAATTATTCTTAGGGGCATTTTCCCAGGTGCACAGAATCCTTAAGCCAGACAATGGGGTCTCTGTTCATGTGAGTGGTGTTTCAAAGCTTGGGAAGTGTCTTTGCTGGTGACAAAACTGGGGCCTCAGGACAGTGGTGCCACCTGTGTGCACATGAGCCATTTTGGGCCAAAACCCCCCTGCACAGGTCACAGAAGACCCTAGAGCCATGCAGTCAAAACTGATTTGATGAAAACTCAAGTCTAGAACAAGCAGCATCAAAACATTTGGGATGGGGATGGGGTTTGGCCCAAAGCCTAGTCTCCATGGAACATGAGTGGATCCCACTCCCCAAGTGAAGAAGAGACCCTCGGGTGTGCAGTGATTTTTCATTCTGCACATTCATCACCTTGATTTCCAACTGCTTTTGTTGCTGGTTTGTTTCCAAACACATAGTGCAAGTGATTGTTTGATTACAGATGGTGTCAAAATTTCTCTGTTAGCAGATAGCCCAGTCCTTGGGTCCCTACTCCCAGGAGGAAGACCAGGAAGAAGCTCCTGGCTCCTGGCTTCGGATGGAAGATCTCTCTCTTGCCGGCGCCACGGCTCACTAGGCTAATCCTCCACCTCGGGGAGCCGGCACACCGCGTTCTAGTCCCGGTCGGGGCACCGGATTCTGTCCCAGTTGCCCCTCTTCCAGGCCAGCTCTCTGCTGTGGGTAGGGAGTGCAGTGGAGGATGGCCCAAGTCCTTGGGCCCTGCACCCCATGGGAGACCAGGATAAGTACCTGGCTCCTGCCATTGGATCAGTGCGGTGCGCCGGCTGCAGTGTGCCAGCCACAGCAGCCATTGGAGGGTGCACCAACGGTAAAGTAAGACCTTTCTCTCTCTCTCTCTCTCACTGTCCACTCTGCCTGTCAAAAAAAAAAAGATCTCTCTCTCTCTCTCTCTCTCTCTCCATTTCTCTCTGTGTAACTTTCAAATAAATAAATAAATCTTTTTAAAAAATCGTCTATACACTTTTGCTCTAACGTTTTTGTTGGGGAACTACCTCCTACACAAACAAAATACCTACAGATAATTGCTCAGTTATTTTGAAATATATAATAAGTTGTGGACTATAGTTCCCTATCTATGCCAGACATTAGAACGAGATCCATCTAGTGCATTGCTATGTCCTGAATTCACCCTGCAAGATGCTGTGTGACTCTGTTGACAGTTCTCACTGTGCTGTAAGGTCCTGAGTCCCTGTGTGATGCAGGTGTGACTGTGCTTGAGGTCCTGAGTCCCTGCGTGATGCAGCTGTAACTGTGCTGATGGCCTGAGTCCGTTTGTGATACAGTTGTAAGTATGCTGTGATGTGTTGATTCTTCCCTGTGTGCTGCAGCTATACAGTGGGATTTGGGTCACAGCAGACTTATGTCCTGTTCAGCTGTGGTTCTAAGCTCCCCTCTGTCCCTGGCTATGGGCTCCCCATATTTCTTTATGTGATGTTTGCAGAGGGAGCTATGTCTCTTCTAGGAGGTCTTTTATTTATTTATTTTTTGACAGGCAGAGTGGACAGTGAGAGAGAGAGACAGAGAGAAAGGTCTTCCTTTTGCCGTTGGTTCACCTGCCAATGGCTGCCGTGGCCAGCGTGCTGCAGCCGGCGCACCGCGCTGATCCAAAGCCAGGAGCCAGGTGCTTCTCCTGGTCTCCAATGGGGTGCAGGGCCCAAGCACTTGGGCCATCCTCCACTGCCTTCCCGGGCCACAGCAGAGAGCTGGCCTGGAAGAGGGGCAACCGGGACAGAATCAAGCGCCCCGACTGGGACTAGAACCCCGTGTGCCGGAGCTGCAAGGCAGAGGATTAGCCTATTGAGCTGCGGCACTGGCCTTCTAGATGGTCTTATAGCTTTCCTTCTCTCCCTAGAGTTATCAGTTTGACTGCTGCAGTGGGGTATGTGGAGGGGCCTACAGGCAGACCTGGGTGTTGTGAAGATCTCTGTATGCTGAAGGCGATGGTGAGCATGGAGCCCTCTTGCTTCTGGAAGCTACAGCTGGGCTCTGTGTTCAGGAATCCCATGTATTTGCACCAGCCAATTTCCTGTGAATCTGCACCCCACCTCAATTCTGGATAGTGCCCTCCTAATCAGTACCCTTGGTGGACATTTTGGCTCCCAGTGCTGATCAAGAAAAGGAAGCCTCCCGAGCATTTGCAGCAGCACCAAACACTCTGCTGTTATTTTCTCTCTGGAATCGGGCATGTGGCCACGTGTCCCGGAGCTGTGACCTCAGCACATGCAGCAGGAGGAGAAGTTTGAATGAGCTAGGCTCCAACTCTTCTTCAAGTTTGGCATGGCAGTAGGGCAGGCTCGTGTTGGCTCTGTGGTGCCAAAGACCTGAATTCTTACAAATGCTGGAGCCCTTTTGCTTTTTGACTGCAGTCACGGGCCCTCTGTATCCCATTTCCAGGACTCAACATGAAGATGGCACTGTTGCATGGTGCCTGGCACCCTCAGCCTCCTTGACCTTTCCTCCTCTTTACTTGAGACACAGGGGCGAAGTTCTGAGCCCTGCAACCTCCGTGGTCAGGGAAGCAGGGAGAGGACCTGGCCTCTTCCCAAGGAGAAAGCCCCATGAGCATCACTGGGATCTGATGCTGGGGCTGCAGGCTGCAGCTTCTCGTTCAGTGAGGCAAGGGTGCTGTGAGGGTGAAATGGGTGTTAGGTGTGCACAGCTTCTTGGCCAAGCCACTAGAAACCATCAGGCAGAGCTGAACTGCTGAGACCTGCACAGGAGAATCCTGCCCCAGGCCTCTGGGATCTGGGCACTTTTGAGTTCTCCTTCCAGGATCCCCTGCATATTTCTCTGTGTTCCCTCTGATCACCTGCCGCTGAGGATTCTGTGCCTACCTGAGATTCAATTACAAACATGCAGAGATTAAGAAGCATGTCAGAGAGAGGACAGGAGAGTGAATGTTAAAAAGCACTGAGGGGTAAGCCAGTGCCATGGCTCAATAGGCTAATCCTCCACCTAGCGGTGCTGGCACATCAGGCTCTAGTCCCAGTTGGGGCGCCAGATTCTGTCCTGGTTGTCCCTCTTCCAGGCCAGCTCTCTGCTGTGGCCCGGGAAGGCAGTGGAGGATGGCCCAAGTGCTTGGGCCCTGCACCCCATTGGAGACCAGGAGAAGCACCTGGCTCCTGGCTTTGGATCAGCACAGTGCGCCGGCCACAGCGCGCCAGCCGTGGTGGCCATTGGCAGGTGAACCAACGGCAAAAGGAAGACCTTTCTCTCTCTCTCTCTCTCACTATCCACTCTGCCTGTCAAAAAAAATAAAAAAAAAAGCACTGAGGGGTAAAAAGTCACAAGACCATAAAAAAGTTATTCGGGAAAAGCACATGTCAGGTGCCAAAGAGGACACTGTGCTGTTGCTGAACGTGACGCTGTGACGAGGCCTTTAGTCACTTGGCACAATGGCATAAGAAACCATCGAATTAAAATGTACTAGACAAAAATAGGTTAAGATATAGAACACAAAATATCATATTTACATCAGATTGCACTTCCAAAACATAATACAACAAGACAGAATGTACCCATGGAACGTTTATAACAAACATGCCATGTCATAGGCCATGCAGCAAAGCTCTGTGGAACTCCAAAAAGCAGAAATGAAACAGCCACATCCTCTGACCTTAAGCAGTAAAACTAGAATTTGAGAAATAAAACAAAATCTACCCACTTGGAAATTCAGAAGCAGTGGTCTCCAAGTTCTTGGAACAGAGGACAGCACAGAAGCCTTACAGAGATTCAGTAACAAGCAGCAGTGGGGTGACACACACTGTACACACTGTACACACCATGCAACCAACCAGCCAAATAAAGCCAGTAGGCTCCTAATGAAACCAGACAGCTCTGAAACATAGCAGACTTGATTAAGAAAGCCCTAGGCAGGTGCTTTGAAAAGACCACTAGAAGAGAACTACTGTTGGCAAGGTTGATAAAACTGAAGAAAGGAGACAGAAAGATGATAGGCAAATATACAGATATATGATGCAGCCAGAGTTTATATATATATGTGTGTGTAGGTATGTACAGAGAGAGCCAACCACAAATGATGGCCAGGTGTAAGAAGTCTTCAGGCAGAGGACAGCACCAGTACCTAGAAGAAACCTGAAAGGAAATGTGTGAGGCTCTGTAGGCTGCCCTGTCTGCCTTACCCTGCTACCAGCATAGCCCAAAACACCATGGACGAGAGTGAACGCATGGGTCTGGCTGTGCCCTGGTGATGCTGCATTTACACCTGCTAAATTTGGTGTGCGGGCCATAGTTGCCTGGCCCTATTTGGGGGTGTGAGGCACCCAGTGACCATGGCTCAATAAATGCATGCTTGATGCTACCTGTTAGTTTCCAAAGACAGTCCTGATGGATCACGGAAGAAGAGAAAACTGAAACATTCAGACTCAAGATGAACAGGTTCATGAACCAGAAAGATGCAAATGAAAACAGATAAGCAAAGAATTCAGCACTGAGCAGGGCTGAGATGGCTGGGAAGCCAGGAGATGCCTACAGGAGCTACAACTGCTCCAGCAGGGAGGACTGACCAGACTGGTCTCCAGTGAGCTCTCTCCCTAAAGGAGCAGAGGACCTGCTGGTGCTGGCCCGTCGCTGCTTCTCAGGGAGATGGCCTGTCCTCATGGGCCTTCTTGACAACAAGGCTAGTTTTGGTTGTCATGACTGGGAAGCCCTGCTGGGAGCCGGTCAGCAGCCAACACTGGTCTTGGGCCATGCACATCTGACCTGCTTTGAAACTTCCTTTAGATAGCCTTCCCTGTTCCTATGCACTAAGAATACTTTGGAGTGGGACACAGCAGTGATTCCCAGGATGTTACACAGAATGTCATTCAGTGCTGGAGATTATTATGGGAAGAGAAGTTGACAGTGAAGGAAAATACTGCGATTTGTTTAAAGAGTATTTATTTGAAAGGCAGAGCAATAGAGAGGCAGGGAGGGAAGGGGGGAGAGAGAGGGAGCCATCATCTGCAGCCTCCCAGGCAAGTTAGCAGGAACCAGTTGGAAGTAAAGCAGCCAGGACTCCAACCAGAACTCCTATGTGGGATGCTGGCATTGCAAGCTGATGCTCAACCCTGAGCACAGCACTGGCCCCTCCCTACTGTGTTTGAAAAGTGGCTTTGAACAACTCACAGTTGCTCTGTTGGTTTCCCTGCACTGAGGGTGTGGGACTGAGCATGAGGCTGGGTCTTGGCCTCAGCATCTCCTTACCTAGGTGTCTGCTGGGTATCCCCCTCTGGAGCTGGGTCTTTGTCCCAGCTCACATGCACAGTGCCAAAACTCAGATTGTTTCGTGCAGGTAGGACCGAGGTCTTGTTTGCCTGCTGCCTCTTAGTTGGGGGACACTCTCCATTCTCAGGGGCTGCTCATATAAAGGTGCTTCTGGAAGTCCATGGAAATGTACATTATGTTGGCCGGTGCTGCAGCTCAATAGGCTAATCCTCCGCCTGTGGCACCAACACACCGGGTTCTAGTCCCGGTCAGGGCGCCGGATTCTGTCCTGGTTGCTCATCTCCCAGTCCAGTTCTCGGCTGTGGCCCAGGAGTGCAGTGGAGGATGGCCCAAGTTCTTGGGCCCTGCACCCGCATGGGAGACCAGGAGAAACACCTGGCTCCTGACTTCAGATCAGCGTGGTGCACCAGCTGCAGTGCATCAGCTGCAGAGGCCATTGGGGGGTGAACCAACCGAAAAAGGAAGACTTTCCTCTCTGTCTCTCACCCTGCCTGTCAAAAAAAAAAAAAAAAAAAAAAAAAAAGAGGAGAGGGGAGGAGAGGGGAGGGGAGGGGAGGGGAGGGGAGGAGAGGAGAGGAGAGAAATGTACATTATGTCAAGAGTTTTTGATGGTAGATTGGAGTGCTCAGGCAACACCTGCCCATCACGCCATCATCCAGTGGGTGGGGCAGTGTGGGTATCTCGCTCCAGGCCTTTGTTCTCAATGCTCCCTAGTGGCTTCACTGTGCCCTCCTCCCCAAGACGCCTGTGACCCTCCCCAGATGAGGCTGCCAGTTCCCACAGGAAGGGCCCCAAGGTTTGAGATCCTGATGTTCTTTCCTTACATGCCTGCTCCTTTCCATTAAAGGAGCAAGAAACCAAAATGAACAAAACTAAAAATCACAAAGGCCCCCTTTCAAGGGGCAGACCTCCATATCTTCTACTACAGAACTATCTAGAAGGAGCGACAAGAGGCCCCTTCATCAGTCAGGAGGTGCTGTCTACACTGCAGGTATGGGAAGAGCCAAATCAGTCAATGTGGCTAACCCTGGGTTCACTGCCAGGTCCAGCCTTGCAGGTGACAAAGGCATGGAAGGCTTGGCCCACCTCAGTGTGGACCTTGGGGCCTTGGGTGAGCCGTGAGACCTGATGTGTCCTGACTGCCAGTCACTGCTCCCCCTGTGTGGCTAAAACTCAGGCAAACTACAATGTTCAGCTGTCACCTGAGCCTCTGCAGCGCTTTCTGCCCAGCTCCCTTGGTCAGGGGGCCCAATGGAGGCGATTTTAGCTCATTCCTCATGTCCCAAACACCACCGGACCAATGCCCACCCCTTCCAGCCTTCAGAGAAGTGGGTGTCCCACCTGGTCCTGTGCTGGCCTGCAGGTGGTTCCCAGTGCCAGTCAGGGAGCAGCCACCACCCATCTCTGCCCATGTCACTGGGGAGCACAAACCTTGGCAAGGGAGCACCAGTGCTATGGCATACTGGGTAAGGCTGCCACCTTCAGTGCCAGCATCCCATTTGGTGCCGGTTAGAGTCCCAGCTGTTCCACTTCCAATTCAGCTCTCTGCTATGGCCTGAGAAAGCAGTAGAAGATGGCCAAATCCTTGGGCTACTGAACCTGTGTGGGAGACCTGGAAGACACCCCTGGCTTCGGATTGGTGCAGCTCCGGCCATTGCAGCCAACTGGGGAGTGAACTAGCGGATGGAAGACCTCTCTGCCTCTCTTCTCTATCTGTGTAACTCTGACTTTCAAATAAATAAATAAGTCCTTAAAAAAAACCTGTGGCATGGGTAAGGACTGTACAACAGGAGCAGGTGCCTGCACCTGCATCAGCACCGCCAATGCCAGCACCCATGGGCAGCTCAGGTTTCAAAATCCAGTCCTCTAGCAAGCCTGCAACTTTCCACCGCCAAACTGAGCACTTCCTGAGTGGTCAAGGTCTGGACTGAGCATGTACAGTTATCAAAGTGCAAACTAAGGAAACTGTGGATGGGGTGACACGGCTTTGCTCAGCTGGCACCTTCCCAGGCAGGGTTGGCTGAGTCTACCTGGAGAGTCCTTGGCAGGACTACAATTAGTGGCAAGCAGAGGACATCAATGAACAACACAGGCTTCATTGGGTGTCACATAAGAGGCGCAAGCAAGGCCCGGGCATCTCAGCTCAGCCCCAGGGTAAGAGAGCTACTACCTGGACTGACTACAACATAGCAAAAGTCCTCCTCTCAAGTGCAGGAGTTCCTCCTTCCTCCGTCCGCATGGCATGAGTGGTGGGGGGTGCTGTGCCCATGTTACAAGCACGGAGACACCATAGACACTGGTCACACCCCTGCATTGAGTGCAAGGCAGCCCTGCAAGCAAGCCCAGGGTTTCCCTCTGGAGACGTGGCCTCCTGCTCCTGGCTGTGATATAGATCTGGGGACTCCCTGCCTGACCAGCTGTAATGTGGCCATAGCAGTGGGTTGTCTGTCCTTGGAGCTAACTTCCCAACTAGGGAAACATGCTTGCTTTGTGGAAATACTAAACATCCCATTAAGGAATGAGGTCGTAGTGAGGGTTAGTCTTCCTGGATGCTCTCCTGCACACTCCATGCCTCTGTTCCCACTGGGAGGGGCAAGACCAGAGGGAGAGGAGCTGCAGAAGCACTTCAGAACACATTTCAGGACACGTGAAAAAGCTTCTGGGAAACAGAATTCATAGATACATTTTTTTGTTTAGTGTAAAAACACTTGGAAATCCCTCATTGAGGGGTTGCCAAAAATTTCATGGAAAATACATATTATGACAAAGTTGTCTATGGTAACAATTTTTTGCACCAAAATAAACAACTATTTTCAAAAATTTAGTTTCATTTTTTTAACTTTAAAGAGATATAGAGAAAGGGAGGGAGAGGAGGAGGAGGAGGAAGAGAGAGATATCTTCCATCCACTCATCTACTCCCAAATGCCTGCAACATCCAGGGCTGACCCAGGCCGAAGCCAGGAGCAGGGAACTCAACCTGGGTTTCCCAGATGGGAGCAGGGACCAAGTCATCACCTGCTGTCTCCCAGGGTGCCCATTAACAGGAAGCTGGAACTGCAAGTGGGCTGGTGTTCCAGGAGTCTATGGTTCTTAGAATTCTCTTTCCACTGCTGGGTTCATGTCTTGTGTTCACTAAAAATAAGAAGCAGGGACATGGAAGGGAAGGGTATGTAAAGCAGAAGTCATTCATTTAAGAAAACAAAGAGAGGGGCTGGCACTGTGGTGTAGAGGGTAAAGCTGCCACTTGTGACCCTGGCATCCCATATGGGCACCAGTTCCTGTCCTGGCTGCTCTACTTACTATCCAGCTCCCTGCTAATTGCCTGGGAAAGCAGGAAAAAGAAGGTGGCCCAAGTGCTTGGACCCCTACAGCCATGGGGGAGATCCTGAAGAAGCTCCAGACCTTTAGTTTTCACCTACCCCAGTGCTGGCCACTGTGGCCATCTGGGGAATGAACAAGTGCATGGAAGATTCTCTCTTTCTCTCTGTCTCTTCTCTGACTTTCAAATAAATAAATCCTCAAAAAAAGTGGAGGGGTGAAATATTCCTCAGCAGCACTACAAGGAATCCCTAAATAAAGCAGAAGTAAAAGAAAAATCTCCCAGCAGCTCTGAGGGGTCCCTAAGGAGGGAGCCGCACTGCAGGTCCATTGTCTAGGGTTTCATGGGCTGGAAAAGGGTTCTCATGACTGGCCTGGAAGGGGATGGTTTTCATTGGGTAACTGATGATGGTTCTAATGCAGACACAACAGAGAACACAAGAGGCTGTCCCCTAAGTTGCATACAGTTCTCACTACTCAGATCAATACAGCAGCACACAACACCTTGATGACAAGGACCAGCACGCAACATTGACGTCCTGCACAGAAGCGGCTGCTGTGCGTCCCTGTCTCCAGATGGTGAGGCTGGGCCCTGTCCCTGTCTGCCTGGCCAGGAGCTCTCTCTCCACCACTGGGACGTGAAGCCAAGCAGTTCCTTAACACTTGCTGCACTAGGTTGAAGAGCTTGGGGGCCAGGGGCACAGGTGGCACCCACCTACAGGCAGGGGAGAACCTGGGAGGAGTGGGCGGCGTGGGCCATGTTTGGAAGACGAAGCCAAGTGCTTGCAGGTTACCTGGCTGAGGTCCAGAGTAAGGAAAAAGAGAGAAATGAGGGGTCGGTTCTGGCACTGGAATGCGGGCTTCTGAGGAAAAGCAAATGCTTCTAACAGACCGGCTCTGGAACTGCTAGGGCGGCTGAGCCCCAGCCTGCAAGCTCCTTCAGGCCTTCTGAGGAAGCACACTAAGTGTAACAGCGAAGCCTCTGGCACTTACAACAAACATTAAACACGGTTTAGCTCCTACCAGATTAACATAAAACCTCATATTAAAAGACTAATTACATATTACCTGATACATCATATCTAGCTTTCAGCCAAAAAATTACAAGGTATGCTAAAGGGCAAGAAAAAAAAACACAATCTGAACAGATGTATCAAGGGTCAGAACTAGACCAAGATTTGGCAGATGTTGGAATTTTAAGACCAGAAATTTAAAAAACAACTCTTAATATGTTTCCAATTTACTAGGAAAAAAAAGTTCTACTGTAAGAAGTCAACAACATACAAGAACAAATGGATATTAACAAGCAGAGAGATGGAAATAAGACTTGAAGTGCAAAGCCCAGGTGTTGTCATGCAGCAGGTTAAGCTGCCACATGGGATGCCCTCATCCCATATCAGACTGTCTGCTTCAATCCTGGCTACTCTGCTTTGATCCAGCTTCCTGCTAATGCACCAGGGATGATGATTCAAGTATCCGGGTGCTTGTCACCCACGTGGGAGTCCCTGATAGAGTTCCAGGTTGCTGGCTTCAGCCTGATCCAGCTCTGGCCATTGTGGGTATTTGGGAAGTGAGACAGTAAATGGAAGACATTTCTCTCTCTCCCTCTATCCCTTCGAGCCCCCCCCCCATCCCACTCTGCCTTTCAAATAAACATTAAAATAATTTGAGGTTGGGGGATTAAGATGGTGGAATAGGGAGGGAGCTTGATGCTCTAGTCTAGGAAAAGACAGCTTTAAAAAAGAGTGCAGTCTCAAGGAAGAGTTAAGGAGAAACAGGAGAGGAAACTCTAAATTGGAGGAGCACAGTGGACCTATGTGGAGGGTGAAGACGAGCACAACTTAGGACCCAACCAACCAAGAGCCTCCACAACAGCACTGAACTGCAAGGTGAGACCAGACTGCAGCAGCCCAAGCCACTGGTGAAAAAGCTGCACAAAGTCTAGAGGAAATCTGGCTTGAAATCCTGTGGGGGATAGTGTACCCACCAAACTAGTGGGGAAAAAACAAAGGGAGGGCATGTTTTCTCTCTCCCCATCACACTGCAACTGCATCCTATAACAAGCTGAAAGAGCAGGCTCCATGTTGGACATATGTAACAGTTGGCACCAGCTCATGTCTACACCTAGCAACCAGCCAAGGGGAGACTCCTGAGTCTGGTGGGTAGAACAGACTGGGGGCTGGGTGTGCATGACTGTGGGAGGCTTGTGTACTGCGACTGAAAACACTGAGGCTGCATGGGAGGACTCAGGGTTTGATGGGACTTTGGGCAGTCACTGTGAGAGGCACCACACAATCAGGGCTCCCTGGTTACCCAGTGAGAGATACTGCAAGGAATCTGAGCTTACAATGAGGACTGCACAGATCCTTTGTATGGTGCTTGTGGCAGAGCGGAAAAATAATATACCCACTGGGGCTAGCGCCCAGGCACTGGTCTCCTTTTATGTGTCTTATCAAAGACACAGCTTCATTTATGCCAACAGACAAGGAAAACCTCACCTCTGATAAGAGAGAGAGAGAGAGAGAGAGAGAGAGAGAGAGAGATTGATTTACCATGTCAAAACTGGGTGTGTCACCTCAGACATGTTGTTCACCCTGGAGCACTAAAAAGAGCTCCGTGGCCACATCTACCACACACCTCTAGGTATTCCCTAAAAGCAGACATTCCACTAATCCACAAAGATATAGTCCAAAGACAAAAGCAGCCACAGCACAAAAAAAAAAAAAAAAGCAAAAAACAAACAAACAAAAAAACTAATGAGTATCTCTACAAATGCCAAATAAGAAATGTAGCAATTCAAGAAACAAGAATAAGGAAGACAACATGACACCCCCAAAAGTACACAACAGTTCAGTAGTAAATTGTGAAGATGATGAGATTGAAGAAACACCATAGATCATAGGATTACTTCCAGGTTATCAGAAGCAAATGCACAAACCAATAAAATCTATATATGATCTTAAAGAGAAATAAAAATGAAATCTTGGAAATGAAAAATTCAATAGAACAAATAAAAATACACTGGAGAGCCTTAACAGAATCAGTGAAGCAGCAGAGAGAATATCTGACTTAGGAGACAAAGCACAAGAAATTACAGAGTCAGAGCAAACACAACAAGAAGAAATTAACTAAAAATCACTGGTGGGAATCTACAGGATACCATCAAAAGACCCAACATATGGGTTCTAGGAGTTCCTGAAGGCGTGGAAAGAGAGAAAGGATTAGAAGGGTTTCTTTAGAAAGCCTTCTCAGTGAAATAATAACAGAAAACATCCCTAATTTGGAGAAAGAAAGGAAGCACATAGAACTCCTATAGACATAACCAGAAAAGATCTTCACCATGACTCATTGTAATCAAACTCTCCACAGTAAAACATAAAGAAAAGATTCTAAAATGTGCATGAGAGAAACCCCATATTACTTTCAGAGGGTCTCCAATCAGACTCACAGAGCACTTCTCATCAGAAACCCTACAGTCTAGGACAGAATGGGGAGATCTATTCCAAGTCTTAGGAGAAAAGAAGTGCCAACTCAGAATACTAGACCCTGCAAAGTTCTTATTTAGGAATGAAGGTGAAATAAAGACCTTAGTTGGCAAACAGAATCTGAGAGCATTTGTCACCTTCTGTCCAGCCCTGTAGAAGATGCTTAAGGATGTGCTGTACACAGAAACACAAAAACATGGTCATCACTATGAAAGAGGGTAAAGGAAGGAAATATCTCAGTAAAACTACAAAGGAAATCCAAAATAAAAAATAGGAATATTTATGGGAAACTGGTAGGGCCAAGTTGTTACTTATCAATAGTCACCTTGAATGTAAATGGCCTCAACTCTCAGTTAAAAGACACAGACTGGTTGAATGGATTAAAAAACAAAACCCTTCTATTTGCTGCTTACAAGAAACACATCTCACCAACAAAAATGCACACAGACTGAAAGTGAAAGGATGGAAAAAGATATTAAATGTTAACAGAAACCAAAAAAGAGCTGGAGTAGCCATCCTAATATCAGAAAATAGGCTTTAACAAAACAAAACTGTTAAAAAGAGACAAAGGGTACTATGTAACCATTAAGGGATCAATTCAGAAGGAATATATAACTGTTATAAATGTACCTGTTTACATGGCACCTGGTTATTTAAAGAAATTTTAAGGGACCTAAAGGGAGGCATAGTATCTAATATAATAGTAATGGGGGATTTCAATACCCCACTTTCAACAATGGACAGATCAACCAGGAAGAAAATCAGCAAAGAAAGAGCAGAGTTAATTGACACTACAGAACAAATGGACCTTACAGATATCTATAGACCTTTTCATCCTATAGTTGCAGAATACACATTCTTCACACTGGTGCATGGAAGTTTCTCCAGGATTGACCACATGCTAGGCCATAAAGCAAGTCTCAGCAAATTAAAAAAAAATCAAAATCATATCATGCATCTTTTCAGACAACAGTGGAATGAAGTTGGAAACCAGCAACTATGCAAACACCTGGAGAATGAACAACATGCTCCTAAATGAACAGTGTGTCATAGAAGATATCAAATGAGAAGTCAAAAAATTTCTGGAAACAAATGAAGATGACAATACACTATATCAAAAGTTATGGGATACAGCAAAAGCAGTGTTAAGAGGAAAGTTTATATCAATTGGTTCCTACATCAGGAAATAGAAAGGCACCAAATAAATGAATTATCAGTGCATCTCAAGGATCTAGAAAAACAACAGTAAACCAAACCCAAACCTAGTAGGTGGAAAGAAAAAATTAAAATTAGAGAGGAAATCAACAAAATTGAAACAAACAAAAAAAAAACAATACAAAAGATCAGCAAAACGAAGACCTGGCTTTTTGAAAAAAAAAAAAAATCGACACACCACTGGCCCAACTAACTAAAAAATAGAAAACTCGAATCAATAAAATTAAAGATGAAAAAGGAAATGTGAAAACAGACACCACAGAAATAAAAATAATCATCAGAAATTACTATAAAGAGCTGTATGCCAACAAACTTACAAGAAATGGATAGATTCCTGGACATATACAATATACCTAATTTGGACCATGAAGACAGAAAACCTAAACAGACCCATTACCAACATGGAAACTGTATCAGTAATAAAGACCCTCCAAACAAAGAAAAGCCCAGGACCAGATGGTTTCACTGCTGAATTCTACCAGACATTTAAAGAAGAACTAACTCCAATACTTCTCAAGTTATTCAAAACAATTGAAAGGGAGGGAATCCTCCCAAATTCTTTCTATGATGCCAGCATCACCTTCATTCCTAAACCTGGAAAAGATGCAACAGAAAAGAGAACTACAGACCAATTTCCCTGATGAACATAAACACAAAAATCCTCAACAAAATTCTAGCCAATAGAATCCAACAACACATCAGAAAGATCATTCACCCGGACCAAGTGGGATATATCCCTGGTATACAGGGATGGTTCAACATTCACAAATCAATCAATGTGATATATCATATTAACAAACAGAAGAATGAAAAGCAGATGATTATCTCAATAGATGTAGAGAAAGGATTTGATCAAACAAAACACCCTTTCATGATGAAATCTCTAAGCAAATTTGGTACAGAAGGAACATTCTTCAACACAATGCATGCAATTTATGACAAACCCATGGCCAGCATCCTATTGATGGGGAAATGTTGGAAGCATAACCACTGAGATCTAAAAACAGACAAGAATGCCCACTCTCACCATTGCTATTCAATATAGTCCTAGAAGTTTTAGCCAGAGCCATTAGAAAAGAAAAAGAAATCAAAGGGATACAAATTGGGAAGAAGAAAGCCAAATTCTCTCTATTTGCAGATGACATGATTCTATATAAAAGGGATCCAAAAGTCTCCACTAAGAGACTATTGGAACTCATAGAAGAGCTTGGTAAAGTAGCAGGATATTAAATCAATACACAAAAATCAATAGCTTTTGTATACACAGACAATGAAATGGCTGAGAAAGAACTAGCATCAATCTGATTCATAATAGCTATAAAAAATCAAATAGCTTGGAATAAATTTAACCAAGGATGTCAAAGATCTCTACAAAAAGAACTACAAACATTAAAAAAAGAAATAGAAGAAGATATAAAAAAGTGGGAAAATATTCCATGTTCATGAATTGGAAGAATCAATGTCATCAAAAATGTCCATTTTTTTTTTAGTTTAGGCAGAGTTAGACAGTGAGAGGGAGAGACAGAGAGAAAGGTCTTCCTTTTCCGTTGGTTCACCTCGCAAATGGCTGTTACAGCCAGCATGCCGCGTCGATCCGAAACCAGGAGCCAGGTGCTTCCTCCTGGTCTCCCATGCAGGTGCAGGGCCCAAGCACTAGTGCCATCCTCCACTGCCCTCCCAGGCCACAGCACAGAGCTGGACTGGAAGAGGAGCAACCGGGACAGAATTTGGTGCCCCAATCAGGACTAGAACCCAGGGTGCTGGTGCCGCAGGTGGAGGACTAGCCAAGTGAACCATGGCGCCGGCCCAAAAATGTCCATTCTTACAAAAGCATTCTACAGATTCAAATACCAAAGACATTCTTCTCAGATCTAGAAAAAATCCTGCTGAAAAAAAATGTGGACACCCAGGAGACCTCAAATAGCTAAAGCAGTCTTACACAACAAAAACAAAGCTGGAGGCATCACAATACCAGATTTCAAGACAAACTACAAGGCACTTATAATCAAAACAGCCTAGTATTGGTACTAAAATAGATGGATAGTCCAAAGGAACAGAATAGAAACACCAGAAATCAATCCAAGCATCTATAACCCACTTATATTTGACCAAGGAGCTAAAAACAATCCCTGGAGCAAGGCAGTCTCTTCCACAAATGGTGCTAGGAAAACTGGATTTCCACATGCAGGAGTATGAAGCAGGACCCCTACCTTACACCTTACAGAAAAATCCACTCAAAATGGATTAAAAACCTAAATCTATGACCTGATAACATCAAATTACTAGGGAACTTTGGGGAAACCCTGCAAGACATTGGCACAGGCAAAGAGTTCTTGGAAAAGACCCCAGAGGCACAAGCAATCAAAGCCAAAATCAACAAATGGGATTATATCAAATTTGATAAGTTTCTGTACTGCAAAAGAAACACCCAGGAAAGTGAGGTGGCAACTGGCAGAATAGGAGAAATTATTTTCAAACAATGCAACTAATAAAAGATTAATAACCAGAATATCTAAAGAGATCAAGAAATTCCACAACAAAACAAACAACCCAGTTAAGAAATGGGCCAAGGACTTAAACAGACATTTTTCAAAAATGAGGAAATCCAAATGGCCAACAGACACATGAAAAAATGCTGAGGATCACTAGCCATCAGGGAAATGCAAATCAAAACCACAATGAGGTTTTACCTCAACCCAGTTAGAATGGCTTTCATATAGAAATCAACAAACAACAAATGCTAGCAAAGATGTGGGGAAAACTGTATCCCAATCCACTGTTGGTGGGAATGTAAACTGGTAAAGCCACTATGGAAGACAGTATGGAGATACCTCAGAAATCTGAATATTGACCTACCATAAGACCCAGCCATCCCATTTCTGGGAATCTGTCCAAGGGAAATGAAATCTGCAAATAAGAGTTATCTTCACTCCCATGTTCATTGCAGCTCAGTTCACAATAGTCAAAACATGGAATCAACCTAAATGGCGATCAACTGAAGACTAGATGAAGCCATTATGGGATATGTACTCTATGGAATACTACAAAGCGGTAAAAAATAAAAGTAAGAATAAGAGAGGGAGGAGGAAGTTATTAACTGGAAAGCTGTATAGTTCTGCATACATTTCTACAGGTTTACTTCTAAGGGTACAGTTTAAAAATTTGCCATGTGACCCCAAAACCCATTAAGCTGGGTGGCAAAAGTGACCATATTTGTGGGGAGCAACTGGGAGCAACTCGGACTAGACTAAGTTACTGGAATTAAGACTTATTCTATGCATCTGCTCTCCCACAATATGGCGCTGAGAAGGGAAACAGCTTCTACACAGCTGCCTCCAGTTCAACCAATAAACTGTAGGACCTGCTCCTGATTGGAGGAGAGCAGTGTACTCGGCGTGTGGGTAGCAGAGTTGGGATTGGTGAAGAGGACTATAAAGGAGGAGAGAGACAACATGCACCAGGAACATCTAAGGGGAACATTTATCTGAAGGAACACCTGTGCAGCCCCCGAGAGAGCCGGCCGGCGGTGTGTCGCTTCCCCACGGAAGTGGGGAATGTGGCAGGGGGAACCGCCCTTTCACGGAGGTGGAAGGGTCGGTAGCCAACCCGGGAAGAACCAGCAGCAAACCCGGGGAGGGCCGAGCAGGCAAAAGAACAGCGCAGGGTCCTGTGTCGTTCCTCCACGAAGAGGGGGAGCGACACATATTAAGTGTTAAAGTAATCATATAGATAGGATTAAGTGTCAAAAGGATCATATAAATAAGATCAAATGTTTGGTAATAATAATAGATAGAATTAAAAAGGAGAGAATGTTCCATCATGGAATAAGTCCACATAAGAGACACAGAATGACAATCACATTAAATAGCACTCTGACCTCAGAATCAGCCCTTAAGGCATTCTGGTCTGGCTGAGAAGCACATGAGAGCATTTCTGGCATGGAAAGCCAAGACACTGTGGCAAAAAAATATCCTACATAAAGGATCTCTGAGACTGAGACCCCAGTGGAAAGAAGTGGCCATCAAAGAAAGATGTACTTTTCTCTGAAAAGAGAACTTCTACTTTGCTTATGGCCTAGTCTAAATACTGATGGAGACTGTGGATTCAAAAGGTTTCCATAGCCTTGACAGCTCATGTCAAGAGCCTTGGGTGATCACTGACATCATACATGAGTGTTAATTGTTAAATGAACAACATGAGTCACTGTGCACTTACTTTCCATGTAGGACTCCTGTCCTCAATGAGTTGTATTAGGAGAGTTAACTGTAAAATTTGTTGTCAAAAAAAATTTTTTTTTGGTGCAGGTGTGTGCAAATTGTTGAAATCTTTACTTAGTACAGAGTTGGTCTTCTGTGTATAAAGTTAACTGAAAATAAATCTTTGTGGAGAATGGGACTGGGCATGGGAGAGGAAGAAGGAAGAAGGGGTGGGAGTGTGTGGGAGGGAGGGCGGGTATGGTAGGAAGAATCACTATACCCCTAAAGTTGTACTTATGAAATGCATGAAGTTTGTAATCCATAAAAAAGGGTTTCTTTAGGGAAAAACAAACAAAAAGAGTGAGGTATAAGCATAGTCTCAGAAAGTAAGACACACGGAAAATAAAAACCTAAATAGAACCTCAGGAGAGACGGTGTGTCATGATTAGTTACTTAATACAACTATCCTAAAAAGTCTTTTCATTAGGGACATATGTTCAATGTGAATTAATGCTATACGTAGTACCCAACCAGTATTTTACACTTTATGTTCTGTGTGGGTGCAAACTGATGAAATCTTTACTTAATATATACTAAATTGATCTTCTGTATATAAAGATAATTGAAAATGAATCTTGATGTGAATGGAATGGGAGAGGGAGCGGGAGATGGGAGGGTTGCGGGTGGGAGGGAAGTTATGGGGGAAAAAGCCATTGTAATCCATAAAATGTACTTTGGAAATTTATATTTACTAAATAAAAGTTTAAAAAAAGGACATAGGAAACACTTCTTACATTTTAAAAAATGCTGATAGTGTACACATAACACAACACCTGCCACTTTTATGACTGAGACCTGGACAGCGTGGTGGTGTCCTTCTTACCTCACTGCAAAGCCATCACCACCATCTACCTCAGAACCTCTTCCTTCCCCCCAGCTGGAACCTAAGCCAAGTAAATAATTTCCAATTCCATGCCCCGAGACCTGACAACCACTATTCACCTTTCAGTGTTTTTTTTTTTAATTTTCAGATTTATTTTATTTATTTGAAAGGTAGAACTATAGAGAGAGAGGGTGAGAGACACAGAGAGACTGATCTTCCACCCACAGGTTCACTCCAAAAAGGTCACAATGGCCAGGGCTGGATAAGATGGAAGCCAGGAGCAAGGAGCTTCTTCTGAGCCTCCTATGTGGGAGCAGAGGACCAATGACTTGTGCCATCCTCCACTGCTTTCCCAGGCCCATTAATGGGATCAGAAGTGGAACAGCTGGGACTCAAACACGTGCCCACATGGGATGCTGGCACCACAGGTGGCAGCTTTACCTGCTACACAAACCAGCTCCTGCTTTCTGTCTTTATGGAGCTAACTACTCTACACACCTCCTAGTGGATTTACACAGCATTTGTGACTGGCTTTTTGTAATTTACAAGGTCTTCTAAGTCCATCCATGTATAAAATAAGTGTCCAAATTTCCTTCCATTTAAAGCTGAAACTTCCCATTCTATGTGCATGCCACATTTCTTTATCTACTGACTGGCATTTCAACTGCTTCCACTTTTTGGCTATTGTGAACAGTGTTGCTATGAATGTGACTGCACAGATATCTATTCAAGTCCTTGCTTTCAATTCTTTTAGATATCAACTCAGAAGTGGAATTTCTGGGTCATATGGCAATTTTACCTTTAAAATTGGGGGGATTTCAAAAGCTTTTTTTTGAGACTGCTACTACACTGCTTTCTACGGTGGCTGTAACATTTGCATACAGTGCACAGAAGCTCTCATTTTCCATGTGAGAGAGTTTTTAAAATATCTAAATATCTTTATATCCTCCAGTACAATAACTATCTTTGTTTTTTAACAGTAGGCACACAAAAGTTCTAGTATTCGTCCTGCATCACCATTACAGCACGTTTGTTTTCCTATTATATCCAGTAAAGATGGTAACAATTTTACATTACGCCTTCATCTTGTGTGAATAAAAGTGGCACTGCAGTCAAGGAGACAGCAGGCCCTGACACGAGGTACACCCTGGGTATGCTGGCTTGCTTATCTGGAAGTGGCTCCTGGAGGAGTACACGAGCTGTGACTGCCAGTGCAAGCCCCTAGATCTTACTGTCAAAGTATTACCAAAGTCAAAGCAGTACCAATGGATATCATTTATTACCCCAGGTCATGAGTTTTCAAACATTTTATGAGTTGGAGACTGTCACTTTCCTGTAAAATTAAAAATGAATGCCCCCACTTCCTTCCAGAGAAAAGAAGGGCTGTTCTGATTCTCCAAGAGGTAAAGCGAGGTAGAGAGGGAGGAGTCACCCCCAACTCCCTCGTCTACTGTGGGATTTCTTTAGTCTAAAAACTGATGCCCTGAAGTCAGGACTGGCAAACTATGGCCCATGCACTGCAACTAGCCCACAGCCTGCCTGTTTGCGGAAAACATAACTCAGCCGAGGCCCTGACTTTACAAACTATCTCTGAATTTCTTGACAGGTTGGCAGCACTGAGTCATCACAACAGCCCCTATGGCCCACATAGACTAAAATCTTTACTCTCGGGCCTTTCCCAGTTCCTGGTTCCCACTGATAGAGAGCCTAATGAATAGTCATGATAAGCAGGGTCCCAGCTGCTGCCTCTGCAGGGCTGTGATCTTCACACTGGCCAGGGGTGCACTGAGGGTCTTCTGACTGTCTGACCAGGGGCTCTTGATGGGGGAGGCTGGGGGATCCCAAGGAGCAAACGGGTCCTCTTAGCAGAACAGTCAGGTAGGGCAAGGAGAACACAATAGGGACATGGCAATGCATGTTTTCAGAGTAACAGAAAGATGACTTAACAACCAAACAGAAAAACAGGACACCAATGTGTTCTTAACAGAATGCTTATTATCAGTGCAGATAGCTCTTTAACATGGAAGCAAACAGAACAGACACAGGGCAGGACCCTGGAATGCACAGGGGCACAGTTTAGCTTCCAGATCTAGGGGCTTGCACTGGCAGTCACAGCTCGTGTACTCCTCCAGGAGCCACTTCCAGATAAGCAAGCCAGCACTCAACATAATGGTCTGATGTATGATGAACACGATAGTCCAGCGCCATTCCCCAAACTACTTCAAAGCAGGTGTCAGTCAGAGGTCTCCCACTGGCTCTGAGTACCCTAAAGAGCTACAGCAGGCCAAGCCAGGATTTGCAGACACTGATAAACACCTACACACATTTGCAATGTGCCTTGAAAATAATGCAACTGGGATACAATTAATAGGTTAACTAAGCTATCTGTGCACTTGGTTGAAGAATAAAAGAAAATTCCAGCAATGCCCCCACACCTGCAACAGCTCCTGTGTCTGTTGTAGCTGAGGATGCTTCTTGAAGCCCTGGGCTCCAAACCCTGCTGAGAGCAAAGAGAGTCCCCAGCCATACATCCCAAGGATACCTCTGCATGTTCAGCCTGACATGGGCACACACAGTAACCCAGGTACCCCTCTATGTGCTCAGCCTGGCGCGGGTGCACATGGTAACCCCAGAGACCGCTCAGCCTGTCATGGGCACACAGGGTAACCGAGGGTCACCTCTGCACGCTTAGACTGGCGTTGGGCACACAGGGTAACCCAGGGATCTCTCTGCACACTCAGACTGGCGTGGGCACACAGGGTAACCCAGGGATCCCTCTGCACACTCAGACTGGTGTGGGCACACAGGGTAACCCAGGGACCCCTCTGCATGCTCAGACTGGCACAGGTGCACACGGTAACCCCAGGGACCCTCTGCAGGCTCAGCCTGGCATGGTGCAGACAACAATCCAGAGTCACCTCTGTGTGCTCACCCGGGCACAGGTGCACAGGTAGCTATAGCTTTTCCAGTGTCCCTCAGAGAATAAACATGTTCTTTAGAGACAGAAATCTGAAAAACAATTTATTGTGATACCACTGCTCATTACATTTATGGGTTCTTAGATACCATGTAGTTACTACTTGTAAATGCTCAGCCAAACAGGGATTAGGCAGAGGGGACTTAAACATCACAGATGACAGGTCCGATGACTTGTTCTTTCTGGTATATGTGTGTTCAAATGTTTATGGGATTTTGTCCACAGTCTTGTCATGCTGGCCACATATCGTAAGTTTATACAGCATTCCACATTGCTGCAGTGTGGTTAGGCCTTCGCAGAAATTGAGCTGACTTGGACTCTTATAAGCGGGGCTTGGCTGGGGACTGGACTCTACTCCATGGCTTTGTTCAAGCCTACAGACTCTCCATCCACACAGGTCCATGTGGGTCAGGAGTTCTGTTTCAGGGTATTGGCCACCTGTACTTAGTGTCACCAATGTTCCTTGTGCAACCCACTCATTGTCAGAGCTAACACCAGGTACAGGCAATAATGACCCAGGTACCTGGGATCAAACCCTGTGTTGTCCCTGAGAATCTGGCATGGCTGCTGTCACACTGACCTTTGGTTGACATCACACACAGACTCTGCAAGCCTGAGTGTCATCTATGGACCTCACTATCCCACTGGAGCCCTAAAACTCTAGCAGGAAGTGCTACTGCTGTATTTAGCCATTGTTCATTGGTTTAATTACCAAGGAAAGCATTTTGCTCGGACAGACAAGACTGTAAAATAGTATGTAAGGTTTCCTAATTTCCTTTTTTCACTTAATATTTTAATATCGTTATGTCTACAGTTCACCAACACCACTTGCAATGGTTACAGGGTTGTGTTTTGTGTAGCCAAACCATACTTTATTGTGCCAATTCTATTGTTGAACATTTTCTTGCACACATACGTCCATGTCTGTATCTCTTCACTCATACTGAATCCTGAGGGTAGCAAGTACTGAATTAAGGACACGCCCATTTTAAGGTGTTGTCAGGGTGTCTGATGGGAGCATTTTCCACATGTCATGTCCCTTATCCAAAATGCCTGGGACTGGAAGAGTTTCAGAGTCAGATTTTTTTTTTATCTTAGAATGTTTGTACATACATAACGAGATACCTTGGGGATGGAATCCTAGTCTAAGCATAAAATTCATTTACATTTCATACCCACATATACATACTGTGCAGGTGATTTCTACAGTATTTTTGTGCACTTGGTTGTCACTGACACCTGTCCCTTGAGAACAGGTGTGGAAGCTTCCACTTATGGGGTTGTGCTGGCACTGAGGACGTTTCAGATTGGGGAAACTTTCAGGTTTTGGCTTCTTGGAACAGACCTGCAGCCTGTGGTAGTGGACGTATGGCCAGCAGCTTATCGCCCCATATTCTCAATTTGTTTGCCTTGGGTCATTTTAAAGGGACACTATTGCCTCACTGATGTTTTAATTCACGCTTCCCATGAACTGTCAAGAACCCATTATTTTCTACTAAAATCTGCAGTACTGGGCCAAGATCCTGCAGGCTTGGGTCTGCTTCCTGTGGCTGTGGCTGTCCTGTGCTCCTGGGCTGCCCGGCTCCCCAGGTGGCCTTGACAGAATGGTGGTATACCACCACTGACCCGAGCTTGCAGGTGTGTGCTTCCTGCAGCTTCTCTCGTGAACTCTCCACCATCCTGATGCAGAGTCCCAGCTCAGAGAGCATTGCTGCATCTCATCATAGCTGCAGCATCCAAGCACAGCCTGAGAACCATCTTTATCCTCTGCCTGATGGACAGTGTCACTTCACAGCTCCCCATCACTCTGCAGATTCTGGGAGATTCAATCCTAATATGGCCAGACTTGAGCATCACCGTTCCCCGTTCTCCCTCAGGCATCTGAACATGGCCTGGATCTTGCATTTCTCACAACTTGTATGAGTCCAGGTACCTCTTAGGGGTTGGGCTCCATCACCTGAATGGGTTCTGCCTCCACCACTTGCAGCTGCATCACTGCTCTCCTCTCTGCCTCAGGTTCCTCATCTGTAGGGGGCAGGCAATGATGTCACTGCTCTGGGATCTGTGAGCATCAAACGCTGGCACTGTGGGCTCCCATGTGTAACAGCGGATATGGCAGGGTCATCTGCTGCATGCTTTGCCTCCCATTATCACGGCCAAAGGCTCTATGAACAGAGTAGGGGACGGACTGAAGTCTGAACAGACCATTCCCCGGCTCATTCTCCAAAGCTGACACGGCACAGGACCCCCTGCTCATTCCCCAAAGCTGACACCAGCACCAGGACTCCTTCCAGTGGTCATGGGCTCCTTTGGGAAACATACAGGAGCACCAAGGTGTGACCACCTTACAGAGCCCACAGGTCCAGTGGAAGACTGTGCCACCTCAGCCCAGAGCAGGGACCCAGAGTCCCTCCCACTGCAGCTGCACCTGGCTCTGTGCAGCCTGCATTCCACCACAGGGGTGCCAGCAGGGAGGGGGGAGGCCTGCCAGTGTCTGCCCCCTGCTGCTGGGTAACAAAGGCCCTGTCTATCGAGCAAGGGGTCAGCGTAGGTGTCGACCTGACTGGGCCACTGGCCAGATGTTCTCTTCCAGGGTAGTGGCCAGGATGAACCGGAGACCAGCGTATGGATTCGTCAACTGGATAAAGCGGGCCCCTATGTGAGGTGGGTGACCCCATCTCACCACTGCAGCTCTGGACAGAATACAATGCTGGGAGGGCAGCACTCATCGTCCAGTGGGGGCGTTAAGTCTTCCGCCTGTGGATGCAGACACAAGCTGCTGTGCCCTGGGTCTGTGCTTCTCAGCATCTGTCACCCCTCAAGCCACTTCCTTAGCATGACTCTGCTTGTGTCTGCATAGACTCCTTTGCCATGTGCGTACAGACACCAGCATGCCCCCACTTACAGCAGCTTGTGTCCAGGAAGGAGAAAATATTCAATCATAGTTGAAGATGCACCTAACATGAGTCCACCTGCCCTCCTGGACATCATGACTTAGCCTTGCCTGCAGCTCGGCAAAGTCATCTCACACCAAGCCTATGTTATAATAGAGCTGCTTGCCTTGTGCAACCTATTGACTACCCATGGATAGTGAAAGCAGACTGGCCAGGCTGCTGCGGCCAGGCCAGCTGCGGCTTGAAGGTGGGTCCCTGCACCTTCGTGGTCCACCCCTCTTGTTATCAGCCTGGTACTGCTTAGCAGCACCACCTGTGCACCTGCAGGAAGCACACAGGTCCCCGTCCACTGAGCCGCAGTCCCCGGCAAGGAGCCAGGGAATCTGCATTTTCAACATGCTCCCTTGGGTGGCTCTAATGCAATTAAAGTTTGAGAGCCTCTGTGCCCTGCTGAGACCCTCACTCCACAGACGTCACGAAGCCTCTTCATTAGACTTTTTGCCAAGAATTAACAGAGTCTTAATTACCTGAGAACACTGATTGACAATCAGAGGCTTCAGACAGTTGGGTTTTCATTCAACACAAAGTCAAGATCTGCATCTCAATGATGATGGCATCGCCAGCTGACACCACAGGCCCCAGTGAGAAGATGCGGGCAGGCTGGATGACACTGGCAGAGCCGCGGTGCTGTCCAAGCCAGCGAAGTGGGCTGGGTGGGTGCGACCCTGCCCACCTCCAGCCACCTCCCAGACAGGCGCTTGTGAAGCTGGCCCCGAAATGCTGCTTGTTTGGGTCCTCAAATCGGGATCCAAGAATCCCATTATTGTCTAAGGTTCCTGCTTGCAGGCCAGTCTGAGGATGTCAGCCATGACCGCTGCCTCCCACCCCACACCCCAGCAAACGGGTTTGCTGAACCCACTGTTCACACAGCCCACACCCGCCTGCCTTGCTGCCATCTCGTTCCCTGGTGTGTGGGAAGGAGACCCGAGGGCAGTCGAGGCTGAGATCCTGGGCTTGTGGTTCTGATGCAGGGCCAGCAGCACCTCCTGCCTCTCCTTAATCTCCATGCTTGTCAAGGACCTGCCCTTCTTCACTGTGGTCTGTGAGGCCTGGCTGGGCATGGGCAGGAGGCTGGGCTCCTTGGGTCTTGCTCTAAAACGCTTCCTGCAGAGGAAATCACCTGTGGACTCACATGTCCAGCCAGCCCCCAAGACTGTCCCACCACAATGTCCTGCTGTGGGCCGGGGCAGTGTCCTGGGGCCATGAGCTCTCGGGCAGAGGCACCTGCCACGTGTGCCTCAGCACATGCTTTCTGCTGAGCGAATTCATGGCCATGCAAGCCACAGGGGAGATGAGAGCTGGGGAGAGTTAGGCATGGTTGCCGGCCGGCACGGGCTGTGGAACAGACGGGAGCAGAGAGGAAGCACAAGGACAGGCACGGTGCAAGCTGACTCAGGCTCCCCTGACAGCTGCCACTGTTCTTGCAGCTTCTCCCCATTCTCCCTCTCAGGGGAGCTGACCATGGCGCACAACTAAAGGCAGGAAGGATCCAGTGCTGCTGATGGGGCCAGGCGCGTGCTCAGCCTTGCGCCAGGGAGTTTCTCACTCTGGCTTCAGGTAATTTCCTCCAGCGTGTGCCCTGACTGGCGCTCAGCAGAACAGACTTTCTACCAAACACAGATGGAACTGTCTTGTTTTAAAACACACGGGCAATCTCCAGTAGCTCCAAAAAGTACAATATTTATGGCGATAACATGATAAAATATAATAAATAACATGTGTTCAAAAATGTTTACTTCTTTTCATCCACCTGAAAGGCAGAATGGTGGACAGAGAGAGGTTCCTTCAGTTACTCCATTCCCAAAATGCCTACAACAACCAGGGCTTGGCCAGGCCAAAGCCAGGACGCAGGAATTCCACGGGTCTCCTAGTGGATAGCAGAAGCACAAGCACTTGAGCCATCATCTGTTGCCTCCCAGGATGCATCAGTAGGAAGCTGGTCAGAAGCAGAGCATCCAGGACTCCAAGCAGCCCTCTGATAGAGGATGCGGGTGTCCCACGCAGCAGCTTGACCTGCTGTGTCTCAACACCTGCTCCTAAGACCAACTTTAAAGGCTCCCCAACAGCTTAGAAACAAGCTCAAATTCTCACAAAGCAATGAGCCAGGGCCACTATGAGAATTGCCTCATTTACCCTCTTTTTGCGAGGAGTCATTTCATTAAGCAACTACTGGCAATGGAATAACTCTTGGCTCAGCGGCGCAATACAAAACCAAATTTCAGAATATCTCAGAAATAGCAACCACAGAAACACATCAGAATCTAAAATTCAGGGCAGCAAACACTCACTAAGATAAACATAAAAATACATTAACTATTGACATGCCAAGAAGCTGGGGGAAATGACCAAGAAAGCAAACAGGAAAAAAAACAGTAACAATAAAAAGAGATTGAAGATTTAGGGAGAGACCCCACAGCATAATTAATGAGAAAACAACAGCGACACTGCTGGCCACCCCTTGGCCAGCGTCATCAGGTAGTGAGAGGGAAGTGCAAGCCCAAGAAATGAGATGATGACAGGAAGACATCCAGGGCCAGAGACGAGGCCATGGGAAGTCGCCCATTTAGACAGCAATCTGCAGGTAACTCTGACAACTTAAACAGAATACTCACTTCTTGGAAAAGCGCAATTCAGCAAAGCCAACCCCAGGAGAGACGTCAATTTCATCAGAACCAATCCCAAGAGAGCAAGTGTGAGAGTGCTTCTTTACAAATCAGCACCGTGACTGTGTGGTTTCCTAGGAAAATCCTACCAGTTAAAACCCAGCAATCTGTAGTGCTGTCTAAAATTCTCCAGAGATGTCGAAACTAAGGACATGCAGTGAGCATGATACCAAGACTTGACAAATGCAATATGAAAAAGTAAATGTAGACCCATCTCACATATGAATCTCAATGCAAAAATGTTAAAATAATGGTAAGCAGAATCCAATATCTCATTTAAATATGAATGTACTGTGAACCAGCAGTACTTATTCCAAAAATGAAGATTCAATACTAGAGATTCTACTAATAAAATTCTGCGTATTAAAATCTACGAGAAAAATCCTACTATCTTGATAGATGTCAAAAAAGCTTTTAACAAGATTCAATGCTGACTTTAAAAAATGTAATGAAAGAGAATGGACAGAGTCTGTAAAAACTATAAATCACATCAGGAAAGCAAGCGAAACCAAGAAAGCGAGGGTGCCTCGGATCCACTCGGTTACAGCACAGGTGTCAAGGAAGCAGTCAGACCACCTTTATTCGCAAGCGACATCGCACTTTATCTTCAAAACCCAACAGCAGCGGGCAACACGGACTACTACTACCAACAGCAGCATGGCTTTTAAGGTAACGTCAGTACTCCCCATCAGACAAGCAAAGCCGCCACAGGGGTAACGGGCTAGCAAACGTGCACAACAAAGCGAAACGGGCGCCCCAAGCCCACAGGAAGGCCCGGCGCAACACCTGACTCCGCAGAGGGACGCCCGAGGGCTCACACGCGTCAGCGCGGACGTCCCTCCCGTCACCGTCCCCGGTGTACTCTGTGACTTACTCCTGCGTCAGTGACACCACCGCGTCCCGCAGCAGAGCAAGCCGGCCATTGCAACGACGCCCCGGCCCAGGCAGGAAGTCCTGCCAGGGAAGGTTGGAGGGGCAGCGTTTCCGGCGCTGAGAGATGACGTAGTCAGTGCGCCAGGCCCCACGGCGCTCGGTTGTCACGTGAGGGCGCACGCAGCCTCTGGAGCGCCCCCTCGAGGGGCCGAGGTGTTAACGCATGTCCATGTAGGGGTCCGAGGTGAGGTCGAACGCGCACAGTAAGCACAGCCGAGGCGGAAGGCGGGAGACAGGAACGTGGGGCGCGGGGGCGTGGACAGCAGGGCAGCAGAAACGGACAGCATGAAGCTTGGCCTCTGTGACACAAAATGGCGCCTGTGGGCGGCCGTGTGGCTGTGGTGGAGGGGAAGGCTGCTCGGGTGCTGTTCGTGCCTGTTCTTAGTTGTCTGGAATATCGGGGTGCAGAGACGCTCTCTTTCGTGCCTGTGACAGCAGACGTCGCTCAGCGAGAACGCAGCGAGAACGCATGTGGACTACGGGGATCATGTGCAGCTTGTTGTATTGTATTCCCTCATCTGCGGCCCCGGGCACTGGGTTCCTTTCCTGCCCATGGGTGGGCCATCTCTGCACCTGTGTCTGTCTGCAGCCTCGAACCCTGTCCCGCGCCCCATTGCCCAAGCCAGAAGACCCCCGTACCAGCACCCCAAGCTGCCCAACCCTGCCTCTCCCTTCTCTTGCTGGGGTGGCCGGCGACCACGTCCTTGGGGTCTGACTGGGCCTGGTGGTCTCCGGTTCCACGGCCACTCCCCGGCCGGGTCAGGTTGCTGAATCACTCTTGTTATTCCTGCTTCCTGGCCTCAGGGACTCCCCTGCCCTCGGGATGGAGTCCATCTGTGGCTGAGGGTGCTCGGGGGCCTCCGGTTGCCCCTGCCGGGGGCTCCTTGTGTTCACATCTGCACCTTGCTGGGCTCTGGCTCTGCAGAACTCTGTCTCAGCCTGTACGGACAAGCCAGCCCCTCCTCTCTCGGCCGTCATCGGCTCAGCTGTCACTCCTGCAGGGACTTCCTGGGCACCCATTCTGTACTGTGTGCCCTCACCCCAACATCCACCTTCACTCATCTGCCCTCTCCAGCCCCTCGCGAGGAGAGCCTGTGGCGCACTTACCATGGATAGGAACAGAGCCCAGGCCTGGCCCACACCAGTCTTCAGTGCTGGATGACTTTAAGAAGGGGAAAAGGTGCAGCCCTATTTATATGTCATTATAGTCTGGCTTTGCTAAAAACCTGTGTTCCCCTCCTTTCATCCTCGACATCTAAGAGTGCCAAAGCTGAGGGCCGCCTGGCCATGAACTTGTGGACTGCAGTTGTTGATGCCTAATTCACACACTGGAGTCTTCCAGGTGGTTCTGCTCAGGTCCCTGGAACGTCCGCATTCCCAGCGTACCACTATAGTTGGCGATGGATTCGTTCCTCATCAAAATTGTCCATTTGATTTACAAACATTTCCTTTTTCCCTGGAGTGGGGCTTTTCAAGCTTAGGAGACAAGACTGAAGTAGCTTGCTGAACCAGCATTAAAATGTGCAGCTGTGTCTTCCCGTCTCCACATCCCTGCTGCAGAGGGAAGTTGGAGCAGCTGGACTTCCTGGTGTGCACCTTGTTTAGGAAGGGAGACGAGGGAATAATCAACCTGAGTTTCTGCAGACGGGAAGTGGGCACATTTCTTCTCCTGTGGTGATGAGAGAGGAGGAAGTGGACATGATTTCTCTCTGGTGAATTTCTAAGATAACTGGGCACATTTCCTGTCCTGTGGTGATGTCACAGGGAGGGGCGGGCATGTTTCCTGTCCTGTGGTGATGTCACAGGGAGGAGCAGGTGTGTTTCCCATCCTGTGGTGATGTCACAGGAAGGAGCAGGCGTGTTTCCCGTCCTGTGGTGATGTCACAGGGAGGGGCGGGCGTGTTTCCTGTCCTGTGGTGATGTCACAGGGAGGAGCAGGTGTGTTTCCCATCCTGTGGTGATGTCACAGGAAGGAGCAGGCGTGTTTCCCGTCCTGTGGTGATGTCACAGGGAGGAGCAGGTGTGTTTCCCGTCCTGTGGTGATGTCACAGGGAGGAGCAGGTGTGTTTCCCGTCCTGTGGTGATGTCACAGGGAGGGGCGGGCATGTTTCCCGTCCTGTGGTGATGTCACAGGGAGGAGCAGGTGTGTTTCCCGTCCTGTGGTGATGTCACAGGGAGGAGCAGGCGTGTTTCCTGTCCTGTAGTGATGTCACAGGGAGGAGCGGGAGTGTTTCCCGTCCTGTGGTGATGTCACAGGGAGGAGCAGGTGTGTTTCCCGTCCTGTGGTGATGTCACAGGGAGGAGCAGGCGTGTTTCCCGTCCTGTGGTGATGTCACAGGGAGGAGCGGGAGTGTTTCCCGTCCTGTGGTGATGTCACAAGGAGAAGCGGGCATGTTTCCCGTCCTGTAGTGATGTCACAGGGAGGAGCGGGCGTGTTTCCCGTCCTGTGGTGATGTCACAGGGAGGGGCGGGCGTATTTCCCGTCCTGTGGTGATGTCACAGGGAGGGGCGGGCGTGTTTCCCGTCCTGTGGTGATGTCACAGGGAGGGGCGGGTGTGTTTCCCGTCCTGTGGTGATGTCACAGGGAGGAGTGAGTGTGTTTCCTGTCCTGTAGTGATGTCACAGGAAGGAGCGGGCGTGTTTCCTGTCCTGTGGTGATGTCACAGGGAGGAGCGGGAGTGTTTCCTGTCCTGTGGTGATGTCACAGGAAGGAGCGGGCGTGTTTCCTGTCCTGTGGTGATGTCACAGGAAGGAGCGGGCGTGTTTCCTGTCCTGTGGTGATGTCACAGGGAGGAGTGGGCGTGTTTCCTGTCCTGTGGTGATGTCACAGGGAGGAGCAGGTGTGTTTCCTGTCCTGTGGTGATGTCACAGGGAGGAGCGGGAGTGTTTCCTGTCCTGTTGTGACATGAGAGGGAGGAGTGGGCGTGTTTCCTATCCTGTGGTGATGTCACAGGGAGGAGCGGGAGTGTTTCCTGTCCTGTGGTGATGTCACAGGGAGAAGCGGGCATGTTTCCTGTCCTATGGTGATGTCACAGGGAGGAGTGGGTGTTTCCTGTCCTGTGGTGATGTCACAGGGAGGAGCGGGCATGTTTCCCGTCCTATGGTGATGTCACAGGGAGGAGTGGGTGTTTCCTGTCCTGTGGTGATGTCACAGGAAGGAGCGGGCATGTTTCCCATCCTGTGGTGATGTCACAGGGAGGAGTGGGCGTGTTTCCTGTCCTGTGGTGATGTCACAGGGAGGAGCAGGTGTGTTTCCTGTCCTGTGGTGATGTCACAGGGAGGAGCGGGAGTGTTTCCTGTCCTGTGGTGATGTCACAGGGAGGGGCGGGTGTGTTTCCTGTCCTGTGGTCATGTCACAGGAAGGAGTGGGTGTTTCCTGTCCTGTAGTGATGTCACAGGGAGGAGCAGGAGTGTTTCCTGTCCTGTTGTGACATGAGAGGGAGGAGTGGGCGTGTTTCCTATCCTGTGGTGATGTCACAGGGAGGAGCGGGTCTGTTTCCTGTCCTATGGTGATGTCACAGGGAGGAGTGGGTGTTTCCTGTCCTGTGGTGATGTCACAGGGAGGAGTGGGTGTTTCCTGTCCTGTGGTGATGTCACAGGGAGGAGTGGGTGTTTCCTGTCCTGTGGTGATGTCACAGGAAGGAGCGGGCATGTTTCCCATCCTGTGGTGATGTCACAGGGAGGAGTGGGCGTGTTTCCTGTCCTGTGGTGATGTCACAGGGAAGAGCAGGTGTGTTTCCTGTCCTGTGGTGATGTCACAGGGAAGAGCAGGTGTGTTTCCTGTCCTGTGGTGATGTCACAGGGAGGAGTAGGCGTGTTTCCTGTCCTGTAGTGATGTCACAGGGAGGAGCAGGAGTGTTTCCTGTCCTGTGGTGATGTCACAGGGAGGGGTGGGCGTGTTTCCTGTCCTGTGGTGATGTCACAGGGAGGAGCAGGTGTGTTTCCTGTCCTGTGGTGATGTCACAGGGAGGAATGGGCGTGTTTCCTGTCCTGTAGTGATGTCTCAGGGAGGGGCGGGTGTGTTTCCTGTCCTGTGGTCATGTCACAGGGAGGAGTGGGCGTGTTTCATGTCCTGTGGTGATGTCACAGGGAGGAGCAGGAGTGTTTCCTGTCCTGTTGTGACTGAGAGGGAGGAGCGGGTGTGTTTCCCATCCTGTGGTGATGTCACAGGGAGGAGCGGGTCTGTTTCCTGTTGGAGTCCATGGCTTTTCCGGGTGAGGCTTCCTGTGTGGACCTCCGGCACCAGCTGTAGGCTGGAATTTGTGTCAGAGCAGGTGGCTGCTCACCGGGAGACCGCTGTCTTGACTGTCTCCCTAACCTGTGTGGTTCATGGCCCCAGAGCTACCAGAACGACACCATTTCCCCTGAGCCCAGTGGTGCTCGCTGGGGCCCATGTGGTCTCCAGAAGCCTCGGGGTGTGGCTGCAGCTGTGCCTGAAGCTCCCTGTGGTGTCTGCTTCCATCTGGAACTCCAGCAGCAGAGACCCGGCCCCCCCCCCCACCTGCCATCAGCACGCAGCCCTGTGCCACACCGGAAAGACAGAGCCCGGATGCCTTCCTGACTGCAGGAGCCCTTGCCTTGCGGGCAGACGGGAAGCTGGCGGGTGCTTCCCTTGCACCACAGCCGAGAACTGCCCGCGCCTCCTTCTCCTGAGCACGATGGCCCGAGTGCCAGACTTGGGCGTCTGTTGATGGGAGGCTGGACCCAGCTGGGTGACTGCAGACAAATCAGAGGATGTCTCTGGGCCTCTGCTGCTGTGCCGTGAAGTGGGAGAGCAGGTGTCACGGGTCTTGGACTTGATCCCCAGGTGCAGCATGCTGGCCTCTGGGAGGCACTCAGTGCTGTGAGCTCCATTTGGCTGAATCCCTGAGCCACATGACATGATGAGATCAGCTACTCATGTGGCTCTGGTCACACAGGGAAGAGAGCGCGGCAAAGCTAACAAGGGTCCAGGGGAAAGATGGCCCTGCCAGCTGCCCGTTTGCACTTGTGTGGACAAGGGGCCCCAAGGGCATGGCAGACCCCCAGGGCAGCAGAGGCCCTGGAAACCCACTGCCCTGATCACCCTGAGAAACCCCGCCTCCTGGGAGCAGCCACTCTGCTTCCAACGCTGCTTGGCCCCAAGGTTCACAGCCTCCCCCACTCCGGGCAGATTTTGGAGAGTGATGTCATCACCAAGTGCCGGGACAGCTCTGTGAGCAGCTGCCTGTGCTAGGGGGCGCACGCTCTGGGTGGACACTTCCATCTGATTTCCAGGCCAGAGCCTTCGCTGTGGCTGACCCAGCATGCCGTGTGTTCCCAGAGGCCCCGGCGGGAGAGGTGCACGGGAACAGCAGCCTCAGCCTCGCCGAGCAGTCCTACCCTGGGCTGCCCGTCCACCCCTCCTCTGAGCCCCCTCCTCTTTCCTGCTCCCACCCCTCTCCCCTCCAGCCTGGGCTGCCCGTCCACCCCTCCTCTGAGCCCCCTCCTCTTTCCTGCTCCCACCCCTCTCCCCTCCAGCCTGGGCTGCCCGTCCACCCCTCCTCTGAGCCCCCTCCTCTTTCCTGCTCCCACCCCTCTCCCCTCCAGCCTGGGCTGCCCGTCCACCCCTCCTCTGAGCCCCCTCCTCTTTCCTGCTCCCACCCCTCTCCCCTCCAGCCTGGGCTGCCCGTCCACCCCTCCTCTGAGCCCCCTCCTCTTTCCTGCTCCCACCCCTCTCCCCTCCAGCCTGGGCTGCCCGTCCACCCCTCCTTCTGAGCCCCCTCCTCCTTCCTGCTCCCACCCCTCTCCCCTCCAGCCTGGGCTTGGCCCTGACCTGGCACCCTGGGTGGGAAGCCTGCCAATAATCCTGTCCTCCCTGCCCCCTCCTCCTGTGGTGCACTTGCAGTCTGACCAGGAACTCTGAGCTGCCTCCCAGGGAAGCCCTGGGCATCTGCTGTGAGCCACGAGCGTAGCAGGTCCTCTTGCAGTTGCCACTCAGGGCAAACAAAGCATGGCCAGGCAGACTCCAAGCTCACCATGGACTTTGGTCAGACGGCTGAGCTGTGTCCAGGGCACAGGGTGCCCTGGGGTCCCCCACAGAGGCCCCGGTCCAGCCTGTGCTGGTCGGCACCTTTCAGTGCAGATGTCTCTGTCCTCCAGGTGGGGTGGGGATGGTAAGGACGCCTGGGGCAGTAGTGGGGGTTGGTAAGGACCCCTGGGGCAGTAGCGGGGGATGGTCAGGACGCCTGGGGCGGTAGTGGGGGATGGTCAGGACGCCTGGGGCGGTAGTGGGGGATGGTAAGGACACCTGGGGCAGTAGTGGGGGATGGTCAGGACGCCTGGGGCGGTAGTGGGGGATGGTCAGGACGCCTGGGGCGGTAGTGGGGGTTGGTAAGGACGCCTGGGGCAGTAGTGGGGGTTGGTAAGGACGCCTGGGGCAGTAGTGGGGGTTGGTAAGGACGCCTGGGGCAGTAGTGGGGGTTGGTAAGGACGCCTGGGGCAGTAGTGGGGGTTGGTAAGGACGCCTGGGGCAGTAGTGGGGGTTGGTAAGGACGCCTGGGGCAGTAGTGGGGGTTGGTAAGGACACCTGGGGCAGTAGTGGGGGTTGGTCAGGACGCCTGGGGCAGTAGTGGGGGTTGGTAAGGACGCCTGCGGCAGTAGTGGGGGATGGTAAGGACACCTGGGGCAGTAGTGGGGGTTGGTAAGGACGCCTGGGGCAGTAGTGGGGGATGGTCAGGACGCCTGGGGCAGTAGTGGGGGTTGGTAAGGACGCCTGGGGCAGTAGTGGGGGATGGTCAGGACGCCTGGGGCAGTAGCGGGGGTTGGTAAGGACGCCTGGGGCAGTAGTGGGGGTTGGTAAGGACGCCTGGGGCAGTAGCGGGGGATGGTCAGGACGCCTGGGGCAGTAGCGGGGGATGGTCAGGACGCCTGGGGCAGTAGCGGGGGATGGTAAGGACGCCTGGGGCAGTAGTGGGGGATGGTCAGGACGCCTGGGGCGGTAGTGGGGTTGGTAAGGACGCCTGCGGCGGTAGTGGGGGATGGTCAGGACTCCTGGGGCGGTAGTGGGGGATGGTCAGGACTCCTGGGGTGGTAGTGGGGGATGGTAAGGATGCCTGGGGCGGTAGCGGGGGATGGTCAGGACGCCTGGGGCGGTAGCGGGGGATGGTCAGGACGCCTGGGGCGGTAGTGGGGGATGGTAAGGACGCCTGGGGCGGTAGTGGGGATGGTAAGGACGCCTGGGGCGGTAGTGGGGATGGTAAGGACGCCTGGGGCGGTAGCGGGGGATGGTCAGGACGCCTGGGGCAGTAGCGGGGGATGGTCAGGACGCCTGGGGCGGTAGCGGGGGATGGTCAGGACGCCTGGGGCGGTAGTGGGGGATGGTAAGGACGCCTGGGGCGGTAGTGGGGATGGTAAGGACGCCTGGGGCGGTAGTGGGGATGGTCAGGACGCCTGGGGCGGTAGTGGGGGATGGTCAGGACGCCTGGGGCGGTAGTGGGGGATGGTCAGGACTCCTGGGGTGGTAGTGGGGGATGGTAAGGACGCCTGGGGCGGTAGTGGGGGATGGTAAGGACGCCTGGGGCGGTAGTGGGGGATGGTCAGGACGCCTGGGGTGGTAGTGGGGATGGTCAGGACACCTGGGGCGGTAGTGGGGGATGGTCAGGACACCTGGGGCGGTAGTGGGGGATGGTCAGGACGCCTGGGGCGGTAGTGGGGGATGGTCAGGACGCCTGGGCCGGTAGTGGGGGATGGTCAGGACGCCTGGGGCGGTAGTGGGGATGGTCAGGACACCTGGGGCGGTAGTGGGGATGGTAAGGACGCCTGGGGTGGTAGTGGGGATGGTCAGGACGCCTGGGGTGGTAGTGGGGATGGTCAGGACACCTGGGGCAGTAGTGGGGGATGGTCAGGACGCCTGGGGCAGTAGTGGGGGATGGTAAGGACGCCTGGGGCGGTAGTGGGGGATGGTCAGGACGCCTGGGGTGGTAGTGGGGATGGTCAGGACGCCTGGGGCAGTAGTGGGGGATGGTAAGGACGCCTGGGGCGGTAGTGGGGGATGGTCAGGACGCCTGGGGCGGTAGTGGGGGATGGTCAGGACTCCTGGGGTGGTAGTGGGGGTTGGTAAGGACGCCTGGGGCGGTAGTGGGGGATGGTAAGGACGCCTGGGGCGGTAGTGGGGGATGGTCAGGACGCCTGGGGTGGTAGTGGGGATGGTCAGGACACCTGGGGCGGTAGTGGGGGATGGTCAGGACACCTGGGGCAGTAGTGGGGGATGGTCAGGACGCCTGGGGCGGTAGTGGGGGATGGTCAGGACGCCTGGGCCGGTAGTGGGGGATGGTCAGGACGCCTGGGGCGGTAGTGGGGATGGTCAGGACACCTGGGGCGGTAGTGGGGATGGTAAGGACGCCTGGGGTGGTAGTGGGGATGGTCAGGACGCCTGGTGTGGTAGTGGGGATGGTCAGGACACCTGGGGCAGTAGTGGGGGATGGTCAGGACGCCTGGGGCAGTAGTGGGGGATGGTAAGGACGCCTGGGGCGGTAGTGGGGGATGGTCAGGACGCCTGGGGCGGTAGTGGGGGATGGTCAGGACGCCTGGGGCGGTAGTGGGGGATGGTCAGGACGCCTGGGGCAGTAGTGGGGGATGGTAAGGACGCCTGGGGCGGTAGTGGGGGATGGTCAGGACGCCTGGGGCGGTAGTGGGGGATGGTCAGGACGCCTGGGGCGGTAGTGGGGGATGGTCAGGACGCCTGGGGCAGTAGTGGGGGATGGTAAGGACGCCTGGGGCGGTAGTGGGGGATGGTCAGGACGCCTGGGGCGGTAGTGGGGATGGTAAGGACGCCTGGGGCGGTAGTGGGGGATGGTCAGGACACCTGGGGCGGTAGTGGGGATGGTAAGGACGCCTGGGGTGGTAGTGGGGATGGTCAGGACGCCTGGGGCAGTAGTGGGGGTTGGTAAGGACGCCTGGGGCAGTAGTGGGGGATGGTCAGGACGCCTGGGGCAGTAGTGGGGGTTGGTAAGGACGCCTGGGGCAGTAGTGGGGGATGGTCAGGACGCCTGGGGCAGTAGTGGGGGATGGTCAGGACTCCTGGGGTGGTAGTGGGGGTTGGTAAGGACGCCTGGGGCGGTAGTGGGGGATGGTCAGGACTCCTGGGGTGGTAGTGGGGGTTGGTCAGGACGCCTGGGGCAGTAGTGGGGGATGGTCAGGACGCCTGGGGTGGTAGTGGGGGATGGTCAGGACGCCTGGGGCGGTAGTGGGGATGGTAAGGACGCCTGCGGCAGTAGTGGGGGTTGGTCAGGACTCCTGGGGCGGTAGTGGGGGATGGTCAGGACACCTGGGGTGGTAGTGGGGTTGGTAAGGATGCCTGGGGCGGTAGTGGGGTTGGTAAGGATGCCTGGGGCGGTAGTCGGTAGTGGGGGATGGTCAGGACTCCTGGGGCGGTAGTGGGGTTGGTAAGGACGCCTGCGGCGGTAGTGTGGGATGGTCAGGACGCCTGGGGCGGTAGTGGGGTTGGTAAGGACGCCTGCGGCGGTAGTGGGGATGGTCAGGACGCCTGGGCCGGTAGTGGGGGATGGTCAGGACTCCTGGGGCGGTAGTGGGGGATGGTCAGGACTCCTGGGGTGGTAGTGGGGGATGGTCAGGACGCCTGGGGCGGTAGTGGGGATGGTCAGGACGCCTGGGCCGGTAGTGGGGGATGGTCAGGACTCCTGGGGCGGTAGTGGGGGATGGTCAGGACTCCTGGGGTGGTAGTGGGGGATGGTCAGGACGCCTGGGGCGGTAGTGGGGGATGGTAAGGACGCCTGGGGTGGTAGTGGGGGATGGTCAGGACGCCTGGGGCGGTAGTGGGGTTGGTCAGGACGCCTGGGGCGGTAGTGTGGGATGGTCAGGACGCCTGGGGCGGTAGTGGGGGATGGTCAGGACACCTGGGGAGGTAGTGGGGTTGGTAAGGACGCCTGGGGCGGTAGTGGGGGATGGTAAGGACGCCTGGGGCGGTAGTGGGGGATGGTCAGGACGCCTGGGGCGGTAGTGGGGTTGGTAAGGACGCCTGCGGCGGTAGTGGGGATGGTAAGGACGCCTGGGCCGATAGTGGGGGATGGTCAGGACGCCTGGGGCGGTAGTGGGGGATGGTCAGGACACCTGGGGAGGTAGTGGGGGATGGTCAGGACACCTGGGGAGGTAGTGGGGTTGGTAAGGACGCCTGGGGCGGTAGTGGGGGATGGTAAGGACGCCTGGGGTGGTAGTGGGGGATGGTCAGGACGCCTGGGGCGGTAGTGGGGGATGGTCAGGACGCCTGGGGCGGTAGTGGGGTTGGTAAGGACGCCTGGGGCAGTAGGAAGATTTTGTTCTTCATTGAGTGTTGGTTCCCAGTGTGATCAGAAGCTCATTTACCTGTACACTGAGGGCATTTCTTGATCTGTAGACTGTACTTCCATAGAATGTTAAAGACAAACACACTTGGGAGACAGCTGCCCCTTCCTGGGCGGTGCAGCCTGCTGCAGGATTAGGAAAGAGGCCATGGTTAGGTCAGTCATGGCCGCAGCATCAGGTGAGAGGCTGGAGGCAGACCCTGGGACAGAAGTGGGTGGGGGATGTTTGACCTGGGGCCCTTCTCACAGCTCCTCCTGCAACCAACCCTCCTTGTCCTGCTGCAGCCCTGGCTGCTGTCCCCTGCCCTGGGTTCTGCCAGGCTCCCACAGCCCAGAGCTGTTTTCTCTGCCTCACCTCCCTCTCCAGGCCTGATGTCACAAACCCACCTTCCCCTCAGTCCCGTCCAGCAACCCCCTTGGCCTGGGCCCGTCTGTTCCATCTGTCAGGACTGGCTGTCAGTCATGTTGGGGCAGACTTACTCCCACCTGACAGTGCACCTGTCACATTGGGCTGCATCCCCAGGCCTGAAGCTCCTACGTGGCAAGATGTGGCCTGTGGAGTTCCCTGCCACAGGAGCCAGTAGATGCCAGTGGAAAGTGGCCAATGCAACAGGAGGGGACATGTCCCATAGGGCAGGGGTGCTGGGTTTTGCAGGATGACATGAAAGAGTGAGCCTGTGTGGAGTATCTGGGAAAGCACAGGCAGTTCCCGTTTCTGGAGTAGCGGGTGTGGTGGGCTCGGGAGCCGAGCAGCAGCAGCGGCCTCACCATTGTGGGCTTTGGGGTAGAAGGCACAGCCAGAGCCAGTGATGTGTGCCCCCGTCAGGCCTCTGGCCTCTCTGAGGTGGTCTTTGCAGCAGGGCTGGCTCCACCACATAGTCTCCCCAGACGTCAGGGGAGATCCCAGGAGACCTGGCCCTGCTCCTGCAGGACCTGGGTGGGAGGGCGAGGTGTCCCCGTCAGCCTCGGAACCTCATGTTTCCACCTCGCTTCAGGCTCCTCAGAGGGAATGGGAGTTGCGTCCAGCAGCAAAAGCTCATTTTGTCCACTTGGAGAAAGTGGGCCCTGTCGGCCCCAGGGAGGCCTTGGCATCAGCTCCGCCCCACTCATCGGGGACCCTGGTTGGGCTCATGGCCAAGTCAGTATGAGCAGGTGATGGGGCCATGGCTTCTGGACCTGTCAGTTTTGACACCTTTGTGTTCCCCATGAAACACGTACACCCCTGGTGAGTCTACATCTCAGCCCTGGGCCTGTTGCCAGGGTGGAAAGCACCGCGTAAAATCTACCCTGGGTCTCCCAGGGCACATCTGGAGGGACCCCACGGAGGTTCCAGGTGCTGTTCCCCGCCTGGTCCATCCACTAAGCACGGCTTCCCTTCTGTGCACAGCTAGCCGGCTCCCCCACCCCCTCTTCTGGGAAGGTTCACAGACTTCTCTGCCCTTCCTGTCCCAGGACCACATCCACTATGAATGGTCACGTCCACGTGGCCCCTCCACTCAGCTTACTGGAAGGCAAGGGTTTTATTTCATTCCAACTTCCCTGTAGTACCCACCACGGGTTCTGGCTTGAAGGAGCAATCACGGGGTGGGGGGGGTCAGGGAGGGGACTTTGGGTGCATGCCAAGAGGAAGGGCTGCTGCAGCACTGAGTTCTCACCCATATCGGTGGGTCCTTCCATGGGGACACGCCCAGCAGGCACCTGGATCCTGTCCCTACCCCTGGAGCTGGGCTCCAGAGAAGGGGGTGGTCCCACCATCAGACCTGGTGTCCTTCCCATGCACAGAGCTCTCCACGGCACCTGCCAGGAGAGGGGACTTGACTGTGCTCGAGCCTCACCCTTGGGTGCTGTTCCAACAACTGTCACTCACAGCACACGGGAACCCAGATGTCTCTGGGCAGCTAGACTTGGCCACACCCTGGTGCAGCCGGAGGCACAGTCTGGTAGCTTGGGTGCTGGCCATCTCCTTCCCTGCCTCTCTTCACAACAGAGTGGACACCAGGTCCCGCCAACCTCGCTCATCTCCCTCATTGCTGCTGCTGCCCCATGCTGCCTGCCATCCACTCCCTGCTAAGAAACATCAAACTGTGGGATGCGGGCACCGTGCACTTCCTGCCGCACCCGTGGGTCAAAAAGCAGAGGAGCGAGCCTGTGACCCAGGAGCACGGTGGAGGAGGCCCTGTTGCGCACTGGGTTTGCTGCTGGTCTCAGTCCCCTTCCTTCCTGTTTTGTTTCTGTGATGGATTTCATAGTTGCACACCCTTTTCATCTTCCTTAACTTTCAACTCACATCCCTGTGGCCTCCCCACAGAGCAGGCAGGGTTGCCCTCCCTGTTCTCAGCCACCTCTGGGACCAGCATCAGGGGTGTCACAAGGTGAGAGCTAAATGCTGGGGAAGCCGGTGGTCGCAGCTCCGGCGCCTGAAAGCCATGGCAGGCAAAAAGACGACTTGAAGATGTTTCACAGTCTCCAGGAAGGAAGCACCAAGCAGGTGGGCTGCCCAGCAGGTCCGGGCAGCAGGGAGGGGGCAGGCGGTGGCCGCTGGGCCAGGGTCACACAGGAACACGGGGAGAGGTTCTGTGGGACACTCAAATCTCAGGTCAGGAGCAGCGGTGAGAGGCCACCGGGGAAGCTGAGGTGGGAATTTCAAAAGGGTTCATGGAAAAACAGAATTGAAAGGTGAAAGTTCACTGTGGTGTGAAAACTTCGCAGTCCACACGTAGGTTTCTGGTAACGTGCATTTTCCGTGACACTTTTTGAGGACCTTGTGCAAGCACAGATTTTGTATTTTTTGCACCCAAGTAAAAGCAGTTCCTCCATCAGTGAGCTTTTAGCAGTGGAGTGGAGACACCAGAGTGGAATCTGGGGCCACCAGCACCCAGGAGGCAACAGATGGCATCAGGCAGGTGGGCACGGCCCCCACCCCCCAGGCCGAGGCATGAGCTGAGAACCAGCTCCTGTTTCCAGGCCATTGGCGGGTCCACAGCCGTATTTACCTGGAAGCAGCCCCCTCCCCCCCGCCCCGGCCTATGCCCCAAACCCCACCTTTCTTCCTGCATCACCAAGCGGACCCAGTTCCTGCACAGGGAGCCTTGGGGACTGAACCACATCCAAACCGCCGCAGGCGAGGGCCAGAGACCCAGGGAGCGGGCAGCCACACATGCTTGTTGATCCAATAAGTGAACTCCTCCCTGCGCTGGAGGTGGGGCACCCAAGCAGACTGAGGCAGGAGGGTCACACACAGCTCTGATTTCATCTCATTTATTTGTGGCACTAGAGGCAAACCCTAGACAGCTGTGACTTGGAGCAACTGGATGGTAGCTCTTGGCTCACAAAGTCCAGCCACGATGCAAAGCTCCCAGGCCCCAATGCCTGCATCCCAGTGGCAAGACCACTGCTTCACCCGTGCTTTCCCGTTAATGGCGAGTTCTTCTATTTCATGAACGTCCCATGATCTCTACGACTCTCCCAAAGAGATTTTTTCCAATATAATAAAACACTTGAGAGAGATGGATGAGAACTGATGCAGGAGTGAAACGCTCCCATGAGCACTGGTGGCTAAGCACCGTGTGCCATGACAAGATCACCAGGGAGCACCAGGGAGCCACCCAGCCGTGGGAAAGGCACCCAGACAGGCACGGTTTTGCTGCATTCCCTGTGACCTGCAGCACCCAGCGCCCTGCTCCTTGGCAGGGTTTCCGAGGCTCCGTGCACAGCCCCCACCCTGGGGGAGGCCTCTGCACATCACAGCCTGCCGGGCAAGAGCTGGGGGCTTGGGAATGCCCTGTGCGCACGATTCTGTGTGACTGTAGCTCTGGGCACTGACAGTCGATTCTCAGCTTTGTTGGCCAAATCACAACCCCCTGCGAGGCGTGTTACCCTGATGTTGGAGGAACAAGAACCCAACAGCTCTGCCGCCCAGTGCAGTCACCTTGGAAAAAGCCTCACAGCTCCCTGACACGTGAGCAGACCACCCGCAGAGAAAGATTTCACCGAGGTGAAAGGCTCAGCCGTCGATGGTGGACGGGGGAGAAGCTTCGACGGTCCCAGTCGGCATCTCACCACCGGCGCTGTAGCCAAGGGCTGGGCTGGGCTGGCGGCTGCACTCCCTGCAGCCTGCCAACAAGGATCGTTGTTGGCAACTGTAAGTGTTCAGAGGCAAAGCACATCTCCTTGGCACACAGCTGCAGTGCAAGGCAGCCTTTCCCTCCTGTGGAATCTACGCAAGAACAGACTGAGAAGCAACTGCCCGCGTTTGGCCTGAGGACAAGGAAGCAGTGCCAGGGCTGGATGTTCCTGCCACGAGGAATCCTCCGGTGATGACGGGGGTGTCTGGCGGGCGGGTTCTGGGTGTCCTGACCTCCAGCAGTGACTCACACAAGCAAGGGCACCTGCGGGGAAGACAAGGGCAGCCGGTTATTCAGCTCTGCTGAGGCACAGCGGCCTCGGGGTGGGGATTCCCGACACCAGCACAGGAAGCACGAGGAAGTCGTGCTGAAATACGACGGCCTTCTGAGCTTCCGCGGCTCGCTCCACTCAGGAGAAAAGCACGCGCCCATTCGAGAGTGGACGCACAGGGCGGCAGGTCCCGCCGCTGCCCTCTGCCCCTGCCTGCCACAGCGTGCCATGCTTGGCTCTCGCTGCCACAAGGGGCTCTGGGGGTGGCAATCGTGACTCCGCACCGCACCCCAGCACACAGAACTTCCTGTGTGCCAAGCAAGCATGTGGGCTGCAAATGAAAGAAGTGAAACCCGTGGCCAGAGGGAACTCACAAAATTCATGGGAACTATGAACATGACACAGCCAGGTGCTGACTTCAAACAGTGGTCTGCACTAAGATAAACTTAGGTGTTCACTCCATTTTCCACTCTTTGGAGTATTCTCATATATACGTGTGTGTGTGTGTGCAGGCACACAGACACATCTATCCTGACAGCCGGACATTCCACATGACTCTTTGTTATTTGTCCCATTCTTTCCCTAATATAATCCAAAACAAAGCCCAAGCCACCAGGGTGAGGACAGGGAATGTGGGTCCTCAGGACGACTGTATTTTGTTGCATGCCCATTTTATATCAGGAACAGCCGTAGAAACCCTGAGCTCCAGCAGCGTGTCCTAGATGACTAAGGAGTCAGATGTTGTGGTGTTCGCAGGGTGCCTGCCTCACTTGCTTCTAGAGTAAAACTCCACGTGGGTGGGTGGGCCTGAGTGCAAACACACGCAGCCGCTGCACAACTCTTCCAACTTCTCAATGCCTGGCAGTCGTCACGGCAAAACCGTGGGGAAAATCCATTATAAAGTCGTCGCAGACAACTGGATGCGTGGCTGCAGCAGGGACATCGAAAGTCAGGAAGAGGTCGCTGTGAGGCCCAGGTGGGCTTCACAGCAAACCCTTTTACAAAAGGGAAACAAACCACATCCGGATGTGAAGCAGGTACACGTGTGTGCGAAAAAGTCAGGAGCACAGTCTACACGCTGGCTGCGTGCACACCGGGAACCGGCGCTCCCTTCCTCACCACGACCTCCTTGGGTAAATCCGAAGGTCTCACCCACAGCAGGGTGCCCAGGGGGCTCAGCACATCACTCAGTGGGCCTGGCCTGCAGCCGGGCTGAGGGTGGGGGCAGGTGCAAGGTGCAAGGGCATCGCCGGCACCCCTAAAACCCAGCCTCTCTCAGAGAGGCCGTGCACCCTGCCAAGGCAAATCTCTTGGCATCCACGGAGAAGCAGGCACGAGAGCCAGCGAACGAAGCTGCAGGGCAAACCTTGGGGGGAGGAGGGGCCGTAGCTCTGCTCTCTCAGGGAGGGCCTGGCACAGATCTGGAGGCTGGCTGCCCACCGGCAGCAGCCAGACGAGAGCTCGAGAGATCCAAGAACCCTCAGCAAGTTAAGAACATGGTTAGGAGGGGAGAAAGCACCCTGGGCATGAAGACAACAAGCACAGGTGGGCAGCCGTGAAGAGACCTGCATCGGCGCAGTGAGCTGACACGGAGCAGCAAGGTACACCTTCACCCCGGCTTGGCCCGTGCCGGGGACCGCTCTGCCGTCTGGCCCTCAGCCCCAGGGCACCAGCACTGGGGCTGTGTCACCAGTGAGCGCCTGTGAGGACAGCAGCAGCTGCTGCCGGGGGTGGGGGGCACAGCCTGGCAGTGCCCATCGGGGGTCTAGGATCTTCCTCCACAATTCTCTTTACTTCGATCGGACCAGAAGGAAATCATTGATGGGACAAGGCTGGCAGAGCTGCAGTCAACACCAACCGCACACACTTTGCCGCCTGGCAAGGGGAATGGCCTTCACGTGACGACGGGGACGAGGGGAGCTGAGGGCAGCAGCCGGATGCCCTGCCTCAGGCTCCTGTCTCCAGGCGGACGGGCTCCCTGCGGCCAGCGACACAGCCGCTGCCCAGCACTGGGGGTGGGGAACAGGCCCGGGGCGGGAGCCTGGGGCTCACAAAGCCCCAGGGAAGGAGAAGGTGGGTGCTTCTGGCATGACGTGGGTTCCGGGCAGATTCCGTGATGACTGTGAAACTCAGCGGGACAAGCACACAGACCCAGCGCTGCACTCAGAGGGCAGGAAGTGGGTGCACACGGAGTGGGCTCCAAGGCTGGGCACTGCTCGACCCCACACTGCGCCGGGACCCAGGCCAGATGCAGGCTGTCGGAGGCAGGACTGGCAGAGGGCTCCTGTGTGGAAGTGATTTGTAAATGCAGGCAGCAGGCTACAGAGGGAGGCCTTGAGGAGCTGCGACGGAGACGTGGAGCACAAGGGGAAAGAACTGGGAGTGCAGGGAACAGCTTTGAGGGTGGAACAGTGGCTGTGCAGGCCCTGAGGCTGGGCACTGCTTTGGCTGCCTCGTGACGGTTCTCACACAGTGCCTGCAGAGTGGACAGGACTCAGTGGAGCCGAGAATGACCACCAGCAGCAAACACAGGACAGGCCCTGCTCCTTGGAGCTCTCCCCTGCTAACTGACATGCAGGGCTTACAGCAAGAGCCACCGGAACCCTTGCCAGGCCTCCCGGGTCTGCCGTAAGCTGGGAGCGTGGAGCACAGGGGAAGAGCCAGGGGGAAGTGTGGTCTCTGACTTCCCTCTCCGGGGCCCAGGCCTCCTGGCAGTGCCACGTGTCCAGTCGCTTCCCACAGGGTCCACAGTCAAGGCCGCTGGCCACGACTCCCACGCATCTGCAGCAGAAAAGCAGGCACCTGAGGGCCTGGCCGCGAGGCTGCAGCACTGTGAGGCTCAGCAGGCAGCAGCTGACAGGGCACCTGGGCTGACAGCAGTGCTGGCCCAGGGAGGGCCGGGGCCAACCATCGCTGGCTTCTGTGTCACACCTGCCTGTCGGCAAGCAGGAGCCGCAGCCTGCACCGCCAGGCAGGCTCCGAGTCGGCGCTGGCCCTGCTGCTCTCCTGAGGCAGGCGGGGCACCGAGGGAAGCCTTGTGAGCAGCCACATGTCCCTGACCCCCCCCCCCCACACACACACACGGCCTCCGTGAGGGCCCTGGGGAGACAGACGGTGCCTCGGGCCAGCCCTGCCGCCGGGTCCTCCAGCCGTGCTTGCAGAGTAAAGAGCTGGGCACCGGAGTCCCTGATGAGCACTTTGGGCCCTCTGAAAGCAGGCGCCGAAGCAAGGCTGACAAAGCAGCCAGGGGCCCGCGGCTCACCTGCATCAAGGATGCGAGGCTGGCGGTTGTGGGGTCAGAGCCTCGCCTTCAGGGAGGACAGCGCCCCCTGCAGGAGCGGCAGCGGGACGGCAAGGATGCCAGGGCTCCTGCACGGAGCCCAGGGAAAACCACAGAGAACAGGAAACCTCCCTGACAGCTGCACCACAGCGGCAGAGGCACAGTGTGGTGCCGACCGTGGAAGGGAATGTGGCCGAGTCGCTGTCCGGGTGACAATGCCTCGCCCTCCCACCTGCCCTCTGTCGGTCCTCACAGCCCACACGGCTGCTGGGGCCCGTCGGCTGCCTGCCTCTCCTGGGCCCAGCCCACCATTTGGCTGTCAGGTACCTGCAGGCTTTGGGTCTGGCTCAAGCGTCCCCACCGGGGCCGCATGCTGCAGGCTGGTCCCCACGGTGGGGCCTGGCGACTGCTCCCTGAGGCCCCGCCCTTGAGGGCATGGGTGGCACGCAGGGCTGGCTCCTGTCACACAGCCCGAGCTCTTCTGCCTCCTGCCGGATGTGGATTCCAAGCCTCCAGATCTTTCCTTCATGAGCGAGCTTCTCTACAGCCTGAACACTGACCAATACAGGCACCCTGGGGACACAGGGGAAGGCCGTGCTGCTCCGGGCGGCGGTCCCACACCACACACTGCAGCCACCTGCCCCAGGAGAGCTGGCCGTCCTGCAGCCCCCACGCATGGCCCAGAGAAGGACAAGGTCCCCATCTGAGCACAGCCCAGGCCATACTGGTCCCGAGCTCCGGGAGTTACTGCACCACCTAGAGATGAGCACAGAGCGGAAAGGAGCTGTACAAATGAGGCCAAGTCCAAACATAGGGGACAACACACAGGGGTATACACACATAGGGGTATAACACATGTCGGGTATAGCACACGCCACAGTATAGCACACGCCAGGGTACAGCACAAGCAGGGTATAGCACACCCCAGGGAATAGCACACCTCAGGGAATAGCACACAGCAGGGTATAGCACACCTCAGGGAATAGCACATGCCAGGGAATAGCACACCTCAGGGTATAGCACATGCCAGGGTACAGCACACAGCAGGGTATAGCACACACCAGGGTATAGCATGTGCCAGGATACAGCACACGGCAGGGTACAGCACAAGCAGGGTATAGCACACCCCAGGGTACAGCACACCCCAGGGTATAGCACACTCCAGGGTACAGCACACCCCAGGGAATAGCACACCCCAGGGTACAGCACACCCCAGGGTATAGCATACCCCAGGGTACAGCACACCCCAGGGTATAGCACACGCCAGGGTACAGCACACCCCAGGGTATAGCACACCCCAGGGTACAGCACACCCCAGGGTACAGCACACCCCAGGGTACAAGCACACGCCAGGGTACAACACACCCCAGGGTACAGCACATGGCAGGGTACAGCACACGGCAGGGTATAGCACACCCCAGGGTACAGCACACCCCAGGGTACTGCACACCCCAGGGTACAGCACACGCCAGGGAATAGCACATGCCAGGGTACTGCACACCCCAGGGTACAGCACACGGCAGGGAATAGCACATGCCAGGGTACAGCACACAGCAGGGTATAGCACACACCAGGATGACCTTCCGCACACAAACCTCCGGGTGCGTGCAGGCAGACAGCTGCCCTTGTCTGGGAAGCTGGAGAGTTAGGGTTCACAGCCAGGAATGCAGACACGCCTGGGGACCCTGCTGCACCTGAGTGGCCTGGTGGGGAAGCTTCCAGAGATGGAGGCAGGAACCCCCGCCCAGGGAATCCACCATGGGTTCTTGGAGAGGTCAGCTCAGTCCTGACAGCAGTGGTGGCCAGTGGCCTACCTGTCCTGGCCCGTGAGCCACATCTTCAGCAGGCTTTACGTGATCAGCAGCCGGAGCAGGCTCCTCACTCGGGCGAGACTGCCAGGCCTGATTTCCAGGGCAGACTCCTCACCACTCGGGGCCCCAGCCTCAGCCCAGAGTGTGCGTCACCTTCCTGGGGCACGGCACACTCCCTGTCACCTGCTCAGGGCACCCTGGTCTCTGAAGTGCCTCGTCAATACTTACGGTCTGGAACTCCGGGGTGGACAGAGCAAGTCGCAGTACTGAGATAACTCAGAGAGACCAAACTTAGGCTTGTGGGTGTAGCTGGCAAAAAGCGCCCAGGGCTTCTGGCCCCAGCGAGCTCTAAGCTGAGCAGGCACAGAGCCTGAACCACCAGCCTCATCCTCATCCTGAAAGCCCACTCGGCTGGTCTGGCCCTTCCGCCCATGTCCGTTCAACCCTCTCCATGTTCCTTGTCACAGCACAACTTCCCCAGCTTTGAGGTGACTGCTAAACATACTTTGCTGACTTTTCTGGAAGACAGAAGTGATTCTTAGAGAGAAAGAGCCCCGAGGCGGAAGCCGGTGGCCCGGCCCTTTCCCACTGCCTGACCTGAGGCTTCAGCCTACGCCGGCCTCAGCTGCTCGTGGCACCTGCAAGGTGGACACAGCAACGCCTGTTCTGACAAGACCCCCAGATCAGCCAAGGAGACGAGAAGTCCCCTCAGTGCTGGCCTGATCCTGGCCACACAGCACAGCACCGTGACAGCGCGGGAGGTGCTGGGCACACAGTGTGGTCTGTGGTGGTGGCACAGTGATGAGCCTGCCCAAAGCACATCTCAGAGAATGAGTTTTCACTGTCACGCACGACAGGACTGCATGTCAAGGGTCAAATGAGACAAGGATGGCAACCATTAATGCAGTTACAAAGTGAACATTCAACTGCACAGCACACGGCCAAATCGGCTCAGAGGGAGCTGTCCCCACTGCCCAGTGCTGAACCCCTCTTCCCAGTGGTGACTGGCCTGGACTTTGGTCCCTTCCTGCTGTACCTGCAGAGCTAGCGTCACCCGACTTTGGTGTCTGGTTTCGTGATGCTTACTTACCTGTGTCCTCCTGTTTCTTCACTTCCTCTCACTTGGAAGCACATAACATTGTCACTAAGCAAATGCCACAGAAACAGAACGAAGGCCCCCAAGGGGCCACAGGGATTCTCAACGTCCTCTCCTGGAGAGGTGGTGCTGCGGCCACACGTGTTCTCCCCAGGTGTGGTGGTGGTGCTGCCTCCTTACTTGGTCCCTTCTGGAACCTACATGCACCGGCTGCCTGGCTGGCTGTGCCAGAGGGGCTGACCCCAGAGCAGGGAGAAATGGCCTCTGGGCTCCAAAAACGTCAGAGTCAGTGTGTTCTGGTGGCTCTTATAGGCAACCGAGCCGAGGATGTCTGGGGCCCACAGCCTTTTAGGGAGGGCAAACGGCCCTTCAGTTGCACTGCCCTCCCTCCATTCCCCCCAACACCACCAGGCTCCCTCGAGGGCAGCAAGGGAAGCTGCCTGCCTTTTCCATGGTGCCAGCATCTTCACCCAAGAGCAGCCAGCCACCGCTTCCTGAGGCACCTGCTCTCCACAGAACACACAGCTTGTTAATGTGAGAGGGCTTTCTGGACCCAGACCGATCCCTGTAGGAATCCAGCCCCCCTGGGACCCAGGCAGAGTGCCCCAGCTTCTTTGAGCCTCATTCACTTTCCACACAACCTGAGGATAACCTTTAGGGCTGACTCCTCAGGTGCACGTGAAAACAGCCTCAGATTTCAGAAGAGAAACTTCCCCCAATTCTCTATTACCATGTAATTTCCCAAACCCACCAGGGACAGGGTCACTCCGTGCTCAGGATCCCTGTAGACGTGAAACAAATCTCAGGAGCCACTGGGCCCGAGTGTTCCTGTGATTTGGAAATCCTATTGCACGGTCACTATTTCCACAGTCTTTACAGAACAGGTGGTGACAGATATGCAGGCCAGCATCAGACTTACGGAAAGAGAAACTGGGAGAACAGCAGAGTGCATGCCCTGCCCAAGGGGCTTCAACTCCAGGAACAGTCAAACATAATGCTGGCAAATATAGGTGGATGGATGGGTGGATAGACAGATGGACTGAGGGATGGACGGATGGATACACACACGAACTGGATGTATAGATGAGTGGATGGGTGGATGGATGGGTGGATGGGTGGATGGATGGGTGGGTGGATACAAGCATGAACTGGGTATATAGATGGATATACAGATGGATGGATGGGTGGGTGGATGGATACATGCATGAACTGGTTGTATAGATGGATGGATGGATGGGTGGATGGGTGGGTGGATACATGCACAAACTGGATGTATAGCTGGATGGATGGGTGGATATGTGGATGGCTGGAAAGATGGCTGGCTGGATGGATAGATGCGTGGATGATGGACGGATAGATGGATAGATGGATAGACAGATGGACAGATGGATACATGCATGGATGGATGGTGAATGGATGGATGAAAGGAAAAGCTACAGTAGTTGGAACCACACACAGACAAATGAACAAGCAGGTAACAGGTGGAAGGAAGGGAGGGGAGGGGGGAGAGACGGAGGGAGGCAGCAGTCTCACTGCAGGCTGTAACTATGGGCTTGTGTCCTGAGCACTAAGGGACTCATCCTGGATTATCCTCAGCCTGTCCAGGACCAGTCCCAAGAACGGGTTAGGGCAGGAACGCACAGGGGATAGGAGTGTGATTTGGTACCCACCTCTGTCTGAGGAGGACTGTGGCAGGCATCTGGTGTGCAGGAGGCGGCTTTCTGCCTGTCTCCCTGTGCATGGAAGCCTGCACCGACCTCTCTCACCCTCAGTGTGAGGGACGCACGACCTCAGCGCTCTCCTGCCCTACCTGTGACTACCCTGCGGCTCCCCCACAGGCAGGTGTGTTCCAATCGAGGGCACCTCTGCTTCTCCCATCCCCCCCAACATGCTCACCTTTTTCAACCTCGCAGCCCCTGTGCCGGAGCGGATGGCGTCCATCAGGGCCTGCCTGGCGTCCACCGGGTTGTCGAGAGTGCCTGTGCTGGACCCGGAGGCTGCCCCTGATGCAGAGAGAGCTCGGGAGGCTGGCAGGGCAGGGGCTGGCAGGGCTGGTGGGGGTGGAGGGCCCGGGTCTTCCCGCCAAGGGTCCCCTGGGCCTGCTGCAGAGCGCGCGGCATCCCGGAAGATCTGGAGCTCCTCAGAGGCCGAGGAGGACACCTGGTAGGGAGAAGTCGAATGACTGCCCCTAGATTCCTGAGTGACAGGCTCACAGCTGGCGTAAGTGCCAGTGTGAGAGACCCCAGGGCGCCCCCCAGTGCCTTCCACCGCACTCGGGTGCCTAGGGAGAAAGTGGCCCTCACCAGATGCTGCACCTGCCAGCACCGTGCTCTTGGCCCCAGGCTGTGCTGTTTCGTCTGTCACAGCCGGCATGGGCTGGGTCAGTGGCACTGCCCCCAAAGGTCCTTCCTCAGAGGGCAGCGCAGTCAACCTGGTCTTGGTTCCGGAACAACTCACCTGCGGCAAGCCCAGGACGTTCGGTCTGCCCGATGGCTGAGCTGCGGCCAGGCCCCAGGTCGCAGAGGCCAGGATTTGGCAGTCATGCCTGAGAACCCCGGCCTCACAGAGCAGAAGCTGCGCACACACATCTGGCGCCTTGTTGAGGCAGCAGCCCGAGACCCAGCCTTAGCGTCCAGTCGCCCTGCTCCTGAAAATCGGTGCCTGGAAGCCACCCCTAACTCGGTCTGCACGGACTCCCGAGGTCATGAAAAACCTGGAACTCCAGGAAGACAGCCGCCGTCCTGCATGTGCACCCAGTGCCTCGGCGTTGAAGGGACTGGGGAAGCGCTGGTTCTCCACGGACAGTGTGCGAGTGTCCAGGAGCCCTATCTCTGGCCGTGGGCGCCCATCCCGATGCTGGCGTCTCCCTGGACAGGGCCGGAGGGTGGGTTACTCATGACGGCAGAGCCCTGTCCTTACCTTCCTCAGGCTTCGGGAGCCGCTGTGCCCTCGGATGGCCGCGAGCAGCGCTGACCGCTCACTCTCTGCCTCTGTGTAGGATGGCTTCTTGGGCCCCCGCTCCACGTTGAGCTCTGCGGTCTGAAGCAGTCACAGCGTCAGCAAGCGGTAGTCAGGATGTGCGGGGACGGGACTGAGGGCGGCTCCGAGGGAAGCCCTGCATGGCCGTTATTGCCAGGATGGGCACACAGATGGCCCCCGGCTTCCCACGGTTCCACTGGGCCACTGTGCTAGCTCGCACCCTCAGTGCAGGGTCGATAAGCTTTAGGGACTCGTGCACGTCTCTTTGGAAGCAGGTGTTCCATAGGACGGTCTACCCCTCCGCAGGCTGTTCTCAGGGTTTGGGGCACATTTAAGGCAGGCTGGGCTCAGCCTTGGTAGGGTAGGAGCAGTCAGTCTTTGACTGACATTTCCCACATAGGAGTGGGTTCCTGGGACATGGCTGCAGCATAAGTCATGGGGTGTCTGTGTCGGAATCAAATGCTGCGTACTTGGGTTTGCACCGAATGACAGCCTCTGAGCATCCAGTCACCCCTGTCACCAGACCCAGCCTCCCACAGCTGGGCAGCGCACACGGCCCCGGGTGGGAGCCCCAGGCCCAGCCAGGCTGGGGCCTCGGGCCAGGTCCCTTGGCTGCACCCCGGCTCTTCACTTGCCAGACTGAGGAAATGGTTCCTGGTGAGGGGATTGGCTCCGTGCCTGAATGCCATTGTATCTGTGACGCACTGAGTGCCCAGGCCTGGGGGGCAGGTCCTGACTCAGCTCCTGCTGCTCCTGAATGACGCCCCAGCCGAGCCCAGGGGCGGGCATGTGAGCCCGTGGGCCTGGAATACTCCAGCTACCGCCCAGGTTGCTCATGCTCTCTCCCGTGCCGCCCTCCCCCTGCAGCATGGGGCATGGTCCTGTGTTCACGACCGCTCGCTTCTCCAGGCTCATCTTACAGTGCCTCGTTCTGCTTAGAGAAAACCCAGCTTCCCCTCCCATGGTCACCAGGGCTCTGGACTGCCTAGCGAGGCCACACTGTGCCACATCAGCGACTGATCCCACCCAGGCTGGGCAGGCACAGCCCTGGAGGCTCACCCAAGAAACAAGCCCCAGAAGACAGCCCTGTGGCCACTTGGGAAGCCGGCTCTGTGTTTCTCGCTCACTTGCTCCCAGGGATGCTGGGTCGCAGGGACTCAGAGATTCAGGGACACTCAGCCCAGGGACTCTGGGACACGAGCACACTCGGCTCAGGTCGGCTCAGTCCCCTCCCCAACACCTCCCCGCCATCCTTGGACTCCTTGGCCCAGCCTGCACCGCAACTGACACATCTTTGTCTCAAGGCCTCGGGGGCCCGGAGAGGATGTGGGTGCCGTAAAACCCCTGATTCCAGCTTCTTGAGGGTCTACTCAAACATACTGGAGGGAGGGAGCTAGGCAGGAACTCTGGGTAAAAGGAGACCCGTGCCTTAAACCCCACAGCTCCTGTCCCGTCCAAGGCCCCACCCCGCGCACCCCTGGGCCAGCCTGAGCGTCACCTTGCGCAGCGTGTGTGTCCCCCCGGCAGAGACGATGGCCTGCATCAGGGCGCTGTGTAGGGACGTGTCCTCCGGGACCGGCCTCTGGACCACAGGTCTGAACTTCTTCTTCGGCCCAAAGATGCTGAGGGGCGGGGCCCCGTCTGTGTCATGCGCGTTGCTGGGTAAGGGCTGTGGTGTGTCCTTGCTTCCCGGGCTCACACACTGACCCACTGACAGCTGACTGACAGCCCTTCCATGCTCAGTGCCGGAGCCCGAGGGCGGGCCTGGAAGCCCACGGCTGCCTGGAGCCCAGGCGGAGCCATTCAGCAGCACCGTGCCTGACGGGGCCTGGGCGTCTGCCACCTGCTGGGTCAGGGGGCGTGCCCCGTTCCGTGGGCACACAGGGTCGGACGCTGTGCCAGGCTTCTGGTTCCTGGTACTTTGCTTCCCGGTGAAACCACAAGCCTGCTCCAGAGAGATAGGATCCCTCTGGGAAGGTCCGCCTCGCGGGAAGCCGGACCCTATGGGGACACTGGGGAGACTGTCCCCAGGAGACGACAGCTTTCCTTGCGGGCTGCAGATGTCCCCTCGAGGGTGGGCTCCCGCGGCTGATCCCGCCACACAGGTCTGCCCAGCACTGCCTTTGCGTCCCTGCGTCTCTGAGGACAGGCAGGGGGCAGGCAGAGGCTGTGCAGCCGGCGCTGGTGCTCGGCCTGCGTGGCCCTTGTCAGAACTGCCGTGCTGCTGGGCCTTCGGGGGTCCTATCCGCCTGGCTATGGCGGAGGCCACGTACTGGCTGGACGTTCTCCTCTGGGGCCTGGGGAACATAACCTCCGTGCTGCCAGTGGCTGGCACCTGCGTGTGACAAGTGACCACGGACAGCGAGAGTGGCCGGCTCCTCCCCTCCTCCAGGTGCGTGCCAGCTTCCTGGGCAGCAGACTGTGGCCGCGGTGCTGTGGGCGTGTTCACTGCTCTTGGCCAGCCATCGGGGTGCAGCGGCTGGGCCAGCACGACAGAGGCAGAGGCCGAGGTGGGGGAGGAGGTGCAGGTGGAGGCGGGGACGGAGGTGGAGGTGGGGAGGGGTCTCTTGGTTTGGCCCGGGGGCTTGTCCACAGAGTTGCACCTCCAGAACTCTCTGACCTTTTCGACAGGCTGAGGGTCTGTGTCCGGAAGGGATGGGGCTGAGGAGATGGTCCTGGTGTTTGTGTGGGGGCTCACCAGGTCCCCGCGCTCGTTGATCATGATGGCACCCGAGGACAGGGACCCTGCTGTGTCGTAGCGCCTCGTCTCCGACTTGGCAGGGACGATTTTGTAGGTGGTGAGGCCGTGGCGGAGGCCATAGCTTCCCCCAGGGGTTTGACCTCGTTGGTGCCAGGCCAGCGGGGCCGAGATGGCACTGCTGGCCCTGCTGTCCTTCCCAGGCAGGGCCGGGGGCCTCGTGTTCTCTGTGGCCTGCGTCTTCTCACCATAGGCAGGGCCACGCGCTGCGTCGTTCTCTGTGTTGTGCTCATCGGCACGAAGCCTGGAAGCAAAAGCTGTCCCCAGAGGCCCCGCTGCAGCTGGGCGCCCGTCTCTGCGGGTGGCAGATGCGGCTGATGCGTCACGGGAAGGAGCCTGTGGGTCAGGCCCCTCTGTGCTCACCCTGGCATGGGGCTGGCTGGGCCCAGCCTGGAACGGGGACAGGTGTGCCCTCCTGCTGGCGGCATCCTCTGTGTCAAAGGAGCCGGCATTGTTGTTTCTGTTGCAAAACACGCCCAGGTCCAAGGGATCGTCAGGAACCTCCCCTATGAAGGTCACCGGGATTGCATCCGCGTCACCGTCCGAGGCCGGGGCCTCCCGCGCACCGTGGTGGGATTCGCCAGTGCTGGAGCTGGTCAGCGAGTTGCTGTCTGTCCCGTAGCTCTCCTCCACGTCTGCCAGGAAGGACAAGTGCAGGTCACTGCCAGCAACACAGCAACACACTGCCAGCAACACAGCAACAGTCCCCACCTCGGTCACATCATGGCTGCAGCTACCCACGGCCCTCTGAGGCTACTTCTCAGCCTGAGAACCTGCCGCAGACACGGAGGCTTCAAGCTGGGGGATGCGGCTGTGACACAGGTCAACTTAGGGACCAGCTTGTGCACTGCGACCCCCGGAGAAACTGCCGGCACACAGGGGAGAGGGGGTTCCGGGCTGGCCCCGTCTTGCTCGGGTCCCCAGGACACACACTTCTGAATGAGCCAGGCGGCCAGGCCTCTGGGCCTCCTCCAGCTGAGCCTGAGCCTGCAGACTCCGAAGGTGGGGCTGGGACTCAGAGCGGCAACCGCATCCCCAGGGCAGTTTTCTACTTCCCTTCCTTCCTTTGGGTTGGTTTGGAGCCTTGGCCATGACATGATTTCTCATTCCCTTGGAGAGAAGGGTGTGGCTCATCTGGGAGAGCCTGGAGCTGTTCAGGGAGACAGCATGCACCTGCTGCGGCCTCTCAGGTCTGTGTCGCATGGAGGCAGCCACGGACAGCGCGCTACGAGAGGCCCAGACAGGCAGAAGTCTCTGCTCTGTGCCACTCTGTATCTCGCTAACTCATCTCGTGTTCTAGACCTTTCTGTCCAAGCACAGAACATGCAAAGCACACCACCTGCAGGGAGGTCCGTGAGGCTGCCCAGGGCCCAGGAGAACAGCCGTCCACCAGGAACCCTCTCTCCCAACGGCCCCACGCCCACTCCCGGCTGTCCCCTGCAGCTCTCAGCTGGGGTTCTTCTGATGACCTCCGCCCACCCGGCCGTGGGCTCCAACAGGGCAGCTGTCCCCTCTGTGCTCCGAGGCTGCCGGTTCTCACCTTCCATGTCTCCCTCGAACTCCACCAGTGCTCTCTGGAACTGGCCCGTAAGGAGGAAGTCGCCGTCGCCATCACCTGTGGCGGTGGCCACTCTTCCTGCTCTAGGGAGACAGAAAGGCAGGGAGCTCAGTGCTCCGAGGGTGGATGTAACGTGCTCCTCTCCAGAAAGATCTGAGCACAGGCCCATGCCCACTGCACCCCGGACACGGCCGTGCATGTGTGTGTGTCTGTGCGGTGTGCCGGTGTGATGTGTGCGCATGCACGAATGTACATAATGCATTGTAGATGGTATGAGTGAAGAAGGACGTGACGTACACGGCATGGTGTGCGGTTCTGTGTGCCGTGTGGTGTATGTGTGTGTGCTGTGTGGTGTGTGTGTACACCCATGCTCGATTAGGTGTGTGTGTGTTATGTGAGGTGTACCTGTGTGCATATGTGTTGGATGGGGTCCACGTATGTGTGCTGTTTGCACATGTATGCTGGTGGTGATTATGTATGATGTGTGGTCTGTGACTATGTGGGTACACACGTGCCGCACGTGTGTGTGATACGCAGTATATGTGTATACCCATGTTGGATGTGGTTTGTATGATTGTGGTGTATGTGTGTGTGATGCATAGTGTGCAATGTATGTCTGTGTATACACCTGTGCTGCATGTGTTGTGTGTGTGTGTGCTCTGTGGTGTATGTACATGCATTCTGGTTGTGATGTGTGTGTGATGTGTGGTCTGTAATATATGTGTGTACGCATGTGCTGCACATGTGTTATATGCAGTGTATGTGTGTACACCCGTGTTGGATGTGGTCTGTGTGATGTGCAGCGTATGTGTGTACAAGTGTGCTGGATGTGGTGTGTGTGCGCGTGTGAGATACGTAGAGTGTGGTGCTCCAATGTGGTAGAGCACCCGCCCCCCGGGCCCACTCCCTCGGAAGTCTGTTTCAGTTGCACTGCCCAAAGACCAGGCGCTGTGCCGCGAGGGCAGGTTTGCACACCTGTCCCGCACGAGCACTGGCGGGAAAGAGGCAGCGGCTGCTGAGCTTGCACTCAGGTGGTGGCCCGGGGCTGGTCCACGTCCCCCTTGGCCCCAGAGCATTCCTGTTTTCCTGGTGTCCTGAGGCCCTGGTCAAAGGCAGCAGCTGGGGGTGTTGCTGTCAGGAGGCCCCAGCAGAGGCAGGCAGGTGCCCGGAGCCCCTGTCGGCACTACGCACTCGTGCCCCTCCTCCCCAGCAGAGCCTGGGGCAGGTGGTGGAGAGGACAGGTGTGGGGCGCTGACCGTGCCGCCCACAGAGCCGAGCTGCATGGGCTCCTTCAAGGGGGACACAAGGCCCATGACGACGGTGGCAGCGTCCACTCTTTTCCTGCAGCCATTTGCAGAGGCTTCCTGGGAAGGTCCTGGTGACCGGCCTGGCCCGTGTGCCTTCACCAAAGTGTGCAGCCATCTTGTGCCAGGCCTGAACGCGGCTCCTCTGTGCGAATCATCTTATTACAACCCCCAGGAGCAATGCGTCGGGCAAGGAGTGCAGTTGTCACCATCGTGCGGGCAGAAAGCTGCCCCGGTCGCCCTGGCATCCACCCCAGGTGTGCCTGTTCCAGAGCCTGGTGGTGGCCCAGCCACGTCTGGGGAGCTGGGGCTCCCCACAGCACAGGGTGTCCGGGCGATGGCCGCCCCCCTGCCCGGCTGCCGGGTCTGGCCCGATGTGCGTCACAGGGACAGGGGCATCGGCGAGACACTGCTGCCAGAACAATTGGAGAGCTGTCCTCGCAGGGCTCCTGCCGCCCTCCTCCCACCCATTGTGCGGGGACACAGAGCTCATCCGCGATTGTGCATCCGCGGCGGAAGCGGAGGACTCTGCCGCCGACTGTTCACAGGAGGGCCCACTTCCGTCGCTGCTCATCAGGCCCAGATAATGAAGCCGGAACGGGCCGCACAGCCCTCTCTTCCGCAGCACGGGTCTCGTCCCGATCAACGAGTCTTTCTTACTCAGTGATGAGGTCCATTCGGGAGCCAGGACGTGGCTTCCAGATCAGCCTCGGCTAATGGCCTGTGACAGGCTGGACAAAGGGGCCGGCTGGAGCTGTGTGCCTGCAGACCAATTAGCAGGGGCCGCCACGGAGGTGCATGTCGGCTCCTCCGACTGCCTGTCCTTGGCCTTTAATTACCAAGTGCATTTTGCTCAAGTCATGTTTTTCACTTTCATGGCGTGTGAGGGCTTCAAAATCCACATCAGAGTATTTGCATTTAAAAATGTAACGAACTGTACGGTAAAGGAAGAAAGGGGGATCGCTATATAAAACAGCTTTGCAAGTGGAAAAAGGGCACTTTTAAAATGCTCACTCTTAGCTGAGGGCTCTGTCCATTGTCTCTTGATAGCTCACTGTAAGGACGTGATCCCACAGAAGGCAAAATCTGCACACAGCCAAGTTCATGGCACCCACGTGGCGAGCTCTAACACGTGCAGCCTGCACGAGGACCACGGAGTCTGCGCAGAAATGCGGAGCAAGGCTTGGGGGGCACCACACAGCAAGGAATCCAGACGCGCAAATACCGCAGGCTGAGGGTGACGCCATCAGCACAGCACGGGCCTGCGGGCAGGGGGAGGCAGCAACCCAGGCAGCAGCAGGACTCACGGCAAAGTGGGAAGCACGGCGAGGAGCAACCTTTGCCCGGAGTTGTGCTCGCTTTAGTGCAGAGCGGCGGGAGTGACACGCCAGCTTGTCAGCGAGCAGAAGGCAACCACAGTTGTAAAATGCTCCTTGCACCCCCCAGTGCTCAGTAGTTCCTTCCTACAAAGGAATTACGTATTTCTTCCATCACAAGTGGGTGTGTGACTCTCTCTGTGGTGCTGCTGAGAGCCTGGGGACCCCAGCTGTGGGGATCAGCCGGGCAGCCGCCAGGGATCCCTGCAGCCAGGCCTGAGCCCAGCTTCCTCCCGCCCAGCTCAGCTCGGGCTCCGCTGCCCTGTAAGAGGCCTGGGCAGCCAGGCCCCGGGGCCGGTGTCCTGCTGGTTTCCTACTCAGACTCCCGAGGCCTGGCGACCTGGTGCTCGGTCAGATGCCCAGTGCCTGTGCTCCTCTTTCCTGCCTCGCCCCTCCCCTGCGTCTGCCTCCTCTGACCCCTACAGGCCACCCCGATGCCTCTGCTCCGTGCCAGGCTCTCCTGCCCACGTCCCTTCCCCTTCACAGTCTGGCCTTGCGCCCTGGCACTGCCACGCGGGTCTGGGCTCTGGGGCCCTGCTTGCCAGGCAGAGAGAGGGCACAGGGGAGGAGCTGCCAGCTGCAGTGCACTGTGGTCCCTGGTTGGTGTCTCCCGAGCCTGCCAGGCCCCCGCACCAGAGGGAGGAAGCAGTGGGGCCTGTCAACCCTCGGCAGCTTCTCCTGGAGCCACGTGGCCGGGGGACTGCTGCCTGGGTGGCTCCTGTGGCAAAGCGAAGACCCATGGCAATGCCTCTACCTCACTTTCCTTTCAGATTTCAGGAGGGGCAGACTCAGAGATACCACCCTTCCTTCTTGCTCACGCCATTTGCTCCCCGCCAAGGGCTACAAGGGGGCAGCCCCTCTTCCTGCCTCCGTAAGGCACAGGATGTGTGCCTGCCGTCCCTGGGCTTGGAGAGCGCCTCCCCGGGCATGCACTCCGGAGTCCCTGCAGCAGGAAGCAGTGCCTGGGTGCAGGCAGCAAATGTGCACAGGTGTTTCTCTCCCGGGCTCCCTTCCCCTCCTCCCGCCCCAACTCCCAGCCAGCCAAGCTTCAGACCACGCTTCTCAACTGACAGTCTGTTGTAGGAAAATAGAGCGCAAACACAGCACAGACTCTTTACCATCAGGCTGAGCGTGTGGAAGAAGCTCGATCCCACGGTGCCAGCTGCTGTGGAGTGGGTGGAGATGCGGGGCCACTGCTGCATGAAACAGGAAGACGGGGACAGCACTGGGCTCTGTCCTGCTGCACAGAGCCCGGGGGTGGGCACCTCCATGGGTCCAGCCCTCGGGTGCTCAGAGGGTGCTGCCCCGCCAAGGTGGGCACGCACAGACCTGCCTGCCCTTAGCATGGGCTCACCCCACTCCCAGCCAGACAGGAAGTGGGAGCAGCCATAGCCAACCAGCGTCAGGGAGGCAGGCGCTTGGGGAGTTTCTTGGTTTTCATTTGCAAAGAGCGAGACGCAGAGAACAGCCTGAGCGGGAGGCACCTGAGCCGCGGGGCGTGCGCACAGCCTGCCCAGAGCCCCTGTCTGACGTGGCTGGGCTTCCTCTAGGGCATCTGCACGGGGCAGCTCAACAAAAACATCCGAGCAGAGAGAGGTGTCGCTCCCAGATAGCACCTTCTCCTGCGGAGGGTTTTGAATGGAGGCTTGGGCAGCGCACAGTGGCTGCGTCCACACAGGTCAGCTCCCCACGTCTGCGTTCCTGCGTGCACAAAGCCTCCGGGCGCTGCAGCAACAGTGTCTAACTCAATGCACTCACACATGAGTGTGAGGCAAAATCCTGCACTTACATTTAAAGTACAAAGAAATAGATGGAACTAACATGATTATTGAATTAGTTCCAAATTTAAGAAATTAGTTTTTAAGGATTTATGTATTTAATTATTCAAAAGCGTGACAAGGGAGGAGGAGATAGCGAGAGAACAAGCAAGCGTGCACATATATCCACTGGTTCACTCTGCAGACGGTGCAGCACTGATGTTCGGGCCAGGCCAAAGTCAGGAGCCAGGGACTCCATCCTGGTCTCCCGAATGGGTGGAAGGCCGGGGCCCAAGCTCTGTGGCCATCTTCCTCTGACTTCCCAGGTGCACTAGCAGAATTGGAAGCAGAGTAGCTGGGACTCAAGCACTCCGATACAGAATGCTGGTGTCACAAGAGGCAGTTTAACCAACGAAATGGCTGCTTTTCATTCTAGACGTGGTACACATCTTACACTGCAAACACATCTCAATTCAGACCCAGAACTTGCCAAGGGCTCAGCAGACAGACCTCGCAAGTGGCCACAGTAGTGGGCAGTGCAAGTTCTTGTATGTGTCTTAAACAGTCCCAAAGTTCAAGGGCACCGGACAGGGTCTATGACGTATAAAATGTTTCTACAATTTCCCACAGTCTCAGAGTTCCAGACCTAGAATATGCCAACTGTGTCTAAGTGAGCTGCACAAAGCACAGAACCCAGAGAGCAATGAGGCTTCAGGGTCCAGAACACAAAAACTATGTCGAAAGTGACCAAGTCTCAGGACGCAGAGGTTGGTGGGATTTGCTAGGACACCAGGGCCTGGTTCCCTCAGAGGCCCTCCACGAGAGCTCAGCCCCTAAGGCCCTGCAGGCCGCAGCACAGGGTCCCACAGACACTGTTATCACCACTGTGCCCACCATATACGGACAGGCAGGGGCTGAGAAGGGACTTTAGGGCTGCCAGGAAGAGAGTGGGGGCCTCACGGGGGCTCCCTGCACCTGCAGACGCTACACTCTGTCTTTGGGAGCACTGTGGTTTCATTTTGGCTCACTGTCCAAGGAAAAGCCTCCATCCCGCTTAGTCACTCACTCCTTTTACCCCAAAAGGAAGGTCAGAACTCAGTACAACATCTACACTCAGCTAGATAGATAGCCTCATGCAGCAAGGCTGGCTTTGGGTTTCGGGCTTGGAAACCGTGCCAGTTCCACTCTGATCTCGCCCGGGGGAGGGGGATGTGGTATCCTGCCTGTCTGTCCGTCCATCCTACCTCCATCATCCACCGACCATCTCTCTCATCCACCTCTCCATCTGTCATCATCTATCCTCTAGGGTATTTTTCCAGCAAAAGTGTTCTATGTAAAGAGGAAGGTGACCTGGGTCAGACACAGGACACAAAGACCCCAGCAAGTCAGCTGTGAACAGTGTCACACGATGAAAGGTTGGCTGCGCTGGTCTCACGGGGCAGTGCTGCGTAGCTCAGCTTCTTCCCTCAGGAAGCTGAGCCGAGAGGGGAGTCGTTGGCCCAAAGGCACACCGTGGACACCCCGGGGCAGGTCTGACCCGGGGCAGCCCCACGAGCCACATCTTCACCCTCGTGCCACTGCTCTCTAGGTGTCAGGGGCACTGGTCTGGGTCCCCCTGAAGGGCAGCTGCATCTGGGGCGAGCTGTGCACGGCCTCTCTGCCTGTCACCCCCAGGGCCTCCATCAGAATGGCAACGGCCCCTGCACACCTCTGCTCCAGGTCTGGCTCAGGCTGCGTTCTTCCTTGGGCAGAATCTCTGTACTGACGACTGGGCCAAGTCTCCCCTGCTCCAAGGCTGCCCACAGGGGCGGGCACACATGAGGGCGGATGACGCGTCCTGCTCCTGCTGGGATAAAGCGCCAGGATCCAGAGACTCAGGGACCATCCTGCCTGTGGCCCCACAGAACACCACTCTCATATTCGGGTAGAAGTCAGCAAGATTCCCTGACCATGGACAGCAGCAGCCGAGACAATGCCACCTCCCGCAGTGGGTCCACAGGGGCCACAGACGGGAGCGCAGACCTGGAGGGCACCAAGCAAAGCCATGTTTCTGCACGACAAGTGACTAAAGGGAGTGCCACTGTGTTCTCTGCTGCCACAGACATAGGCAGCGTGGGGTCATCCCGACCACACGCAGCCCGTGGGAGCTGGAGGGAGGCCGGGCCAGCAGCTGCAGCCTGATGTCCTTTGTGAGGACATACAAACTCAGCCTTAGGGTCGTGCTGCAGATGCAAGGGCGAGGCTGCCCATGCGGGGTGTGTAAAACATGAGGCGAAAGTCGACGCGAACAAAATGTGACCTTGGTGTTGGCTGAAAATCACCCCAGTTTTGACCATGGCCACGGCCGTGGCTGTGGCCGAGATTCCGTGCTTAGAACCACCAGGCGCTCACTCACCTCCCATTGCTCTGGTTTGGGCAGGTGAAACCCAGGCCCTGACAGATGGAGAAGAAGAAATAAACAAAATAAAATAAAAGGTGACTGACAACACAATTGATGAGTGGTTTTAAGGAAACAATTGCAACAAAATGTGCAAAATACGGAAGCCTTTGCTCATTCTCGTGATTGACTTAGAAACAGTTTTTAGAACCCAGCTTACCTTCTATTTATGCTTGCACAACAGTCTTTATTTGACCAGTTCTTAAAGTTACGTAAAAGGTGCAAAAACTGAAGGCTAAAGAGGATCAGCGTGGGAGCCAGGGCCATGCGCGGTGGGTGCAGAGCTGGACAAAGGCATGGGAGTGACGGAAGGGCTGGAGATGGGGCGAGACACACGGATCCCCAGGAAAAGGGGCACAGGGGCGGGGTGTGGAGACGAGAGGGCACCCCAGGCTGTCTCTCAATCACACAAACACCATGGAGGTTTGGGAGGAAAAGGATGAATTCCGTGCCTCTCATGTTAAAGGTAATTACTGAACAGCAAAGTAGAATGAGATTCAGGTCAGGCTGCAGGCACAGAGTCAGTCCACGCGTAGTAACCGATGAGACAGGGTGGGCACAAGCTCTACTGGTCAAGCTTTCCACAAGGGCAAAGGCTGCAGAAAGGCTAAACGCTCACAGCCATAGGACAGCCAGGGTGTCACGTGACACCCTCATGCCCGCAAGGCCCGGGAAGCCGGCCAATCATACCCTGGTGTGGGCTGGACTGACAGCCGCCAGTGTGGCACAGGCCCGGGAGGGCAGTGCTGGCCAGGGTGTGGGGAGCAGTGCATCACATTCCCTAAAGTGAAGACGAATCTTTCTGATGGTCTAACAATTTCTCTTCTAGAATATTCTCTATGTATACGCAGAAATTCTACAGCCTGGGAAAAAGAGAATGACTGACGTGCTGGCTACCAGGACAGTGGATAAGGAAATGAATGAGGGATGCCGGCTCATCATGGGTGACGCCTAGACACGGGGTGCTTGTGGGAGGGTGGTGGGGGCTCAGCATTACATGTGACGGCAACACCCACTCCACAAACAGCGGAAGCCCCCACTGAGGGGGACAGCCCCTACCCTTCCCAGGAGGGTCACTATGACGACTGGGTGTGGCCGGCGCCTCCCAGGATCACCATGGCGACATCCACACATCTCGTCACTCACCTTGGGTTCATGCTCCCAGGGCCGTTCCTGTCCCACGGAGGGCTCTTTGGGGGACCTAGCTCCGGGGTCCCAGCAAAGTCCTGGTCGCTGCTGTCCTCTTGGTCAGTGGCCCACTTGTCTTTGGACTTCAGGCTGTCGTGCTGTGAGTCCAGGGAGACGATGTCGGAGGGGGAGCTCATCACCCCCGAGTCCTCGGTCGTGTCCTCCGAGGCGAAGCAGCTGCCCACCGACGCTGTCTCCTCCGCTTCCACGGGCACTGGCGTGGCTCCGTCCACACCAGTTGGCCCCAGGGGCAGGCTCACTGGATAAGAAACGCAAGGCAAGGTCAGCAAGGCCACACCAGGCCCATGGAGCCATGCGGAGCTGCACCTGGCCCCTCTGGGATCAGGGATTGGGGTGCTCGAACTGGGGGGCAAAGCCTCTTTCAAACATCACGGCTTCCTCGCAAAACATCTAAGTCGGGAGGAGCCATGTGTGGCTGAGGCAAAATTCTCCCTCAAAAAAAATCAGCGTTTGCTGAATCTGCCCTTTTGATCTGGGTGCTCTTTGCAAATACGGGAAAGCCATTTGCAAATTCAAAAGATGTGGCCGATGCAACTGCGTCCAGGCCACCCTGGGTTTAACCCAACTGTGTTGAAGTCGGTTCTTTCTAATGACATCAGGAACCACCGGACCACCTGGACCTCTAAGCAAACGGGGGGACTGAGGGATGGCCTGAGAGTATGCCACAGCTCCACTCAAGGCTCAGCCTGAAAGCCCAGCGGTGCCCTCCCTCCCTGGCATCCGGGCTGTGCCTAGTGCACACGTGTGGGACAGCAGATTTCTGCTTAAGTCCAAGATGATCTTGGAAGACGGCTTGCAGGAGAACTTCAAAGAGGCAGAACCAAGCATCCTTGGCCCAGGCTCGCTGGCCCCTGGGAACTGACATGACAAGATGCTGCTCAGGTGGCGCTGTCAGAGCCGAGCGCCGTTCAACACGGACTGTCCTCTGCAGACACGTTACGTGCATGCGGTGTGAGTTGCCATGTTTCCCTTACTGGGCCAGGTTCTCTCAGCTCCCCAAAGCTGCAGGCCCGGAGCTGGAGCCTGACGGGCAGGCACGCATGTCTCTGGCCCAGCTGCAGGCCAGGGTGCTACTGCTGCCGCAGAGATTTTAAACAGCAAGACAGTTCCAGACATGCTGGCTATGCACTGTTTAGGACAGTCAGAGAACAAGGCATAGTGCCAGTGCCTTTTGTGTGAAAATCATCCCTCCCGTGAACACTGGATGCTTGGACACAGCAGGTGACGTCACACACTCAGCATCACCCACATTTAACCAGACAGCAGACCAACAACATGCGACAGACACAACCAAGCAAAACCCCTCCAGCTTTTCCCACCTGACAGTGAACTTGAGAACAAGACTTGGAGAGCAAACACGTTTCACGGAAGAGTGGGAAGGAAGGAACGGAGAAGGAAGCAGCAGCCGTGAGGGCAGCAGTCACACGGGCACCGTCAGCTGAATGCAGTGCAGGGCTCGGGCACAGCCGCGCTCCCAGCTTTCCCCAGCCCTTGTTACGAGACAAGAAACGCTGCCTGTGCCGACCACACCCTGGGGCCTGCCCGCCACGGCTGCTCAGCCTCCAGCCTGCAGCCTGCTGACTGCGCTGGCCATGAGCACCAAGGTGCCGTCCACAGGGCAAACCACGCAAAAACCTGCACCGCGGCAGCCGTCAGAGGTGGGCGAGACTGCATTTGCTGCTCTCCCTCCCTGGCCTTTGCCACCGTCACTGGACAAGTGGGTTCACTGGGACCAGCACCCCTTCTCCCGTCTCTGCTGTACATGGACCACACAGCTGGCAGGTCACAGAGACCCAGACCCAGTTTCAGACCCCAGCAGAGCCGGTTACAGCCGGGAGGGAAGGGGGCTGGAGGAGGGTGACGATGCCGGGGACTGAGCGTCACGGGCAGCTCTCCACTGCCAAGGGCCTCACAGGAAGGGCCGGCGACTGCATCTGGGGACAGGGACTTCCAACGCCAGGGATGGGTGCCGGCTCCGGGCACGTGTCCAGGGCTGGGGGGCCCAGTGGGCACCCCCCAAACTCCGGGGCTGGGGCCAGCCCGCTCCCTTCCCAGTAGTCAGCACGCAAGTGTGAAGTCGTCCGAGGAAGCTGCCCCCATAGCCACCTTCTCAGCCGGCCCCTGGGCTGGGGAGGCCTTCCTCCCCCGACTCCCATCCATCTTGTCCAGCTCACCCCTTCTCTCTGCAGGGGGAAGGCCGTGAACACTGGGCGGGACTTGTTTCAGACACCTCAGGAGCTCTGAGGCCAAAATGAGGAGGGACAAGACCCAGTGGCATGAAGCGAGCTGACCGCAGACCCTCAGTGGACGCGGAGAGAGCTGTGGCCGAGCCACCTGACACTGAGCCTCATGCCCAAGCACCATGGGTTTGCCTGGCGCAGCGACGGGGCCTCAGGAGGTGGCTGAGGGGGGCCTGGGGCCACGCACATGTGCTCCCCGCCTCTGCCACATGCTACTGCCTCAAGCCAGAACCTCGCGCCAGAGGAAACCTTTGTCTGCAATGTCCCCGGCCCATGGCACCGTGCTACCAGCAACAGAAAATGGACAGTCATTGTCCATTTCCCACGTCGCCTTCCCTCGGGGCCCGTGGCCCGGCCACAGTCACATCACGAACTGGGGCCTGCCCTGGGGCTGGGCAGACAATGCTGAGCCCACCCGCCAGGGACCTCATGGGGTCCATGTGTGTTGTGAGGGGGGAGTCCCACACCCACAAGGGGGCAGTCACCTGAGGGCCCGAGGAGAGGGCCTGTGGGCACCAGGCCCCCACGGCAGGGCTGGGGACCCGCCTGGGGAGGATGGGGATGGACTACTGGGCAGGGAGTGAGGTCCGACGGAGCGCAGAATCCGGTGCGGGTGCTGCAGCTGGCAGAGCTGCGCGTGCAGGCCGTGCAGGTGTGGGGCCGTGTGAGCCGCTCTCGGCGCTGGGTCTCGGCACCTCTGGCAGCAGCCCTGACTCACACAGGAGCCCATGTCCCACGCGGCGCTAGTCTGCACCTGGGTGGGCGTCAGTCTCCAGGGGTTCCTGACCACGAGTTGGCAGGAGCACCCGGGAGGACTTTGCCCAGACGTGCCCAGACCCCCATCCTGTGCCCACCCCCATGCTCTTTGCCTGACTGACCTGTGAACTTCACACATTCTGACAGTTTCCAAATGAGATAAGAGCTCAGGAGACTTCTTCCTTCATCGGTCCTAACTGGAAACCCGGAACGTAACAGAACAGGAGCTGCGTAGGCTGCAACAAGGCGGGGGCCCATCCATTGTGGCGTTTCCCACCCTCACCACAGGCCCAAGGTGGCCAATGAGCCCAGGGGGCCTGGACCCCAGCCTTAAATCAGGGGCCCAGGAGGGAGCGCAGGTCTGGGGGAGGCCCTGAACCCCACATTCTATGCTGAACTGCAGACAACCCTTTCCCCTTTCTATAAAAGAAGCAAGTTCTTCCAGAAACGATCAAAATCCCTTCTGGATCTAGAATGTTCTATCATGGAAAGCACAGATCAGAATGTCGGAGGCAGCAGTCTTGCTACAACTGGCTGTTGGCCAAGCAGAAGTCTGAGAAGGAGTCAACATCGCCATCCCCCTTCCTGCCACCGTCAGGCGGCCCTGAGGGGCCAGGTCTTCCAGGTGATCAACGGCAAATCTGCTCCTTCATTTATGGGCTAGAACGTTATCACTGCAGGGTTTTACAAATGTGAGTAAATGCATTTACTTCATCTTCAGTGGAAACCTAATATAAATTCATCATTAGATTCTTCTTTCCAATGAATAGCCACAGAGCCTATGTAGAAATATAACTCCACCACTGTCCACCCAAATTATGCAACCCCACGCTTCAGGTGCCGTTGTAACTAAGACGGCTTGACAGATTCTCCAGCTCAGATGTGAAGAATAACTTCAACATGATTGAAAATCTTTAAATTTAATTAAATTTTTAAATTGAATTTAAAAATTTTAATTTTTCCTCTTACCATAGGTTGTAGCATTAAATTACTTTTATGTATACTTAACTGTCATTGCAGTAATTAGCAGCTAGCAAAAACCACATAAATATTCTAGAAATTTAGACAGTTGCTAAACAAAGTGGTGAAATGTCATAGGAAATGTATTCTATAATGAGCTAATTGGTTTTTTTCCCAACTAATCCCTTCCAAATGACTAGATTACTTGTTATTGCTAGAATGAGGCGGGCTTGGCACAAACCCAATTCATGCCGTTCACTCTCGGAAGATACAACATGGGAAAAACACCAGTGAGCAGAGGGCAAGAGGGGCTCTGTTACGGCTGCAACCTCCTGCTCAGGTTTTCAAATTCACCCTCTGCTCCAGGCCAACAGCAACTTCATGGGTCTGCCCCCAAGTTATGGTTACTGATCTGTAACCTGACAAGGTCTTTTGTCCATTTGGTGAGAAAGAAAACCTGGAAAACCCACCTGAGGCTCCGCAGGATTTGCGGCTCTGACACCAGGGCTGTTACCCTCCCGCCTCAGGCCAGTGTCCCCATTTGTCCTTGGTGCTGTGTGCCTCAGGGAAGTGTGCCCAAGGCTTTCCTGGTGGGGAGGTGCCTGGGACCAAGCTGGCCACAGGAGGTTTGCAATCACTTCTGTTAGAGAGGCAGACCACCTGGAAACTCCTGGTGTTCTCCTGGGGTGTGCACACCCGGCTGGACCCCGCCAACACACGCAGAGCATCTCAGTCCAGCTAAGAGCTGGCTGGTGGGTTCCGCCCAGCCTGCGCCAGGGATACCTAGTGGGGCTATTCGTTCTAAGCAGGGGAGAAAGGCAGGTGACCACGGAGCTGGATCTTCCAAGACATGGCTCTGGCAGGTGGCAGATATTGGGTCAAAGGCACACGAGGCAGCGCGGGAACCAGGGACGGCTGCAGACAAGGTGCTGGCGCCTGATCTGGTGCACGCGACTGCGTGCACACATGCGTGCAAAGGTGCAGAGGAAAGGCATGGAGAGCAGTGTGGGTTTGGGGTGAGCCTTTGAAGATGCGGCCAGCAGCATGGCAACCCCAGGCTTTGCTGCCCCCTCCCTCTAAATGAGCCCTCGTGCACGGCTTCCTCAAAGCGAAGTCACTTGTGCAACCCTCTGGAAGCAGCCTGGCGCCTGCTGAGCACTGCTTAGCTTCTACGTGAACGCGCGTCCCCAAACTGGACTTGGCCGCTCAAAGACACCGCACAGTGGAGCCAACAGCACAACCAGTTGGTGGCCCAGCACTGCCCCACTCTGGAGCTGAGATGAAGGCTGGCCGACTTAATGGGCCGGAACACAGAGCGGGGTTCCCTAAGTACTGTGCCAGTCACCCATTTCTCTGCATCTGCACCGTAACTCTAGCTCTGAATCTTTATGCCTGGACAGGAAATTCTGCTACCCCACTGGCTCTGGGTCATCAGTTTCTCCTATCTGGGTGAGCCACAGTGGATGTGCCCCAGATGGAGCAAAGCCCTGTCAATCTGAATGCATTTACATGGTGATTGGTCTAGTGACAGGCAGGAATCCTAGGCTGGGCCAATCAACGTCTTCTCCAGACTTCTCCTCCACAGCTATGGGGAAGACGGTCTCATTGGCTGAAATAAGTTTGAATAAATGGCGCAGCTTCACAGCTCATGGCTCCTGTCAAGCCCATAACAGATTCACGTCTTGGGATTCCCAATTGCAAGGGTATTTCAAAAAATCAGTGGAAAGAAAGATTACAAGGACCCTACGCATGTGAGCTAGACACCACAGAAACTCATCTCGCTTGACTAATGTAAGGCATCTTTCTATTTCTTGGGACTAAAGAGTCCTGTCTAATCAATTTCCCTCATTTTTCACATTTATTTTTCTCTGTGGTGTTTCTGTTGTAGGAAGCATGGTTTGAAAACTATGAGGAGGTCCACAAAAATCAGTGGAAAATGTTTATTATGAAAATCGGCATGGATTTCAAAAATGTTTCCATCAAAATAAACTTGTCTTTAAAATTAATTAGTTAACTAATTAATGTGAGAGGCAGAGAAAGAGGCAAACAGAGAGCTTCCATCTGCTGGTTCACTCCCCAAATGCCCACAGTGGTCAGGGCTGGACTGGGGCTGAAGCCGCGAGCCAGCAAAGCAATCCAGGTCCCCCAGATGGGTGGCAGGGACCCAGCAATATCAGCCATCGTCTGCCTACCAGAAAGTGCATCAGCAGGACGCAGAGTCAGGAGCCAGAGCTGGGAAAGGAACCAGCTCCCACGTGGGGTGAGGCGTCTACACGGCCAGTCACACCCGCAACCCTGAATTCATCTTCTGGTTCCATCTTCCATAGCCCTCAGAGCACAGGGGACCCTCCTGGACTGTGCACTTGCACATGTTGTGACCTCGGGACAGTCTCAGAGCTCCCAGCTGGAGGCTGGCGCCTCCTCCTCCTCCTCCTCGACCACGGGTGGGGACAAAGCCAAGCCAGATTCCAGCGGGGATGCTTCTGCCTCAGGACTGTTCTCAGCTGCTCACAGGGAAGAACCCGAATGCCACTGTGCTTTGTTTCCTACCACAGCCGTGCACTGTGCACCATTTCAGCTGACAACAGCAGGTGCACGAGGGCTCCGTGAGAATGGTGGGGAGGTGAAAAGGCTTACGGGGCAGCGCCGTCATAGCCATCGCAAAGCACAGAGCGATGCGGCGCACATGTGTGTGCGTGACGCCGGTGTGGAAGCACAGAACGATGCGGCATGCATGTGTGTGCGTGATGCTGGTGTGGAAGCACAGAGCGATGCAGCGTGTGTGTGTGTGACGCTGGTGTGGAAGCACAGAGCGATGCGGTGCACATGTGTGTGCGTGACGCCGGTGTGGAAGCACAGAACGATGCGGCACGCATGTGTGTGCATGACGCCGGTGTGGAAGCACAGAACGATGCGGCATGCATGTGTGTGTGTGACGCCGGTGTGGAAGCACAGAACGATGCGGCGTGTGTGTGTGTGACGCTGGTGTGGAAGCACAGAGTGATGCGGCACGCATGTGTGTGCATGACGCTGGTGTGGAAGCACAGAGCGATGCGGCATGCATGTGTGTGCGTGATGCTGGTGTGGAAGCACAGAGCGATGCGGCACACATGTGTGTGCATGATGCCAGTGTGGGCAGACCTGCCAGCTGCCTGTCATATGAACGAACAGCACCTGCCATTAGGCACACTGGTATTCCTGGCCAAGATGCTCAGCCAGTGAGGTGCTGGCTGAGGTGTTTGCTGTACCCAGGAGATGCTGCCTCGGCTCTCCAGTGCCCACACACTTGGCTTCCTGCATCTCCAGGCACCACAAGCTGCGATGAGTGACTGGTCCTCTCCGCCCACCTTGTGTGCGTGGCTCCAGGGTGTTTGTGTGGCGACTAAAAGAGCCGTTTCTCAGACGTACCCCAACAGTAAGGGTGGGGCGAGGGTGTCGCCTATCCCTAGGACCAGTGAGACCTCCCCTCTCACCTGTGGATTTCGGAGCTTCTACCAAAATGTGTCTCCACGTGTGTGTTCCTGAGCACGTGTGTCTCAGAGAATGTTCTGACGTTGAATTCCTTCTCAACAGCGGCCGTTCTTGCTTTATGTGCTTCTCCACTGAAATTGTCCGAGGCACTGACTACCAGCGCTCACTTTACGGTTGGGATCTAGATCCTAACTCCACCTCCAGTAGAGCTAACCCCTCCGACGGGCGCGTGTCCTCTCTCACGCGCTGGCACATTGCCCGCTGGTTTGGGTGTCAGCAGGGCTGGCCTCCTCGGGCTCACCTGAGTGTCACCCTTCAGGGAATGGCATCCCTGGGGGAGCCTACAGGTCCATGCACAGACAGCGAGTCCATGGGGGCAGGGACAGGAACCCATTTGGACCCAGTGGTCAGTTTTCCTGATAGCCACAACAGCGACTCAGGTGGATGGTACACTCAGGCACTCAGAAACTGAGGCTACACTTTGTTTCCAGGGCATCTAAAATTCCTCCTTGGCACAACTGACTGTGCGGCCCCACCTCTGCTGACCTCACAGCTCCTCTGTGCTGACGTCATAGCCCCGCCTCTGTCACCCTCACAGCTCCTCTGCGATGATGTCATAACCCTGCCTCTGCTGACCTCACAGCTCCTCTGTGCTGACGTCGTAGCCCCACTTCTGCTGACCTCATGGCTCCACCTCTGTGCTGATGTCATAGCCCCGCCTCTGCTGCCCTCACAGCTCCTCTGTGCTGATGTCATAGCCCCGCTTCTGTTGCCCTCACAGCTCCTCTGTGCTGACGTCATAGCCCTGTCCCTGCTGACCTCACAGCTCCTCTGTGCTGACATCATAGCCCTGCCCCTGCTGACCTCACAGCTCCTCTGCACTGTCATAGCCCTGCCCCTGCTGACCTCACAGCTCCTCTGTGCTGACGTCATAGCCCCACTTCTGCTGACCTCACAGCTCCTCTGTGTTGACATCATAGCCCCGCCCCTGCTGACCTCACAGCTCCTCTGTGTTGACGTTATGGCCCCGCCCCGCTGACCTCACAGCTCCTCTGCACTGATGTCATAGCCCCGCCTCAGCTGACCTCATGGCTCCACCTCTGTGCTGTCATAGCCCCGCCTCTGCTGCCCTCATGGCTCCACCTCTGTGCTGACATCATAGCCCCGCCTCTGCTGACCTCACAGCTCCTCTGTGCTGACGTCATAGCCCCACCTCTGCTGACCTCACAGCTCCTCTGTGATGTCATAGCCCCGCCTCTGCTGCCCTCACAGCTCCTCTGTGCTGACATCATAGCCCCGCCTCTGCTGACCTCACAGCTCCTCTGTGCTGACGTCATGGGGTTGAGTGAGACTCGAGACTGTGGGCCAGCTCAGCTCAGCACTGATCCGTGCAAGCTACAAATGGAAGCCGAATCTGGACAGCGGCAGTGGCTGCTCAGAAGGGCAGCACCGGCCTTCCTCCTTATCTGGTCCACGTGCCCCTGGAGGCGTGCGCGTGGTTCTTCCTACTTGGCAAAGTACAAAAGCATCGCAGCCAGTGAATCATTTCACCTACGCCCGAGGCTACACAGCACAGAAACGACCCGCCGGGTTCACGGAAGGGGCAAGCCCATTCAGGATCACAAAAACCCCGTCAGCCGAGAGCACCAGGAAAATGTTCCACGACCCGGACTGAGAACACCTGCATTTAAGTCTGCCCCCGCGTCCCGTGGCTGCACTCGTCCGAGGATCTCGCCCCACGTGGAGCCGTTCTTCAAGGAGAGGCACCGGGCCTCTGCTATCCAGGGGCTTCACTTCTTGGTGGGCACAGACAAGGGGGCGGCGGACAGCAGCCCCTCCGGCCAGACGGAAGCCACTGCCGCTGCCTCTCCCCAGCGCATTGAAGCTCGTGGATTTCATTTAGCCCAGGACCTGGATGGCAGCTGGATGCTCTGGGACTTGCCCAGTCGCCAAGGGATGTGACCTGGTTGGCACTGACTTAGGTCTGGCACGCGCAAAGGTGTCCTGGGCCACTAAGGGACGCTGCCCCTCTCCTGGGCTGATTCCTTCGGATCCCCCTTTTTATCATTAGCACCTTGAGGACAGGCACGTGGCCCACGTGCACCGGGCTTCCGTATGCAGCTCCTCATCTCAGTCTGACAGAACCTGAGCAGACTAGGACTGCTGTGGCTCCGTAGAGCCTGTCGGGTGATACCTGGCTGCCGCACTTCTCGGTGTCTCTCTATAAAAGGTCCCCTTTCATCTGGGCACTCTACCCCACCTTCCTACCCAGGGTCCTCCCTGACCCCTCCCTGCGTGCTGGGCAGGTCCAGTGGGGTCGGCACTTTCCCTTCCCCAAACTCCCCTCCCCACCACATGAATTTCCCAGCCCACCTCGTGTTTGTTTTCAGCCATTTTAGGAACTTCAGTTTTTAAAATACCACTAGCATTTCTAAGCATTTAAAATAAAAGTTTGTGTAAGTTTTCTAGCTGTGAATAATTTAAATTGCATTCAACAGGCTGCCTAAAACCCTCTCTGAAAGTCATCGGGCCCCTTGTGGGCAGGGGGTATTCCCGTCTCCTAAGTAGCAGCTCCCACTTCCCACCCAGCGCTCGCGACCTGCCTCCCTTTCATGGGAACTGGCTTCCAGAGCCTTCCGCAAGGCTCCGGACAGAGGGACCATGTTAGAGTCCTCTGAGAGAGTGGGGAAGTGACACCTAAGAACAAGCCAGCCAGGTCCCCAGCATGCGAAATACACCCAAAACAAGAAGTCAGCTGGGACAAACCCGAGACGAGACATGAGCGTGCAGGGGACCCCGGCCGCTGCTCCGTGGCTCACAGACCTGTGCGTACTCAGCGGCCCCGGTCACGACCCCCACCCCCGCGGCCTTCGCTTCCACGCAAAGGACCATGGGTCACCGACCATGTGCTCTGCTCCTCCCCAGAGCAGGTGTGCTCCTCACAGTGCGGGTGTAGGCAGCGCCAGGGTGGGGGTGCGGGCAGTGCGGGCTTGGGCAGCATGGTGCACCAGGGGTGCGGGTCAGGCGCTGGGGGTGCAGGCGGGGCGCGGCGTGACCAGGCCTGGCAAGGCACTGGAGTAGGCAAAGGGTGGCGTGGACTTCTGCCTCTTCCCTGGCCCAGCGGGCAGTGGCGCCCCATCCGGAAGCGCTCTGGAGGTGCCACAGTCCGGCGCGGTCTGGGGCTGTCCCCGCTCTGCCTCCCAGTGCCCGGGCGGCCCGGCCTCACCTCACTGCCTGCGCGGGATGGGACCAGGCGTCTGGGGCGGCCGCTGAAGCCTCACCACGGGGTGGGCTCTGTGGCGCCCCCGCCCCTGCCTCAAGCCGGCGTTGCCCTCAGGGGCCTCAGCGAACACAGGCCCTCGTCCTGTGCAGGCCACACCTCCCGGGCCCTGGCGCACTGGGCCACCCCCAGGCCACGGAGCACGTCTGCAGCCAACCCAGTGCCTCCGGGGAGCTCGGGCAGAGCATCTCCGAGTGAGGGCGGCACTTCCGGGGAAGGTAAGGTCCCCACACGTGGAACGGGGCCACCCTCGATGCCTGCAAGGGTCGGCAAACCCCACAGGCTGTTTGGGCAGGGGCGGCAGCACACTCACCTCCCTTTCTGTCCCTCCTCTTCACCCCTTCCTGTCTCTCCCTCTCTCATCTCCTTTGCACCTGAGCAGAGTAAGTGAACTGGGTGTGCCAACTCTCCAACCCTCCGGACCTGGGCCTCGCTCGGACCCCGACTTCCGGGCGAGGGTGGAGGCTTCCCCAGCCCCTCAGTGTCCCCGCGAGCTGAGACGGGGGAGCACTCCCCATTGGTGCTGGTGGCTTCTCTGCAGTGGCCAAATGGCTCGATGGTGTCTGCGTGACACTGTGGTGTTACTTTTGCGCTGGCACAGGGAAGCGTGGGCATTCGCTGCTCAGTGGGGCTGGGGGGAGAGGGGACCACAGGGACACAGCTCAGCACGTGCAAGACGTAGCCCTGGGCCCCCAGCCTCCGCCGTCATACCAGACTGGCACTGGGTCCCCATCTGGGCCTTGGCACCTGGCACCATGGCAGCCCTGGACAGTTCCAGGGTGCAGATGGTCGGCAAAGCAGCCTCGGGACTGCCAGACTTGCCCCATAGAGGACCCACAGCTCAGAGGCCACTGAGATGGGCGAGGGTGCAGGGCACTCCGCTCAGGAGACCTCAAAGGCACCAGGCTGTCTTCAATGCCCTGAGAAATGGAACTGTGAACAGAGATCCTCACGGGCTCAAACACAGGCACCGGGACGGGAGGAAACACACAGCCCATGAGGAACAGGCTCCAGTCTGGCAGGCCAGAGGAGCTGAGCGGGTGTGTGGGTGTGCACAAGTGTGCACACATGTTCACAGATGCTCAGATCCAAGCCAGGTGGAGAGGAGTGCAGGAAATGAGGGGGCAAACGCGTGCATGAGTTGAGGATGGTGCCTGTGGGGAGCAATTTGGACTAGACTAAGTTACTGGAATTAATACTTATTCTATGCATCTGCTCTCCCACAATATGGCGCTGGGAGAGGAGCAAACAGCTTCTACACAGCTGCCTCCAGTTCAACCAATAAACTGTAGGACCTGCTCCTGATTGGAGGAGAGCAGCGTACTCGGCGTGTGGGTAGCAGAGTTGGGATTGGTGGAAGAGGACGATAAAGGAGGAGAGAGACAACATGCACCAGGAACATCTATCTGAAGGAACACCTGAGCAGCCCCCGAGAGAGCCGGCCTGCAGTGTGCCGCTCCCCTGCGGAAGTGGGGAAAGTGGCAGGGGGCACCGCCCTTCCACGGAGGTGGAAGGGACGGTAGCCAACCCGGGAAGAACCAGCAGCAAACCCGGGGAGGGCCGAACAGACGAAAGAACAGCGCAGGGTCCTGTGTCGTTCCTCCACGAAGAGGGGGAGCGACATAATGGTGCCGTGACTCAGATATGAAGCCTAGGCAGGGTCCTGTGTCGTTCCTCCACAAAGAGGGGGAGCGACAGTGCCGAAAGCTGCAGCCCACACTCGTCACCAGTGGACGTCGGGGCCGTGGGTTGTCAGCCAGGCCCTGCCTGGGAGGGGGCGCTCAGGGACAAGTGCAGGGGTCAGAGCAGAGCAGCAGCTCCTGTGTGAACTGGGCAAGGGTGGAATTCAAGGTTCTGTCAGACAGAGGATGCACACTGGCAAGAGGGCCACACACACCTGGGGCAAGGCCACCGCAGCTGTGGCCGCTGGCTGCAGAGCTGGGGGCCCGGGCACAGAGTCAGAGCCTGGCTGTGCTCTGTGTCTCTGCTTGGCACAGCAGGAACCACCCCGTCTCGGCTGTCGCATCAGCCAGGTGCAGCCATGCAGACCCCGGTTGTCACACACAGGGCTGTTTCCTGACACTGGCGTGCAAGTCCAAACCTGCGGCACATCAGAGGGAGAAGCCAGCGCCCAGGACAGCCTGGCAAGGGTGGAGCCTGGCTGAAGTGTTGACTTCCTTTGTCCTAAGATGAGTTTCCTATCATCTGTGCTGCACAGAGATCTTATTTGTAACACAAGGGCAGAGACAACACTGACCTACAGTTGTGGTAAAGACGAAAGGGTTAATCCATGGGTTGGGGGGAATTTCAGCCACTGTCATCGCCTGCTTTCGCTCTCTCCACACCAAGGGAGCCATGCAGACCGAGGACCTGCCCCTCTGGCCGGAGACTTTGTGCGACCCCACCGTGCAGCTGGTGTGCAGCCAAGCCTGGCCACCTCTGCACAGGTCCTTTCTGGCCAATAAACAGCCTGAAGGGTGGGCAGCAGGCTTACGTTCAAAGACGAGTACCGGTGAAGGGACTGGAGCTCACCAGGACAGTGGAGGCACATCTCTGCCCTTCCAGACAGAGAGGACAACTGCTTCCATGTTAACTCCCTTTCCAGTGGTACACTGTAACTAACCTCATGTCTGCACATAGCAGCAAATCAATGCAATGACAGTGTGTACCCATGCATGTTTGCAGTGTGCACATACACATGTAGGCAGGTTGCATGTGTGCACACACGCATGTGTATGTGGTGGAACTTCTACATGTGAATGTGTGCACTGTGTACATACACATGTTGTGCCATGGGAGGCATGAGCATTTCTGCATCACAGGTGCACGCACCCCAGGCACACACGTGCATATGCGTTTGTACGTGTGCACTGAGAGTGCGGCAGTGGAGCTGACATATGTATCTACTCCCCTTGCACCTACCAGTCATGTCTGTACACATGTGCTGGTGTGAGTGTGCACACATATCCTGTTTTAGGCCCACTGTTCACACGAACAGCAAGGGGGGGGTGCCTGCCGGTTGGGGCACAGCCCCCCTCCCTGTAACGTCAGGCAAATCCCTCGATGCTTCTGACCTCCCTTTCCCGTCTGTAAGCAGTGGGCCCAGCCCTGGGGGTGCAGGCCCTGGAGGCTGCTTTCTCTGTGGCCGTCGTGGGGGAATGCAGGCATACACACCCAGCCCAAGGCTCACTCCTCCCACAGCCACTCTATCAGCCAGGTCGCCAGGGCTCCCCCTGGTGGCTGACAGTGGAGATCTGCGGAGGGGATGCTCACAGGTGCGCCATCACGCCACACCCCGCGGACACCTGCAGTGACTGTGAGTGAGGCGGGCTGCCTGCTGCTGCAGAGGCCCCACCTCCTTAGAGAAGCCATCCCTTCAGCCACCTGCTGGCCTGGGCGTCCAGCCTGCTGCTCGCGCCTGCCACTCCCGCCGTGGGCAGCTGGAGCCAGGCCAGGGCAGCAGGGGAGGGGTGGGCCTGCTCTCCCCGACTTAGAGCCGGCCAAGCCTGCGCCCGCTCATCGGGAGAAACTGACGCAGCCTTCAGGGGCACCTGCGTGTTCAGCCCCAAACAAGTCTCTGCGGCCGGGCCTCGTCCCCTCAGCACGCTCTCCGCTTCACCAGGCCTGGATTCAAGCACGCAGCGCTCCTGCTTTCTAGTCTTCTGATCAGCTTTCTGAACTCTGACCTCTCACTGTTAGAACTGTTCTTAAACCCAGTTTGGAATTTTCCCCACTAGACTCGCAGTGCTGGGGCTGCTGTGGTGCAGCAGGTTAAGCTGCCGCCCGTGACTCTGACATCCCATGTGGGCGCCGGTCCCAGTCCCGGCTGCTCCACTTCCCATCCAGCTCCCTGCTGTGGCCTGGGAAAGCAGAAGATGGCCCCAGTGCTTGGGCCCCTGCACCCAGGTGGGAGGCCTGGAAGAAGCTCCTGGCTCCTGGCTTCAACCATCTTGGGAGTGACCAGCAGATGGAAAGATCTCTCTCTCTGCTTCTCTAATAAGCAAGTCAAACTAAAATGAAAGAGTAACAGTGCTGTCACAAGGTCACACAGAGTTGTGTGTGTGAGGTTTTACTTGTGTGCAGACACACAAGATGAAGGTGATGACAAGGGGTAGGGGGGAGACAGGCGTGTTCATTGTCTTGCTCTAGGTGTTGGCATCATTGGTATTTGCAATGTCAAAACTTATCAAGTAGGCCGGCGCTGCGGCTCATTAGGCTAATCCTCCACTTGCGGTGCCTGCACACCAGGTTCTAGTCCCAGTCGGGGCGCCGGATTCTGTCCTGGTTGTTCCTCTTCCAGTCCAGCTCCCTGCTGTGGCCCAGGAAGGCAGTGGAGGATGGCTCAGGTCCTTGGGCCCTGCACCTGCATGGGAGACCAGGAAGAAGCACCTGGCTCCTGGCTTCGGATCGGCGCAGCGCGCCGGCTGCAACACACCAGCCGTAGTGGCCACTTGGGGGGATGAACCTACGGAAAAAGGAAGACCTTTCTCTCTGTCTCTCTCTCTCACTGTCTACACTCTGTCAAAAAAATAATAAATAAATAAATAAAACTTAGCAAGTTCGGGGACTTCTCTGTGCACATGAAGTTTTTTGGCGTGTAACACATTCTTTTGTAAAGCTGTTAAAGTTGACAAACAGAATCTACAACATGGTAATCCCATCAATGTTCCCCCTACACCACAGCTTGCAATATTAAATGGAGTCTTATTCTCCTGCAATTAGGGACAAAAAGTTCGGTGTAAGATAGTCACCAGGCGAGGATCTGGCCTAGCAGGCGGGGTGCTGGCTGGGAAGCCCACGTCCTGCGGGTCAAGCGTGGTTGTGCACCTTGGGAGGCAGCAGGGCAAGGCCGCAGTAGCTGAGTCCCTGCCACCCACTGGGAGACTGGATCAGGCATCTGCCTTCCAGCTGCAGCCTGGCCCAGCCCTGCTTGTGGTAGGCATCTGGGGAGTGAACCAGCAAAGGGAGCTCACTTTCTCTCCAAGTTATTATTTTTAAAAATTCACTATTGTTTTACATTCCCTGAACCTGAATCTTCGTACTTCATATTTCTGTCACTGAACCCAAAGACTCCCCCTATAGGCCATTTGTGACGACAGTACCAGTTCAGGCTTCTTGAACTTGACCCTCAACCTTACCAGTGCCCTGTGCTGTTCCAGCGTCCTGCTCTGCCTTTTTGAGTGAGGCCTGAGTGGCAGAATACAGGGGCTGCCAATCAAGCTGCAGGGCGTAGGCAGAGCCCCCAGCAGCGAGAGAGGAGGGCCAGAGGGGCGGGACAACCCACAGGTGCACAGAGCTGTGTCCCCGCTGGCGGAACCCGCAGCCCTCCAGGTGTGCGCTCGCTTGGGCGTCCACCCAGAGCCTTAACTACACTCCCTGCAGTTCCCTTCCCAGACACACAGTGGCTCCAGGAAAACGGGCTCTGGGGCCTGCGTGCAGGGAGCGGGCCGCCCAGTACAAGCTTGGAGGGAGGGGAGCCAGCACCTGTTCAGGGAGGCACCTGGGTGTCAGGTGTGGCCTAACTTCCAACGCCGGCGGCGGCCTGGTGGAGGGGCTGTGTCTGTGGGCGCGGAGGCCGAGCCGGCGGCCGCAGTCTCTCCTGGGTTCAGGACTCGGGGGTCTGTGTTCCGATTCTCTGCAGCTCTGTGGTTCACACACAAGAGCTGGGGCAGAATCACTGTCAACCCCGCCCCTGTCCACACGCAGCAGGAGAGCGCAGCATACTGGCCAGTCCACCGGGCGGGGCCGAGCGTCTGGGGCACTCGCCCCTCACACCCTAGCCGACTCCCCCGCCCCGGGCACGGCTCCCCATCCCAAGATGCTCGGCGGCTCTCAAGCCCTTTTTTGCTTCTCCACTGAAGAGCACGGGCAGGTGCAGCCCCTAACTCCCGCAGCCTCACTGCTGGTGACGAGAAGGCGCCCTTACTAAGAGGGGAGAAGGGGAGCCTCCACGCACGTAGGGGTGAAAACACAAGGCCAGGACGAGCAGCTGGGATCACACAAGTTCCAGCGCAGAGTCGCGGGGGGGGGGGGCGCAGTTATGTGCTGCCGTTGGTGACAAACGAGCCACAAAACTGGAAAACACAGAGAACGCTGAGCCTTTCAGAGGCCGGAACCCTGTCTGCAGGTGGCCTGTCGCTGTGACACCAAGGGGGCGGGGGAGGAGGGGACGGGGGACAGGGGAGGAGGGGACGGGGGACAGCGGAGGAGGGGACCGGTTCTGAGTTCTTCTTCTGCTCCACATTCCGTGACAGCACACAAGCTATGGGAGTCATGAACAAACAGTCCCGTGTTCCAGGCCCTTGGAACAGAACTGCGTGCACCCAGCACGAGCCGGGCCCTCGGGACAGAACTGAGTGCACCCAGCACGAGCCAGGCCCTCGGGACAGAACTGAGTGTACCCAGCACAAGCTGGGGTCCTCGGGACAGAACTGTGTGCACCCAGCACAAGCCAGGCCCTCGCAACAGAACTGAGTGCACCCAGCACGAGCCAGGCCCTCGGAACAGAACTGAGTGCACCCAGCACGAGCCGGGCCCTTGGAACAGAACTGCGTGCACCCAGCACGAGCCGGGCCCTCGGAACAGAACTGAGTGCACCCAGCACGAGCCAGGCCCTCGGGACAGAACTGAGTGCACCCAGCACGAGCCGTGCCCTGGGGACAGAACTGTGTGCACCCAGCACGAGCCAGGCCCTCGGGACAGAACTGAGTGCACCCAGCACGAGCCGTGCCCTGGGGACAGAACTGCGCACCCAGCACAAGCCGGGCCCTCGGGACAGAACTGCGCACCCAGCACAAGCCGGGCCCTCGGGACAGAACTGAGTGCACCCAGCACAAGCCAGGCCCTCGGGACAGAACTGCGTGCACCCAGCACAAGCCGGGCCCTCGGAACAGAACTGAGTGCACCTAGCACGAGCCAGGCCCTCGGGACAGAACTGAGTGCACCCAGCACGAGCCAGGCCCTCGGGACAGAACTGTGCACTGCAGGCAGTGGGGCTGCGGGAGGGGCTTGGGGACACATAGTTCCAGGCATGGAGTCAGGACTCAGTGGCTGCAGAGACACCTCCCGGCTCCCTGCCTTCCGTCCTGTGAACTGGCGAGGACACAGTCACAGGAGGACCAGAGAAGCACGGAACGCAGGGTCGCACCCACCCCGCTGCACGGTCGCTCCCGGGTGGCAACTCCCCCAGCGGCCCCTGCACTTAGCTTCACCAGGTGGAGGGGACATTCAGTTCTGTGCAAAATGGCCACACAGCCAACGTGTGGAAGGAAACTGGGGAACAGCACAGGATATGAAGTAGAAGAAAGCGGCTTCCCAGTGGGCTAAAGAGAAGCAGGGCTCCCCTCAGAGCCAGGGGCGGCAGTGTAGGTGGGCGGAGGCTGAAAACCCAGCTTAGCCCCGAATCTTCACCTCCTGCACGCAAGCAGGAACCTCAGCCAAGGGTCTCGGTCACTTATGCATTTATGTGTAAATTCCGAGGAAAGTGAACCACAGGTGCACAGGGGCCCCTCTGCCCCAAAAGGTGGAAGGAAGACAGCAGAGACACAGGGCAGGTCGGAGGTCGGAGGTCATCCGTCAGACGCGCTTGGCATGAGTGGGGAATGACGCACAGCAGTACACTGTGGGGAAAAGATGGCACAGCGTGAACGCGGCCCCGCGCGGCCGTCTGTCTGCCCCAGCCCCTTCAGCCCCTGGAGATGTAACGCTGCACGCAGAGCCGTGTTCTGGCCAAACGGCAGGATTTCTGCCTGTTTCCTTTGACTCTGCCTCTGCCTGCTGTTTCAGGGGTCTGCTGACCCAGCATGCAGAATTCTGACTCCCACAAGCGTCACGCCGCTCACTGCCGGGCCGTCGTCTGGTTTGCTGTGAAGGCTGAGGTGCCGGCAGGCTGAAGCCATCTCCCGCCCCTTGCAGAGACGTCCCCGGCTCTTGCAGAATTCCAGGAAAAGCACAGCCCCGTCCTGGGGTGCCCTCAGCATCACCTGGGTGGGCCTGGGAGGCCACAACTGCAGCTGGGTGCTGTCGAGCCCCCGGGACCCGCTGTCTTCCCCAGCGACAGACCAAGCCAGGTGTACAGGCCACCTCAGGGCAGTGGCTGAATGTTCCAGAAGGCCTTGGGGGACAGCAGTGAAAACAGGGGGCTGGTGGGGGTCTGCACCACATACACCAGCCTCTAAGACGCAGTTCAGAGGAGTACCCTTGGTGCGGGAGTGCTCGGCCCCTAACCTCTATTCTGTCTTAGCTGGAGGGGCCGGCACTGTGGCGTAGTAGGTGAAGCTTCTGCCTGCAGTGCCGGCATCCCATATGGGCGCTGGTTCTAGTCCCGGCTGCTCCACTGCCAATCCAGCTCTCTGCTATGGCCTGGGAAAGCAGTAGAAGATGGCCCAAGGCCTTGGGCCCCTGCACCCATGTGGGAGACCCAGAAGAAGCTCCTGGCTCTTGGCTTAGGATCAGCTCAGCTCTGGCTGTTGCAGCCATTTGGGGAGTGAACCAGTGAATGGCAGACCTCTCTCTCTGTCTCTTTCTCTCTCTGTAACTCTGCCTCTCAAATAAATAAATGAATCTTTAAAAAAAAAAAAAGGGTTCTTAGCTGGTAAAACAAAGTCATGACAGGATATTTATCAAAAAACGTACACGATTTTGGAGAACTCAAGATGCTCGTGCCTTAAGAGAACTTAAATTTACATGGATTCAGAAAGAAGTTCTCTTGACTCTTGACATTAAAAAAAAAAAAAAAGATTTTGATGCCTGACTTCTAGCTGCAGGGGAACCTCACACAGGCACCGTCAGCACCGACCTACAAAAATCAAAGGTGATTCTACCGGGGCCGGTACTGTGGCACAGTGGGTTAATGCCCTGGCCTCAAGTGCTGGCATCTCATGTGGGCACCGGTTCTAGTCCTGGCTGCTCCACTTCCGATCCAGCTCTCTGCTATGGCCTGAGAAAGTAGTAGACGACGGCCCAAGGCCTTGGGCCCCTGCATCCGTGTGGGAGACCCAGAGGAGGCTCCTGGCTCCTGGCTTCATCTCCAGCTGTTGCGGCCAATTGGGGAGTGAACCATCGAATGGAAGACCTCCCTCTCTCTGCCTCTCCTCTCTCTGTGTAACTCTTTCAAATAAATTAATAAATCTTTAAAAAAAAAGTAATTTTACCCTCCGTTTCCTGAACTAAACAATTTGTCTTTCTTGGCACTACCGCTAATACAGTGCTCTGCTGATAACAGGGAATGCCCAGCTCTGTGGGACCCGAAGGCACACGCAGACACAGATCTGCGGTCAGCCCACCATGCGGTTGACAAGTAAGTGTCGCTTGGACGCCACTGTCGCGTGACAGGAGTAAAACGGGAAGAGCGCGAGACCGGGAGGCCGCGCGTTGGAACTCACCCACCCAGCACAGGGCTGGCTTCGCAGAGATGGTGCTTTGCTCTGTCACTTACGCTGGAGCTACAGAGGGGCCACGCGTTCACGTGCACCTGACTTCCCAGTCATCCTCGCCCATCCGGCCGCCTGGCAACGTGGTGCAAGCCCGCACCTGTGCCTCTGCCTCTGCCCTGGTGTATGTGCCCTTCTCCCATCCTATCTCCGTATTGAGAACTTTGTAAAAGGTGTTTAAAAAGGGACACTTGTGTGCACACTGAAAATCCATCTGCTGGGAGAACACGATGGCTGTCACTGGTCCGATGCAGGAGAAAATGACCTCTCCTTCCTTCCCGTGTGGCTTCCCAGAGCTTTGCCAACTGCCCTGGGGGAATGCGTAGGAAAATGACCTTCATCGGGTCGTTTAATTAAATAACCCAAAGCCAATTAAGGAGTTGTAATTTGAGCTCTGCGTGCATTGATCTTTAAATCTCCAGGGACTTCTAATTTTAGTAATTAATTGATAACTTGTTAATAGTATAATTATAGTCAGTAGGGCAAACCTTGCAAACAAACACTTCAAGGCATAACGGGACAGGCTCCGTTACTGTACTCACAAGGAAGGCCCGAGAACAGGTCCGTGTCAGCACAGAGCAAGCTCATTAGAAAGTCACAGGGCGGAACTTGGAGGCACCCACGTCTTCTGGTTTAGACATGCACACAGAACACCCACGTACGTGGTTAGACATCCAAAGGCCAATGCAAAGCTTAATATGCAGAAATAAGAGGATTAAAGAACAAGGACCAAAGCGCATCACTCCATCGTCCTAGCAGTTATGGGAGGAAATCCCACAGCACCGAGTCCCCGAGACGGCGACCTTGGTGCCTCCCCGACACACACCCAGTCTGCCACCTCACACTCCACACGTCACCCTGAACAGGTTGCCAGGAAAGCAGGCAGCACAGTGACGGCCGGGAGCAGGTGCTTGCTCCTCACGACACAGACCGGCAAGCCTGCCCCACCGTGCCCTTACAAGGCCTGTGGACTGTCTACGATCAACGCACCTCGGGAGAGACGAGACGACGCTTTTACAGCAGGAAGAACTTCCAGATGAGATCGGGATTCGCAGGACTGCCTTATCCTCTTACTATTAGGATTCTGTGGACACCGAGAGGGCATACAGCGGCACCCGTGCTGGGGGACAGACTCTGGGTCCCCCAGTGGATTCCAGACCACGCCCTGGATGTGCTATGCTGTGCTACTGCTGCAGACCCTCACAGCTACAGCTTACGCTCTTTTTCTTTCCGTGTTAACTAGAACTTCCTTTCACCACTTCACGTAAAGGAACAATACCCGCATTTCCAGCATCACCGCTCTTGCCCGTGAGGGCCATCGTTACGTAAAATAAAGGTTACTTGAAGACAGGCCGGTGAGACGGTGACAGTCGATGTGACCAGAGACAGCTGGTAAGTGACAAAAGGCAGGTGGCTACCAGCGCAGGGACACGGCACAAAGCAATGCTGCACCTCTTGGGTGGTGTGAGACGAGCTCAGTAAACACATTCCCTAAAGCCAGTCCCTGCGGAAGGGAGAGGGGCGCGCCTGGGGCTGGGAGGGGAGGTGGGGTCGGGGGAGCCACGGCACAGGGGCCACGCACCACTGCAGGTGTCCCCCAATGGGCCACACCAGGGAGGCTCTATGGAAGGAAGAAAGGCTGGAACGTGACTCCTGCTGAGATTTCCCCATCTCCTCGGGCAGGGGTGAGGCCGCTCGCTGGTGTGGTGCCAGCTCCAGCCGGGCACGCTGTGCACAGACCTCAAATGCCTTGTAGGTTGCACAGAGGCGAGCGGAACAGCATACACTAGCGCACTTCAACCTCACACGGAGACACAGCCTGGCCTTGTCCTTTACTGGGTCTGTGCTGCATCGGTGCCCATCTGCAGGCTGAAAACAAATACGTAGAAAACTGCTAATGCCACCACGTAGCTTACACTAGTGGGGCAGGCCCATGACAGGGGCACGCAACACAGTTTAGACCGTCAAGGGCAAATGCCTGGGGCACTGTGGGAGAGAATGCACACCGGACAGGGGAGGCTTGTGAGAGATGAGCTCCCGGGCCCAGTGATGGAACAGCTGGGTGGACACAGCGCATCAGTCTGCACCCAGGCTAGGGCCCCTCTTGGGGCAGGAGACCTCATAGAGCCACACTGCCTCCACCGGGACTCCTGACTGCAGGCCGTGCACGTGGCCAGACACCTGTGGCACTGAACGTGGGAAACCTGGCCCTGGTTCAGGTGGGTGTGGTTTTCGTGACCATGTATCCTCACTGCCAACAGCGAAAGCATTAACATGGGAGTGAGCGGCTTGTCCTTGGACTCGGCTCCCAGGCCCCTGGCCAGCGGCCAGCCTGGGAGGAAGAGAAAGGTGGCAGCACTGAAGGCGACTCCCATCTGCCGTGAAGGGTGCCAGGAAGAGGCGAGGGAACAGCCGGACCAGAAAGATCCAGGGAGCAGCTCAGAGGCCCCAGACGTGTGTGCGGCCCCTCTCCAGCGCCCCCCAGCGCCCGTAGACAGATGGGCTGCCTCACAGCTCTCGAGTCTCTCTGTCTCAGGTTAGCCATGCCCACTCGGCCTCAGCAGCCTGAGCGGGACTGACCCCATGTTGTACAAATCCCCATGGACACGTGGACCCAGGGTGGGGGCGAGAGAACGGAGCAAGGACGGAGGGTCCCAGGTCCCCTGGGAGGTCCCGCTGGCTCCTCCAGGGTTTCCATGGATGACAGGGCCAGCCCCTGAGCGGTGTGGGGCCCTTGGCCCTTGGAGGTGGCCAGAGTGCACTCCCAGCGGAGCAGCGTGGTTCCTTGGCAGGGAGCACACTTCTGAAGCTGGCCTCCGCAGGAGATGTGCAGGAACTTGCCGCTGGCACACGGCCGTGTCTCCCAAGTGTGAGGCGGGCGCGGGCGAGCCGCGCGTGCCCTCCGGCTGGCCGGCACCCCTGTGCCAGCTGCCAGCCATCAGCAGCACCTCCCTCGGTGGGGGGAGGAGCCCTGATGCCAGTATTACGCAGACAGAGCAAGTGACAATAAAGGGCCCGGCCCGTCTCCCTGAGTCCTCCCCCGTCGGGGCAGGCAAGCTGCTGGCAAAGGGAACCAGGTTTTAAGGTGGCAGGCAGCCGGCAGTCGGCTTCTGCCAAGGAGGAACTCCAGTCCCCAGCGGGAGGCGTGAGCTTCCAGTGCACACGCGGCCAGGAGATGGGCACAGCAGAACGGCGGCGGGTGGTGGAGAAGTGACACAGGTCCCCTCCCTTGACCTCCCAGGGAGGAGCGTGCCAACGTGACAGGGACCTGGGGAGCTGCTGGCAGCGGGCACAGGAGGGGAGGCAGGCCACGGAGGCCGGGAGAGAGGGCGGCTGGCTGCTCCCTCCGAGCCCCTTCACCGGCTCTGCACTTGGGCTCCTAGGAGGCGTCAGGCCCAGGAGCAAACCTCACCGCCCCTGAGAGAAGCAGAGGGAACCTCGGCCTCCCTGTGCCTGGTGCTGCCTCCACAGGGACCCTCCCCAGGGCTGTCTGCAGTCCCTCCCACACTGTGCCTGGCCTGGGAGGAAGCCAGGGCCGGTCCTGGCTCTCCCTCCTGCTCTGCACGCGGCTGCTGAGCTCAGCGTCTCGTGGCCGCCTCCGCTGGCAATGGGGCGCGTGCAGCTTCGTGTCCACGCACTGTTCTCCTGTCACTTGCTCCCAGGGAGTGAGGTCGAGTGTGCAGCGCAGGAGTGGCATCGAGAAGCTCTCGACCATGCGGTGCAGTGGGGGTGTGGGCCCCCAGAACCACCCACACTCCTTCATGTCTGAGTCCCTGGAACAACTGCCTCGCACTCGGACCCGCGGCTGGTGCCACGATGGCCCGGGGTACAGAGGGGTGGAAAGGAAGTATTCGGGGAGAGAGAAACGGGCTGGGACTGCTTCCCTGACAGAAGGCTGGCTGCAGGCAGGCGGCTCTCACAGAGGTGACGGGGCCGATGGTGGAGCAGCGCCAGTCCCCAGGGGAGGGTGTGCCGCGCTGTGGGCACTGCCGGGTGCTGTGGTGACATCACGCGGTGAGGGACAGGGCACGCAGCCCGGGAGGTGCTGCTGACACAGCTGACGTGCCCGTGAGACCATCCGAACGCGTCTTGCCAGGCGTGTACAATGATTACCGTCTGGAGGCAGCAATGCCGCATCCCAGGCAGTTCCGAAAGTTTGTGGGAAAGTGAACTAAAACATAAATCCATTTTGCTGCAAGATTTTTTCTTTTGAAATCTATACGCAGTATTTTTATAGCGCACACTCTCCACCTCGGGTGTTCACTGAAATCTGAAGGGAAGCCCAAGGAACCGGGGAAAGGTCCATCTCGGACAGGGTGGGCTGAGAAACAGGCAAAAGCAGGCCGCAACTCCGCGGCTGCTGGACCCCAACCCTAGCCCAAAGCTGTCTCCCTCGCTGCTATCTCGGCACCAAGGCTTGGCTACTGACCACGCAGCGCAGAGACGGACTGACAGGTGGAGAGCTCCAGGCTCGTGAGCACAGCCCTCACCGGCCTGTGTGAGCGAGCCTGCCTGGAGACCACAGCGCAGCCGGGCCGAGCAGCCGCCGCTCTCCGGACACACCGAGGGCGAGACGGACGGGAGGAGGAGGAGCCCCCTCTCCACAGGGTCCCCACCCACCCCTTGTACGGTGCACCTGCGGCTGAGTCCTGACGGCCCACGGGCGGCATCGTTCAGATGCCTGCTCTGTGCCCGGGCACTGCACTGAGCGTTGAGAGAGCAGCACAGAAGGAGTGGCACAGACACAGGAGAGAACAGAGAAGTGTGGAAACCAGGCTCGCGGCAGACGGCCAACACACAGCCGGCACGGACACGTACGTTTGGGTCTCAGGTCCGAGGCCTCGGAACCAGCGCCTTCCCCGGGAAAGCCGAGAGGCTCTGCCGCATCTGTGTCAGGAGGCGGGTAGGGTGGGGGTGGGGGCAGCACTAACTGGGGTGGGCCTCGAGCAGTGCCCCTGGGAGGCTTCTGTGGCACCTGCCGTCCGACACCTACGTGGAATCAACGGGAAGTGGTTTCAGAAGTCAAGCCACAAGATTCCAAGATTCCCTGTGCTGCAATGCAGAGTACAGTGTCACTCACCTCGCAGCAGGTGCACCCACGTCCAGCACCAACTCCAGCGGCTTCCAACGCGAACTTCAACCTCACTCCCCAGGAACCCCCGCGCTGCATGCCCTGTCCAGCCTCGGTCTGCACCCAGCCCCACCGCATCCAACACCGAGGCCAACAGGAGCCAGCACCTGGCCCAACCACACTGGAGCTTCCACTCTCACATCCACGGTGTCCCGTTTGGGAACCCTGCCCGGTGGCCATTTGCTTCTGGCAGGCACAGCCACACGAAGGCTCGCAGCTCCCTCCGCAGCTCCGCCCAGGTAACACAAAAGGAGCTCCAGCTGCCCACACTGGTCGCCCCAGGCTCACGGGGCTGCTGCTCAGCCACCGCCTTCTGCTTTCCCTACCGCACTGACGGCTGCAGACAGGGGAACCAGACACGAGGCCTCTCTCTCCCCGGCCCATTCGCTCCGTGCACCTCCCTCAGTGCCCCGGGCAAGTTTTCAGTGGGACGCGAGCTGGGCCCTGCGCCGCTGAGCGCCTGCCTGGAGCAGCCCCCAGCCCTCCTCTGTGCCGTCACTGGAGACACGCTGCCGTTTGTATTTGCGAAGGACTTTCTGGTGCTGACCAGATCTTGGAAAGGCAGTGGCTCAGTGTGACAAATGACAGGGATTGCCGGGGTCGCAGGCTACGCTGACTGAGCTATTTCTTTTAAAAAACCCTGTCTTCAGGCTTTGCAGCGTAGAAACTTCTGGTAGCTAACAGGGCCCACACTCCATGTCCTTTACCAGGTTATTAATAAAGATAAAAGACCAGAGTCTCTTCTCGGCAGCTGCAGCCATGTATCCCTTCTCTTGGCGACGGCTCTCTGTACGTGGGAACACGCTGACTTCCCAAGACGAGAGCATCGTGTCCTCCCTTGGAGCACGGACCAGGCAGGATGCGCCCAGAGGTGCTGCTGGCGAGCCCGGGCGAGCGCCGTCACACGGCACAGGCACAGACCCTCCGTGGACGGGAGGAGTGCTCCCTGGGACAACTGAAGCCTTAGGTGCGGACGATGCACCCACTATTCCCTTCCGGGGTTGCAGACATTAAGTCAAAGGGCAAACTCAGGGTGCCTAGGTGCACGAGGGCCTGGGGGGAAGGAGCTCGGTGCACACTCAGAACCAGGAGCCTGCGGCTGCCAGGCTGCCCCGCCCCAAGCCCTCCCTGCAGACGTGTTTGCTCCCACGGAAGTGAAACAATCAAGGTGAAGGACTGCAACGTAACTAAACGCCCGCTCCTGAGCCCGGGGCCTCCTTCCCAGGGCTCCCCCTTCTCTTGGGATGTCGGGATCCTGGCCACACAGACGGAGGCGTCTGAACCAGGGGTGTGGGGCGGTGCAACACCCCGCTCATGCCGGCTCCTCCCGGCTGAGTGTTCCTTAGCCAAAATGCTTAGGACCACACGTGTCTTAGATTTCAGATCTTTTTTCCCTGATTTTGGAATCTCTGCATATACACAATGAGCCAAATCTCAATACAGCTTTCATTTTCGTTTCTTGAGGACCTATATACATCGCCTGAAGGTGATTTTACACAACGGTTTACTTAAATTTCTGCATGAATCCAAGCTCCGTGGTGTGGAACTGTCTACTTGGGAGTTTGGAGTTTGGGGCACTTCTGATTGGAGGTTTGGGGCTGGGTGTGCTCCACGGGCATCAGCCCCACGGGGGCTGCGCTCTCTCAGGACCGTGGGCACCACCTCCAGCTGCTACTTCTCACACGCAAACGTCTGGGCTTTCCCCGCCCTCCCCGCTCCAGGAGCAGACACATCGCCCACCAGCAGCTGAGTATTTCCAGCCTCTCTCTCCCCGGGTTAGTGTCGTTAGGGCCGCAGGCGCGGCCAGGTTAAGAGCAGGTGCACCCCTGGCACTGTAAGCACAAACGGCAGGTGCGCGCCCTCGCTGCGCATGCGCACCACTCACCCACTGCGCTCTTCCTTTTCTCCTCCGAGTCCTCAGTGCGCGAAGGGACCAGGGGGCTGGGCGGCGGCGGCTGGGGCGGAGGGGGCGCTGGCGCCCGCCGCTTCTTCTTCTGCAAATCCATCTGCGACCCCAGAGACACCTACGAAGCAAGGAGAAACAGGAGACAGCGCCTTGAGAGTGGTTCGGGGAGGGGTTCCGGCTCCCGGCGGTGCACCTGGCGGAACGTGGGGTCTCCAGTTCCAGGGGCGCCCTGGGCAGGCTGGCATCTGGCGGGGCTGGCTTCCCGGGGCCCGTGGTCAGCCTTCTGGAGCGCACCCGCGAGGAGTCCCCTCGCTTTTAAGGAAAGGTGACATGGAAATTCCTCCTGGAACTCCAAGAGGGGCGCCGAGAAGGGACTGGGAGGCCTGGGGCTGGCCCCGGGAAGGCGGCCTTGCAGCCAGAGATCTGCCACCCTGCTCGGAGGCCAAGGCAGAGGAGACCCCCAGCCCTGAGGGTCACAGCTGGGCGAAATGGGGGGCCCAGGTACCCTCTCCCTGCCTCAGGTCAGCCAGAGTTCTCGGCCATTGGACGGCTCTGGGTAAGGCTTAGCCAGGCGTCATTCGTCCCTGCGGGTTCAAGTCAGGGCACCAGCCGGCACCGACAGGGGGCCAGCACGCCTCGCACCCCAGGACCAGGGTTCCCTGACCTTTCCAGGCCCAGCCTGCAGGGGAGGCCGACCAACACCGCCCGCCTCCGTCGGATCCAGGTGCTCTTTGGTTACTGACACCGGCTGCGCCAGGCCTGGACAAAACCTCACGACCGCAGGAGGAAAACGCCCCTTCCTGGGCAGGGCCTGGGACTTGGTGCGTGCATGCAGACGCGTGTGGGTGCTCAGTAATGCGCTCACTGCAGAAGCCACAGCGCACAGAAAGGCAGCCGACGGTCGCCCTGCTGTGTTCCCTCAGCGGGAACCGCAGCTTACAGGTCCATGATCCAAGCACAGCATCGCAGGCATCGCGGATGCGGCTGGGGGGCGGGGTCTACACAAATATTCCAGGACCTGGAGAACTACAAAACCCTCAACATTTCTGAGCCCGAGTGTTCTGCAGGGAGTGCGGTCAGCCCACACCACTAGCTGTTCATGCTTTTCCCTCCTTCTGCTGAAACATGATAATCGTGCCCCGCGTGTCTGAAGTCGCGTGCACTGTGCATTCAACATACGCAGTAACAGCCAGCTGCCCCCCAGAGCCTGGGGTCAGGACAGAGCCGGCCCAGCACCTGCACTGCAGCAGCGGCCACTTCCAACCCTCCTTTCTTTTAGCATCGACTCGGTGTTTCTAGATCACAAGCTTATTGTGCTATTTGATTTTTCCACGTTAGATGCTGGGTTTCTCCAGGAGATGGGGATCTAATCTCAGTGTCTGTCTGTCTGTCTGTCTGTCTCTCTCTCTCTCTCTCTCTCTCTCTCTCACACACTCATTTTCCCCAAAATCATAGCACAAGAGTTCGTTGCATTCGTATTAACTCGCTGCTCAGGTCTTCGGAAGTTCACCCTTACCAGTGCCCTTGCTTTCTGCCGTTTCAGTGACCTGTGGTCATTGTGATCAACGGGAAGTTCCGTAAATGATTCACACAGGTGGCAACTGCGTTCCATTCCTTGTAGTGTGATGGGATCCCACACCGTCCTGGGACAGGAGCCACCCCTTGTCCTGGCATCTGCCCCTCCCGCTGGTCACTCCTATCAGCTCCCTGTCAGCGACCCAGAGCTGCGCTCGAGTCACCCTTACTTTATTGATGACGGCCGCAGAGTTCAATAGCAAGCAGTGACGCTGGCAACTGTCAGTACGTCGTTGTAACGGCACTATTCTTACTTATCAGTAACTTCTTACTTTATCATAGATGGTTTGTATGGGACAGCACAGGACACGCCAGCTCCCCTGGGGGCTTGGAACGGACTCCCCAGGACAAAGGCTACAGCAGACACTGCAGTGTGTCAGGCAGAAGCGTTCTTCAAGAATCCGCTGCTCAGCTGAACGCCGAGTGTGCTCACACATGGTCTCTGGCTTACCCGCCTCCCCTGAGCCCTGTCTCCTCGTCCTCCCTTGTTTCCAGGGTCATCCATCTTTCCTCCATTTTGAAACGTCTCTGAGTCATTCCAGCAGCTTTCTGGTCAGGCTGTGCACCAGGAGGACTTCTGAGGCCCTGAGAACCTGAAGTCTCTCTCCTGTCGCAGGCGCAGCCAGTCAGGGTCCCTTGGTTCCCTGCTTCTGGGCTGGGCGCCTGGCCCTGACTGCTGGGCAGGGGTGCAGCTGAAGGCCCCCTGGTGGGCACGTTCCTGAGCCTTGAGGGGTTTTGCTGCCTCCTGCTGGCCTCTCCCACGGCAGTCAGGTGTCAGGGACTTCTCTCTTGGGGCTTCCAAGGTGTCTGCTGTCTACTGGCAATCGCCATTGCTGTGTCTCCCTTCCTCTTCCTCACGGTGGATTTATAAAAACCCATTACTCGTTTTCATGGCATGTTGGGAGGGGAGATTTTTTAGGTATTTCCTTTCATATTTTTTTCTGCTTCACTGAGGCATAATCGGCAAACACCAAAGTATCATTGATTCACACACACATTGTAGAGATGTGGCTGTACAACCGGACAATGTGATGTATTGTGCACTGGGAAGTTGTCACCACCATCAAACTATTTACACACCTATAGATCAAGCTGCCGTCTGCTTTTTCTTATTTTGTGGTAAGAACACTAATACCTACTCTCTTAGCAAAATGTAAACTTTCTTAAAGATTTATTTATTTGAAAGTTACAGAGCAAGAGAGGGACACAGATGGAGAGGGAGGGAGAGGGGGTGTGGGGGGGGAGAGAGAGAGAGAGTTTTTAAAATATCTGTCTGTTGTTCCATCAGAGTGATGAGCCATGATCAGCTAAATTAATCCCTCTGCCTTCAGACGAGTACAAAGGCTGGTTTTGGCTATTTAAAAGTTAAACTTCTTAAAACAATCTTGTAATTTTTTTTCATGCATTTACTTTTCTCATCCTTTGAGTTTTTAATACATTTACTGTAATTTCTGAAGAGTATGTTCAATTCAGAGCAAAGACGCTGGATTCTAAAATTGCTATCCTGATTTTAAGAATCCTTGCACAGGAGGAGTGAGCAAGATGGGAACAGAGGGACCCCAGACACACTCCCCACAGCGACCCTGACCTAGCAACAATTCACAGTGCCGAACGCATCTATGAGAACCCTAGAAACCAGTGAGGCCACAGCATCCCAGGCAGGCTCGGAGCCAAGAACAGGCATCCTGAGAGGTAAGAGAGCCACTTCACCTCGCCTGTGCCAGCAATGCCCCTGTACCACCTCAGCTCAGCAAATGGGAAGAGCCCCAGTCCAGGCCTTCTCTCTCGGGAGGGAGAGAAGGACAGAACACCTGTCCGGCGTCCTGGCTTTGCAGGGGCCTGCCTGAAGGCCAAGCAGCTGGCACCCTCCAGACGCTGGGGCCACTGAGAAAGGAGAGCCCAGAGGCAGGTTGTGGCACCTGGGACCGGGCAGTGCCGTGGAGAGAGGCTGGCACCGCCCATGGGCTTGGAGGAAGCCTGGCTCACGGCTCAGCCCTGGGGAGGCGTGAGAGGAGCAGAAAGCACACATGATGTCCCAGGCCTCCAGAGAAGACTGCCCACGGAACCGCCTTGTCGGAGAAGTGAGGCAGAACCGACGCTGTGGACGGCGGGGGCAGCTGCACAGGGAGAGCAAGAAACCTGCAGGCCCAAGGACGGCCACGCGAGGGAGCCCGTGATGACACCCACTGACCCACGGAGGCGGGGGGCCTGAGGGTGTCCAGGTGGTAGGCTGACGTGGGCTCACCTGTGCAAAGCCTCTCTAGAAAGCCTGGGGAAGACGGCTGTGTTTTTAGAAGCACACATCACAGAACACAGGAATGAAACCAGTCTCCAGGGAGCAGTCCTCCCGAGGTGGAGATGTGGGACCCGGGAAAGGACTCCACTTACAAATACGAGGCACTGGGAAGCACAGTGGCGGCTGCCAGCACACGGCGGGGTGTGTGTGTGTGTGTGTACGTGCTGTGTGTGTGGTATGTGTGCTGTGTGTGCTGTGTGTGCTGTGTGTGGTGTGTGTGTGCTGTGTGTGTGTCACTGATGAGCAGGCATGAAGTTTCATTGACACGCACTGAAAACGTCCTAGATTTGTCCGATGCAGGGCACACACGGCGAGCACAGCCATGTATCTAAAATGGTCAAGACTGTGCATTTACTGAATGATAAGAAGAACCCTGTCATGTGATTGTGGAAAAATCACCAAGACTCTGTCCAGGCCTCGGCGCTTTGGCCCAAACTGGCAATGTGTAAGCGGCTTCTGGGCCTGGGAGCTGGTGTGGAGGGGTGAGTCCAGCACCTAGGAGCCCAGCCTGGCCTTGGACCTGTCAGGGCAGGATGCTGGGCCTTGCCTGCACCTGGACCGCGATGGCCCAGCCTCTCCAATCCTCGCTGGCTGCTGATGGCAACGCTGAAAGTGCAAAGCCTTGCTCTGGTCCTGGACTTCAGCCTTCAGCGTGGATGTCTACCAGGTCATGAACTGAGGACGCCGGTGCTGTGGCCTGCCTGCCTGTAATGGTCCGAGTCCACACTGCTCAGCCTCTTCTTGAGCTAAGTGGGAGAATCTGTCCTCCAACGCGTCAGCAAGGAGCCCCTGGGCCCGCGCTGCATGGGTAGGACCACAGGGGACCCAGCAAGGAAGACCGTCACTTACTTCCTCTGTCCACAGTCCAGCAGAGGACAGACAACCCGCAGCTCTTACCCAGTCGAATAGTCAGGGTCCTGGGACCCGTCTGGGGACTTTGTGTTTCCGGGGGCATCAGCAGTGCCCGGGCTCACTGGGGTGCACGATGCACCAATGCAATGGGTTCAACTGCACACATCTGCACCACGGCCCGGGGCTCACTCCTGCACATCTGTACCACAGCCCTGGGCTCAGTCCTGCACACATCTGCCCCATGGCCCTGGGCTCACTCCTGCACACGTCTGTACCACAGCCCTGGGCTCAGTCCTGCGCACGTCTGCACCACGGCCCTGGGCTCACTCCTGCACACATCTGCCCCACGGCCCTGGGATCACTCCTGCGCACGTCTGCCCCACGGCCCTGGGCTCACTCCTGCACGTCTGCACCACAGCCCTGGGCTCACTCCTGCACACATCTGCCCCACGGCCCTGGGATCACTCCTGCGCACGTCTGCCCCACGGCCCTGGGCTCACTCCTGCACGTCTGTACCACAGCCCTGGGCTCACTCCTGCACACGTCTGCACCACGGCCCTGGGATCACTCCTGCGCACGTCTGCCCCACGGCCCTGGGCTCACTCCTGCGCACGTCTGTACCACAGCCCTGGGCTCACTCCTGCACACGTCTGTACCACAGCCCTGGGCTCAGTCCTGCGCACGTCTGCACCACGGCCCTGGGCTCACTCCTGCACACGTCTGTACCACAGCCCTGGGCTCAGTCCTGCGCACGTCTGCCCCACGGCCCTGGGCTCACTCCTGCACACGTCTGTACCACAGCCCTGGGCTCACTCCTGCGCACGTCTGCACCACGGCCCTGGGATCACTCCTGCGCACGTCTGCACCACAGCCCTGGGCTCACTCCTGTGCACGTCTGTACCACGGCCCTGGGCTCACCCCTCTGCACATGTGTACCACAGCAATGCCATGCAGAATTCTGGCATGCTTCTACGCAGTAAGAGATAATTAGAGGAGGGCATAGGAGAGCGTTTCTGGTCCACCTGGTTTGGAAGAGCTGTTTCGCTCACTGAAAGACAGCTTGGCTCGCTCCCCGGTACAAGATCTGCAGAAGCATGGAAGCCTGGGAGACGTTGCCAGGTCGGCCCCACCTGGCCACCCCGCTTCCTCCGGAGTTAATCACACCTGTGCCACGTTTAACACACACCACCCAGCTCTCAGCCGCGCCTCCACCTCCAGTCGGTTAACTAAGACGACAGGCTTCACAGGTGCTCGGCTGGGTCTGTCTGAGACCACGCAACACAGACGAGATCCAGCAGGAGGAGGAGCGCGGGCAGGAAGCTCGTTACGCTCAGGCTCTGAAGCACAAAGGTTCCGCGTATGGATTTGCAGACTCCAAGAGAGCACCGTGAAGGCCAGCAGTGCAGAGACTGAAACGTGGGCCGAGGGAGCCGGCCCGGTCTCGTGGCTGCCCCCAAGGGGGCGACTTTACCCTCTTATCTGCCAAGAGACTGAGGCACGGAAGACTCCCTCTCCGGCCACACGGCCAGTCAGTGGCAGAAACGGGATCTGGCCTTGTCTGACGCCGAGTCCGGGCCTTTCAACGCCACGCAGGCCGACGGCCGAGGGAGGAGCAGCTCTGCAGTTCCCAGCGGAAGCGTCTACGGAACCGTCAGTGACCAAAGCCCCGAGCGAAGGCTTCCCCTGCGGGCCCAGTGCGAACCACTGCGTGCCGGAGGCGGCGCTGGGAAAACGGCTCTAGCTGAGGCCAGCCGTGCGTGACTCCTCGGGCAGCACTGAACACCCGTCTGCTTCTGTCCCCTCTGCCTCCCAGAACCAGGAGACGCAGTGACATCCGTTGGAAAGTGAGGCCTTGGGAGGCGATGAGGGCATGAGGGAAGCACCCCGGCAAAGGCAACCCCAAGCCACCCCCCAGCTCCCTCTCCGCCCTGTGAGGACGCAGCCTGCACACGGAGATCCGCTGCCAGACACCAAGGCTGCCGGCTCCTCGGTGCTGGACGTGCCAGCCCCAGAACAGGGCGACGCAGGCGCGTGCCGTTGAGCAGCCAGGCTGCGCCAGGCTACGATGCATTTGCTGCAGCAGCTCCCGGGGACCATGGAGACCCCTCCTGCTGGTCACTGCTGATCTCCCCAGGTTCCCCTGCAGCAGGAGCCGTTAGCTCTCCTGGTCTTCCGAGACAGCACCCGTGCCCCTGTGCGCTCATCCTGCCAGCCACACGCAGACCAGCACGGAGGTCTGGAAGAGCGGCAGTGGGAGGGATTGCCCAGCCGGGCAAAGAGCCAGCCGCAGCGGGAGGTCAGGACCTGCCCTCTTGATGGGGGGTGGGGGTGCACATGGCAGTGGCAGGCAGGGATTCCCCTCCTGCTGGGAGGGGTTAGGAGGTGAGTGTGGGTGTGGGTGTGGGGTGAGGAGGTGAGTGTGGGTGTGGGGTTGGGAGGTGAGTGTGGGTTTTGGGTTGGGAGGTGAGTGCTGGGTGTGGGGTGAGGAGGTGAGTGCTGGGAGGGGTTAGGAGGTGAGTGTGGGTGTGGGGTGAGGAGGTGAGTGTGGGTGTGGGGTGAGGAGGTGAGTGCTGGGAGGGGTTAGGAGGTGAGTGTGGGTGTGGGGTGAGGAGGTGAGTGCTGGGAGGGGTTAGGAGGTGAGTATGGGTATGGGGTGAGGAGGTGAGTGCTGTGTGGAGTTAGGAGGTGAGTGTGGGTGTGGGGTGAGGAGGTGAGTGTGGGTGTGGGGTGAGGAGGTGAGTGTGGGTGTGGGGTGAGGAGGTGAGTGTGGGTGTGGGGTTAGGAGGTGAGTATGGGTGTGGGGTGAGGAGGTGAGTGTGGGTGTGGGGTTAGGAGGTGAGTGTGGGTGTGGGGTGAGGAGGTGAGTGTGGGTGTGGGGTGAGGAGGTGAGTGCTGTGTGGGGTTAGGAGGTGAGTGCTGTGTGGGGTGAGGAGGTGAGTGTGGGTGTGGGGTTAGGAGGTGAGTGCTGGGAGGGGTTAGGAGGTGAGTACTGCACATGACATTCTTGCCTCCATTTCTCAGCTTGGGAGCTGCCTGGTTTTCTGATGTTCGGTGATTTCTCTCATTCTTTTTTTTTTTTTATAATTTTTTTTGACAGGCAGAGTGGACAGTGAGAGAGAGAGAGACAGAGAGAAAGGTCTCCCTTTGCCGTTGGTTCACCCTCCAATGGCCGCCACGGCTGGCGCGCTGCGGCCGGCGCACCAGGCTGATCCGAAGCCAGGAGCCAGGTGCTTTTCCTGGTCTCCCATGGGGTGCAGGGCCCAAGCACTTGGGCCATCCTCCACTGCACTCCCGGGCCACAGCAGAGAGCTGGCCTGGAAGAGGGGCGACTGGGACCGAATCCGGCGCCCTGACCGGGACTAGAACCCGGTGTGCTGGCGCCACTAGGCGGAGGATTAGCCTGTTGAGCCGCGGCGCTGGCCTCGGTGATTTCTTTCATTCTTTCTCAACTTTATGGAGAAGCTGGAAGCAGGGAGGACCTCTCAGTGTGCGTCACTGACACCCACAGTTCATGCCCCAGGGTCACTTGGGAACTGCACGGTGAGAGGACATCACGCGCCGGCCACAGAGGCAGGCCAGTGCCCTCCCTGCTCAGCCAACACCGTTCCTCCCTGAACTCCCCCTCTTCCCGGGTTTCCTGGGGACCTGTGCGCCAGCAGATACACAGCCCTCGCAGGGGGTTGGTCCCTGCTGCTGCCCCGAGTCCCTGGGCCGGAGGAGGATGGGGGCCCCTCCTGCACCGGGGCCTGCACAGGGACCGCCTTGCCGCATGCCTCTGGGGTCCTCTCACTCAGGTCCCTGACTGTGCAGCTCAGCCGCGGAGCCCTTGCCTAAGACGGTCAGTGCCCAGGCCCAGGCAGGCCACGGCCGTCAGGGCCCATGCAGGCTGCCTTAGCGAGTTCTGTTCCAAACACAGACACAGCATGCATGTTCTGGATGCCAGCGGATTCTGCCACTCCTTAGCCCTCTGCCACAACCACGATCGACACGGGAAAGTGAGATGCGAGATGTGGGAGACCCTGGCACCCTCACCGTCCGCTGGGGTCAGGACCCCCAGCAGATGCAGTGCATGAGGGGCCGCGCAGGGTCCTTCCGGGGGTGCACTGTTCCCCAACCTGGAGTGAGAGCCTATTTGGGGGTCCACCCACCAAGTTCTCCTGTAAGAGCTGGATTCTGGCAGAAGGGACAAGCAGGTGCGTGAAGACAGGTCAGCAGAGGAAGGAAGCAAACGCGAGGCTCGCAGGCCGCGCAAACTGGCTGCACTCCGAAGCTCCCCACGTTGTAACCACGCAATGCAAAGCAGACCCCAGGAGCCACACCGCTGCCGTTGATAAAGCTCCCGTTAGGATAGCAGGCTGTTAACTTCATCTGGTCTCCGACACGCCATCCCCTCTCACAGAACATTCTCTGCTGGGGGCTTCCTTAGTGACTGGAGCTCTCAACGTCACCTGAGTCCAAGGATTAAAATCGCCCAAGCGGCTCCTTGACCATGGGGCTCCTTGGCCAACACAGGTGGCGCGAGGGAAAAGCAGGAAGGACGCTCTGCCTTTTGCTGGGATTCCATCAAACAGTGGATTTTGAAAAACGCGGTTTTCGATGGCTGGCGGAGTCCTTTCTAAGGAAATCAGCCCTTTTCAATATTATCTGAAGCCACTTCTGCACCGGCCCCTAAAGTTTTGGTTTACTGGCAGTGCAGAACAAAGCTGAACCAGAGAGAACATTACAGCCACTAATACAACCAATACTTGTCTACAGCAATGCAGCCCGAGACGGGGCCGGGGCACCTCCGCCTGACCTAAGTGTACGCTCAGCGGCTCGCAGCCCTCCTCGGCTGCAGCCCAGGTGAGACAGCAGGGCAGCCTGGCAGGCGTGCAAGCCTTCCACGGTCACTCCCTCCGGTCCCAGGCCCGGCCTGTCACGTGGCCAACAACGACCGGCCAGGAACACCTGAAACCCAGACCCTGGGTCTGCAGGAGACGGACACCTCTCTGTCCACGGGGAGGAGCTGGAGTCCGGCAGGCCCTGCATTTGCTCCGAGGCTGGGTCGGGAGCACCTGTCAGACAAGGCCAGGAGGGCCCTCCCTTCCCTCAGCTCCACCCCCAAAGCTGGGCGGGTGCTCTCCTCCCTGTCTGCACAGCTAACATCTGAGGGCTATAGCTTGAGGATCTCAGATCCAGAAGAAACATACATTATGTGTTCAGCTGTGCATTTAACATCTTCCAAAACAACAACTTCAAATAACCAAAGACATCACAGTTAGCCAGAAAACCCACACTCACACGGTCCCTACACCCCCGGGGCACACGGCCCCTACACCCCCGGGGCACACAGCCCCTACACCCCCGGGGCACACGGCCCCTACGTCCCCCGGGGCACACGGCTCCTACATCCCCCGGGGCACACAGCCCCTACACCCCGGGGCACACGGCTCCTATGTCCCTGGGGGCACATGGCCCCTACACCCCCAGAGCACACGGCTCCTACATCCTCAGGCCGTCTTACACTACTATTCCCTGAGGAATGGAAGGGATCCACATCCCGCTGCATTAAGGTGGTGCCAGCTGTTCACAGGTTTTGCTATGTGAAGAAATGATCAGGAGGGGATTCCAGGGACGGCTCAAGCCACCCTACAGAGCCACCATCCAGGCCCAGTCTGCGTCGGGAGCAGGACGTCACTGCAGACGGCAGACAGGTGCACAGGTGCACTCGTCCTCACACCACAGAAGGCGTCTGCCTTCTGAGAGATGGCGAGAACAGAACACCAACAAGGCTGTGCAGGACACTGCACTCCTGTTGTCCATCTAACATGGGACAAAAGGATCAGACTAAGGAGAAACCCAACCTGGGAGTCTCTCTCAAAGTATTCGTCCCCAGCCTCTGTCCCTGAAAACCCGTTTTTCCTGACTCCAGGCTTCGGAGGTGGCAACTGTGTGCTTGGCATGTGCGTCCCCGGCTGCCACACGGCCAGTTCTGATGGGCGTCAGAAATTTGCCACCTGGTTTGTCACTCTCAGTCATGTGCCAGGTTTATTTTCCACATTGTACTTACTTATATCTGAAAATATTTCACGCCTTTGTATCCATACAGGTTGCCTCTTGAAACCTAGTACCAGAGCCACTGTAGCATTTCAACCGCCTTTGTAGAACACAGCAGGCTCTCGAAATACTCACCTGAACAAATGTCTACACCACGGCCAGCGCCCACTGCATCTCCATCACAACCCCAGTGTCTGTCTACACCATGGGCACCACCCACTGCTGTTTCCAACGCCACAACCCCAGTGTCTGAGTGTCTACACCATGGCCACCACCCACTGGAGCCTCCTTCTCTACAACGCTCAGTGTGGCTCTGAGCTGTTCAAGCCTGTGTCAGTACTGGTAAGTTGTATTTTTAAGGGATGTGTCCATTTTATCTAAGCATTCAAGTTTGTATAACATGCACATTTCCTAAATGTCTACGCAATGCTATTCGCAAGCCTTCTCTCATTCCAACGCTGGAATCGAGGTCTCCCTTTCCCAGTCTGGTTTCAGGGAAGTGCTTTGAGGTTCTCACTGAGCCTGCACTTCTGTCGTGGGTTTCTTCATTCCTGTTCTTACCGCTGTTGTTGCTCTCCTTCTTTGGGTTTGTTGTTATTTTACTAGTAGCTGTTTCTCTGATGTGACATATTTTAACTTTCTCTGGAAGCGCTGGTGTAGCTGCATCCCCAAATCTTGTTCTATTTTGATTTTCATTCAGTTTTTTTTTTTAATTTGACAGGCAGAGTTAGACAGTGAGAGAGAGAGACAGAGAGAAAGGTCTTCCTTCCATTGGTTCACCCTGCAAATGGCCGCTACAGCCGGCGCTGCGCCGATCTGAAGCCAGGAGCCAGGTGCTTCTCCTGGTCTCCTATGCGGGTGCAGGGCCCAAGTACTTGGGCCATCCTCCACTGCCTTCCCGGGCCACAGCAGAGAGCTGGACTGGAAGAGGAACAACTGGGACTAGAACCCAGCGCCCACATGGGATGCCAGCACCACAGGCAGAGGATTAACCAAGTAAGCCACATTGCCGGCTGGCCCCTTCATTCAGTTTCAAACAGCTTCTAATTTCCTTTGTAATTCCAACTTTGTTATTTAGAAATATGCTATTCACTAAGTGTTTGAGGTTTCTCTAAACACGTACTTGCTCTCTAATTTAACGCTGCACGTGATATGAATCCTATCAAACGTTCGAAGACTGGCGAGTGCGCCGCGCTGTGCTTGTGGGGTGAGTGCCGCGTGCGCTTCGTGGAAGCACACTGAAGCTGGCAGTGCCACGCAGCTCCTCTTGCATCTGTACTCTCTGCCTCGTCGTTCTGAGGGATCGTTCCTTCCCGGCTGTGACTCTCCAGCGTGGCTGCTGGTTTGCCTGCTGCTTTCTCCAATGTTGCCAATTTTTTCCTCCTAGGCATACAGGATTGCTACACTGACGGCTTGGTAGTTGTGAGACACCAGTCCCTTTCTCTGGAGTAGCAGCCGCTGGCGCTGCACTGTTGTTCTGTAAGATCAGGAGCACAGACACCAGAGACCCCAGCGTGAAGTGCACACCGGGCAGGCTCTGGCCCCTGCAGGAGCAGCCGCAGCCGCAGCCGGTGACGCCCCAGCCATCCCCACTGCCCTCACATTTGCTTTTACTTTGTGGGGCGCGTAAGCAAGAGGGGCAGGTTGTCATCACACGTTTTTCTGTAGATGCCGTGGAGACAGGCTCCTCTAGCGGGAGAATGACAGCAGGTGGGACCCAAGAACGTGGTCTGCACCTGCCAATCACACAGTCTGCCAGCGCTTCCTAAGCCCTGGCTTCAGGAAGTGACACCCCCAGCCCCAGCCGAACGATACCCTGACGGCTTCTCCTACGGCCTGGAACACATGCTCCCTCTCGGGCTGTAGCAAGGAGTAAGGTGCACCCTGCTCTGCCCACCCCTGGCGCTCGGCCTGCATGGTGAAGATGGGCTGGAGTTGCAGAAGCTGGGGACACAGCGGAGAGGGGCTGCCCGTGGGCTATGCACGCTGGAGCCGGGCCTCCTTCCCTTTGAACAAGCCCTGGCTGTGCATCCTTGCCTCTGGCACAGCAGGAAACATTCGGAAGTCTCTGGGAGGCAGCAGAGCTCACGCGCCACGAGCAGCTTTCCGGAAGTGCAGGGGGCCACCCTCCCTTGCCGAGACTCGAAGCGTCTCCTATTCAGTGTCAGCACAGTTCCACGGGCCAGCCTGGTCCTGCGGGGGCCGTGTCAGGTGCACCTGTAAGCCAGGAGCAAGTCAAGGGTCCGAAGGTGGGCAGCAGTGCACGGCGGATGAGCCTGTGCCCCTCCTGGCCCGGGCACGCGCACTTGTCACATTGCAGCTCTCTTACGATCTCGCCCGTCAGCCTCAAACCCAGGGAAGCTCGCGGGGAGAGCTGCTTCGCTGCTTGCCTCTGAAAAACGCGGGATGTCGGAGTCGCCAGGGCTGGGCTTCGGGGCGGAACTGGCGCTGCCGGGGCTTGTCCGTCCTCACCCGGGAACCTCGTCCTCACCTGTTTCACTTGCCATCTCGTCGCCTTGCAGCCTCCTGCGGTTCATCTGGTGTCTTCTCTGGTTGTTCACTGCCTACTCAACGTCCTTTTGGTTTAAAACAGGTTTCCTAAAACATTGTTTTACTGATTCTGACAGTCCCGATGACTCCAGCGATAAATGCGGTGACGGGACGCGTGACAATTCACAGCAGAAAGCGGCTCAAGGTGAACGGGAACACGGCCTCCATCCGCCCACAGCTGTGACGGCACCACTCGAAGAAAGCCAGGTTCTTTAGCAGCGGCTCCCTCGTGGCTGGAGCGTGCAGGCGAGTCCCCCGCCCGGGCTCGGGCTCGCACTCACGAAGGAAGAGACCTGAGGTGCTCCCCACAGGTGCTCCCCACACTGGTGCAGGCTGCCCAGGAAGCCTCTCCACGACAGCGTGGAACCTACAAAGCAGTCAAGTTTCTACGGGAAAAGGAAGGTTTGGTGTCACAACCGCGGCCTGGGGCGGGTTGAACTCCGGTCTTCGGCAATGGTGACCCCGGTCGTGACTCAGTGTGCATGCACTCCCTCCCAGGTGAGACCGCTCGCTTACAAACTCCTCCCCACGTGCTCTCCGTGCTTGGGGAGTCTTGCTGGCTTTGAAAGCACTGCCACCAGCTGTGTGCGCACAACAGCGCCTCGCAACAACCCTGGCTAAGTGGGCGCAGGTGTGTTGGCTCAGTCCGGGGAGAGCAGAACTCAGAAAAGCTGACTGGCACGTCCTTTGGGGTGGCTTGGCCAGGACTGTGCAGATCAGAGGAGAAAGGCCACATCGACGCGTCGTGCACTGCAGTCCTGGGTCACACGATGAGTCTGACCAACAGTAGTGCGCCACGCGACTAAACGGAACTGAAAAACCCGCTGCACCTGTGCCGTCAAAGACACCGCGACACCAGAGAAACGCACTACTCAGGCGCTGGTGGCAGTGCTGGCGTGCACACACCTGTCCCGCTGCTGGTCACACCGATTTCGGCACATACAGTTACACACACTACAGAAACGCGATCCTGATCCCAAATGACAGTTACTGGTTTGTGGATTCAACTGCACTAAAGGTTTTACCATTATTTTAAAGTGCTGATAAAAGGACGTCTACTGTGACACAGCCGGCCACGCTGCCCCAGCATGGGCCCCACACCTGGTACGTTTACCCCGTGTCTCGACTGAGCTGCACCATCCAGCGTTCTGTAAGTACACCCTGCGATGTGTGCACAGTGACAAAACCTCTGACAGCTTTCTCAGAGCACGTCCTGGGCACTGAGCATCACGTGACCGTGGAGAGCAGGACCACGCAAAATTTCCTACAAGTCCTGGCTCCAGCAGTCCAGACCTGCTCGGTGCTTTCAAAGCTGCTGAACTCCCGTGTCAGGGGCCTTTCCGTACAAGGGATGGACAACTCGGACCACAGTGAGCAGCTGCAGCCCCTCAGGAGTCCAGCAGGATGACCAGAGGGACTGAAAACGCATGGGTGAAGTGTGTGACTTGCTGTCAGATAAACCTACCCATTCAAAATGTGTCAAGTAGCAGTGGATCTTCTCAGGTTCACTGAAAACATGCGACCTAAAAACACTGCACAGGGCTGGCGCCATGGCGTAGCAGGCTAATCCTCCGCCTGTGGTGCCCGCATCCCATATGAGCGCTGGTTCACATCCCAGCTGCTCCTCTTCTGATCCAGCTCTCTGCTGTGGTCTGGGAGAGCAGCAGAAGATGGCCCAAGTCCTTGGGCCCCTGCACCCACATGGGAGACCGGAAGAAGCTCCTGGCTCCTGGCTTCGGATCGGCACAGCTCCAGGCACTGAGGCCATCTAGGGGGTGAACCAGCGGATGGAAGACCTCTCCTCTGTCTCTCCCTCTGTCTGTAGCTCTACCTCCCAAATAAAGTCTTTAAAAAAACACTACACACAAGGCACCTGGGGAGAGCATGTGCCATATCCAAGTGAAAGATTTCACTGACGAGTGCACCCTTTGACAGAAATGTGGAACGACTTACTTTGTGTCTAACGTGTGGTTGTGGTTAACCTAACCTTTCTCCACGCACAGTGCCGCTGCACCAGGAGCACGCACGCTGTAGCAACACCGGTCCCCACAGCTCTCCTCTCGCAAGGCTGAGGCTCCGGGCCCACGGAACAGCTCCCCACCCTCCCTCCCTCGCCCCTGGCCACCCCCACCCCACTTTCTGTCCTGTTATCTGACCACTCCAGGGCCTGATGTAAGGGGACTCACGCGGCTTACGTCTCCGTGACGGGCTTGCTGGAGCTGGCACTGATGTCCTCAAGGCTTGCCCTTCCGCGGCTGTCAGAGCCAACTTCCTCCTGCACCTGCTGTGCGCCACGCGCTTCCCTTTCCAGTGTCTTCCAGTGACGGACACTGGGGCGGCCCTGGCTGCTGTGCATAAGCTGTTGACAGCGATGTCTCCGGATCTCTGAGCCCCGCTTTTGATTCTTTTACTTCCAGAAGTGGAATTTCTTTCTTTCCTTTTTTTTTTTTTTTTTTTTTTTTTTGGACAGGCAGATTTAGACAGTGGGAGAGACAGAAAGAAAGGTCTTCTTTCCAATGGTTCACCCTCCAAATGGCTGCGCTGATCCGATGGCAGGAGCCAGGTGCTTCCTCCTGGTCTCCCATGTGGGTGCAGGGCCCAAGCACTTGGGCCATCCTCCACTGCACTCCTTGGCCACAGCAGAGAGCTGGACTGGAAGAGGGGCAACCGGGACAGAATCTGGCACCCCATCCTGGACTAGAACCCAGGGTACCGGCGCCGCAGGTGGAAGATTAGCCTAGTGAGCCGCGGCGTTGGCCCCAGAAGTGGAATTTCTGAGTCAGGTGATGATTAAATCTCCAGCTCTTTGTGGAGCTGCCGTAGCGTTTGCCGGAGACTGCAGCACTCTGCATCCCATCAGCAGTCCCAGGGCTCACCCGCTCTCCATCCTTGCCGAGGACTTCTGTTCCCACTGGTGGCGACCTCACTAGTGTCTCACCAGCTCGCCCCTCACCATCAGCGACAGCGAGCATCCTTCCGTGTGCTTGCTGGCCCTTCGTGTATCTGCTCTGGAGAAGGTCTATTCAAGTCCTTTCCTCCTGGGTTTTTTTTTTTTTTATTGTTGCTGAGTTGTAGAAGCTCTCCATATATCCTCTGCATTAATCCCTTATCAGATATATTATTTGCAACTACTTTCTCTACCTCTATAGGTTGTTTCTTTTACCTAATTGTGTGCTTTTTTTTTTTTTAAAGATTCATTTATTTACTCAAAAGGCAGAGTTAGAGAGAGAGGAGAGACAGAAAGAGAGGGAAAGGGATCTTCCATCTGCTGATTCACTCCCCAAATGACTGCAATGGCTGGGCCAGGCCAGGCAAAAGCCCAGGAGCCTGGAACTCCATCCAGGTCTCCGACGTGGGCGGCAGGGGCCCAAGCACGTGGGCCATCTTCCTCTGCTTTCCCGGCTTAATAGCAGGGAGCTGCATTGGAAGTGGAGCAGCCAGGACGTGAGACGGCACTCCTATGGGATACAGGTGTCACAGGCAGAGGTTCAACCTGCACCACAATGCCGGCCCCTATTTGTGTTTCTGCCGCAGAGGTAAAGGCCTCACAGAGATGAGAGCCATGTGACTGTGGTGGTGGAACAGAAGAAGCGTCACTAAACACGGAGGTAAAGAACCAGACGGAACAGAACCCACAAAGCTCAGTCCACGGTGCGTACTCTGCCCTCGGCCTCAGCTTCCAAGGCTGGCCTGTGCCCCAGTGGAGGAGGTGAGGGAATCTCACGTCCTAAGCTTGAAAAGCCGATTCCCGCTCCTACCTGCTGCTCGTCAGGCTGACCGCAAAGACTGCAGGTGCTCGCGTAGAAAGTGCAACACGCAGAGCTAAGAGGGGCGGGCAGGTCCCAAATCTGCATTTCTGTGCATGATGAGAAACGTGCTGACAGCAGGCACGAGGGACAGGGACAGGCGCAGCCACAGCGAGGAAGCGGCACACCGGCGCGCAAGTGGCGACTGGAACAGCTGTGGCTCTCGCTGTGCCATTAGACGTCAGCATGCAGGGCAGCAGCGAGGACCCCTCCGCTCAGATTTGATCAGCGGCCTCCCCGAGCTGCCGCAGTCACTGCAGCTGACACGCACCGGGCGCTGATCCCCAGATGCTTGCTGCCTTAGCACAGGTGTCAGAGGGGAAGCGCCGAGGGCTGTGCCTCCTGTCCCTGCACACGGAGTGCGAGCTGCCCAGTTTCCACCGTGCACAGCCCTTAGCAGCCACACTGTTTGCAAAGGCTCTGCAGGGTCGGGCACCGCCGGTGCTGGCCGCTGCCTGTGCCAAACAGGAACCCGCTCCCCCGAGCACCACGCCCTCCTGCTCGGCCAGAAGGAAACAGCCTGCTTGCCGGCGACCTCGGCAACCCCATCTCCAGTGTTTCACAAACAATGTTCCAGAACGTCATAAAGGCTGTTTGTGTTTCCACGTTCTAGGTGATAAACAAAACCTATAACTGTTACAAAAAGAATGAGTACAACTCCAGTTACACTGTTTTCCACTAGTTTTTAAATGCTACATACTTACTAAAAATAGACACATTTTCTATCTGGAACATTTAAAATAAGATAGTTTTATTTTTAATAAAGTGTAGACTCAAAGGTCACTAGGCTAGGCTCAGAAGAACCTGGCTTGCTTTCTTCTTCATTTCTGCCACGGCTTCTGGAGTTTTCTAAGATGCCGGAGGAGCATACCACGGGCTTCTGCAAATCAGGCGCAGTCCATAAGGAACGAAGCTAGCCCAGGAAATGGGCAGATACCACACCCAAGCTACAGATGCACTGCAGTGAGCTGCAGGTGCACTGGGGTGAGAAGACGTCCACGCCCGAGTCGCAGGAGCACTTCAGTGATGAGCAGACACCCACTCCGGAACTACAAGCGGCAGGGTAGTAAGTGGGCAGATATCATGCCTGAGCTCAGGGGCAGGGCAGCGAATGAGAAGACAGCCCGCCTGGGCTGCAGTGCACTGCCATGCATCTGACTCTGCCTACAGCCATGGCTCTAGCAGGAGTTTAATGCACGTTTCAGAGCCCCAGTTTATACCCTGCAGGGGGCAAGGCAGACGAGGTGAGCCCCATTTACTGAGAAGTTCCACCAACAGAACCGTGTTATCCTAAGAGCCTAGCAACCCTCGTCACCATCTCGGCAGTGCTGTTTACAAAAGGGTCCTTGGGAGGCGAGCCACTCTTCGCTGAGGCTGCCCACGTTCCACTGTGGTGTTGTTTCCAGGGAGCCAGCAGGCTGAGAGAGCGCCCCCTGGAGGGCCGGCTGAGGAACCTCTGCACTGAGAAAGCTGAGGACGCTGCACAGGGCAGAGCATGGCTGCGTCCCTCCGGCTTCATCTTCGCTCCCCAGGCAGCAAATACGTGACCTCCCCATCCATGGTAAGTAAGCAAGTGAGCTCTCAGACTTCAGACACTCGCTCTGTTTCAGGATCCCCACGTCCAACAAGATCCCGGGAGAAGTCACTGCGATGCCAGCTCCGGCCGCCCCCTGCCCCTGCACGGCCTCTACCCTGCCTGCTGTCGGCATCAGGGCCTGCAATGCGTGAAGTCTCCGCACAGGAATGGCCAGGTGAGCCCGTGCTGTCCCTGGGAGCTCCCTTCACCTGCGCCACCCTCAAAGCGCTTGCTGTTAGCACGAAGATAAAAACAGCATCTCGTCTAGTTTACGTGTAGACTGCAGATTAACCCGCACAGGGGATGTGCACAAGGCCTTCGTGGAGTGTGGAGTGCCTGGAACACAGCAAGCACCGAGCTGTCGTCAGGTGCTGTAACTGTTGACGGGACCCCAGGGCTGCTCGCCGTGACTGGGTGGCGGGGCCTGCTCTGCCCGGCAGCCCGGAACGGTCCTCATGCTGAGGGGACTTCCACCATCCATCAGGCCGGCACAATGGCCCCTCCCTGACCCAGCTCCTACGGATGTCCTAACCACAGCAGCCAGGTGCGCAGGCCGCCTGCTGGGACTCTCCACTCTCCATGCTGCCTGCTGGGAGGGACTTGGGAAGCATCACCTTCCCCCAGGGCAGTCCCTGGCCCCTAGGTAAAGATGGACTTCTGACGCTGACCACTTCCCTGGGGTGGCGATGAGGTGAATCTGAAGTACCTGCCACAGGTGGGATTGGCAGCTGCCGGGGGACCAGACGCACAGGTGGGATTGGTGCTCTACGGGACCAGACGTACAGGTGGGATTGCCCACTGCCAGGGGACCAGATGCACAGGTGGGATTGCCCACTACCAGGGGACCAGGCGCACAGGTGGGACTGCCCACTGCCAGGGGACCAGATGTACAGGTGGGACTGCCCACTAACAGGGGACCAGGCGCACAGGTGGGACTGCCCACTGCCAGGGGACCAGATGTACAGGTGGGATTGGCCACTGCCAGGGGACCAGGCGCACAGGTGGGACTGCCCACTGCCAGGGGACCAGATGTACAGGTGGGACTGCCCACTAACAGGGGACCAGGCGCACAGGTGGGACTGCCCACTGCCAGGGGACCAGATGTACAGGTGGGATTGGCCACTGCCAGGGGACCAGGCGCACAGGTGGGACTGCCCACTGCCAGGGGACCAGATGTACAAGCCCACCTCCCCCGGGCGGGGCCCTCTCTGTATGTTGCTCCAACATGACACCGGCAGCTTTGAAGGGGCTAAATCTGCTACCCCTTGGGGTCCTTACACCCTAGACTGGCTCTGTATGTAGGCGGGCATCCAATTCCCCCTCTCCTGGCCTGAATCCTATCCCCTGAGTATGTGGAAATCCAAGCCTCCAGTGTGGCTGGGCTCTGAGACACGACCTTTAGTGTAACTGAATTTGAATGGCTCGTCAAGGCAGGCTCCAGTCCACTACAACTGGCAACCTCATGAAAGGGGCCCTGTGGGGCTGCGTCGTGGCAGAGCAGGGCGAGCTGCTGCCTGCGGTGCTGGAATCACACAGGGGGCTGTGATTCGAGTCCCGGCTGCTCCACTTCCGATCCAGCTGCCTGCTAGTGGCCTGGGAACATCAGCGGAAGATGGCCCAGGTGTCAAGGCTGCTGTCACCCACATGGGAGACCAGGATGAAGCTCCGGGCTTTGGCCTGGCCCAGCCCTGGCTGTTGAAGCCATCTGGGGAGTGAACCAGCGGGTGGAGGACCTCTCTCTGTCTCCATGTCTCTCCCTCTCTCTATGTAACTCTTTCAAATAAACAATGTTTCCAATAAAACCAAAACTACAAAGGGAACCAAGGATGAGCGTGCATAGAAAAAGCCAGGACTGGAAGCTTAGCAGAGGCTGCAGGGAAACCACGTTGCTCACTCCCTGACCTTGGACTTCTGGCCTCAGAACTGGGGGACACCATGGCTGCTGCAGTCGTCCAGTCTGGGGTCAAGGCGGCACCCAGGGCTAGGTACCGCCTGCACTGCCGCTGCCTCCTAGGCACGGCCGGCACTCGGTGTGGCTGGGAGTCAGGCTGTGACCAGTCCATAGGGGGCTTCCTGAAGACTGTGTCTTGGTCTCGCCCTCTGGGGCAGGCAGAGTGGGCAGGGACAGGACGCTGCCCCGGGTGCTCACTGGGCTATGTCTGCCCCACAAAGCAGAGGCCGGCTGTGTCTCGGGAGAGGATTCTGTCATCTTAAAGGAGACCAGAACCACAGGGAGCCTATCAGGGAGATGCTGCACTCTGCTGAAGGCCAGGCCACAGCCAGGCCACTGCACTCACACGGCCACACTGCCGAAGGCCAGGCCGCTGCACTCACACGGCCACTCTGCCGAAGGCCAGGCCGCTGCACTCACGCGGCCACTCTGCCGAAGGCCAGGCCGCAGCACTCATGCGGCCCCACTGCCGAAGGCCAGGCTGCTGCACTCCCGCGGCCACACTGCCGAAGGCCAGGCTGCAGCACTCACACGGCCACACTGCCGAAGGCCAGGCCGCTGCACTCACATGGCCACACTGCTGAAGGCCAGGCCACAGCCAGGCCGCTGCACTCACATGGCCACACACTGCCACAGGCCAGGCCGCTGCACTCACACGGCCCCACATTGCCGCAGGCCAGGCCGCTGCACTCACGCGGCCACACTGCCGAAGGCCAGGCTGCTGCACTCACACGGCCATACGGCCAAAGGCCAGGCCGCTGCACTCCACGGGACACAGAGTCCCTCGCTGAGTCGTTTCAGACAACAGGACGGGGTGGGAGGGGAGGGCACTGCCATGGGGAACAGTGCTTGACGCGGCTTCTGTCCGAGGCTTCTGAATTCTCCATAAAGGGAAACATCACACCAGCCGCCCCAAATTACAAAACAAACACAAAAGCAGCCGAAGGTCTGCCAGGCAAGACTCCAGGGGAGGCCCCTTCCTGTCCAGGCGGCTGCAGGGATGAGGATGTGGCAGGTGCCTCGGTGGGACCGCGGGCATGAAGGCGTGGCCAGCCCACAGCACCCTCCAGGGGAACCATGAGCTGCCGAGTCACCCAGCCCTGCAAAGCACAGGTGGCAATGCACATCATGCCCTTGACCTTCGCAGGGATGTCCCCTGTGAAAGAGGAGGAAACACAGCGCTGCCAGGCGTCCCAGAACACACCGTGTGCCGTGCAGGAGACGCACGGGAAACCCGCAGCCCCGCGCACATGCAGCCATGCATGCGATTCGAGCGGATCCAAGCCCTGGGGCAGCCGTGTGCACACAGAAGCCACCCTGAGTCCGCCTGCAGCTGCCTTGGCAGGGCCGACAAGCGACTTCACAGGCCTTGTGCGTCCTGTGGGCTGGACGTCCTCACCCTGGGAGGCCTCAGCAGGTGGAGGGGGCAGGTCCTGGGCCCTGGGGAACAGCCCCTGCGGCGAGAGCTGCAGGGCGCAGCCTAATCTGCTCACACTCAGCCCCTCGCAGTCAGAGCCAGAGGCAAGGCCGTGATCAGCAAACCTGCTGACGGGCGAGGGCCAAGCCGAATGATTCACAGAAGCATTTCACAGGCAGCAAATAAGCGAGACACACACACACTTACACACACGCACGTGAGCATGTGGAGCACACACTCACCCATGCATGTACATGTATGAGCAACACACACATGCACCCACGCACGTATGCATATGCATGTTACGTAGAAGAAACATGGTGAGGAGGCCTTGGGAGACCAACCTGAGGGAGGAGCGTCAACAGGATACTCCGCTGGGGTCGGGGGAGCCCGGCTGCAGGAAGCATGGAACGGACAGAGAGGAGGAGAAGCAGTGGGGGCGCTGGGGTCGGGGGAGCCCGGCTGCAGGAAGCATGGAACGGACAGAGAGGAGGAGAAGCAGTGGGGGCGCTGGGGTCGGGGGAGCCCGGCTGCAGGAAGCATGGAACGGACAGAGAGGAGGAGAAGCAGTGGGGGCGCTGGGATCGGGGGACCCCGGCTGCAGGAAGCATGGAACGGACAGAGAGGAGGAGAAGCAGTGGGGGAGGGCCAGGCAGCACGGAGCCCCGACCTCTGCGGGCACCTGTGCCTCTTGCTGCGCCTGCGCCCTGTGTGAGGCTGCTGCGCCCAGCTCAAGACGAGAGAGCAGAAGTGGCAGCATCCAGCCAGCCCCTGCAGCTGCGCTGTCGGGCTGCCCCGGCCGCCAGGACCCCGTGCCCTCACGGAGGGGAGAGAGGCCCCTTCTCCGCTCGCCTTCCTGAGCAGACCTGGAGAAGGGCCGTTCAGGATTGGGCTACTCCTGCAGCCGCATCCCAGGGTGGCAGCCGCGGTCTCCACGCAGCATCACGTGTGGGCCCTGCACACGATCCCAAGCGTCCCGGCCTGGCCTCTGGCGTCCCTGCCCGCCCGGTCTACCCCTCCCGTGGTCCTTTTACAGCCCTCCTCCTCAGTGAGGAGCAAGTGCCCAATGCTGGCCGGCATGGCCTCCCTCTACTGCTTACATGTGAAGTTGCTGCCTGAGCAAAGCCACCCTCAGCTACTTGTACACAAATTCTGAAATCTGTGTCCTCCCCCCGCACTGTGTGGGCTGGCCCAGGCCACTCTAACAAAGACCACGCCCTGGGGGCCGGCACTGTGGCGCACTAGGTTAATCCTCCACCTGCAGTGCCGGCAACCCATATGAGCACCGGTTCTGGTCCCGGCTGCTCCTTTTCCAATCCAGCTCTCTGCTGTGGCCTGGGAAAGCAGTAGAGGATGGCCCAAGTCCTTGGGCCCCTGCACCCATGTGGGAGACCCAGGAGCTCCTGGCTCCTGGCTTCAGATTGGCACAGCTCCGGCTATTGCGGCCAATTGGGGGGTGAACCAGTGGATGGAAAACCTTTCTCTCTCTCTCTCTCTCTCTCTCTGCCTCTCCTTATCACTATGTAACTCTGACTTTCAAATAAATCTTTAAAAAACAAAGATCCCTGTGACATCACCCTGGCAATGATCACAACACAAACCTCCATCCTCCCTCATCCAACATCAACGTCTCTGTCACTGCAGTCCTGGGAAATCACCCCGAGGTCACGAAGGCACACAGTAGTCAGGTCAGAATTGTAGGTACTGAACATGCTAAGGCACATTTCAAATACTCTAGTCCAAAGGAAAGCCTAAATAACCTTACAATGTTTCTAAATTACTTCTAAGTTGGAGTAGCCATGGACGTGTGATGGGCATGGGCACAAAAGTGGGTGCATCGCAGCCCTAGCACACAGCTGAACTACAGAAAAAGATACATTTGTGGACAACGACAACCACATTAGACGCCACCACATCACGCTGTAACTTGTCTCTAATTAGCTGGCAGACAAGGAGCCGACACATGCAGGGGTTGTACCATGCAGGTGTCGGCAGCCTGGTGTCGGTTCTCGCTCGGTATTTCCAGGTGACCCAAGACCCAGGTGGCCCCCACCCTCCTCTGTGTTCCCGCAATCCTCTGCGGTGTGCTCACCATTTGTGGATGAGAACAGAGAATGCCACTGAGGGAGGAACGGGTGCAGCATCGCTGAGCAGAATGAGCCCGTTCCAGGGCTTGTAGACATAGAGACCTTGATCTCTAAGCACTCTCTCCCTCGTGGTTGAGGCAGGACCCTGGCCAGGCCTGGAGTCTCCCCTCCCACTGCTCAGTCCTCATGGCCTCAGGCAAGCAGGCTGCCCTGGCCCCTGATGGAAGGTGGCCCGCCCTCACCACGCCCCTTTGTGCAGATTGACACCTGGGGAAGACACGAGACACAGCTGGGATCTGAACCCAGGAGAGCTGAGCCAGAGCCCACTCTCCGTGCAGGCCCACAAGGACCTGTGCACGCAGGTTTGCTCTCCTCATCCTACGGGAAAGGAGCCGGAGAGACAGCGGGTGAGTGGAAAGAGGCTCACCACGGCATCCGTGTGCACAGCCCCTTCTCACACTGTTTTTTTTAAGAGGGAGAGGGAACAAAAGAGAGACCTTCCACCTGCTGGTTCAGTGGCCAGGGCTGAGCCAGACCAAAGCCAAGAGCTACAAGCTTCTTCCAGGTCTCCCACAGCGGTAGCAAGGGTCCAAGTGCTTGGGTCATCTTCCGCTGCTTCCCCAGACCACTCGCAGAGAGCTGGATGGGAAGTGGAGCAGCTGGGACATGAACCAGCACCCATATGAGACGCCAGCAGGCCAGACAGTGGGCTTTACCAGCTACACCATGATGCTGGCCCCTCTACTCATACTCTCAACACCGTCCACATGTAGCCCAAGTGCAGCCCACGTGGGAAAACCATGAGCAAACAGGGAGACAAAGTTGCCATGGCAATGGGTTGCTTGGACACAGAATGAGCTTCAACTTGAACACAGGCAACAGCCAACAGGGGTTCTACTGCTGCTCAGGGCCACGGGCCGGGGGGCAGGTCATCATGAGGAGAGCAAGGCGGGGAGAGGACACTGTGGCCCTCAGATGAAAACGGAAAGGAAGCCCAGCCCTGGACACACCATTCCCTTGCCGCCCCCTCCTCCTCCGTCCCCAGGTGAGCACCGCCCGCCTCCCAGTGGGAAGAGAGCTGCTGGTGTCTTTATGTCACCCCAGGTCAGCTTGTTCTACGGGACCCCGTCCAGCTGTCCCCCAGCCTTCAGGGGGCAGTGGTTCCAGGACCCCCAGTGACGCCAAAACCAGGGACACTCAAGTCCTCACACAAAATTGGCGTAGCGTCTACACGGAGCCCACCACAGCCTTCTATGGACGTGACACACCATCTCCTGAGGACACGCAGTGGCCAATGCCACGTGAACACCATATAAGTAGTAGCTGGGCCGCACTGTGCAGGGGGCATCGACGAGAGGAGGATGTGTGACGTTTATGAGAATTCTCCCCCTGCCTGGCTGGATGAATGTGGGGCCCACAGCAGGCTGCCCGTGTGCAGTCACTGTGGCCAGGCTCTGCAGCGCCCACTCTCACCCTGAAGCAGCGCTCCAGACCTGCTATGTCTGATCTGTGCAGCTGCTGAGTGGGAAGCCTGGTGGGGAGGGGCGCGTCCTGGGGAGTGATGGCTCTCAAAGGGGGCTTCTGCAGAGCAGGGGCCGGGCACCTGCTGGGAACTGGCTGAGGCAGGAGACTGCGTGAGAGGGAGGAGCCCAGTGAAACTTAAGCTGAGGTCCCCCCGGGGTGGGGGTGGGGGGGTAGGGGGCATCTGATGGCTGCTCCAGTGAGAAACGTGGACTCAGCAAGGGCACCATCTCGCAGGTGATGCGCCATCCCCGTCTGCTGCTCCACGCAACAGAACCACACCCAGGAGCTCCAGCCCCCAGGGCAGTGCCCACCCCTCTGCACTGGGGCCAGACTCGCCCAGGGCACCTCCACACGCCACCGCTCCATCACCTCTGGGGAAACCTCCTGGAAAAATGCCTGCAGAAGAGCAAAGCCACTGTGGCAATCGATTAGAGCACACGACAGGGCGCCAGCGCTGGCAGAGGGATTCTGAAGTTTCAGACGCACCGCACGATGGCTCCGACTGTCGCACCTTTCAGACCTGGGAAAGTAAATGCCGGATTCTGAAAAGCAACCGTAAGGAAAATCCTCCACAATCTGACAGCCTCCAGGCTCACTGTCCTAGGCGGTCGGTCCCCGCCCCGCTGGGGCCCTGGGGGTGGTAACCGCATGGGTAAACATCTCCCAGAGCCCTTGATCTCCAGCCAAGGGGAACTCACGCACTTCCCCAGCAACCACGGCGACAACGCTTTGGGTTCCTTTCCCAGAAATTGGTAAATAACAAAACACCTTCCATTAAAAAGATAAAAAAGCAGGTTTACAGCAAACGCTAAAGTCCAATCCACAGCCACAGCACGCGTGGACAGGGCGCCGAGTCCCCCGAGCCAGCGTCCGCACGTTCTGTGCCAAACACAGACGTCAGTGAAACGCGCCCTCTGCCTCAGGGAGCTCCGTCCACGACACAGGGTGTGAAGAATTACTTATTTTTCTCAGGATTCCCAATTCTCTACTTTTTTTAAAATTTTTTTTGACAGGCAGAGTGGACAGTGAGAGAGAGTGACAGAGAGAAAGGTCTTCCTTTGCCGTTGGTTCACCCTCCAATGGCCAGCGCACCACGCTGATCCGAAGCCAGGAGCCAGGTGCTTCTCCTGGTCTCCCATGGGGTGCAGGGCCCAAGCACTTGGGCCATCCTCCACTGCACTCCCTGGCCACAGCAGAGAGCTGGGCTGGAAGAGGGGCAACCAGGACAGAATCCAGCGCCCCGACCGGGACTAGAACCTGGTGTGCCTACGCCGCTAGGCGGAGGATTAGCCTGTTGAGCTGCGGCGCCGGCCCCAATTCTCTACTAACTGTACCTTTTCCCACTCAAGCCGGCCTTATACACATTAGCTAAACACATTATGTGGGGAGCAAACCGGACTAGACTGAGTTACTGGAATTAAGACTTATTCTATGCATCTGCTCTCCCACAGTATGGCGCTGGGAGAGAAGTAAACAGCTTCCGCACAGCTGCCTCCAGTTCAACTAATAAACTGTAGGACTTGCTCCTGATTGGAGGAGAGCAGCGTACTCGGCGTGTGGGCAGCCGAGTTGGGATTGGCGGAGGAGGACTATAAAGGAGGAGAGAGACGGCATGCACGAGGAACATCTATGGGGAACATCTAAGGGGAACACCTGTGCAGCCCCCGAGAAGAGCCGGCCGGCGGTGTGCCGCTCCCCTGCGGAAGTGGGGAATGTGGCTAGGGGGAACTGCCCTTCCACGGAGGTGGAAGGGATAGTAGCCAACCCGGGAAGAACCAGCAGCAAACCCGGGAAGGGCCGAGCAGACGAAAGAACAGCGCAGGGTCCTGTGTTGCTCCTCCACGAAGAGGGGGAGCGACATAATGGTGCCGTGACTCGGATAGGAAACCTAGGACGGATAGCAAACTTAGGAGGGAAGAAACGGGAAGAACTGGGAAAATACCGGAGAGAGAGACTAGCAAACAGCCTAGGGAAAATATCGGAGAGAGAGACTAGCAAACAGCCTAGGGAAAAGCCGGACGAAAAAGGTGCCGGAAGAAGCTATTGAAAGCCTAGGCATAGACTCAGATACGGACTACGGGGGGAAGCTGGGAGAAATCTCTAAGGTCGAAAGCGAAAGTGAAAGCTAGAACAAACAGACTCGGACGCGGACTGTGGGGAGAGGCCAGGAGAAATGAGGGAGGAATATCGTTGGAGGAAAGTTTGGGGAAACATACCGGGTAGAGAAAAATGTTAGGGAAATTGAAGCCGTGGGGGGCAGGCCAAGGCGGACACGAAAGCCACTTTGGGGTTCTCAAGTTAGCCCGGGAATAGGGGGCGAAAAGTTGAAACCAGAAGCTGAAACGTAAGCCAGATTGGGATCCGTCTGATTAGCCCGGGGAGCAAAGGACGGGAAGCCAAATCGTGGGGCGGAGACGTATGCTGGGTTGAATTCGCCAGGCTAGCCCGGGGAACTTAGATTGAATGCTAGTGGCGGACACGTAAGCTACGCTGTGTTACTCGCGGAAGCCGCCGCGTGCAGAGAGAGCACGGGGCGTGAATAGATAGGGAACGGGGCTGGCGCGAGGCCGTGGTGCAGACGCGAAGGGCGTGGAGACCGCGGAGCGCGCGAAGCCAAGCCGCGCAAAGCCGAGCCGCGCAGATGAGAGAGGCTGAAGCGGCTCAGAGCCGGCGAGGCGCCGAGAAGCAGCCTCGGGGTGGGGCGAGGCGCCGGGAAGCTGCGCGGAGCCGTGAAGCTGCCGGCAGCGTGAGGCGCCGGGAAGCTGCAGGGATAAGAGAAATAGAAGTTTAGAAATAAAATGAGAGAAATAAGAATGCTGGGAGATAGAAGTAAAATGGGAGAAATAGGAATGCCCGGAGATAGAGAAATAGAGAAATAGAAAGGCCTCCCTACAACACTGCAATGTGAGAGCTTGGATTCGGTCTGCCTGATTAAGTGAGGCGATGAGCACCTGGGCGGCTAGCAGCTTATGCGCCGCAGGTCACCGAAGACAGGCACGAATTAACATCAGTAAGGCTTCCCCACAATGCAACAATTAGGAGGCTTGGATTCGGTCTGCCTGATTTAAGGCGGTAAGCACCAGCAAGCAGCTCGACCAAAGCATGAGCTGCAGGTCACCGAAGATAGGCACAAACCAACACTAATAAGTCTCCCCCACAATACGGCAATGAGAAGGCTTGGATTCGGTTTGCCTGATAGGTTTTGTAAGCCCCTGCGGGCAGAGCAGAGCATGCGCTGCAGGGCACCGAACACAGGCACACATCAGCGCCTAAAAACCTCCTCACAATGGCGAAGAGAGGACCCGGATTCGGTTTTCCTGATTGATAGGACTTGTAAGAGCCTGTGGCAACTCTAGCAAGTAGAGCAGAGTGTGTGCCGCGGGACACTGAAGACAGGCGCGTATCAACGCCAAAAATAAAAAGAAAGGGGGATCTGTGGGGAGCAAACCGGACTAGACTGAGTTACTGGAATTAAGACTTATTCTATGCATCTGCTCTCCCACAGTATGGCGCTGGGAGAGAAGTAAACAGCTTCCGCACAGCTGCCTCCAGTTCAACTAATAAACTGTAGGACTTGCTCCTGATTGGAGGAGAGCAGCGTACTCGGCGTGTGGGCAGCCGAGTTGGGATTGGCGGAGGAGGACTATAAAGGAGGAGAGAGACGGCATGCACGAGGAACATCTATGGGGAACATCTAAGGGGAACACCTGTGCAGCCCCCGAGAAGAGCCGGCCGGCGGTGTGCCGCTCCCCCGCGGAAGTGGGGAAAGTGGCAGGGGGAACCGCCCTTCCACGGAGGTGGAAGGGATAGTAGCCAACCCGGGAAGAACCAGCAGCAAACCCGGGAAGGGCCGAGCAGACGAAAGAACAGCGCAGGGTCCTGTGTTGCTCCTCCACGAAGAGGGGGAGCGACACATTAAAAACAAAAAATACAACTTCTTCTCTGGACAGAAGAAACCTCAAAAATGCTGCCGAAGTTGAGCGTTTACATTCTGCTGCGTTGAGAAAAGGCAGTTCCACTTGGAACAAATGATCCCACAGTTCATGCTCTTCCCTGCCAAGGAAACGTCTCTTCCAGCCAAAAGCCAAAACAAGCCCTGGTGTTGTGCAGGTGAAAACGGCTGACGGTGCCGGGCAGTCGTGTGGGGGGCCGTGTTCAGGACCTGGACCCGAGCAGATCAGAGAGCTGCACACAGAGCTGGGTGTTCTTTACGTATCACCAAAGCACGCAGGTGCACAAGATGTGCCTGCGAAACACAGGTAAAGCATCACGCAGGACTCCCAGCGAGAGACGTTACAAAACATTTCAAAATATGTTCTTCTACAACGTGCTGCCCCACAGGTCTCGCAGGCCGATTTCCAGGGACAGGAGTGCAAAGGCCCGTAGATAGGACCAGGTGATGCCCAGGAGCCCCCTGGAGGGACAGAGGGAGAGGAATGGACAGACACACACACAGACGGCCTGGCTCGTCAGGAGAGGAAGGGCGATGGCCTGACCTGCCCTGGCGATCTGCTGCTGCAACTCCCAGCCAGGTCCAGGGGCCCGGCCTGGGAACCAGGAGCCACAGACTCCTTCCCAGCATGCTTCAGGAGCAGCCGCAGGGGTGCACGGCTCTCAGGCGGCAGGAGGCAGGGATGCCGCAGGGGACACAGGGTGGCAGGTGGGAGAAGCAGCCTTCAGGGGGAGCAAGCAGGCGTGGACAGGCCTTCCTCGACACGGGGGTGCTCAAGGCTGGGGTCTCACCAGGGGTTCATGGAGATGGAGGCGCCCTCATCCTGACAGCCACAGCGACAGAGCTGCTGGGCGCAGCCTGCCTGCCTGGGCGACACAGCCCCTCTGAGAGCCCAAGGCCGGAGCCCACCCGTGCCCCGCGTGCTTTCCTGCCAGACTGCACCCAGGGAGACTGGGACTGGAAAAGCCACAGGTGCCAAGCCGGGCAATGACTGCCAGCGCCTCCTCCCTCGTCTACAAGGGACAACGGCCGAATGTGAACTCAGCACAGACGGCTTTTCCTGTGCACCCCGCCCACTGTAACCTCCGACCTTTCCACTTAAAGGAAACATACCCTGGCTTCTCTTGGGTGTCTCTGAACTGCCGGCATCACTGTTAAGCAAATAAGGGTCCCTGGGCCACCAGCCCCGAGCCCCCGAGACAGACATTGACGGCAAAGATGCTGCCGGCGGCTTTCATCCCACCCCTGGAAGGCCGTGCGACGTAAACCTTGAGAATTCTCCATTTCTGGGACCTCCCATGGAAGATTTTCGGCCCAGGCAGCTCAATCTGCAGACAGAGAATCCCTGGAGTGGGGGTGGGGTGTCCTGTGTGCTGCCAGAGGGGCTGCATTGCAAATGGAGCTTCCAGCTTCCGGCCACCGGGCAGCTGAGGGAGACAGAGGCCTTTCCCAGTCCCCAGGCAGCGAATCTGTCACTGTCCAAGGCTTTGGGGCTGCCCTGCAGAGAAGCATAAACCAAGGGGCTCCTCACACGCCCAAGTCCAAGGTTCCCCGTGGAAGGCGAGCGAGCGCTCCCAAGTAGCTGAGCTGTGCGGGCGCCTGCATCACACCTGGCACCGCCCTGTGCCGGACGGCTCTCTGAAGGGGCCTCGCCCCACGCACGCTCACTGAGCGATCCCAGTCACATCTGAAACTGTGCTCATAAAACAAGCGTGGAGCACAGGGCTCCGAGCGCCAGCTGCCCCCACGCCGCTCCCTGCCTTCAGAAAGCACAGGAAAACAGCAGCGCCTTTACTGCTAAAGGAACCCCAGCTACTTGCCCCGGCACGCGGGCCGCCAGCACCACGGGTGTGCGGGTTTGCGCTTCCACGAGTGCACGGCTCCCTTACCTTCTCCGACACCTTGTCCTGCACGGGTGGTCCCGCACTCGGAGGGGGAGGGGCCCGGCGCTTCTTCATCTCCGACCTCAAGGACACCCCCGAGACGTTGCCCAGCGAGAAGGATGGGCCCAGCGTCAGGGAACGGGAGGGCATGGACGGCGAGTTGGGCGTCGTGGAGCAGCCCTGCGTGGAGAGAACAACGGGAGAGGCCGTCAGTGGGCTCAGGGTTCCAGTGCCCGGAAATTACGGAACCGTGGTGGAGTGGCATGAAGAGCAGGCCAGGGGGACCCCAAGCGTAGGCATGGCGCCTCAGCAGCTGGGAGCAGAATGGGGGGACCTGAGGGTGGGCACGGGCAGCTGGGAGCAGGGTGGGGGGACCAGAGAGTGGGCATGGACAGCTGGGAGCAGGGTGGGGGACCCGAGCATGGGCACGGTGCCTCAGCAGCTGGGAGCAGGGTGGGGGACCCCGAGAGTGGGCACGGGCAGCTGGGAGCAGGGTGGGGGGACCCCGAGAGTGGGCACGGCCGCCTCAGCAGCTGGGAGCCCAGCCGCCCAGCACCCCAGGCAGCGGCTCCACACCGGGGTGGGGGGCCGCCAATGGCCGCACGAGCATCTCTGAGCTCCTGTGCTGCGGGCTCTGCCAACAGAAAACCACGGCAGTGGGGAAGCCCGTCTACAGAACAAGCACTGAGGTCTTCAAATTAAAAACACGACGGCTCCTGCTGCCTGCCCTGGAGACCCTCGGGACTGGGCATGGCCCCATGCATGTGTAGCCTTGGGGGAGGCCACGCAGGAGGTGCAGAGGTGGCCTGAGCCCACACGCCTTGGAGACCCGGCTGGGCCGACCCTGGGCTTTGCCACTTATAAGTCGCGTGACCTCGGCAAGCTCTGCAGCTTCTGCCTGCCTCAGTTTATCAGGGGAACAAGTGGGCGCACGTGAGTGCCCACGTCACACAGTGAGTGCCCAGCCCGTGCTGGTGCCTGTCTTCCTCCCACATTCGACTGTGAGCTCCCTGAGGGCAGGGTCGTCACTCACTGTCACCCGCTGCCGTAGCCTCAGCTCCTGGAACACAGAGGACCCCTGAGGACGAGGCCGAGTCTGTGGGCAGGAATGGGTGCAGCCAGGAGCCTCAGGCCAGCTCTGGAGTTTGGGTTTTACACAATGAACTTTGGGCCAGAGTTCCTTCCACAGATGGATTTCCAGACTTCAAATAAACAGGACACCCGTGCTATCTGCATCAGCCCGGGATTACTCGTGCTCACAAGCACATGCGGGGATGCTCCCCCAGTTATGTTATCAGTCGTTCTGAGAAAACGCTGAGATCCGGGATTTCCTGTGCTTAAGTGTGGGGGCAAGGATCTCGGACCGAGAACCCGCCGTCAGAGCGGAGTGGCCTGGCCGCGCTCTCGAGGGCACGTTCTGCACCACGCCTCGGAAACACTCAGGGCATCTAAGAGAAGCGCGCAGCCTGGTGCTGTGGATGCCACCGTGTGCACGCGTCCTCGTGGCGTGTGCAAGTGACATCCGAGGCCAGCGCCAACACACACGCGGGGCACAGGTGAGGGCTGCTGCAGGGGAGAGCCTGACGCTCAGCAAACTCCCCACGCCTGCTGAGGCATCCAGGGCAGAGCCGGCCACGCCCGCTCCTGGAGCTCGGGAGCACGGAGCTCCGCCAGGTATGTAACCCTGCCCTGCGTCAGCCCCGCTGGAGCGGCCGCACTCGAGAGACAGAGTCAGGTACTCAGCAAGGCCGCGCCAGGTGACTGAGGAGGCACAAGCAGCAAGCCGGGCAGAGTTCTGCTGGCACCGGCTGGAGCGGAGGCGTCTCACTGGGCGGCGGCTTCACTCAAGGAGCCCCACCCCGGGGGAACACAAATCCCAGCTTTCCGGCTCAGGGTCAGCAAGAGCATGGCTGGACACAGAGACGCTGGGGCCGTCCACATTGCTCAACTTCCTAATCCCCAGTGCCTGCCGACAGGGAGTGTACACACCCACACACACGTACAAACGTTCCCACACACGTGCACAAGCTAACACACACACTCACACTCATATGCAAGTGCTCAGACACTAACACACTCACACACATGCTCACATTCATATACAAGTGCTCACACACCTATGCTCTCATACAGTCACTAACACACGCACACACACACTAGATCACGTGTGACCTATGATGGCATCAGGAAGCTGATCCGTGCACTAGATCACGTGTGACCTATGATGGCACCAGGAAGCTCATCCGTGCACTAGATCACGTGTGACCTATGATGGCACCAGGACGCTGATCCGTGCACTAGATCACGTGTGACCTATGATGGCACCAGGACGCTGATCCGTGCACTAGATCACGTGTGACCTATGATGGCACCAGGACGCTGATCCGTGCACTAGATCACGTGTGACCTATGATGGCACCAGGACGCTGATCCGTGCACTAGATCACGTGTGACCTATGATGGCACCAGGACGCTGATCCGTGCACTAGATCACGTGTGACCTATGATGGCACCAGGACGCTGATCAGCACAGACTCCTGCCCACTAGTTCACGAGTCCAGGCTGCCTGGTGTCCAGAGGCCCCAGGGGAATGACATTCAGGAGGGTGCAGCCCCTGATGACAAAATCAAAGTTGAAATTCACTGCAGGACCTGTCGTCAGCTGCCATCTCCTTACATCACGCTGCCCCCTTCTGAAGGTCTTTAATACTATTGTTTTTTAAAAAACATTATTGTCTTTTTAAAAAAAGATTTATTCATTTGCTTATTTAAATGGCAAAATGAGAGAGAGAGAGAGAGAGAGAGAGAGAGAGAGAGAGATCCTCCATCTGCTGGTTTACTTCCCAGAATGTCTACAACAGACAGGGCTGAGCCAAGCTCAAGCCAGGAGCCAGGAACCCCATCCAGGTCTCTCATGTGGGTGGCAGGGGCTCAAGTACTTCCACCATCACCTGCTGCCTGCCCCGGGGCATTAGCAGGAAGCTGGATTAGAGGCCGAAGAGCTGGGATTTGAACCTGTGCTCTGAGCCGGGACGAGGGTGTCACGGTGGTTGTGTGATCAGCTCTACCACAACACCTGCCCCAGCCCACGACTTCACGTGTGTGGGGCACACGCAGGACGCCGGCTCCATGTGCACTGAATGTACAAAACCTGCGCCTTTACCCGCCACCTCCCAACAGAACAGCAGAGCCCAGCACGCGCTGCGTGTTTCTCCTGCACCCGTGGGCACCTTCCAGCTGTTTTAAATAAATCCTCATGAACTTGGGCATTTACTACCAATTCACACTTTACCAGTGGACTCCCCAGGCCCTCTGGGGCTTCCCCACCACCTCTGGAGGCAACGACTGCAGGGAGCAGCCGGCATTTGGGGCATGTCAAGGTCGCCCACTAAGGTCACCCCCTGAGCTCCTGCCAGGCTCCTTCAGGGCGCCCTGGAGTTCCTGTCTTCCAGCCCCAGCACTTTCCAGCTCCCCGGCCTGCCCTCTGGGGCTCAGATCCTGTAGCTTCCCTGACACTCAGCACACGTGCTCCCACTAAGACAGGATCTCACGCTGGAAGGGCAAAGAGGGGCAGAGAGTGCGGTGCCCGCAGTGGAGCTCAGGTGCCAGTGCAAAGGAGGTGGCGGCTGCCCTGAGTCTGGCAGGCCCAGGGACAGTGAAGAAGGAGGCAGAGGCCCAGGTCCTCACCCCTGAAGAGAAGGAAGAAGGCAAGGGGGGCAAGTGGAATTCCACCAAATCTCACCGGGCCACTGGAAGCAGCAGAAGGAACCAAAGGGCCCAGAGGGCATGCAGAGCCCGCGACAGCCCTCACGAGACAGCGGTGGATGGTGAGCAGATCCCAAGGGGCAGCACTCAGCCGCAGGACATCGGCAGCCACGCAGACCGATGTGGAGGCCGCCGTGTTGAGAGGCAGGGGCCAGGCAGCAGACACAGCAAGCATGCAGCGCCCACACCAGCTTGCCAAAGCCACCAGGACACACACGCCCGTCCACGGTGTGCTCAGCCAGCAGGGAGGCAGACAGCCATGGCGACCCAGGAGCCCCATGTTGCCAAAGCCTCTGCCTCGGACGCACTAGGAAAGGAACCGGAGCTTCTGACCCACACACGTCTGCACCTCGGGTCCGAGCCCACCCTTGCAACGCGGTGGCCAGGAGCAGGGGCTAGGCACATGGACGTCGGCTAGGAGAGAAGGGTGGCGTCAGAGGCCCGTGACTGTGGTTTTAGCTACAGCTCTAGTGGACGGGGGAGGCCGGGTGCAGGGCCCGGCGAGAGGACGCTGATGGTGTGTTACAAACCCACGCTGGAGACAACCGCCTGGGCAGCCACTGGGGGGGGGGGGGGAGGGGCTGGCGAGCCTCAGGGAAAGAAGCCACATGAGAGGCGTCACTCTGGGTGCCGTGGAGCGGAGGGCATCGTGGAGGAGGCTGGAGATGGCTGCACGTGGAGAAAACAATCGCTATGTCTGTGACTCGACAAAGCTTCTCCGGGCGAAGCAGCTCCTTGGCAGGAGGCGGGGCTGACGCCACGGCGGACACTAGCGTCGGGTACCACCGCACGAGGGCCAGCAGCCCAGCGCAGCCCAGCTGCATCTCTACAGATCCCAACCCCCCCAGCCCAGCGGAAGGAAGACGCGGGAGGCGGGTGCCGAGGGCCGGTGAGGCAGCCAGAGCCGCGTCCACATCAGTGAGCACTGACGCGAAAGGCACAGTGCTCTGCTCTCCGGAACTGACCGCTCTTCTCTGCAGGTCCCAGCAGGATGGCGGACAGGCAGGCGGGCGGGCACTGGAGGTCAGGAAAGCAGCCACACCCACCCTGCCCGTCAAGGGAGACACGCAGGGTGCCTGGATCAACCACGGCTGGTTCTGTCTGGTGTCTTAGGCCACTTGGCCACTGTGGCTGTGCTCTGTTCCCCTTCGCGGTCCCCTGCGCCTGCAACTTGGTGGCATTTTCTGTAATCAAGCCGGAAGTCACCGGAGCACACAGGAGGGAAGTCCGCTGAGCTCAGGGAGCACCAAAGACCATGCAGGCAGGAAACATCACTGAAGGGGAACCTGCACTTCACCCGGAGCACTGGCCGAGCATGTGTGGGCATGCGCACACACGCGTGTGTGAGATTCCTGTATGCTCCACATGAATGGCCTGTCGTGTCCGCTACACACAGGTTTGCTCACGTGCATGAAGGCATCATTTTCCAGCCAGGGAGGCACAACCATTCCTTTCTGCCCCTCACAACCTCCAGCCCACTTACTGCTGGACTTCATCAAGTCACCTCTGCACGAGGCTCAGAGCCGGCGCCCCCCAAAGTCCCTCCCGGCTTCTCCTCTACAAGGAGGCACCACGTCCCCCGGCACCTGGCAGGAAGCAGCACGCAGGGTGCCTGGCTTCCCTGGAGGTTGCCCTTCAGAGGGGTTCTGCTCACCGGGCAACCACAGGTGCATGCCACACCGCGGGGCAGCAGACAACCCTGGCCAGGCCAGTACCGGCCATCCAACCCTGAGACAGAAATGACCTCTGACCTGTGTCCCCCACTCAGGCCAGAGGGGCATGCAGTGGGAAAACATAAGAGGTGTGCTGAGTCTGTCTGGTGATCAACACACTTCTAATGCAGTCACTGAAAACGGTCCCCTTGCACACATACACACACATGCACACACAAGCATCCAGGACAGCAGGGTACATCTCCACGACACCACACGGGCTGCTGAAACATGCCCACACACGCATGCACACACATGTATGCACACGTGCACACGCAGGCACCACGGACAAGAATCCAGGGCAGCAGGGTACACCTCCACGACACCACACGGGCTGCTGAAGTGTGCCCACATACACACACACACACACGCGCGCGCGCTCACACACATGTATGCACACATGCACATGCAGGCACCACGGACAAGAATCCAGGGCAGCGGGGTACACCTCCACGACACCACACGGGCTGCTGAAGTGTGCCCACATACACACACACACACACGCGCGCGCGCTCACACACATGTATGCACACATGCACATGCAGGCACCACGGACAAGAATCCAGGGCAGCGGGGTACACCTCCACGACACCACACGGGCTGCTGAAGTGTGCCCACATACACACACACACACGCGCGCGCGCTCACACACATGTATGCACACATGCACATGCAGGCACCACGGACAAGAATCCAGGGCAGCGGGGTACACCTCCACGACACCACACGGGCTGCTGAAGTGTGCCCACATACACACACACACACGCGCGCGCGCTCACACACATGTATGCACACATGCACATGCAGGCACCACGGACAAGAATCCAGGGCAGCGGGGTACACCTCCACGACACCACACGGGCTGCTGAAGTGTGCCCACATACACACACACACACACACACACGCTCACACACTCAGACACATGTATGCACACATGCACACGCAGGCACCACGGACAAGAATCCAGGGCAGCGGAGTACACCTCCATGACACCACACGGGCTTGAAGTCCTATGATGTCCACTTCTTCACCTCCCTCCTTCCTCCCCCCTGGTAATCCGTCTCACACGTAATGAGGAGCTCAGGTGCCCTAACACCGCAGCCCCCACTCCGAGACGACCCGTTTGGAGTCGAGTCCAGCACAGCCTGACCTTCCCTGTGCCACTGTCCTCACCTCTACACACAGGGCACTGCCCACTGCCCGCTCCTCCCCTGCACCCAGGCTTTGGAGTCGAGTCCAGCACAGCCTGACCTTCCCTGTGCTCTGTCCTCACCTCTACACACAGGGCACTGCCCACTGCCCGCTCCTCCCCTGCACCCAGGCTCTGGAGTCGAGTCCAGCACAGCCTGACCTTCCCTGTGCCACTGTCCTCACCTCTACACACAGGGCACTGCCCACTGCCCGCTCCTCCCCTGCACCCAGGCTTTGGAGTCGAGTCCAGCACAGCCTGACCTTCCCTGTGCTCTGTCCTCACCTCTACACACAGGGCACTGCCCACTGCCCGCTCCTCCCCTGCACCCAGGCTTTGCCTCTCAGTGGCTCCCCAAGGCAGAGCTTCCAAGAGGCCTGGCGGATACCTGTGTTTGGAGAACCTGAGCCCCACCCGTGAGAGACTCCTGAGGGCAGGCACTGGGCTGGCCTCGCCCGCGGGCTAGGCTCCAAGTGTCCACACGTGGCACGGGGCATGGATGGGGTGGTGGGTCCCTAGGCTGTTTTAGAGACACACTCTGTTCTTTTTTCTTTCAGTTTTTCCTTGTCTATTTATTCAACACAAATTTCTTCTACAGGAGCCACAATTCAGACGTGAAGATACCATTGGGACTCCAGTGGACAGCACAGGCTGCTGCCCACACTCAGGGCTCGCTGATAACCCGCCTCTGGGTCAAGCGGCTCCATCCGGCCACCGTGCAGACACGACGACGGACGTGAGCGGGAAGACATCGAGTGACGCGAGATGGCTGTGTGAAAGCGCCATCCGTGTCGAGACTGCCTCTCACTCTCCCCCAACTTCACCAACCGAAGGCGTCTCAGCGGAGAGAGCCACAGGTATTTACTCTCTAGGTGCAGACAGACAGAAGGTGCGGACTCCAGAGCCCAGGTCTCCACTTCAGGAGACGGGGTCATCACCCGCCGCACGGCATGAGCGTCTGTCAGGTCGTCCACGGGCAGGGAGCAGGCACCGGGCAGAGCAGGTCCGCACCCAGAGGTGTCCACGGTCCATACTGAAGCCTGGGCTTGAGTCTGGCTCTGTGCCCCAGTCCAGCTTCTGGTAATGCGCTCCCGGGGGAGGGAGCGGGGCAGGGGGTGGGGGTGGTGGTTAGCAGGTGGTGGGTTCCCGACAGCCACTTAGGAGATGCACAGACCCCAGGGAGGGTTTTTCTAAACGACTCCTGGAGGTCCCTCAGGCCAGGCACGGGGTCAGCGGGGGAAGCCGCTGGCTTTCATGCGCTGTCTCGGTGTCAGAACACAGTGTGGCGACGCGGCGTGAGAGGACCTGAAACCCTCCGATTCGCTGACGCCTCTGCAGGTCTCACCAGGACAACTTCCACGGCCCTCGTATGTTTACAAACCAGAGAGAGACGCAGCACGCAACAGGGCCGAGACGCCCTCCCAGCTCCCCCAGTCCTAAGAACCCCCAGGAAGGGTGAGGCTCCGAGGGGCCAGCCGGAGGTGCTGGGGCCAGAATCCGGATCAAACAAACGCACGCCACGCTTTGCCCCACTGTGGAAGCTCAGAGCCTGAAAAACCACCTCGGGGGCAGGCGTCAGTGCAGCTGGGGATGCCCACATCCTACAGTGGCCGCCTGGGTCTGAGTCCCAGCCCTGCGTCCAGCTCCAGCTTCCAGCTAACGCACTCCCTGGAAGCAGCGGGTGGTGGCTCGAGTGCGTGGGCCCTGCCCCCCACAAGGGAGACCTGGATGGAGCTCCCAGCCCCTGGCTGCAGCCTGGCCCAGCCCTGGCAGTGCAGACATCCGGGGAGGAACCAGCAGATGGAAGATGGAAGATCTCTCTCTGTGCTTCAGATAAATAACGTGATTGATCAACGACAAGGGGCTGGTGGTGTGCCGCAGTGGAGGAAGCCGCTGCTGGCGATGCTGTGTCCCGTGCTGGAGTGCAGGCTCACGTCCTGGCTGCTCCACTCCTGACCCACCTGCCTGCCGATGACGGCCCGAGCTCGGGGCCATCACTCATGTGGGAGACCTGATGGAGCCCCTGCCCAGCCCGGCTGCTGTGGGCATCTGGGCAGTGAACAGTGGATATAAGATCTCCCCACCCCCCCCACTATGGCAGCTCTGCCTTTCAAATAAGTAAATCTTTTAAAAAATCAGTGAACAGGTGAGGTTGACACTCAACAGAAAAAAAGCACAAGTCAACGTCTTGGGGGGAACTGTTGCAACAGGAAAACAGAAATAAAAGATACATCTATTCTGGGCAAAACATTCTTGAAACCTAGGCACACGGTTTTCATGTGTGTTTTCCATGAACTCCCGTGAGCAGCCTCCCAGGTCGTGGCTGGCCAGGTGCACATGCTGAGCAGGGTTCGAGAGAATCACAGTGACCCGGACCCGTGACAGGCTGCAGGCACTCAACACGAGTCCCTCTCTCCCTCCTAAAGCGTTCTGTAGGCCGTTTCTTTCACAACCCTGAATATGCAGAACTCTAAAGGTCAAGCTGCACTTCTGCAGTTACCTCTGGTTTGTAAGAGTGTGGCTCTGCATCACAGCACCCTGGGGACCTCTTTCCCGTTTCTGCGTGTGAACCTTCCAATCTGAGCTTTCCCAAACCAGAACAGGCCAGTGCCACCAGACCTGAGGTGCTTGCGCCAACACTGCCACCCTGTGGCGACCCTGGGGAGCGCGCTGCGACTCTGACCCAGGCAGCAGGGACATGTTCTGGCACCGGGCAGATCCGGAGATGGAATTTCCCTCACGGCGTGATTTTCAGTAACTTTTCCCAAAAGCATTGCTGTACTGATGGGCACCCTTGGAACTTTCTGGGCTTCGACACGCCCGGCCCCCCTGGGAGCCAGGGTCCCTGCCCTGGGGAACGGTCCCATGGAGAGCCCAGGAGCTTCAGCAGAGCGGTTGCTATGGCAACCGCTCCCAACACAGCCAGGGGCTTGCAGGAGAAGCAAAGGAGATCCCCCCGTCACCACGGGAACAGGCCCGTCAACAAGATGGCTCCCGTTCATCTCTGTATCCAGACAGTGCTTTTGTTGGTTAAGAGCCTGCATGCAAAGACTCCGGTGTTAAGGCGGCCGACCCCGCTGTGGTCTGATGCGGCGTGTCCTGGCAAACTCCAGATGGCTCATGTTCACGTCAACGGCTGCTCCTTCTTATCACCACGGGACGGGGCTGTCAGAGGCCAGGGACTTGTGACAGGCACTCTGCAGAGACAGGCTGCTGCAGCTTGCCAGCGCCCACATGGACACGGGACCCTGCGTGGGTGCAGGGGGCCGTTTCTAAGAAAAGGCCAAGTTGCTGGGATGTCACGGAAGTCCTGGGAGCTGAGGGAAGTCCCCGGGGACCCTGGCCCGGGCGTAGCACGGGGTAAGCTTGCTTCAGTGAAATCGCCTCTACCAGGGACCTGTGGGCACTGTGGCTGCTGACGTAGAATGTACCGGGGTGCCCATCAGATAACTGCATTCTCTCAGGAGATGAAAGAGAACAACTTGCACACTGTCGGATGCAGCAGGCATCGGGCCAGCTCGCCAGGCAGAATCCTCCCCGCGGGCGGGCCAGGGGTGCCCCATCGCTGACCCCGCCCCAGCTCCTGCAGCACAGGCAGGGTGCAGGTGAGGAGGGGGGACACAGGCACCTGTTCCCCTGGCCTGTGGTCGCAAGCCCAGCTCGCCCGCCCCTGCCATGGATGCTTGTGGACACAGAGCTGCATGCGGATCAGCTGCCAGCAGGGGGAGCAGTGAACAGTCACCGCCTTTACTGCTTCCAGCCAAAGGCACCAGGGCTGCAGGAGAGCCAAGGGACCAAGAAAGGTGCGAGGGGTGGAGCTGGTTCCATTTGATCACAGGATGTGCTCCAGAGGAAGCCCCCAGCCCACGCAGCGCCAGCTGCTAAAGCCTCACCACTGGGCACCCCTGGGGCCTGTGGACCCCCAGGTCCCACCTCCCCAGAACACCAAGGATACTCCGGCATCAGAGTCTGCAGATGCCAACAGCTGGGGGCAAGTTTAGCAAAACAGCAAGGGGAGGGTAAGCAACAGGACACCATGCTTGCCAGGAGGGTCGCGTCCAGCCTAAGAGAGGATGCCAGCTGCCGGGGCGCTCACCGGAACCCCACACGTGTGCACGTGCAGACGTGAGCGGCACCAGGCCCAGCACGGCGCGGGGGCCTCCCACCCAGCACTCTGCTGCTCCCGGGCCAGCCATTCACCTAGGCCGTCCCGCTCCAGGGGCTGACTGTGACTTACGGCAGCAGTCTCGCTAAAGCAGAAAAGCTCACGTAGAAGGTTCTGGCAAGCAGGTAAGGGTGCCGGTCCCTCCCCTCCAGAGCCCAGCCGCAGCCTCCCAGGCCACACCCACAATGGGCATGCGGCTGCCTTCACGTGCTACTCTCGTGGAGAACGCTGCCATGAACAGCCCTGCACGTGAGCCGTCTAGATTTCCACACGCTGGGCTTCTGGCCCAGAGAGTGAGTGGACGCAGGACTTCAAGACGTACGCATTGCCATGTCCCCACCACAAAGGCCACAGCACCTTGCATGGCGCTCGGCAGCTACCTCGGGGCTGGCGGCTGCCAAGAACGGCCAGTAACAGACGCTGGGGTCCGCCGGGATGAACGGGCGGTCACTGCAGGTGTCAATCACACTTGCATCAGGACCAAGTCTGCATCTTCTCTTGTTTTTGTGCCGTTTGCACATCTCGTCTCCAGCACCCCTCGTTCACGCCTGTCAGGGGCAGGTCGTCCCTCCTCCTCTGAGCCCCAGGTTCTCGGACTTCTACTTTGCCTGTGACACCCCCCATCTCCTCCTCCCTCCCTCCTGATCCGAGAGGGTTCCACTTGTTTTCCCTGAGGTCCGATCTACCTGCTCCGGTCTCACACTGGATTCTGAGTCATGGGAAACCAGCACCCTCGCTCCCGGCTGACGGGAGCTGGTGCTCATGTGGCTTCCACTGGTGCACCTGGGCTTCCGGTCCACTCTGCTTTTCCCAGTGCACACGGTCACAATCAACACGATTCAGTCTCCCCTAAGGGATACCAAGGGCCCCGGCTCCTCTCACTCCTGCTCATCTCCTTCCATGGACTGCAGGCGCTGACAACGTGCAATTGGCCCCGGATTTCCTATTCTGCTTAATGTCAATTGCAAAGGCTTCGAAATCCATTTCATAAACCAGCAGGCTTATCCCCTCTCATGTGTTTCAGGATTTCCTGGCTTTTCTTATCTGTTTATTTTTCTAAGTAAACTTTATCTTAACTCTAAAACATAGCGTGATACAAACAATGGCGTTGAGTCTTCTTATCTAGGAATGTGGTGTCTTTCTGTTTGTACAATCCTACTTCCATGTGTATCTACAGGATTTCCTCATTTCCCTCATAAATGCTTTGGATGCTTCCTATGAAGGCTTTTTGCTGCCTAAGATCTGTTTTTCTATCACCCATGAATTTATGACGTTGAATGTGTTCTGTCACATTAGCAGGGAAAAACGACCTCCCACAAATTAGCATTGCTCCCAGCAAAATGTACACTACCATTTGCTGCTGTAGAGAAAGCTAAAATATCCAGTTGTGCATTGTAATAGCCAAAAAGGTACCGGCTGTCAGCGTGTAATTAAACAGACCCCCTGCTCAAACACCAGTGTAGACTGTCGAGTGCAAGAAACACCAGAGCCACTTCCTGGGCCCGGGCCAGCGTGAAGGCTGACGACAAACTTCACAGAGCGAAGGGTCAGTGGACGCTCCGGTCACCCTCGGGGGTCCAGTCTGCTTCTCCCAGAAAACAGGGCTGCTCGCGTGACTAGCAGGCACTTGGACTTTATTCAGGCTGATCGTGTATAGGACGGGCTCAGCACACGGGCACAGGGCACCCCAGTCCCGCTCGCCTCAAATCCTTCAACTCAGAAACGTTCTTATTTCCCTCCGAGATTTGAGTGTGACAGAGGCTGGGATCTGATTATCACAGAGCTTTAAAACATGGCCACCAATGGGGGCACCAAGTTCACGTTCTCAAAGTGCTGGAGCCGGCAATGGCTCAGGAGTTGCTGTTTGGCTCGAGAGCCCGGCCATTGCCATGGGCATGCAGTATTGATTTAACTGAAACAAACAACTAGGCTGTCTTGAAACCAAAGTAGGTTTGATTTGAATTTCTTAGTCAAACAATAGGGCTCATTCTACCCATGGTTTATGTGTCAGATACTTTTCCGTAAATGGAATGAGCTCAATCTCATTAACCCAGGCTCTTAACACAAAGTCACAAGATGCTAACGAAAACAGATTTAAAGTTTGGGTAAGATGAAAACAGCTGGGGTTAACAACTGCACCATGTGGCAGGAGGTTGGCACAGGAGCTGGGCCCCAGCCCACAGCCACCGTCCTGCGCGAGTTCCCTGGGAGGCAGCAGGCCTCGGCTCACGTACTTGAGTCCCTGACAAAGCCCGGGGGCGTGGGTGGAGTTCCAGACTCCTGGCTTGGGCCTGGTCCAGCAGTGACTGCTGGGGGCATTCGGGGAGTGAACCAGCAGATGGAACATCTCTGTCTGCCTCTATTTCTTTCACTGCCTCTTCTTTTCAAATAAATAGAAAATAAACAAAAATGTAAAGAAACTATTGGCAAAAGTTAGTGAAAACTAACAATATCACAATTCCCTGGAGCTTTAAGGATGATACATAAGGATTTTAAAGTGGCAGTGACCAAAAGAGCAGTGGGTTTGACAACCATGATGGAACATCCCAGAAGGCTTCCAACCCTGCTGCAGGAAGGGATCAAGCAAACGTGGTACCCGTAGGCAAGGGAGCATCCCTCAGCCATAAACAGATGGAATCTCTCCATCCGCAACAACACGACGGAACTGGCAGTCACCGTGTTCAGAGAGAGACAAGCAACATACGAGCTCACTCACAGGAGGACTCGAGGAAACAGGTGGTCTCACAGAAGCCGAAAGTGCAATGCTGGCTACCAGAGCCGAGAGGGGAGTGAGGGGTGGGGCAAGGCTGACTGGCAGGTGCCAGGTCACCAGCGCTGGCAGGAAGCTCTGGGGTTGTGCTGCACAGAGGGCAGCTGCAGATGTGACTGCACTGTGCACTGCTCTACTTTGAGAGCCTGGAAGACAGAACACTGGATGCTTTCAGTACAGAGAAATGCTAAATGCCTGAAAGAATAAATACATGTACCTAAGTGAACATTATAGAATGCACACAAGCAAAAAAACATCATACGGTACCCAGAAATAGGCATAATTTTTACATCTAATTTTTAAATAAAAAATTAGAAATTCAAAAAAATCTTACTAGTGACAAATCTGAAAAATAACCTAATCACTCACAGATAAAAGATCATTCAAGATAACTGGTTGAATCACAGGTCACTGCGACAGACGTCAACTGAAACAACTTCTCCGTCCTCACAAGCCACTTCCGTCAGGATGCCCCTGGGGCTTACAGGAGTAAAAATGGCCAGAGCACAGAGCCAGGCTGAACCTGTTCTGGTTTTATCAGTAAGTCGTGGTGATCAATGGATACAAGGAATAAGCAAAAAATAAGCAGCTTTCGTTTTATTAAGAAATGTCTTTCGGGGCTGGTGCTGTGGCACAGCAGGTGAAGCTGCCGCCTGCAATGCTGGCATCCCTATGGAGCTCCAATTTCAGTCCCGGCTGCTCTGCTTCTGAGCCAGCTCCCTGCTAATGGGCTGGGAAAGCAGCGGGGGACGGCTCAAGCGCCTGGGCTCCTGCCGCCCACGTGGGAGACCTGGATAAAGTTCCAGGCTCCTGGCTTCAGCCTGGCCCAGCCCTGGCTGGCTGTCACAGCCATTTGGGAGTGAATCAAAAGGTGGAAGATTCATACTCTCTCTCTCTCTCAGACACACAAATCTTGGCTGTCACAGCCATTTGGGAGTGAATCAAAAGGTGGAAGATTCATACTCTCTCTCTCTCTCAGACACACAAATCTTTTATTTTTTGTTAAAGGAAATGTCTTTTCGAGGAAAAAGTAACTTTTCTCTGTTTAACAAAGAATTTACCAACACTGTCTACATTTACACTGTCTTCACTTATATTGTAATTGCAATAAGAACCTAGCCTAGAATATTTTCCTTCTGACAGCTTTTGGATCACATTAAATTTAAAAAATCTAACTTGGAAAGAGATTGTAATTTTATACCACATTTCAAGACTTCATGAAAGACTCTCGGGCTGAATAGAAATAAACCGTTCGCGGGGGCTGGCGTGGAAACGTGCAACGAGGAAGGAGATAACTAAATAACGCAAAGTTCCTTCTGCTGTGAAAGGCTCTGCGCAGGCGACCCCGGGGCCCAACTTCAGACGCCACTGCTAACAAGGCGCCGGCCACGACACCCTCTCAAGGACTGAAGGCCACGTGAGGGCCAGGGCTGTCTCACAGCATCCTCTCGGGGTTCCCCGAGCAAAGTGCAGTCACACAGCTCAGCACCTGGGGGCCCAGGGCTGGACACCAGGGCTGTGCGGCTCCAACCACCAGGTCCCCCTGCGCCCTGCGGAGGAAACTGCGGAGTGCAAATCCAAGCAACCCAGCGAGAAGTCCCCTCTCCCTCACCCCGAGTGGCACGGAGAGGAGAGAAAACGAAGCATTCCGCACTGTCAAGGTGGCCTGGCAGCGGAAACGCACGGCCGAAAGCAGCTCGGCATCTCATCCCCTGTGTGGACGGCGGCGCGAAGCAGTGAGAAGCCCGCCCATTAGCAGGAGCGGCCGCTGGCTGTTAGTACTCACGTTCAAGCCCCTTCCTGGCACTGGCTTCAAGGTGTCCTCCTCACTGTCCACACCTGACAGCCCGGGCTGCTCGGCCTGGAACACAAGCACACACCCGCCCGTCAACCCCACTGAAAATGACTTCCCAGGAGAACGCCACCCAGGCACCCATCCAGGCTGAGCAGGCCAGGGTGGGCCCCCAGCACAGGGCCTGGCTCAGAGGTGCTGCCCGGCCCCTCCAGGCAGAGGACCTGGCTCAGGGGTGCAGCTGAGCCCCTCCAGGCACAGGGCCTGGCTCAGGGGTACACCCAGGCCCCTCCAGGCACAGGGCTTGGCTCAGGGGTGCACCCTGGCCCCTCCAGGTGGAGGACCTGGCTCAGGGGTGCACCCGGGCCCCTCCAGGTGGAGGACCCGGCTCAGGGGTGCACCCGGGCCCCTCCAGGTGGAGGACCCGGCTCAGGGGTGCACCCAGGCCCCTCCCCTCAGCTGAGGAGCTCAAAGGCTGTTCTGGAACAGCCCCCGGCCAGTGCTCTCCGATGTGAAGAGCACTGCTGAAATCCACACTCATGGAAAGGAGTTTTCTTTCTTCTGCCCAAAAGCAGCTCCTCAGCTTAGAACGCACCCGATTTTCACAGTCGTGGGCCTTAGCTCAGCAAACCAATGAACTGACCAGGTGTGAAGGTTTCCATGGCTTCAGCTCGGCACAGCTAAAGGACTGGGTACACAGAAATGACTCACCCACAATCTCACACCAGATCCCCAAACAGAAAATGGTAATACACCACCAACTGGAGAATGACCTGGTGTGATTTGGGTTCAATTCCCAGGCCCCAACCTAGCCCCAGAGATGAGAATCACGGAGGACCCAGGAGTCTGGCAGCAAACGCAGGCACATGCATGCACACACTCGCTCACGCACACACACATTCACACACGTATCCACATTCACACGTGCACACAGGCTCACACACATGCATGTACATACACTCGCACACACACACACACATGCACAGGCTCTCACCCTCACACACGCATGCACACTCCACACACACAGCTTTTTCTTCTCTGGCAATGCAGTAGAGCTGTGCTGCTTTAGATGCCATGAGAATTCTCCATGCGCACTCTGTCTGCTCACGGGCCTCTGCAGGCGGCCAGCACTCCAGAATTTTAGAAATCTCCTGAAGAACCCTCCACTCCAAAGGCCTTTGTTGAGGAAGAGACTGAAGCTCACACTTGTCAGACACTGCGCCGTGTAAATGAGTGACTGACAGCAGGGCCTTGGGAGAGCCTGGCCCAGCTGGGGACCTGGCGTCTCCCAGCACAGAGGCTGGCAAGGAGCTGCCACGCTGGCCCTGGGACATGAGCCGGGAGCGCCACCCCCACCAGGCCTCGGTAGCTGCCAGGAGGCGCCTGACGCTGCCATGGCGGGGAGAGGGGTACGGATCCAGTGCCGGACAGCTACCGAGAACCAGCGGGGATGGGCTGGGGCAGGGCACCCAGAGCAGAGTAAGATACACAACAGGTGAGTTAGAGGCGGCTGGCTCTGCGAGCTCTAGACAGGGAAGGGCAGGCGAGGACAGGCGGGCAGGCCACACCTCGCAGGCCGGGAGGCAGGCGGAGCAGCCCTCCCTGCCACGCTATCCCACGAGCCCGGGTGCGCCTGTGACTCGTCTGGGGCAGGGAGGAGGAGACACCATGATGAACACATGGAGGAGCCATGGAACTGCCTGGAAACCTGATGCAAGGTTCTCTGACCCAGCCCCACCTGACTCACACGTGCGGCCGGGTCCCAGCCCCACCCATGAGGGGGACTACGCGCGCGGGGGCTGCTTTTGTCCTGTGGCCTTCACTCTCTGGCCTCCTCCCACACTCTGTCCCCTCGCAGAACCTATTCCCTCCCTCCCTCTCTCTCTCTCTCTCTCTCAATCCTGCTCCCCTCCCTACTTGTGCCTGTCAGGAAAGAAGAGACAGAGCACGGAGCTGCAGCCAGGCCAGGTCTACTCAGAAGAGTGAAGCCTGGGGGGGCTCCGTCCCAGGTGCAGGCGCAGCAGAGAGCGAGCCCCTCCCTCACAGACTAGCGGTTCTTATAGTACCATGTGGCGGGAAGGGGCCTGGGGGTCTGAGCTGAAGCTGGGCTGTGAGATGGAGGTGGGGCTTGGGCTGGATCACAAGGTCCTGGGAGGTCACAGGGTGAGCTGGGAGGGGCTGGGAGGGGCTGGACCCTGGGGCCGAGCTGCTGAGCTGGGAAGGGGGAGAGAGCTTGGGAGGAGCTGACGGCTGGACTCCTCCGCCAGTGGCGTGTCCAGCAGTGCAGGCAGGGGGGGCTGTGTCAGCAGGCGGAGAAACGGAGGCCTGCATGCTGGGTGCAGGGGAGAGGTCAGCGTGGACCTAAAGTTTTTGCCCTTGCTCCATCAGGGCCTCTGCTTTGAACTCTCATCTCTGTGGGGGCAAGAACTCGGAAGGTGAAAACCCCAGAAACACATGCCCATAACGAGGCGTTCCCACCGACTGGGCGCCTGGTGTCCCCCGGCCCGGGCCCCTGCACCAGTGCAGCCAAGTCCCAGAGCCTTCACATTCCGCCCCTGAGGCCACCTTAATTTGTTTAAAACTCAGGCACGAGTCGGTTTGCCACAGCTCTGCTGACTGCACCCTCTGTGCCAGAAGCCGGCGCGAGCTGTGAGGCGCTCACCGTGACCTGTGCCGGCGGGGAGGCCGGCCGGAGCGCAGCTCCGGCGAAGTCTGTTCACAAAGCTCAGCGACAGCAAGGCCCCTTCCCCGGGAGACGGAGGGCCACACACAATTCTGATCCCGTAATTCCAAGTAATCCCGGCAGGAGGGGAAAGGAGGTGGGAGAGGGGCAGAGGGGGCGGCACCAACTCAGAAGCCGGCGCCGAGAGGCCCGTGTCCTGCCCGGACTTCCCAAGCACACAGGGTCAGTGCAGACCGGGGCGATCACAGTCATCCCCAAAGCTCCGGAGCAGTGGACGAGAAACGAGCTGAGGTTTGTGCCACTCTCCCGAGGCAAGCCGCACTGGACCCCAGGGCACCACCGTCCTGGGGCCCTGGTTCTGATGCCTGGACGCCGGGCAAGTGACTCATTTCTCTGAGTGCCAGTGTGTCCATCTGCAAGCCGGGGCTGACTCCAGGTCCAGGAAATGAGATCACAACAGGTCCCCATGTGAGCGTGAGCCAGGCGCCTCAAGCCTTGAGACCACGCCTACAACCACGTGAGCCTGGGGCTCTGAAGCCCGACATCGTGGGACAGCTTTGTCACTTTGGGTCTCGTTTACCAAGAAGGAAAAAATACCAATTACAACAGAATCCACCTGCTCACCAGGCTCGGAGGGGAGAGGCACTGTCTGGTCTTGGTAGTTTGAAGGTGCTTACAGTTCTGAGGGTCTCACGTCTAAGTACTAAGATATTCATTCCTATTCTTTATATTACAACTTTAAATTATTGCAGTGCATCCAAAACATGCGCTTAAAGAATTATTTCATGAAGACCAAGAAGATCAATGAACTTGAGACAGTCCGTTCCCAGATGCTGTTGGGGCAACAAAGCATCTGAAGGGCAGTAGCGAGGGGCTGGGTCCTTGCTGGCCGCCCGTCTCCCCGGGCTCTGGCCGTGAAACACGCTCTGACGCTGCCGTGTGTGTCCCAGGCACTGGCCCCTGCACTGCAACTCAAGTGCGACACATACAAGGTCGCCATCACCCTTGGGTTTGCACCCCTGGCCAGGCCTGGGCGTGCCCCTGGCAGAAGGCAGCCCTGGATCTCGGTCTGCAGGCAGCCACAGGCTCTGTGCCCCACTGATGAGACAGCTCTGTCCCTGGCCTGGGGAAGTGGCAGTGGCCGAGTGTGGAAGCCACCATCAGTCCCCCTCACCGCAGGGGACACTTGCCAAGACCCCCAGGGGATGCCTGGAACAGCGGACACCACCACAGCAAGCCCTACACACCAACACCTCCGATGGGGCTTACTCTACAGTTAGGTAAGGTCACACAAAGCACAAGCAACGAAACAGGGCCACTGTGACAGCAGCCAGGGAGATGTGACCGCCGCCTCTGTCTCTCAGACGTCTCCCTGCAGTGCACCTGCCCTCCCTGTGGACGCCGCCTCCCTGAAACCTCAGGACGGAGGCCATGGACAAGGGGACTGCTGCAGTGGCCCACTCCCTCCCACCAGGGGAGCCGGGACCCCGGACCCTCGTCATCCAGAAACATCCCGAGACAGGTGCGGCACAGGGCGTATTCAATCTATTACCTTACTGCTGCTGCTTTTGCTAGCCTTGAAAAATCCCAGAAACGTTTTCTTCTCTTTATTAGCCTCTTCGTTGCCAAGTGATGATTTCCTAAAAGTTTCTGGGGGGAGAAAAAAGAACAAAGTGATTCCCCTGCACTGGAGACAAGACGGAACGCTGCACGTAGAGAACCTCAATGAATGAAGGAGGCGTCTGCATGGCCCTGCCAGGGCTCCCGGGTCCTCTCAAAGCCGCCAGCTCGCTTAGGGCATCGCAGAGAGGTTGGACGGCCCCTCAGGGGTCACGCGGCACTTCCCCGCGTGGTCTGTGAGTGACAAAGCCAATGAACCAGAGGCAGCCCGGGGACAACGCTCGCTAACAGAGACCAGCGTGGCGCACACACGCAGCTCTGCAGTCTCCGGTAGGAGAAACAGCAGGGACCACGTCCTCATCGCAACGTCGCCTCTTCCAGCGCAGTGGCCGAATGCTGGTCCCTGGCTCTGATCCCTGTGAAGGTTACTGATGAGGACACTTCCACTCGCTTTGGGGTTGAGGCTTCGAGGTCCAGGTGCACCTCCGGCTGCCAGCACGGCTCCGCCGGGACTGGACTCAGGACAGGCCAGCAGCCACGTGCAGCCCTGGTGCCAGATCAGACAGCGCAGCTGTGAGGACAGCGACAGCAGTAAGACGTCTGCCTTCAGACTCCCGAGTGAGGTAAAAACGCCCAGCGGCGGCCCAAATCCACAGCCTCCCCGCTCCCACTCTGCACAGCGGGGCACCACCCAGGCGGGAGCTGGGACGGCCCCCGGGTCTCCTGGTGCCCTCAGGGTCTCCCCGGGCTTTCTGGGTCTCAGCTCTGCCTGTCCTCCCCTGCCTGACCTCGGCCAGAATTCAGCAGCGCAGCACCACCCAGGTGGGAGCTGGGAAGGCCCCCGGGTCTCCCGGTGCCCACTGGGTCTCCCTGGCCCTCAGGTCTCCCCAGCCCTCTGGGTCTCAGCTCCGCCTGTCCTCCCCTGCCTGACCGCGGCCAGAATGCTTTCCCTTTAACTACAACCCCTCCTGGCCTGGGCCAGCTGCTCTCCTTCTCTCCCTCCCGAGCTGGGTCACCAACCTCCCCTCTGGGTGCTCCCGTCACCAGGATTTCAGAGCGAGGGAAGGCCCTCTCGTGCGCCAGACTGACATGCAGTCGAAGGCCACGGCACCCGTGGAAGAGTGGGACCAGGGGCTGTGGTGTCACCAGGAACCCACCATCCTCAGCTTGCCCCCATCCCGGGGAGTGGCCAGCCCGAGCGGCACAGCAAACCCAGGGAAGACTGGCTCAGGTCCAGGGAGCACACCCGAGAAAACGTGGGGCCTGCCTGGGACACACGTGGGCAAACTGCCGGCCTCGGCCTGCTGCCCTGCAGACTGTGGTGCAGGCACTAACTGCGGCAGGTGGCCCCGGCACACGCAGCTCTGGCGTCACCGCTGTTGTCCGTGGATTTGCTCACATAGGCCACCCCAGGTTCCTGTCACTGACTCATTCAATCCTTCTCTGCCGGGGCTCCCAGGGACGACCGGAGGGGCAGATTTCAGCACCATTGGCTTCGCCACAGGCGTGTGACCTGCTGGAGAGCCGGGCCGGCAGGCCATCGGTGGAAAACCCACGACCCAGGGCGTGGCACACTCCGCTATGGGAGGGGACCCGACACAGACAAGCCAAGCACGGCTGACCTCTTCACCTGCTAATACGCCTCTTTTGAGTTAGAGAACACACGCAGGTCAGCGCGTTAGCATCACGGCCTGGACACTACGGCCAGGAGCAAGCTCGCATGTCCTCAAACCGTTCCGCCGGGAGCAAAGGCGCACACTGCTGGCAAGCACGAGCAAGGGCTCCGCGGCACACGGCATCTCAGACTAGAAGATGGGTCAACATGCCGCAGGCCTAAGACACGTGTGCACACGCATCTCCCATCAGCCACTAGGTGCAGGGCTACACGGTGACACAGTGACACGGCCTGCATCGGAGCGAACCTGGCCCTTGGGCATCGACACGCCGACTTCTAGGCCACAGTGTTCATGGAAATGAGTGCTGGTGCCTGGACACATGAAGTCATGGATGTGCCGAGGTGGCGGACATGAGAGTGCCCTACGGATGAACAAGGCAGAGGACACGCCATCCACACATGGGTGACGTCACAGCAGCCCAAAGGGGACTGACGGGACCAGAACGCTGGAGCAGACCCACGTCTGTCGTCCCTCTCGCTAAGCAGGGACGGGGACATGGCTGCTCGTGCACCACACAGGTCTGCCTCAGCCCAGCGTAGGCGGCGCAGGGGTGGCCCGGGCGCCAGTGTGCAGCTGTGTGGAGGCGGCAGGGCCCCAGGCTCGCCGCCCTGGGCTGGGGCCTGGGGCAGACAGGCTGTTTTTAGAAGCGAGGCTTGGCTGATGGGCCACCCGGGCCTCCTGGCAGACCCTGCAGAAGGCCTGGTAGGAGAGCAGAGTAAGGGGACTCCACACTGGCGTCAGCCAGAACCTCCAGGTGCCAGCTGTGCCGTCACAGTGCTGGGACAGGGACGCAGAGCCGGGCGGGAGGGCGGGCCAAGTGCCACAGGCACGGCTGTTTGTTTGAATGTAGTCTGACAAGTCCCTTGCAGTGCCCAGCCATGTGATTTCCAACTGCACCACCAGGGGGCAGAGCAGCGACAAGAAACCACAGGAGGCCGCCTGGGTCTCCCACACCTGTCGCAGCCCCAGGCTCCAGACCAAGGCTGCCAACTTTGTCCTTCATTAAATGGTTTTTCCCTAGAAAGAGTATCTATTGTGAAATACTTCAACAGACATGGACATAGCTTTCTGCAAAATCAAAGAGTCACAGCAACTTTAATGAGTCATTTGGGGTGTGTGTGTGTGTGTGTGTACTCCAAGACGTTAAAATCCCAGTATACACAGGAACATGCGTGCGTGTCAGCACCTGTGGGGACGTGCACTTCTCTGCCCCAGGCTCTCTCTCCTGGTACACATCTCCACCCACATAAGGAGAAAAGTCCGGCAAACTGATCAGACAGAGGCCAAGCCTGGACTAACCATTCGCATGCTTGTCTGCGAAAAGCGTAAATTCCGAAATCAAAGACTGCAGCATGCAGGATGGGGCCCACGGCAGGCGAGCCCGGGCCAGCAAGGCAAGCCCAGGTACGGAGGGCCTGGCGCCTCTTCCCCGTCCTGAAGTCCCAGGCAACAGCCTGTTTGCTGCCAGTTCCCCTCGACTGGCGCTGCACGGCAAATTCTCACGCACTTTCTCCTCTGAACAAGCCAGCAAACCAGCAAACCGCAGCAGCACCTCGGTTCCACCCCACGGGTCCGCTCCTGCAGGCCCGGGGCTCCAACCTCCCCGCCATGCACCCTCCCGGCCCAGAGCCAGCACGCGGGCTTGCGGTACCTCGGCAGCTCAGGGAAGGCTCAGACTGCGTTTTGGTCAGAAGAACTGGAAGAGGCAGGTACGGAGAACGTGAGGACCCAGCTCCGAGATCCACGGCAGCCCCAGCCAAGGCCCTGGCCCCTCTTCATGCCACAGGCGTGTATACAGTGTGAGGAGGCCACATGCAGCGTGGACCCGCCTCGGGCCTGACCTCCACGCGGGGGCTGGTGGCAGCCAAGCCATGGGCTTTTTGGAGCGGCCCAGCCCTCTGTCAGTGGCGCCTCATCCTCTCCTGATTCCCCTGAGCTGCCCGCCAGCTCCCGGATCTCCCACAGCTGCAGGGCTGCAGAGGGATGGCTGTCCACCCCGACGAGTCACTCGAAAGGTCAAAGGAGAAGCTGCTGGAGCGGCCGCAGACGAGAAGGGCCCCAGGGACACCTTCTAGAGGCTTCTCTGCCTGTCCAGGTGCTGCTGCATGGCGTGCTAGCTGAGGCAGGGACGGGGGTCAAGCTGGCCTGCCATGGCTGTGGCCCGGGTGCGGAGGAGGCCGAGGAAGTCGGGACAAGCTGCACACACCCACGGTGCGGAGGGGCTGCTTCCGCCCAGGCAGCAGTGCTGCACATCTGGCAGGCGTCCTGGCCGCACCAGGGGGCTGCGAAGCTCTGCTCCCCGTGACAGCGGACGGCAGGCTTCACGCGACTTCCCCCACGGGGCAGGCTCAACCTGCCTTTCCAGAAACGTCCAGGGCTGCCACACACCAGAAACGCCTTTCCCTTTTGCCTGCTAAGGGTGGGACGGTGCTCTCCCGCTTTGCGTCTGACTCAGCAAACGAAGGCTCTGTTTCCAAAGCGTGACCTGAGCCTGACTCGGCCAGAGCCGACGGGAGCAGACGGAAGCACCTGGACAGCCGAGCCAGAGCTGCGGACACCCGGGCTGCACTCTGCCCTGGACACGAGGCCAGCACAGGACTCGCCCAGGCCGGCACGCTCCTCCCTGGAGGAGCAGAGTCCACGCAGCTCACACCGCCCTGAGCGGGAGCCCTTTCCTCCCAGTCACGGGAGGCGCCGGACCCAGAGTTCCAGGAGCAGGGGGCTCCCTGGGGCAGCCGGGATTGCTCGATGGCCACTGACTGACTGCACAGGAAATTTAGCAACACAAAAGAACTATATTTTAACTGGGAGAATCGGAAAAAAATGTTTAAAACTTTGCATACTTTAGAACTGAACCTATTCAATATTTGTAGAAAATGCAACACGAGGTGCATTATTCTGGAAACTTCTAAGGGCAGGGAACACAACATTTCTCGTCTGGCCCTGTGGATTTATCTGCGCGGTCAGCCCCAGAGTGGCCTGCTTGCGCTGTGCCGAGCAGCCACGGCTCTAAGCACCAAACCCCCAAGGCGGTGCCAGGACCCCACAAGGGCGGCGAGGGAGCCTCAGGACGCAGGGGCGCTGTCTTGAGGGACTGCCTGGGTGGACAGGAATTCGGTGGGTCCGAGAGGGCAGCTGCAGGCACTTCTGCTGGGCCCCCCGGGGCAGATGTGGGGAGAGAGGAGACGGGTGTGGGGCTGGCTGTGAGCAGTCAGCAGCCATGTTTGAGCACGGGCGCTGGTCATTTCCCTCCGACTTAGCAAAGCTCAGAGGAGGATGGGGGAGGGGGGGAGGTGTGCCTGGGACCGCGGAGGAGGGCTCTTGCAGTGGGGGTGCTGAGCACAGCCAGTTGGCTGCTCCTGGCCTCCACACAGCTGTGGTCCCACCTCTCCTCTGTGCTACAGAGCTGTGAAGAGTTGTAGTGCATGTGTGTGTGTGTGTGTGTGTGTATGTAATGTGTGTGTGTGTGTGTGTTTCAGATCTGGGGGCCAGGCAGGGCATGGGGCACAGGGGCTTCACCTGCCCTGCTGTCCCTGTCTGCGTGGCCAGGTAGGGCGTGGGGATGGGGGTCTCACCCCCCAACGCTGTCCCCATCTGTGTGGCTGGGTAGGGCATGGGGGACGGGGGCCTCATCTCTGCTGTCCCCGTCTCCGTGGCCGGGAAGGGTGTGGGAATGAGGACCTCACCTCCCCTGCTGTCCCCGTCTGTGTGGCCAGCCTGTGTGGCCAGCCGGGTAGGGCGTGGGGATGGGAGTCTCACCCTCCCTACTGTCCCTGTCTCTGTGGCCAGGCAGGGCGTGGGGGATGGGGGTCTCACCCCCCATGCTGTCCCCATCTGTGTGGCAGGGTATGGGGGGCACCTCACTTCCCCTGCTATCCCCGTCCATGTGGCTGTGCAGGGCATGGGGCACAGGGGCCTCACCTCCCCTGCTGTCCCTGTGTGGCCAGCCGGGCAGGGTGTGGGGACAGGGTCTCACCTCCTCTGTTGTCCCAGGCGTACAGCTCCTTCACGCCCAGCTCACGCAGGGACTTGGACAGCTCCAGCTCCTCACCGCCGATGTTGTCCCTGAGCAGAACCACGTGATCCGGGCTGACGTCACACTTTGCACAGATGATGGGCAGAATGTTCTGGAGCGGGACCTCGGGGCTCACGCGCACGACGGCCTTCTGTGTCCGCAGGTAATTCACCACCAGACGCACAGATTTCTGGAAGAGCAGAGCAGACGCAGGGGCTCGGTGAGCGCAGCCTCCCAGCAGCCCCAGCTCCTGCGAGGGTGGCGGTGCTTGTCCATTGGCGTCACTCTTCCAGGTGCAGCGAGGCGGGGGGAAAGCGGCTTAAGGATCAGCGAAGATAAACGCCCAGGAAAGTAAATCCGCCTCCGAGCCTCTCTAACGACCCAGCTGCTGACCACAAGGAAAACGGGCAGGAGGGCGGCCTCGGAGATCCCGACTCTCCAGGGTCCCGGCCAGCCAGACCGCGGGCTGGTGTCCTCCTTTTCTGAGCAATGGGCTGGGAAGCCTTGGGAGTGACTTGATTTACCCATGTTCACAGACAAGATGCCACACTTCTGCTTAGAATCCAGACACCCACATGGGTGCTCACAGACATGTGTGTACCCACGTAGCTACACGTACACACAGTGTGAGTATCCAGACAGCCACATGGGTGCTCACACACGTGTGTACCCGCGTAGCTACACACACACACAGTGTGAGTATCCAGACAGCCACATGGGTGCTCACACACGTGTGTACCCGCGTAGCTACACGTACACACAATGTGAGTATCCAGACAGCCACATGGGTGCTCACACACATGTGTATCCGTGTAGCTACACATACAGTGTGAGCACAGACGTGTTTCAAGCTGGAAGCAGGTAACTTTCAACAGCCGAGGCTCAGCAGTCAAGAAGAAACATGATGCGCTGAAGGCTGATTCTACAGCCACCGCCAGGTTGCCATCGCTCAGGCGGCCTCAGCTCAGGTTTGGCCGCTGCCCCAGCGGTGCCGAGACACGGCTGACAGGGAGGCGGGGACGCCAGTCGCTCCCTTCTGACCCCAATGCTGGGCTCCTGTGGTTGCAGCAATGGTGGCGTGCAGGAAGGCAGTGGGACCTGCTACTCCCTGACCACACCTCGCCCCGTGGAGTCAACCATGCACCCTGGGGGTCAGGACGGGGCGGCACCAGAGGCAGAGATCCTCGTCCTTAAACCCTGAAGGGGAGAAAATCCTCTGTGCATCGTGCACGAGAGCGTTAACCACGGGGACCGGAAACTGTCAGCAGAGGGACTCAGGGCCAGTCCACCACGGTCTATCATCTACCGACTGAAAGGCAAAGCGACAGAGACAGAGCGACAGAGACAGAGGAAGGAGACAGTTTCCCATCTGCTGGTTCACTTCCAGAACGGCTGCACCACTCGAGGCTGGACCTCCGTCCAGCTCTCCACCTGAGCAGAAGGGACTCACGCACTTGAGCGATCACCTGCTGCCTCCCGGGTGCATCAGCAAAGAGCTGGATGGGAAGAGGAGTAGCTGGGACTCCTCCGGACAGGTGCTCAGACATGGGATGTGGGTGTCCCAAGCACACAGCCAGCAGCTCGAATCACCCGTAATCGAAACGAGAGGCTGGCAAGAGAGCTTTGCGTGTGAAGAGGCGTCTGACGGCAGTGAGCGCACATCAGTGCCACCAGCTTTTCTTAAAAAAAAAATTATTTATTTGAAAGGCAGAGCTACAGAGAGACAGAGGCAGAGAGAAAGAGAGAGGTTGGTCTTCCATCCACTGGTTGACTCCCCAGATGGCTGCAGTGGCTGGAGCTGGGCCGATCCAAAGCCAGGAGCTTCTCTGGGGTCTCCCACGTGGGTGCAGGAGCCCAAGGATTTAGGATTTTCTGCTGCTTTCCCAGGCCACAGAGCTGCTTCAGAAGTGGAGCAGCCGGGACTTGAATCGGTGCCTAAATGGGATGCCGGCACCACAGGCGGCAGCTTTACCAGCTACACCCCAACGCCAGCCCCTGCCACCAGCCTTTGGAAAGGAGAAGTCCCACTCCCCCCACCTCCCTCCAGGAAGATGTGCAGATCTCCCACAGCTCCTGGCTGCCTCCTGGGGCGGGGGAGGGGGCTCTGCAGCCGCACGGTCCCACCAGGCAGCCGCTGGCTAACTCGTCGGAATCGAAACCTCGGTCTGCGGGTCGCACCAGCTACGTTTCCAGGGCACGGAGCTACGTGTGACCAGCGACTACCACACTGGACAAGTCACAGTGACAGGCCACGTCCATCTTTGAAGAAGTTTCTAATACACAAAGGAGCAATGTCACAATGATATACGCTCATAGTTCTGTCAATTCTGCCTCCCAAAAGAAAGCCAGGTCAGCGCCTAGCCCTGTCCACTATGAGGGAAGCACCCTCAGCACCTCTGCGTCCCGGCACCTGAGTCCCTGCACCCCTACGTCCCCGCACCTGAGTCCCCGCACCCCCTCATCCCTGTACCTGCGTCCCCTCATCCCTGTACCTGTGTCCCCGCACCCCTGCGTCCCTGTGTCCCCTAACCCCTGCATCCCCGCAACTCTGCGTCCCCGCACCCCTGAGCCCCCGCACCCCTACGTCCCTGGACCTCTGCGTCCCCACACCTGAGTCCCCACACACCTGTGTCCCCACACCTGAGTCCCTGCACCCACTCATCCCAGTACCTGTGTCCCCGTACCCACTCATCCCTGTACCTGCGTCCCCGCACCCACTCATCCCTGTACCTGCGTCCCCGCACCCCTGCGCCCCTGAGGTCCTCAGGCGAGGGCAGCATGGCCCCGCCATGCCGCCCACGCAGCCACACAGCGCGGCCCTGCAGGCACCCACTGACCTCAGGCGCCTTGGGTGGGCCAGGCTTGGCCTTGTCCTCGGGGACCTTCTCCTTCAGGAACACGGTGTGCACGTCCAGAGTCCCGACCGGCGTGTTTGGCTTGAAGCTGAGCGGCTGCTGCGTCTCGGAAGCGTGGACCTCCAGGGCGTGGTGAGACGGGTTCAGGTGGTTCTGCAGGCACAGCTCCACCAGCAGGTCCATCATGGCCTGGCTGCAGCGGAAACGGTGCCGTTAGGGGGCGTCTCAGTGTCCTCGCCCGGGAACGAGGGCGTGGCGGGGGGCAGGGCCGAGTGAGCCAATGGGCAGGGCTGAGTGAGCCAATGGGCAGGGCTGAGTGAGCCAACGAGATGCCAAGGAAACACCGGGCTCGCTGACCCCTGATGCGCGACTGTAGCGCCGAGCATGGATGCCTCTAATCCTGCAAACCCCACCACAGACAGAGCAGAAACACAGCAGCTGGGAGGGTGCTTACCTTCCCAGTGAAATCACGCGTGCGCCGAGCGCAATCATCCAAGGCCTTAGCACAAACGCTACTACTATGGGTACAACACGCTGTTTTCAGCTCCTCGTAGGGATGCCGTAACATACAAACGGAGTTTAAGTGAAGAGGGTGAAGGCACTTTTTGAACAACAGCAAACCCCTAGACACATACGACAACCAACACTGAACCAAGGAGAGGCAGAAACCCTGAACACCCACCGCCAATGAGGAGGCTCCACCAGTGACTAAAGCCTCATCTCGAAAACCCCAGGGCCACACGGATTCAACGGCAAAGTCACGAAACACCAGGGCTTCTACGACTCTCCCGAGACCCAGAAGAAGGGGGAACCCCCCCGCCCAGAGTCATCTTATGAGGTCTGCACCAGCTGAATGACAGCCAGACATGACTCCAGCCAAGAAACCACAACAGGGCACTCTCTGGCGGACTGATGTGTGGAAACCCTCAGAAGGGACCGGCAAGCACCACTCAGCAGCACCTGAGAAATACGCCACACCATGACCTAGCGGGACCCGTCGCTGGATGCAAGGGCAACTCAGCACGTGCAAATCCAACAGAATGGGCCTCAAAACCCACACAGTCAGGGCTGGTGTTCTGGCGAAGCGGGTAACGCTGCCACCTGCGATGCCGGCATCCCAGGTGGGCACCAGTTCCTGTCCTGGCATCCTGGCTGCTCCACTTCCAATCCAGCTCCCTGCTAATGGCCTGGGGAAGGCAGAGGAGGATGGCCCCCGAGTGTCTGGGTCCCTGCCACCCACATGGGAGACCTCAGCCTGGCCCAGCTCTGGCTGATGCGGTCATCTGGGCAGTGAAGCAGCAGATGGAAGATCTCTCTCCCCTACTCCTCCCTCCCCCTCTGTAACTCTTTCAAAAATAAATACTTTTTTTAAATTCACATAATTATCTCAATGATACTTAAAAGGCATCTGACAATACTCAATATCCATTTATGATAAAAACTCTCAGCAAGATAGGTATAGAAGTAACAAAACATCACACATGAAAAGCCCACAGCTGACACCATCCTCGAAGCTCTTCTTTAAGATCCACGCAAGACAAGGATGCCCACTCTGCCCACTTCCACTCGACAGAGCACTGGCAGCCCTCGCCAGAGGCACTGCACAAGAAAAACGGACCAAAGCCACTCAAATCGGGAGACGGGTGAAACAGCCCCCTGCAGCCGGGGTGATCAGCTCTGCAGAAAGCCCTGGTGACTCACCAACAGAAAGCCTCACGAGTCGGACACAGTTCAGCAACCCTGCCGGACACGAATGCAAGGAGCTCTCCGAAGGAGAAGGTAAGAACACAACCCCGTTTACAACGGCAACAGAAATAATGAAAATGAGCTTAGACGTGGGCTTAGCCAAAGAGGCGGAAGACTTTTACACTGAATACAATACACTGGTGAGAGAAATGAAGGGAGACGCACGTAGGTAGACATCCCGTGTTCATGGGTTGAAAGAATTAACATGTTGAAATGCTCACATCACACGTAGCAATCTACACAGTGAACATAACCCCCATCAAACCCTTAATGGGACGCTTTAGAGAACCAGAAAACCCATCCGAAGGTAGACATGAACAACAGTTCTTGAATAGCCAAGGCAACCATGAGAAAAGGAACAAAGTTGGAGGCATTGCACGTCCTGACCTCAAAACATCTCACAAAGTGACCTAATCGCAAATCAGACACAGAGCAGCTCAACAGAGCAGGGAGCCTGGAAGGACACCGCCGTGCGCCGACAGCCACCGATCCTCCCCCGAGGATGCCAGGAGCACGCAACAAGGAAGGGACGGTCTCTCTCTCAATCACGGTGTTGGGAAAACGGGGCACTCACAGGCAGAAAGACAAGACGGACCTTCATCTCACAGCATGCGCGAAAATCATCTCAAAATGGACGCAGGACTTAAACCTTAAACCACAAACCTACAAGAAGCAAACACGTGAAACACTTCTTGACGTGAGCCTTGGCGATGACGTTTTGGACGAGGTACCAGCACAGGCAGCAAAAGCAAACCAGACAAACGGGACTCCTGAGTCAGACAGAGAGATTCAGCACAGCGAGGAACAGCCAGCAGGGTGGACAGGCAGCCTGAGAAGAGGCGGCATTTCCAACCACGTGTGCGGCGAGAGGCCAAGGTCGAAGACAGATGAGGAACTCACGCAACTCCACAGGGCAGAGTCCGATTTTTAAAATGGGCCGAGGAGCTGGATGGACATTTCTCGAAGTAAGACACAGGAGTACAAACAGCAAACAGGTTTTTAACATCACAGTGTCACTCACACCTTTTGGCAGGGCTACTACCAAAAAGGCAAAAGATAACAAGCGTCAGTGACGACTGGGAGAAAGGGGACCGCTGTGAACTGGTGGGGGGGCCAACCGGAAATTTCCAGCGTGAAAAGCAGCGTGAAGGTCTAAGAAAAACGCAGACGTGGAACCACCACGTGGTCCAGCAAGCCCACTCCCAGGTGTGCCCCCTCTCCTCAACACCCTCTTCTTTCTGCGCCCTCTCTACTTCCCTGTTCCCACCTGGCTGCAGGCTCAGGGTGCAGGGCTGAGCCTTACTTGTGGCATTTGCTGTGGTCACTAATTTTTAAATTTAAAAAGCGAGTGGAATTTATCCACTCCTTTCTTTAAAAGCTATCCCTTTCCAAATAAGCTTTTGCCCAAGTCAATGGTTTCAATAAGAAGCAAAGTGGGTTTGGCATTGTGGCATAGTGGTTAAAGCCACCACCTGTGACACGGGCGTCCCACGTGGGTGCTGGTTCATGTTCCGGCTGCTCCACTTCCTATCCAGCTCCCTGCTGATGGCCTGGGGAGAGCAGCGGAGGACGGCCCAAGTGCTTGGGCCCTGCACTCATATGGGAGACTTGGAAGAAGCTTCTGTCTCCCGGCTTAGGCCTGGCCCAGCCCCGGACACTGTGCCATTGGGGCGTGAACCAGTGGATGGAAGTCAATCAGTCTCTCTGTTGGTAGCTTCTACTTTACAAGGAAGAAAAACAAACTCAGCATAGAATGGGAAGATGTGCTCCATGTGAAGACGTTTTCAGAAGGTGTTTATAAAACTGGATCTGGGAATTACAGCACAAGGCCATCTTCTTAAAAACATATATATTATGTACTTGTGTATATATATACTATATATACATTCTTCTGAAAGCATATACGTATATATAACGAGACATTGGACCGACACATAAAAACAGGGAATAAACCATAATAAATTCCCTGATAAAATTTCACACGTATCCTAAAATTGTTTTGAAACCTGTAATAATCCAACACATTCTGAAATTATAAAGTTCCATGGAAACATGGGCTTAGAATAAGGCCTCTTCTGAAAAACACAGAGACACACAGTGCAGGGGCTGTGACGCTGAGGCTCTGAGCCTGGGCACCCCCGCCCAGGGCCTGTGGATTCCCCCTCATCCCCACCCCACACCGAGCCCTGCTGCTGCGACAGCCCCCCTCCGCGGCACAGCGAGCCCTGCTTGGAGCTGGCGGCCCAGGGAAGGCGTCTGGCCTCACCGCACGCAGCCGAGGCTGCCGTGTCCAGTGACGCAAGAACGCCAGCCCCAGGTGCACCCCAGGGCCGGGCCCAAGGTCCCGTATGTCTCCCACACCACACTCGTGCCCCTCTGCCCACTAAAATTTGGTCATCTAGAATTTTCCTCCTATATTAGCTGATCAACTTAAGAAACTCAAGCAGTTGAAAGAATTATACGATTTCAGGAATAATCACAGCCAGAGAGGCCAGCACCTGCCATTCGCTCCCCAGCTCTGGCGCCGACGCTTCCCTGGAGCCAGACGCCTCACATGGGCTTCGCTCACCGACAGGCCACTTCCGCTCACACCTGCCCAGATCCCAGACCCTCGTGGCTTCCAGCGTTCCCTGCCGGACGGATCCTTCCGTCGTCCTCCAAAAGAAAACCGTGCTGGAAGACCCACCTCTGATGCCTCTGCGCTCAGCCAGCACCGCCAACGACAGAGGCAGCTCAAGGCCAGCACCGCGGCTGGGACGTGCTGTGGTCAGCACCAAACGCAGACTTGGGATTCTACTGACTGGAGGCGGCTGACAGGACTTGAGCTGCGCTCTCTGTGCGTGCAGCTGCTGGTGACATCCGGCCACAGGCAGCCACAGTCGGTCAGCCAAGAGGGTGTGTGTGGGCACCGAAGGCCTGGAAATGATTCCCTTACACTTGAAGTCCAGGGAGCGAGTTGTATTCCTTAATCTAAACTTGGGAAAGGTGACCGCCTACCACGTGCTGGCCTGGGCGTCAGCTGGTCAGTGGGCATCCGCACAGTCACTCAGGAGGCCGCCCTCCTGACCATGAGACTGCAGAGCTGGGGATGCTGGCAGCCCTGGGGGTGGCAGTCACGCTCTTGGAACCGCTTAGGGGCCTCCGTCCCTGGCCTCCACCCTGAGCCTACAACTTGCAGTAGGGAGCCATGGAGTCCTGGCTCTCTTACGGATGAAGGATGAAGGGCACCGATTCCAGGTGAGAGGGCGTGGGCTGCTCCCCCAGGTGAGACAGGGTGGGCAGCCCTGGGCTGCTCCCCCAGGTGAGATGGAGGGCTTCTCCCCCAGGTGATATGGGGTGGGCAGCCCTGGGCTTCTCCCCCAGGTGATATGGGGTGGGCAGCCCTGGGCTTCTCTCCCAGGTGAGACAGGGTGGCTGCTCCCCCAGGTGAGGCAGGGCAGCCCTGGGCTGCTCCCCCAGTTCTCCCCCAGGTGATATGGGGTGGGCAGCCCTGGGCTTCTCCCCCAGGTGATATGGGGTGGGCAGCCCTGGGCTTCTCCCCCAGGTAAGACTGGTGGGCGGCCCTGGGTTGCTCCCCAGGCCTGGACTCACACCCACGGAACCCCGGGCAGACCTGACCCCGCAGGATCCAGCACCCTGGCAGTGGGAGCCCTTACCTCCCGCTGACCACGCTCTGCTTCTCCAGCCCACTGGGCAGAACCACGGTGATGTCGAGGGGGCCGTCCCGCTGTGCCTCCTTCACGGGGACCAGGTTCCGCTGCAGGCTGAGGGCTGAGCCGGGAGGCCGCTGCTGGCCGAGCGCGTCCAGTGGGGCGGGCTTTCCTGGGGGCGGGGGTGCACGGGCCTTCATCTTCTTCCTTGGAAAGACGAGAAAGAAGCGTGGCACTGAGCAGCAGTTTCCCCACTCTCCACACGGTCCATCCCTGGGGCACGTGGGAACACCTTCCGGGCAGTCCGATCTTTTGAAAAGTTGATTTATTTATTTTGAGACACACAGAGGGAGAGACAGAGAGCTGCCACCCACTGGTTCACTCCCCATGAGGGGCTGGGCCAGGGCCAGAGTCTGGACAGGGAACTCCACCCAGGTCTCCGGCATGGGGTGTGGGGGGCAGGGCAGGAACCCCAACACGGAAGCCACCACCGCTGCCTCCCGGGGTCTCCATTAGCAGGAAGCTGGAGTAAGGACGCAGAGCTGGGAATCAAACCCCAGTTTCTGATGGCAAACGGACAGACTATGTAACCACAGACACACAACTACTCCAACCGCCCATCAACAAACCAGGGTTCTACACGCTTTCACCATATGTAACTAGATGTGCAAAAATGCTCAATACAGATTTTTTTAAAAAACAAATAAGTTTCAAAACATGATCTTTCAGGAAAATTTCCATTTTTAAAATTAATGTATTTAGTTTATTTCATTTGAAAAGCAGAGAGAGAGGGGGCTCTCATTTGCAGGCTCACTTCCCAAATGCTACAGGAGCAGCCAGGACTGGAGCAGGCTCAAGCCGGAAGCTGGGAATGGACTGTCTCTCACGTGGGTGGCAGGGACCCAGGACTGGAGTCGTCGCCTGCTGCCTCCCAGGGTGCACATCACCAGGAAGCCGGGTCAGCAGTGGAGGAGCCTGGACATGAACCCCAGGCTCTCCAACAGACGATGCAGGGATGCCAAGCAGTGTCGTAACCATCAAGCCACACACACCCCAGAAAGTTCCATCTTGAAAGAGAGGTCTCTGTTACAGCAACAGGTCATGAGCTTTCTGCCATCGAGACCTGGGGTGACAGGTGGCGGGACAAGCATGAGCGTTCGGCTATCTCCACTCTACGCCTTACCCAGCACGACAGAGCAGCAGCAGCAGCCATGACGCAGAGGCTGTGGACTCACTGCTGCCCGCGCCACTGCCCAACACAGACCTGGGCTCTGTCTTGTCAAAAGCTTTCATGAATGTAATACCTGCAATCCATGCTGTATCCTTACCCACCATCTACTTTCCTTTCAACGTAGACAAGAAGGCACCGGCCTGTGTTTGCTCACTCATCATTCCTCCCTGGGCCACTCTGGGGCCTGCTGGTCATTCTGTCCAGCAGGAAAGGGACACAGAGCTAACCCAGAGTCCAGACAACTTGTGCCAGGCCCCTCCCAGGAAGACGAGATGGCGCCCAGCAGAGACGGAGAGAAACAGCTTAGGCAGTAAAGCTTCATCGGCCAAGCCTGGGGCCAGGGCTCCCCTCAGTGCTTGCAGAGCATAAACTGGGTCCGCTGTACCCCTTCAGGACCAGAACACATCTTCTAAGACAGCTGGCTTTAACTCCACAGCACAGGCAGGCGGGCGGGAAGCAGCCACGGACAAAGCTGTGCGCCCCGCCCGCTGCAACCAAGCCCGGGCAGGGGCGGGAAGGAGAGCTTTTACCTGCCCTGCTCACTCACATAAATGGTCTGTCCAGCCACCCAGAGTCACCCTACCAGGATCTCAGCCGCCCTCCCCCTGTCCATAGTCCCGGCCCACTCGGCCCACACACACCTCAGCGCCGAGGGCTGCAGGAGTGCAGAGCTGCGGCACCGAGCTGTCCCGCCCCAGCCGGGCACCCTCCACGCAGGGCCCCTCACCCCACAGCACCGGCCGCGTGCAGCCCTCGAGGGCCACTCGTCTCACGCCACCCTGCCGCACCCCTGCAGCGCCCACTGGCTGTGGCCCGAACTGCAGCCCGTGAGGGTTGTGTGTGTGTGTGCTGGGGCGGGATGCGCACCTTGAAGCAAGACAGCATTTTAAAAATCAGGCTATTTCATGCTCACAAGATGATTTTTTGGCTCAGTTGGAAACAATGGACAAGGCCCTTTTCTCCGGCACAGCGGAACAGGCAGGGAAGCTGCCTCAGGCCTCAGGCTCAGTCTCTGCCCTGGCGCAGGGCCGGGGACGTCCAGGCACCGAGTCTGAAGATGTGCACAGCAGCCTGTGTGAGCCGCTCCTCAACCCCACCTGCTCGCTGGCGGAACACCCAGCCACCCCCGCCTCCTCGGCCTCCCTGCCCCCGCCTTCCTGTGTGGCTCCCTGCAAGGCCGTGTCTCCTGGAATCCCAGCTGCACACAGTGATGGAGACCGGTGACGGCTAGGTCACCTGGACGCCGGCTGGAAGCACCAGGGGCTGAGATGCCTCCCAGGATGTCGCACCGAACACCCGAGTTGGCTTACACCCGAGGAGCACACTGTCCCCAGAGAAGGGGGCCCTTCCAAACGCAAGGCGGCCCGTGGCTGGTGCTACAATGTTGCATCGCTTCATGAAATCAACTGGTGTGCGAGGCGGGTCCGTATTTAGCATACATCGATAGACATGCATGCTGTGTTCTCAGAGAATGACAGCTGCATGTTGGGAGGCACCATGGAAACATCTACGGTGCACGTGGGTCAAGGACGCCCTCGACGGCTCTGTGCCGGTGATGTGGCGACTTCAGGCTGAGAAACACTGCTGAGCCCACGTCCTGGGCCTGGACGTGACCACTGCTGTGGATCTCCCCACGGAGGGCGGAGGGGACCCACGTCCTGGACCTGGACGTGGATCTCCCCACGGAGGGCAGAGGGGACCCACGTCCTGGACCTGGACGTGGATCTCCCCACGGAGGGCGGAGGGGACCCACGTCCTGGGCCTGGACGTGACCACTGCTGTGGATCTCCCCACGGAGGGCGGAGGGAACCCGCGTCCTGGACCTGGATGTGGATCTCCCCACGGAGGGCAGAGGGGACCCGCGTCCTGGACCTGGACGTGGATCTCCCCACGGAGGGCAGAGGGGACCCACGTTCTGGGCCTGGACGTGACCACTGCTGTGGATCTCCCCACGGAGGGCGGAGGGAACCCGCGTCCTGGACCTGGATGTGGATCTCCCCACGGAGGGCAGAGGGGACCCGCGTCCTGGACCTGGACGTGGATCTCCCCACGGAGGGCAGAGGGGACCCGCGTCCTGGGCCTGGACGTGACCACTGCTGTGGATCTCCCCACGGAGGGTGGTGGGGACCCACGTCCTGGACCTGGACGTGGATCTCCCCACGGAGGGTGGTGGGGACCCACGTCCTGGACCTGGACGTGGATCTCCCCACGGAGGGCGGAGGGGACCCACATCCTGGACCTGGACATGACCACTGCTGTGGATCTCCCCACGGAGGGTGGTGGGGACCCACGTCCTGGGCCTGGACATGACCACTGCTGTAGATCTCCCCACGGAGGGTGGAGGGGACCCGCGTCCTGGACCTGGACGTGGATCTCCCCACGGAGGGTAGAGGGGACCCGTGTCCGGGCCATCGTCCACTCCTCCAGAAGCCGCAGGTGCTGCATTCCAACCTGGAGCCCTGCCTTTTCATATTTCCAGGTGTGGGCTGAGTCTCCCCACCCCAACGCTCGGGTTAGAAGTGGTTCGAGTTTCGGGGGTTTTGGACTCCGGAGTATCTGCGTGTACTAATTTAGGTATCTTGGGGCTGGGACCCAAGTCGCAACAGAAAATCCATTTGTGGTTCACATAAACATCACATCTCCTGGGGGTGAGGCCACACCGTGTCTGCAGTAACTGTGTGTGTGCACAGAGTGTCGAGGGTGAGGCCACACCGTGTCTGCAGTAACTGTGTGTGTGCACAGAGTGTCGGGGGTGAGGCCACACCGTGTCTGCAGTAACTGTGTGTGTGCACAGAGTGTCGGGGGTGAGGCCACACCGTGTCTGCAGTACCTGTGTGTGTGCACAGAGTGTCAGGGGTGAGGCCACACCGTGTCTGCAGTAACTGTGTGTGCACAGAGTGTCGGGGGTGAGGCCACACCGTGTCTGCAGTAACTGTGTGTGCACAGAGTGTCGGGGGTGAGGCCACACCGTGTCTGCAGTAACTGTGTGTGTGCACAGAGTGTCGGAGGTGGGGCCACACCGTGTCTGCAGTAACTGTGTGTGTGCACAGAGTGTCGGGGGTGAGGCCACACCGTGTCTGCAGTACCTGTGTGTGCACAGAGTGTCGGGGGTGAGGCCACACCGTGTCTGCAGTAACTGTGTGTGTGCACAGAGTGTCGGGGGTGAGGCCACACCGTGTCTGCAGTAACTGTGTGTGTGCACAGAGTGTCGGGGGTGAGGCCACAGCGTGTCTGCAGTAACTGTGTGTGCACAGAGTGTCGGGGGTGAGGCCACACCGTGTCTGCAGTAACTGTGTGTGCACAGAGTGTCAGGGGTGAGGTCACACCGTGTCTGCAGTAACTGTGTGTGTGCACAGAGTGTCGGGGGTGAGGTCACACCATGTCTGCAGTAACTGTGTGTGCACAGAGTGTCGGGGGTGAGGCCACACCGTGTCTGCAGTAACTGTGTGTGTGCACAGAGTGTCAGGGGTGAGGTCACACCGTGTCTGCAGTAACTGTGTGTGTGCACAGAGTGTCAGGGGTGAGGTCACACCATGTCTGCAGTAACTGTGTGTGCACAGAGTGTCGGGGGTGAGGCCACACCGTGTCTGCAGTAACTGTGTGTGTGCACAGAGCGTCGGGGGTGAGGCCACACCATGTCTGCAGTAACTGTGTGTGCACAGAGCGTCGGGGGTGAGGCCACACCGTGTCTGCAGTAACTGTGTGTGTGCACAGAGCGTCGGGGGTGAGGCCACACCGTGTCTGCAGTAACTGTGTGTGCACAGAGTGTCGGGGGTGAGGCCACACCGTGTCTGCAGTAACTGTGTGTGTGCACAGAGCGTCGGGGGTGAGGCCACACCGTGTCTGCAGTACTGTGTGTGTGCACAGAGTGTCGGGTGTGAGGCCACACCGTGTCTGCAGTAACTGTGTGTGTGCACAGAGTGTCGGGGGTGAGGCCACACCGTGTCTGCAGTAACTGTGTGCAGCCCCAAGATATCCACACCGTGAGGCCACACCGTGTGCAGAGCGTGTTGTGTGGAACTTTCCGCTGTGACATCAGGTCAGTACCCAGAACCCTCCAGATTTTAGAGCAGATTCAGACGAGGACTGCTCAATCTGTCAGCAAAGTCGTTCAGCGGTGATGCAGGCAAAGCTCAAGACTGCACACGGCTCCCACCTCCAGGGATAAGCAGCACTTCACGGCAGCAAGGCATCCCGAGACAGACATGCCAGCAGGGACATGGGGAGGTGCCCGCCCGAGCAGGAGCCCAGGCGTCGGCTTCCTCTCCCTGTGGGGGCTCTGCCTGGGAAGAACGAGTCTGCCCGCATGGGGCCTGAGGTGTCTGTTAATGCAGACACGGTGCGGCCTCACCCCCGACACTCTGTGCACACACAGTTACTGCAGACACGGTGTGGCCTCACCCCCGACACTCTGTGCACACACACAGGTACTGCAGACACGGTGTGGCCTCACCCCCGACACTCTGTGCACACACAGTTACTGCAGACACGGTGTGGCCTCACCCCCGACGCTCTGTGCACACACAGTTACTGCAGACATGGTGTGGCCTCACCCCCAACACTCTGCACACACACGGTTACTGCAGACACGGTGTGGCCTCACCCCCGACACTCTGTGCACACACACAGTTACTGCAGACACGGTGTGGCCTCACCCCCGACACTCTGTGCACACACAGTTACTGCAGACACGGTGTGGCCTCACCCCCGACACTCTGTGCACACACACAGTTACTGCAGACACGGTGTGGCCTCACCCCCGACACTCTGTGCACACACAGTTACTGCAGACACGGTGTGGCCTCACCCCCGACACTCTGTGCACACACAGTTACTGCAGACACGGTGTGGCCTCACCCCCGACACTCTGTGCACACACAGTTACTGCAGACACGGTGTGGCCTCACCCCCGACGCTCTGTGCACACACACAGTTACTGCAGACACGGTGTGGCCTCACCCCCGACACTCTGTGCACACACAGGTACTGCAGACACGGTGTGGCCTCACCCCCGACGCTCTGTGCACACACACAGTTACTGCAGACACGGTGTGGCCTCACCCCCGACACTCTGTGCACACACAGGTACTGCAGACACGGTGTGGCCTCACCCCCGACACTCTGTGCACACACACAGTTACTGCAGACACGGTGTGGCCTCACCCCCGACACTCTGTGCACACACACAGTTACTGCAGACACGGTGTGGCCTCACCCCCGACGCTCTGTGCACACACACAGTTACTGCAGACACGGTGTGGCCTCACCCCCGACACTCTGTGCACACACAGGTACTGCAGACACGGTGTGGCCTCACCCCCGACGCTCTGTGCACACACACAGTTACTGCAGACACAGTGTGGCCTCACCCCCGACACTCTGTGCACACACACAGTTACTGCAGACACGGTGTGGCCTCACCCCCAGGAGATGTGATGTTTATGTGAACCACAAATGGATTTTCTGTTGCGACTTGGGTCCCAGCCCCACGATATCCAATTCAGTACACGCAGATACTCCAGAGTCCAAAACCCCCGAAACTCGAACCACTTCTAACCCGAGCGTTGGAGTGAGGGAGACCCGCCCACACCTGGAAATATGAAGAGGGCCGTCGAGAGCCATCACACACTCCCAAAGCTTCCAACTCACGCGCATTCCCACACCAGCCGGGCAGCCGCCAGCTGGGCCTGCACATCTCTGAGAGCACTCCAGCACAAACGCTCAGAATCTGCCTCCTGAGAGTCCGAGGACCAGGATGCCGCGAACGGCCCGGCCCGGTGAAGGCAGGTGAACGCAAGCCGAGCAGGGCAGGCAAGGGTACTGACTGAGCAGAGAGAATGCACACCTTCCTGTGTGCCCCCAAAGCAGAGGGGCCTACCCGCAGCCACGCCGCCCTTCCGGGCACATGAAATCAGCGACTGTGGGGGGCTGCCCACCACGCTCTCCTGTGCCCTCCACCCCTGGTCCTGTTCTGTGCTCTGTAACAGAAGACTTGGGTCAGGCTGGGCCAAGACACTGCAGGCTGCGTGTGCCCCAGCCGGTGAGGTGCCCTGGACAAGCTTCTGCAGAGAGAATGCCTCAGTTTCCCCAAGAGCTGCAGAACACAGTGCAGTGATTCTCAGGCAGGTGTGCGTGTGGATTAAGTGAAACGATCCTGAAAGTCTCCAGTGTGGCCCCAGTCAGGGGCAGCACTCATGGCTGGTGGCTCCTTACAACTACTTTGACTGCCCTGACAACGCCTGTCCCTGCTATAACAACACCTCTCCCGGCTATAACAACACCTGTCCCTGCTGTGACACCTGTCCCTGCTATAACACCTGTCCCTGCTGCAACATCTGTTCCTGCTGTAACAACACCTGTCCCTGCTGTAACACCTGTCCCTGCTGTGACACCTGTTCCTGCAGTAACACCTGTCCCTGCCATAACACCTGTCCCTGCACTAACACTTGTCCCTGCAGTAACACCTGTCCCTGCTGTAGCAATACCTGTCCCTGCCGTAACACCTGTCTCTGCTATGACACCTGTCCCTGCTGTAACAACACCTGTCCCTGCTATGACACCTGTCCCTGCTATAACAACACCTGTCCCTGCTGTAACAACATCTGTCCCTGCTATAACAACACCTGTCCCTGCCATTACAACACCTGTCCCTGCTATGACACCTGTCCCCGCTATGACAACACCTGTCCATGCTATGACAACACCTGTCCCTGCTGTAACACCTGTCCCTGCTATGACACCTGTCCCTGCTATAACACCTATCCCTGCTGTAACAACACCTGTCTCTGCTATGACAACACCTGTCCCTGCTGTAACAGCACCTGTCCCTGCCATGACACCTGTCCCTTCTATGACAACACCTGTCCCTGCTATAACACCTGTCCCTGCTATAACACCTGTCACTGCTATTACAACTACTGTTACTATTAAAAGTACTGTCACTCATTACAACTACTGTTAGTATTACAACTATTGCTACAAGTATTAGAAGTATTGTTATTACTATTAGGTTCACTCTGTGGGCTGAAGAAACGCAAGCCTCCAGTCACCATACGGAGAGGGCAGAAGCAAGCGCTCAACACCACCAAGAAAAGCTCACTTATGGGACCAGTGCATTCAACACCAAGGGAGTCTACGCACGCTGGAATTTCAGTTGTGACCTGGGGCGGGGAAGCTTTCAGTAATCCAACACAAGATCAGCCTTCCAGATAGGATTCTCCAAGACACAATGATGAGAGCTATCCGTGACTCACCAAGCTAGACACGGAGGGCCCTTCCACATGGGAACGTGGCTATCTGCATGCACATCAGGTAAACGCGCAGAGGAACAGCTGAGAGCTGAGTCCCACCGCTATCACCCAACACCAGTAAGGCAAGAAAGAGGTGCAGGTGCAGACTGCTTAGCTATCGGCAGGCACTCCCTGCCTGGGTCGCACACAGCAACTCCTGCACCCAGCATCAGATCAAAACAAGAGTTCTGCATTGTCAGACACCACACAGCACGTCCACCCCTCCATGGTCCGTGCATCCTCAGACATGGACCCTGAGCACGTCCTCCCCTCCCACAGATCAGACACGGACCCCGAGCAAGGCCGCCCCTGCCACAGATCAGACACGGACCCCGAGCAAGGCTGCCCCTGCCACAGATCAGACACGGACCCCGAGCAAGGCCGCCCCTCCCACAGATCAGACACGGACCCTGAGCACGTCCTCCCCTCCCACAGATCAGACACGGACCCCGAGCAAGGCCGCCCCTCCCACAGATCAGACACGGACCCCGAGCACGTCCTCCCCTCCCACAGATCAGACACGGACCCCGAGCAAGGCCGCCCCTCCCACAGATCAGACACGGACCCCGAGCAAGGCCGCCCCTCCCACAGTCACTGCATTGTCAGACACGGGCGAGCAAGACCTCCCTCCCTCGACTCCCAACAACTCCCAAGAGTTAGGCAGTGGTTATTTACGGAGGCTGGAACGTACGAAACAGATCAGATCAGAGGAGAAAGCTTACTGCTTCCGCAGCCTCCAGGCCATGTTTGCACATATCGCACGCTGTCCTCGCTCCCCTGCGCCCTTGTCCAGAGCACTGGCTTTGCCTCCTGAGCGGACAGGGGCTCCCCTGGGCTCCCCTGGGCTCCCCTGGCCCAGGTGCTCAGCGGGGCGGCAGTGGCAGGGAAGGCAGCGGGGCCTCTCGGACGTGTCCCAGCTAGTGACTTATTCATGCAGGTGCCACCTGATGCAGCAGCCCCAGCCCACACCCAAGGGCCTCTGCGCCCCACGCTCCGACAGCAAGACTGCAAGTGGCCTTGCTGGAAGACAACAAGGAATCACTTGGTCCCCTCGTTCAAAGTCAGACCCCCAAAATCCAGGAAATAAAAAGGAGAATACAAGAGTGACGTGGGAGGACGCACAGGGTCCTCAGGACGGAGGGGGGTGCCAGGGCAGGCAGTGCACACACCCTTGGGAGAAAGCCTCATTTTTCCCGTGGGGACCAGTCTGCTCCCTGGCACTGCTGACCAGCCTCTGCCAGGGGCACCTGTTGGATCTGTGCAAAGCCATCCCTACCACCTCCCAGGTGTGAGCTGCACCCTCTCCCGGAGGGGTCTCTGCTGCTTCCCCTCTGCCCCCAAACCTGTGCCGCCTGAAGCCCCTTGTTTCCCTGCCACCAGCATCCGCACAGCAGTGCAGCTCTCTGGGACTCCAAAGGGCGCTGCCTCACAGACGCCCGTCACTGAGTCCTGGGGGCGCTGTCCTCGGAAGCGACTTGGCCGTCCGGGCCAGGCTCTGAGTTAGTTCTCGCCAGAAGGCGGCAAGCAGGGCCGGCCGTCCCCACTCTCTGCCCCACCTCCCAGTCCCCACCCCCATCTCTCCAAGGCTTTCTCTCCCAGGCAGGTGCTCGGGCCATGCTATGATACAGGCGGAGGGGCTGTGACCGGAGACAGCCCATGCTGTCTGAATTTTCCACCTCCACAGCTGTGACAGCCACAAGTCCCTCTTCTAACCAAGTGTCCAACCTGACATTTCTTGAGAAACGAAAAAGCACCAACATGGCTGGGGGTGGGGGCAGGGGTAAGGTGGGGCCCAGCATACATGGGGCTGCTGAATTCCAGGTCAGTGTTGCACAGGAGCCTGGTGTCTGGGTCCCTGGGTGGGGAGGGGCAGGACAGCACTCAAAGCCGGTTTCCCATCCATGAGGTACTGCAGCGTGGCTGACCCGGGCTGCTCGGGGCTGCCTGGGTCAGCACGTGACAACCTGAGGCAGGGGGCTCTTCTGGGCCCCAGGGGCTCTGCAGGACCTGTGTGGGGGTGGGACCACATGGAAGAGGCTGTGGGTGCACACAGCAGGGCACAGGCAAGCCTCCCGGGTGGCAGGTGTGGGGAAGGCATGCTGACCAGTAGTGAGAGAACCAGAGGCCATCATCCAAGGTCACGTTTGCCCCATGCCCCCAGTGAGGCCACGAGGACAGCACCCTGAGGGGGGGCCTGCAGAGCCGACGGAGCAGCAGGATTCCTGGGCTCCGGCCACTGTCGGGCCCCAGCAGGGGCCGGGTGGGAGGTGATGTGCAGCGGAGGTGGCCTTGAAGCTATGACAGACACAGGTCTGAGTTCAGGCACTGAAACCTTCGCCCCGAGACTCCCGTGTTAATGGTGGAAGGGGTGGGAACCTCACGCCTCTGTGGTGTTGGGACCGGGCTGGGCCGCTGTGCCGGGGCCCTGTGATGGATTCCTGCTGAGGAGCGTGGACACGGTGCTGCCTGGGGACTGTGTCAGCAGCAACGCCTTCGTCGGAGCCCAGACAAGCAGGGCTGCTGGGTCTAGGGCCCGAACCTCTACACCCTCTCTCTGCAGACTCCAGTTCCAGTGACAAACAGCTGCCTGCAACAGCGAGGCCAGCCTGCATCACGGCTGAGCAACCGAACTGTGCAGGCAGACGACACACGGCGGGCTCGGGGGCCCCGCGGTACACAGCAGGGTGAGAGGTCAGCGGAGACACGGCCGCGAGCCACGGAGCTCAGCATGGCCCACGGACAGCCCAGCTGTCAGCCACCCTGAGACCCAGCTCCTTCCCTCCTGCCTCCTCTGGGGGAACAGGGGAGGCCTCGGAGCTCCCACGGCCCCTGTGGCTGGAGGCTCTGGCAGCTGGCCATGGAGAAGCCTGGCCCCTCCCATACATCCCAGAGGTGGGTTGTGGGTGGCACTGGGAATGCTGATTCCAGAAGCAGCCAGGAGAGGCAGGCATTGGAGTTTAGACGCCACTTAGGGCCAGTCTGTGGTATGGCTGAGTCGCCATCCGCAGTGCTGGCATCTCATATAGGCACTGGGTCTACTCCCGGCTGCTCCACTTCTGACCCAGCTCCCTGCTGATGCACCTGGGCAAGCAGCAGAGAACGGCCCAAGTGATTGGGCCCCTGCACCCACGTGGGAGACCCAGAGGAAGCTCCGGGCTCCTGGCTTCAGCCTGGCTGTTGCAGCCATTTGGGGAGTGAACCAGCAGATAGGAGATCTTGATATTTCTCTTTCTGGCTCTCGAGTAAAATAAATAAATAAAAATAACAGCAAACAGTGAGGGGCTGGCGCTTTGGCACAGTAGGCTAAGCCTCTGCCTGCACTGCCAGCATCCCATATGGGTGCTGGCTGCTTCTCTTCCGATCCAGCGTCCTGCTAATGCACCTGGGAAGGCAGCACAGGATGGCCCAAGTGATTGGGCCCCTGCACCTGGCTCCTGCCTCCCAGCTTTGGATCGGCTCAGCTCCGGCTGTTGCGGTCATCTGGGGGAGTGAGCCAGCAGAGGGAAGACCTCTCTCTGTCCCTCTGTCTGTGGGTCTACCTCTCAAATAACTACATCTTTTATTTATTTATTTATTTGACAGGTAGAGTTGTAGATAGTGAGAGAGAGGGAGACAGAGAGAAAGGTCTTCCTTCCATTGGTTCACTCCCCAAATGGCCGCTACGGCTGGCACAGCACCAATCCGAAGCCAGGAGCCAGGAGCTTCTTCCCGGTCTCCCATGCGGGTGCAGGGGCCCAAGCACCTGGGCCATCTTCACTGCCTTCCCAGACCACAGCAGAGAGCTGGATGGGAAGAGGAGCAACCGGGACAGAACCCGGCGCCCATATGCCGGCGCCGCAGGCAGAAGATAAACCAAGTGAGCCACGGTGCCAGCCCCAATAAATCAATTTAAAAAATAAGAAAAGCAAACAGTGAGCAGATCTGTGGTTGGCCTTCTGAACACTCGGTTTCCCCTGGGCTGCGTGGCCCTCAGTGCCACCCCCACCGAACACCGGGGAGCTGTCTGGGCTCACTGCGAAGGCACTCCCTGACAGACAACCCCTGCAAGGACGGGCGCTTTGCCAGGAGGTTCAGGAGGAAACAGGTACTTGTGGAAGCAGGAGTGGATTTCGAGCTGTCAGCAGGCATCCAGTTACTTTCAGGGATGGAAAACCCTCCGGTTCTCCAGGGGCATGTGCGGCGACGTGCACGGATTTCAACCGAGAAACCGGGCAATCCCCGCCTTCCATGGGCTCCACCAACACTTCTGGCAAAAGGGCAAGCAAGGCCCCCACGCCCCTGGGGAGGAGAAACGCACACGGGTGAGATTCGCTTTCCTCAGCTCACAGTGCGGGATCCTCCTCCGGTGGGAAACAGAGAGCCAGCCGGGCGGGACTGTGAAGAAAACAGAGCCGGAGCCGGCGGGAGTCCGAGACGAAGCTGCAGCGCCACAGCCGGACGGGCCAGCGTCCGCCGTGAAATGGATCAGGCCGCCGGCTGATAAGGCGCCCTGCTCCTGCTGGCTTTTATGAACAACTGAAAAGCAGTGAAACCCGACGAGCCTGCTCCCTCCCCTGCCAGGAACCCGCGGGGACACAGCAGAGAGGGAGAACTTTCCAGGAAGACGATGCCGACTCCCGGGCCCGGAGCCGAGGACGCACCGGGGGCAGCGTGGGGCCCAGACACAGGCCCTCAATCCACACCCCCACCGCCCTCCTCTGGTTTGGTCCCGGTCCTGTGAACAAATCTTTGCTAAGAAAACTGCTCCAGTTGAATCTCCTCGCCTCACTTCTCCCTCTGTAGGTAAACAGAACGTCCAAGGCCTGGGGCAAACCAGACAGCCTGCTTTCAGGATGACACGGTGTGCAATCCAGGAGGCCTGCAGGGAAGAGGTGGCGGGGGAGACGTCCTGGATGCCTGGACCTGGCCTGTCTCCATGTGGACTTCTGAGCTAAAGCGAAGTGCCTGTGCCTTTAATTCTCGGGTGAAAATATGACACTTGATAACCTTTCCCCAGCTGCTTCTCAAAATAGGGACTGGGCCTCACCCGGATGCCTGGACCATGAAATGTGAGCCAGGCGGCTCCAGGGGGCAGCTGCTGCGGCCTCTCCCAGCCCCTCCTGTCCACCCTCGGCCCCGTCGTCGTCACCCCGGGGTGCAGAACTGCCCAGCAAGGCCAGGCCAGCGCCGGCGGCACCAAGAGCAAGGACTCTGAATGGGCCTCCGCGGGGGCAGGGGAGGGGTGAGGCGGAGGCTGCCCTGCGCGTCTGCTTCCCCTGCACGCGCCGTCGCTTCTGCAATTGTGACTTGGTGGTCCAGAGGGCAGTCTGCAGACCTCTAACGTTCCGTCCACTCCAGGACACCTCAACCCCCCGCCAGGCACGTTCCGTTCCACGGATCTGCACTTCCTGTCTCCACCAGGCTGCTAATCAGTCCAGTCCGCTGTGACCACGAAGAAACGCCACCCTCTTCTGAGTCCTGGCCCGAAGGGCTCCACGTCCATTCCTCTGGGCCCCGACCGCGGGCCCAGCCCTCCTCGCCGGCCGCAGGCTGTTCCAGATCCTAGAGAGGCTCCAGCGTGCCCCGGGTCCACCCTTCTGCGGCAGGCGACAGGCAGGAGCTACAGAGCGCCTCAGCACCGCCCACAGGGCCAGACCTGGGAGCTCTGGGTGCAGCACGGGCGCGCCCAGAGCCCACGCGGCAGGTCTGCAACTTCCGGGGAGCCGCCACGACGCCACCCCACTGCCCGGCTCCTCCCTGCTGCTGGAAGCCCCTCCCCCACCTCTGGAGAAGACCCTGGCTTCTGAGGGCCAGGAATCCATTCAGCGTGGGCGTCTTTGAGGGAAGGCGTACTGCATTGAACACACATGGGAAGTGGCACCAGGGCGTGGTGGGACACAGCAGCCCCCTCCCCCTTCCCGGCAGGCCACCTCTCCCCTCCCCCTCCCTCCCAGGCAACCCTGGCTTCCTGTCCCACCATGCACTGCCCAAGGGCACAGCAACCCAGCGTTTCCCTCCACACCACAGTCTGAGTCTCCACACAAGATCCTCCCTCACAGGAAGCAGGGGCCTGGGCTCGCTCGAGAGGAGAGGACATGAATGCCACAGAACCCAGAGGCACCCACGCCAGGCCCGTGCCACCAGCCCAGCCAGGCCCGCAGCCCCTCTGAGGCACACACACCAGGCCCACGGCCCCACTGACACACGCCAGGCCTGTGCCGCCAGCCCAGCCAGGACCGCAGCCCCTCTGAGGCCCACACGCCAGGCCCGCAGCCCCTCTGAGGCCCACACGCCAGGCCCACGGCCCCTCTAAGGCACCCACGCCAGGCCCGCGGCCCCACTGAGACACACACGCCAGGCCTGCAGCCCCACTGACACATGCCAGGCCCGCAGCCCCTCTGAGGCACACACGCCAGGCCCGTGATGCCAGCCCAGCCAGAAACTGTAGTCCCAGTTGTGGGGAGCAACTGGCAGCAACTCGGACTAGACTAAGTTACTGGAATTAAAACTTATTCTATGCATCTGCTCTCCCACAATATGGCGCTGAGAAGGGAGTAACAACTTCTACACAGCTGCCTCCAGTTCAACCAATAAACAGCAGGACCTGCTCCTGATTGGAGGAGAGCAGCGTACTCGGCGTGTGGGTAGCAGAGTTGGGATTGGTGGAAGAGGACTATAAAGGAGGAGAGAGACAACATGCACCAGGAACATCTATCTGAAGGAACATCTGAGCAGCCCCCGAGAGAGCCGGCCGGCGGTGTGCCGCTCCCCCGCGGAAGTGGGGAAAGTGGCCAGGGGGAACCGCCCTTCCACGGAGGTGGAAGGGACGGTAGCCAACCCGGGAAGAACCAGCAGCAAACCCGGGAAGGGCCGAGCAGACGAAAGAACAGCGCAGGGTCCTGTGTCGTTCCTCCACGAAGAGGGGGAGCGACACCAGTTAACAGATGAGAGGACTGAGGCCCTGAGACCTCACTGAAGTATGAAACCAAATACAAAAGCTCCGTTTCGGTCCGCAAACAACTTAGGGCTGGGGATCACACAAGTAGAAGTCACAGCGCAATGGCAGACCACGGAAGGAGACTGGAACCGCTGTGTCCAGGCCTGCCCCTGCCCACGTGGCCGAGTTCACCTGCTGTGTCCGGGCCTGCCCCCGCCCACGTGGCCGAGTGCCCCTGCTGTATCCGGGGCTGCCCCCGCCCACGTGGCCGAGTGCCCCTGCTGTGTTCAGGCCTGCCCCTGTCCACGTGGCTGAGTTCCCTCTGCTATATCCAGGCCCCCACCCGCCCACGTGGCCGAGTTCTCCTGCTGTGACCGTGGCTGCCCCCTGCCACGTGGCCGAGCCCCCTGCTGTGACCGTGGTGAGGGGGAACAGGTCGCTGGCCCTGCCCATGTGGCCGAGCCCCCTGCTGTGACCGTGATGAGGGGGAACAGGTCGCTGGCCCTGCCACGTGGCCGAGCCTCCTGCTGTGACCGTGGCTGCCCCCTGCCACGTGGCCGAGCCCCCTGCTGTGACCGTGGTGATGGGGAACAGGTCGCTGGCCCTGCCCACGTGGCCGAGCCCCCTGCTGTGACCGTGGTGAGGGGGAACAGGTCGCTGGCCCTGCCACGTGGCCGAGCCTCCTGCTGTGACCGTGGCTGCCCCCTGCCACGTGGCCGAGCCCCCTGCTGTGACCGTGGTGATGGGGAACAGGTCACTGGCCCTGCCCATGTGCCGAGCCCCCTGCTGTGACCATGATGAGGGGGAACAGGTCGCTGGCCCTGCCCATGTGCCGAGCCCTCTGCTGTGACCATGGTGATAGGAACAGGTCGCTGCCCCGGCACCAGCAGAGGCCCCTCTGCTCTCCTCAGGCCCTCAAATTGGTGGCTGTGGTCAGGGCCTTGGGAACCTCGCAGGACAGGAACTTCCCTGTCCACCCCACCTGCACCTCAGGTACCCCGGAGCGGCCAGCGGTGTCAGGGAAGGCTCAGGGGCAGGGGCCGTCCCTCCTCTCCTCCCAGTCTCCTTCCACCCCGCAGTGGGAACTCACCCAAGGGTCGGCCTCCACCCATTGCCCCGACTCCCTCACAACCTCCAAAACCCAGGGGCCCTTACAGCAAGCGGGCTCTGCCTTCCTGCTTGGCCTCCCCAAGGCCGCATCCCTCCTCTTTCCACACCCTCCCGCAGCCCCAGGCTGCAGGCACCTCTGCTCTCACCTGTGCGTGCCTGGAAGGCCTCCAGGGTCCTAGAGCAACACCTGTTCCTCCTAACGCCCACGCCCATGCCTACTCTGCAGCCATCGCCTCCTCCCCAGCCAGAACTAGGGGTGACTGCTGCCCTGCCTTCTGTGCCCCAAATGCTTGCTCCACGGGACAGCAGCCTCTGCCCCGGCCCTCTCTCTCTGGCCACACACGCACCCGAGACATGGCTGCCGAGGCAGCCAGGGACTCCACCCACCACGCAGCAACAGCACCGGGAATAGCATGTGTGCCACGGTGCCCAGAACAGGCTTCTTGCCAGTGTGGCAGGTGACGCAGATAGGCTGCAGATGACCCCAAGTTCACAGGCTGTGTGCAAGCGGCAGCCCACTCTGCCTTGGGCCCTCGTGCAACGTCAGTATCTGGGGACATCCTGGGTAAGACTCACCTTTCACTCTTTACAAGGGGTGGGGCCCCTTGCTTCTGCCACGGGCCAGCCGGGTGCTTACGGTGTCATCCGCGGACAGCACACCATTACCAGCTTATCAGCCTGCTGCAGATTTGGTGGACTTCAAGTCTCCTTGGCAGGGCCAGACCAAATGATTCCGTGAGCCTTATCTGGCCCATGGGCCTGGTGTTCCCCAGCCCTGCTCACACTCAAAGGAAACATGGATGAAATGAAGTTAGGCTCGCGGCAGGGCCTCCACAAGGCACAGTCACGGTGCCCCTGTGGCTGCCCTCATCCGGTTAACACGGACAGCACTAAATCACACCAGACAACAGCTGGCGCTGTGCAGCAGTGGGTGAAGCCAGCATGCACAGGGCAACATCCCACATGGGCGCTGGTTCACATCCTGGCTGCTCCACTTCCAATCCAGCTCCCTGCTAATGTACCTGGGAAAGCAGCGGAAGATGGCTCAACTGCTTAGGCCCCTGCACCCACGTGGGAGACCTGGAAGAAGCGCCTGGCTCCTGGCTTCAGCCTGGCCCAGCTCCAGCCATTGCAGCTATTTGGGCAGCGAACCAGCAGATGGAAGATCTCTCTGTCACTCCTCTAACTCTGCCGTTCAAATAAATAAATAAATCTTCAAAGATTATACCAGAAAAAGTGAGGAAAGAGTCAGACCCTGCCAGCAGAGTAACTGACAGTTCTGCAAGATTTAGCAAAAAACAGCACGGTACCCAACGACTTAATTTTCAATATGGCAAAGAACCCTGCAAATGCAAAATAAGATGTCCGCGAATTATGCCGCGTGGTGTGTGTGACTCATTACTTTTGTGGAGAAAGACTAAAAATATCTAGTGGCATTTAGAAAATATGTCACACTTCTTTTTATCACTCCATGAATTTAAAACTAAAAAAAAAAAAAATCAAGTACCCCGCCCAGAGAGCAGAGAAGCATCTGAACGTCCTACTTGCAATGGAAGGACCACACTAAGAAGGTGTCATTTTACAGTAAAACTCAGACCAGGGAATCAATGGCCGGCAGCAAGTGCCTCCAGAAGCAGGGTGCTTCCCTGTGTCCCAGGGTGCCCAGGGTGCTAGCCGCCAAGAGGACACGGCCGCTGAGTCTCCTGCCGCCCTGGCCTCCCCAGAGCTCCACGAGTGAGCCACGCCCTGGCCCAGAGTCGGGCCCAGCACCCCAGCTGCCACACTGTCACCCACAGGGTGGGGGAGAGGGATGTCTGTAGGTGGCACAGGGTGTGGTGTTGACCCTGGCCATGGGCCTTCTCTGTGACCCTCGTAAACGCATTCCAGAGGCAAAGAGCTGTGGTGGCCGCGACTCTAGCACGGGCTTGGCTCTCACCAACGTGTGCTGCACCTGCACATTCTAGAAGCTGACGATAACTAGGTCTCTGTGTGCAGGTGGCTGACACACCTGTGACGACTTCGAAGCTAGCAGGGAAGTAAACGGCTGCATTGGTGAACGGTGATAACAGAACCCTGATGTGTTCCCAAGGCAGTGGGTGCTGCCCCCACCATGCACCCTGGCCAGCACGGGCCCTGTGTCCCACAGGCACCTGGAGTCTCAGGGACAGGTGGACGCTTCAGCATCTTGCAGGGTGCCCTCCTTCCTCGTACTGTCCCACACTACCTCACAGGCCTGTTCCTTAAAGACCGGAGGCTGCCGACAGAGCCGAGTCTGAGTGACCGCCAGGCGGGGCTGGCGCAGGAGCCCGGGGTCTGCTCCTGCAGGGCCGATCGGCCCCCCTGCTGCAGCCGCCTCCCTCTGAGTCGTGGGAAGCCACCGGGGAAGGAGTCTCCCTGGGTTCCTGCTTGCAAGCACTAAGGATGGGTGAGTCCAGCTCCCCAGGAGAGGAAACAGGGACGGATTTCTGCAGCTTTAAAGCTTGAGAGACAACGAGGTGGGTGGATTTGCTGCTGGAGGCCAAGGGCACCAGAGAGGACACGGGACAGGCCCGGGAAGCACCAGGTGCATCGTCTCAGGGATGGGCTTGCTCCCCTGCTGCCCACAGAGTCACAGCCTCCAGGGTTTTGTCGCTGTCCTGCAACGCTCAGGGCAGTGATGGTTCTAAAGCAGGCCAGTGAAGACTGGCGGGACTTTACTGCAGCTATTTATTTATTTCCATTTTTATGTGAAAGGGAGAGAGAGAGGGAAAGAGAGTGAGCACTGTAGACACAGGCAGGCAGAGAGCTCTCAGCTTCTCGTTCACTGCCCAGATGCCTGCCAAGGCTGGGCCAGGCTGAAGCCAGGAGCCAGGAACCCAACCCAGGTCTCCCGCAGGGGTGGCAGGGACGCACGTGCTTGAGCCGTCATCTGCCAACTCCCAGGTTGCGCATCGGCAGGAAACTGGGATGGGAAGCAGAGCCAGGCCCTCAGATACGGCCACGGTGTCCAGGGCCTCAGCTGCTGCGCCAAGGCCTTTCGTCCTTTTGAAGAGCTCTGCACACAGAACTGTAACCTAGAATGTACCCTGAGGCACACAGGGAGTTCAGCACAGAGAAATTATACTGCTGCTATGCACCCCTGCGTATGAAGCAGATCCAGTGTCAAAAGCACACACAGCAACAGTGCTGTCCCCGGTTCAGATATGAGCCAGGAATGCAATTCCTCACGGGCAACTCCACTTAGCTGGACAGGAAGAGGAGGAGCGCGGCTCCAGGGAGCACCAGCAAGCTCAGGGAGACCTGGGGAGACCCAGCTAGCTCAGGGAGACCTGGGGAGACCTGGGGAGACCTGGGAGACCTGGGGAGACCTGGGAGACCCAGCTAGCTCAGGGAGACCTGGGGAGACTCAACACTCCCCAAACTCTGTCCCAGGCCCCAGGCATTGTGTGTCCATCCTCACACTCAGCTGGACCCACGGGAGGAAGCACGAAAATTAAAAGGAAAACCAGGAGGAAGGCAGCACGGGAAGACGCGCTCAGAGCAGAGTCAGCCAGGGACACGAGGAAGCAGGCGTCCTCAGGACTCCAGCAGAGCCCGGAGCCTGGGTCACTTCCACCCTTCGCCCTGGGGCACCCGGCGTGCCCTGAACTGGCCAGCTATGGGGGCTCAGGGTGCACGAGTGTTCTGGGACTCTTGCTTGACGGATGTCGCCGGTGTGCTAGTACGGTCTACGTTCTGTCACGCAGCCCCTGCTTTCCCTGCTGCCTCGGAGCCTGCGTCTCCTGAAGCACAATTCCTGAGAGCCCGAGGAAGCCCCCGAGCCCTGGCGCTCTGGCTCTGGGTGGGGGACACGCAGGCTCCAGCACTGTGTATCCAAACACACGGCCGCTGCTCTTGAAGGAAAAGTACGCTTTCAAGACCGTGCGACACGGAACATCTCCACTCGTGGTCATGTCAGTGCTAACCCCTTCCCTTGCTCAGATTCTGAGCATGTATAGAGATGAGGAGCTTAGAAGAAAACAAGATTTATAACTGCAAAACATCTTTAGAAGTTAAAAAGGAACAGTGGCCATGGATGCCCAGTGATTTGGTTGGATTTTTATTGAGAAAATTACTGAGTTCCTCCCCAAAGCTACTGAAGTATCTCAGATAAAATTTAGTCAGGGGAATTTTACAACCCTATCTCCTGGAAAATCATTTTTTCCCAAGCTGACTTTGTCCTCCAGTGCCCTACAACGTGCAGGATGTCTTGGAGTGAGCTGGGCTGAGATGTGTTCCGAGCAAGCCCTTGTCCGACCGACAGAAGTCACTGGGCAGGCTGGGCGCATCGCGTTTCCATCCACTAACCCACAGAACGATGCAGCTCCGAGCTGTGTGCACACCTCACTGCTCACACGGCTCCATCTCTGATCCGGACGCGGACAGGGCCAGGCCTTCCGCGAAGCAAGGCGAGAAAGGGCTGGGCGCGCGGCAGCGGGAGGCCACGGCACAGGCAACCCGGACACCGAACTCCGCAGAGCACACACCACGCAGGGAGTCCACCGCTCACCCTGAAGCAGGGGCCGCCCCGGAGCCCCTCCCCCACCTCCTCCCACAGGAGAGGGCTGGAAGGTTGACAGGAATCCACCCTCACACAAGGATCATGCTTTTCAAGAATCCGGAAACATCCTCTCGGCTGGCAGGAGTGACTCCTTGGCTCTGAGCAGGACCAACCTTCCTCTCCTCCACCTCCTTCCCTGCTTACTCCCTTGCTTTTATTCTTTCAGCGAAAGCTTGGTTTCCTGCTGTGTCCTACAATCCTCACTCATCCTCACAGCAATGGGATTCCTGCAGGAGGGTGCCAGGAGCCCCTGACCCTGCAGCCCTCTCCATCAGGGACCAAAACCCCCTTGACCAACCTGCACCAGCCGGCCGGATGAACCAACAGCCTGCTCTGGGGAGCAGCGCTCGAGCCCAGGCCTCGGAGGGCTTCTCTCACCACTGGGCTCTCAGCATTCCCCAAACATAGATGTTCTGCTTGCAAATTCATCACTGACAACTGCCAATCTCATTGCAATTATATAATTTAATTCAAAATCATGGGAACTGATGAGATTTATGTTTGGTCACAGAAATAGCTAATATTCCATAAAAACTTTGTAAAACACTCTGGACAAATTTAATAAAACTTCATTTTTTAAAAATTCTCGTTAGATGAAGACAAGAAATAAGAGTGGGAAAGAGTGGAAATGCAGCAGCACATGCTATGGGGGTTTTTGGGCAAGCAGCTTTTGCTGTCCCTGGACTTTAAAGAAATCGAAACTGAAATTTCTGACTCCTGCATTACAGAGGTGGCCCTGAACCGTCAACCAGCGGCACAGGCGGGGCGGCCACACTTCCTCAGTGTGAGCCGGACAAAGCCGGCTGTCCTGCATGACCACAAGTCCCACTGTGTGGCGAGTGCCGGAGACTGGCAGGATCTCAGACCCTCCCCCCTGAGGCCAGGCACCCTTGGGCTGGGAGCCACGGCAGACTGACACAGCAGCCATGCCCATGCTGTCCCCTCCAAACCCCATGCTGGAGTCTGGTGCCCAAGGCAAGAGTGTTGGGAGGGGGGACTTCAAGATTCATGCAGCTTTCCCAGGATGGGAGGAGCTCCCCTGAGAGCAGGCTGGTGCCAAGTGGTCTTGTACGTGCACCTGGATAGATCTGGAACTTCAGCCCCCAGAACCGTGCGCTACGAGGCCTCTGCTTCACAGACAGACCTCCCGGTCTCAGATGCTGCTACAGCACAGAAGACAGATTGAGACGGCCCCGCCCGCTTCAAAGAACTGGAGAATTAACGTGCTTCTGTGTATGCTTAAAAGAATTCGGGTATGTCTATGTCACATTTCACGATTTCTTCCTTTGAATGACTTTTTAAAGTGATGGCCAGTTCCCGGTCCTACTTGTGATGGCAGTTTTCACTGGGCTATGACGTCTACCTAGTGAGAGCCCTATTCTTACAGCAGACTGTGCTGCACCTGCAGCCTGCAATGATCATCCTATTCTGAGCAGCAGTCGCCTGCTCCGAGGCCCAGGGTCGCAGCTGTGAATCAGGACACGTGAACTCTACGGAGGACCGGACGCAGGAGACCACGCAGGGTGTGTCAGGTGCTGAGTGCTCCCGGCACTCTCAGTCCCTCACCCTAGGAGCCACAAGCACCAGACACACCCAGCCCCTACTCAGCACACAACGCCTGGGGTGAAGGTCAAAGATCAACAACTTGGTGTCACCGGAGACCACTGGGCAACCCTGTGCCCGTGTTCTGGAAGGCCCTGGCGACCTGAGCCTCGGCAGCTCAGCCACCCAAGCACCACCAGTCTCCAACGACTGGCACCACAACACCCAAGCAAAGTGCCACGGCCTCGAAGCAGCTTCTTCAAGACTTAGAGCCTCCTCTGTTAAGGGAGGGGCCGTCGCCAAGTACTGCACACACGGGTAATCGCAGACCGTACCTCCTCACTGCATACCCAGGGCACAAGGCCAGGCACACAGCCGCGACTCAGCCATCCCTGTGGGTACAGAACCAGTAATGTGAAGCAGCTGGAAATCTCCAGCCTTCAAAAGCCAGAGAAGCAAATTTACAGTGAGCTGCCCTCAACTTCTCTGTGTGTGCGTGTGCATGTGTGCGTGTGAGTGCACACGCACACGCACACTCGCATCACCTGAAAGTGAGCTGCTCACAAGATGCCGCCCAAGAGTGAGCACAGGCGCCTTCATCCCTAGGACTCTCAGAACCTCAACACCTGAAGAAACACACTTTAAAGATGTACTTATTGAAAGGCAGAGTTACAGAGGCAAAGCGAGACAGACGTCTTCCACCCACTGGTTCTGTCTCCACAAGGCCACAGTGGCGGGAGCTGGGCTGATCCGATCCGAAGCCAGGAGCTTCTTCTACAACGCGTTCCACGTACGATGCACGGCCAGGAAACTGCAGAGAGCCATCCGAATGACGCCTGTGTCCTGGTGGCTGTGGAATCCACTTGATTCATAGGTGCACTTGTTTCTGGTTTTCAGGTTCACCATTTCTCTCTTGCTCTTCTTCCATTCCACCTTATTTTCTGAATATGTAAAACTATCTGGCTCAAAATCAAAACTAAACAACAAGCAACCCCCAAGGCAGTCTCACCCCTCCACTGGTCAGTCCGACGCCTCCTGCCTGCACGCCCCACCCTCCTGATTTTTGTGAAGGCCCACGTGTGTCTCCCCTTCTTTCCTGCACGGATGGCGCTACCAGACACAGCGTCCGTGTGACGGCGGCTCCTGAAGTTGGCGCCTGGCAGCTCCGAACACCTTTCCTGCTCCTTCCTCTGCCCAACACGAGGTCGTGTGCAGACACAGGTGGCTGTGGGTGACCTCTCGGTACAGGCAGGCCTCTCATGCTCTCAGTGCCGTCCCCCCATGCGGAGCTGGGCGCTGCTTGTGCTCAATTCACACTGAGGGTAAACCACAAGGGAAAACGCACTCTTCACTTGCTCCAAAAAGTATCTTCGACCACCAGTCTGGAACTTGAGCTGACTCAAACCAGAACAAGCCAGCTGGCCGTGCCTCCAGCTAACCCCACAGAGCACCCCACGGGGCTCGGCCTCCATCAGTCATGCTCCGCTTCAGCCTCCTTCGAGGACGCCAGCGGCTCCCCACTTTCCAGCACTCTTCTAGAGCCAACTCTGGTGACCCTGACCACCGAGAGCTCTCTGGGAAGCGGCTACAGAACCCCTGCGCATCCGCCAGCCGGGACGGAGTGACCTTGGTGGCCCTGGGCCCCAGGACGGCAGCCGCTGTCCGACCTCGCCATGGGGACTGCTAAGGTGGAACCCAGCCCTCAGGAGGCCGGGCTTGCTCTGCATCCGTTCTCCCATGCCCCAAGGTGAGCGTGGTGGATTTGCGGGGGCCTCGGTCCTCGGCTAACGTTCCCAAGCTCTAACTGTATTTAAAAGGCTGCGTCCTACGACGTATTTCACTCTCTCTGCAGCCCTTCCCGTTACATTTAAAAGGATTCTGTGGATAGTTCAAGCCGTTAGCCAAACACTGAGAAGCCAAACCCCAGACCCACGCAAAGCCTGAATCCATCTGAATATTTTATTCTATTTCTGACCCTGATATTTAGACTATGCCAGATCCCTTTGCCTAAAAATAGATGTTTAAAACGCATGGTGTAATTAAAAGAAGGATAATCCTAACAACCTCACACAGCTGCCGTGAAGACAAACCAGAGGACATGGATACAATTGTCCAGGACACAATTCCGCGACACCAGGCCGCTTCGTGTGGACTTTTCCACACTGTCCTCAGGGGAAAGAGCCAACAGCCACGCTGCAGCCTTCCCCAAGTCCCCTTGTCACCAAGAGATGCCACCAGCAGCACCCCGGGCCTCTCACCTGCACAGCCCGTCCCCCTAAGCCTCACGGCGCGTCCTCTACAAGGGCAGAGCAGCACGGGCAGGAATCTGGCCAGGTGGGGGTGTGCGGTGAGAGCAGACAGGAAGGCCGAGCGGACTCCAGGAGTGACCAATGGCTTGGCCACGGACAATCCTCCTCTATGACCTGCGCCCAATCAGCAAAGGCCAGGGGTCCTCAGATCTCACGGTGGACAGGAGAGGCTCCCAGTCAGGGCCAGTGGAGAGCCAGCCCCTCGGTGTCTGCCATCTCATAACAGCCAGGGGAGCACACGGCAAGGTGGGCAGAGCTAGCCCTGCGTCAGTACAGGGACACGCAGCCCAGTGGTCACCCCAGCCCTGTACCCTGGACCCTGCAGAGCGAGAAGCCAGAGGACATGGCCGCTCCTTACAGCAGGGGTCTGGAGAGCAGGGCCAGCAGGCGGGGGCGATGTCCCCTCCAGGAGCCTGTGGCTGTCTCCTGTCCTGGCTCCCACGTGTCCCTGACTACAGTGACACGTGGCTCGGCAGACACCCCAGCTTGTGCTCTGCACTCAAGCTGCAGCACGGATGGACCCACACACAGGGACGAGAGTCTTCCCAGCGCTCTGGGCTTGCCCCAGTGCCCTGGTGCCCCAAGTCCTTTATCCAAGGAAGAACAAATCAGCACTCTCGGCCTAAGTACACCGGAGCTCACTCAACAACAGGTGGCAGCCCAGGCACCAGGATCTGTCCAGCCATCTCTTCCCGGAGCTTCCGGAGGCCCAGTCTCCGGGCATCAAGAGGCCCTGCAGTCCCTGGGAGCAGGCAAGGAACAGCCCAACTTCAGAACAGGACGAGAAACAACGGCCGCAGCAACACGGGGCCACGTGGCCGCTCAGAGGTTAGACTGCCTCATTCACATGACCACGGACGCTGGCTGCCACAGGACGCAGCTGGGACACAGCCACACCTGACGATGCCACGACACAGCCTGCGCCCACTCCCTCCAGCATGCAGATGGTGGGACACGGGGCTGCTTGTTCACTCAGAAGTTAGACTGCCTCATTCAAGTGACCATGGATGCTGGCTGCCACAGGACGCAGCTGGGACACAGCCACACCCGACAATGCCACAACGCAGCCTGTGCACACTCCCTCCGGCACACGGATGGTGGGCCAGTGGCTCTGCTCACCAGGATTCCACGGGGAGGTGGGGCCAGCCTCAGCACCTGCACCCATCAGAGAGGGAGCGTAAGCTCAACCAGAGAAGCCGTGAGACAAGGTAACAGCCACAGCTCATGGGATGACGACAGGTGATCCGATGAGGGGTCTTGGCTCACGGTACCACTAGACACAGAAACACTGGTCCTGTCCGAGACCCTGCTTCCCTGAGTCGCTGCCCCCTTGAGGGATCTCCACTCTGCCCAGACTCGGGGCTTCCCACAGGCAGCAGGAGCGAGCCGAGCACTCCTTGCCCTGTGCACGAACACAGAGACAGCAAGAGGCAGGGAGGAAGCCCGGAAAAGCAGGAACCAAGCACATCCAGGGTTAGTGTGGCGTCACATGCCACACACCCTCGGCCACCCGGAGCAGCGAGCATCCTTGTGGGCACAGGGAAGACAGGAAGTGTAGCCCAGATGCAAGGCTCACAGGGCCCCAGAGGACCATACTTCCGCAGCGTTCAGTGAAGCCACGCTGTGAAATCGTGAATTCCATCCCACACAAAGTAAGACCGAAGCAGCTTTCTGGTTGCCTGGACACACGGTGCTGCCTCACTAGCCCAGCTCCATGAGCTACATGCAGAGCCCAAAGCACACAGCCAACTACTAGCCTCCCTTCCAGTTGAGTGTGACTGGAGGTGAGGGAGAGCAGATCTGGGGCACACAGAGGAACACAGCATGGTGGACACACACCCTGAGCTGGGACGCACGGGGTGAGTTCACACACCCTGCGCCGGGACCACAGCCTGGGCTCACACGCACACCCTGAGCCGGGACTCACGCCCTGGGCTCACAGGCACACCCTGAGCCACCACCGCCTGGGGTCACATGCACACCCTGAGCCAGGACCACAGCCTGGGCTCACACGCACACCCTGAGCCAGGACACAGCCTGGGCTCACATGCACACCCTGAGCCGGGACCACAGCCTGGGCTCACACGCACACCCTAGGCCAGGACACAGCCTGGGCTCACACGCACACCCTGAGCCAGGACCACAGCCTGGGCTCACAGGCACACCCTGAGCCACCACAGCCTGGGCTCACACGCACACCCTGAGCCAGGACCACAGCCTGGGCTCACAGGCACACCCTGAGCCGGGACTGACGCCCTGGGGTCACAGGCACAACCTGAGCCGGGACTCACGCCCTGGGCTCACAGGCACACCCTGAGCCAGGACTCACGCCCTGGGCTCACACGCACACCCTGAGCCAGGACCACAGCCTGGGCTCACAGGCACACCCTGAGCCGGGACTCACGCCCTGGGCTCACAGGCACACCCTGAGCCAGGACCACAGCATGGGCTCACACGCACACCCTGAGCCTGGACCACAGCCTGGGCTCACACACACACCCTGAGCCAGGACTCACAGCCTGGGGTCACACGCACACCCTGAGCCAGGACTCACGCCCTGGGCTCACACGCACACCCTGAGCCAGGACTCACGCCCTGGGCTCACAGGCACACCCTGAGCCAGGACTCACGGCCTGGGGTCACACGCACACCCTGAGCCAGGACCACAGCCTGGGTTCACGCACACCCTGAGCCGGGACTGACGCCCTGGGGTCACAGGCACACCCTGAGCCAGGACCACAGCCTGGGCTCACACGCATACCCTGAGCCAGGACTCACGGCCTGGGCTCACATGCACACCCTGAGCCAGGACCACAGCCTGGGCTCACAGGCACACCCTGAGCCGGGACTCACGCCCTGGGCTCACAGGCACACCCTGAGCCGGGACTGACGCCCTGGGGTCACAGGCACACCCTGAGCCAGGACCACAGCCTGGGCTCACACGCACACCCTGAGCCAGGACCACAGCCTGGGCTCACATGCACACCCTGAGCCAGGACCACAGCCTGGGCTCACACGCACACCCTGAGCCGGGACTCACGCCCTGGGCTCACAGGCACACCCTGAGCCAGGACTCACGCCCTGGGCTCACAGGCACACCCTGAGCCGGGACCACAGCCTGGGCTCACATGCACACCGTGACCCGGGACCACAGCCTGGGCTCACACGCACACCCTGAACCGGGACCACAGTCTGGGCTCACACGCACACCGTGAGCCAGGACCACAGCCTGGGTTCACGCACACCCTGAGCCGGGACTCACCCCTGGGCTCACACGCACACCCTGAGCCAGGACTCACAGCCTGGGCTCACACGCACACCCTGAGCCAGGACTCACCCCCTGGGCTCACCCGCACTCCCTGAGCCGGGACTCACGCCCTGGGCTCACAGGCACACCCTGAGCCGGGACTCACGCCCTGGGCTCACCCGCACACCCTGAGCTGGGACTCACGCCCTGGGCTTACAGGCACACCCTGAGCCGGGACTCACGCCCTGGGTTCACGCACACCCTGGGCCAGGACTCACGCCCTGGGCTCACACGCACACCCTGAGCCAGGACTCACAGCCTGGGCTCACAGGCACACCCTGAGCTGGGACTCACGCCCTGGGCTCACAGGCACACCCTGGGCCCTGCAGGCCCCACAGCATCCAGACCTTACTGACTCGCCGGGCCTATCCAGAGTGCTGTGAAGTCTGCTCCTTACAAGGAAGGCGAGCCTCCAAACCTAACACTGAGGCTGCGAAGCTTCTGCGGGAAAAGAAGCTACTAATTCTGGGGTCACTATAAATACTACATACACTTTTATAACCAGAAGCAACATTTAATTAATGAAGACCAGCCTGACCAAACTTAAGGGACAGGTGTTATAGGAGGGAGTACGTTGAAGAACCAAGTCAAGAGCGTGTGAGCACTTGCAAACAACTAAGTCACAGGAAATGGGTTCTGCACATCTCACCGCAGACCCGCAGAGCGTGTAAAGTTACCGCCCCACGGCTCCGGCTCACTCGCCCGGCCGAGGCTCCCCGATTCCCCTCCGAGGGGCCGTCTCGGAGTGGACGGTGAGCACTCACCAGGGAGATCCCTCCGTGGCACTGGTCCAGCACCAGGGGACACGGCGTGATGGACGCCCCTGGGCAGCACGACGTGTGCAGTGAGAGGCTCAGGCGAATGCTCGCGGAGCAGAGATACGAGCCCGAGGAGGGCGGCGGTGGCCTGTGGGGACGCCCCAGGTGCACGGAGCTGCGCTAAGCACCCTGTCCCGAGACACAGCCACCATCCGGGTGAGCACCCTGTCCCCTGAGACACAGCCACCATCCGGGCTGACGGGGCGGGGGCTCCAAGGCCCCTCCAAACCAGCCCTACTGGCACCTGCTGCAGGCCCTGCAGGACTCGCCCCAAGGGGCAGGAGCTCCAGTGGGCTACGCAGGCCCGCTGTGTGGAGGCTGAAGGAGTCAGAGTCGGGCGGGCACAGGATGACCGTGGTGGCCTCCACGTCTTCCCGAAGCTCTGGCAGGGGAGCTGCTCTGAACGTCCTCCCATGGAGAGAGGAGGGCCCCAGGCCTCAGTGCTCTGAGACTTCACTACCTGCAAGCAGCAAGAGCCCCCAGGTGCCAGCGTCCAGGACCAGGCAGAACCGGCCAGACTGGTTCTGTGGCATTCTGGTGTCACAGCCCTGCCCCTCACTGGGCAACCCCAGGTAAGGCTTCCTACACAGCAGGGAACCAGGACTGGTGGGAGGCCAGCGACATGCCCAGCACACTCAGTTTCTCCTTAGGTTTGCCTGACAGCCACGGGGGAGGTGCTATTATCCCACTGTCGGGATCAGTGACTGTCAGACAGAAGGGGCTGGGACCCCAATCCAGGCCTGCCTGCCGGAGCTGCCAAGACACGCTGCCTGGGGCCCAGCCTGCAGATTCAGACGCACTGTGCCGAACGCAGGGAAGGACAGACTCACTGAGGCCACACGTGGCGGAGCCGCCGTCACAGCGGCCGAGCAGAGACTGCCGCGTGTCCGTGTTCAGCAGCCAGGCTGAAGCTGGGGTAGCAGGGCGGACGGAGAGGCAGCACAGCCCCCTGGAGAGCAACCGCAAAGCGGCCTGTGACGAGAAGGCAGCCCGGTTCCCGGCGAGAGCTTTCACCTGCCAGCGCCCTTGCACCTGCAGCGCGGAGGCCTCTGTGGGGGCATGAGTGGGAGGTGCCCAGGGCCTGACCAGCAGTGCCCCTCAGGACGACCACACCGGGAGCCTCAGAGCCAGTTCTCACCCTTCCCGTATTCCCCCACCCTTAATAGCCGCAGGCTGGCCTGGCTCAGCCTCAGCCGTTCCCCAAGGCTGGAGCGGCATTTGGTCCCCACCTGCCCTCAAGTCCCAGGGACGAGGAGCGGGGAGGACCCCAAGAGGGAGCAGTCCCCAGCCACTGACCTGAGCACCAGAGGACATGGGCAGCAGGCCCCGCAGGCGGTGGCTGGCTGGGCAGGTCTCCGGATCACAGCGGGAGGGGAAGCGGGGACTTACAGCCCTCACAGCAGCAGGACCTCAGTCCAAAGATCCAAGTCCACGGGCGTGGGGGAGACAGCACGGGGCAGACAACCCAGCAGAGGCGCCGAGAGGCTGCTGAGCCCTGGCGTGGCCGCAATGGCCGGGCCTCACTCTGCAGGGCAGCGGCAGCGTCTGGCCCCTGTGACCTCCCTCCCGCCCATGCTCGGGTCTCTAGGATGACCTCAAAGTCCACCGCAAGTCCCTGTGTCATTCAGGGTGCTGTCGCTGCCCATGCCCGAGGAAGGGGCTTTTCCTCCTCCTTCCAGGAAGGCAAATGAGGGGGTCACGTGGGACAGGGGCTCCAGAGCCCTGGCTGGAAGGGATCCACACAACACATACAGGGGCCCATAGTACAGTGCCGGGTGCACCCAGCGTGCAGAGAACATTCCTCTGCCGGCCTGGACTCTGAGCCGACAGCGCCTTCCTCCCTTCCCCATCTGCAGGAACCTCGGGTAGCAGGTGCGCACAGGTGAGCGTCTCCTCACAGGCGCTCCCGCCTGCCTGCCTCCCTGGGAGGGGAGAAGTGCTGACCGCAGAAGCTCCACCTTGCTCGTGGTCTCTCTGCACTGGGTGGGGCAATACACATGCAAACTATTTGATCTTTATGACCACACACAGCAGGCCATCCCAATTCCCTTCTGCAGGTAGAGCAGAGTGCTGAGATCGGGTTCCCCAGAAAACAGGGTGAGTGGAGGTGCCCGCCTGCAGCAGGGGGCGCCCTCCTGGGCAGCAGGAGCAGTGGCAGAGAGAGGCGGGCCCTGTGCTGGCTGCAGCGGCTGCGTTTCCAGGGACCCACACTGGGACTTGCGGGCTACACTGCATCCCACAGAGACCCCAGGCAAGGGGACGGCTCAGAAGGCTCCTGGCCTGCCTCTTCCGGCCCGAACGCCGCGTGCTGCAGTCGGGGTGGTGCTCAGGGGCACTGGCCACACGTGCGGGGAGTCCCCTGCTCTGCTCATGGCTTCTCCCGGTAAGCAGGGGCGGCCTCAGCTTCAGGGGCCAGGGCTCCGCCATCTCGGGGATTGCCCGTGGTTTGGGCAGGGCAGAGCCGGCAGAGGAAGCTGCTTGCCATCCTTTCTTCACCAACCTCTGTTGCGCGCGCGCTCCGGGGTTCAGGCAGAAAGCGGTGCTCTGGGCTGCGCCCACGCTCCCGGCACGGCAGCCCTGCCCACGAGACGGCAAGCGGGGCCTGGCCGGGACAAGGCGAGAAAACCCACTGCGCCTCCCCTGAGGCTGAACTGCACCACATCGGCAAATTCAGAGAATGCGGAGGCGGCAGAAAGTCCCCGAAGGACACGCGTCCTCCTGAAGCCCACCTGCGGGCCCTCCGGGCGGGACCCGGGCACCGAGCACCGGGCTGTGTGTCCCGCAGCCGACCGCGGCACCTGTCGGCCTGGCTGCAGCAAAACAAACTCCCCCTAGTCGCAGGGGAGGGGCCCACTCAGGAAAGGTTCTTTGTGCTGCCCCAGCTTAGCTGACTGGGGCGGGGGCAGGTCTGGGAGGGGCACACAGCAGCCAGGCCAGGCGGGGGTGGTGGGGGTTCCCCCAAGCCGCAGGCTCAGGGGCCAGCCCTGGATTTCCTCACTCAGGCTCTCATCCCGCCTTCCCTGCGTGCCTCCCGCCGCCAGCCGGAAGAGAGGGTGGGGGGTGAGGGGGAACTGGGGCCCAAGAGCAGAACCTGCTGACACCTGAACCTTTCGAGAGGCCAGTGCTTCTCACCGAGCACAGGGCACTGCGGATGCGACTGTCCTGGGAAAGGCAGCACACCTTCCCCACCGAGTGACAGCTGTCAGGTCTGATCCGGGACCACAGTTCCACAGCAGACAATGTCCAGAGCACACAAGGGTGCCACAGGGGAAAGGCAACAGACAGGGACGCCACACAGAGGGCAGTCGGGGCACCAACGCCTCCGTACCACGGTCGGCAAGGCACAGCCGCTCACTGTGGAAGACTGTATCAACTTATAACATGCACACACCGGCAGACGGCCTCTTGGTGCCGTGGTTAAGATGCCACTAGAGACACACATCCCACACTGGGGAGAGCCTGGCCCAAGTGCTGGCTCTGCGTCCTGCTAGCATGCACCCTGGGAGGCAGCAGACGGCCCCAGCACTCGCGCCCAGGCACTCACGTGAGTTCCAGGCGCTGAGCGTTGGCCCCGACCCAGCATTTACAGGGTGAAACGCAAGAGAATCTCTCTGTCCCTCTCTCTCTTGCCCTGTCTCTGCCTTTCAAATAAATAAACAGAATTTAAAAAAAAATATATCAAGAATATCGTATGTTAAGAAATTCACAAGTCTCCACACTTGTTTCCGACACAAGGCACTGAAATCTAATTACTTCTGTTACATTTAATGGTGTTCCTAGAGCCCAAGGCCATGTCTCCCGCTCAGAGTCCTTCAGGGTGGCCCAGCTCCGGCCACGCCCAGGCAGGCCTGGTGGACGAGTCCCAGCTGAGTGTCCCTGCGCCGTTCACAAGCTCCGGTGCTTCCTGTTTCGCACCTGGAAGCTTCTCACAGTGCCGATTCCCTAGGAGATTCAGATCCCTGAGGCCCTGGGAAGCACCTGGGCAAGGCTGGGCACACAGAGAGCCGCTGCCCCTGGGCAGCGGGCAGCAGGAGCCAGGCCCACGACGGGGAGCTCTGCCAAGCCCACCGCAGCCCACGCCGTGTCCCACCTGACCCAGGCATCTGCAGGACCGGGGTGGGCCTCTCTCCCAGGAAGACACGAAGTGGCCAGCAACCATCACTGACCAGTAGGAAGTGCAAATGCGAACCACAGGAAGACCCCACTCCACCCCCGCCAGGAGGGCTGGGGTCAAAACCACAGATGTGCTGAGCAAGGAGGGGGTGGAGAAGCGGGAAGTGGGACGGCAGAATGGCACAGCCACCAAGAAAGTTCCTCAGAAAAAACAAGCCGCGTATGACCCAGCAAGCCCGCTCCTGCGTGGTGATCCGAAAGAACCGGACTCAGAACCCCAAAGCGCTGTTCTGAGTTACTTCCACTGCTTCGTGGTGGCACCATTCCCAGGAGCCACACTGTGGGAACAACCTCTACGCCGCGGACAGAGCGCAGGAACAAGGGGCAGTGTCTGCACTCACAGGATCACTCAGCAGACAGAGGGGCGAAGTCCTGTCCATGCAGCTGAGGACATCGCGCCCAGTGCACGCCGCCAGCCACGGAAGGACTCGCGCTGGGACCTGAAGGAGTGACCCTCAGGCCACACGGCGGAATGTGCTGCCGGGCTCAGGGAGCAGCCGAGGGAGGCCGCCACACCCTAGGTTAGAGGTTTCGGTTACGCAAGATGGCTGAGTGACACAGCCCAGCTGCACGACTCTGCGCCTGCCATTCACAACACAGCGCTGGACACTCCGAGCCTGGAGTCGTCCACAGCGAGGCAGGCAGGGAATGCACTCAGGTGACGACACGGAGGAGCACACGTGTCAAAACCGGCACACGACATGGACCTGCTCTGGAAGGAAGAGGCACAGCCCCACCGAATCGTCCGAGACACGAGAGGAAAAGGACCACGAGGGAAAGACTCCAGGGCACGCAAGAGAATTCAGAGCTTGGAGGGAGCCGGCCACGACCGCTCACCAGCACAGTCCACGCTGCTCTCTGCCCACGCAGAGGACAGTGCACCCAGACAGACGCTGGCCACGGGCAGGGAGCGTTGCTGTCTGGCCTCACAGGAGGAGTCTGCACACGGGCTCACCAGCTGTGGCTGCTCGGCTTCCTCTGGGTGTCCTCTCCTTTGTCCCTGGCAAGCATGGGGGCTGCTCCCCTCCTCACCAGGAGGCTGCTGTGCTGTCCCCAGTCTGGGTGGCAGGGTCTGCTGGCTTTAACTGTACTGTGTGAATCACATGTGGCGGAAGACGTGGGGCATGAAGAGAAGGAGCAGCCGCATTTTCAGGGAAATAAGTCAAACATTTACAGAGAGCAAAGGGGAGCTGATGACCTCTTCACTGTGGGCAGTAGTGAAGGTCTGGCCATCAACATCCTCATCAATTCTTAGTGGACTCGGAGCACACGAGACTGAGGCCCAGCCCACGGCTCCCGGGTGTGCCCTACGCTGGAAGCACCGAGCCCTTTAAATGAGCTCACAGTTCCTCAAGTGATCACTCATCCCGGTCAGGCTGGATCGATGGTTCCTCCTCTTCTGAGGGGCCCTGGCATCCCTGCTGTCCCTTGTGGAGCCCAGTACCACAGTGGAACCACGCCGGGCGTGAGGAACTGGTGCCGAGTGCCCCAGCTCGAAATCCGTGGCCTCATCCACACCCTCACCACTCCATCACTCACTGCAGAGATGCCGAGGCCACAGTGCACCTGAACGTCAGCTCTCCTCCACGGACCCCAGGAAGGAGGTCATCTGAACTGGGAGCAGACTACTGAGAACACTCACGCTCAGGACAGAGACCAGTCCAGGGTCCAGACAGTAACAAAATGCCGGTGGACTGTGGTCCGCGATCCAAACCTCAAATGGGCAGGATGCACAGTCTGGTGTCCTCACCCCACATCCTGCGCCGTGCAGGGCAGCCGGTGGCCGGGTCCCAGTTCTTCCCAGGTCTGCAGAACAGAGGAGGACCCCACAGGGCGTGATGCACGGTCACCCCCTGGGCGCCTTCTCCCAGGACGCGCACGACCCAACAACAGCCCAAAGGCCAAATGACGCGCACCTGGAAAGCGCCCCCAGAACACCACGCTGCACGCTGTGTGCTTTCTTAGTTTGTCCCAGCTTGTCACAGACACATCACCAACCCCCGTTCACCAAACAGCGTCCCGACACCACTGACAGGGCCTGTGGCCGCCTCACCTCCTGCACCTGCCCTGCTCTTAGGTCGCAAAGGGCCTGGTGGTGACCAGGCCGCCCCCCTGCAGCGTATTTATGCTGGCTGCACACAGCTGGCAGGAAAACCCAGATTAAAAACAAGCCCTAAGTTTTGCCAAATACATCAACTAATTTTACCTGCTTGAAAATAGTTAAGTTGCCTAAATAGCTCGGGGTCAGATACAAGTCCCAAAATACCCCCTTCAGTGGCTCTGCGATGCCCACACCTCAGGGCACCCATTTAGGTGTTTATCTTTAAGTGTGTCGCTGACCGGCCCCAGTTCCTGCACCTGACACTCTCGCCTCTGGAGACGCCGACTGCACCAGCCGTGGGGCCTCCACCGCCAGAGAGGTGCAAGCCCCCTCATTACTTCTCGGCTGTCTTCACTGACCCTTCACCCTCACCTGTCACACGATGTCATGGCCTCTGGTGCCATGCCCTCTCTGACACCTGCCCATGCCTCTTCTCCCTGGCAGGACCTGCATCCATCCGTCACTCACTGCACCCCAACACACACACACACACACACACACACACACACACGGACTTGAAACCACGCCCCTACGTCCCCATTCCTGCCACTCTGCCCTGCTCTTGCTGGTTCCCAGGCAGCGTTCACGGTCCCTTCTCGCCCCCAAGTCCGAGAGTCGGCCCAGGCCTGCTGACGGCACCAGGCACCACGTAAGAGCCCCCACCAGGCCGGCGCCGTGGCTCAATAGGCTAATCCTCCACCTTGCGGCGCTGGCACACCGGGTTCTAGTCCCGGTCGGGGTACCGGATTCTGTCCCGGTTGTCCCTCTTCCAGACCAGCTCTCTGCTGTGGCCCAGGAGTGCAGTGGAGGATGGCCCAGGTGCTTGGGCCCTGCACCCCATGGGAGACCAGGATAAATACCTGGCTCCTGGCTTCGGATCAGCGTGGTGCGCCGGCCGCAGCACACCTGCCGTGGCGGCCATTGGAGGGTGAACCGACGGCAAAGGAAGACCTTTCTCTCTGTCTCTCTCTCTCACTGTCCACTCTGCCTGTCCAAAAAAAAAAAAAAAAAAAAAAAAGAGCCCCCACCACCCCCGCTCCACTCACACAACAGGTCTCAGGTGCACTCGGGCATTTCTGTCTCCTGCTGGCAAACAAATCAGCTGAGTCAGGACCGTGAGTCACCAGGGAGCGAGGAGGGAGACGCACCACGCATGGTGCAAGGCTGAGCAGGGCTTCCAGACGGTGCGATGAACTGGACATTAATTCCAACTGAAAAACGCAAGGAAGCCCTTGCAGAGTCTGTGCGTAAAACGCACTTCCAGGGAACTTTTCCGAGACCCTCAGTGTGCATGGGTTTCAATCTTCTTCTTTTTGTGTCAGATCAACTCGCTCAATCTGATGTGCACAGACTCCCGGAAGAGCGTTCCCAGACGTGACTTCACCCTGGAAAGCTCGGCCCAGGAGCTGGGGGGCGACACAGTGGCCAGCACAGCCCTGTGCACGGCCTCAGAGCCCCTCCCACAGCCGCCCAGCAGACCTGAGTGCGGGGTGCCGTGCCCCACACCATGGATGCTCAGCCGTGTCACCCCGCAGTCCGCGGCTGGAGGATCAGGGTGAGGTGGGCCTGGGGGAGTCCTGGGGCCACTGGGCATTCTCGCAGAGGTTTGGTTCCCTGGGGCAGAGCTCAGCCCCGCCTCTCCCTCCTTCCTGGCTCGCCTCCTGCCACCACGACACTCGCAGACGCCAGAGCAGCGGGGCCGTCTATCTTAGACTGAGCCCCGCCGGAGCTGTGCGTCCAGGCAGACCCCTCCCGCCTCAGGAGCTCCTCTCACTGTCCCTCACGGCAACACCAGGAGCCCGGGCCCTGCCTGGGCGGTACCCCAGTCATGGTTTAAAACACAAACGGGAGCCCAGTTCTCAGGGGCTCCTCGGTGCTGGCAGTGAAAGGCAGGGTTAGGGTGCGAGCACCCACGCTGGTGGTTAGGTCAGCTTTCTGACGTGCCTGGTTTTGTGTGAAGTGGGAGACACCAATGTTCACAAACTAAACCGAAACCAGCCGACTAGGCCCGCCGCAGAGGGAGAAGAGGGCTGAGGGGGGCACCCCAGACCGGGGACAGCCACAGGAGAGCCAACGGCCGAGGCCTGGGCCTGGCCTCACCTGCCTGCAGAACGAGCTCTGTGGGGCTTCAGGGAGTTGCAAGATCAGGGCTCAGTCCATGTCCCACGTGCGGCACGGAGACCCTCGACTCTGCCTTTCCCCCTGCTCTCCGCAGCCGCGCGGTGTCTGCCTCTCCCCTTGGCACAGCAGATCTGCAGAGGGAGAAGCAGGGGCAGGACTCGAGGGTGTGAGGCTGCCCAATACGAGGGAAGAGCAGTGCTACACACAGGACGCACCCACAGAGGGCAGGGGCACACCGGCTGGGGGACGCCCCTGACACACAGCTGTCCCCGGCCCTCAGCCCCTCGAGTCGCCCCAGGAGCTTCTGGGACACAGATGCCCGGGCCACTTGGACCACTGCAGTGTGGACAGCCCAGGGCTCCCTGGACAGGCCCCTGCCTGACATCAGCAACAATGGGCTCCCTAGGAGCCTTCCCCCGGCTTCCCACCTGGCCAAGCACAGAAGCATCCGGAAGGCTGGCGATTCCGGCTCTGACCCCGCCACGGGAAAGCAAAGGCAGGGCCCCACTCCGCTCACGAGCACATTTCCAAGGTTTGAACATGGGAGCCTCTCTGACCCAGCTCCCCTGCACCTTCCTCTGCCAGGCTCAGCAAGGCGGAAACCCGAATCTTCTCTGTTCACCTTCAGCCCCAAACAGCCCGTCCTCCTACCTGTCAAAGCCCTCTGGCTTCCCTAAATGAAAGCCACCACGACCAACACAGAGGGAAGGCGTTGGAGACACGAACACCGCGCCACATCCTGAAGCTCCCACTGGAACAAGGGCACGCAGGGTCGGAGCCAGGCGCTCCCTCTGCCTACCGTGAAACCGGAATCCAAGGCTCGCACTCTGGCTCCTTAGCGCCACGTGGTAGCAGGGCACAGGGGCTGGGCAAGCCTTGCTCAAGGAAGGGGCGGCAGCACCCGAGCCGGTGCAGGCTCGGCAAGTCCCGGAGTCGAGTCACGGCTCCAGACAGCACCGGAGCCAGGCCGCTGTCCGGCTGTGGCTTCCCCCAAGTCACTCATGGGGGCCACTGGGGGTAAGCCGCAGGCGCCCAGGGACACAGGGACCCACTTTGCCTGGGGCCTGTCCACTCGGGTCTCCCTGCCTTAGGGGCTTCCCTTATCTGTGGTCCGCACTGGCCCCTCTCTGGCACTGAGACCCCGGGGACCGGCTGGCACCTGGGCCCGACAGAGAGATCCCCAGGCCCCGGCAAGATCCTCGCCTGTAGCACACAGGGGAGGGGACCCTGAGTTTCACAGACACAGAGGAGCACTTGGCCAGGTAAGAACTGCAAAACGTAGCAGAGGACACCAAAGCCCAGGGAATCTAAGTAGCAGCAGTGACCAGCGCTGTGTGGGAGGGGGCGGGGCATGGCTCCTGGTCCCATCTTCAGCCTCTGCCATGGCAGCCTGGGGGCGGGGACGCTGGGCTCCGCGTGTGTGTGTGTGCATGTGCACGTGTTAGCTGGGGCTTCTGGGTGAAGAACACATGGGAATTCTTTGTATTCATCATGTTATCTGTCCACAAATGTGACAGGATCACAAAATAAGACGACTTCTAGGCAAACAATTTACTGATTCCTTCTGACGCTGCAGCCGGTGATGCAGATCCCCTCATCCCAGCAGGCCGTGGGGTAATTCCTGGACCCCCATCACATTCCAGAGCCAACCTGGGGAGCACAGGAAGTGAGGGGGCCACGGGGGAGGTCCAGGCTGTGTATGCTCTCACTGTGGGCCCAGGAGGCGCTCTGGCCACCCCCACCCAGGGCTGGGCCCGGGGACTCCAGTGACGGTCACGTCTCTGGACGAAAAACACGGTGGCACTGATACTGGAGCATAAACACCTGTCTCAAGTGGTGAGCAAATTTAGAAGCTTCACACAGAGAGACCACACACATGCACACACACACACACGCACGCACACGCACACAGTGGTGAATCTGATCCGGAGATTAGCCAGTCCAGGCGCAGGCCTGCCCCAGGGAGGGTGCATGCAGGGGGCACGGCCGCCAGCGGGCAGAGCACGCCATGTACGGTCACTCGGCTCCCTCTTCCACCCACACGGACAGCCGCTATATTTAGACGGGAGCTGCCGCAGCCTGGGAGCTGCAGATCTGCCTCCTCCCGGGCCAAACCCAACGACAAAAACTGCAGGAACACGGGAGCAGCCACAGCCCCGGGCACAGGGAAACACCTCTTCTTGTGCGCCCTGGGGATTTCATTGTGGCCACCGACTGAGCACGCCGACAGGAGGCCTCCGGGCTGCACACGTGACTTCTCACAGCCCCCACAGCAGGCGGCGGCCGGAACATGCTGCTCCCAGACACTGGGGACCCTGTGTGGACCCACACAGCGGCCGTCTTCTCCAGTTACCCTGGGCCCCGCCTTGTGTGCCAGCCCAGCCCTGCAAAGTGACCACCGTACAGGGATTCACGGAGGTGCCTCCTGACAACCTTTGTGGAAGTATCTGCACACACGTTAAGGTGGACACGGAGCTTCGGCATCCTTGATATCACGGATGGAATCCTGACACCTGTAAGAGGGGCGGCGGCCCAGAGAGCCCGGGGAGCAGCAGTGTGGCCGCGCCCCGCCTCCCGCCCCTGCGTCTGCCACAGGCGCTTGCAAAGGGCTCCAGGCTTTCTGTGATGCTTTTCCCTGCTGTGTCTTTCACGAAGGCACCTGAAATTCCGAACTAGCTTACAGAGTCCTCCGATCAATTTAGTAGGAAGTGGGTTTTTTTTTTTGTATATGCAATTTTCAAAAACAGACTTTTTAAAGTAGTTTTAGGTTCACAGCAAAATTGAGAGGGCGACACAGCGAGTTTGGGGCACACCCTGCCCCCACACGCACACCTACCCCATGGTCTGCACCCCGGACAGTGTGGGACCAGCGTGACATACAGGAGCAGTCGCTGCAGGCCACTCCCCCGTCACTCTCGGTGCTGCACCGTCCACGGGTGCAAACACGCAGCCACTGTACCTGCCGCGACCAGGACCCCAGTTTTCTCACGGCCGCCCCTCCCTCTCCGCTGACCCCTGGCAACCACTGACCACTGCACCATCTCCACACCTCTGCGGTCTGCAGAAGGTCACAGAGCTGGAGTCGCTCGGTGTCACAAGAACCTTTCCGCCCGCCTTCTTTCACTCAGTGACACCAACTCCAGGCTTCCCCCTCTCCCGTCTCAGGTGAAGACACAACTCACTGCTTTATAGTGCCAAGCAGAATTCCATCTTGTCGACACACAGGGCACCTCTGTTCTACAAGACAACGAGGGGTAGGCGTTGTGGCGCAGCACGCTAAGCCAACGTCTACAATGCCCCAGGACCCCATATGGGTGCCAGTTCAAGCCCCAGCTTCTCTGCTTCTGATCCAGCCCCCTGCTAAGGCACCTGGGAAAGCAGCAGAGGATGGCTCAAGTTCTTGGGCCTCTGCCACCCATGCAGGAGACCAGGTGGACTTCTGGGCTCCTGCCTTCAGCTTGGCCCAGCCCTTGAAGTTTGGTGCCAGTTAGAGAGGAAGATCTCTCTGATTCTGCCTTTCAAATAATGAAATGTACCTTTTTGAAAAAATAATAAGAGGGGCCAGCGCCGTGGCCCACTTGGCTAATCCTCCACCTGCGGCACCGGCATCCCATATGGGTGCCGGGTTCTAGTCCCGGTTGCCCCTCTTCCAGTCCAGCTCTCTGCTGTGGCCCGGGAGGGCAGTGGAGGATGGCCCAAGTGCTTGGGCCCTGCACCCCATGGGAGACCAGGAGGAAGGACCTGGCTCCTGGCTTCGGATTGGGGCAGCACTGGCCATAGCAACCATTTGGGGAGTGAACCAACGGAAGGACGACCTTTCTCTCTCTCTCTCTAACTCTGTGAAATAAATCAAAAAAAAAAATTTTTTTTAAATAATAAGAAGAAAACAAAAAACACTTTGTATAAACAAACACTTAACGCAGCCACACGGCCTCGTTTCCCACACAGCACACGGGGAACCCGGCCAGGAAGTGAGGTCTGAGCAGTCACCGGAGCGGGGCAGACGGGGTGAAGACCGAACCCAAAGTCCACCAATCTAGCACTCGGCTGTGCTGCGCTCCATGCAGCCCGGACCCTGACAGTGGCAATGGCTCAGCCAGAGAGGGGTCAGCAGACACCGCTCGGCTGGCTCAGAGGAGGACGGGCGCCGACCTCGGTGGAGCGCGGCATTCTCCACTCTGCGCATCCCTCTGCTCTGGAGAGCCTGGCCCCAAGCAGTGCTGTGCCGACAGAGCGCACACAGAGCTGGGGCAGCACAGGGACCCGCAGCAGCTTCAAACTCGAGGGAGGGAAGCGCTGCTCTCCTATCAGTAGAGCCCTTGTTCCAAGAAGGAAGTCACCAGGACTGCACAGAGATGCAGGGCAGGGAGTCCCAGCGTCCCAGCGGCAGCACAGGGGAGCTCCAGGGACAGGACGTAGCTGAGAGGCTGAGCACGGGGGCAGAGGAGGGAGCAGCCCGCTGGAGTCGTCGGTGGACTCCAGGGCGTGGCCTGCACTGTGCTTACAGTGCCTTACAGCTTATCTTAGCTTTGAGAGCCACACTGTGAGACAGCGGCAGCCCAGCCCCAGGATGACCCTGGTCACACACACGTGGGAACAACGTGAACAGCATCACAAAGGTCTTCCAAGTAGTCGCCGAGGCTGGGCAGAAACACGCATGAACCAGCGTGCGTCAGAGAGGACAGCCCACGGGCGCAGAAACACACATGAACCAGCGTGCGTCAGAGAGGACAGCCCACAGACTCAGAAACACGCATGAACCAACGTGAGTCAGAGAGGACAGCCCACAGACTCAGAAACACACATGAACCAATGCGCGTCAGAGAGGACAGCCCACGGGCGCAGAAACACACGTGAACCAGCGTGCGTCAGAGAGGACAACCCACGGGCACAGAAACATGCATGAACCCACACACGTCAGAGAGGACAGCCCACGGGCGCAGAAACATGTATGAACCAACTCACGTCAGAGGACAGCCCACGGGCGCAGAAACACGTGTGAACCAGCGCGCATCAGAGAGGACAGCCCACAGGTGCAGGAACACACGTGAACCCACACACGTCAGAGGACAGCCCTCGGCGGCAGGAACACGCGTGAACCCACACACGTCAGAGGACAGCCCTCGGGCGCAGAAACACGCGTGAACCCACACACGTCAGAGGACAGCCCTCGGCGGCAGGAACACGCGTGAACCCACACACGTCAGAGGACAGCCCTCGGCAGCAGGACGAGATGACCGCGTGCCGGAACTGTCCGAGCCAGACGTGAGCACAGCTGCTATAAACACTCTCCGAAGCAGGAGCAGACACACGTGCAGTGGAAACACAGGGACTCGCAAAGAAAGAGCAAACAGAATGAAGAACTTCCTGGAAAGTCCAGATCTGAAAATACGGTACCTGAAGAGAACTCTCAGGGCGGGGTTCCACAGCAGCCCCCGACCTGGGACACCTGTCAGGAGCTGGTCTCAAATCTGAACAGCGTCAGACAGACAGGAAGCAGCAGGCAAAGGCCTTTGGGGAACACCAAGAGGGCCTATTCAGGGCCATGGGGTCCTAGGAGGACAGAAAGAATGCAGAACACGAAAAGCAATTCAGGAATTACTGGCAGGAAGCTCCCCAGTTTAGCAAAACGACATCAACCTGCAGATTTAAGAGGTTCAGCAAACCCTGTGCAGGATGCAAACATCACAGTCCAAGGGCCTGAACCTCAGGCAAGGACAAAATCCCGAGAACACGCAGAGGAGAAGCTCACTTCCCGCGTGGAAACGAGGTGAAGACTGTGGAAAGTGCAGTGAGCGGAGGGCAGATTCTGCAGCTGCTGCAAGACCAAGTGCCCGCCAGACTCCCGGCCCAGGAACACTGCCCTCAGCCGTGCGGGCAGACGCAGGCCCTCCACGGCCAGCAGAACTATTTGCAAAGAATTTCCAACGTCAGTGCTTCAGGGAGAACTGAAACTACATGCAAAGGAGGCACACGGAGAGACAGCAATGGAAAACACCCAGGCCGACGCACTTCCCCTGGCCTCTTCTTTATTTATTTATTTTAAATTTTTTTTAAAGATTATTTATTTATTTGAAAGTCAGAGTTACATAGAGAGAGAAGGAGAGGCAGAGAGAGAGAGGTCTTCCACCCGCCGGTTCACTCTCCAACTGGCCTCAATGTCCAGAGCTGCGCAGATCTGAAGCCAGGAGCCAGGAGCTTCCTCTGGGTCTCCCAACACAGCGCAGGGGACAAGCACTTGAGCCAGACCATAGCAGAGAGCTGGATCAGAAGTGGAGCGGCCGGGACTCCACAGGGCCCATATGGGATGCCGGCACTGCAGGTGGCGGCTTTACCTGCTACACCACAGTGCCAGCCCCGGCCTCTTCTTTAAAATGTAGATGTGACACATAACCATGGGCACACCTCCACATGTAGCCTATATTCCACATGAATTACAAAACAGTGATTCGAGGAAGACTGAAACGCTTACCTAAGTTAGTCCAAAAAAACCATAAACAAAGGTCTGAGAACAACGTAAAAGATAAATTGAAATGGAATACTAAAAACAATTCAGTGCTCGCTTCGGCAGCACATATACTAAAATTGGAATACAATTCAAATGACTCAAAAGAAGACAAGAAAGGGAAACCAGGCACTGTAGACATTTAAGTGGTTCCTGTAAATCCAAATCTGTCAATAGAGACATAGACCAAATTCCTTCATTTATGTAAATGGTTTACTACAATATAATGGTTTAATACAATGATTTAATATACATGACCTAGTCACTGACAAAAAGAGATTATTGACCTAAGTCCTATGCTTCAGACACTCACTTTGAATGTCATAATGTAGGCAGTTAAAAGTAAAATGATGGGGCAACACAGCAAGCGACTGTTAACCAAAAGAAAGCAGAATGGCTGCATTGACATCAGACAAAGGAAAGAAAGACGCTAGGGACAAAGAGTGATTACCTAAGATAAAAGGGTCAGCTCACGGAGAAGACACAGCAATCCCAACGTCAGTCATCGAACACTGAAGCTTTGAAAGAAATGAAACAAATTGATAAACGGGATCAGAGACACAGACAAACCCACAGCCAGCCTTTGAGGCAGGCAACACCCCTCTGCTGGGGACCAACACAACCACACACAGCTACTCAGCCAGGGCCTCACAGGCACACAGGCACACAGGGTCCCCTGGAAGCTGCATGTGGGGCTCAAATTTGAATAGCCCTGCAGCAGGCTGATCTTTAGGCTGATGGTTTTACATGGCTATGAATGGTGTTATAATACCCAACCGGCTCCCAGCAGAAAATAAGCTCCCCACCCAGGTCTCCAGGGCTGAACAGTCCCCAACCAACTGTCATTTCTTGAACTCTACCCAGTTCAGAAATGCATTGTTTTCTAGTACACACAGAAAGTTCACCAAGAGAGACAATCTCCTGGGTCATGAAGTCTAGAAAGAACTGAAGGCACACAGAGTACGTTCTCCAAGCTGCCAGAACCAACAGCGTGGCACGGCTGCTAAGTGACCCAACGCAGGCAGGGAACCCACAACCAGCAGACGACGGGGGAGCAGTGCTTAGAAGGAGATGCGTGGCGTCGAATGCTTCCACTGGGAAAGAAAGGCCTCCAGCCAATAAATTAAGCATCCCCCTAACTCAAATTTGAAAATCAAGCTGTTTTATATTATTATTATTTTCTATTATTTATATAGTAATGAGTAGAAATTAGTGCCACAAGAAACAAAAAGCAATAGAGAAAACAATAAACAAAAGCTAGTTTTCTTGTAAAGCCAAAAAATATTCTTAAACATATAGCAACAATGGGAAGAAAAAGGAGAGAATACGTCCATCACTAACATGAAGAATCAAAAAGAAGGGACCACAGGAATCCCAGGCATTGAAAGAATGTGAGGGAATGAGACAAATATATCTCCACACATAGATCCCACAACTTAGACGAAATGGACCAATTTCTCAGAAATCACAAACTGCTGAAACTTACTGAAGATGAAACACACAACTCGAACGAACCTATCTGAAAATTTTGTTTGAAGCTGAGGACATGAAATTTGAATTTTTGTAATCAACAACATTATGAAGGAGCTGGCACTGAGGCACGGTGGACTAAGCCACCACCTGCACCGGCATCCCCTGTGAGTGCTGATTTGAGTCCCAGCTGCTCTGCTTCAAGTGCAGCTCCCTGCTAATGTGCCTGGGAAAGCCGCGGAAGATGCCCGAGAACTGGGCTCCTGCACCCCCGACGTGGGATTGCTGGATGAAGCTCCTGGCTCTGGCTTGGCCCAGGCCCAGCTGCTGCAGACATCTGGGGAGTGAATCAGCGGATGGAATCTCTCTCCCTTTCTCTATCTCTGTCTCAGTCTCTGTCTTTCCCTCCCTCTTATCTGCCTTTTAAATAAATAAATAAGTGCATCTTCATAAACAAGAACATTAAGAAAAAATAATTTTCAGGCCCATGTGGTTTCACTAGCAAATTCAATGAAACATTTAAGATGAAAGAAAAAAGCATTAATTCTATAAACCTCTTCTTAAAAAATAGAAAAGGAGGGAATATTTCCAAATGATAACAAGAGGCCGATAGAGCTCGAGGTCAAAAGAAGACAAGAGCCTCACAAGAAAAGTGCGGATCAAGGCTCCTCACGCAACAAGGACCCTCGGAACCCACCAGCACACAAAAAGGACAACACGCTCCAGCCAGGGGCGTCTAACTGCAGGAATCCAAGGCTGCTCCAGTATTCAACACTTGAATAACCTAACCCACCATACTCATCTACACTCACCATCTACACTCACCGCATGTGACAGACCCAGCAGCACCAGCTCTCGGGAAATCAGGAACAGAAGGGAACTCTCTCAGCCTGCTAAAAGGCATCTCCCCAAATCCCGCAGCCGTGGCACACACAACCGTGGGAGACTGCGCCTCTCCCTCAGGACCCGGAACAAGGCGAAGGCTCCACGGCACCTGCCAGCCTCCCACTGAGAGGACATCGCAGGAAAGGAAGAAGAAAGTGTGGACAGAGAAGATAAAACCATAACTGCTTTCCAGAAATACAGGGAAATCCCCACAGCATTTTCAAACAAAACAACCTCATAGAATTAATAAATGAGTTTAGCAATGGCATTGGCTATAAGGTCAACATTAAAAAATCAACTCCAGTTCTATACTAACAATCAACAATAAAAAACAAAATTTTAGACCACCACTTAAAAATGGCCCCCCAAAAGTAAATTGTTTAAATATAAATCTAATCAACATGGATAGGACTTTTATGCTGAAAACAAAACACTGGTAAAAGAAATCAAAGAAAATCTAGAAAAACAAAAAGACATGCATTCAGGATTGGAAGACTCAATTGATTTAATAAACCTTTAGATTCCCAGCATGGTGCTTTTGTAAACACAAACTGATTGCAAAGTGCATATGGAAAGGGAAAGCAATGGGACTAACCAAAACAATTTCGAAAAACAGTATTAGAGGAATTATACTACATACTTTGAAGATGTACTATAAATTACTGTACTCAAGATAGTATTGAACTCATGAAAGAACTATTATGAATGAATAAAAATAGATAATGGAGAAACAGAGCCACATAAAACAGGCAAGTGGTTTGAGAGGAAGACACAAAGACAACCAAATGGACAGATGACTGCCTTTTCAACAACACTGCTGGGACAACCGGACACTCTCTGCCCAAGGCAGGGAGAAGGAAGAGGCGGACAACGTGGACTGAAATCTCCAACTCAGAATGGACCACCCACGTACATGGGGAACTAAAGCTATGAAACCCGTAGCAGGAAACACAGGAGGCAACCTTGACGGCCTGGGTTAGGCAGAGTTCTCAGACGTGGCCCACAAAGCACATCGAGGGCAAGAAGTCAGGGGGGATAATTAACTTACAGTTAAAAAGACTAATCTTGTAAGACACTGCTAACTAACGATTACCCAAGCACTAGGCTGGAAGAAAATGTAGCAAATCGTATACAGAGACTAGGAGTTGTATCCACGTTATATGAAGACACTTCAAGATACAATGTTAGAAAGCTATAGTCCTATTAACAAGCAGGCGAAACACTTGCACAGAGATTTTACCAGAGAAGATACATGGATGGGACATAAATACATGAAGAAGGCTCACATCCTCAGCCACCAGGCCATCGCAGGTTCACAGCTGGAAGTGGTGCTCCTGTGCCCTCCCGGGGATGGTTAAATAAAACATCCTGAAACACCAAATGCCAGCAGGGTCAGGCAGCAGGCAAACGTCGGGCGTGTTGCTCACAGCAATGCAACACGGTCCGGCCGGCCTGGAAGGCAGTTTGGCGGCTTCTTATAAACATGTATCCACCGTGTGACTCGGCAGTCCCACTCCTCGGTATTTACCCGGCAGAAATGAAACTCTACATGCACACTCACACACACAGACACACCCCCGCGCAGGGATGTTCACCGCAGCTCTGTTCACAACATCAAACACTGGAAACACCCAGAAACACTGCCAACTGCAACGGGCCCACGGCACGGGAGACTGACACCTGGCAACAGAGAGGAAGGAGCACCGGCCGCACGGCAAGGAGCCGAACCTCAAAGGCCGTGTGCGGGGATGAAGCTCGGCCCAGAGGTTCTGTCCAACGTCCTGCTGACGCTCGCTCTCTGTCCTCAAGATCCCAGGCCCCTGCACCCCCAGCTGGGCTGCTGCCACCTTCCTCCTCGCCTCCTCAGTCGCGTGCTGCCTGGGAGTGTTGGCCACCCCCCAGTGCCAGCCAGTGCTCCCAGGTCCACTGTGCCTGCTCAACCCTCCCCACACACGCTCTTCCCAGGCACCTGCTCGGTCTCCTGGCGGCAATGGCCAAACAGCAGCGTGTCACACCAGAATGGCTGGCCAGGGTTCACCAACTTAGCCCACATTCTGTGACACTGAAATGTGGGACTCAATGTCTGTGTCCCCCTGAAGTCCTTACACTGAAACAAGGCCACGTGCTAGGATGGGGGACCTTCATGGACGAGATTAGTGCCCCCTCCCTGTCCCCTTCTCCCTCAGCCCCTGTGTCAGGACACAGTCAGGAAGGGCGCCCTCACCAGGAACTGGTCGCGTGGGCACCTTGATCCTGGATCATCCAGCTCCCAGAACTGTGAGCAAAGAAGTGCGCTGTTGAAGCTGCCCACTCTGGGGCAGCCATGTCAGACCCCCACGGAAGACACCCCAATAAACAGCAACTGATCACAGGAGGCCCAGACTCTGCATTGATGGGGCAACCCCAGAGCTTGAGAAAACTCTTCACCCCCATCAGCACCTTCACGGCTCCCTCACCTGTTGTCACCAAAGCTGCTGCTTGCCCTTCCCCCACATACCTGACTCCAGAGTACACAGCTCTGCCAGCAGCCAGGGGCACCGGGTCAGCGGCTGTGGGTGCAGGGCCGCTGCCTCCCTCGTCTCCACACATCGCTGAGCTGCACACCTGAACCAAGGCCAACAGGACCTGTTCCATTCTCTTCCCAGGCCTCAGACATCCCATGGCAGTGTCACTGAGACTCGGGACAGCCCAGTGATGGTGTCTGTCACCAGACTCGGGACAGCCCAGTGATGGTGTCTGTCACCCAGACTCGGGACAGCCCAGTGATGGTGTCTGTCACTCAGACTCGGGACAGCCCAGTGACGGTGTCTGTCACTCAGACTCAGGACAGCCCAGTGACAGTGTCTGTCACTGAGACTCGGGACAGCCCAGTGCTGGTGTCTGTCACTCAGACTCGGGACAGCCCAGTGCTGGTGTCTGTCACTCAGACTCGGGACAGCCCAGTGACGGTGTCTGTCACTGAGACTCGAGACTGCCCAGTGATGGTGTCTGTCACTGAGACTCGGGACAGCCCAGTGATGGTGTCTGTCACTCAGACTCGGGACAGCCCAGTGACGGTGTCTGTCACTGAGACTCGAGACAGCCCAGTGACGGTGTCTGTCACTCAGACTCGGGACAGCCCAGTGACGGTGTCTGTCACTCAGACTCGGGACAGCCCAGTGCCAGTGTCTGTCACTGAGACTCGGGACAGCCCAGTGACGGTGTCTGTCACTCAGACTCGGGACAGCCCAGTGCCGGTGTCTGTCACTGAGACTCGGGACAGCCCAGTGACGGTGTCTGTCACTCAGACTCGGGACAGCCCAGTGACGGTGTCTGTCACTCAGACTCGGGACAGCCCAGTGACGGTGTCTGTCACTGAGACTCGGGACAGCCCAGTGACGGTGTCTGTCACTCAGACTCAGGACAGCCCAGTGACGGTGTCTGTCACTCAGACTCGGGACAGCCCAGTGCCGGCGAGTGTCGCTGTTCGCGGCACGGCAGTGAAACACCAGTGCAGCTGCCTTCATAGAGAAAGGATGGCTCAGACTCCGCCCCCCTCGGCTGTATCACCCGCTGGCCGACCGCCATGGCAGGAGGGGCACGGGAGCAAGAAGCCCCATGAGAAAGACGTCATGCTCGCCCTCGTGACGATTCACTCGCTCACCCAACAGCTCCTCAGAAACAGCCTCCCAGTGAGCCAAGGACCTCCCACATGGCCACACTGAGGACCACGCTGCCAACACACGCACCCACCCAAACCACAGCACAGGACTGCAAAGGAGACTCAGCGAGCGCCGTTCCAGCACCGCCCTTACTGCCTTCATGTTAGCCCACTCCAGACCCCAGGACGCGCCTGCAGGGGTGACGGCAAGCGCCCTTCCAGTGTTGGCCATCCACGCGGTCTCCACGTGGGTCACCTAGTACATCCGGCCCTTTCTCCCCTCGTTCTGCATTTGATGTGGCAGTGCAGCCGGTCACCTACCCTACCTGTTCCACCACTGACACACGTCTCAAATCCTTTCCTCTCTCTGCTCCAGCCCCAACCTTCCGCCTTGAGGCAGCGCCCTTCCCCAGCTGTGCCCGGCTCCACGGCGCCTGCCCCCGGAGCTGTGGCACGACTTCCCCACAGCAAGCAGGGACGTCAGACCCGTGCCCGAGGGCAGCAGAGCTGCAGGCTTTCACGTCTTGGTCTCGCCCAAGTCTTCCTGCAGGGGCTCCCTGTGGGGCGGGGTACGGCCCCCACCGCTGCAGGGGCGGTCTCATTCCCCACCAAGGCCGCGCTTCGCTCCTGCTGCTCTTCATGAGGACAAGCAGCCCACTCGTTCCCTCCTGGCGCTTCCTACTGCCAAGCCAGCGGCTCCCACACACGCAGACTGGTTCTCACCCCGCGGATGCTCCGCCGGCACCTGTGTCCACGTCACGTGGCTCCACTCCTGGCCCCTCTGCTCCTCCCACCAGACACCACATGGCAGGTGCATGGCAGGTGCCTGGAGACTATAACTGAACCTTTCCCGTGGGGCTCACAATGTCCCTAGCAGTGGTGACCAGAACAAGCGGCAGGTGCCGGGAAAGACGCCTCCTCCAGAGGACTGCACGGAGCCTGCCCGACTCTGGGTAACGGGATGGACATGCTCGCTTCCCTTTTGCCCAGCTTGTCACAAGCACAGATTTGGCTCCGTGAGTAAAATATCCCTCTGCCTGCTGCCTCTGCTTGGTCTGGTCTCCGGCTGCTACTTTTATTAGCTCTCCTGCATGTGTGCCCTGTGGCAAGGATTGGGAAAATGCTGCAGAGAGAAACAGCAGCAGGAGAAGACAGAGGGAGGGAGCCCTGAGGAAGGGGTGGGGGCAGGAAGCCCTCAGCTGCACTCGCGTGCACACGATCAACAGCAGGCACCAGTCAGGGCAGCACACGGCAGCCGCTGGCTTGCCAGGGGACTGTCACCGCGGCAGCACGTGGACTTCCCTTGACATTCAAACCTGACTGCTGATGGTAGGAGCCTGGGCTGTGAAGGGACAGGCGGCCGGAAGGCCAGGCAGGGCAAGCACCAGGCTCCTTCCAGCAGCAACTCTGGGAAATCCACCACGTCACAGCTCGGGCAGTGGCATGGGGCCGTGTGCACAGCCTGCCTATCTTCTCAGACACAAATCCGGCAGTCTGCCCTCGCCCAAAAAGCCCAGAGACAAAGGGAGAGGGCGCGTGAAGCACACGTGTCATCTTCGCTGGAGCTCAAAGCTGAACCCATCACTGCCCCAGGCGAGCCCCGCTGGAACCCCCAGGCCCGTCCTCACAGCCTCTGCCTCCTCCCCTGTAAGCTTCGGGGAGATTCAGCTACCGAAACACAGATGTCAAGCACTCATGCACCAGACGGCACTTCCTGCAGCTGTCCAGCGGCTGCTCCCTGCACTCACACTGGACTTCAGACACGAAGGCTGCAGCCAGGGCCACAGGCCCCCTTGGGCTATGAGTGCATCCTGCAGTAATATCACACCCCAGGGCCATAGAGCTCAGGTCCCTGTCTTCCCAGCCAGGTCTCCCTGGGGTCTCCAGCACCCAGCCCATCTCATGCCCAGGCTCAGTGACAGCTGGGCAGGAATGAGGGAAGAACAGCCAGCTGCAAGGCTTGCCGTGGAAGGAGACAGGAACCCAGACATTTGAGCCACAGGAGAAGTAGGGGCCGGCACTGGAGTGCAGCACACTGGGCAGCAGCATATGGTGCCAACAGCCCGGACAAGCACCAGTTCAAGTCCTGGCTGCTCCACTTCTGATGCAGCTCCCTGTAAATGCACTTGGGAAAGCAGCAGAAAACTCGATGAGTGCTTGGGCCCCTGCACCGGTGGGAGAGACTGGGATAGGGTTCTGGGCTCCTGGCTTCCCTCACCTGGATTAAATGGATCCTCAAATCAGCCACTGCTTTTCCTGGATTGGGGGAAGTTCCCTGAAAACTAGTCTGTTCCAAAATCACTTATTTGAAAACTCTGATCATTTGGAATGCGTCCTGCTGAATTATGAGTGAGAGTAATGCAAAACAAAAAGCTGAACCGGCAACCGGGAAAACAGGACTTGGACGGCACGACCCAGCGTGCGCTGCTCACACGGCCAGCTGACCTCCGAGCCCGGTGTGTCTGAGCAGCCAGCAGAGTCCCTGCACCTCTGCAAGTCCCCTCTCCTCCGGCCTCTCCCTGTGAGTGTGTGCGGCACACGGGCAGCCCGGAGCAGAGCAGGGTGAGGGCCCTCGGTCTGTCCTCCCCTCCCCCAGGCAGCTCTCCATACCTCCTGCAGACCTTAAGGGAGGCAGACTGGAAGCAGGGACATCATCCTCAGTGGTCTGACTTGCACACAGCCCGTGCCCTGCCCAGAAAGGCACACAGGAGTCCTGGAGACCCTGTGGTGCAGGCAGGCTCGTGCCTGACTGTCGCGTGCCCCCTGCCTCCCGCAGGCCCACACAGACGAGGTGTCCGGGAACAGCCCCGAATCCCAGGACCCTGTCCTGCGGCCCCACCGTCTGGACATCCCTGCCGCCCGCCCTGGGCGCTCTCGGGGGTCCGCACTTCCCCAGACCTTCCTCCCTCCTTCGGGATCGTGAAGAAAACTCCCCCCTGGACGAGGCTGAGTGTCCGGGTAGAGCTGATCTGTGGCTGAGACCACGTGCGAGCCAGCACTGCCCAGGAGGGCCTCTCACAAAACACGCAGGGGTCCCTGGCCACACCCCACACAGACAACCAAGCCTCCTGCTCCACGGGGCGTTCCGGAAGCATTCCGTGGCTGCCCGTCCACTGCTCTTGCCTTAATTACTCACTGGAGATCTGCCCTTGCTTCCGTCTGGTGGGCTCTGTCAGGGCAGGGACCCCAGCACCCTGAGTATTCACTGAGGCTTATTTTTGGAGAAAAAAAATCTTAAGTCAATTAAATGAATGACAAGACAGCCCTGTGCCAGAGGAAACAGATCATTCTAACGCCCCTGTGACTGCAGGGAAATATGGCAGAAACTTGACAGAGACTCAGACATGACAGGGGCTTCCCTGGGCGCCCCGAAATTCGCACTAGCAGCTAATGCCTCTCTTCCAGCCACTTCCGGAAGCCCTCTCGCATCCTGAGACGGAAGATGTCTGATTACATGAGGGAAATAAAAATAAAAAGTTAAGCTGGGCTTTACTTTCTTTCTTTGCCTTTCTTTTACTTGGTTTGAGTTATTATTTTTTTCTTTTTTTAACCAAAGCATTATTCTCCACAAGGCAAATTAATATTTCATGCCTCTTTGGTCAACAACCTAAACTTATTTTTCAGACAATCCTGTACAAGCAACCTAGATACACAAACCTGAAGAATTTTCCAGAGCAGGTTTTGTTTGGCGACCTCGCACAGCCAGGCACCAAGGACAGCACAGAGCGGCTCCGACCTGGGCTTCCTTTGGCTTTTTAAAGCAGTGTAGTCCTACCGGGAGAAGCGTGTCCTGAGGGGGACATTCTGTAACAGCTATGCTCACAACTCCCGAGCAGGCCTCTGGGAGAGCTGGCACGGAGCACTGTGGTGGCACACGCTGAGGGAACCACAGGGTGGGTGAACCCGTCTGAGTCACGGGGCGTTCCAGGGAACACCGGGCGGAGTCCTGCCCCACCAGGGCTGGGTTGGGATGTCCAGGGAGGGGCCAAGGTGTGTCTGTATCCACAAGGTGTCTGGGGACTGTGACACACACGGGACAGAATGTGCCCCATCTCCACCCCAGGACAGACTGGAGCCTGCACAGTGATGGGGTGGACGCGGCAGCAAGGCTGAACCACAGCGGCATTTAAGCCAGACAGGGGAGCCTGCTGTGCAAACAGGCGCTGGCAGGAACCACGCCAGGGCCACGGCGGGCATGGGACTGCCCCACACACCACGCGTGCTCGCTTCTCAGAACATGTGGCTTTGTTTGTTTTCAACAGCAGGCTAAGTTTTCATAGCTTTGAGACTCTTCGTATAAACAATAGCACACACCTGTGGGCAGAGCCGGCCACGTGTGGCTGCTGGTATGAGGAAAAGCAACCACCAGAGAGGCCTGCCAGCACCACCTTGGGGAGGGGGCGTGTGTGGCTGTGACCGTGTCTCCTGGCCACAGCCCCTCGGGGCACTTCTTAACAGGAGTGAACCGAGGTACCTGGAAGCAGAAGCCCAGCCCAGCCTGCTCTGTGAGTCCCAAGTAGGACCAGCGTCCCACACTCACGTCTTCAAGGGTGGGGCCTGGCCCTCCCGAGAGGACGGGGTGCAGTGGCTGATCCTGCACCTGACATCCAACATGAAGCCAGCGACCCTGCGTGGCAGCTACGTCCAGGCTACCATCGGCCTCACGGCTTGGTCCTCGTGGTGCCTCTGGAGTCCCGCGCTCTACAGGTGGTGGGCGCCCGCACCACGGGGACACCAGGCAGACACACGAGGGGTCTCCACAAAGCGCAGAGGCATCCTGACAAAAGTCCACAGAATGGAGCCGTGCCCGGCCACCGCACAAGGCTCGAAGCGCAGCTGCGACCTGCTAGGAGAGCCTGGGTCAGAACCGGCCAGCAGAGCGCTCCCCGAGGGCTGCCAAGTTCTAGGGCAGCGGTGGGTACCTTCAGACCAGGCCCCCCTTTCCCGAGGCAGTGACAGTCTGTCACCGCTCACCAGGGCTGGGCCAGGCAGCGCCAGCCCCGAGGCGCCAAGGCACCCAGCACCGAGGCCGAGGGCACAAGCCACGCAGGCCACTTCCTCGCTCTTCATGGCACCTGGCCCCTTCCCCACCTGGCAAGCGGGAAGAACGGCCTGCCCACGAGACTCGGGTGAAAACACAGACGCTGGGATCCGCGAGCTGCGGAAGGGTGCCTGTGTGTGCATTTCTGTCACGGAGACCCCAGCCCTTCACACACTGGAGCCACGGCCTCTTCGGTAGGGAGCAGCGAGGACCACGCCATTCCCCACGGCAGGTAGAGCTGGCCAAGGCTGTGAGCGAGCAGGGAGGCCTCGCAGGACAGGAGGCCGCGCCAGGGCTCTGAGCACAGAGGACACCCAGGACTGGGGTCTGATCCCAGCACTCACTCCCGCCTCCCGCTTCCTTTCTCCTCCCCAAGACCCTCTGCAGCTGGCCTCCCTGACCACAGCCGAGGTTCCTGGAGCAGGAGGCAGAGCTGGACTGCGCTCCCCACACGGCAGAAGGCGTGGCCAGGGAGCAGGCAGCATTGTCCGCCCTCCTGATACCAGCACACCTCCTCCCAAAGATGAGCCCACACAGCCCTCCATAGTCTGCCCACACACATACACTCCACCCCTGTGGACCTGGGCATCCTGGGGACACCGAGGAGGGTGGCGAGGCTGTAGGCAGCTGCCCCACGCAGCCACATGCCACTGCCGGGCTGCCTGGGAGGTGGGCAGCCGGCTGTTCAGAGTTCTATATTACAAAGAACTTCTGGAAATCCTTTGCTTCAACGATACTGTGAAACAGGAAAGGAGATAATCAGGGGGGCACGTGCGATCCCAATTACCCTGATCTCCTCCTGTCTCTCCCTTTCTAACGTCACAGCTGTAAGTGGCCTACAGGGCCAATAACCCACGGCAAACTGGCCCGGTGCCCTGCCTCGCCCATCTAAGTCCCACCTGGAGCCAGCAAGGGGGCCCCTGAGCCCAGCAGGTGGCTGGCAGTCCTGCGTGGCACCATGGCGGGCTAGCACTCGTCCTCCTGGTTACACGCGTGGGCTGTGTAAGCCGAGCAAGCCGCCTGCCCTCTCTGGACTCAGCCCCAAGAGTGACCAGGCCCCTGAGGGGTGAGTGACAGTTTGTGGACACTAGCAGCATCACAGGCAGCTTGCAGCGCGAGTCCAAGACCAAGTCAGCTCAAGGCCCCCGCACTGACCGAGCATGGGGGTGTCAGGGTAAGGTCCCACTGCTACAAAGCTGGAGGCTTGCTGTCACAGGGCCACCTCCTTGCAGACGGTCCACGGAGCACACCTGAGTAGCAGGGGACTCCAGGGCCTGCGAGGCCCAGGACGGTTCAGGGGCCTTGTTTTCTCTCGCTTCACGGTCAGCATGACCTGCAGCCTTAGATTCTAGGCTCAAACTGCAGGTATCAGAGCGTCGAGGGCTCTCACCCCCAGACAGGGTCCCTGAAACCTGTCACAGGGCATGTCACACCAGTGCACCCACAGGCCTGGGTCTGGGTGCCTCCCCCTGTGACACCGGAGCACTGGGGGAGGCTCACTGTCCTCAGGCACCCACCCTGGGAGCCCCGCCCACACAGCCAATCCTCCCCCTCTCTAGGCACACCTGCTCCTGCTGTGGGAACATCCAGGAAGCCCCAAGGCCTCCCAGTGTCCTGACCCAAAGGACCCGAGCCCCACCTGGCAAGATGAGGACTGCACGGGGCTGCGGGGCCCCTGCATCCAGACCCGACGTCGCCCACGCCCATCAGCTGCCCTGGTCACGGTGCCCAGCCTCTCTGTCCCCTATTCCTTGTGCCCACTGCGGGAGGAATCCTGGCCTCCACTCTGGGTGCCGTGAGCAGCAGGTGACGGAAGACACAGCAGGATGCACACTGCTGCTGGCTCTGTCGGCACCCACGTCTGCCGCGCTGATCCCATCGCTGCCAGCCCGCCTCTCCTCTTCGAGATGGTGCCTCATCTGCGGGCTCACGGAGACGCGGCTGCCCTGGGCTCTGACTGACCTGCAGCACCCTGGCCGCTGCCCTCGTGTCCGGCCCCCACAGGCAGAGACCATCTCTGCAGCCTCACCTGGGGCAGGCACTAAGAAATCACGCAGGCTGGCTGGCTGGTGGGGCCCAGATCCGGCCTCACCGCAGCACGGGCGGCTTGGAGGGGCCAGCTGACTACAGCAGCCACACCAGCACCTGCGAATGGTTCCGTGATGAGAAATGCCCCCCTGAGACAGCCATAACTGAACACCACAGACAGGGCCACCCACAAACAGGACTCTGCAGCCCAGGTTCTGGTGCAGCAAGTCTAAGAGCGCGGCGCTGGCCCCTGCCCCAAGTGGGCGGAGCCAGCCTAGGACATGATGGGGAGACAGAGAGGCCGGCAGAATGGGCTCCTCTTCCCCTCCACAAAGCAAGGGTCCCATCATGAGGAGCCCACCCTCATAAACCTCCTGCCACCCTCCTGACCTCTCAAAAGCCCCACCCCCACACAGCCCCTCCCATCCTAACGACCCCCAAAGTCCCATCCCCATACAGCCCCTCCCATTGTAACCACCCCAAAACCCCACTCCCAAACAGCCCCTCCCATCCCCAAAGCCTTACCCCAAACAGCCCCTCCCATTGTAAGCACCCAGGACCCCTCCAAAGCTTCACCGGCAAGCACCACGTGGGGCTCCCAGCACATGGCTTTGGGGAGACACTCAAGCCACGCCAGCATCCTCTGTTCACCTCACCTGATGAGCCACAGATTTTTGTAATCTAAAGAGTCACATTTGGGGCCAGCATTGTGGTGCAATGGGTTAAACTGCCACCTTTGATGCCGGCATCCCACAGGAGCACTGGTTCAAGTCCCGGCTGCTCCACTTCCAATTCAGTCCCTGATAACGAGCCTGGGAAGCAGCGGAAGATGACCCAAGTACTTGGCCCCTACACCTACATGGGAGACCTGGATGGAGTTCTAGGCTCCTGGCTTCGGCCTGGCCTCGTCTCAGCCATTGTGGCCACCTGGGGAGTGAATCGGAGGTGGAAGATCTGTTTTTCTCCTTCTCTCCATCTCTCTCTTTCTGTAACTCTGCCTTTCAAATCAATCAATCTTAAAAAAAAAAAAAAAAAAAAAAAAAAAGGTCACAATTCTAGTGACAATTTTGCCTTCAAAGTACAGGAACTTGAGCTGAGCTCATCTACACTCCCTGACAGTGGACTCCTCCTGGTTCACAGTCCATGCTACCCAGGGCACCAGGCCGGGAGCCCCTCCCCCAGCACAGACCAGGTGACTCATCTGATGGCACGTGCAAGATCCCTGGCTCCATTCCCCAGTGTGACGCTGAAACCATGACAACAAAACACCAGGCACAGGGCCGGGTTCTGAGAGGGGAGCCGCCGCTTCCGCCCCTGCAATCGAAACCGGTCCCTCGCAGGCTAGAATGAAACCAGCCATAAAGACGGCCATGAAGTGGCTGCCCCAGCCTCGCTCTCAAGCTGGCACTCAGACCACAGTCAGGCTCACGCCCTTACCTCGACTGGCAGAAGGCAGGGCCTGGGTCCATGTTTGACACCCTCCTGTGAGATCTGGGGACACAGACGTAAACCCAGTGGGCAGGCTGACCCCGTGGAGGGTCGGAGGACACAGTGGCGCCCCCACCCCAGCGGGAACACAGGCAGGGGGCCTCCTGCTTGGCACTTCCTCCAGCAGAAACAGCCCAGAGCAGGAGGCCACAGCCACGGGGACGTGCTGAGCGGGGACTTTACGGAGCCCTTAGTGTCCCGTGTGTCACACAGGACACACAGCCGCCCCCTCCCCCCAGGAGGGCACACACACACTCTGCTCTTTCTGCGTGGGTCCATTCCCCACACCTCCCCAGTGGACAACAGGCCTGCTCAGTCGTCCGTAATACGTCAGCACTGTCATGACGTGAAGCCATGCTGCTCACTTGTGGGCCCCCTGTGCCACTTCAGTCCCACAGGCTGCAGCACGGAAGGACCAGACCAGGGGACCGGCACATCCGTCCCCTAAGCTAGGGATCGAGCGTGGTGGTGGGAGCACTCGGAATCCCACCAGGGGCTATTCTGAAGTCCTCCTTCATCAGCGTGGGCCAGAGTTAGCCCCTGTGCTACAGAGCCGCCGGGTCACTCCTCCCTTAAACGTCAGGCGACTGAAGGGTGCCACCTCCCAGGCACCTGAGCTTGCCATCAAAGCCGGCGGTTCACTCCTGGTGAGCTCTGCAGCCGCCATCTGGTCCCGGACAGGGGAGCACTGAGCACTTTACACACCCAGGAACAGAAAGCCAGCATCAAGGGGCAGCACTGCGGGGCGGAAGGCTACGCCACCGCCTGCGTCGCCGGCGACAGCACCAGCTGCTCCCCTTCTCATCCAGCTCCCTGAGAACGTGTTTGAGAGGCAGCAGAAGATGGCCCAAGTCCCTGGGTCCCTGGGTCCCCGTCACCCAGGTGAGAGACCACGAGGGAGTTCTTGGCTCCTGGCTTAGGCCTGGCCCAGACCCAGCTGTTGTGGCCATTTGGGAAGTCAACCAGCAGAGGAAAGACTCCCTCTCTCTCTCTCTCCCTCTCTCTCTCTCTCCCTCTCTCTCTCTCTCCCTCTCTCTCTCTCCCTCTCTCTCTCTCTCTCTATGTGCACGCGTGTGCCTATGTGCTTATATGTATGTGACTCTGCCTTTCAAATCAATCAATAAAAAATTGTTATGAGTCAACATTAAGAAAACATCTCAAACACAGATCTTTCCTGAGGCTGCTAGTCAATGCAGACCAACAGTTAAGCAGAAGGCAACAGGCAGACAAGAGGTCTGTGGAAAAAGCAACTGAGATAGTGTTATTTTGTTCAAGAAGTTTGGAAATCCACACGTGAGGATTTTCCGAAAGAAGACGCATATTATGAAAAGACTATGACTGGGATTCACATTGTTCTGCACCAAAATAATGTTAGCTGTTAATTCTGCTTTTCAAAGACTTTTTAAAGTACCCTCGAATTCTCCCAACTCTGCCTATGTCACTTACTCTAACTGGCTACAGGAGACAAGACAGACGATTCCACGCAGGGAAGCAAACCTCATCAAGAGTGATACACTGGATTTCTGACAATGATGCAAAGGCAGTCTGAAAGAAACAAAACAGATGGCAGGAGGTTCCACTTGCATGGGGCTGGGACAGCTAAGGACGCACACACGACACTCACACCATCCAACAGCCCGGATGGGAGGCCGGGCACCAGGAATGCTGTCCCTGGTGGAGGAGGGCGGCTGTGGCTGCCCAGCTCAGGGTCCCTGGGCGGGAAGTGGAAGAGGCGCATGGACCCCAGGAAGCACACACAGGGCCAGGTGCAGTGACCCCCACACAGGGCCCTCCTCGACCCACTGCAGCACAGCCACCTGGGGGCTCCACGGTGCCTCCACGCCCCGTGCCCCGCAGGGCAGAGGCAGGTAAAGAACACCCGCTCCTTAGCAGGACTCAGAGTGTGCATCCGCGGGGCGAGCAGCGCTCCGTGCGTCCATGAAGCGCAGTGAGCTGAGCCACATCCCGGATAAAAGAGGAGCCTCGGAGCCGTTTATTAATTCATCAGCCGGGATCAAGGCAGAGCGTCTGCTGGCGGGGGCAGGGAGAGTCTGGATCCTGTTCCTCCAATTAATTCAGAAACCCTTTCGCCGGCCTCACCGTAGCTGGGGGGGGGGGGGATCCCCTTCTATCACACGCCGCAGGTTTCCCTCAGAACACGATCCCACCGAGCAGGCCGGGGCACAGCAGCACAGCGCCTGCACAGGGGTCCCGCAGCAAAGCGCTGCCGAGGGGCACCACGGGCAGCCCCTCCACCCAGGGATGGGCCAAGGGGACCCAGGCACGGTCTCTGCTGGTGCAGTGGGCTGACCACAGGAGAAGCAGCCGGACCTGGCCTCAAGTCAGCGGCAACCTCATCCACACCACGGCGAAGACAGGCCCCAGCCTGCCCAGGCCCGGTGCGTGCCGAGTGTGCTGTGACCACCTCCAGCAGCCAGAAATCTCACGGCTGCAAGTGACTGCGGTGCGAAGCAAGGTGCACGCCTCCGCAGAACACGTCTGTTTCCTGTCTTAGAAGTACGTACGACCAAAAAGCCGTGGCACCAGAACCGGGACACATTATGTGAAGTAAAAAGGAACTGACGAACACCACAGAGGCATTCCAGAGTGAACTCTCTTCCCAGAGTAAAGTGGTCCGTTCCAGAACTCGTTTTCTGAACGCTGTGAAGCGCACACGCGAGCCTCAGTCAGGGCACGTTCCTGACCTCAGATGCCAGGAGCTGGGAGCTGGCTGTGCGCGAGGGCTCGGCCAAGCGCGAGTACCAGGCGTGCACGTGCGACATCGCGTGAGGGACGGGCAGGGGCCAGAGGAGACCTGCAGCCCTCCCCCTGCACATGTGCCACCACGGCTGCGCTGTGTGCTGTGGCTGGGGTCGGCACAGGCTGGAGGGAGGATGTCTTTGGTCCCCCACCCCCACCCCGTGATGACAGACATGAGACAGACGTGCGGGCGACATCTCGGTGGCATCCGGCAGCAGCCCTGTGAATGGCAATGTCTGGTTGCTGGCCCCAGTCAGCCACTCTCCTTGCAAGCTAATGGTTTGTTTATTGAACATTAGTGGGTTTGCTCATAATTAGTAGGGTTCTGGCCAACCAAACTGTATTTAGGGACTGAAAAATTAGCCGCATGAACAGAATCACACACAGCAGCTGTATACTCACTCCCACACAAGCCTATTTTTAAAAGCAACTCCCAAACCATTAAGTTGGGGGAGTGGGGGGGGGCGGGGACTGCCAGACTGATATGGAAAACTGCTGCTTTACCATGTGCTGGCGTCAGCTTTAACTTCATGCCCACTCCAACACATCTACTTACACACATGCACACCACATGTAAACACACACACAGGCATGCACGTATATTGTGCATAACATATACTGTATGTACACATGCATGCATATGCACACACATACAAGTCATACACGCATGCACACACACACACACACAACACAAGCCCTGCTATGGTTGGAACAAGATGCAGCTCCTAAACTCCGGCAGACATTTAATGCACGAAGTCCAACTACGCCACTGACCAACGCCACACTGTCCTGGAGACATCCCTGCCTCCCCGGAGCTCAGAATTCCACAGTGAGACCAGTGAATGGAAAACTCTAACAAAGAAGAGAGCTTCTAACAGGCAAGTGGGAAGTGCAGAAGCACACACCACAGAGCTAAGGCAGGCAGACCCTGGAGAGGAGTCCCAGAGAGCTCAGGAGGGGAGCCCACTGCACTGTGACACAGACAAGGACACCGGGAGAGGATGAGAAAAGCGCCCAGGGCAAGGAGGCAGCAGTGAGCTCTGGGCAGGGGACAGCAGCACAAGCCGAGGTACAGCCCCACTGGCACCACGGAGCCACTGTCCCAAGTCCACGGATCCAAACCAAACCAGGTAGACCCTCTGCTCCTCAGGATCATTCGCAGCTCCCCCAGGTCTCCTCACCTCCGCTCCCCCAGGTCTCCTCACCTCCGCTCCCCCCAGGTCTCCTCACCTCCACTCCCCAGGTCTCCTCACCTCCGCTCCCCCCAGGTCTCCCTCACCTCCGCTCCCCCAGGTCTCCTCACCTCCGCTCCCCCAGGTCTCCTCACCTCCGCTCCGCCCAGGTCTCCTCACCTCCGCTCCCCCAGGTCTCCTCACCTCCGCTCCCCCCAGGTCTCCTCACCTCCGCTCTCCCCAGGTCTCCTCACCTCCACTCCCCAGGTCTCCTCACCTCCGCTCCCCCAGGTCTCCTCACCTCCGCTCCCCAGGTCTCCTCACCTCCGCTCCCCCAGGTCTCCTCACCTCCGCTCCCCCCAGGTCTCCTGGTCTCCCTCACCTCCGCTCCCCCCAGGTCTCCCTCACCTCTGCTCCCCCCAGGTCTCCTCACCTCCGCTCCCCCAGGTCTCCTCACCTCCGCTCCCCCCAGGTCTCCCTCACCTCCACTCCCCCCAGGTCTCCCTCACCTCCGCTCCCCCAGGTCTCCTCACCTCCACTCCCCCAGGTCCCCCTCACCTCCGCTCCCCCAGGTCTCCCTCACCTCCGCTCCGCCCAGGTCTCCCTCATCTCAGCTCCCCCAGGTCTCCCTCATCTCAGCTCCCCCAGGTCTCCCTCACCTCCGCTCCCCCCAGGTCTCCCTCACCTCCGCTCCCCCCAGGTCTCCCTCACCTCCGCTCCCCCAGGTCTCCTCACCTCCGCTCCCCCAGGTCTCCCTCACCTCCGCTCCCACAGGTCTCCTCACCTCCGCTCCCCCCAGGTCTCCCGGTCTCCCTCACCTCCGCTCCCCCAGGTCTCCCTCACCTCCGCTCCCCCCAGGTCTCCTGCATCTTTGGCCTCACTACATTCTGCACTTGGGGAGGACACTGGGCAGCAAGGCTCTGTGGACATCTGGGCCAGGATCCCACCAGGAGCTGTGTCCAGAGAGGCCTGTGACCCAGATGGAGGGGAAATGCTACCTTGTGTGACCGACACCAGGCCTACATCTCATTCCTGACCAGTGTTCTTTCTACTCACCCTCCTGTATGCCTTTGACAGGAGAAAGTCAAACAGGATTAGCACAGCAGGAGGCATTTATCACAGCAGACACCCTGCCTGGTCCACAGAGCCACGGACCCTGCAGGGGGCTCGGTGGTGTGAGTACATCCAGGTGTCCACTGAGAAGCCACAGCAGGTGCCCTGGCCACCCCTGTCTGGAAGGCAGTGGGAGTGTCCCTATGGTGACAGCCCCTTACCTGGCCAGCAGTGGAGACAAGGGCAGGAGGGGGAAGATACTGGTAATAAAAGGGGGAGAGACGGGGCCGGCGCTGTGGCATAGTGGGCAAAGCCACCACCTGCAGTGCTGGAATCCCATACGGGTGCCGGTTCGAGTCCCAGCTGCTCCACTTCTGATCCAGCTCTCTGCTACGGCCTAGGAAGGCAGTAGAAGATGGCCCAAATCCTTGGACCCCTGCACCTGCGTGGGAGACCCAGAGGAAGCTCCCGGCTCCTGGCTCCTGGCTCCTAGCTTTGGATCAGCACAGCTCCAGCCGTTGCAGTCAACTGGGGAGTGAACCAGTGGATGGAAGACCTTTTGCTCTCTCCCTGCCTTTGCCTCTCTGTAACTCTGCCTTTCAAATAAAATAAGTAAATTAAAAAAAAAAAAAAGAAAGAAAAAGAAAAGAAGGAAGAAAAGTGGGGAGACAGCCAGCCAGGACTCCTGGCTTTTCTTTGGGAACTTGCGTCCTTTCTAAGGGTGTCCAGGGCTTCTGGAGACCGATCCGCGTGCCCCCACAGGGCATGGCTGTGCTCGCTGGAGGTGGGAGTCATCTGCAAGTGGATCTGTACCAGAGCAGCTGCGGCCTAGGCATCCGTCTCATCAAATGTAGCTAAGCGAAATCCATCCTGACACTTGCTTAAAAGGCCTTTTCTCTCCTCCTCCTTTTTATTAACAGGAAGGTTTCTGGCAGGGCAGCTTGTTCTAATTGGACTTGGCCCGTGGAAGCCAGGGTCCTGGCCAGCCGTGGCTCAGCACCTGCTGAGGGAGACCAGTGGAGAGTCGGAACCCTGGAGACCACACAGCTCCCTCGCGGGCGCCCCCAGCCAGGTGACCAGAGAGACTCCTGCTGCAGGAGACTCAGGGCCACCTCGGCACCCAGGGTGCCCGACAGGACACAGAATCCCAGCCCTGGGCCTTGAACGCGGTCATCACCAGTAGCTTTGTGAAATGCAACTGAAACCAATAAAGCTCGCCTGAAAAAGACACAGTCTGGGTGAAAAAATAAAGAATTGTAGGAACATCAAGGAAACGTAGCATACACTGCCTGTCAGTGCAGGTGTTGAAAACCATCAGTGAGCCGAGCAACAGAGAAACACTGAGTGACGCGGAGGAGGAAGAAGGCAACCATTTAAGAACCGGAGGGGGGGGGAACAAATTGTACTTTACTCAAAATATTACAAAGAGTAAAAAGGCTTACTTTTAAAATGCCAATACATAGCTATAACATAAATCAGTATTAAATATTTTAAGTAAAGAAAAAGTCCAAAGATGAAAACATGTAAAAGCTTTCAATGAGTCATGAAATATTAAATCCACACTCTGCTACAGCATAAGTTCAATGGAAAAAAAAACACTAAAATTAACTGACACTTAAAATCCACAGACTCATAAGCACACATGGACAGGAAGAGAAGGAGTCGTAGAGGAGACAGCATAGCAAGTGCCGGCCCACCCGTGTTTCCGCTCAGCTCAGCCTAAGTGACCACACGCCACCCTCCTCTATGTGCACATCCCCAACCTAACACTGCTTTGCCATCACGTATTTCGGGTCTTTCTTCTAAAACTTTTCATCTATTGCAAAATTAAATTCAATCATAAATCAAATCACGCACCACAAAAGGCTTAGAAACCTAAACTACTTATCGTGCAGAGATAAATCTTCTAATCATTGTTTTCCTAATAATTATGGACGCACTCCTGGGTGCACACAGATCATGATGTCATCCGCCAGGTCCCAAATTAAAAGAGCACAGAGCTGAGGCTGCCTGTGTGTGGAGCAGTCACCCGGCTGGGCCACGGTCCTGCCCAGTGACATCGCCCGGCCGGGCCTGGTCCTACCCAGTGACAATCCCCTCGACGTGGGCGCTGGAGAGGGTCACGAGAGGAAAAGGCTGGAGCTCCTGGAGACAGGAGAAACTCACCGTCTTACAAACACCTTGATACCAAACTTTAGTCATGCTTCAACGCCATTGCCCTCGCACAACCACTGAGATTACGTCCAGCTCTCCTCATTTATTCACAGAAATCACAATCAGAAAAGAACAAAGTTCCAAGGGTTTTCTCCACTTCAGCACGAGCCATGCCCAACCGTCCCGTTCTTAAACAAACTGCCGAAAACAAAGCGGCTCAGAACACATGTTAAAAGTTCAGCTCAGTGGAAAGCCAAGACACTGGCAAAAAGGACCTAAAAGAACGATCTCTGCGAGTGAGATCCCGGCGGAAGGAACCGGCCATCGAAGAAGGAGGCGCCTTTCTCTGCAGGGAGGAGAGAACTTCCACTTTGACTACGGCCTTGTCTAAACAAGGTCGGAGTTTGTGAACTCAAAAGGCTTGGCAGCTCATGACAGAGCCTCGGGTGATTACTGATGTCATAAATAAGAATGTCAGTTGTTAAATCAACAACAGGAGTCACTGTGCACTTACTCCCCTTGTAGGACCTCTGTCCTTAATGTGTTGTACTATGAGAATTAACAGTACAACTCCTACTCAAACAGTACTCTATACTCTGTGTGTCTGTGTGGGTACACACTGTTGAAATCTTTACTCAGTATAGGGTTGATCTTCTGTATAGAAAGATAATTGAAAATGAATCTTAATGAAGAATGGGATGGGACAGGGAGTAGGAGGTGGGCCAACTGGGGGGCAGGTATAGGGGGAAGAACCACTATCATCCAAAAGTTGTACTTATGAAATTTAGATTTATTAAATAAAAGCTTTCTAAAAAAATGTAGCTCAGAGTAGACGTGAACGACTGAATGCTACTGACAGCCAATACACAAACTTGGATTTGGAAGTGTGTGACACATTCTCAGACGCGTGAGCCAAGGGAAGGCCCCAGCTCTCTACGGCGTCTCGCTGTCCCATTTCCTTCACATCTGTGTGCCCACTGCGGCGTACTGGCGGACGTCGGCGTGGCTGGCCCGGGCAGGGCGAGAGCAGCAGGCCTTCCACTCTCACCCTGTGCGGCCTCAGGAGCTCCAGCGACTTCCATTTCAAGCTGGTGTTGGTCTGATACCTTGCTTAAACAAACACAGATTTCCACAGGGCAGTGAGTATCAGCCACAGCTCCAAGCAGCTCACACTCTGGTGCAACTGGTGAGCAAGCCGGTTATCTGCATGGAAGCCAACTGCCTGAACACAGACGCACAGCTGCTCCGCCATTCCTGCGTCTGCAGACTCCGCACAAACACATCGTTCTGCCACAGGGGGGAGGGCAAAAAGACTGCAAACCTTCTGCGGGACCCAGAGGGAAAGACCCGCATCAGGGAAGGACCCACGGACCTGGGCAGCCACACGGAAGGTAAACCGGCAAGCTCCAGGTGTGGCTTCGTTATATTTTAAAACTTCACCCAAAGGCCATTGTCTTGGTGTTCTAGAATATTCTATGAATTGCGACGCTTTGGTTGGGCTCTAAGACTCCCTAAAAGTGAAATCAAGTCTGACTCATTGGCTTTTGCACACGCAGCCTCCTCCCTAAGCCAGTCACAGTCACTGTTTTAAGGACATCACCGACACAAACCTAAGAAAATTTGCATTTGTGTCCTGAACAAAGAGCGTTTTAATCAGAGCCACAGCCAGGGAATTCACATGCAGCGGCCCCTTGGTGCCTCCAGGAATCCCCAGGCTGAGCTCTGCTCTGAGGAATCTCCTTAATTCATGCTATGCAGCAAGGCCACCGCACCTGCACCCCCCCCCACCCCCCCCCACCCCGTCAGCAAGGCCACCGCACCTGCACCCCAGCAGGGTACAAGGACAACTTGCAGAGCGCGACACTGTACCACTGCCCTGGTGCCAGGAACCAGACTGCCCGAGCCTGGACAGACCCTGCCTCACTCTCCCCACACTGCAGAGCCCATCCAGAGAGACTGCCCCCACCTCACTCTCCCCACACCAGAGCCCATCCAGAGAGACTGCCCCCACCTCACTCTCCCCACACTGCAGAGCCCATCCAGAGAGACTGCCCCCACCTCACTCTCCCCACACCAGAGCCCATCCAGAGAGACTGCCCCCACCTCACTCTCCCCACACTGCAGAGCTCATCCAGAGAGACTGCCCCCACCTCACTCTCCCCACACCAGAGCCCATCCAGAGAGACTGCCCCCACCTCACTCTCCCCACACTGCAGAGCCGATCCACAGAGGGGAAACAGAAACCCAGGACCCACTGGCAGGATCCCACGGCCACCAATGAGGGGCTGCGGCCAGGAACCTCACAGCCACACCCGTGCTTTATGGCAGGCGACTCACGCACGAGCTCGTTATATAAAACATTCAAGAGCCATTTCCTTCTCAGGCTTTGAACAAAGTCATGTGTTATGAAACTCACACTTGTCCGAAAAACTGAGCGTGGACTTTCTTCTTAAACGTTCGTCATTTTCTATATTCTTGCTGCTCTTTCACTGGGAGTATTGACAAGTGACGGATGAGACTGAGGCGGAGTCTGCCCACGTTTCTCCACACTCAGTGTGAGCGGAGGGAGGACGCGGAAGGCGCCGGTGCTAGCAAGGGCCTGGTTTTCCCACGGGACTCCCAGGGGAAGGCCCCAGGGCAGCCCTGGGGCTCCCCTCTCCCTCCTGCCATAGGGCTGGCAAGAGCCGGGGTCAGGATTTTACCCATACTCCTGGGATACAAGGTTGCCAGCCTCTTACATACTCTCCTCATATTTATTTATAAGGGGGTAGTGACAAACAATCCAGGCTCCTGAAATAGGCGCACTTCATCCAGGAAAGGTGACTCCCTGTCGAATTTCCCCACATTTGGAGATGCCCATTAGCATGAAAAAGGATTTCCTGTATTTATGTTCTTTGTGGGGATTTGTTAGTTCAAAGAGAATTACATAACAACCGCTAAGTGCACTGCAAAAAAAAAAAAAAAAGTTCAGCATTCCAGGGTCAGGATTATTTGATTTGTTAACCTGGCTCACTTTTTCCTGGCATTAAAGGGAGAATTTTTAAAAAAGAGACAGTTCCCAAACTCCCTGCACACTTGTGCGGACAGCGTGAGTCAGAGGGGCACAACTGTGAAAGAAACGTCTGTTGTCCCGGAAGCTGCGCCCTTCAAGGCCAGTTGCTCCGGCGGGGCCGGACCCACCCCAACCCCTCGTTCCATCGCCAGGACTCCCAGGGCGCCGGGGCCGAAGTCTGCGCGCCGCGGACACCCAAGGGCGCCGGGGCTGCGCGGGGCCCGCGGCCTGGGCGCCAGGCGCACCGCTCCACACGGCTGCGGATCCGGTTAAAGGGCACGTTTGTGCGTCCTGCAGTGGGGAAGTTCCTCCTTGTGCGGGGAGAAACCTGCCCAAGGCGCGGGATCCCTTCACGCCACGGCTGAAGGCCGCAAACCTACCCCGGAATCGCGGAGGCGGGGACGGCGGCGCTGCCCGCAGGTCTCGAGCGGGCTCCGCACCTCGGGCCGGCCCCACCTCTCGCACCTGCGGCCGTCCCAGGGCACGGAGGCCGGGGCGCGGGGCAGGTATCACGGAAAACCCGCAGATCCGCCGGCAGAGGCGCCTACACGGTGACCCCGAGTGCGCGGGGCCGAGGCGGCCCTCGAGGTCCCGGGACCCTCCCCTTCGCCACGCGGGGACGAGCGGCCCGTGGGCAGCTTCTGTGGCCAGGGAGGAGCGGCCGGAGCCAGGGGCCGCTGTCCCGCAGCCTCCCAGCCGCTCAGCGCAGACTCTCGGAGGGGTGAGGGCTGCACGGAGCCGGCGGGGGCCCTGCGCGCACCCAGCCCTGCGGAGAGCGCGCCCCGGCCGGGCCTGGCACGGTTACCTGGGCGACGACCCGGGCCCAAAGTACACAACGCCCCCCGCACCAGCTCCCCCGAAGCCCGCGGCTTACCCGGTGGGGGGCTTGGCCGCCGAGGCGCGCTGCGCGTCCATGGTACGGGCCGGCCGGGGCGCGGGCGAGCTCGGGCCCGGCCGAGTCAGGCGCTGGCCGCCGCCGCCGCCGCCCTCATTCACTTGTTCCGCGCTGACCCATCGTCCACCCACGCGAGGCCTGCGGAGGACAGCGGCCGGCAGAGAGCTCGGCAGGGGCTGGGAGCGTCCCAGGCGTGCGGGGAGGGGCCGGCGGCGGCGGCGGCGCGGGGCGGGAGCGCGGGGAGCCAGGTGCGCCGAGCTCGCCCCCGCCCCGCCCGCCCGCCGCGCCGCGCCCCCAGGAGCGCCGCCCCCGCCCCGCCCGCCTGCGCGCGCCCGCGCCCGCGCCGCGCTCCTGCCCTCCCCGCATGCGACCCGGCGAGGGTCTGCAGGCTCCTGGGCCCCGCGGCCGCAGCGGAGGTCCTGCCCCTGTCTCGGGACCAGGCAGGGGGTTCTGGGGTAGCCCGGCCCAGGTCGGGTGGGGCCAGGAGAGGGGAACCACCTGGCGTCCGGGGAGGTCCCGCGGGGGGAGCAGAGCCGAGCAGCCGCAGGTGGGGGTTCGAGGATGGGGCGCGGGGCAGGGGCGCCCAGGGCCGCGCTGTTTATCCGCGCATCAGGTGAGTAGGTAGAGTGGCTCCCAGAGGCGTCAGCGCGCCTGGGAGTTTGTTGGAAATGCAGCCAGGAGCCCTGGTCCGAGCATGGCCTGACTGCCGGCGGGAGCCCGGCGGGGATGTGCACCCAAGGTCCCTGGGCACGCTGTCGGCAGTTATGAAGCAGCAGCCCGTGGGCCCTGCCTCACCCGCACACACCCGCTGGTTCGGCCGCAACAAGGAGGCTCTGATCTCTACAAAGGGTAGTTCCTATCCTGGGGTCGGTGGCAGGCATAGAAGGCTCGGCAGCGACCCTCTGATTGGCCCAGATATCCAGGGGCCGCCTGGGCCTTGGTGGCTCTGATCCCGGCTTTCACAGGAGGCCGGAGACCAGCCCAGACCCACAGTGTACATCTTGCCAGGGCTGCAAGGCCCGGGGTGCACCGGCTGGCTCCCAGCCCTCCCACCCCTGCAGGCCCAGCCCCCAGGGTTTCACCTCTGCTCCTCTCCTCCATGCCAGCCTCTGCCAGCCCCTCAGCTTCCGTCCCCACCCCTGTCACCACCCAGGTGCCCAAGCACTTACATGCATGTGTGTATGGTCCCTTGTGTGTGTTACAGTGCTTATGTTTATAAAGAAAAATTAATGAGCGCCTGTGTAAATAGGTAATATGGGTGTGTGAATGGAGCATAGCACAGAAACCCAGAGAGGCTGCCTTCACCACACACAGCGTCCACCGCTTCCCCCTTGCTCTGCCGCCCTGACGGTGGTCTCCGAGAACCTTGGACTCGGGTCTGCTTTGTGATCACGGCCGGCCTCTGGTCAGTGCCGGGGTGGAGTTCGGGCTCTGTAAATGAGGACACCCTGTCTGGCTCCTCCTCCGCTGTGGGTGGCTGAGAGGCCCTCCCAGCCCTGGGGGCCCTCCTTGCTGTGGACACCACTGTGGGAGGGGCCAGACAGGGCCCGCTGAGGTCCGCTCCAGGCATCCTTGCAAGCAGCACGGCTGGGGGGCCAGTCTGTGGGGCCCTGGGCCTAGGGAACTGGGAGCTTCCCACGGACAGCACGGAGGGCCACTGGCTGCAGGCCCAAGTTCAATGTCTTCTGCTGGGAAGGAGGCCCAGGCAGCCTCAGGCCCGGCCGACCCCTGCTTCCAGGAAGGCCACCAAATGTCTCAGAGCCAGAAACCGCGAGGCCTAGAACCCCAGTGGGTCTCCGCCTGTGCCGAGGGGCCTGGGACCCAGCTTCTCTGTACCAAAGCCCAAGCTTCCCTGTCTGGCACGGCCCCAGGGGATCTACCGGTGTAGGGGCATTGCCCAAAGGTGTGCACGTCGATGAGTGTTTCCCTCTAGATCAGGCAAGTCCTGGGCCCCAGGATCCTGGGACGCACAGGTCGCCTTCCTGAAACGGCAGTGTTTGCATCTCACCTCGCACAACCCCCCGCGTGCACACAAGTCAGCCCTAGACTGCTGTCCCAGGGCGGCGGAAATGCTGTTAACAGTTGTGCTGTTGGGGAAGGCGTCTGTGCACGCCCAGCCCCCACATGGTGCTTTGCTCGCAGTTTGTGTCCATGGATGGGTGAGGCATGCAGGTGGACCCCGTGGTGCCCAGGGCAACCATGTGGCAGGTGTGTGTGCATGTGTGTGTGTGTGTGTGTGGCTCCCAGCAGGGCGAGATGGGGAAAGCAGAGATGCCAGGAAGGGAGCTTAGCTCTCCCGGACAGAGGCTGAAGAACAGGAATAGGTGTCAAGTGGGATACACGGCCCGAGGGGGCGGGGCAGTGCATGGGCTATCAAGACTGGCCTGACCCCTGACCGTGGGGCCTGGGTTGGACTGACTCTCGGGGGTGCTTCCTGACCTCTCAGCTTGGTCTCCGTCATGTTGCTGTCACAGAATGCCACAGGCAGGCTCACCTAGAAAGGAAGACAGGAGTTCCTCCTAATTCTGGAAACTGAAAGTCTAAGAATGTGGTGCAGGCTCTGGTGAGGGCCCTCCCTCGGTGACGACACGCTGAAGCCCAGCCGTGCCGAGACAGCAGTGGCGCCAGCTCAGGCACTTCCACTCCTCACAGAGCCACTGATGGCATCGAGAGCCCCACCTTCCCGGCCTCATTGAATCCCAGTTTGGGGCCGGAAGCCTGGACTGAGAGGCCGGCACAGGGTCTTCCGGGGGACACATTGCCAGCACAGCACCTTCATTCGGGCAAGCGGCTGATTCGAGGGGCGGGTTCTCTGCTCATCGGTCCCTGCACACACACTTCCTTCCAGAGCCTAGCAGCTTGCAGATGCTGGCCGCTTGGTGATGGTTTATGGAACTGCAAACATCCAGAGATGTCCTGATACATGCTTTAGAGCCCTCATTTGTAGTCTGCCAATCTGCATGGCCTGGATGCCCACTGTGGCCACTTCTGAGTGTCACGGCGTCGCTGAGGGGCTGGCCTGGCTCCAGCTCTCCAAGACCCCTCCCCGGACCCTGCATGGAGCTGGAGCTCTGCCCCCTTCATCCAAAGAGCACGGCTCAGCACCTGCTCCAGGTCGCGGACTTCGTGCTATGTCCCGGGACCAGCTCTGATCTGAGGACCAGAGCGTGAGGCCACGCCAGGGGCACGCCTCGCTTGCTCGGTCCCCTCCCTCCGCCTCTTCCTCTCCTTTCAGACCCCCCATGCCCTTGCAGGCCCACGTGTCAGCTCCTGCCGGCACCCACAGCCCCAGGACAGCCAAGCATACGCCCAGGAGGGCCCAGACCCACTGCAGCCTTTCTTACTGGAGGGGAGGGGAGGGAGGTAGGCACACAGAACACCAGACAGAGGTGGAGGCAGCCTGGTTCAGACTCTGAGCCCACAGGCCAAGACGCTTCTGGGCTTCTGTTAGAAACAGATTCTGAGGCTGGCGCTGCGGCTCACTAGGCTAATCCTCCGCCTTGCGGCGCCAGCACACCAGGTTCTAGTCCCGGTCGGGGCACCGGATTCTGTCCCAGTTGCCCCTCTTCCAGGCCAGCTCTCTGCTGTGGCCCGGGAGTGCAGTGGAGGATGGCCCAAGTGCTTGGGCCCTGCACCCCATGGGAGACCAGGATAAGCACCTGGCTCCTGGCTTCAGATCAGTGCAGTGCGCCGGCCACAGCGCGCCAGCCACGGCAGCCATTGGAGGGTGAGCCAACAGCAAAAGGAAGACCTTTCTCTCTGTCTCTCTCTCACTGTCCACTCTGCCTGTCAAAAAAAAAAAAAAAAAGAAAGAAAAAAGAAAGAAAAAAAAGAAAGAAATCCGTGGAGCTGTGCAACTGTCACACTGTGCAGTTTTGGACGTTTTCCTCACCTCCAAAACAGTGGTGGCTTCGCTCCCCCTCCACAGTGCCCCCTGGAGACCACTGCCGCATCTGCTCTGACCCCATGGACCCGTCCAATCTGGACATGTCCTGTAAGCAGAATTGCACAGCGTGACTGCCTTCTTTGGCTTGGTGTTTCCCGGGATCACCCATGTGGTGGCGTGTCCCCGTATGTTTTCCTTTTCATAGCCACATACTATTCCACCGCACAGACCCGCCCCCGCCCCCGCCCCACTTCTCCACTGAGGAACCTCGAATGGTTTCCACCGTTGGTATACTGAGCGTTCATACAGCAGAAGCCACCCCCAGAACCTGTCTCTCCTTCTCTTAATAATAGTTGCAGTAATCATCTCCACAAGCCTCGTTGTTATAATGTGATTGGGATTTTTCCCGAGTTTCTCCAAACTCATGCAGATGCTAAAACTCCGGAGTGGTAGGTGGTGGTTAAAGGATGATGCTGATGGCCTGGGCCTTGGTGCAGTTATGGTATTTGGGAGATGGGCCTCATGCGGGGCACTTAGGAGGAAGGGTGGTTAGGGGAGCCGAGCTTCCTGCCTGTCCACGTGGCCGTCCTCGTCACCCTCCTCACCCTTGCCAGCCTGTCCCCAGACTCCAGTCTTGGACTGTGAACCCCCAAGCTGAGCCAAGATCGGCCTTCCTCCCTCTAGGTATCCTGGTGGAAGTAGCAGAGCTGACTGATCACTCACAGACCACAAACGCTGGCTGGAGTGACGACCCCAGCAATAGACAGCGTGCCAGGGCAGCTCCTGGGGGAAGGACTCTGATCATTTAATAAAGTGACCCAAAAAGCAGGTGGTCTTGGCCCCATTTCACAGAGGAGACACGTGGAGAGTCGGGGAGGTTAACCCGTCAGCCCAGGCTGTTGTATAGGGCAGGGTTTGTGCGTGCAGCCGTACCGCCCGGTAGACACGGTTCCATCAGTTTGTGCCCGTGGCCCATTCTCCAGGTCAGTGCAGGGCCTGTGTCATGAGTGCTCTGCTCTGTGCCCAGCTGTCCATGCGGCGAGCGTGTGTGCTCCCTGAGGCCCCCAGAGGGGCTCACAGGCGCCCTGCTTTCCCCGCACCCCAGGGCGTACGCTTCTTTCTCTCTGCCCCTACTCATGGGTCCTCACCCTCAGGCAAGGCTTGTGGGATTCCTCGAAGTGTTTTCTGGAAATACAAACCACTCAGGGCACACATGCAGGTAGCTTTGACTGCCTCTGGCCCATGTGTGCTGTATCTCCAGCAAGGGTTTTGCTTAGAGAAGTCTTCCATCCACTGGTTCACTCCCCAAATGGCTGCATTGGCCGGAGCTGCATGGATCCAAAGCCAGCAGCCAGGAGCTTCTTCTGGGTCTCCTACACAGGCACAGAGCCCCAAGCACTTGGACCATCTGCCACTGCTTTCCCAGGCCATAGCAGAGAGCTGGATAGGAAGTGGAGCAGCCGGAACTTGAACTGGATCCCATTTGTGATGCCGGCACTGCAGGCAGCGGCTTTACCCGCTACGCCACAGCACTGGCCCTGAGAACCTCCTGGTTCTAAGCCAGCTGGAGATCAAGGGCACAGCAGGCCACAGACAGGACTATGTCCTTCGGCTTTGTTCTGTCCCATCCATGCTGCTGTCACTGCCACAAACCGCAGCTGGCATCAGCAGCAGCTGAAGCCGTCTGTCACAACTCCCCCACCGCGAACTCTCGCGGAACATGGTCCCGCCACGGGAGCTGTGCATCTCAGTGTGGGATTTATGGCTGTCAGTGTTGGTGGCTTCCTGTGCCCACCACGGCCTCCTTCTGAGTGTTAACGTGGTCTTCCCAGTGAGTCCACAGCTGTATTTGCCCAGGAGAAGCCCGAGGAGGAAGTGGGCTCTGTACCCCCAGACATTTGGTTAGGGGGTGGGGGGCTCCCAGCTGACCTGAAGCTGTGCTGAGGTCATCAGGCCAGGCCAGGTGTGGCAGGTGCAGAGAGGAGCGCTGTCCACTGCCAGGATTGGCCTCTCTCAGGAGCCGTGAGGTCGCCCAGAAGGAGCTGAGGGTGCAGGTGCTGGGAACCAGCAGGCCTCCCAGCGGGGTGTGTGTGTGCGTGTGTGTGTGTGTCACACTGGGTGTGCCCTGCTCCAGATCTCCAGAAGGCTCCGTGGCTCCAGGAGGTCCGCATCCCCCTGTGGTCCAGCCTGAAGGAAGGCAGCAGAGGGGCCACGGTGCCGCGAGCCCTGACCTGCGCAGCACAGGTGGGGCAGTCCCAGGCTGCAGGGGGCTCTGGGTGCCTCGGGGTGATGGGGTGGAGCAGGAACAATCTCACTGGCTTTTCAACAGGCAGCTGTGGCCTGGCAAACCTCAGGTACCCGCCAAGCGCCTTCCAGGATTCCTGACTGTGGGCGTGGCCGTCCAGACTCCTGGCTCTCCCCAGAGCAAATTTCCCGAGAGAGGCCTCTGCCGTCCCTGCCTGTCTTCATGGCACAAGCTCGCTGCTGGATTGGCAAACCTCCAGGTGCTAACCACAGACACCAGCAGCTGGAGCTGCCTGCTGAGTCAGAGCCTCCGCGCTGGCCAGCACTGGGCCTGCCCGGCCCGGCGTCCCCAGGTGCACCTGTCACCTGTGCACTCACGGAACTGACACCCTCCTTCCCTCTCCACAGGAACTTCTTCTTTTTTCCTGAATGCAGAATGGGAGATCAGACCTGGGGAGGCCACAGGGCTGCTGAGTTGAATTTTCTGATTCCATTCTCTGGGATGGAGAGGGACTGAGCCTTCCGGGAAGGGCTCCCCACACCCCCGGGCTGAAGACCCCAGGAGTGGAGCCCCCGGGGCTCCTGGGACCCTTCCTCCTCCACACGCAGGGCTTGTAGTTGCCATTCCACAGCTGGAGGCCCCAGCCCAGCTGTGGTGTCTGGGGGGGGAGGAGCAGGGGAGCGTGGCTGCGAGGTCAGGTGCCACTCTCAGTGGGGGTGGAGCCACCAAGCTGAGCCTGATCCCAGCCAGCTGGTGAAGGGCCTGCCGGGGCCATGGGTGCCAAGGCACTGGGGCCGACACCTGGGTTTTGGCGCAGTTGCTGGTGACCTGCAGGGCCTGTCCCCAGAGCCCACACCGTCCCAGGGTGCCCAAGATGGGGAGGGACACACAGCGAGTTCTGGAGCAGGGAGGCCCAATCTCCTGGGTCCCCAGTGAAGCCAGGAACTCACCAGCTCTGAGGCTGAGCCCGGCCCTGCATTTGCATCACTAAGGACAGCACCAGGGGGCTGTGAGAGGCTGGAGGTGAAGTCAGGTTCTTGGTGGCTCTGGGCCTTGGGCTGGGCCTTGCTGTGGCCCAGCCCCTCCCCAAGGCAGAGAGAACCGCAGCCCCGCCTCAGGGCAGAGGCTGGCCCACAGCCTGCGGGAGGCACTGAGTCCTCCTTGGGCTCAGTCAGGGCCTGTCCAGCTGCAGCGGAATGACGCAGGGGCCCGGCCACCGGGCCTGAACCTGGGAAGGTTAGGCCGCGGCCCGAGGCTCGGTCCTGCGCACGCCAGCAGCAGCTCCTTCCCAGGGCCCTCCTGGGCGTCCTCCCTGGGCTCCAGCCGCCCTGCTGTGGAGAGGCCTGCCCCACACTTCCCGAGAGGGGCCCAGCACGAGCAGAGACGCAGGGCCCTTTGCCAGAAAGTCAGGGAAGCCCGTGAAGACCCCAAGGCACAAAACTGTTTCCTCTGGGCTGGCACCGTGGCATAGCGGGTAAAGCCACAGCCTGCAATGCAGGCACCCCATATGGGCACCAGTTCAAGTCCCAGCTGCTGCACTTCCGATCCAGCTCTCTGCTATGGCCTGGGAAAGCAGTGGAAGATGGCCCCTGCACCCGCAGGGGAGACCCAGAGGAAGCTCCTGGCTCCTGGCTCTGGATCAGCTCAGTTCCTGCCATTGCAGCCATCTGGGGAGTAAACCAGCGGATGGAAGACCTCTCTCTCTCTCTGCATCTGCCTCTCTGTAACTCTGCCTTTCAAATAAAAAATAAAAAAAATGTTTCCTTTATTCATGGTCTTTCCCTCAGCTGGCCAGTTTTTTTTTAATGCTTATTTATTTATTTAAAAGACAGAGTTACAGAGAGAGAGGGAGGGAAAAATGGAGAGTGGAGGAGAGAGAGAGAGAGAAAGAGATTTTCCATCTCATCCACTGGTTCACTCCCCAAATGGCTGCAATGACCAGGGCTGGGCCAGGCTGAATCTAGGAGCCAGGAACTCCATCCATCTGGGTCTCCCACACGTGTGGCAAGGGCCCAGCTCTTTGGCCTCCTTCTGCTGTTTTCCCAGGAGCATTGGATTGTGATGAGCAATACCCGATATTTTCCCAGGAGCAGCTGGGACTTGAACTGGTGCTCGGACGAGATGCGGGTGTTGCAGGCGGTGGGCAGCTCACCTGCTTCGCCACAGTGCTGCCCCACCATGGGGTTTGCATTTGCCCTATCCATGGTCATTCTGGATAAAGACCATCTTCAAACTTTCAGTCTTGGCATGAGGTTAGCATTCATCTTTTTACTGTGCGCTGCCAGGCTTAGACGCAACTGTATGAAAATTTCATTTCCATGTGGAATTACTCAAGTGACACAATTTGTACTCTATAGCCCGTACACGCATGGGGATTTTGTTCATCACAGAACCACAGAAGCACTGCACAGAACTAACCCGGTCACTCCTGCTCACTTGTTGGCACAGGTGTGCTCTGCCCACAGATCAGCCAGCAAGACCAGGATGCAACAGGACCTGCAGTCATTTTCCTTCCAGGCCATCCTTCCCAGGCTTATATGGCCACCGCCTGTCCCAGCAAACGTCACTCCGCAGATATCTCAGCAAAGACCCGAAACCCATGGTCTCTTCACTCGGTGGTGGGAGGTTGAGTCTGAGGGTCAGTCAGGTACTGCGTTGGGGAGGGGTTTGAGTGTGTGCATGTGTGCACATGTGTGCACATGCGTGTGCGTGTGTGTGTATGTGCTTGCCCCCGTCCGAGTACAGAGTTGGAACAGGAGGAGTGATCTGAGTGGGTGCTGGTTAAAGCCACCTTGCCACAAAATGCACACTGCACACTGCACAGGCCTGCTGGCCAGGGACGCGGCTGTACGTGACAGGCTGCAGGTGGCGAGACCCGCCTGGCACCTCAGCGTCGCCCCCGCTGTGTGTGCGCGAGTGTGTGGGGTGCAGCTGAGCGCAGAGTGGCAGGGGGGCTCCGCAGTTCCGGGGGTTGTGGGCACGCTTGCCAGGCAGTGTCCTGGGAGAGGAGTGGGGACTCTCTCGGCAGGTGGGGCAAGGGCCTCTCTGGGCCACAGGTGAGGAGTCCCGTTATGTCCCTGGCAGAGGACAAAACACAGCATCTGTGGGTTCCAGAGGCTATGGTGGCTGTGAGACGACTGGCCAGAACCACCGCCAATCCACACAGAAACTGGGCCCAATATTTATCATCTCACACTCAATGCAAAAACGCCCGAGAAGTGCCCTGGCAGATCTCACTGTGGTTATTACACAGGAAAAAGAGGGAAGAAACCCAGCTGCAAATCAGCCGCGGGAGCCTCTCCTGCTGGGCTCCTGTGGTGGCTGGGTCTGGGACGCGGAGGCTCCGGGTTCGGGGCCTCAGTCCCTTCTCTTCCACATTGCTCCGCTCCGTGCAGCTCCAGCTGATGAGGATAAACAGGAGGGTGACGCTCGGAACACGGAGCCACTTTGGGCTGCGTTAGAGTGAGGACACAGCGCCTGCTCTGCGGACTGGACACCTTCGGAGTGGGCCTGGGGGAGGCACCCAGCCTGGAGCCCTGTGCCAGGAGGGCAGCAGGGGCCAGGCCAGCAACCTCGGCCTCCCCTCGAGGGACTGGAAAGAGCAAAGGCAAATGCAAGCTAAACGGGACAGATGGAAGCATGGCGAGCTGGGCAGAAGTGAATGCAGTAAAGCAGAGGACACGGAGACAACAGGGTTTGATGACCACCGCTGTTCTCAGAGACAGCCAGAGGACGCAGAGACCACCAGTGCCTGCTGACCATCGCTGGATCTCAGAGACAACCAGAGGACGCGGAGACCACCAGTGCCTGCTGACCACCGCTGTTCTCAGAGACAGCCAGAGGACGCGGAGACCACCAGTGCCTGCTGACCATCGCTGGATCTCAGAGACAACCAGAGGACACGGAGACCACCAATGCCTGCTGACCATCGCTGTTCCCAGAGACAGCCAGCGAGGCGGCCAACTGTGGACGCACTGATCAGAGGAGAAAAGACAGGCGATTCGGATTGCTGATGAACACTAAGAATGAGAGTGACCACAGAACTCCACTCTACAGATTCTATCAACGTTTAAAAATCCTCTCCACTGAAGACCCGAAAGATGAAGAGAGTGTCTGCAGATGCAGAGACATTGGCAATGGGCACATCCGATAGATGATTTGCATAACATAAATTATACAATATGCATACTTATGACACTTCTCTGTATACATGGAACACATTTCTCAAATCTCAACCATGCATGAAAAGAAAACCATGGGAGAACGAGCAAAGGACCTGAGGAGATATTTCACAAAAGAGGGGGCAGGGATTCACAGTAAGCTCAGATCTCTGCGGCGTGAGGGTGACGCGAGCTAAGGACACACAGAGGTGATGTGCCTCTCGGGGCCGCGAAAATCAGCGAGCCCGGCGCACTGAGGGTTGGAAAGGGAACGGAGGCCCTGGCACTGCACCCACCTGTCCTGGGACTACTCGGAGGGTGGTTTGGAAGTCACTTACGTGTGAAAAGTGTGCCTTCGTATGTGCCAGCCCCTCCTCTCCCGGTACTGGCCTAAGCAATGACAGCACCTGTATACTAAGACGCCCAGACTGGTGCTCTCAGCAATCTTTTTTTTTTTTTTTTTTTTTTTTTTTTGGCAGGCAGAGTGGACAGTGAGAGAGAGACAGAGAGAAAGGTCTTCCTTTGCCGTTGGTTCACCCTCCAATGGCTGCCGCGGCCGGCGCGCTGCGGCCGGCGCATCACGCTGATCTGAAGCCAGGAGCCAGGTGCTTCTCCTGGTTTCCCATGTGGGCACAGGGCCCAAGGACTTGGGCCATCGTCCACTGCACTCCAGGGCCATAGCAGAGAGCTGGCCTGGAAGAGGGGCAACTGGGACAGAATCCGGTGCCCCGACCGGGACTAGAACCCGGTGTGCCAGCACCGCAAGGCGGAGGATTAGCCTATTGAGCCATTGCTCTCAGCAATCTTATTTATAACAGACCCACGGTGGAAGCAACCCAAGAGTGCAATAGGTAAGTGGAGAAACTAATTAGAGGACATCCATACAGTGGACTACTGCTTGTCAGTCCGAAGAATTAACTCAGAGTATTGGGGAGGGAAGCCAGACCCTGCACGTGCTCATACTGGATGGTGTGGGCTCTGGGAGGCGCGGGTTATCCGTGGCGGCAGAGCAGATGAGCGCGGAGGAGATGTGTGGGTGGTCTCTTGAGCCATGGTGGGACTGTGTGTGTCAGAATGCAGCAGCACACACGGGGAACACAGCAGCTCATTCTCTGTCGACCCCGCTGCAGCAACACTGTTTAAGAGACACGGTGCACTAAGGCAAACATACCCGGAGCACAGACCCCGTGGCCAGTCTTCCATCCCTGAGGATGAAGAGCCCAGGGGCGGGGAAACACCTGTCACTTCTGAGGTCACGGTTCCTCCCTCGGAGCCACAACACGGCCAGTGGGTGAGCTTGCAGGAGGCCCCGTCTAACCAGGCAGGCGCCTCCGTTCCTCCGACTTCCCGTCGCGTCCTTGGACTCTGGAACAAGGGGTCCCTGAGAGGGCCCGAGACTCCGGCTAACTGTAAGCCTCAGGCGTAAACCACCTCGGAAACATCTACTGTTCACCAGCCCCGGGTGCTCACCGCCCTGGAGCTCACAGCTTCCGTCCCTGGGCCCTGATCTGCGGCGGGCAGCCGGCCCACACTTGGTTCTTCACGCACAAGACGACTTCAGAAAGTCCGTGGAAAATGGAATTCAGAGATGATGTGCACCACCCGTGAACTGTTTGAAACTCTCCCAAGAATCTGCTGCCTCGCGTCTCCCAGGCTGCCTCGTGCTCCGACTGTAAACAGACAGCTCTGGGGTCTGATCCTGGCCCGGCGTCCTCGGGTGTAAGGTGTGCGAGGACAACCCGGGGGTGGGGGTAGGGGGGTGAGCGGCAGGCTCCTCACTGGTTCTCAAATCCTGATGGGTTTAAAGATAGGGAAAAAGAGGACGGGTTCATGCCTCAGTGAGGTGGACGTCAGGGCTCTGCGCAGGGCTGCAGCCAAGTCCCCACTGCGCAGAGACGAGCGGAGGAGCACTCACTCCCAGCAGACAGCCAGGGCCCAGTGCCAGCCCTGCGCCTGGCACCAGGCACACATGGGAGGGGCGGGGGTGGACGGAGCTGCGAGTGCCCCCGGGGCTGCCCCCTGCCCGTGGCTGTCCTAGTGGCCCGCTGGGCACACGTGCTGGCCTGGCTGCGGGCGGAGGCGGGGGACCCACGGGGAGGCTGGCAGCCTGGGCTCACACACGCAGGGGCAGAACCTCCTGGGTGTGTAGCCCGGCGTTTGGGATGAAGCCGTTGTCAGGCCTCACAGTGGTGCTTCAGCCGGAGACCGCCACAGGGGAAGGCCCCGGGAGCCCCCCACTGCCCTCCGCTTGCCCTGGACGCGGCCCTCCCATGGCTGGGGTGAAGGAGGAGGGGCAGGGGAGCAGGCCTGTGGCAGATCTGCCCCATCAGGCAGAGCACAGCGCAGGTGGCGCCCCTGACCGCGGGTTAGGCCCTAACTCCACGCAACCTGTGTTCGTGCAGGTTTGCTTGGGGTGCTGACCTTCCGAGATGACACTGATTCGGAAATGCTGGGGTCTGGGCCCCTATAGAAACTGACACGCAGCCGGGAAAGCTGCCACGGGACAGGGAGGAGGGGCCGAGCAGGCCCTGGGTGCGTGCGGCACCCACCCCGGAGGTTTATCATCACGTGTGTGTCACGGGTTCCCCGGGAATGATCCTCAGAGCTCGCCAACAGGTGGGGGTGAGGGCAGTGCTGTTCCGCCTGCTCTCCTCGGCAACAGTCATTGCTGCATTTTCTCTCCCCGTGAGATACGTGAATCAATGCTCACGGTTCTTCCCCTTGACACGTGAATGACTTGACATTCCGTTAAGTATTGGTGTGCAGTTATTCCTGGAGTAACTCGGTTATGGAACACTTGTGAGCAGGAGCTATTCCAGAGACACACGGAGTGGCCGGGGGCGGAGGCATGGCGGGCCTGCAGCTCTGTAGCCACAGTGGCTATCACCCGATCCGTGATCCGTGCAGCGAGGGAGCAGGTGTTCGCCCGGGCTTGGAGCTGGGCCCAGTATTGTTTCACAGCCTTATCAGTGGCCTGGGCGAGGCCAAATGGAGAGCAGGCCCCGTGCATTTGCAGCAGACAGAGCCCTGCGGGACAAACGGACAAACAGACCTTGGCGGAGGCGGCTGCGCACCCCCGCAGCGTGCGGCCAGGCACTGCACAGGTGGAGGACAGCCCTGAGGGGCAGAGGGGGACAAAGAGTGGGGCTGCTTGCTCCTCTTCAACAGTCTGCCAGCCGATGGGCACCGAGGCCAGCACAGCAGCCCCACGGGCAGTGACCAGTGTGTGCTCGCTGGCCAAGGGGCTCTGGACCGAGGGAGTGGGCTGGGTGAGGAGTGGGTCTCCTGCGGGGTGAGCGGAGCGAGTCAGGGTGATCACCCAACAGAGTGGCCCCCACAAAACCCCGCGATTGTGTCAATCCCGTGGCAGTGAGCGCCAAACGCAAACGAAAATACACAAATCAGCTCCTTTGGTCACTTGAAGTGAATGCCAGTGGAGGCAGAAAGCAGACCAGAAACCTGCGAAACGCTGAGCCGAGTCAGCACGGGCAATGCAGAAAGGCAAGAGAGCGGCGAGGAGGCCGCGTGAGGCCAGGTCTGCCACAGGAGGTGGGAGGGGCCGAGGGGAGGCTGTGGTCTCCCCTTGGCCGGAGACCATGGCTGTGTCCCAGCTTCCCCTTGGAAAGGGAAGGAAACAGCAAGGAAGGAAGCGGCACGCACAGCTGCCCCTAATGAGAGGGGCCTGGGGAGGCCGGGAGCCCCTCTGTGCTCCAAACCGGGACAGCCCTCAGGTGTCCTGCAGCGCATCCTTAGGACCCCCTCAGCGCAGGCGGCCAGCAGCAGGAAAGCGCCGGGCATGGCAGCAGATGAGCCGCGCTGGCTGGGAGAGCCGGCAGGCTGGCTCCAGCGCGGGGCAGCACTCGGCAGGGGAACGGTGGATCCGGTGACCACACGGTGGCTGCCGACGGTGAGGACACGCCATCCCGAGTGGACAGCATCCCTTTGCCAGCCGGCAGAGCACACATGTGGGCTCACAGGACGGCGAGCTCCTTCCTGGAGGTCGTGGGCATGGTGGGGCTTCCTCGGGCCAGCACCGCCAGGACACTGCTGAAGCAGGACAGCCGGTGGCCAGGGCAGGGGTAAAAAGTCTCAGCTTCTGACTGGCGGCACGGCAGCAGCCGCATGCTGTTCTCCCTCCTCCAGTCCCCGCCAGCACACGCTGGAGGGTGTGCAGCAGTGCAGGCTGGCCGGACAAGCAGAGGGATCCCCGAGGGTCCCGCAGCCACGGTGCTGGGCCGTGTGCTGGCTTTCTGACGATGCAGACGGAGAGCAAGGCCCTTCCACTGTGGGTGACAGTGACCGAGCGGCCCCTTCTCCCTCTCCTGCGGGCAGCAGACGGTGTCGAGCGTCACAGATGGCGCCTGGGGACCCCTCCGCCTGGCAGCTGCTGAGGGCCCGGGGGCCCCAGGGAGCCGGGACACTTATCTTTCTTTTTGAAATACTGTCCTTCCCCGGCGCGTCTTCCAGGGAGCACGGGAAAGTGAGCAGGGCCCATGCTGGCGTCCGTCCTCTTGTCGCAAGTTCGCCCGTTTGGCCGTGCGTGTGCCGGCCTTCCGCGTCTTGAAACGTGCAGCTGCTGTCGAGGAGAGTCCGTAGAAAAGCGCAGCTTTTCCTGGAGGAATTTGCTTTAAAGACAGGCATCCTGAAGCAGTGGCCCAGCTGGGGGTCCCTGGCGGCCTGGGTGGGTGGGTGGGTAGGGTTCGTCATAGACCCTCGGGGCTGCGATTTGGCTGTAGGAGAGACGAATAAAGTGTCAAGCTCAGGGCCAACACTGCGCAGCAGGAAAAGCCGCCACCTGCAACATCGGCAGCCCACACGGGTGCCGGCTTGAGTCCCGGCCGCTCCACTTCCCATCTAGCTCTCTGCTGTGGTCTGGGAAAGCAGCAGCAGGTGGCACAAGTGCTCGGGCACCTGCACCCACTTGGGAAACCTGGAGGAAGCTCCTGGCTCCTGGCTCTGGATCAGCTCAGCTCCGGCCGCTGTGGCCCTCTGGGGAGTGAACCAGCAGATGGAAAAACTCACTCTTCCTTTCTCTCCCTCTCTGTCTGTAACTCTGACTTTCAAATAAATAAATAAATCTTTTCAAAAAAAAATGCTGGCCTTGGGGCTACCCTCAGGATGGCACGGATTGCGCACACTGGGAGTTGTGCTGGTAAGTAAGGAACAAGAAATAAAAACGCAGAACATATGGGGATGGCACTGGCACAGGGAGGAAGTCGCCACTCGGGATGCCTGAGTCCCCCTTCCCAGTGCCTGGCGGGAGTCCTGGCTCCTCCGCTCCCAAGCCAGCTCCCTGCTGAAGAGCACCCAGGTATTTGGGTTCCCGACACCCGCGTGGGAGACCTGGATGGAGTTCCAGCTCCTGGGTTGGGTGTGGCCCAGCCCTGGCTTAATGGGCATGGTGGGGGTGTTGAGAAGGGAAACGAGATTCTAACAGAACCTGAAACACGTGCTCTCTTTTTCCTCCTTTACATGAGTGTCTTGCCGGGAGAACGGACGGCTTTGCTATCACGGATGGTAAAGGCAGGCAGGGGCCGACAGACCAATGTGTCTGCCTCCATCCTGCTCCCCGGCCCCTCGCAGCAGGCAGGAAGCCCCTGCCACCCCAGGTCTCGCCCCTTCTGGAGCAGTTCTGTTCATGAGCAGTGGGGGGTGGGCTTGCTGCTGGGGTGGGGGGTTCTTGGTTTGCCAGCCTCTCGGGTGTGCAGGTGGAGCCCACCTACTGCTCACACCGCTCCATCGCTGAGTTTTAAACACAATTTTGCTTCCCCACATGCGGATGGGGAGCTCTCTGCTTCCCTGTGGTTAGGGAACTAGGGAAGAAGAGGCCTTGATCTCCGGCCTCGGACAGAGGAAGTAAGTGCCGTTCCTCTTCCTCCTGTGCACTTTGGGTCCATTTCCAAAGAGAAGGGGAGTAGGTCTGGCTGGCTGGCTGCAGTTTCAAGCTGGCCAGCGGTTTGCATGCCTGAAACGTAAAACGTTCCCGGCCGTTGCTTCCTGATCAGCCCCGCTGCTGGGCCGCAGTCCCTGGTCTCCGACCGCCCTGTGGGATTGAAGCAGACCTGGGGGCAGGCGTCTGGCCTTGTGAGCAAGGCGCCTCATCCTCTAGCGGAGCGTTGGGTTCAACTTCCGGCTCTGGGTCCTGATTCCGGCTTCCTGCGGCTGCACAGCCTGGGAGGCAGCAGCTCAGGGCTCAGGGATTGGGTTCCTGCCAGCCATATGGAAGACCTGGACGGAGTTCCGGGCACCCAGCTACTGCCCAGCCAGCCCTGGCCCTTTCAGGAGTTGGGAAGTGAACCAGCAGAGGGGAGTCTCCCATCTGTGTCTTTCTGTGTCTGTCCCTCAAATAAATGTTTCAAAATTAAGAATTAAATGAAGCGGCCTCAGGCTAGTGGTCTCCAAGCCAGAGATTCACAGAACCTGAGCCCCTGTGCTCTGCCCTGCATTGCTGGGACACCCGGCGTGGTCTGTCCAGGGCAGGGCTGCCTGTGTTTCCAGTCTGAGCCGTGGCAGAGCTGTGCAGATGGGAGGCCCAGGCGGCCTCGGGAGTTGAGTGCAGCCCGGGGAAGAGGGGGGCGTGTACGGGATCCCGGGTGTAGGTTTGCTCTGGCACCCTTCCCATGCGGAAGCTTCGGCCACGCAGGGCCTTGGCAGCCGTGCCTGGTTCCGTCAGCAATGCTCCCAGCATGCAGCAGTCCACGGCAGGACCACCGTGTGGGGGGACACTTGCCGTGTGTGGCGTCTTTGTGTTTAGGTCTTGCCTGATGCTGAGACACCGAGGGAAAACGGAGATTGCAGGAGCAGGCCCGGCTGAAACCGCGAACAGAGCTAAGGGCACGCAGGAGACAAGCCCTGGGCTGGAGGCTAGAATTCCCCTGGGTGGACACAACCTGTAAGCACAGGCTGTGGGACCAAGGCCACCCTTTGATGGGCCCTTTGTGCAAAGCCATTCAGCAGGACGAATTCCGATGAATGTCTCCTGTAACTGTTAGGAAGCAGCACGGTGGGGGGTGTGTGCCCCCAGGAGAGATCTGATGGACAGCTGAAGGAGGCGGAGCAGGAACCCCGGGAGGTTCTCGGGAGAGCGTCCTGGTGCCGGGGCCCTGTGCAGGGCTGAGCTCTCCTGGGTGTGAAGGCTCCGGTTTCAGGCTCACTTCTCGTGGATCCTGGGTGGAAGTCACCTGAGAAGGCATCGTGTCTCATTCCTGTCCCACGTGCCACAGTTTTGAGGATTCCAGAGCCGTGGACCCCGAGGACACAGAGCTCGTGAGAGCTGGATTGAGCTGCAGAAGGTGGGCGGTCACCAGGCGCTGGAGAGGCAAGGCGCTCCTGAGAACCGGACACGGGAGGGGGTGAGCCCAGGGCCAGCAGAGGTCATCCTTAAGGATGCACCCGTGTAAGTGTGCAAGTCTCAGGACTGCCAGCGCCTGCACACAAGGGGCCACAGAAGCGGCCCGCAGGTCCTGAGAGCCCAGGACAAGGCCCGGACTGGGCAGGTTTCTCCACTGGGCAGCGTCCTCACCGGCAGGCTCAGGGCCCCCAGATGCAGACCTCGGCTGTGCCCACTCCTCTGCATTTTTGTTGTGACTTATTTTCCAGCAGACACAAACATACTTCCCATTCAGTTTGAGTGATGCCACTCCTTGATATTGGCACGTCTTGTCCCAACTTAAGAAGTTGAAGTCTGGTTTCCTCGTGGTTCTCTAGTGAATTTGGTGATTTCTTATAGACATCAGCGTTGGGCTCAGGCACACCAGAAAACCTCCCCCGAGAGGCAGGTGATGACCCTGAGCTGAGATGCCCGGCCGCTTGCCAACAGAGGTGGAAGACCCTGGAGCGCTGGGCATGCTGGCCGGCCCTGACCTGCCCAGCCTGGCCGCCCTGTCCTGTCCAGCCTGGCCGCCCTGTCCCGTCCAGCCTGGCCGCCCTGTTCTGTCCAGCCCTACTTGCACTACCAGGGAGTGCCAGAGGTGGCGCTCTGACTCTGCACCCTTCCCTCTTCTGCAGGCAGCCCTCAGCAGTCCCAGGTGCTCTCCTACTGAGCCTGCAGTGGCCCACGTGGGGCGGCCACCGCGTGGGACGAGCTTGCTGCCCTGAGAGTCCTCAGGGAAGAGAACTGCTGGCCGGAACCACCTCCCTGTGGCTTTGGACCCTGGTCCTCCCGAGCTGACCCGTAGGTGTGGTTGCTGGAGCTCGAGGGGCGTCTCACTGACAACGCAGAGCCTGCCGGGTGGCGCTGTGCAGACAGAGCAGCACGAGTGGGGAAGCCGACGCTGGGTCGCTTCCAGCTGTGCCGTCCGGAATGACCGTTTGCTGTACCAGGCTGCAGCTGGCCCCTGGCGAGGGCTTGCTGCCCAAGTTTCCACACCTCCCCGGCTGGGCAGGTTTCGCCTCTGAGGGGCTCAGACAAAGGCTGCCTTTATTCGTCACCTACGGTGGTTTCAGTTTACGGCTCATTTTGATCCTGCCATTTTTGGGCGAAAATCCAGGATTTCCTCATTGAATTAAAACTTGGTTTACATGGTGTCCCAAGTGTATCAGATTTATAAAATTTGAAACAAGTTGTATCTGAACTACAAATATGAGCCTCCATTGCACCACTAAATAGAGAAATACAAAGTGGGGGCGCGGGGAGGGCTGGGAGCAGGAGAGCAGGTGCACTTTGTCCTTGGTCCCCTTGAGTCTACAGCAGCGTCTGCCCCTCGCCACGCTGCTCCCCGGGGTTATCCCAGACCAGCGTCCCCTTGTTAACTCCGTGTTACCCTCCTGCACTGGCCTCGAGCACTCTGTGTTCCCGACACTCTCCTCCTGGGGGGCGGGGCCTGGCCTGGGAGCTTTCGCCCTTCGTTGGCCTCTGGGGTCTCCTTTAGTAAGTGTTCACACTTACCTCCGCCCCCCCACCAGGATTGGGGCTTCACACCAGAGGCCGCGCCGCCTAAGCAGCTCTTTCCTTTTCCTCTCACTTTGGTAGAGGGCGCAGTTCTTGGAAATGGGCCGCCTCTGGCATGTTTGGAAATGGGTGTGCCGTGTTGTCCCTGGGGCTCAGGGGACAGACAGAGGGCATCCTCTGTGCCCTGGAAGGCCCCGGCCCTGGGCTGTCTGCACCCGGGGCTTCTTTCTGCTGGCTGCTGCCCAGAGGCCGCAGGTGGAGCCGCTCGTCCTCTGTATTGATCTGCAGAAACCCGCTGGCAGGATTCGCTGGGATTTGTTCATGTTGGCGACTCTGGACTCACGCTGGGTTGAGTCCGGTCCGGGCTGTTACGAGCGGAGCTTCCAGGCCCGTTCTAGTGCAGGTGAGCGTTCGTTCCCCTTAGAGGCACAGCTGCTGCATCCCGGAGCTTTAGAAGTGACCAGCGGTTCCTGCGGGGGAGCCCATTTCCAGGTGGGCTGCTTGATCCAGCGTCTCACCGACACTTGCAGTTGTCAGTTTTCCCACTTCAGCCGCTCCAGTGTGTTTGAGGGGAAGTGTCCCTCCCGATGACTGCAGCTCAGCCTAACGGAATGAGGGATGTGGCGATTTCCATGTCTGCATCTCGCGAGTTCTGTTCACGTGCTCATTGTCCTTGATCTGCTCCGTGCTGGGCTTACAGCACGGGCTGAGCTGAGACGGCGCTGTCACGGTGGGGGAGAGCCGCCCGGCCGCGCCAGGCCAGCACCTCCAGCCCAGGAAGGGCGCTTCCTTCCTCTGGTCAGCAGCGTCTTCACACGTGGTCTCTGGACACTGGCGTGGGTGTCTGTGTCTCCTCCTCTCCTCAAAGCCCACCAAAGTCCCCTCTGTTCTACTGAACTTCCTGATAGGAAGCAAACCTGGGAATGCAGCGAGCTTGTGGGCTGTGTTTAAATTCCCGGTGACCTTCCTCTCCCTCTGTCATCAGACTGGTGAGTTCATCTCCCTCTGCCATCAGACTGGTGAGTTTGTGCCGCGCATGGCCTCCCTGGTCCACACCGATTCCACCGGCGGGCGCAGCCTCGGGTTCTTCTTTCGCGGCAGGCTCCCAACTCTGAAACCTGCGTGTGCAGCCCAGACCCAGGGGCGGCGCTGACCATGCATCCGGGGCACACAGTGCTTTTCCCTGCAGCACTGATGTGGGTACAGCTGTCGCCACGTTGCTGCCGTTACCTGTGCTCAAGTGCTCTTTGAAAACACTCAGCGGAGCATCCCATGAATTGGCAAGGTGACCTTGAATACGGGACAGCACAGCGAGTCCACTCTACTGGTAGTCATTACAGCTAATCTTGGGCTGTGCCTAACTTGCGACTCAAACTCCATCCCCAGTGTGCGGGCACGGGACTCTCTGAGGTCGCAGGCGGCCCCTGGGGTCTCGGAAGGTGTCTCCCAGGGATGAGGGTGTCACTCTGGGCTTCTCGGGCTTGTGCCACGCTGGACAAAAGGACACTGGGTGCTTTCGTCAAAGCTGTGGCATGGAATTGGGCCTGGGCCTGGGGCAGCTGTGCAGTCCGAGAGACGGCAGTTGGGCCACGGAGGAGAGCGGGGTGAGGGCTCGGGCGCCCTCCCAGGGGTCTGTGGGACGAGGCTCCACCTGCTTCTCAGTTCCCGTGATTCCTGCAGGACGGTGCTTCCAAGGCTTCATGGGTGAGGGGAGTGGAAACATTTATTCTGGTACAAAAATTGCGAAAGATTTTTTTCCAAGCCTGTGTTGTCTTGAACCTTGTGAAGTGCGCCGTGGGCTCCTGGACCTGCCCCTGCCCCGCGTGGAGAGCGTGGGATTTGCTACACTCTGCACCTCTTGCTCCCTTTGACTTTCCTATTGATTTGTTTGCAAAGCAGAGACAGACAGAGCCCTCAGCCACTGAGTCGCCCCGAATGCCCACAAAGGCGGGGCCTGGGCCAGGTCCAAGCTGCGAGCCTGGAACTCAACCCAGGTCTCCTGTGTGGTGGCAGGGACCCTGTTAGAGGCAGCACCTGTGCGCAGTAGCAGGAGACTGGACTGGGGAGAGCCACGACCGGTCCCAGGCACTGTGACGGGAGATGCAGGCATCGGAACTGTCCGTCAGACCTCTGGGCCCGTACCTCTGCCTGGGCCCACACGTACAGGGCTCTGTGTGTATTTTCACGCACACATCGAAGACGTCTTTCCCGGGTCACAGGGCAGGTACAGGTTTCTGATTCTTCAAGGAGAAGCTGACCAGCAGCAGTACTCTGTCCTCTGTGACGCCCGGCACTTCCAGTTACCCCAGGAGCCCTGGAAGCCCTCGTGTGGGAAGTGAGCAGATCAATCATTATCCCAGCCTTCGCACAGGGTCGTGAGTTCCGCTAAGACGTTCTTGCCCTCTGCTGCTGTAGCTATGTGCCCGCTGCCCGCGTGTGCCCAGCCAGGGACCACAGACCCGAGGGAGCAGTCACCGTGCCGTCTCCCCCTGCTTGTGGGATGAGAGAGGGGCTGCGTCCCTGTTCCTCATTCCGGAGGCAGGTGCAGGAGTGGGGTCCTGAGGTGGCCCAGGCAGATGGCACGTGGTGGGCTCCAGGGTCTGCACAGAGGTGCCGGCTGCCCGGGACCCCCTGGCCTGGCAGACGCGCCCTGCCCTGTGTCTTGCACAGTCGCTTTTCTCACACAGAAAGTCAGGCTGCAGTCGTGAGGCTCCTCCCTCGGCCCCCCCCCCTTTCCTCGCTGTGTCAAACACCTGCCAGCTCACCCTCTCGTGGCCGTGACCGCTGAGGCGGGAACTCCAAGGTCTCCTCAGCTCCTCTCGTCCTTCCCGGAGCACACAGGTGGCAGGGCCTTCGTCACGTGGTGGCCTTGCTCTGCCTTCTCCCGAGGACACAGGGCTGCCCTTGACCCTGTCCCCGTAGTATCTGCTGGTGTGCACGTTACCTTCCGCAGACGTGAGCGGGCACAGGGCGCCTGCCACGCGGGCAGTGAGCAAACAGGGCCTCACTCACGGGAGGGCGGCCTTCCCCTCACTGTGCTCATGCCAGCTTCCAGTTCCCCGTGCCCGTCGTGGCCGGACACAAGCATCACAGAATGAGACTGCAGGGGCGCCCACGGACCACGCCGCCCCGGGCTGGAAGGCGGGCTCCTCCGCGCGGTAACCTTCAGCTTGTGTCGGGCTTGCTGGGGGTCCTCTTCTAACACGGCCGGACAGGAAAAAACAACTTATATTCCCACCGGTGACGGCAGCTGCAAGCACGTACCCCTGCAGCCTCTGCGGGTCCCATGCGGCGCTAAAACTCCGTTGTTTTATTCTGCTTATCCAGGGGACGCAGGCTGGTGGCAGGAACGCAGCGTGCCTGGGTCTTCCTTCTCATATGCCTTTATCCAAGTTCCTCAAGTCTCTGACCCAAACCAAGCTTCCCCGGCCCCTGCCCTGTGCTGCCAGTCAGGCCTGGCCTCTCCTCCCCCTGGTGGCCAAAGCTGAAACTCCTGCACTGCTGCCCCACTTGGAAAGCATGCGTGCGGGGCTCGGGCTCCATGCTGCTGACCAGGGGCAGCGTCAGCTCTCCCGGGCCTCTGGAGTTCCCACCTCCAGTCCGGGCTGCTCCCCTGACAGCTGCAAAGTGACCCCTCCAGCAGCCAGGCCCGGTTGCGTCCCCTCCTCTGAGCTTCCCAGGACAATCCGGCTTCTCAGCCTGCGGAATCTGGCCGGAGGCCGTCTCTGCTCTCCTTTCCAGAACCCCAAGCCATTCCTATGCGCTGATGTGTGCAACTGTGGAACGACTTTCGGGGTGGCGGTGGGGCAACCAGGTCTCCCATGGCTGTGGCCCATGTGCCCTCTACTCGCCACAGATGGACGTGCATTCTTCTTACACATTTATTGAAAAGGCACACACACACACACACACACACACACACAGGTCTTCCATCCACTGGGTCACTCGCTAGACGGCTGCAATGGCCAGGGCTGGGCCAGGCTGAAGCCAGGAGCCAGGAACTCCACCTGGCTCTCCCACGCAGGGCTGGGGTCCAAGCACTCGGGCCGTGGCCACTGCTTTTGCAGGCGCACTAGCGGGGAGCTGGATGGACAGCAACACCCGACGCGGGCGCCCCTGCTGCACCCAGCGCTTCCCATCCCACCCATCTCTGCACCAGGGCAGCATTTTTGGGTGCGGATGGTGTGGGGCAGAATGTGGGGACTGGACCTCGAGGCTGCACCCCCCAGGTCTGCCTCAGCTCTACCGTACCTCAGCACTTGCGTGGTGGTCTGGGCTGCAGGGACACCTGCCCTCCCCACAGAGCTGAGGTGGGGAGAATGTGGGCCAGGCCAGGATGCGCAGTTTGGCCAAACCCGATGTTGAGGGGCACAAAGTCCGCAGCCCAGGAGTGGAGTAGGGGGTGGCGTGGCAGCCAGGAGGGGAGGTGGGGCCCAGGCTTCAGGGGGACAGAACTGGGGCCCACACCTGGCTGGCCGAGGTGGCAGGCACTGGCTGGGCGGCAGAGGCCCTGCAGGCGTGACACCGAGACGGCTGTTGCTGGCTCCGGTGGCCCTGCCTCAGGGGTCTCTCCGGGCAGGAGTACCGAGTCCAAGGCCAGGGTTTCGGTGGGTGCAGAGGCCAGTGTGTGAGAGCAGCACTGTTCCACAGCAAGGCCTAGACACAGCATCCAGCTTGGACCGGTGCCTGTGCGTGGGGCTGCGAGGGGCAGGCCCCCCTGGGAGCCGGCAGCACGCAGCGATCTTGTCAGAACGTGGACACCAGACACCAGGACCGGCACATTCCTCTGAGATAAGATGAGCAGTGCCTGGCAATGCGGCCACCACCCAGGTCTCCCCAGGGAACACGGTCTCCGGGGATCATGGGGAACCACCACCATCTAGTGGTCGCTCCTGGGAACTGCAGGCCACCCCCGCCTCGCCCAGGGAGCCTGGGTCCCCAGCAGCTGCCCCCAGCTGCCCAGATCAGCAGCCCTGGCCAGTGAGGAGAGATGCCCTTCCAGGCCCTGCCAAGCCTGGGGCTCCTTCCTGTGCCCTGGTCCAGGGAGAGGCTGGGCCAGCAGTGCTCCCCAGCACCCCCCCCCCCACTGTCATGGAGCCCCATGAGACTTAGGTGGCTGGACAGATAAGCAGCAGACACACATGGGAAACTGAGTGGCTCATGAGGAACAGTCAAATCTGCTTCACCCGGTGACTGTGCTCACGGCTCCGTTCTGTGGTGACCTTGCAAACACAAATATCCTGAGTTTGGTCAGGGAGACACGTGTGCAATTTTATTAGTTAATGTGCTGACTTTGGTATTGGCAGGGGAAGGTTCAAGTGCAACCACGCCTGTTCGGGGAGTGTCCACGCCTGCCCCCACCCCAGCCCTGCCGTGCTCAGGGAAGGCCACGTGGCTGACACTGGACCCAGGGCTGGTCCTGGCACTCCTCTGGGCCTCTCCCACTTGTGGCCAGTGATGGTGTGGACCTCAGTAAGCTTCCCCTCTGCACAAACGTGGTTGTCTCAGGTGTTCTGCTGCAGTAACTAGAAGCTGATGGACACTCACATTTTCTGGGGTGAGCCTGTTAGAAACCCACTCTGAACAAGCTTTGTGTATCTGACGTGGTGCTGTTGCCACAGTCGCTGTGCTGCATGGGGGGGGGGGGTCCCTGAGCCCTTCCTCCTGCCTCGCTGACTCTCACTTCCTCTGCCTGAGGCTGTCCCAGGGCGCCCGTGCACCCGTGCGCCGACCCTGGCAGCCCCTGTTCTGTGGAGACGGGAAGGGTTTCTCCTCCTGTGCCTGGCTTATGTCCCCAGCACGGTGTCCTCCACCCCGCCCCCGCTCCTCTTTCAAAGCTGAGTGGCGCTTCATTGTGGGTGTCTCACGCATTCTACTTGTCCACTTGTCTGCCCATGAGCGTGGAGCTTGGTCCCGTATCAGCTGCAGTGAGCACAGTGCACGCATCTCACTGAGATACGCGGTTCCCGTCCCTGGACGTCACCGGGCAGTGGGACTGCTGGGCGATACGTACTCCTACTCTTAGCGCTTTACTTTCACTAGCGCTCGACCTCCCAGCCAGAGGGATCAGGCGAGAAAAGGAAGGGGAAGTCGTCCCGAGGAGAGAGGTGCATTGTCTGTTCACCGACCACACGGCTGTGTAGACAGAAAACCCTCAATGTGCCAACAGCCACTGCTGGGACGAATGAGTCAGGTGACACCGAAGGATGCAGACTCAGCACCCACACTCAGCAGCGTTTCTGTCCACTAATGACGAAGAGGCCAGACAGAAATCAAGGGAACCATCCCACGTGTAACAGCTACAAAATCAATCAATCAAATGGCTGGGAATAGATTTAAGAAAGAAGGCAGAACATTTATACCCTGCAGACTGCAGAACACGGATGAAAGAGATTGACGCTGGCACAAATAAATAAAGCCTTTCATTGCTGGCTTGGAAAACGCAACGTCGTCAAACTGTCTAAGCCAAGGCAGCCTGCAGAGTCAGAGCAATCTCCACCAAAGCCTCAGGACAGGGACATTTCCCACAGAAATAAAATAAGAGTCCTGAAATTCACATGGAACCATAAACGACTGAACAGATAAGCAATCTAGAGCGAAGAGAACAGAACCGGCGGCATCTCACCGCCTGATTCCAAAACCCACCGCACAGCTACGACAACCAAAACAGTGTGGTGCCGGCCTTGCAAAGACAGAGACCGACGGAACAGAAATGGATGCACACATTTCAGTCTGCTGACTTTTGACGGATTCCAAGAATGCACATCGGGGAAAGTGTGTTTTCTTCAATAAATGGTGCTGGGAAAACCGGATATCCACGCGCATAAGAAGGAACTGGTGCCTTATCTCGCGGCCTGCACAAAAGTCAGTTCAAGGGTGGGCGTTCGGCCTGGCAGTTAAGGTGCCCACGTCCCACGTGGTCTCACTGGCTCCAGCTCCTGATTCCAGCTTCCTGCCAACAGGCACCCTGGCAGGCAACAGGTGATGGCTGAAGTCGTTGGCTCCTCCTACGCACGGGAACAGCTGGATTGCCTCCCCAGGCCCTGGGTTGGCCTTTGTGGGCACTTGGGGATAGAACCAGCTGATGGAGGTTCTCTCTTTGTTGTTCTCGCTGCCTCTCAAATAAATGAATGTTTATAATCTACTCAAAATGGGTTAAAGGCTTATGTAGAAGTGATTGTAAAACCACTTGAAGAGGGCCGGCGCCATGGCTCACTTGGTTAATCTTCCGCCTGCGGCGCCGGCATCCCATATGAGCACTGGGTTCTAGTCCCGGTTGCTTCTCTTCCAGTCCAGCTCTCTGCTGTGGCCAGGGAGGGCAGTGGAGGATGGCCCAAGTGCTTGGGCCCACATGGGAGACCAGGAGAAGCACCTGGCTCCTGGCTCCTGGCTTCGGATCAGCTTAGCTCTGACTGTAGCGGCTGTTTGGGGAGTGAACCAACAGAAAGAAGACCCCCCACCCCCGTCTATGACTCTACCTGTTAAAAAAAAAAAAAACAACACTTGAAGAAAGTACTGGGAAAAAGCCCCTAACCAGTCTGAGAGACGAGTTAATTAGACAGGTGGGTTGCGTCCGTCTAAACCTGCATAGTAAGGGAACGAGGGACGGTGTGAGGAGACCGCATGGGACGGGAGACGTTTCTGCAGACCTGCACCTGGGAAGGGGCCAGTATACAAGAAACACAACACATCAACACGAAGACAGTCCACTTAGAAATGGGCAAAGGACCAGGCAGGACAGTTCTCCAAGAAAGACATACAAATCTCATATAAAAATGAGCAAAAGCGTCAAAGAAGGAGGTGCCTTTCTCTGCAGGGAGGAGAGAACTTCCACTTTGACTATGGCCTTGTCTAAACAAGGTCGGAGTTTGTGAACTCAAAAGGCTTGGCAGCTCATGACAGCCTCGGGTGATTACTGATGTCATAAATAGGAATGTCAGTTGTTAAATCAACAGGAGTCACTATGCACTTACTCCCCTTGTAGGACCTCTGTCCTTAATGTGCTGTACTATGCGAATTAACGGTACAACTCCTACTCAAACAGTACTTTATACTCTGTGTGTCTGTGTGGGTGCACACTGTTGAAATCTTTACTCAGTATAGAGATGATCTTCTGTATAGAAAGGAAATTGAAATGAATCTCAACAAAGAATGGAGTGGGACAGGGAGTAGGAGATGGGATGGTTTGCAGGTGGGAGGGTGGTTATGGGGGAAGAACCACTATCATCCAAAAGTTGTACTTTCGAAATTTATATTTACTAAACAAAAGTTTTCTATTAAAAATAAATAAAAATAAAAAAAGAGAAAAAAGAGAAAGAAAGAAAAGGGGCAAAGGACGAGGCAAGACAGTTCTCCAGGGAAGATGTAGATGGCCGCCACATTGGTGAGAAGAGTCGGCAGTCACCAGGTGCCAGGGAGACACAGAGGGCCGCCACCTGGAGCCTGTGTGTGGAAGTGCACCTGTTGGCAAGGCCGTGAGGCCCTGCTGGCCTGCTGGGAACAGAAATTAGCAGGGCCGCCGTGGCTTCCTCCAGACACCAGGACGCCTTTAAAATGGCCAAGCTCTGCCTCTCCCCCGATGAGGAGTGCAGATGGGCCCCTGCTGAAGCCCGCCCCTCTCCTGGGTGAGCCGCCGCGCCTCCCAGCACCAGGCCGAGATGTGATGGACACGAGGCCCGGGTGTTGCAGTGGGTCACCACTGCTTCCAGAATCAGCTCCGAGCAACAACTGTGCGGTCGCGATTTCTTTTTTCTTTTTTTGACAGGCAGAGTGGACAGTGAGAGAGAGAGAGAGAAAGGTCTTCCTTTGCCGTTGGTTCACCCTCCAATGGCCGCCGCGGCCAGCGCGCTGCAGCCGGCGCACCGCGCTGATCCGATGGCAGGAGCCAGGTGCTTCTCCTGGTCTCCCATGGGGTGCAGGGCCCAAGCACCTGGGCCATCCTCCACTGCACTCCCTGGCCACAGCAGAGGGCTGGCCTGGAAGAGGGGCAACCGGGACAGAATCCGGCACCCCAACCGGGACTAGAACCCAGTGTGCCAGCGCCGCTAGGCGGAGGATTAGCCTAGTGAGCCGCGGCGCCGGCCTGGTCGCGATTTCTAAGAACTCGGTGCCGTCTTATTTCCAAGGCTGCACTACGGCCAGGACAAAACACGAAGGGCAGGCAGTGCTTCCCGGGAACACGGCCTGCAACTCCGAACGGGGCGGGGGGACACAGGAACACGCCCCTCGGCCCAGCTCGGACGGGAACAGAACGTTCCGTGGAACGTCTCCGCAAGCCGGACCCAAACAAGCCCCCGCGTGCGCGTGCTATTTGTGAAGGCTCCCTTCCCTCTGGGGACCCTCCCTGCTGGGACCACCCTGGGTCTCTTGCAGGCGTGGGCGTGCTGCGGGGGCACCTGCGCTAACTGTTGCCATGCTTCCTGCTCTTAACTACACGTATTCAACAAACGACGACATTACCATGGGGGAGGCTGGCATCACATGGCGTCGACACCAGGGCCTCGCACCCACCGGGAATCGGCTTTATCTTCGGCGTCATTCGTCCAGGATTCTGGTCCGCCTGTAACCCACCCGCTTTAGAAGCTGTGTGTCCCAGGGTCCGCAGCCTGGGGAGGGGGACCACGCCCCCAAGCCAGGCCTTTCTCGGAGATCATCAGAGGCCTGCGACATTGGCCGCCTGTGCTGGCCCAGGGAGCTGCCTCTGCTGAGCAAGCAGGGCTCACCGCAGGGGTGGCTGGAGGGAGGGAGCGAGCAGGGTTGCGTGGCCACGGGTGGGCCTGCAGAGCTGGGGGCCCGCAGAGGTGTGGGGAGCAGTGGGGGCTGCTTGCACTGCAGGAAACCCTCCCTCTGTGACTGAGAATCCCCGGGTGGTCTGCTTGCCTGTGGCTGTTAGCTGGTGTCCAGGACTCAAGATCGCACAGGCCTGCTGGGGCCTGCGTCCCCCCGTGCTTAGCCCCAGATCCAGGTGTCCCTGGTGTCTGGGAGTCACTGGGATGAGCTGCGGTTGTGACGTCCCTCCGGAGAAGCCTCTGCTGGCGTCAGGCAATGCCCTCGCCACGCGACGGCACAGCACGAGGCCGTCCCCTGTGCCGGCTCCTTGACCCCGACTTCTCGGCTTCCAGAACAAATACCTGTCCCGTACACACGAGCCACTTCAGGTGTTCTGTTGTAACAGAAAACAGGCTCAAAGCTCCCAAGGGGCTCTGCAGCGTTGCACGCTTCTCCTGTCGCCTGGGGAAGGTGGTGTGTGCATGGGGGGTGCAGGAGACTGCTGGGAGGAGGGGACTGGCAAAGCAGACCTCACGGGCAGCTGGGAGGGGGAGGGGCCACCAGGCGCAGGCGGCCGGGAGCCAAGGTCAGGACGCCTCCGCCGACCACTGGCAGCACCGACCAGGGAGTCCGCGTCCTTATCCCGCGACTGCACTGGCTGCTTCCCTAACCCCACCCTCCCTTTACGAACCCGGTGGCTGCTTGCTGGGTGGGAAGGAGCTCCTCCTGGACCCAGAGGTGGCTGCTTCCCAAGGCTGCGGCTCCCGGAGTAGCTTTCCCCTCGGGCGAGCTGTGCGTCCACCAGCGAGCGGCAGGGCCTGATGACTGCCCGCTGACGGTTTCTGAGAACCAAAACAGCTACCAAGCGCTGCTGATACTCAATGTATCATCCCTTGTACACCCAAACCATGGCGTATTGCACAAGGGGCGCAGGGCCCACGCTGTCGGCCACGTGACTCTCCCCTTCGGGTGGGTGTCGCGGCCACGGGGAGGCCACCAGGCCCCTGCTCCGTCGGCGCTCACTGCCTTCACTGCCTGCAGCTGCTCTGGGCTTCTAGTCCTTTCCTCTGCCGTCGGGGGCTGCTGGCGTGGCCTTTCCGGGGCTCCCACAATGCTGCAAACTGTAACGAGAGAGAGGTGTCAGGAGCTGGCCTCCCCCAGTGTCTCCCCACCTGCGCGCTCTTGGGCATGGAGCTTACGCCCCCTCCGCAGCGCACACCCAGCTCCCCGTCCTCACATGCCACTGGGGGTCCAGATCAGACCTGCAGGGGCAGGTGGAGATGCAGGGAGCCAGCCGCCCTCTCCCCGGCAGGGCTCTCCGTCAGCCCTGTTGCTGGGAACCGCTCTGCGGCCTGCAGTCCCTGCCCTCAGACACAGGCTGTCCGGCCAGACTGAGAACAGGCGGCCTCAGGAGTCTCGGAGTCATCACGGTCCAGCCGGATCCCTCCAGTGCCCGAGTAACTGACCAGTGTAGACGCCCTATCTAGATGCAGGCGCTCGCGGGAGCTTCGGGCTCCTCTGTGACCGAAAGCGGCGCTTTCGTGAACCTGTCACAAAGCCGGGCATCAGCGGCCACGAGCGGTGCCTGCTGCCCCCTGGTGGTGGAACTCTGCACTGCCGACGCAAAATGATGACCGAGGTGACCACATCTCTCATCTTCTCTTGAGTTACAGAGGCGACCCTTCCTAGAAGTGCCGGAGCCACAGACAGCACACAACGCACAGATCTGGCGGTGTGCTTGTCGGTGAGTCGGTGAACACACGGGAACCTCCTCGAGGTGCGATCTCCAGTCGCATGGTGCAACTCCTGGGTCCCGTCCGGAGCAAAGCTAACCCAGGACCAAGCAGCCGCCGCTTGCGGTGGGGCAGGAATTGAGAGCAGGGATCAGGAGAGGAGGTTCTGGGCGATGACAGGGACTTGGCTTGCAGGTTGTGTGTCCTGGAACAGGATCCACACGTCTCACTGTAAAAACAAACAGGGAGCCACCCCCAAGCGCTGGGCTCCTGCTAACGACGATGCATGCAAGCGAGCTGATGTTTGCGTCTCTGGGTTGCTGTGCCCGGAGGGGGGGCAGGTGGAGGGAAAGCTGCACCACAGACGCGCAGCCGCAGGTGTCTGCGATTCGCTGGGAAACGCTTTCAGCTCTCAAACGTCTGGAAAGTGTGGTGACGCGATGTCGGATGACAAATAGTCTGTGCTAAACCTGGGCACCTGCTTAGAACATTGGTTTTAGCAATCACTTTATAAAGTATTATAATTTTTAAGGGTTTATTTATTTTAAAGTCAGAATGAAGAAGGGAGCATCTCAGGAGAGAGAGAGAGAGAGAGAGAGAGAGATCTTTCATCTGCTGTTCACTGCCCAGATGGCCACAATGGCCAGTGCTGGGCGAGGCCAAAGCCAGGAGCCAGGAGCTTCATCCGGGTCTCCCATGTGGGTGGCAGGGGCCCAAGCACTAGCAGGGAGCTGGGTCAGAAGTGGAGCAGCCGGGACTGGAACCGGCACCCACATGGGATGCCAGCGTCACAGGTGTGGCTTTACCTGCTATGCCAAAATGCCGGCCCCAAGTATCACAATTTTTAAAAACAGGGTAGGAAACTGATTTTGGAATGCTTAGGAAGCTGAGTAACCCTAACGCAGCCCACGCACAGTGGGACTCACGCTCACACCCATGACTCCAGCTCCAAGTTTAATCGCTTTTCCCGCCAAGGCTCTGCCAACTGAAAAGTAAACCATCGGTGGGCAGCGCGCAGCCTGGTGGTGAAGACGCCTGCATCCCTCATGGGAGTGCCTGGGTGAGATTCCAGCCCCGACACCTGACTCCAGCCTCCTGCCGGAGAAGATCCGGGGAGGCAGGGGTGCCGGCTCAAGCAACCAGGTTCCTGCCGTGTACCTGGGAGGCCTGGGTTGAGCCCCTGGCTCTGGGCTTTGGCCTGGCCTGGCCTGCCTGTTGTGGGTATCTGGGAGCAGATATGGGCTAGCTCTCTCTATGCTTCTGAACAAACAAAAATCAAACAAAACGTCCTTGGGTGGCCAGGGAGGTGAGGTGGGACCAACATGTCCCGCAGTGGAAAAGCGGCTCCAGGCGCCCGGCGCTGGCTCAGGGGCAGGAGCTCCCTCTGGGAGAGCGGCTTTGTCCTGTAGCAGTGGGGGCCTCGTGGGAGGGAGTGCCAGAGCCTCCAGCCTCCCGCCGCCCCCACTGGCTCCACCTCGCGCCAGTGAAAGGACCGACCACTCACTCTGGCGCTTGATTTTACCTCCAACTCGTCTTTTTTAAAAATTAAAAAAAATTTTTTTTGACAGGCAGAGTGGACAGTGAGAGAGAGAGAGAGAAAGGTCTTCCTTTGCCGTTGGTTCACCCTCCAATGGCCACTGCAGCCAGCGCACTGCACTGATCCGAAGGCAGGAGCCAGATGCTTCTCCTGGTCTCCCATGGGGTGCAGGGCCCAAGGACCTGGGCCATCCTCCACTGCACTCCCTGGCCACAGCAGAGTGCGGGCCTGGAAGAGGGGCAACCAGGACAGAATTCGCGGCCGGGATGGGACTAGAAGCCGGGGTGTCAGTGCCGCAGGCAGAGGATTAGCCTAGGGAGCACGGCGCCGGTACCCGCTCGTCCTGATGTGCAAAGCTGCACGGATTCCCAGAGCTCAGGGTTTCCCTGCTGCTTTGAATCCGCAGAGTTCACAAGCCTGAGCTTAGGTTCCCCGCGCCCTTCACCACAGTCCCTCAGCGAGCCTGTTTCCACGCCACTGGACACCGCGGCCAGCAGGAGACCGCCTGCGTTTTTATGCCGCCGCCGCCGCCACTGCCTTGGTGTGTGTGCACGGTGAGCGATGCCTCGGAGCGCCCGAGGTCCGGGCCAGCGTGACCGCCTGTCGCACCCTGCCTGCCCTCTGTTCACAGGCACCGCTACCTGCAGGCCGGCCTCTGGTCTTGCCGGCATGGGGCTGGTGCCTCTCCCCTTGGTTACAACCACGTGATACCTTGTGCTGCCTGACAACTCTGGTGTGGCCACCACCCTGGGTCCACAGGCCAGGACTTCGCTGCCCTGCCTCCAGTTGCCGGCCGCCCCGTGTCTCCTGGCCATCCAGGCGGTCTGGGTCCAAGTCCCCTCGCGGGCTCGGCCAGCGACAGATGCTGCAGTGCAGGGCTGCGGCCGCTGGGAGGCGCTGCTGGACCACAGCAAGCCTGGGGAGGCGCCCTCAGGAGAGGGAAGCCACCAGGCTGCTTTTCAGAAAGTGTGTCCCTCCGAAGCTAATCGTCCAGCAGCAATGTCTGGGGCCCAAGCTCTGCCTGGCTGCTGGAGGCAGCTCCGCGGACCCGGCTCGCTCTGCGGGCGCGGCCCTCGCTCGGCTGAGGGGCAGCTCTGGGGGGCGGAGTGAACCCGAGAGCCAACGCCCATTCCCCCTCGTCGTCCTGCTGCGTCCACTTCATTCTGGGGGCTAGGAAGGGGGTGGGCTTGCGCACTGAAGACAGGCTGGCTAACCGCTGTCTGCTGACAGCCGTGGAAGACCCCAGAGCTCCGCGGGAGCGGGCAATCCCGTGCCTGCTCTCACGGGCCTGGGCCGAGCGGCCCCGCAGCAGTGGGAGGGGCTGCACGGGGTCTTGGGAAGAATCCACGGAGCGAAGAGCAAGCCGTGCGCGGCTCCGCGCCCAGCGCCCGGGCTCTGCCAGCGACACCCGTTTCCCTCTGCGGGCCACTTCCCAGGGTGACGCGTGGGGAGACAGCCCGCACGCGCGCGAAGTTTTCCCAGGGTGACGCGTGGGGAGACAGCCCGCACGCGCGCGAAGTCACAGACGGGCCCGCGCAGCAGGCACAGACGCGGCAGGCGCCTGGGACAGCGACGTCCTCAGCACACGTGCCGGAGCCGGCCCAGGAAGCACACGCGGGGCCTCTGCTTTCAGGGCAGGACCTTGCTTTCTGTGGAAACAGACGGAGAGGAGCAGGCGGAGAGAGAGCAAGGGCGGGGGTGAATCGCTGCAGACCAGCACGCCTGCGAGGGACCCAGGACCCAGGCAGGAGGCGCGGGCGCAGTGCACGGGAGAGGGGATTCTCCTGTCTCAGCGCCACGCGGTTTCCATGCCACCCGGGGCCCTGGAAAGGGTGGCTTCTCTCCTCACAAAGGCGAGGGCCCTGGCTGTGCAGGAGGGGGCAAAGCAGGCACGGACACGCCGCGAACCCCCAGCCCCTGCCTCACCCTGCTGCAGTCCTGCGTGCTGCTCCTCGTCCGTCATTAAGGAAACCGAGGCACACGGAGCCACCGCGTGTGTGCGTCCAGACCTCGCCTCACTGCACAGGGAGCCACCGCGTGTGCGCGCCCAGACCTCGCCTCACTGCACAGGGAGCCACCGCGTGTGCGCGCCCAGGCCTCGCCTCACTGCACACGGAGCCACCGCGTGTGCGGGCCCAGGCCTCGCCTCACTGCGCACGGAGCCACCGCGTGTGCGCGCCCAGGCCTCGCCTCACTGCGCACGGAGCCACCGCGTGTGCGCGCCCAGGCCTCGCCTCACTGCGCACGGAGCCACCGCGTGTGCGGGCCCAGGCCTCGCCTCACTGCGCACGGAGCCACCGCGTGTGCGCGCCCAGGCCTCGCCTCACTGCACAGGGAGCCACCGCGTGTGCGCGCCCAGACCTCGCCTCACTGCACAGGGAGCCACCGTGTGTGCGCGCCCAGGCCTCGCCTCACTGCGCACGGAGCCACCGCGTGTGCGGGCCCAGGCCTCGCCTCACTGCGCACGGAGCCACCGCGTGTGCGCGCCCAGGCCTCGCCTCACTGCGCACGGAGCCACCGCGTGTGCGCGCCCAGACCTTGCCTCACTGCTCTGCACCGTGCTGGGGAGCAGCCGGTTTCTCACGGGTTAGTGGCAGCCCTAGGGTGCCAAGGGGCTTTCTTCTGCAGGTGCTGGGTGAGGGGGCACTTGGGGCAGGGAGGACGGAACAGGGTGGGGACACGCGCTCAGTGTGTGGCAGGGCCAGGCTGGCCCTCTGACTAGGAGAGACCGCGTCTCACCTGAACTGGGGCACACAAACAGCACAGCGTCCAATGTGTGAGAAGCAGGGCGTGTCCATGCAGGCCGATGCAGCTGGGGCAAGTGTGGTCGGTCACTTCCTCCGCCCTCCATCAGCAGAAACGCCCGGGCATCGGAGGAGGACGTGGATGCGTCCTGAGCAGCCCGCCGCCAGCTGGGGTGATGCTGTCTCCGGTCTATCTCCATGCAGCCCTGGGAATGGGCAGGTGCTGAGCGGTCAGGCCTGTGGACAGGATCCGCCAGCTATGCGCTGGTGCACGGGGGCACAGACCGGGTCCTCTGCCCCCAGGCTCTGGCCCTCACCACGGTCTTAGATGCTGCCCGGGACAAACAGGAGCAGCGCTGAGCTGTGGGGTCCGGCTGACCAGGGGCTGGGGTCCGTCCGAGCTACGGGACCAGTGACAAGAGAGCACGTGCAGAAGGCGGGCAGCAGGGTCTGTGTCTGCAGGCGGCCAGGAAGCGGGGCGAGGAGCAAAGCTGCGTTTGGTCAGGCACTGAGTGAGCTCTGAGGGTTCCAGAAGCCATTGCAAGGAAAGCCCCGGTACCCCAAAGGGGAGAGCAGCAGCCCCCAGTGGCTGCACCAAGGACTGCGTGGACGCTAACCACTGAGCCAGCTCGGGGTGGGGCCTCTTCACATTGGCACAGAGGACTCGGGGCAGGCCCAGGATATGTGTGGGAGCCTCACAGCCGAGGGCTGTCCGTGGCAGGGGTGTGGCTGGACCGCTTCGTGGCAGGGCGCTTGTCAGCAGGGGAGGGCACGCTGGGGCTCTGGCTGCGAGCAGCAGGGCGGTCCCGCGCGCCTTCTCTCCGGCTGGCGGCTCCTGCTGCGGAAGCCACGGCAACTGCCGTGCTGGAGCCTGCCGATGCACAGGTGGTTGCCAGGGAAGGCCCGAGCCCTCCACCAGCCCCTCGGGCCCCTGGGAGGTTGGAGCAGGCGCCCGAGGGTGCGCATGGGGCGGCTCACGCAGCTGAGGCGGAGAGCTCCCTGGGCCTGCCGGATCCGCCCTGGCTGCAGCCCCTCCGGGTCTCCCTGGGGGGATTCTGCTGATTGGGGTCAGGGCCAGGGGTGTTGGGGCCTGGCTTCCTGTGGTCAGGACTGGGGTCTGTGCCCGCCAAGGGAGGCGGTCTTCCCTGGCAGCCGCCCGGGGGGCAGCCTGTGCAGGTGGGCCGGACACGCAGGCTGGGGCCCCTGCTGCCCGAGAGGGAGGCGCCGGCTGCCGGCACAGAGCTTCTGAGGGCCTGGGCCGCCTGAGCGGCCGGGGAGGGCAGCACGGCCCCTCGTGCCCAGCAAGCCCCTTCAGCCTAGGGGTGAGGGCGCCACATGCCCTGGCCCTGACCTCGGGAGAGCAGGCCAGCGGACACTGAGTTCCGTCGCCAGAGGAGGTTCTTGCACCCACACAATCCACAACCTCCGATCGCACGGCCGGCGGACACGGGAACCAGGCTTCTGAGTGCAGCCTCAGGAACACCGGAAAAGGGCTCGGGAGAGCTTCCGGGGCACGGCGGGCGCGGGAGCTGGGCCGTGGTCTGGCGCGTTGGGGCGGCCGCGGTGAGGCCAGCGTCGGCCTGGGTTTTGTGAGCGTCGCGTCTGGCAGAAGTCGGGCGGGGGGCCCAGGCTTGCTGTCACCTTCCGAGGGGCTCGGGTCCACGTGCAGCTGACCCGGAACTGGGTCCGGAGCCGTGCACGGGTGTGGACAGCCGTGGACGGCGCTCTCCGGGGCGGGATGCGAACCTGCGAAGGGTTCCCTTCCTCGCGCGTTTCTCCTCTGCGTCTGCGGGGATTCCAGCTCCCCAGTGAGTTTCGCCAAAGAGAAGTCAGGTTCCAAGACTGAGGTGGCAGATTCCGGAGGGTGACAGCCGAGCCTCGAGCAGGTGCGGCCGCCGGCCTCTCCCCTGCTCAGGGACCGAGCTGGGGTCGCGGGGAGCCCCTGGCCCGGAGTCTGGCGGTGTGTGTGTGGCCTGCGAAGCCGAGCCGGGCAGGGAGGGCCGTTTCCTGGCCGGGTCGGCACATGTGTGGGGCGGCGGCCCCCTGCCCCTCGCTGTCCTCGCTGTGGCCCTACTCCTGCAGGGGGTCCCATGGCCCGGCTTCCTGCCGAGCAAGACGCCTTTTAACTGGGACCTGATTCCTTCAAACACATCACACCCGGCTTCCTCGGCTGCAGGGACCTTCGCTTGCTTACTTGAAAGGCAGAGCCACAGAGAGGGAGAGGAGAGGGAGATGTTTCTCTCCCACACGGCCACACGTGCCGGGGCTGCAGCTGGACCTCCATCCCGGCCTCCCGCAGGGTGGCGGAGCACAGGTGCCTTCCCAGCACCCTAGCAGGAGCTGTTTGCAAGGAGAACTCTTGGACTTGACCAGCGCTCCGGCGTGGGATGCTGGTTTGCCAAGGGTGGCTTAGCCCACCGTGCCACCAGCTGGCCCCTGAAGGAACTTTTTACATGTGTGTGAGAACTGATCGATAAGGAAGTAGAATTCACTTATAAATAATTAGGAGCAGAAAGGAGAGGAGTGCCTGGTGCAGGGCTGGTGACTGGTTGCAAACCAGAGCTTCCTCTCGTGTCATTCTTGTTTTCACTCGAAATCTGCGAGGCAGAGGCGGAGGCCTTGGAGCTGAGGGCTGTGCGCCCTTGAACACGGCCATGTGCCTTTGCCACCTGCGGAGCAGACTCCAGGATGCCCAGTGCTGCCTCGTCACCCTGCGACTTGGCTCACGAGCAGGCCTTTCACGCTGCTGGGGAGAGGGGCCAGGGCTGCGCCCGTGGTCTTGACGTCAGGACCTGCAGCAGGAACCGGATGTTGTCCACGCTGGACGCCCAGGGTCACCGATTCCTCGGCAGTGGGATGACCCTGCCAACCAAGCGCTCCCGACCCGCCTGCTGCCTTGCGCTCCCCCAGCCCAGAGCCTGCTTTGAAGAGTGTGCGGTATCTGGCGGCTGCGCCTGACCACTGTGAGGCCTTCCGCTCGGGTCATCGTGGCGTCCACAGGAGGCCTGGCTTTGGTCTTCTGCTGCGAATGCCTGGAAAAGCAGGCGGGGAGGGGCCTGCTGCCTGCCCTCTGCTGGGCGGGGAGGGGCCTGCTGCCTGCCCTCTGCTGGGCGGACGCCGGCCGCTCCCGCTGCTTGCTCTGCTGGCCACACCGGAGCTGAATCCACGCCGGATTTGTGTTCACAGCCCCGGACACGTGCCGCATCCCATCTCCTGCACTCGGGTCGGCGGGCCCAGCCCTGCCAGGCGGCCCTCACAGTGCCCTGGCTCTCTGCACGCTCAGGAGACCGCTGCTTGCCCGTACCGGTGGGGCTTGTGCAGAGAGGCGAACGGAACCGGACTGCCGCATGTCCTGTCCCCACCGAGGGGGACTTATTAGGGGAACTGCTCGTGGGACTGTGCAGGCTGAGAGTCCCAGGACGGCAGGGTCTCTGCAGGCCGGACGTCCTGGGATGCTGGCAGTGTGCCTCCGTCCACGTCCCAAAGCCTCAGAACCGGGTGAGTTGATGGTGTGACTCCCGGTCCAAGGCTGCAGGAGGAGGTGGGGCTAGCGCGAGCGCTGGGATCCAAAAGCCTGGGGTCCTGAGGTCCAAGAGTGAAGAAAAAGGGGTCTCAGCCACAGGGGGGAGGGAGGGAGGGAGGGAGGAAAGGAGGGAGAGAGGGAGGGAGGGAATCCTTTCTCCCTTCGTGCCCAGCTGAGTGGAGGTGGCGCCCACACAGGACGGGACTTCCCCACACAGTGCGCCACAGCCCCCTCCACCACCCAGCCCTCCCTGAAGCAGTGCGTTACCTGTCCTAGGTGCTCCTCGGTCCCCCAGGCTGCCCCCTGGGACTAGCCGATGCCCACCTCTCCCACCGTCTGGTGCCCTGTGCTGCCTCACGCCTGTTGGCTGGACAGGTCCTCTTTGCTTCCTCCCCCTGAGTGCAGCGCCCGACGCTGAGCCCTGTGTCCTTGTCCCCGAGGACTCAGCCTGGCAGCGCTCGGCTCCTGAGTCTGCGTTGGCCACGTTGCCCTTGTTCACGAGGCCCCAGGGAGGCCGTGAACTTCCTCATCACGTCTGCCTCCCTTCAGCTTCTGTGGCTTCCAAAAAAGAGCTTCCCATGTTTCCCTCCTAATGCTGGCTCTCTCTGCGACCCCTCCCACCCTGGCTTTGTGCCCATCCCTGCCAAGCCCACCAGAGTGCCCGTCCCTGTCCCCGTCCCCTCCCCCCAGGCGCTGCCCCAACGCCCGCGGCCCACAGGGAGCGCGCATCTCCCTGCACTGGCTCAGCTCCTGGGCTGGCTCCTGATAAAGCCTCTCGTCTCAGAAACCTTGTCACTCTCAGTCGCTCTGTCTGACTCCCCCTCGGTCTCTCACACGTTCTGCCTCCAGCCTGACTCCCACACCGAACGCCGGTTCGTCGGTCTGCGTTTACCCCCGACCTCCTAGGAGGTGATGCGGCTCCATGGCGTGGTGAAGAGCTTGGGCTGCGGGAGCTTGAGCAGCTGGGAGAGCAGGAGGGTTATGTTGGCCACCTGTCTTCCCTTGGGAGCAGGTTGTGGCACCCAGGAGGGAGTTTCTGGCTTCGGGGGGACCTCCCTGCACCCTGAAGATGCAGGGCACAGAGAAGGGTCCACTCGCACAGGCCGTGGGACGCCCCCAGCTTACCACAGTTCCATCAGCTTTGTCCAGGGAGCCTGGCCTCTCCATGCCGTCACAGCTGGCTTCCGGTTCTGAGTCTTCGTGTCTGAAGGCTCCTCCGTCTCGTGAAACATCCACCAAGTAGCCTGGGCGCTTTTCTCTCTGCTAATTGACACACACTGACTACGCACACTCGTGGGTGCAGTGTGCTGTCTACACTGTGTGATGACCAGATCAGGATAGTTCCCATATCCGTCACCTCAGTTGGGCATTTGTTCCTCTTCATGGTGACATACCGCGAATCCTGTCCTGCTGCTTGGAACTGTGTAGTGTGAGACTGTTGAGTACGGTCGCCCTGCTGTGCAGTAGGCCAGCTGAGCTCTGCCCTGACTGCGGCTGCTAACCCATGGGCTCTTCTCTGGCTCATGGGTTTTGTTACAGGGGCCTCGGCTCAGGCCTGGCAGTGTGAGGTTTTGTGGAAAGTCCTCTTGTGTGAAATCCCTTGCAGAGTTGAGGCGTGATCCATCAAGGTGTTGTGGTACAGAGGAGAGGGAATTTTGGATTCAGAAATCCTAATTCACATTTTGGTGCCAAGCTGCGTTTATTGGGTGACAGTGAACTTGACCATCGGGCTGTTGTGAGCTCCAGTTTTCTGATCTGTAAGATGCAAATGATAATGCCTTAGTTTCCTCCATCTCGGGTAGCATTTCTGGTGGTTTGTGTGGCAGTGGCCTGCTGGTCGCTTTTGTGTCTTGTGGAAAACAAGTCTGATCAAAGCCTGGGTCAGGCTGAGCTGAAGGGAGCTCTTAGCGCCTTCCCTGCTCTGGTTCCGTGACGGCTATGGCCAGCTAACATGCCGTTTGGGTTCTGTGAGTCTCTCGTATGCTGCTTCTCAGATTTTCGTGGGTGGAGTTTGGAAAGTGCAGCTGTAGAGTAACGAAGCAGCACACTCACTCAGTGTGTTCTGCACACCCGTCAGTTGCCTCACGCCTCGGGCGGCGTCTTGTGCGTCACGCTGACACCGTGGGGCATCCGGGTCTGCAGCTTCCAAAGGCAGCACTACGTGGGGTAAGAAGATGAAAGCCGTCACGAGTGGGTGAATGTAGAGAGCGCTGTTTCCGCTCCCTGGGACCTGCCGTGCTTTCTGCAGAGCTGGCTCCAAAGACGAGGGCGGAGCCAGGTGGGCAGTGAGGCCAGGAGGCTCCTGCCTGCCGTTTCAGATGAGCAGCCCTGTCGCTCGAGTTTGAAACAAGGCGTCTTGCGTGCTTTCAGAAGCTGGGGAGAGGACTCTGAGACCCAGTCAGCGGTGTAACCTATGTGGTTGTTGGATTACTTTGTCCCACATGGGAATGGCACTGGATCGATCCAGGACGGGCAGGAGGGCGGAGGGCCAGGCAGGATGCTGGCGTGGCAGGTGCCGCCTTCGGCTGAAGGTCAGCTCCGGAACGGGGGCCCACTAGTAAGTGCTCACGTTCCGTTCCTGCATCTGTAAAGCAGGATGGCCTGCAGCAGGTCATCCATGTCCTCGCTCAGTTGACGCAAATCTTAACTCAGAAGGAGGACTATGAGAGGTCTCCAGAACGTGATGGAGAATGCACATTGTGACCAGCTGAGTGTGGCTGTCAGAAATGTTTTGCACCAAGATGAGCCCACCTTTCCCTTGCGTTTTCCCGTGAACTTCTGGAGGCATGCGCCTAAGAGCAAGCGCAGGGTGGGCAGTATCGGCATTTTGGGGCCGAGTGCTTCGTTGTGCGGACCATTGGTGTGCATCGTAGGGCGCTCACTCACCGCTACCTGCAGCCCCGGGCCTCAGCCATCCACCTCAGTGACCACCGTGCTCTCCCCATGGGGCTGCTGCACAGATGGGCGGTCAGAGCAGCTGCGGGCTTTGTCAACCGCGTGCTGTCTGTCTCAGTGTGTTCAGGTCGCTCAGTGTGTTCGCCAGCCGTCACAGACGTTCATCACATCTGTCGATCACCACCAGAACTCTCGGGGACAGCTTGACTCCCCATCCTGCAGACGGGCTCATCACAGCCGACTGTCGCCTCGCCCCCACCCTGTGTCGGTCTCCCTCATTGTCGTCCCACGATGGTCCTTTCACGTCGGCTGGAATCGGCCCCAGGCTGGGAGTCCTCCCAGCACTCGCTGTGCTCCTTGGACCCCTTGTTTCCTGGGGACGAGCAGTGTGAGACTGGGGTCTGCTTAGACGCTGTTTGAGAGCTTCATCAGTGGTGCTGTGTTCCGAGCCCACTGTGTTCCGAGCCCACTGGGAGGCACGGGGTCTGCTTGCCTGTCTTTCTGACAGTGGCGCAGGTAGGGGATTCAGGTGCTCAGTCTGATTCCAAACCCCTCCCACGGCTAAGACCCCAGTGCTACGGGGGGCTTCAGGACGGCGGTCTCTCCGGCTCTAGGTTCATCCTGTGTGTGGTGTGCAGTTCTTTGGCAGTCGTGGCAAGGGGGTGGCTGGACTCCCCTGTGTGACAGTGAACCGCGCTCTGCACCTCCCATCCAGAACAAGTGGTTTTTGGTTCTGCGTCTGCGTGTGTGTAACCTTTGACTGTGCTTTCCATGTAGTGGGTGTGTCTCACCGCCCTGCGGCGATTTTCCCTGAGAGCCCCCATTGTCTCTTGGAGACCTTCGAGGGGTTCCTCAGCTCTGAGGCTGTGGCCCCCCCTGCTTCCTGGCACAGCAAGACCCCTCAGGCTGCTTCTTTGCAGTTCCTGCGCCAGTCACTTCCCCAGACGCTTGGTTTGTGTGGTGGGAAATGCATCTGCAAATGGGGATCTGAGCCAGGGGGAGGGGCAGGGGTGCTGGCCCCCGTGTTTCCAGGCCTTTCCATAGCCACAGCAGGAAATAGGCCGAGGGGCGGGAACATGAGGACTTAACTCCCAAAATTTCCAATTTAACCCTGGCATAGCAAGAATCCTACCTGGCTTCTTTGATCTTATACCTGGGTCTGTTTGCATTTGAAAATTAGTAAGTTAGTTTCTTTTAAGATTTATTTATTTGAAAGCCAGAGTTACACAGAGAGAGCAGGAGAGGCAAAGAGAGAGAGAGAGGTCTTCCATCAGCTGGTTCACTCCCCAGTTGGCCACAGAAGCTGGAGCTGCACTGATCTGAAGATAGGAGCCGCCAGGAGCTTCTTCCGGGTCTCCCACACGGGTGCAGGGGTCCAAGGACCTGGGCCATCTTCCACTGCTTTCCCAGGCCATAGCAGAGAGCTGGATCGGAAGTGGAGTAGCTGTGACTTGAACCAGCACCCATATGGGATGCTGGCACTGCAGGCAGTGGCTTTTCTGGCTACATCACAGCACCAGCTACACCATAGCACTGGCCCCACACATTAGTTTCTACTGACAGTGGGTATAAATACTTATGTGCTTTGTCCTCCTGTGCATATGCACTTATTAGACCATATACATGTACCCCTGACACCACTGATAGCAAGGCTGGTGAACAGAGCTTAGGATTCCTGCTTGTTTATTTGAAAGGCAGAGAGCGACAGAGAGAATAAGACAGGCAGACATCTTTCATCTGCTGGCTCCCTCCCCAGATGTTTTCAACGGTTGGGGCTGGTCCAGGCCCAAACCAGGAGCCTGGAAGTCCATTAGCGCCTCCCACCTGGGTGCAGGGGTCCTCACCTGCTGTCTCCCAGGTGCACATCAGCAGGAAGCTGGGTGGCTTCAAGTGGGGACTTGAACTTGGACCCTCCAGTATGGATGCAGGTGAACCAGGGAGGCTGTAACCCCTGTGCCACCACGCCCACTCCTGCCTTAAGATTGTTCTTCTTCCTGTGCTCTATTCTCATTGTTTGAGAATGGGTTTTCAGTTCTCTTGTAATAATTCCGCTCAGTTACAGCCGTTCCACCAGCCTTGAGTTCTGTTCCACTTTCTGTTAGCTTTTTGCAGTACCCGTGTGGAAGTGCTTGTATCCAGACTCCCCGGTAAACAGCCTGAGGCCACGCCCACACTCAGCTGAAGCCCAGCGGGCTCTAGGTCACGACAGCCTACCCTTGTAGAGCCAGCTCTTCCTGCTCTGGGTTCTGGAGACTCACTGGATTTCAATGCTGGGGACAGAGGTGCGGCTTTGCTGAGACCCCTCTCCTATCCTGACCGCAGCCCCTTCAGCTCCAGTTCACAGGAAGGGGGGACGAGGCAGTGGGCGCGGGAACACGGCGCCGGGAGGAGCCCGGGTCCTGATTGTGGCTGCGTGTGCACCTGGGCTGTTCTCCTGACGCTTTTGAACAATGAGGGAAGATGGCGTCAGAAGCAGGTGCTAAATAAGCAACACAGGATACGGGGTGGGCACCTCTCAGGCAGGAGGAGGCAGCGCTCTTCCACTGAGCCTCTCCTCCGTGCCCTGGGCTTTGCTTGTAGCAGCTTGACAGGTGTTTGTGTCGACCCTGTGACCAGCACAAGCCGGGAACTGGTGAGCAGGGAGGGGAGGAAGTGGATGCCCACGTCACCGAGCAGGAAGTGGTGCAGGCCGGCATCTGGCCAAGTGCTCGTGGGACTCTTGGTAGGAAGCCCTTCCGAGGGGTGGCAAGGCCAGATGCCAAGGACAGACCCACTGCCCAGGGGACTCACCGGCATCGTGGACACAACCGCAGGAGGGGGCTCTCATGAAACACGGGGTTGAGGACACGCGTGGCCTGCCTGTTGGTGGGAGGTATGGAAGAAGGGTGCTCGGTCCAAGTGGCAGCACTGCGGGTGGCTTAAGTGGTGCTAACTGCCAAGATCATGTTGGCAGGAGTTTCCAGGATCTTTCTTGAGATTTTTGCTCAATGTTGTGAACAAAGATTTTTGATTGCAGTGGGGATGTTTGTGCTAACTGGGAAACACCAATCTCTCTCCTCCCCACAACCCAGAAAGTGATGCGGCCCTGTTTTCATCCTAGCTGAAGTCAGCGAGCTGTCCTTGCAGGTGAACGTGCGTCTCAGCCCAGGGGGGAAAGCACGTTTCCACGGTGAGCTCCTTGGTGGGAGACTGTGGCCCGGCCCCGGCCAGCGCGGGATTCTGTGTAGAAGCAGCCAGCTTGGTCCTCACTCCCGGTCTGACCCGGGGAGCATAGCCCTCAGCGTAGTGTTAAATTGCCACCCAGCTGAAGGTGGAACGTGTGTAACACGTGTGCTGACCCCTCACTGTAACTGAACATGGGACACATGCAACACACATGACCTCCTCACTGTGACTGAACGTGGGATGCATGTACACACATGACCTCACTGTAACTGAACATGGAACACATGTACCACACATGACCTCACTGTAACTGAACATGGAACACATGTACCACACATGACCTCCTCACTGTAACTGAACGTGGGATGCATGTACACATATGACCTCCTCACTGTAACTGAATGTGGGACGCATGTACACACATGACCTCCTCACTGTAACTGAACTTGGAACACATGTAACAACATGATCTCCTCACTGTAACTGAACGTGGGATGCATGTACACATATGATCTCCTCACTGTATCTGAACATGGAACACATGTAACACACATGACCTCACTGTAACTGAATGTGGAACGCGTGTAGCACATGTAACCTCATGGTAACTGAGCGTGGGGACACGTGTAACACATGTAACACATGTGACAACATAGTGGGCATGCGTCCATCACCTTCCAGGAATTCCTCTGAAGTTGGAGGAATCTGTAACCTCCTAGACAGCAAGCCCTGGCACACCTGCACACCCTGGCTGGTTTTGGTAACAAGATCACGTTGGCTCCTTGACGTGGCCAAACCAAAGTGGTCCCCTGCCTGCAGCCCTCCTCCCTGCCTGTGTTTCCGCTGGCACATGTGCTGGATGAGAACCTCAGCTTTTCTGCCCAGTTCCAGTCGCTTTAGAGCCCCCGGTGTCTGCCACGCACGGAACGGTGGTCTCCTGTGTCCGCCAGACGCTGGCGAGTGGCGTTCCCGTCACGCACGAGGAGCGCAGGTGCGGGAAGTGCCTGAGAGCCTCTGGCGCTGCAGGGTCCCGTCCTTGGGCGGAAGCCCAGAGCCCCTCTCTGAGGCTGTGAAACCTCCCAGGCCTGGTCGAAGGCGGTCGGGAGAGTGCCCGTCTCTGTCTCGGCGGCAGGAAGCGGCGGGTGTTTTCACAGGGCGGCCCTGCAGTGGCTTCGCTTTGTAGCAGTGAGAGTCTGGGAGCAGGTCACGCTGTGCGGCAGGCAGGGTGCGGGGGAAGCCTGCCTCTGTCCGCCTCGGATGCCATTTGTTCTGACTGCGAGTTCATGCAGGCGGGAGTGGGCAAGTGTGCTCCTCCTGGCACACTGATTTTATGTGATGATGGGAAATCGTCTCCTGAGCAGATGACCAGCTGTTTCAGATTATTCAGTGAATTACAGTAATTTCAGTAATTAGGAAGAAAATACTCTGGCGAAATCTCTAAATGGCTGATGCCCTCTGACCTTGCAGGAAGGCTGCTTCTCCCATCTGCAGATAACCCGGAGGGTGATTAGCTCAGCCCAATTAATGCAGTCATTTCTGAAGCGGTTGCTAGGACAGCTCATTACTGAGACTGTGAAAGGACGGTGATTTCCCGTCCCGCTTTCCCATCAAAGTCGAGAGCGAGTGTGGTGGAGGACGTGTTGTCCCTGGGGCTGCTGGGCTGGGGTGGGATTGGCCCCAGCCCCAGACTCCAACCAGAGCTGTCTGGGGAGGCTTCCCACACGCAGCTCGTGTGTGTGAGGGGTGAGACTGTTGAGTTCAACTTCACAGAGAGGCCCTCAACACTTGTATCTTTTAATTTCACCGTTTGGCCTTGACCAGCTCTCGCTTCACACAGCAGCAGTCGTCTGTCATGGGCCTGCATTTCTGTGTCTCCTGCTTCTGTTGAAGAAGCCTTGCTAGGGACTCAGTTTGTTCTTTGTGCTCTACGCTGAGACACGTGGGCCCTCTGCCGTTGGAAGCTGTGAGTTCATGCGGCTGCTGGGTGCTCTCACCTCTGAGTGCACCAGCATCAGAAGCAGGTGCAGTGGCCTTCAGTTCTGCCCTGTGTCGTCTCCCCGGGGCATGAGGCCACGGCTGCAGCTGTGGGCGTCCACGTTCAGATTCTCCAGCTGGATGGAGGCTGATGGATGGGACCCTCACAGCAACACCGCAATTTACACTCCGCCAGCACGGCTCTCATTTGTGCCTTTCCAATAGAAGGCTGCTTGGAGAGGCAGGAGGCACGTGGACGTGCTGCCTTGGAGGTAAAGCCACCACTCGGGGGTTTCAGGTGGACCCACCTGTGACCACAGTGGCTGACCATCCCCAGGTACCCAGGGCAAAGCCGTTCCAGTTCCTCCCTGGGGCTCTGTGTTTGCTGCTTTCATTTTTCCTGACCCATGGAGGTCATGCCTGCCCTGCAGAGTATTCATGGCACACGGGGATGCCTGGCCACAGAAGCCACCTGCTGCCCGGCCCAGTCGTCCTGCCGACTCTGGGTTGTGGCAGGTGCACAGATTAACAGCGAGCCGTCTGGTGGTGCAGTTTCTGCAGCGGTCATCAGGAAGTGTTGAAGGTGCACGGAAGCCACTGCGTTGCTCTTGAGGGGGCCTGACTGAGAGTTCTGATCAGATGTTTGCTACAAAGCCGTTTCATAAAGCACTACTCGTGAGTGATTTCTCCAGATTGTTCTGCTAAGATCTCTGGCCCAGAACTCCTGCAATAAATGATAGCGCTTACTGTCAGACCTCTGCAAAGTAGATGCTATTGTTCCCCTCTTGTCTGTGGGTAGACTGAGGCTGGCATGAATTCAGGAAAATTCCCTGAGCCGGAATCGCCCCATCTCCCAGGAGACTCAGATGAGGCCCGCCCGCCTTCAGAGCCAAGCGCTGCTCCCGGGCCTCCCTCAGCTCTCAGGTCATGAGCTGCGGACGAATAGGAGGAGGACTGATCCACCTTCTCACGCCCCGGCACGCCAGAGTGTGCGTCCGTGAGCCCCACAGGTGCTCTGTGGGAGCTGACGTCGTGTGCAGGCTGGTGCAGCGTGCTCCCTCCCACCCCATACTCTCCTGTTGGACCCCTGGCTGTGCACTGGTCTCCGGGATGAGCCTGGGAGTGGGAAGTCCGAGGCTGCAAACAGGCCCTTGCTTGGACAGGGAATGGCATGTCCTCAGCAAGCTGAGCTGGTTCTCTCTGCTCTGTGGGGCTCCTTGATGTTCTGACACACGGCACCTGCCTGTTGGTGAATGTGGGGAACGTCTGTTGTATATGGGCATCCCGCAAGGCTTTCTGTCAGGGCTCCAGGTTAGCCCAGGGCTCTGGGTTAGCCCAGGATGCCCCCCAGCTTACTGTGGGGGATTCTCAGGAGACTTGCACTAAGGTGACTGTGAACATCCAGCACATTTTAAGACAGTGGCCATCTTAAATATCTGTCGTGAGCTTCTCAGAGCTCGATCACAAATGGAAATGGGAAATGCAGGCAGCGTACTCAGAAGCAAGCTGAAGGCGGCAGCTGACTCAAAGGCAGGACTGCAGTCAGCAAGGGTTGATGGAAGCCGTTGTCCCCGCTGAAGGGCACAGACCACATCGAACGCTTCCCCGTGCCTCCCCCACCCGACGGGAAGACACAGGTCTCCAGCCTGGATGACTCTCAGCTCGGGATTAAAAGGACGCTTGCTCATTACAAAGATCAGAAGCCGTTTTTGAAGCAAACATTCTTCTCCCGAGGTCAAGTAGCCCTAAAGAGTGATTTTGTGAATGATCCTGTAAGAACTGCAAACAATTCACTGTTTCACTGAGGATGAATGCCAATTGCATAAGAAAATGTTGTGGGGAGCCACTGCACGGCGCCCTAAAGATGGCGCCGGCTCCTTTCCCCCGGAAGGACTGGCGAGAAACAAACATCTCCTAATAAGGAGATGTTTGAGCTCCCTTCCGGCTTCCGCGTTGCTGTACCAATCAATGCTTGCCACTTGGCCGCTTTTGATTGGTGCGCGGATGGCTATAAGAGGGAGGGGAGAAAAAAGGGCGCGAGATTCAAAGTCTGAAAGAGGTTCCTGAATAAACTGCTGGAAGAAGAGTTCGGGTCGTGTCTTCCTTGCTGGTCGAGGGACGCGACAACTGGTGGCCCGTACGGGGAACATCTCGAACGCGAACTCAGAACTTCCTGCAGTCAGGGCAGCGCTGGTAAGTCCCCCGGGAAAATAAGGTGGGGATCCGCGATAAGAGCGGGCAGTCCTGCGATAAAAGCGGGAGGGTAGTTCTGCGATTAAAGCAGAGGAAGTTCTGCGACAAAAGCAGAAGGAGCTCTGACCCGTGGCCAGGGAAGGAGCGCAATTTTTTGACAATGGGTAATTCACAGTCCCATGAAATTTTTCTGGCGCTGAATGCGCTGCTTCGGGAAAACGGTTTGAAACTTAAGCCTAGTACGTTGCATAGGTTTTTACGTAACTGCGATACCATTGCACCCTGGTATGGGGTTTCGGGAAGCCTTACTATCCCTTCATGGGACAAACTAGGCAGGGATTTGGATTTTGCATTTGAACAGGGTAATCTTGAAGGGGGAGTGAGACCAATATGGAAGTTAGTGCGAGCATGCCTCGAGGATGAGCAGTGTAGTGAAGCTATTCTGAGCGGTCAAGCTGCCTTGGAGGAGCTTCAGGAAGAGCGCTCTGAGAGAGCTGCCAGTGAAAAAGGGAAAACTTTGAAGGAGAGTCGGAAAAGAACTAGGAAAAAACTGTACCCCGATCTTTCCGAGTTGCGCAGCCCCTCCTCAGTAAGTAGTACTAGTGCAGAAAGTAGCTCAGAAAGCAGCAGTGAGTCTGAAGAGTGTGGCGATAACAAAGAGTCTGATATAAAGCAAGTACGGGAATTAAATCGGCAAATGAGGAAATTGCAATTAAAAGGAAAAAAGGAACTTAAGCATGGTACTTTCAAGGGGAACTTAGGGGAGGAGCCTGAAGCCTCTCCTCCTCAGTATGAGCCTGTATCCGCGCAAGAAAGAGGGCGGACTTTCTGTCCGGGAGTCTGGAAACAGGTTGGTGCGGAGTTGTTAAGTGCCTATCCTGTCTTCCAAGATCCGCAAGGGCAGAGGTACGAGGAACCCCTCGACATAAAGATAATCAAATCACTAGCGGAGTCAGTAAGAGCCTATGGCATCAGCGGCTCGTTCACGCTGGCTCAAGTAGAAAATCTTCAAAGATACTGCATGACTCCAAATGACTGGAGCGGGTTGGCTCGTGCCGCATTGTCACCAGGACAATACTTAGACTTCAGAGCTTTCCTGATTGACTTTGCCAATGAACAAGCGGCAGAAAATGCAGCGGCAGGGAATCAGCATTGGGACAGAGATATGCTGCTAGGCATAGGGAGATTCGCTAACCAGCAGACAGGTTACCCACATGCAGTGTATGAACAAGTTAACAAGATAGCCATCAAGGCTTGGAAGTCTATACCCAACAGAGGAGAGGTAAGTGGGAATTTGACAAAGATTACACAGGGACCCACCGAGCCGTTTTCAGACTTTGCAGCGCGCATGGTGGAAGCTGCGGGTAGGATTTTTGGAGATCCAGATCGCGCCATGCCGCTGATAGAACAGTTGGTTTTTGAGCAGTGCACTAAGGAATGCAGAGCCGCTATAACACCATGGAAGAGCAAAGGGCTTCAGGTATGGATAAAACAATGCAGGGAAATAGGAGGGCCGCTATCCAACACTGGCCTTGCTGCAGCAGTCCTTCAAATCACGAAGGGCAATAGGGGATCAGGGAACGCTGGAGCATGTTTCAGCTGTGGAAAAATGGGACATATGAAGCGGCAATGTCCGCAAAGGGGAAGAGGCAAAGAACAAAGACAGGAAGGACCAGGAATTTGTCCAAAATGCAGGAAGGGAAAGCACTGGGCCAACGAATGCCGCTCGGTAAAGGACATTGACGGCAACGTCCTTGTTTCTGGCAATGGTGGGGCGCGTCCAAAAAACGGGCAGCGGGGCCCTCGTCCCCAGGGCCCGCAAATATATGGGGCATTCGAGAGTCAGCATCAGGGCGCCCATCAGGACCAGCAGCAGGGGAGGCAAAGTCAGTGGCCCAGCTTCAGACATCCCAGAGACCACGGAGAGCCACTGCAGGCTCCGCAGGCCTGGACCTCTGTGCCACCACCAGACTCATACTGACACCAAAAATGGGAGTGCAAGCCATTGAGTCAGACTTTCAGGGACCCCTAGAGGAAGGGACAGTGGGATTGTTGTTGGGACGTTCATCCTCTACCTTGAAAGGTCTCATAATTCATCCAGGAGTCATAGATTCGGATTATACTGGCATGGTGAAAATCATGGTTGAGTCCCCTAGAGGTATAACAGCTATTAATCCAGGAGACAGGATTGCACAACTTGTAATCCTTCCTAGCAAGCATTTGCAGTTCAGTGCATCAAAGAAACAACGAGGAAGTGAAGGCTTTGGGTCCACAGGCATAGATTGTACCTTCTTGTCTTTAGAACTAGACCAGAGACCAACCTTAAAGATAAAAATAAATGGAAAGGACATTCTCGGCCTACTAGACACAGGTGCAGACCGTAGTATCATCGCCTCCAAGGATTGGCCTCCAAAGTGGCCTAAGCAGGCATCCTCACAATCCCTTCGGGGACTGGGATATTCAGAAACTCCTGAGATGAGCGCAGTAATGCTGCGCTGGGAGGATGCAGAGGGACATTCAGGCACGGTGCAACCTTATGTTTTGGATTTACCTATCTCTTTATGGGGCCGAGACCTTTTGAAAGACATGAACTATAAATTAAGTAATGAATACTCCCGTGTTTCTCAAAAATTGATGAAGGATATGGGACACCATCCGAATTATGGAATAGGAAAATTCTTACAAGGAAGAAATGAGCCCACTGAAGTAGTGCAGAGGCCTTCTCGCCAAGGGCTGGGTTTTTCATAGGGGCCGCTGAGGAAGGTATTCCCATTACTTGGAAGCACGAGGACCCAGTGTGGGTTCCTCAGTGGCCTCTGTCCTCAGACAAATTGGTCGCAGCGCAGCAATTGATTCAAGAACAATTGAATTTAGGACACATTAGACCCTCTGTATCGCCTTGGAATACTCCTATTTTTGTAATAAAAAAGAAATCCGGGAAGTGGCGGTTGCTACATGACTTGAGAGTTATTAATATGCAGATGCAGGTCATGGGGCCGGTGCAACGTGGGCTGCCTCTTCTATCTGCACTTCCACAGGGATGGCCCATAATAATAATAGATATTAAAGACTGTTTCTTCTCCATACCCCTACATACAAAGGATTGTGAAAGGTTTGCCTTTACCTTGCCGGCGTGCAATCATGAGCAGCCTGACCAGAGGTATGAATGGGTTGTGCTTCCACAGGGCATGGCTAACAGCCCCACAATGTGTCAGCTATTCGTGGGTCAAGCGATTGGGCCTTTACGTAAGAGATTTTCTTCCCTAAAATGCATCCATTACATGGATGACATCCTCTTAGCAGCAAAAGACGAATTCGTATTAGATGATGGCTTTGCATATTTGATTCAGTTGTTAGAAAGTAAGAAGTTATTTATTGCCCCTGAAAAGGTTCAAAAAGGAAGCATTGCAACTTATCTGGGATCCTGCATAACTAGTACTCAAATTGTTCCTCAAAAGGTGGAATTGCGCAAAGATAGTTTAAAGACTTTAAATGATTTTCAGAGATTATTAGGAGATATAAATTGGGTTAGGGGTTATTTGAATCTTCCCAATTATGAACTTAAGCCACTTTATGTCATTTTGCGTGGTGATTCGGCATTGGACTCACCGCGGTGCTTAACTCCGGAGGCCAGGGAGGCCCTAGAGAAGGTAGAAAAGAAATTACAGGAGGCATTCTTATGCAGAATGAATGAAAATCTGCCATTGTCATTATGCATTCTCCCAACGCTTAGCCAACCTACAGGGCTAGTATGGCAGGAAGGTCCGCTTTTATGGATACATCCAAGGAGCTCTCCAGCCAAGTCTATTGAGTATTATCCGGCAGCGGTGGCAAAGCTAGCACTGGAGGGTTTGCAACAATGTTTACAATATTTTGGAAAATTGCCGTGTGAAGTGATTGTTCCTTATGATGCCAAACAAGTCAACGTCCTATGTGCTCTTTTAGATGATTGGGCAGTGTTTCGCTGTGGGTTCCCAGGCTTTATAGACAATCATTTACCAAAAAGTCCATTGTTACAATTCTTTAAAGAACATCCAGTAGTATTTCCAAAAATTACAGCCACTGAGCCATTACTAGGTGCTCCAAATATATTTACGGATGGGTCAAAAACAGGCTGTGGGGTTTATATGGTAGAGGGTAATGACCCGGTATTTCATCAGTTTCAGCCAGGCTCACCTCAAGTTGTGGAGTTAAAAATAGTTATTGAGGTCCTTAAGCAGTGCTCTTTTGCCTTTAATTTGTTGTCAGATTCCTTATATGTGGTGAACGCATTAAAGATATTGGAAACCGCAGGGCCGATTAAACCTTCTAGCCCAATTGCATCCCTATTACATATAGCCCAGCAGTTGCTTTGGTCACGGAAAAATCCCTTTTTTGCTCAGCACATTAGAGCCCACACAGGCATGCCTGGTCCTTTATGTGAAGGCAATGCGCGAGTAGATCTGTGTACTAGACAGGAATTCATCTTTTTTACCACTTCCGCAGAGGCTGCTAAAGCTTTCCATCAATCTTTTCATGTCAACGCGCGCGCTTTGCAGCAGAAATTTCATCTTTCCCGCGCAGATGCCAGACAGATTGTACTTGATTGCGCTGACTGTGCTGTTACTCGTGCACAACCTAGTGTTGGCGTAAACCCTAGAGGGTTACTGCCTGGGAGAGTATGGCAGATGGATGTGACCCATGTATCGGAATTTGGGAAATTGAAATATGTTCATGTCTCAGTGGACACGTGCTCAGGCATTATGTATGCCTCTCCCCTCAGTGGTGAATCTACACGTCAGGTGATTGCTCATTGTCTGGATGCATGGGCCGCCTGGGGGAAACCCCAGGTGCTAAAAACTGATAATGGCCCGGCCTATACATCTCAAACCTTTACCACCTTTTGCCAAAAAATGGAGGTTCAACTTGTCCATGGATTGCCATACAATCCTCAGGGCCAGGGCATAATTGAGCGAGCACACCGCACACTGAAAGAATATCTTTTAAAACAAAAAGGGGGAGTTGGCTATAGCCGCACCCCGAGAGAGAGAATTGCCTTAGTCTTATTTACAATTAATTTTTTAAATTTGGATGTGCATGGGCACTCAGCCGCGGACAGGCATCAGCAACAAGGAAACCCAAGTAGAGGGTTGGTAAAATGGAAAGATCTCTTGACGGGCCAGTGGCGTGGCCCTGATCCCGTGCTGGCATGGGCACGAGGTGCTGTTTGTGTTTTTCCACAGGATCAACATGACCCGGTGTGGGTTCCGGAGCGAGCGGTCAGGCGGGTCTGCCACGAGGAGAATCCTGCTGTTGCTTTTGATACTTCTGCCTCAAATGCAGCGGACACTGGCGGAGCAGAGATGGGGGATTCTATCAGTATTCCCAAAGCCGATGCCGAATTGGTCCGCGGAATTTGACTACACCTTGGAGCAACTGCGCCTTGCCGTGGTCACCATCAACTCCACGCGTGTGGATGTCTCCTTCACATCTGGATTGTCATCCCAGATCCAGCTGTCTCCAGCCTGAAGGAGTGGGTGGGACTTGGAGCTTTGACGGGGTTGCTGTTACTTGTTGTGTTATTTTGCCTGTGGTGTTTGTGCAGGATGAGGACAGCTCATTGGCGGGAATTGGCCATGATAGCTCAAGCCTTTTATGCCCTTGAGGCTGGACAACTGCCGCAAGCATGGCTGGCCTTCCTTGAATGCTAGGCATGGGTGCAGGGTGCGAGGCAAAGCACTGCAGAGAGAACGAGCCATTACGTTCTCTGGAAGGCAAGTCTGTCTGCATGTGGGTTGGCATCCCAGATCCCACCCCCGCGAAAAGGATGCTGTTCCAGGTGGATGCCTGGCAGTGGGGGACAGACCCCTACCTTCTCCTGTAATCCTTAGATGCCTAGTTCTAAAACAAAAAGGGGGAACTGTGGGGAGCCACTGCACGGCGCCCTAAAGATGGCGCCGGCTCCTTTCCCCCGGAAGGACTGGCGAGAAACAAACATCTCCTAATAAGGAGATGGCTGAGCTCCCTTCCGGCTTCCGCGTTGCTGTACCAATCAATGCTTGCCACTTGGCCGCTTTTGATTGGTGCGCGGATGGCTATAAGAGGGAGGGGAGAAAAAAGGGCGCGAGATTCAAAGTCTGAAAGAGGTTCCTGAATAAACTGCTGGAAGAAGAGTTCGGGTCGTGTCTTCCTTGCTGGTCGAGGGACGCGACAAAATGTTAGTTTTGATTTTTGATTTTCTCACTCATCATGCTGGAGACAGTTTTTTTTTTTTAAAGATTTATTTATTTGCAGGGCGGAGTGACAAGGAGGGACAGATAGAGAAATTGAGCTTCTGTCTGCCGGTTCACTTCCCAAATGAACACAGGCGCCTGGACGGGCCGGACCACGCTGGGACCCGGGAACTCCGTCTGGGTCTCCCACATGAGTGGTGGGGCCGTCATTTGCTGTTTTTCCAGGATCGTTAGCAGGGAGCTGGCTCAGAAGTGTGTCAGCAGGACTGAAACTGGTGCTCTGACGTGGGTGCTGGCATCTCAGGTGGGTTAACCCTCTGTGCCACGACACCAGCCCCGGGAGAGTTTCAGAAGGTCAGTGTTTCTCTGAGTTCAGATTTGGTATCTGACTATACTCCTGTGGCTTCAGCAAAATGCACCCAGACAAGGGAGGCTTGGGGCTGGCTGATCCCCTTGGCGCTCGGAGCCACCACAGTCCCTCCTAGCCCAGTCCCCTGGAGTCCTGCAGCCTCCCTGCTGGACAGCCAGCTTCCATGGCCTCTGCTGCCATCAGTCCTCAACAGGGTGGCAGGAGTATCGGAGTAAAACCGCGATAAGATCCCATCTCCTCAGGGAGCAAGGTCCTCGGGAGGGCTGGGGCCCCTCGAAGACAAGGGCCAGAGCTCCCCCACCCATGCTTCCAGGGTCCCAGAAGGCACTGTGTCTTCAGGTCGCGAGCCCTTCCCTTGCCCTTCCTCTGGCAGAATGATGGTTGTTTGTGGCCGGTTTGGGCGCCATCCTTGTCAGTTTCCTTGTGACCATGGCACTCCTGTAAGTGGAGTTTCATGTTGGTCTGTGCTTTCCGTTAGATCATCAGCCCCTGGCCGCAGTCACACTGAGCTTGCTGCTTGGCCTGTAGGGAGCCTGAGGGGTCGGAGGAAGCCTGGTCTGACCCTGCGGGCTCAGTCCTGCCCTCCGTACCCGAGCCCTTGCTGGAGGGCGGCCCTGCCCTCAGCAGGCGTCTGGGATGCTTCGTGTTCTTGAGTCGCCGTGCGGAGCCAGGCCTTTGCAAGCTTCCTGTGACGCCGTCCAGGGGTTGAATGACAACAGTTCGGTGCGAAGAGTTCCCTGGCTCTGTTTGCCCTTCTAGAATGGGGCACCCATTTGTCCCTTAGAATAGAAGTGTGCCAGCGAGCCAGCAGTGTGGTTGGCTTTATAGACTGTGGAGGGCCGAGGAAAGCAGCACAAAACCAAGAAGCAGACAGCTCGTTTCAGCGTTACTTCCCGTCCAAGGCAGGGCAGGGGGCGCAGAGCGAGGCCCAGCTGGAGGGTGAGGATGCGTGTCTGCTCAGCACAAACAGGAGGCTTCAGGAAGCGCGGACAGACTGAGGATTTCCATAGACACACACACATCACCGTCCTTGCTAATGCACATGCAGTAACTCTCAAAGAGCCAGGATAGAAATGGCCCTGGGTTGGGGCTGGCGCTGTGGCACAGAGGGATAAAGCACCAGCCTGTGGTGCTGGCATCCCACTTGGGCACCAGTTCGAGTCCTGGCTGCTCCTCTTCTGATCCAGCTCTCTGCTATGGCCTGGGAGAGCAGTAGAAGACGGCCCAAGTCCTTGGGCCCCTTCACCTGCGTGGGAGACTGGGAAGAAGCTCCTGGCTTCAGATCGGCGCAGCTCTGGCCGTTGCGGTTATTTTGGGAGTGAACCAGTGGAATGGAAGACCTCTCTCTCTCTCTGGCTCTACCTCTGTCTGTAACTCTGTCTTTGAATAAATAAAATGATTATTAAAAGAAAGAAATGGGACCAGATTGGGGAAGAGTAGCTTTGAAAACAGTGGACATAAGTACTGGGAGCAGTGAGAGACATTCTACAGGAAGATGCCTTCCCGGCAGGATCTGTGCCCCGTGGGACACCCTTCCCTGAGTGGAGCAGACCAGGTGTGCTCAGGTACGCAGAGCCGCAAGATGTTGTCCTTCACCTCCTCTCGAGAAGTCGCCCCAGACCCGCTGTGGTGCCTTCCGGGGGCGTGCAAGGCCTGGGCTCGTCTCCTGGGGCTGCCACAGAAAACTGCCGGGGGCTGCGGCTCACACAGCAGCTTCCCTTGTCAAGGCGTGGCTGCTGGGAGTCCAGGACGAGGCCGGCACTGGCCCTTGGTGGCGAGGCTCTTTTCCTCATCTGATGGGCATTGACAGTGTCACTGCAGCGGTCCCCTCACCTGTCCTCTCCTTGTGATGTGTGCATGCAGAAAAACAGGGAGCTCTCGGGGGTTCTTTTTTTTTTAATTTTCATTTTATTTGAAAGGCAGAGAGACAGATACAGATAGAGATTTCCCATCTTTTGTTTCACTCCTCAACTGCCTTCTACAGCTGGGGCTGCACTAGGCTGAAGCCAAGACCGGGACACGCAATCTGGGTCTCACACAGGTGACAGGGACCCAAGTGCTGGAAACCTCACGTGCTGCCTCGCAGTTGCACATCAGCAGGAAGCTGGAATCAGAGCAGAGCAGGGTGTGAACCGGGGCGCTCTGGTGTGGATTGCGGGGTCCCAAGCAGTGGCTTAGCTGCAGATGACTCATTAAAGGACGCAAGTCGTGTGGGATCGGAACCCCTCCCTAAGACCATGTTTAATTACACCAAATGGACACACACTGGAGGTCACAGACGTAATGCATGAGCTGTGAGGGCACATTCGGGCCACGACACACTGCCCTCGAGCCCCACCAGATCCGTTTCTCCCTTTCCAACAGCGTCCACCTCATGGCTAAGTCCAGAGTCTTGTGAAGTGTCACCTGCATTAAGTGGGGTTGAGACTCAAGGTGCAGCCCTTCCTGAGCCAGATCCCTTCTTGCTGAGTCGACCAGGCAAATTAGTGTTTCCAAAATACAGTGATGCGGAGAGGGAGGGAGAGAAGGAATGAGTGACAGGCTCCGGGGAAACGCGAAACCTCATGAGGCAAATCCATTAGCTCCTCAGACTTGTGGTCAGTCCGTGGTGGTTCACCTCTGTGGCAGCATCGCTCCTGTGACCTCACAGGGAAGGCTGTCCTTGGGTCTGATGGGACTGAGTCTTACACCTGCGGAAGGCAATGTGTGTGTGTGTGTACATGCATGTGTATGTTGTGTGTGCACACATGTGTTGTTTGTGTATACATGTATGTGTGGCGTGTGCATATGTGTTGTATGTGCATGTGTTGCATGTTCATGAGTGTGTTTTGGGGGAAGTCTGGTGACTTCTTTGTGTGAGGACATGATGCTTTGGGGTCAAGTCCCACTTTTATGAGTTTGTTTAACTTTAATTGCTTCCTTATTCCAAGTACAGCCAAACTGGGGGGTTAGGGTCTATCGCATGCTCTTCAGGAGGGGACACACTGACCCCAAAAAGGCATCCTGTGGAGGAGAGAGGTGAGCGAAAACCAGTGCGCAGCAGTGACGGGAGTCAGGAGGGGAGGGTTTGATGTGCTTGGACACGCCAGCTAGGACTTGGGTGTGAGATTGTGGGGCTGCCTTCGTGGGAGACCGTGGCTAAGGAGCTTCACTTTTCTGCTAAGAGAGGAGAGAAACAGGCAGAGACTATGGTGGGAGCTGGCACTACTTACCGTCTAGCAAACACAAAACTGAAAATAAAAATATTGCTGGTTTTAATTGTGACTAACGGGTTCATAATGTGCATTTTCATGAACTTTTTTGTAGATCCCCGATATGCATGGATTTAATACTTTTTGTATCAAAGTAAGCTTATCTTTCAATTCCATGTTCCATGAATTTTTGGAAGTCCTCTTGAACATATGGATTCATGAAGATATATGTATGGATGTATTTTTGTTAAAAATATAAGAATGAACAAACAGGTCAACCAGAAGCCTGTATTTTCTGGCTATGAAAGGCCAATTCAGGAGCCCCACTGGTAGGTGGCTCTGTTCCATTCTCCATTGCCTTTAGTACTAACCACTTCCAGTACTTCTGGTCACCTCCCCATATGGTGGTGGTGGAGGTGATGGTGATGGTAGTGGAGGTGGTAGTAGAGGTGGAAATGGTGGAAGCAGAGGTGGTGGAGCTGGAGGAGGCAGCGGTGGTGGGGTGGGGGTGGAGGTGGAGGTGATGGAGGTGCAGTGGAGATGCACATGGTGGAGGTAGAAGAGGTGGAGGTGGTGCAGGAGGTGGAGGTGGAGTAGGGGGAGGTGGTGGTACTCGAGGTGGTGGTGGTGGTAGTGGACGTGATGGAGGTGATGGTGGTGATGGGGGCGGTGGTGGCTAACACTCAGCTTCATGCCACCCTTCCTGCTCATTTCCAGTTATTCCTCCTCCCCCCAGCCCACCTCCAGTAACTGTTAGTTCCCATTGATTGGAATGGGATTTTGGCAGGCAGCAGAAGTTGGCACAGAGGACAGTATGTTGAATCAGGGACACCTGTGCCTGGGGTTTCCAGGACCCCCGTGTCACTATCAAGATCCCCACATGGGGCCGGTGCTGTGGTGCAGCAGGTTAAAGCCCTGGCCTGCTGCGCTGGCATCCTATTTGGGTGCAGGTTTGAGTCCTGGATTCTACGCTTCCCATCCAGCTCTCTGCTGTGGTCTGGGAAAGCAGTAGAAGATGGCCCAAGTCCTTGGACCCCTGCACCCACGTGGGAGACCAGGAAGGAGCTCCTGGCTCCTGGCTTTGGATTGGCCCAGCTCTGGCCGTTGCAGCCATTTGGGGAGTGAACCAGCAGATGGAAGACCTCTCTCTCTGTCTCTGCTTCTCTCTAACTCTACCTTTCAAATAAATAAATAAGGTCCAGGATGTGCGTCATGCCATTTTTTCCACCAGGCTCACAGCTCACTGTTTGGAGTGTGCCCCATCTGTATGTTTAGTGTGGACCCTGGAGGGTGGGCCACTGCCCTTTCTTGGATGGCTGGGACTGCAATGGCAGGTTATTAATGTGCATCCCTGACCTGTGTTTCTGAAACACAGCTGCGGTTCATTTCCCACTGTGTCTGCTTTTTTGTTGTTCATTTAATTCTCTGTGGCTTAGGATGAGTCGTTGCCAAGGAGGAGTTTGATAAAGTTCCTCTAATTAGAAAGTACCTTGCAGGCTCCTGCCCTTTCCCGGGGCTCAGTAAATGGGAAGTTTCTATCAAGCTCACGGGAAGGTTTTGTCATCAGAATTTCAAGCCTGCTGGTGTATTTGTGTAGCGGGTGAATTGTGAGCGCTTGAGAGACCTTCATTGTTTTCAGTCTGTGGCTCTCATATTGTTTCCTGAGCGAGGGGCAAAGAGAAGAATGGGAGGAGAGAGTGGAGGGCGGGAGGCGTGGGGGATGTCAGGGAAGAGGAGAGAGGAAAAAAGGGGGTGGGTCAGAAGGTGAGTGCAGGGAAGAACAAAAACTCTAAAGAGGAGAAAAATCATTTACGTCTAGGGAGGTGGAGCTAAAGGAAGAGCACGGTGGCTTTCAGGTCCGTGAAGTGCCGCGTTCTCCGTCGTAGCGCCTCCAGTCCCTGAAGTCTGGGGCCTGCAGCGACCTGGCTCCCTGAGCGTCCGTGGGATCTGAGGCTGCGCTTGCTCTGTGCTGCTGTGCACTCTTGGTGTGCCCAGCTCCCCTGTACCTGGGCTGAATCACTCTTCACGCTCCCTCCCACTGTCTTGTGCACATGCCGTCAGGGACCATGAGAGGAGCTGTGTAGCAGAACAGACTCTGCTGTGAACCCCTGGCCACTGCACAGGTGTATCCGGTGCCCAGCCGCTGTGGGAACAGGGGCTGCACTGGAGCTGCACAGCAAAGCCCTCTACTCTAGAAGTTCTGAACGAGTGAGGGAGTCACCTTTAGTTTTGTAGAAGGGGCAAGGTAGACATCCCAGAGTTTGTTACTAGTTCATTTTTTTCAATTATAGTAGGAAAAAAATCAAATATAGAGAAAAATGGAAAGGACTGTACAATGCACGCCCTTATGTCCAGCACTTGTCTTCCTCAATGAATATCCACCCTCACTGCCTTTACCATCCACCCCTCCTCCATCCATCTGTTCATCCATCCATCTACCTTCCATCCCCCATCCACCCACCCACCCATCCTCCACCCAATCACCCACCCACCCATCCATCCACCCACCCACTCACCCACCCATCCATCCTCCACCCATCTGTTCATCCATCTACCTTCCATCCCCTATCCACCCACCCACCCACCCACCCATCTATCCTCCACCCAGTCATCCACCCACCCATCCACCCATCCTCCATGCCTCATCTATCTCTCATCCATCCATCCTCCATCCATCTGTTCATCCATCTACCCTCCATCCCCCATCCATCCATCCATCCATCCTCCATCCACCTACCCATCCATCCATCCTCCATCCATCCTCCATGCCTCACCTACCCCTCCTCCATCCATCCACCCATCCTCCATGCCTCCTCTACCACTCCTCCATCCATCCACCCACCCATCCATCCATCCACCCATCCATCCATCCATCCACCCACCCATCCATCCATCCACCCATCCATCCATCCTCCATCCATCCACCCATCCTCCATGCCTCCTCTACCACTCCTCCATCCATCCACCCACCCATCCATCCATCCATCCACCCATCCATCCATCCACCCACCCATCCATCCATCCATCCATCCTCCATCCATTCATCCATCCATCCATCCACCCATCCTCCATGCCTCATCTACCCCTCCTCCATCCACCCATGCAGCCATCCACCCCTCCTCCATCCATCCACCCATCCATCCACCCTCCATCCATCCACCCATCCACCCTCCATGCCTCATCTATGACTCATCCATCCATCCATCCACCCATCCACCCATCCATCCATCCGTCTTCCACCCATCCTCCTCCATGCCTCACCTACCCCTCATCCATCCTCCATCCCTCATGATGAAAGCGCCTTGTTGCTGAGGCATTGCCTGCCCAGACATTGGTCACAGCAGCACACGCCACACGTGTGCTACCACGCAGCTGTTGGGGAAGCCTCGCATCCTAGGGCTTTGTCCTCAGCATTGCTGGAGCTGTCCTGGCTCTCTGTACCTCGGCCAGTTCAGCTTGTCGAGGTTCAAAATTACCTCATGGGGATTTGAGCAGAGTTGCAATGAATTTACAGGTAAATTAGGGAAAATGTTCACTGCATCGGTGCTCTCATTAATTGTATCTGTCTAGTTATCTGTGTCTGCATCTACCATTCTCATCCACATCCACCCTGTCTGTTCCCTCCCCATTCTGTGTCTGTGTCCACATATCCAGCTCTGTACTGAAGCTGTAGAGATGCAGCTGCATTTGTACCAGCTTGTATTTTTATTCAGAAGTGATTGCAATGTTCAAATTACATTTTAAGCATTTAATGCAAAATTCATTCTAATTCCTCATGCTTGTTAAAATAATTGTTTCATAGATTTATTATGTTTTGTGTTTTAATTTTTGTATGGTATATATATATATATTTTTGACAGGCAGAGTGGACAGTGAGAGAGACAGAGAGAAAGGTCTTCCTTTGCCATTGGTTCACCCCACAATGGCCGCTGCGGCTGGCGCACTGCGGCTGGTGTACCACGCTGATCCGAAGCCAGCAGCCAGGTGCTTCTCCTGGTCTCCCATGCAGGTGCAGGGCCCAAGCACTTGGGCCATCCTCCACTGCACTTCCTGGGCCATAGCAGAGAGCTGGCCTGGAAGAGGGGCAACCGGGACAGAATCCGGCGCCCCGACCGGGACTAGAACCTGGTGTGCCGGCGCCGCTAGGCGGAGGATTAGCCTAGTGAGCTGCGGCGCCGGCCTGTATAGTATATTATATTTGCATGCCAATTGTATACCCAGGCATCTTGCAGTTTTTTAAAATACCTTCATTGTTGACTGTCTTGGATATGTCTTATTATTTGAGAATATAGATATATTGTTTTCAAAGACAGTTTGATTTATTTCTGATTCTTTTACTGTGATGGCTGTGATCCCCAGAACCATGTTGCATAGAAGTGGCAAAGATTTGCATCCTGTTCTTGTTTCGTTTCTAAATACAATGATCTGGGGCTGGCTCTGTGGCGCAATGTGTAAAGCCCCGGCCTGCAGTGTCGGCATCCTATATGGGTGCTGGTTCGAGTCCCGACTGCTCAGCTTCTGATCCACCTCTGCTATGGCCTGGGAAAGCAGCAGAAGATGGCCCAAAGGTTTGGTCCCCTGCACCCACGTGGGAGACCTAGAAGAAGCTCCTGGCTGCTGGCTTCAGATCAGCTTAGCTCTGGCCGTTGCAGCCATTTGGAGAGTGAACCAGCAGATGGAAGACCTCTCTCTCTCTCTGGCTCTCCTCTCTCTGTAACCCTGTCTTTAAAATAAACAAACAGTAAACCTTTTAAAAAATACAACGATGTAATATTTTACCATTGGTTATGTTGTCTGCTGTGAAAATCCCTTCATTTCCAGCTTGCTAAGTGAATCTTAATCATGAACAGACATTCTGTTTTAGTATTTTGTGCATCACTTGAAATGATCACAGATTTTTCTTTGTAGATATGGGGCAGTATTAAGGTCTGTTTTTGAAGCTGAGTGTCTTTGTGTTCTTTGCAGAGGTCCTCATGGGCATTATGCGTTTTGGCTTCCTGTGGGAGGTAACTTGTTGGTGTTTTTGTGAAGGAAATGTGTTTATTTGTCCCCAGGGACACTGGCTTCGAATGCTCCCTCTTCTAATTCCGGTATCAAGTGCATCACAACCCAATAATGAATTGGGTGTTTTTCAGCCTTTTTTTTTTTAAATCTCTCTTTTCAGTTTGCATATGAAAGCAGTTCTTTCTTGATTACGCATGTGTGCTTTGTGGGGCATATGTAGACTTCTGAACATTATTTCAATTTTAAATCATTAACTTATTTTGTATGTCTTAATTCATGTTGTTATAAAAATTGGCCATTACTCCCAAGTTTTCGAGCTTATTCACAGTCTGTGGTTTTCACATATCCTCATAGAAATTCAATCCCTGCAGCGTCTCTGGTCTTCCGGTCTTTATCCCTTTCCCAAGTGCGAGGGGAGCCCCGAGGCCCCGCTGTCTCTGGGCCCTCCCTGCAGTGACCGCTTGGCAGGTGGAGAAGGAGCAGCAGCAGGGCCAGGCTGACCGCCCCAGGTCCTCGCGTGGGAGGACCTGAGAGGAAGCCTCAGCCCCACATCCGCTCCTCCTTGCTGGCTTCTCTTTCAGGGACCCCCTCCCTGTGTGCTTTCTCCTTTGTGGTCCCCACGTTTGAACGCTGCCTCCTTCCCCTCTCCATGAGCATGTGTTGAACGTGCCTGGAGCTTGATAAAGGGCCTGGCTCGCTCAGGCTCCTGAGTCTGAAATAGTTCGTTCCTTTGCTCAGCACTGATGACGTCACCTCTGAGCAAAGGGCACTGCAGACGGGCGCTGTCCGAGGGGCGCTACTCTTGGATGCACTCCACGGAGCCTTCTCGGATTCTCCGGGCATTGATGAGCCTCCCTTTGCATTGATGGTGCTGTGAGAGTGAAACGTCTGGGCCGGTAGCAGGGGTGCTGGCTGTGTGATGAGACGGATCAGTCTGGTCAGGCACATCTCCTACTGAGCTCTCCTGGACAGTGAAGTTAGGAGGGAAGAATTGGTCTGGGCCGGATGGGCAGAAGCCCCCGAGGTGGGAAGCAAGGGTCTCGTGCAGGCCCTCAGTACCGCCTGTGTTGGCCGCTGCTGCCCCTGAAGCCCCGATAGTGGTCTGCTTCCTCTGTACTGAGTGAAGATAACACGCAGCCGTGAGTGCCCACGCGGGATTTTCCCATGTAATCTGATAGTCGGAATTACTGTTTCGTAAGTAAGCTCGGGTGTGCCCAGCTCTTTGTTTTAGTTGTTTATTTCAGTGTCCGTCTTCCCAACTAGAGTCTAAGTTCCGTGAGGCAAAAAGAGGGTCTTCCTGACCCCGCGCTGTCCCACGGCAGGTGCACAGGAAGCACTTGGGCCCCGTGAAGTGAATGAGTGAGCGGAGGTCCCCCCTCAGGGCCTGTCCTCTGGTCCTCTGTGTGGCCCGCAGCACTGTGCGCCGTGCGTGGCCCCCGTGAGCCTCATGCTGGCCTTAAGCTCCATCAGGCGCGGGGACTCAACCGCACTGTGCACATTCCTGGTTGAATTCTCCTGTCTCCTTGCTTTTCTTCCTCTTTCTTCACACAGGCCTGCCACATGCAAATGAGCTGCCTGTCATTGAGGAGGGAGGGCGGGCTCAGGGACGTTGGTGGGAGCTTCCCTCCTCCGGGAGACCCCAGAGCTGGAAGGGAGGTGAGTTCTCCTCCTTCCCGAGTCCTGGGGTTTCTGGACACCCAGCTAGGATACTCTGAGGGTTGGGAAGACACTTTCTTGTGTGTATCTCTTTTCTGATTCACGCTAAAGTTTAACGAGGAGCTTTCAAAGTTCACGGGAAATGGAATTAAAATATAAATTTATTTTGCTGCAAAAGCTTTTGAAATCCGTGCCTACAAGGAGTCTTCACAGAGTTCATCAAATGCCCATCATGAACGAAGTACGCGTGATTTCAGAATTTTTGCATTGAAAGAAACCTTTCTGAGTCGTGTTTTTCCAAGAGCGTTTTGTGGTCCTCGTGCACACACACTGCTCCAGCCCCGTGTGCTTCAGGGCTCTCTCCTTCTCTGAGATTTACGTTAACCATCACGGCGTCTCACAAGGAAGCGGATCACAAACGCCTTGTCTTGGAAAGTCAGCTCGCCGTCCTCAGAGGCAGCCCCCAGCACTGTCACATCCCGGGGGTTTGTAGCACCATGGACGGAGGACCTGGCTTCCTCAGGCCCTGCCTGCCCCACCAGGGGAGCACAGTGCCCGGCCATGCTGTCCTGCCCCACCAGGGGAGCGCAGTGCCCGGCCATGCTGTCCTGCCCCACCAGGGGAGCACAGTGCCCGGCCATGCTGTCCTGCCCCACCAGGGGAGCACAGTGCCCGGCCATGCTGTCCTGCCCCACCAGGGGAGCACAGTGCCCGGCCATGCTGTCCTGCCCCACCAGGGGAGCACAGTGCCCGGCCATGCTGTCCTGCCCCACCAGGGGAGCACAGTGCCCGGCCATGCTGTCCTGCCCCACCAGGGGAGCACAGTGCCCGGCCATGCTGTCCTGCCCCACCAGGGGAGCACAGTGCCCGGCCATGCTGTCCTGCCCCACCAGGGGAGCACAGTGCCCGGCCACAGTCGCTCCCTGCTGTGGGTGCTCTCATGTCCTGCAGAGCAGTCCAGCCGCGGAAGACCTCAGGGTAGCAGACTCTTGCATCTTTTAAGTCCACTCAAAGGTGAACTTCAAACACCAAGAATAAAAATGAAAAGATTAACTTCAAAATTTAATCTGTCCGGAAAGTGCATCTTTCTTTACGCTTGAATAATTGCAACAGCTACAGAAATGCGAGCTTGTTCTCAGTATTGAGGGTGCCACCTGGAGTAGCCTCTGGGTGTGCGTGTAGAAGAGCAAAATGACACCAGGAAGGGCGATGCAGCCTTTCATCCCAGCCACAGTGGGAAAGTGTCCACCAGCACTGACTTGCGTCCCGAAGGTCACCTCTAGGTGGCCGGAAGTGGCAGTGGCCTGGGCAGAGTCACGGTGCACCTGCGCAGGCCTCTTGTGTGTGGCAGCTTGGAGCTGTGGCTGTAGAGCCCCGGGAGGGGTCCCCTCCTGAAACACACTGCCTGCTGGAGGCCCTGCGCACCCCCACCTGAGAAGGAGGCAGGTGCACTGGTGGAAGCAGAGTGAGGGGCAGCTTGGACTGCATTGTTTCCACAGAGTCTCTGTGTCAGGCGCTGGCCAAGGACCTGTGAGGGCCACTGCACTGGGAGATGGGCTCTTTCCAGAGGCCATAAAATGACCTTAATCCAGCCTGGCTGGTGTCCTTACGAGGGGAACTCAGGAGCGGCATGGACAGAGGAAAATGAGTTGGACACGGGAAGGCACAGCCACAGGGTGCTGAGGTCTGTGCAGGACGGACTGCAAAGATGCGCTTGGTGGAAAATCATTGACGCCCACACATGGTGTTTCATTGTAAGCCTTTTTCATGGACTGTTTTATTCCTTCTTACATATTTGGGAGGAAGAGAGAGAGCGAGAGAGAAAGAGCTCCCATTAAATGGTTTACTCTACAAAGTACGAAACAGCTAGGGCTGGGCTGGGGCCAGAGCTGGAAGTTGGGACCCCAGTCCAGGTCTCCCGTGGGAGTGGCGGGGGCCTGATTACTTCAGCCATCACTCAAGTCCCAGTATCTGCACTGGTGGGGACAGAACCCAGGCGCTCCAGGGCCAGATGCTGGCATCGGCCAAATGTGTGCCCTGTCGTGAGCTTTTGAAAACACCTTTTGTGTTCATTTTCAATTTTTGTGGTGCCAAAGCAGTTGTTCAAAAAACATTTATTTATTTGAAAGGCAGAGTTACAGAGAGGCAGAGAGAGAGAGAGAGAGAGAGAGGTCTCCCATCTGCTGGTTCACTCCCCAGGTGGCTGAAACAGCCAGAGCTGTGCCAGTCCAAAGCCAGGAGCCAGGAGCTTCTTCTGGGCCTCCCACATGGATGCAGGGGCCCGAGGACTTGGGTTGTCTTCTACTGCTTTCCCAGACCATAGCAGAGAGCTGGATTGGAAGTGGAGCAGCCAGGACCTGAACTGGCACCCATATGGGATGTTGGCACTGCAGGCAGTGGCTTTACCTGCTAGGCCACAGCACTGGCCCCCACTCTTATCTTTTAATTCAGTTTTTCACGAACTCTTTGGGATACCCTTGGACAAGCCAACGAGAGAGCCTGGAACACATCGCTGTCCCCTGGCCTCAGAGGGAACCAGCTCTCTGGGCACCTGCGTCTCAAGTCTGTGTGCTCGGCTAGGGTCCAGGAAGCCAGCACAGGGAGATGCGGCGGCCCTGTGCCCTCAGCCCTGTGGCAACCTCATAGATCCTCGCAGGCTCCCTTCCCCCATTCACGTCTATTGCCTGCACTGGCGTAGGTGTCACCGCCTTGTTCCGTGTGTTGGTCAGCCATCGCCTTGCAACAAATTACCCCAGACTGAGCAGAGACCGCCAGTGTGTCATCTCACAGCTTCTTAGGCAAGGTGCCTGGGAGAGGCGCGGCAGGGACTTGGGCTGGAACTGTAATAGGGGGTGCAGATGTCTGAGTGGTGGCTTAACCCTTGTGCCACGCGACTGCCCCCCTCAGCCGCTGTGTGCGGGAGGTCAGCAGCAGCAAAGCCTCCATGCCTCCAGGGACAGGAAGTCAACAGATGTGAGCGACAGTGCGCGGTGGGCGAGCCAGGGCTGAACCTGACCCCCTACTCCACGCTGTCTTGTTTTCACCACATGCGGTCCTTGCCTTGGGAAAACCCAGGCCACGCTGGGGCAGAGAAAGCCCCGGGGTTAGACCACCCTCGCTCTCCCTCACCCCCTCCTCTCCCCTGCAGCAGCAGCCTGCCCGGAATGAGGAACTGCAGCCAAGAAGGGGCCGCGTGAGCTCTCACAGCAGAGCGAGGGGAGGGCTGGTGTCTGAGGCTGAGGCGGAGCTGGCCCTGGGACGGGCAGGCCTCTGTGGACGGGCAGGTGCCTACCCCAGGCTGGTGTGCTCCCCACGCAGGTGAATGCTGGCTGTCCTGGGGCAGGGCCTGGGAATCACTGAGATAACTTCCCTTCCAGTTACCGTCTCTGCTTGCACTGCCTCATATTAACACTGGTGTGTGTTGACTTTATCTCCGTCACATTTGGAAAAGTACATTTCATTTTCTACTTCATGTTCTAAAACCTTCCAGTGGCAAAACCTTACTCAGACGTTGGCACCGGTTTACAGGGAGGGCACTAATGTTTGTGCTGCTGCCCGCTGACTGAGTTCCACCAAATGCCACGCCTGGCTCCGGAGCCTGCTTTTTGTTATTTTAATTTAGAGGCTGAGCTCAGGCCGAGCACTTTGTAGAGTTAGCAGGAGGCACAAAACACACCTTCATGCGTAGAATGAGACTGAACAAAGGTAGCACGGGGGGGGGGGGGGGGGTAAACAGACAATTGAGTCCCTTCAGCGGTGGGCACGGCCTGGACGCCTGGACGTAGGAGGCCTCTGTGGTCATGGGGGACGGTGTGCACCTGGCTGGACACCCAGCCCCCTTCAGTGGTGGGCACGGCCTGGACGTAGGAGGCCTCTGGAGTCGTGGGGGACAGTGTGCACCCGGCCGGGCACCCAGCCCCCTTCAGCGGTGGGCACGGCCTGGACGCCTGGACGTAGGAGGCCTCTGCATCATGGGGGACAGCGTGCACCCAGCCCGTCACCCAGCCCCCTTCAGCGGTGGGCACGCCCTGGACATAGGAGGCCTCTGTATCATGGGGGACTGCCCACATGCATGTGGCCACTTTGCTTTTAGCCATGCTCTGGGATATTCACTCAGCCTCTGGAGTTGACTCCTGGTGCTGGAACACCTGTGGCCCGGGACCCCCTGCACTGCGTCTGCACTGCCCGATGCCCCCAGCTGCCCTGGGAAGGCTGGGCACTTCCCCACTGGGCTTGCCGGGAGACCCAGAGTCAGAGAGACAAGAAAAAGCACCAAGTCATAGAAGAGCGAATTCTATGATGTTTGACAGAGAATTTTGTACTTTTTTCCTTTTTAAACATCTTTATTAGCATAAAATAGATTTCATTGATACAGTTCTGAGCCACACCCACCCTTGCCTCCCTCCTCCTCCCTTGGCCCCCTCCTTTCCTTTTTTGCTCTAATTTGAGATGGATGCCCCTTGGCCACACCTCACCACACTTCTCTCTGATCAGTACTTTCTTGGTCAGCTCAGTGCGCGTTGCCTTCATCAGATTGCCTGCCTGTTATTACCGCAGTGTGCGTTTCGTGAGGACAGGGCATCTCGGGCTGGACCACAAGTCATTGTTCACCCAGGTCACCATCCGGACTGCAGCCCGTATTCCAGTCCCAGCCGTCCTGAAATTTCTCTGACGCAGTTTAAGCTCGGCTCACAGCTTGCAGCTGTGTCTGTGATGTCACTGGTCTTTGTAAAATAATTGTTTTCATTGTATTTGAAAGGCAGAGAGAGGGAGGGAGGGAGCCGGGGGGAAGGAAAGAAAGAGAGAGAGAGGGAGAGAGCGGGAGCAGGAGCAAGAGATGGAGAGGGAGAGGGAGACGGAGAGGGCGAAAGTAGCTTCCATCTGCCGTTTCAGTCCTCAGATGCCTGCAGCAGCCAGGGCTGGGCCAGGCTACAGCCAGAGCCAGGAGCTGCATCCGGTCTCCCCTGTGGGTGGTCAGGACCTCAGGACTCGAGCTGCCACCTGCTTCCTCCCAGGGTGCACAGCCGCAGGAGTCTGGATTGGAAGCAGAGGAGCCGGACTCCAGCCGGCCACTGCCACGTGGGAGGTGGTGTCCTGAGTGTTTGCACTGCTGCCGCCCGTGGCCGCCTGGCTGAAGGCCCCCATCAGGCGGGGCTTGTCTGCCGTCCACGTCATGCGGGCGTGGGCAGGAGTATCTCCCGGTGCAGGAGGCACGTGGCCGTGGCTCTGGCCCTGTCTCTGCAGTATTCATTGCTTTTAGGTAATAAAGGACTTGTTAGGCATGTTTGGAGATTAAATTACCATTCTGCTCCTCATTGACCTTTTGTTTTGGTTTTAAATCCTTTGTTGCCATGACGATTAAAGCAGGTGGTTTTCTTTTCTCGTTACCTGATCTGGTGTGAAGATGTGTCTGCGCTTGCCGTGGATTTGCCGACTGGGCGTCGCCCTGTCCGCTTCGGCTGAGTGGCCTGTGGTCATCACTGCCTGGTGATCGGGCAGCCCCGCGTCTCCGATCCTGCCGCACCTTTTCCTCAGTGGGGGCTGGTTGTGATTACTCACAAAGGCGGCGCTTGATTGCAGTCCTTGGATGTCGCCTTCTTTGTCCACTGACTGTCGCCATATGGACCCTGCAAGCGTGGGGCCCAGGAGCCCCCGAGGGAGCTGTGTGCCGGGGGCAGGAGGGGAGAAGGCTGGAAAGACGGCAGTCTGGAATTAATAAGTGGGGGGAGATTGGACCCCAGAGAAGAGGCCAGGGGGTCCCCCAGGCTCCCCACTTGGGTCCCAAGCAAGGCACTGGGCCTGGGGCTGTTGGTGGGCAGAGGGCAGTGGTGCCTTGGGGTTAGCTTGAGCAGGGTTGAAGAGGAACCCGGGACGATCCTGAGGCTCAGAGCTGAGGACAAGGTTCGATGGTTCGCAAGCGAGGCTGATAGGAACGATAGTTGCAGGAGGAGATGGACCGGAGCCCAGGGTGGGCTTCCCAAGTTGGTCTTTGTGAGGGAGATCCGGGGGCAGCCCGAGGCAGGCCCAGCTCAGTGGTGACATGACCTCACCACTTCAAAATCACGGGGGACCAAGGAAGTCCCAGGTGTCTCCCTCGGGTGCTGCAGTGGCTGGGGTCAGGGCAGTACGGGGAGGGCAGAAGCAGAAGTCTTGCAGGTGAGTGTGCAGCTGTATGGGGGGCAGCAGAGAGACGAGGGCGGGGCAGTGCAGGGGCGCTCCGGGCACAGCCCGTGTTCTTGGCCCCTGCAGATGCCTTGTGTTCTGAGGCCTTTTTGCCTTTGTAGAACTGACAGAGCCCGAGCACCAGGACAGAGGATTCAGCAAACAGTTGTTCAGTGAGTGGGTGCGGGTCAGGTGCGGTTGCTAAGCTGGGGTAACAGGAAGTTGGGTCTGCGAGCAGCGCTCTTGTCCATCGACGGTCGGAGTTTCTCTAGAAAGTCAAGCTGGGAAAATGAACGAGTGATGGGGGGAGAGAGTGGAAGCTGGGAGGGAGAGGGTCTGGAGAGGGAGTCAACCCTGGCCGCTGCGAACCCCAGGTGCAGGGCAGAGGCTGTGGCTCCCACACGCTTCTGCAGGCTGAGGAGGCCTGCAAGCGAGCCTGTCCTGTGGCTGCTCTCACCTCCGTGTATGGCTGACCGAGAACAGGTAAGAGGGGGCCGCGTCCCCCTGCGCTCTTCTGGCCGCACCACCAGGCTTAGGAGGGTTGTGGGCCATCCTGCCTGTGGCGTGGGGGCACTGTCCGCACCCACTCAGCTGACAGGACAGGAGGAGCCCAGAGCAAAGCCCTTCCTGTCTCCCTGCACCCTTTCAAGTGCACACGCCAGGGTTGGGGAAGAGGTCCTACATTTGATCAGAACTTTCAGTTGGGAGCCAGCTGGGCCGGCAGAATTCAGTCTAATGATCTCACTGCATGTCTCGGAAGGCCACAGGCTGGGCAGAGGGGGAGCCCGCCTAACACAGCCTTGGCGTTGACTGAGCGACGGGCGTGTCCTCTGACACCTGTCGGATCCAGAGCCTGGGTGGGTGTGGTGGAGCAGACCAAGGAGGGCCCCTCTTCCCAGGCCTGCCTGAGTTGGACTTCCGAGGCTGAATTGGGGCTGCAAGGCCTCTTTCACGGAGTGAGAACGTTGGGTGTGATACTCTCTGTTGGTTCATGTTGTGGGAGCCTGCTCTGTGCAGGTGTGGTGTCAGCTCCTGCAGCGGCCATGGGGGTGAAGCCGCACAGTGAAAGTATTCACAATAGACAAGGACGAACGGAGAGACCTCACGCAGGCGCAGCCCCGCGGTGCTGGTGAGCCTCCTCCTGCTGCTCTTGCTCACCGTTGCCTCCCAGGACGACGGAGGGCTGTGAGGCCGAATGCCCAGAGGTGGTGTGATGGGGGTGAGACCTCAGCAAACCTGCCAGGGCTGCTGCCCAGTGAGTCGCCAGCCCCAGAAGAGTCAGGGCTCCGAGGCTGGGATGTGCTTGGCGAAGTTTCCCTGCGGGACGCAGGCCCAGCACCGGCAGAGCAGCCGGACGAAGGCGGCCAGGGTGCAGAGCGTCTCTCAGTGCTGTTCCAGGCCGTGTGAACCCCTGCAGCAGACACGCAGTCCTGGTCTGGGAACGAGCCTCTTGCCTGGGGACCGTCTATGCGTCTTTGTGTCTCTTCAATGAAGTGCCTCCCCCGATGGCCATATAGCCTTATGTTTGGCTTTGAAAGACACGGCAACACTTGCGGCAGCAGTGGTGTGCAGAGACCTAGTGTGCAAATACGCAGAAACTGTGCCTGCTTTCCCTGCGAGAGGAAAGGCTTCCTGTGGGAGGTGGGAGGAGCAGCTCTTGCTTCCTGAAGGCGGAATTCTGCACTCACTCGGGGTGCAGAGGCGAAGCGGGGAGGGCAGGCCCTGCCTGCAGAGGGAGATTTAACAGATGGAAATATTAGTGAGGATGTGGAGAAACCGGGACCCACACACACCTGCAGTGGAGGTGTCACGTGGCACAGCCACGGAGACAGTCTGTTGGTGACAGGCACGGCCACTCAGGGCTTTGAGGAGATTCTCACACACCACGTCCATGGCAGCGTCGCTGGCAGCCACCAAGCCGTGGGAGCCGCGCTGCTGGTCCGGGAGCCGAGCCTGCTGTGTGCACAGTGGCATGTAGCTCGGCATTCTGGGGCCTGCGCCACGGGAGGAGGGAGCCAGGCACGGAGACCCCACGCGCCGAGGCACAGAGGGAAGTTGCAGCGGTGGCTGCCGGAGGCTGGGGGAGGCGGCTGGGGGGCTTCCGGGTTTCAGTTTCCTGCGATCGGTGAGTTAGGGAGCCGGGCGGTGGTGGTGACTTACAGATGCACCTGGCATGGCTGAGCCGCACTTACTGTGGTTTAGATGGCAGATTTTACGGCGTGTGTATCTACAACAATAGAAATCGGGAAGAAACGCATGTGTTTCTGCCGCACATCGCACCTTGGTGACAGAGAAGTAACAGCTTGCACCCCACGGGCTCTGCGACAATGGGGTGGGAAGGGATGGGCATGGACCGCGGGGACAGGAAGTGCAGTGGGGAAAGCAGGTGACTGTCAGGGCTGCCCCCGGAAAGCTGGCACCCGCCAGGGCCTTGAAAGGAATTTTCCAGGCAGAGAAGGGAGAGAGACAAGGCAGGTCCCAGAGAGCACAGGGGAGCAGCAGCGGCACCGCCCTGGGGTTGGGCACAGCACACACTGGTGGTGCTGTGCCTGCCGCAGCCTGTCCACCCTGGCCACCCGTGTCCGCCTGGACAGGGGCTGGTTTGTTGGGGTGATCGAGCGTGTTACATGACGTCAGCCTTTAACGTGCTGACTGTGGGGCTCTGCCGGGGAATGTCTCACTGTGGAGCTGCAGCAGAACTGCAGAGGCCGGCGGGCTGGGAGGAGGAGGACGAGGGAGCAGCCTTGTGTCCAGAATTGCGGCAGCCCTGTGGGTCTCACTCCCAGGTCTAGAGGGTGTGCAGAGGGCCAGCCTGAGGGGCCTCAGTGTGGCCAGGGGCTATTATGGGGCAGTTCCAGGGTCCAGGTAAGGGTGTTGCAGGTCAGAGCAGAACCAGGATCCCAGGGACACTTCTGCCGGGGGTCGCAGGTGCGCGTTTCATACATGACATTTCTATTTTTAGATCTTACTGTGATGCCAGACTGTTTGCAGAAAGCACCGCTGTGTTTACTGATTCCCAGCTTCTGGTTCGTTCTGTGTGTTGTGAATTGCTGGGTAAATGCACGCCCTTTCAGGGAACATAATGCACTCACTCTCAGGCCAGAAACACCTGCCAAGTCTAATCGGATGCATTGTAGTGGAGCTGCTCTTTCTGCCGTATTTCTGTTGTCTACAACTGAAGAGGCTGTGGCATTGTTCCTAGCTGCACGCCTCCCCTTGAAGAGTGGGTGCTGCGCTGTTTGAATGTTGAACACTAAGGACAAGTGACACGGCCTCTTCACACGCCGAACCAAAGCACTCGTACAGCAGGAGGTGGCTGAGGCCACGGCTCTGGCTCCACTGTGCACTCAAAGATGGAGGTGCACGCTTGCACACGCGTGTGCTCGGAGCTCCACTCCGCAGACATGGGCTTTGCACGGAGTAGACAGTGGCAGATCCTGGATCATGGATGGGAGCCCTCGGGTAGCCAGGCCTGCGGTGAGACACACGGGCTTCGTTGTGAGTGAAGGAGGAGTCTGGGGATGTGAGTAATCACACGAAGCATTGAAAGGAAGCAGAGGATGGAGGTCCTGTGACAGTGATGTGACAATGACATGTACCTGCAGTGGGGTGATCCACGCTCGCCCCACACAGCCCTGTGTTCATGCACAAACTCAATTTTATAACAGATTTATTGTGATATAATTGACATATCATAAAACTCACTCCTTTATTATTTTTAAAGATGCATTTATTTACTTGAAAGGCAGAATTACAGAGAGCGGGGACAGAGAGAGAGAGGTCTTTCATCTGCTGGTTCACTCCCTAATGGCTATATCAGCCAGGACTGGGACAGGCCTAAGCCAAGAATCAGGAGCTTCCTCTGGGTCTCCCATGTGGGTGCAGGGGCCCAAGCACTTGGACCATCTTCTGCTGCTTTCCCAGGTGCATTAGCAGGGAGCTGGATTGGGAGTGGAACAGCTGGAACTTAAACCAGCATCCATATGGACTTAACCTGCTGGGCCACAATGGCCCCCCACCCTTTATTTTAAAGATTTATTTATTTATTTGGAAGGCAGAGTTGTACAGAGGAGAGAGAGGGGAAAACACTTATTTACATAAATAAATTATTAACTTACACACTTGTATAAATTAAGTATATTGACAGGACTGTGCAACTATCATTGCTCACTCTGGAAAGATAGTAACCCCCACCCCATGAAGAAACTCAGTGTCCATTAGCACTCACACCCCGACCCCTGTTCACAGCCCCTGGCTGCCACCAGCCTTCCTGTCTGGATCTCCCGTTCTGGACACATCACACAGTGGAGGCGCAGAGTGCGTGGTCTTTTGTGTTGCCTTCCCTCACTCACCAGAAGGCTTGAAGGGTCATCCATGCCGTAGCTCATGTCCATCTTCATTCCTTTCCACGGCCGAGTGATCCCACTGTTTGGGATGTAACGTGGTGTTCACCCGTTCACAAGTTGATAGACACTGGGTTGTTTCCAAGTTGGTGTGATTACTGCTTTGAACATTCACATGCTAATTTTGGGTGAAGATGTTTTTAATTCTCTTGGTTACATAGCAAGCTTAGGAAATTGCTAACTGGAAAGTAAAGCTATGTTCAAGGTTTGGAGGAGCTGGCTGATGGTTTTCCAGAGTTGCCGCAACGTTCCACAACACCGCCACAAGTGAGCGAGGGAGGCCCCCCTTTCTCCAGAGCCTCCCCACACTCGTCACCGTTCCTTCCACTCCGGCTGTCCTGAGGGTGTGAGCGGCAGCTCCTCCTTTTGATGGGCGTTTACTTGACGCCTGATGCTCTGGGAGAGCAGGTAGAAGCTTGGCGGTCACGGTGTGCGCACCTGCCACCCGTGTCTGGGTTTGATCCTGGCTCTGGCTTCTGGCTCCAGCTTCCTGCTAATGCAGACTCTGGGGGGCAGTGGCGATGGCTCAAGAAATTGGGTTCCTGCCACCCCTGAGAGGGACCTGGATTGTGTTCCTGGCTCCTGGTTCTGACCCCAGCCGAGGCCTGGCCATTGCTGGCGCTTGAGGAGCGAGCCAGCAGACAGGAGCTCCACTCTGTCTCTCCTCCTCTCAGCTGAAAGCTTTCTGAAGATAGAAAAGACTGGGAAGCCTGGAGTTGCCCAAGAGAAGGTGAGTGAGGCTTGGCCTCTGTAGAGCTGATCCTTCAACAGGAGGGTTCTGGATCAAGTGAACGTGGGTCCTCCAGTATCTTACCTTCTAAGGAGGCTGTAATGGAATAAAAGATTGTAAATAGATGCCGTTGAGCATATTTTTATCTTTGTTGCCCTTGTATATATAATCGTTTTTACGAAACATGTTCAAATAATTTGCTGATTTAAAAATTAGGTTTTCTTACTTTATTGAGAAGGAATTCTTATTAACTAATTTTTGACTGTTTTCTCGCATTCTCCTTCGTGTCCTTTGAATCACAGGGTTTTTAGATTTCGGGGAAGCACACTGGATTCTCCAGTTCAGCTCCTGCAGCGGTGCTGCAGTAGTGGGTAACTCACTGGACAGTCTGCCTGTCAGTCATAGAAGGGTCGCACAGCTGCCTCTCGTGCAAGTGCAAACTGGAGCGCGTGGGGAAAGCTGCCTGTGCTGGAGGACTCGCCCGTGCCCAGAATCGTCCCCGAAGCAAGAGGGCTTCCAAAAGTTTGCACAAAGCACACCAGGCTCTGGGAGAGGCTTTGACAGTGCACTGCCCGCTGCACTGCGCTCTGCAGGTACGGGAGGCTGGGAGAGTGTGTCCTTGGATGGACTTCCTGGAGGGAGAGGGATCCTTCTGTGCTGGAGGGAGAGGCACCGAGTCTGAATACAAAGCTCACAGAGTCAGCCTGAGTGTCTGTGGGGTCCACAGTCCAGGCCTCAGCTGGCTGTGGTCACAGCGATTTGACAAAAGCAGACTTTCTTTCCTTGTTGTTATTCCATAAGGGGTACAGTGTAACAACGACTTAGTTGTATTTGCATGGTATCAGCTATTGTAAGTCATCAGAGAGGATTTCAAGAACCCGGAGAGGTGCAGAGGTTAAACACCAACATCCCGTTGTGCACGAGGGGCGTGGGCATCTGGGCTTTGGGTGTTCTTGGGGTCCTAGAGTCATATCCATGGCTCCCCCAGGACAGCCGTGTCGTGTGCTCTGAGAGGGACCCTGTGTGTTCTCGCTGTTGAGATGACTTCTGATGTAGACAGCAGTGCCTTGTAATTCTGTTTCATAAAGAAGGTGCTGGGTGTTTGTAGGAATTCCTTCACCTGTCCTCGGTTTCAGGGGGCGTGGTTACTCTCCAGGTACAACTCAGATGAGGGCGGGCAAGGCCTTTCAAAGGAGAACTCCAGATAAAGTCTTAGTGGCGTGGAAAAACAATCCCCAGCCAGTGTTGTTTTTTTTTTGTTTTTTTGTTTTTTTTTTAAATGGATTAACCTTTTGAAGAAAGAAGAATCAAAAGCAAAGAAATATGTCTTGATAATGGAAAGCTATACAGGAAAGCGGGTGCCGGGCTCTAAGCAGATTGAGTACAGGGAGCGGGGGGAGTGTAGGAGACTGAAAATAGAGCAGAGAAGCCAGTGTGGAGGCTGACGTCACCCGCAGGCCGGGAGTTGGGCTTACTCCTCAGGTGGCGCCGTCGGGTGCAGGTGGAACCTTTGGGGGTGGGGAGTTGAGGTGGGGGAAGGCGGGTAGCAGGTCCTGAGGACGTGGTGGGGAGTTGTCCTCAGAATGCCCCAAAGGGCATTTCTTGGGGCCAGCACCGTCCAGTGGAACTGCCTGAAATGGTCTTGGCCTTCAGTGTCCCACATGGCATGGGACACTAGCCCCGCTTGGCAAGGGACTCTATCATGTGGTGTGGGACTCTATCATGTGGCAAGGGACTCTATCATGTGGTGTGGGACTCTATCATGTGGTGTGGGACTCTAATACCTTGTGACACGTGGCATGCGACACTTGGATTGTGGCTGCGGCAAGTAAGGACCTGGATTTCAAACGTCACCTCCTATTCGTGAGTGTGAATTTAACTCAGCAGCACAGAAGCCTGGTGGCTGCCGTCCTGGGGTAGTGCAGGCCAGGAGCGTGAGAGGCATCGGCTGTTGGGAAGTGACAGCAGCTGCTGTGTGATGTCAGAAGGGAACCCGAGGCTGCTGGGAAACATGCTGCCTGCGGGGCGCATGTTACTGCTGTGCAAAATGCTTTGCGTCACGTCTAATGGGGTGTTCATCAAACGCCAGGTGGGAGCCAGACTTCGAAGGTGTGGGACGCAGCTGCGGTTCCAGGTCCCGTCAGCTCCTTCCAGGCACAGCGAGCTTGCCACACCTGCCCCCAGGGTGCCCAGGTGGTAGCCATTCTGGGTGCACCGGTCCCGAGATCTGCAAGCCTGGGTCTCACTCGGTGCCCCTGGGCCCTGATCAAGGATCAGGCCCAGGCATTGGCTGGCACAACCGGTGCATCTGGTCCACCGCGAGTTGACCACAGTGGCTGCAAGCGGCTGGGTCTTTAGAGCAGTTACGCTCTGTTTTGCGTGAATGTCTTAATGCTTGGCAGTTCTGGAGTGTACTTCATCTGGAAACATCTCGTAGGCGTGTCATCGGACGCTGCAGAGGCCGACCCAGTGTATGTGTTGCTGAGGCTGGGAAGGACTGCGGAGCTCACCGGCCTGGGCCACGTTTCCTTTTCCTGCTGAGGGCCTGGGACTTGGGCCACGGACTTGCCTCCAGGCACACGGTGATTGGCGACAGAGACGAACCAGAACCCAGTCCTGCGACCACCCAGCTTCGTTTTACTGCGAGTGCTGTGCTCGCCTTTGGAGCGCACCCCACGTTTGGACAGCATTTCAGCTTGAGAGCCCTGCTGTGTTATGACATCCCCTCTCAGTCTCCATTCTCTCCGAATGCCTCCTGCCTAGATAAAGCCCATTTCTGATGAAAGAATTCAACTTACCGAACTCACTGCATTCAAATAAGCCCTTTAAACATTCTGCACTTTCAAGCTCTTATTCTGGATTCCATTGCGAGGTGATAATGAGGTGCTGAAAACTAATTAGATCATCAGACGAAGCTGTCTGCTCCGCCATCTGCCCAGTCTAGAGGGCAGTCCCTGGGCGAGCTGAGAGCAGGCACTAAAAATACCCAGCTTCCCCCGCTTCCCTGCTCCTGCTGGCCGCCTGGCGGAGAAGGCTTCTGTGAGACTCCGGGCTGCACTGTGCAGCCTGCCGGCACCAGCGTGGGCTCTCAGGCCCACGGGTTGTCACGACCGCCTGGCTGGTGCTGTCCTCCCCGACTGTCCTGTGGGCCCCACCCTCCTCCAGGGCAGGCAGTGCCTGCGGGGTGGAGCTGATTCAGCTGCCAGGGCCTAGGTGGCACATGCAGGGTGCCCCTCACCTGGGTTTTGAATGAATCCTTGGGCTCTTTCTGTAGGTGACGTCAGTGTCCACTCTCTGTTTGGTGGTGATGCCCCCCAGAGCGAAGCAGGTGTGGGGCAGGTGTGGAGCAGGTGTGGGGGGAGGTGTGGGGGCAAAGGGGTGAGCAGGTGTGGGGGCAGGTGTAGGGGTAGGTGTGGGGGTAGGTGTGGGGCAGGAATGGGAGCAGGTGTAGGAGCAGGTGTGGGAGCAGGTGTGGGAGCAGTTATAGAGGCAGGTGTAGGGGCAAGTGAGTTGGAAACAGAGGGAGAGACTGGGCCCAAACTCAGGCTTTTGTGACCAACCTCTTGGGAAGAGGGCCTTGGGTGAGAGCGCCCAGTGACCTGATGTCCTCCCAGTGCACCCCCTCCCCACACCGAGGAATCCACCCCCTCCCTTGGGAAGCCCCCCTGTTACCCCTGAGCAAAACCGGGCACCAGCAGTCCACTGCCTGTGCATGTCCCGCCCCCTGGTGAGAGTCTCACCTGGCCACACCCTGCCTGTCTCCTAGAGGGGATGGACTCCAGCACGCGCCCCTGAGGGGACACCACATTGCACCACAGCACCTGGCACCTGCGCTGGGTGCCTTTGTCCTCACAGGGGCTGGAGGGGAGGCAGTCCTGGCCAGGAGCACTCAGTTTGCACACATGGGAGGGGTCAGAGGGGTCAGGGTTCACGCACATGAGGCGTGGCCGGCAGTGTGCTGACCCTGCCAGGCGCTGGCCAGGAGCGAGCCCTGCTGTGAGCACTTCGTGAGTGTCCCCAGCAGCCTGGTCAGACCTTGATCTCCGCGTCACTGCTGCAAAGCCAAAGCAGCACTGTGACACGGCTTTTCTAACTGGTAAGTGGACAAGCCACATAGAGAGAGAGGGAGACACACACCGAGACAGAGAGGGGAGGGAGAGCCAAGCAGGTGGCTTCTCTCTTCTGCCTCTGAGCAGGGTGGCACCGCGGGGACCCACACACGGTGGCCCAGGTGAAGTGTCAGGGCATCGCTCCTCATTCCTTGTGAAGCCCTTCTGGTATCAGCAGACAAGCCAGGCCTGTCTGCGGGGTCCTGGGGGTGCCATTTAGGTGTGGGGGTCAGGACCTCGGCCCGGAGCTCACTAAACACGCCTGCTCTGCACAGAAATGAAATCTGCCGAGCGTGGAGGACTGTTTGTAGGCCGAGCTGCTTTCTCTGTTCCCTGCTACTCAGCTCCCACCCCCACCTCTCCCTGTGCACCGCCCACCCTCCGCACAGCAGGCTGAGGAGCCCCCAGGGCAGGTGCTACCTCCTTCCTCTCTTTCCCTCTTTTACCACACACTCATGCCCATGCACACCCACACCCACTCACATTCAGACAGGGCTCACACCCATGCACACACCCATGCACACCCACACCCATGTGTGCACCCACACACCCACACACGTGTGTGCACACACCCATGCATATCCATATCCACATGTGCACCCACACACCCACACACGTGTGTGCACACCCCCATGCACACCCACACCCACTCACATTCAGACAGGGCTCACACCCATGCACACACCCATGCACACCCACACCCATGTGTGCACCCACACACCCACACACGTGTGTGCACACACCCATGCGTATCCATATCCACATGTGCACCCACACACCCACACACATGTGTGCACACCCCCATGCACACCCACACCCAAGTGTGCACACCCCCCACATGTGTGTGCACACACCCATGCACATCCACACCCACGTGTGCACATGCACATTTGCGGACTCACACTCATGCACACATGCACTCACACACATTTACATATAGGCAGGCCACTCCCTGGAAAGCTTGGGATATGAGTGTGGCCAGGCTGGGCCCTCCTCACAGCTGAGGGGGAGCCCAGAGCCCTTGTGTGGACAGGGAGCCTCTGCAGCTGTCCTTGGCTCCTGGTGACATGTGTCATGTGTCACGCACACTGCTGAGGGCTGAGGGAAGTCCACCGACCTGTCCTCCGTGCCTGTGTTTCTGCTCCCGCTGTAGCCCTTCCTGCTCGCTGCTCACCCACAGCTGCACCCAGGGTCCCCCGGGCGTGGGTGTGGGCGAGACCGTGCCTGCCCACTGGAGCAGAGGAAGAGGAGGAACTGAAAGATTTCCTGGCACAGGAAGCGGCGCATGCGGTGAGGCTCACTTGTCGCCGCCACCTGCTTGGGCCACAACGTGAGAGACGCGGCTGCCTGCCTGGCCGCAGTGTGGGGAGGGCAGGATTTCGGCACGACAGCTGTGCATCCGTCCCATTTTCGCTTGGTGACCTTGTGAGTTGAACCCCCAGGTTCCCAGCCCAGGCTGTTGCAGCTATTTGCAGAGTGAACCAGTGGAAGAAGGCGCTCTCGCTCTCGCTCTCTCTCACTCTCTCTCACTCGGTCTTTCCAATGAATGAACAGAATACTAAGAGTGAAGCGGGGTCCCTGCCGGGTCCGGGTCTGGTTGGTCTCCGTGCCTGAGGGGGGCGCACCCTGTAAAGGACAGGATGAGGACGTCTCCGGTCCTGGAGGTGGCCTCTTCTCTCCGCGCCCGTGGCTCCCGTGACGTGCGGAAGCTGTGTAGTTTGATGCCGCGCTGTCTGCCCAGCTTTGCTCCCGTCGCCTGTGCTGTGGTTGCACCCACAAAGTCTCTGCCCAGACGAGTGTCGCGAGCCCTTTTCCCCTGTGTTTTCCTCGAGCCGTTTTGGGTTGCAGGTCCTGCGTCGAAGGTCGCCCTGCGTGCTGAGCTGGTGGTGGCTTGTGGGGCGAGACGGGGCCCCTTCCCATTCCTCTGTGTGCAGTGAAACAAGCCGGGGCTGGCAGACGACTGATGCACCACCTCACCCACCCGGGGGATCCAGGGAGGAGAAGCAGCAGGGTGGGGCGGGTGAGATATTGGGCCAGGACGCAGAGTCTGGGGCAGGCTGGGGGCGTGACTTCCGTGACCTCTTGCCCAGCGTGGGGACTGCAGTTCATGTAATGTGGCACAGATCTCACCGTGGTGAAAGAGCCACACAGTGTCTTCCCCACGGGGAATCGACCAGCAAGTGAGTGGGCGGGCGTGTCAGCCTGACGTATCCATTCCACAGTGAACTTCAAAAGTTCATGGAAAGTGGAATTAAAGGCTATGAATGTATTTCAGTTTGAGAAAACGCTGAAACCCATGCATCCCGGGGGTCTTCATGGGAGATGCACGCTAGAGGAGAACCCTGCACGGCTGGCAAACACTCGAAACGTGTCATTGTGCATCACGCTGTGCCCACCTAAGGCATGCGATTGTTATTGGTCAATCAGCAATGAAGTAAGATCAGAGAAACAAGAGACGGCCCACTGGAGGGGGGGAGGCCGGCGGGATCTGTGCCCCTGCCCCACCCACTGTCCGGGCCCCTCCCTCAAAAGTCACTGTCCCCTGCTGGCCTCCAGGGTGTGGTCAGAGCACAGCCCCACGATGCTGATCTTCAGTGCCAGACGCTGCACTCCCGCCAGGGCCCAGGATTCAGGGAGAGCCCGGCCGACAGCCCTGGCCAGGCCTCAGGAAGGACCAGCTTAGGACTCCTGCAGCCGCGGGGAGGCTGGCGCCTGCCGCTAGACACTTGCCTCCTCGTTCCAATCTGTCCACTGAATCGTTAAATGAACTCTTTAATTTGACTAGCCGCCTGTGCTTGCCAAACCCAACCCCAGCCAGCAGCTGCACCCCGCAGGCCAACTGCACCCCTGCCGGGGAGCTGGGGGAAGGGGCGAGGCAGGGTGAGGTTTGGCTTCAGAATGGGCTTGCTGGACAGCCCTCCCGGGCCCCTCCCGGGCCCCTCCTGAACCCGAGAGCCCAGGGTGGACGCTGTCCCCTGCGGGGGGTTTGAAGCGCTTCCTTCCGTCTCAATGCCACTTGCTTGCTTGTTCTCGGGGTGCGGATCATCGTGCAGGGTGTGGTGTCTCTCTCTTCCTGAAACGAGAAGCCCCGCCCTGCCTAGTGTCCAGGGAGGCGAGTCTGGTGTGACAGTCCATGGTGTGGCCAGGGATGAGGTGGCTTCTACACCACCGACTCTGTTCACCCTGAGCAAGACGAAGCCCAGAGCCACGGACAAGCTGCTCCAGCCCTCTGGAGGGGGGTGTGGCCTCACACTGGCTCAGGAGGGGTGTTTGTCCTGTTCCAGCTGTGCCTCAAGGTTAATATCCACCCTCAGCATCCTGCGTTGTGCGGGGGCCAAGTCATGGCGAAGAGCATCAGTATCCTAGCGGCTCTGTCTCGACTGTGCCAAGCGGTGGCTTAACCGCTGTGCCATCTGCCTTCCCTCTCATAGATTGACAGGCAGAGTGGACAGTGAGAGAGAGAGAGACAGAGAGAAAGGTCTTCCTTTGTCGTTGGTTTACCCTCCAATGGCTGCTGCGGCCAGTGCACTGCGTCTGGCGCATCGCACTGATCCGAAGGCAAGAGCCAGGTGCTTCTCCTGGTCTCCCATGTGGGTGCAGGGCCCAAGCACTTGGGCCATCCTCCACTGCACTCCCGGGCCACAGCAGAGAGCTGGCCTGGAAGAGGGGCAACCGGGACAGAATCCGGCGCCCCGACCGGAACTAGAACCCGGTGTGTGCCAGCCGCCTCTTATAGATCTTTAGAACTGTCATCCCACCTCCCAGTAAGTTGTGCCCTCTGACCTATTTCTGTCATTCTCCCCCCGCCTTGGGGACCCCCGTCCCACTTGAGACTCACTGTGAGAGTGATGACGCAGCACCCTCTGCGTCTGGAGAACCAGGATGCATTGAAGGACCCGGGGGGTTCAGGAGAGCACGGCCTGGGGTCAGTGTGGCCTCTCACCGCCCCGCACTTCCTGGGCTGTCACTGGGTGCAGCTCAGGCCCGGGTGGACAGCGGCCAGCCTTGCAGCAGGAGGGCTCCTGTGGCCGTTGCCGGGCCCTGTTGTGCAGTTGCAAGGCTGGCACCAGGGCTGGACCTGAAGTTCTGCAGGCAGGAGCGGGAAACAGTGCGCGGGAGAGGGGGGCGCGGCTCGGGCCAGTCTCCTCCCGGCAGGCGGGGGACGCCTGCTGACCTGGCGGAACACTGGCTTTTTGTTTGGCCAGGAGGGCCGAGATCCTTTTCTGGTCCAGTCTCGGAGAAACACAGCCAGCACGCTGTCACGGCTTCAGGAAGGCTTTGGCGAGAGATCCCTGCTATGGTCTGAATACCGTCTGTTCCTTCAACACTTACTGGACTTCAGACCCGTTGTGAGATACTTTTAACCATTTTTAACATTGAGTTACCGACGCATTTTACAAATCGAGACAGGCAGAAAGAGCTGTCATCTGGTGGTTCACTCCCTGAATGCCTGCCACAGACACGAGTGGGCTAGGCCGACCGGGAGCCGGAACTCAGTCTGGTCTCCCGCGTGGGTGGCAGGGCCCACGCTCTCAGCTCATTATCTGCTGCGTGCCAGGGGTCTCTTCAGGAGCGGAATCGGGAGTGGAGCTGGTGTGGGCACAGGGTCTTCACTGCTGTGCCCCACACCTGCGCTCCCAGCGTGCCGTGCCGAGCGCGTGTGGGACCTGAAGAGGTGGCCAGGCTCCACCCCGGGCTGGATGGGTTCCTTCCCGTGACCGGTGCACTCGGTGGGGTCATGAGTTGCCTTGAGGGTGGCCCTGCTGCAGAAGCCACAGGGCCCGTCTCCTGCTTGCTTGCCTTCTCTGTGGCTCCCTGGGACTCTGCCCCCAGGGAGCCGTCACCAGGGAGACCGGAACCCGGCACCCTGATGGTCTTTGTTATGGCTGAGCCGCTCTGTGCTCTCGTGCTGTCAGCCACAGAAGGCAGGCTGAGAGCGCCCCATCACCACGTTCTCACTGTGGGTTTACTTCGTGATGACGTGGCCTCCCGGCGCTAGGAGAATGCATGGAGCCTTCCAGGGGCAGCGTCCCGCAGTGCAGCCCAGGCCCCAGTGACAGGAGATGGGGGGAGCAATCCCTCCCTGCCCGTGTGAGGGGCCTCCCCCAGTGTGAGCCCCCTGATGCCTGCGTCCTCATCAGCTCCTGGGGCCTCGTGCGGAAGCATGTGGGGCCGCCCCGTGGCAGGCTGGGCAGGCCTGCTAACATGTCTGCAAACCTCATCCCACCCGCTTCTGTGTCGCTGCCCGGCCCTGTCCCGAGTCACTGCCCTCTTCTGTCTTGCCTTGTCCTGGGTCCAAGCCCTGAGTCACTCATTGTGACTCTGCCTCCCACAGAGGGGTCCTGCCCTTGGCCTGTTGGGGGGTTGGGAGGAGCCAAGTGGGGTGAGGAGGAGTGGGGGGACACAAAGTACGAGAACACTGAGAATTACGCTCCTTGGGTCACAGACTGCTTTCAGCAGGACCACCAGGCTGAGTCCTAGTCGCGCTGGGTGCATCACGGTGTAGGCGGGGTGGTGGTTTTGGGAAAACGAACCCTTCTGGTCCACCCCAAACCCCGGAGCCCTGCCCGCCGGGTGGGGGCCCTGCCCCCGGCTTTGCTGGACTTCCTGCAGGGCGGTGGTCTCTGCTCTCACATTCCTCCCTGCTGGGGTGATCTTACATTTTAGAGGAAATCACGGACTGGGTTTATGAGGTGGCTTTCAGAGCAGTGCAGGAGGTTGGGTCGGGCGGTTTCCCTGGGGCCGAAGGTGTCCAGGAATCCCCGCTGTGAACGCAGGCGCTCGGCACAGGGTGTGCCGTCAGCCCCCCACCAGAGCAGGCAGACGCCCCACTGTGGCCTGTGCTGTGGCTGTGGCCGCTTCTGTTCCTTTTGCAGTTGGGGTGTGCAGGATGCGTGAGAGCGCGTGCAGCGGTGTCCGGTGACGCGTCTGAACGAGGAGACTCTGGGGGCTGTCTGATGCTTCCCTGAGCTCTGCAGGTGTCCACAAAAGGAGAGCTCGCCGAGCGCTGGCCTGGAGACAGAGCTTGCTCCCACGGGGACGCGGGAACCTCTCCGGAGGAGGAGGAGCCGCCATCTTCATTCACAGGGAAGGGGCTTGAGAAACAAGAGCCTTGAGTACTTTCACTTTTGTGTGGCACCCAGCACAGAGCAGCTAAGCATCAGCTGTGTCTGCCTCCGTGAGGCGGGGTCACCTGCCGCCGCCACCTTGGCACTGAGGGCAGCGGGGTCTCTCCGGCTGCACTGGAGAGGGCCCGGGGACACTGCACTGTTGTGCTGAGGGTGACTGCCCACCCGCTGCACCTGCCACACTCAGGAGTGGGCGGTGTGTTCCCTGGTGCTCAGTCGCGAGGTGCAGTGTGGACGCAGCACCACCACCCCGCATGAGACCGCGGCTGGGGAGTGGAGAAGGGCCGAGGGCACAGGCTCTGGCTGCAGGTGTGGTCCCTGGCCTCTGTCTCTCCATCCCCCTCTCCGTGTTCGCAGTGAGCCATGGCCCTGGAGCCACGGGTGGGGCCTCTGAATCCACCCAGCAGCTCTAGGCTTCAGGGGCGCCCCCAGTCCTGTGCAGGACGTCCCAGTCTGGTTCCAGCTTCTTGGGGCAGGAGGTGAGCGTGAGCCCCCTGGGTATAGGTGGTAAAACAGAACAGCACTCGAGCTGCATGGGAAGGGAAAACCCAGGCCTCCTTCTCCCCGCGCCGTGTGCTGGGCTTTCCAGGGGTGCCGAGTTCACCGGCTGAGTGAGTGGGCGCCCTGTGAGATGGCGCCTTGTGCACGAGAGGGGGGTGAGTGACCGTCCTTCCAACTGTTGCTTGTGACCCAACAGCCTGGCCGTGCATGGCTCCCAGAGGCTCCCCAGGACCCAGGCAGCACAGCGTGGGAAGCGGCACCCACGCACTTTGTCTCCGTGTGTGCCCATTGTCCCTGGACCGCGGGTGACGGTGATGAGTCCTAACAAAGGGCCCAGATGGCGGCAGCGACAGAGCAGGCGGTGCCATTCCAGACCCGCCTGTCTGCAGTAGTGTCGCTCTAGCCCTGTGCTGGGATCCTGACAAGGCAAAACCCTGGCAACATGGGCTTGGGACCCCACGTCCTCCATCCTCCCTGGTCACCCACCATGAGGGTTTTCCATGAAGACCCCCTCCACGCAGTCTGTAGGAGGAGGTCCCTGCTGTGACCCCCTCCCTGCTGAGACCCCCATGCAGTCTGTAGGAGGAGGTCCCCTCTTTCACACACTGTCTTGTCAGTGCTTGGGACGTCATCAGGTGCTCACCGACTCCTGCTATGGGTCCCCTGGCCTCTGCTGGTGGCCTGCTCTGGTAGCTTAGCCACTGGGCGCTGCCTGGCCACTGTCGCACGGAGCAGAGCTGTGCTCCCCTGCCTTGCACGGAGGGCCTGGTGTTGGCCCCAGAGCTCTCATACGTGTGCGTGGGTATGTGGTATATGTGGCCCCAGCTGCTCCTTTGGAGGCCAGATGGGAATGATGCAGGACTCTGGGTGAAATCAACATGGACTTTACGTTGAGCCGCAGCCGTGTCTGCCCTGACAGGGCAGGCGGTGGCCCAGCAGGCTCTGTTTTGTTGGCTGCAGGCTACCGTGGTGTCAGTCTCAGGCAGCCTGGGCCTGCCAGAGAGGACCCACTGATCAGCGGCGCTGGCTCCCGATTTCTCTGGCCTGCAGGAGTTGTGCAGACAGCCGCAGCAGCCCCTTGCTCCCTCCGCCCTCCCATGAGCCAGCAGTGCTGTGTTTGGGCAGTGCTGGTGGAAACTCTGAACCATAGCCAGTGCCAGCCAGTCCCAAGCCGCGACCCCTGGAGACGAGGATTGCATAGAAGGCATTCAGCAGATCTGTGGAAAATGGAATTAAGACAAGTTTGTTTGGGACAAAAAATTGGGACGTCCATACATATGTTGGGTCTTCACATAGTTCGTGAAAAACGCATGAGAAAATTAGGCTTGGGTCTCGAGATATTTCCGACAAAATGAATGCATCTGTGAAGTTCACGTTTCCAGGAACTCCTGGAGCTGTCTGTGGTCTCCCTCCATCTGGCTCCAGCCACACCGCCGGGAGTGTCCTCTCACCACTGCCCTTCCCGCGAGGTAGCCCCAGCGCATCCAGGAGCCTGGGCCTGAACAGAGCAGAAGCCCATGCTGGCCGCTGCCAAGTCCTGAGTTCTCTGAATACGGCTTTCTGTGCCGCAGACAAACTATAGGACCAACCCCTAGCCAGGCGAGAGCAGCCGATCCAGAGGCGGCGAGATGGAAACCCACAGTTTACGTGCTAGGAACCTCTGTTGTGGGAAGTGGCCATTACAAGAGAGTGCTGAGCACTGAACAGGTGTCAGGAGGCCCAGGACACTGCTGCCCATGGGACGGAATCCACGTTTGTGAGTCTCCAACCACGTGCCAGGCACTGTGGTCCACGCCCATCATCCATGCCTAGCTGACCGCCATGTGGATGAGGGACAGGCTGTGCCTGTCTGAGAAGACCGGTGGCTCTCACTGGCCATGGCCCACAGGCGCACTCCGTGGGCATTGCTTTGTGGGGTCATGTGGGCCCTGGCAGGGCTCTGCGTCCCTCTGGGTGCAGGACAGCTGGGCTCTGTCTTGGGGAGTAGGCTGCCAAGCTCATCACGGACTCCTGAGGCCAGGACTGTGTGAGCCGAAGCCTCGGTCAGAGCCATTCCAGAGCCACCCTGCCACTGGCGATCCTGTCCGAGGGAGGAAGGAGCCCAGGTCCACTCCCTGGCCACCCAGTGTCCTGTGAGGGCACAGCCTTCCTGGTCTCTGTGGTGTCCACACCGAGTTTTCTGTCTTGACTCGATGTAGTTCTGTTCCTGTCTGTGTGAATTCTCTCTGCTCAGACCCAACCAAAAAGCAGATGACATGCACCCAGGGGCGGGGGGCGGGTGCAGCAGGTGATGGCTCAAGTTCCTGGGTCCCTGCCACCCACCTGGGAGACCCAGACTCTTGGCTTTGGCCTGGCTATTGTGGGCTTTTGGGTGATGAACCAACAGGTGGACGATCTTTATCTCTGCCTTTCAAACAAGAGACTGTAGAACAGGTGTTGCTGGAGGCAGGCGTGGGGGCAGCAGAGTGCCCACGCCCTGGGACCAGCAGTGCACACAGAGCACTGCCCTCCACCCTCCGTCTGCTCTGTGTTCCCTCTCTGCGCGTCCGAGGAGAGTGCTCGGGTGTAAGATGGCATCTGAGAAGTGCACCTGCTGTGAGGAGTGGGACTGTGGCTGAGCTGTTGCAGGAAGAGCAGCCCCCGCCCCAGGCCCTGGCGGTTGTGGCCGAGTCTATGGGAGCCCGGTTCTGCCTGTCATCCTCGGGCCGGCTCCAGGCTCAGAAATCCAGGCCTGGCTGGTGGTTTCCGCTGCTTTGGGTCTGACAGCCGGGCCATGTGTGCTGGCCTGGGCGAGGCCACTGGCAGGGGCTTTGGAGTCTCCTGGCGCGGGTTCCCTGTCCTCCCAGGGCATCCACTGCTCATGCCCCTCTCTGTGGGCCATGGTCTCCCGGGGGAGAGACATGGGGTTGCACCTGGCTCTTCCTGTGGGCATGGGGGCAGCGTGTGAAGCTGGGCAGGGTTTCTGAGTGGCTGGGGCACTGGAGTTCCACTGTGGCCCCGCAGCCGCAGCCTGAAATGATGCGTGGCCACGGCAAGGGTCTCATGGCCTGTCGGGGGCACCCAAGCCCCAGAGCAGGTAGCAGGCAGTCGGGTGCGCAGGTGCAGCATCCGTCCTGCCTGCCCTGGGGTGGATTTGATTGATGGCCTGGGGAGGTGGAGGTTCAAGTTGACCCTCTCCAGACTCCTGGTCAGGTGACTGAGGGGAGCTGGGAATTTGCAGGAAGCCCTGAAGCTCCCTGCACCAGGGACTGGAAGGCAAGGATTGTTTTCCTCTTTTCCTTCCAATATTAAATTTAATAAAAATATCATTGATTCTTTGTAAAGAGTAAAAATAGCTTTTATTATTATAAAATGAAAAATAGAGCTGCCAGATCTCTCAGCCAGTGACTTATCTCCCCCAGGCACAGCCCCGTGGGCCGCCTCTTCCCGCTCAGCAAGCGTCATGGTGGGAATTACATTACTTCTTAATGCACTGGCACGGGCATTAGTTAATTTTGTCAGAAAATCACTATGCAAAAATATCTTTTATACAAAATGAAGCTCTATGCTTTTATGTTTAAGCAACACTTTTCATTGTTTCTTGTTAATCATGCTAAGAAAGTCTTCAAACATTTTCAAGTAGAAATTGTAATATGTAGACTCTACAACATGGAAACATGCAATGTTTATTTTTTGGTTTTAATATGCTCGCTGGGTATCTGCTGTGTTTTCAAACTTTCTTTTTCTTTTTTTAGGTTTGTTTTATCAATTTAAAAGGCAGGATTACAGAGAGGGGGCCAGAGATCCGCTGGTTCACTCCCCAAATGGCCACAACAGCCAGGGCAGGACAAAACCAAAATCCGAAGCCAAGAGCTTCGTCCAGGTTTCCCATTTGGGTCCAGGGGCCAAAGAACTTGGGCCATCTTCCACTGCTTTTCCATGCCATTGGCAGGGAGCTGGATTGGAAGTAGAGCAGCTGGGACTTGAACCAGCACCCCATGGGATGCCAGCGTCACAGGCGGTGGCTTTACCTGCTGTGCCACAAGGCTGATCCCTCAAACTTTGTTCCGTGGCCTCAGCCCTCTGGGGAGGGGCCCTCAGCGCTGGGGTGGGGGAGCCCAGCTTGGACAGCGATCACCATGACAGCAGGTCCCCAGGGGTCCCGCAGAGGCCTCCGTTCAAGGCGTGTGCACTTGTGCGGCTGGGGAGACTGTGGTGTCCTTAGCTCCTGTTCTCCTGGGCTCACATCAGGCGGTCACTTTCCTCGCTGGGTGCACAGAGTAGGACCACAGGAGGGCACAGGCCCTGGTGCAGACCCTGTGGCATACTGGGAACAGCCTCAGGGGTGCTGCAGGACTCGTCCCCCACCCACGTCTTTGGTCCACACTTGCGGCTCAGTGGAGGGGAGGGCCTGGGATGCCGCATGGCCTCAAGCTGCCCGCGGCCGCCCCGGATGCCTCGTGCCGACAGCTCCCGCCACTCTGCGTGGGTGCCTTCCCCAGCTCCTCCGTGGACTTCAGCAGGTTTTAGATGCACACAGACACTGCTTCCCTACAGGTGTTTCCCCAGAGGGTCAGGGGCTGGGCCATCGGCGTATGCCTGGTGACGGGCAGCAGGGGTGTCCCCTGCATGTTACAGGAAAATGAAAGTAAAGCTTGTCAGAAGTTCGTGGTGCCGTCCATGGTCAGCAGCGTTGCCCTCAGCCACGCGCCTCCCGGGCCCTCAGGTGGCACTCAGAGTCCTTGGCCTGAGGCCGCCACCACCGCTGGAGGCCCTGCAGCCAGCCGGGCTCCGTACGCGGTGCTTTCGCTGCTGGGGCCCAGTGTGGCCCAGGCTGTGTCCCTGGACGCTCCTGCGATCCCAGCCTGGCGGGCCTGGGCACAGCACCTCGGGCGCGTGAGTGTAGTGAGCATCGCTTTCAGCCGTGGCCAGAGCTCCTGACGCGGGAACGGCATCTTCATTTATTCTTCCCGCATTCACCTGGACAGGTCACCTGCCACGTGACAGCCGCTGGCAAGGCCCAGGGGTTGAGAGGCCAGGTAGGCCCAGCCCCTTCCCCCACCTGGGTCTTGGCAGAGCCGGGCAGGATGGTGAGTGAGACACGGACGTAGCAGGGGCTACTGTGACAAGGACCGGATCCGAGTCCTTTGAGGGGCTGCAGGAGCTCCTGGCCAAGAGTGGGAGAGGGCCGGGTCGCCGTGCGGCCGACCCGCAAGAGGTGGAGCGCGAGGGCGAGGGTGTGTGCCGGGGCGGCCAGCACAGCCCTGCACCAGGGAGCTGTATTTAGGGAACTGCCCAGCCGGGGCGTCCAGAGCCCAGGCAGGGAGCAGGGGAGGGCCTGCCGCAGGTGGGCGGGTGGCCTGGCCACATCGCCAGCCAGGCCCTCAGGGCACCGTGAGGCGCGCACAGCACCGCTGCTCTCACACAGTCGCTTCAGCGCCGCGAGTGGAACAGAGCGGCGCCAAGGAGGTGGTGCAGGCTGGGCACTGCTCAGCAGGGACATCAGTGCTCTGAGAGAGGGTGGCGGCTCGGCTGTTGGCGACTGCAGGGCGGGAGAAGATCATGGGACAGCTACTGCCCCAGAACGCAGCTGCACAGGGGTCCCTGGGCGCACCTGCTTGCTTTCCTCTCTGCCCCCTCTCCTCGTGGGACCCCGGGGGCAGCTGCACAAGGGGCTTTGGCGTCAGGTACTGCAGCCTGCATTTCTCATGCGCCTGTAGCACCAGAAACGCTGGGGAGCTCGTGAGGAACCCCGAGTCCCGAGTCCCGGGCCAGCTGCGTGCACCCTCGGGCTGGACTCCTGGGATCCTCCTGCTGCCCTCGCTCACCAGGTGCTCCTCGGGGCCACGCAGTTTGCGGCAGTATTTGTCAGTTTTGGAGTGCATGCACCTCGGTCTGCACAGGCCGCGAGGGCGCTGGCTGGCGCGATTGGAGCTGGGTCAGTGAGGGAGGCACTGGCGCTCGGCCTGTGCTCCGAGAACCGCGTGTTCCTAATCAGCCACGCCCTAGGGGACGGGAGCCGGGATGCAAACCGGTTCCCTCACCAAGCAGCGGCTTCCGTCACCTGACTGGTTATTAGTGGTACGTACTGGGGGAACTCTGGGTGGAGGAAGCCTTCTGGAGCTCCTAGGCCGTTCCCAGGCTGAGTGTTGTGAACAAGGGCGCTCCCCGGCCAATCCGCAGGGGTAGGCGTTTAAACCACGGCAGCGGGCGGCGGTGACGTGACCCCAGGGCGGGAGCCCCCAGGTCCCCTGCCTGTGTTGTTGGGGCGGCCCCCAGGGCTGAGCAGGCCCCGCCCACAGCTCTGCTCCCCTGGGGAAATGGGGCATCAGGGCTGGCTGCGGCTTCGCTCTCCTCCACCGCTTGGGAACGCTTCGGCTTTGTGGTCCTCCATACCCTGAGCACAAAACTTCCCTGGGGGCTTGTCCCTATGCTTCTCAGGGCTGCTGGGTCCAGCCTGGTGCAGCTGGGTGGCCATGGTGGGGCAGAGCCTTCCTGGGGGGGACAGAGGAGCCGGTGGGGATGGGGCCAACTGAGCTGAGCAGGGTCCCCGGCATGCGGAGTTTCCGAGCTGACAGGTGTGTGCGAGACGGCGGATGGCCTGGGCGTTGCACATGCAGCGTCTTGCTGTGTCCTTGCACCAACCTGCTGCCGCGGTGCTGCCAGGCCCTTGCCTGTGCTCACCAATGAGGAGACCCTGACTCAGGAATGGAGTGTGGGCAGGTCATACAGTGAGCAAGGGGTGGAGAGGGGTTTGAGCCTAAACCCTGGCTCTTCACCGGGAGGGCGCATGCACACCAGGCGCTGCCCTGGGAGAGACGCGGGGCTGGGGGCATCGCCCTGGACCTTTGGGGCTCCAGGTTTCCCTGGAGGGGCCGTGAACACCGCGAGGCTGCCCTGAGGGCCAGAGGAGCCGCGCTGTCCCCCAGGCTAAGCCGTTGGACCTCAGGTTTGCAGGTATTTTACGGCATTGTTGAACAGTTTGGTCTGCGTGTAATTTTACAGACTTAGTGAAACCAGTGAACTTATTTGATGCATGAGTTTGTCACAAGCAGACAAAGTAAAGAAAGTGTTAAGTACCGCATTCCTGATGGGATGTACTCCTCCATCGCTGGGTTTTCTTTGAAGGAGAGGGAGAGCGGCTGTCTCGGGCCAGGTGAGGAAGCTGGTGTTGATCAGTGCTGTCTCCAGGTGGAGCGCTGGGGTGAGAGCTGTGAAGCCTTGACGGTGTCTCTGCCCTCCGAGCTCTTGGTGTCCAGCATTGGTCGCTGGTGCTGCCTTCTGATGTGCGGCCAGGGGAGGCTTATGCCCTGGCTCCACGGCCTGGGTTGGAGTGCAGCTCAGCGGCCATGCCTTCTGTTTGCCGGGTGTCCCCGTTGCGGGAGGCAGAGCCTGCCAATCTGTGAGCTCCTCGTGTGCGCTTTTCAATGTGTGCTCTTACTTGTGGTTCTCAGAAGTGCAGATGCATTTCACATCAGTACTATTTTATTTATTTATTATTTTTTAAACGTGTATTTATTTGAAAGGTGGAGAGAGAGACAGAGAGAGAGAGAATCTTCCATCCTCAGGTCACTCCCCAAATGGCCACAACTATTAGGGCAGGGCCAGGTCAAAGCCAGGAGCCAGGAGCTTCATCCAGGTCCCTCATGTGGATGCAGGGGCCCAGACACCTGGGCTATCTCCCACGGCTTTCCCAGGCACATTAGCAGGGAGCTGGTTTGGAAGTGGAGTCGTTGCGACTCAGATTAGCACCCATCTGGGATGCCAGCGCTGCATTGGTACTTCAAAATCAAATCTAGAAACGAGATGCTACAGGCGTCTCAAGTGTTTCGTAGATTCCCATTCGATGGTAGTCATTCCCCATGTCGGGGGATGGTAGTAGCTCTGACTTCCTGGGACTGTGGGTCTGGTGTACACACAGATCTGCGTGTGCACTTGGGGCACTTGTGTTTGTGCACACGTGAGAGTGCACTGTCCTCCTCTGTGTGTATTCTACGTGCATCATTTCATGCATTGCCAAGGTTGGTCGCGGGTGAGGTGCATTCAGGCTCCCCACAGGCTGTGTCCTGGCTCAGGCGGTACCACGCGCATGGGGCAAGTGCTCCCACCACGTGGGGACAGCAGTGTCCAGCCCTGGGCCCCTGTGAGGCCCCACAGCTGTCCAGGGGCCCAGATGGCCTAGTAAATGAGATGGTATCTTTTAGGTCAGGTTTTATGTCCACTTTTTAACAGCCAGTAATTTAGAAAGAAAAATAAGCAGGAAACTGCGGAAGTACAAGGAGCTGTCAGACGGTGCTCGGGACAGGCGTGGTGCAGCTCCTGAGGCGGCTGCCTGGGGCGCCCGGAACCTGGTCCCGTGTCTGCTTCCAGTCCGGCTCCCTGCTGAGGTGCCTGGAAGGCAGCAGTGGTGGCTCAGGTGCCTGGGGCCCTGCCACCGTGTGGGGGACCTGGGCGAGTTCCTTGTTCCTGACTTGGGCCTTGTCCAGCTGTGGCTGCTGGGGCACTTGGAGACGGAACCAACAGATGGAGGGTTTCTGTCTTTCTCTCTGCCGTACGAGTAGATGAAAATAGCTAAATAAACATTTACAAAGAAAGCATGCAGTGGCCCAGGGCAGGGGACAGCTGCACAGGGTGCAGAGGGCTTCGGCCCTGCCCGTGGGCCAGGAAGGCACACACAGGGGGGGAAACTCCTCTGTAGCGTGGTGGCAGGGCTGGGGCCCTGTCAGGGACCGTGAGTCTCCACAGAGCGCGTCTCCTGAGCAAGTTCCGTGTTGCAGGGGAGACCCAGCCTTGGGGGACGGAGCTCTGACTGCAGCCGTGAAGCTGGCCCCTGCCCCCTGGAGGTGACCTCCTGTGGGCTCCCAGGCCCTTGGCTGTGGCTGCTGGGGTGCAGGTCAGGCGAGCCGAGCCCAGGGACGGATGTTTTGGCAAGGGTGAAATGACTGTGCACTTGGGAAACCCGGCGATCGCAAAGCCACTTTTAGGGCGGTGTCTGAAACACAAGCTGCTTATTTTACAATGACCTGCGGCTGCCGCTTTCCCTGGGTGGGGAACCAGAGGGTGGCATTCCATTGTCCCCGTCGCAGGCGCCATTGCCACACTGCATGCTGGGACATGCTATCCCCACTGCATGCTGGGACACGCCATCCCCCACTGCATGCTGGACATGCCATCCCCCACTGCATGCTGGGATACCCCACTTCCCCACTGCATGCTGGACATGCCATCCACACTGCATGCTGGACATACCATCCCCACTGCATGCTGGACATGCCATCCACACTGCATGCTGGACATACCATCCCCACTGCATGCTGGACATGCCATCCCCACTGCATGCTGGCACACGCCATCCCCCACTGCATGCTGGGACATGCCATCCCCACTGCATGCTGGGACATGCCATCCCCACTGCATGCTGGGACATGCCATCCCCACTGCATGCTGGGATATGCCATCCCCCACTGCGTGCTGGGACATACCATCCCCCATTGCATGCTGGGACATGCCACCCCCCCACTGCATGCTGGGACATGCAACCCCCCCACTGCATGCTGGACATGCCATCTCCCCACTGCATGCTGGACATGCCATCCCCCACTGCGTGCTGGGACACGCCATCCCCCACTGCATGCTGGGACATGCCACCCCCCCACTGCATGCTGGGACATGCCATCCCCCACTGCATGCTGGCACACGCCACCCCGCACTGCATGCTGGGACATGCCATCCCCACTGCATGCTGGGACATGCCATCCCCACTGCATGCTGGGACATGCCACTCCCCCACTGCGTGCTGGGACATGCCATCCCCACTGCATGCTGGCACACGCCACCCCCACTGCCTGCTGGGACATGCCATCCCCCACTGTATGCTGGCACACGCCATCCCCTCCCCCATGCTGGCGCACGCCTTGCCCCACTCCATGCTGGCACATGCCTGGCCCATGGGCACCGTCCCGAGGGCTGAGCCTGTTTGGGGGAGCCGTGGGTGACCTCCACGGAGCAAAGGCACTGAAGGAGGCTGAGAGCACACACAGATGGGGCAACAGCGCTTTGGGAATTTGGGGAAGTCACCCTGTTTCTTGTGAGAACAGCTGCCGAGTCTGACTGTGGCCCACCCCGGCCGTCAGGGACAGCGAGGTGACTGTGCCTTAGGGCAGTGCCTCACGCTGCGTGGATCAAGCCACAGACACCTGCTGCCTCACAGCTCTGGGGTCTGCAGACCCCAGGTGGAGGAGTCCGCAGGGCTGAGGGAGACGGCCCTGGGCCTCTCTCCAGCCGAGGTGGCGGTGGCATCCCTAGTACTCCGGGCTCAGACTCCTCCCCCGGTGTCTGCCATCACGCTCACAGTGACCCAGGCCACCATCAGGCTCACAGTGACCCGGGCCACCATCAGGCTCACAGAGAGGGACCCGGGCTGCCATCACGCTCACAGTGACCCGGGCTGCCATCACGCTCATAGAGAGGGACCCGGGCTGCCATCACGCTCACAGTGACCCGGGCTGCCATCACGCTCATAGAGAGGGACCCGGGCTGCCATCACGCTCACAGTGACCCGGGCCGCCATCAGGCTCACAGAGAGGGACCCGGGCTGCCATCACGCTCACAGTGACCCGGGCCACCATCACGCTCACAGAGAGCGACCCGGGCCGCCATCATGCTCACAGTGACCCGGGCCACCATCAGGCTCACAGAGAGGGACCCGGGCTGCCATCACGCTCACAGTGACCCGGGCTGCCATCACGCTCACAGAGAGGGACCCGGGCCGCCATCACGCTCACAGAGAGGGACCCGGGCTGCCATCACGCTCACAGTGACCCGGGCTGCCATCACGCTCACAGAGAGCGACCCGGGCTGCCATCACGCTCACAGAGAGGGACCCGGGCCGCCATCAGGCTCACAGAGAGGGACCCGGGCCGCCATCACGCTCACAGAGAGGGACCCGGGCTGCCATCACGCTCATAGAGAGGGACCCGGGCTGCCATCAGGCTCACAGAGAACGACTGGGCCGTGTGTCTCTATGTCCACATTTCCCCTTTGTACGAGGTCGTCTTTGATCCTGGTGTGGGGCCTTCCCTACTTCAGTAGGGCCCCATGTCAACACAGACCGCGCCTTGGTTCCAAATAGTCACGTTCGCAGGTTCTGCGTGTCAGGCTTCATCTGTGGATTTTTGGAGGGAGGTCACAAATCAATCCGTATTACTGTTTTCATCAGGAGTTAAACTGCAGTAAGACCAACAGATGTCACGGTGAGATGGTACCACCTACCAGAAACCGCTCACCGTGTAAACCTAGCGCGACGTGAGTCAGCTGGCGGGATCTTGTTAACGTGTGGATTGCAAGGAGTGAGTCTGAGCGGGGCCTTTAACTTGCATTTCTTTTTCTTTTTGTTCAGTCAGGTTTATGTATTTATTTGACAGGCAGAGAGAGAGAGAGACACCTTGGATCTTCCATTGGTTGTGGTTCAGATGGCTACCACGGTTGGGGCTGGTGCAGGCGAAGCCAGGAGCTCGGGACTTTGCCCAGTGTCTCCCTGGAGATGGCTGGGGCCTGCGTTCTTGGGCCACGTCCCGCTGCTTTCGAGCTGCCCCAGCAGGTGGCTGGACCACAAGTGGGGCCGAGCAGGGACTTGAGCTGGCCCCTGATGTGGGATGCTGCATCTGGTGGCTGCTCGGCCTGCTCATGACACCGACCGGGAGTCTGCTTTGGTAGTAAGCTCCCGGGGCAGGCTGTGTTTTGCCAGGGCTTCACCTGGACCACGGGCAAGGTCCTGCATTCTCTGAAGGCGTCCACAGGAGGGGAGGGATTTGCAGAAGCTATCTAGGGTGAAGGTGAGGACAGGGTGAGGCTGCCTCCCCCCGACCAAGTGCCCATGCAGGTGCTGAGCAGGCTCAGTGCCCAGGTCACGGTGCACACAGACGGTGCCCAGCTGCAGATGCGTATGCTAGTAAGCGTGGAGAAGCCCACTCCTGGCCCCGCGTCCCGTCCACAGCGCACCATTAGCAGCCAGACCGTGCCAGGCTGATGGCTCTGATTAGCACACGGGGCCTGATGGGCCACAGAGCCAGAGCTGCACAGGGTGGGAGTGGGCGGGCTGTGGGTGAGGCGTGGGCAGCAGCCCACAGGACCAGGCAGCCTGGCCCACGTCATCCACACAGTGACTACAAGCCCCACTCAGGGGCTCTATGCCCTTCGAAAACGCGCCAAATAGTGCAAGGTGCAGCCGTCTCGGGTACATAAGTGTCGCAAGCAGCTGCACCCTGAAGAGTGAGATGTTTTATTTTTTTGCAGTTTTCTATGCTGAGACAAACAGAACCAAAACCTTGCCTTCCTCAGACCCTCTAGAGCGAGTTGCCAAGTCCTGTTGTTGTGTTCCCTGTGCTTGCTGTGATGGTTTGTGTGGCCGTAGCTCCAAGAAGCAAGCAAAGCCGTGCTGGGCGTGAACCCTGGGCCCTTCCTGTGGGAGCCGAGATGGAGTTTGTGCTTCCACCACATTTCACGCTGTGGATACCGTGGGTGGCCGGGGTTACTTCCAGGGAGAGCAGGTTCCTAACACCGGAAGCCTCTGTGTAGGAGAACACTCTGCAGGACCTCTTGGGAACAATGATTTCAGCTCACTTCCTGGGCACACAGTGTCTCAAAGCCGTGCAGGTCTGGATGGGGCACATGCCACTACATAAACTGTTATGCAGTGGCATCAACCTCCAGGGAACTACAGTCTAATCGGGGAGGAAACCCAACGTCGCGATTTGCTCCTCTGTCCATCCAGTGTTTGTGCTCTGCTGTGACGTGAACTCGCTGTCTCTGTCCCTGTGGTGGTGCTGTGTTTCCACCTGGTGGGGCAGGTGCACCTGGCAGGTGGAATGGCGGTGGGCAGGTGAGGACCCGGCTCTGTGAGACGCTGACGGTCCCAGAGGCCCTGTCGAGAGCTCCGCGGTCACCCCTGGCTGTTCAGGTGAACCACCCGCAGTGCAGTGGATGGGGGTCAGGGCGGGGTTCGTGGGCCAAGCAGAGGGGGTCTTCAACCCCAGGCAGGCAGGGAGCAGCGGTAACCCTGACCTGAGCCCAGGTGCGCACCTCTTGCAAGAGGAATCAGGTCAGGCGAGGGAACAAACCCTCGGAAGTAACGCTGAAGTACGAGGTGCCTCACAGAGTCCGTGGGCATGGGATAAACAGAGACTGATGTGAGTGCCACACTTTTGCATGTGAGAACCTTCAAAAAGTTCGTGGAAAATGTGTGTTATAGAAAAAGAGTGGATTTCAATTTTTTTTTGCACTCAAGTAAATCTTTCAATTCCATTGTCCATGAACTTGTTGCAGTTCCCCCTCCACACAGCTGTGAAGTTTACCGGGGCAGAAGTGGGGACGGCCTTGCCAGAGCTGTGGGCACCACTCCTGCGGGAGGTGCCGAGAGCAGGGAGTCCTGGCGGCCGCCCACGCCGCTCCCTCGCCGCCCGTCTTCCTCCAGAGTGGGGCCCACCTGCAGCTCTGCCCCTCCCTGGGGACACGCGCTGTCACACAGACTTATTCAGGCAACAGGCTAAATGTAGTTCCTAGCTGTTGGGGTCTGTCTGACTTTGCCCCGATGCCGTCGGAGTGTGAGAGCAGCGCCTTTGCTCCAGGGCCAGATGAAAGGCGCCTCTGCCAGGCCGCGCGCTCCCCCCAGCAGCCTGCAGCGAGCCGGCGGCATCGCCTTTGGTGATGCGGAGGCGACTTTAAAATAGGACTGGAGTGTCTTCTAGGCAGCGTCAGAGAAAATGCGCTCGAAGGGACCTCAGCTTGTGACTATTCTGTCGCTTTTCATGGTCTGTGATTGCCACCTGCCACCACAGACATCCTCAAGAAGTAAGGATCCACTGACAAGTGAAGAGCAGGCCTCCTCTCCAGCGGGGTTGGGAGCGAAAGACAGGAGACGGAAGCCCAGGCCCGGCTCCGGGCCCGCGGGAGCCCCGGTCCAGGTGGAGCTGATCCGCCCTTCATTCAGAACCTTGTGGAGAACTCTGACAGCGGCTGGACCTGAAGTTGCTGTCATGTTTCCCCAGCCATCGCCACAGACTTAAGTAGCTTTAAGTAGTTTTTATTGAAAAGCATAAATAATGCAAGTACTGGCTCTGCGGTTTGAGTTTTGTTATTGGAACCAGTGAGGCATCCAGGCCCTTCCGTCATTGCCGAAGAGTGTCTGGGTATCGCCGTGGGATGGCTTTTTAAAGACGTCCTATAACAGCTCCCCGGTCTGCTGTTCGAGGCATCACTAAAAACCACGCTGTCTTGAAATTCCGACTTTAATGGTTTTAATCTGTTGTGTTGTTAGTCTCAGGTGGGGAACAGAAAATCTAGGTTTTTATTCTCTTTTCTTCTTTGACTTTGAACAACAATTGACCCCTTGTCTGAAAACCCACAGCCCTTGGGGATAGAACCCGACATATTTTACAGGAGAGACCAAACGCAACATAGGGTCAAGGTCTCAGCTCAGCTGTCCTGAGTGTGACAGCAACACCGGACTCCACGTGAGCTGCATGGGGTGCGTGGAGCCCCCACAGGCCAGGCAGCAGCCAGGGCTTCAGTCTCGGAATTCTGAGGCAGGACGCTGGAATGCTCAGCCCCTGGCCTTCAGAGCTGGTACCATCCTGAGTTCTTTCAGCCCTCCGAGGTCCTGTGCCCCTTGCATCGCCTACTTGAGGTCTGCCCGCCCCGCAGAGCCCTGGGAACTCAGCAGGCCTGCCCCTTGTCCAGGGAGCCCCCTCTCCCCCTGCCATGATGTGTCTTCTTCCCAAACACCTTACGTGTTTATCTTCGGAATAAATACATTATCAACCTGCAAGAATAATTTCAGCATTGAAACCCGGGGTTAGGCACTCGCGTCTGTGTCTCGGGGTCTGTGCAGGCCTGGGACCAGGTCGCAGCGGCAGGGGAACGCTGGGGCGGGTTGCTGTGGTGGGCTGCTCCCGGCTCTTGGCCGCTCTCACGCCTGCTTGCTCCTTACTTCTCTGCAGAGGGAGCCAGAGGCATTTCACAAGGAGCTCAGTTTGTGAGAAAAGGAGGGGCCGCGAGCTACCTCGTCTAGAAGATCTGATAAGCCCTGCTTTTCTGGCTGGCAGTTTCGCAGGTAGACGTCCGTAGCTCATCAGTTCTCCACACTCATTCAGATCAGTAAATTGGCAGGATTAGATCACCTCCCGAGGCTGACGCTCCCTGGGCTTTCTCCCTCGTCTTCTCCTAACCGGCATCGCACTGAGCAGCGCTTGGCCACGGCTGTGCTTCCCAGGGTTCAGTCTTGGGGTCGCATCACCGCGTTCATTTCCTGAGGTTTGCTCAACAGGGTTTGTCCAAGGAAGAACACCGTTCCCTCTGGCTGGAAGCTCCTCCCTCTCTCTCTCTCTCTTTCTCTCTCTCTCTCTCTCTCTCTCTCTCTCTCTCTTCTCTCCCTCCCTTTCCTGCCTTCCTCCCCCTCGTCTCTGTCCTTTCCTGTAGATTTTCCCAGACCCTTCCCTGCGGCAGTAATCCCTATCTGTCTCTTGATAAAGGCGATCAGGCTGGTTTGGATTATAATTAGAGACCATAGCAGAGAACACCAAAATAATTTATGTTTTAATTGATAAATTGAGTTCTGAAAAAATGCGCACCTTCCTTGCCCGGTCTGTTTCCCGAAGGAAAGGGAAGCTACCTCCCCTTGATTTCGCCAGTTTCCTCCGATGCGTTAGCTTTTTCCTTCAAACGGGTCAACTTCCATCCCTTTTGCGGTGTATTTCTTCAATACTTTCACTAGCAGCTGAATATTAGAATTACTCATCTCACTGCATAGGGTAAAATCAATAAAACCTTTGTCTGTGAAATAATTAAATCACAGTGTGATAAAATCAGATTTTCCTGCTTTCAGATTCTTCTAAAATAGCATCTATTAGGATTCCTGCTGATATCAGAAGGACTGGGTCATCTTAGAAACCGACAGACGTGGAGAGTAGGAGGGCTGATCACAGACCTTGTTTTTTAAGAATGAGTCGTGTTTGTGTGGGTGTGTGTGTACTGCACACACATGCATGTGTACTGCACACGCAGCATACAGACCACACACATGCACAGTGCTATGTACCATGTGACCCCTGCACCATGCACCTGCATGTCTTATCTCTGCGAATGCCCTCCGTGCCTGTTTGAGCCCCGAGTTGGCTGCAGAGGCTGAGGGCCAGGCTGGGAGTGCCCCAGCTTCACCGTCCGCACACAGACCTCCTGTGGTCCAGAGCTTCTCTCCCAGGGGCGAGGCCAGGAGGCAGAGATGGTGTGGAACCTCCGTGTGCCCCAGAGAGGGAAGGGCAGGCACCGGACGTAGCAGCAGCATGGAGGACAGACAGGCTACCTGTGGACACGTTGACGACTGCCGCGTGACTGCTGTGGCAGGACGCATGCGTGCCAGGATCACCTCTCTGCTTCGTGAGCCGTGCCGGTGTGCACTGTCCCTGGATGGCAAGGAAGCCGTTTGTCCACGAGCTCTTTATTACTGAGGACTTCTTTGGAACAGAGCCGTATCCTAAAATCCCATTAATTCAGCCACTCACCCACTTGTTGATTTATTCCAGAGCTATTTATTGAGCACCAGCTGTGTGCCAAGCACTCAGTGGTGCACTGGGGGCCCTGAGCACTCCTCCAAGGCCGAGGAGAAGCCCACTGGCCATGGTTGGCTCTCTAGAGAGCCATTTACATCCTAAGACTTGCCTCAAATAAGTGAGTTCAGAAAGGAAAGGAGAAATTTTAACAGCTATCTCAGAAGTAAAAAATGGCCATCAAGGGCTACTAGGAACAATTATCAGGCAAAAATGGATAATATAGGAAAATGCATAAGTGACTAGAAACATAAAACCTACCAAGACCGAATCAAGAAGAAATGAAAATCTTGAATAGACTACCAACAAATACGGAGATTGAAGTAGTAATTAAAAACCTCCCAGCAAAGAAAAGCCCAAGACCAGATGGCTTCACGGCTGAATTCTCCCAAACATTCCAAGAATTAATAGCAATTCTTCTTAAACTCTTCCAAAAAAATAGGAGGAGAGGGAACGGTTCCAAGCTCCTTTTGTGAGACTTGCATCACTCTGACATCAAAGTCCTGCAGAGACGTCTGCAGAGAAGGCCTAGACCGTACAACTTGTACAGGAAATCACAGGGGATGCACCACCACCCCTGGGCAACACCGATCGGTGCAGACGCACAGATCCTCAGTAAGACGCTGGTGACTCGGTTCAGCCACACATCAAAAAGACTAATGGCAGGACCACGTGGGGTTTATCCTCAGATGTCTGCTGGCTCTACATGAGAAGAACCGGTCCATGAGATGCATCACATCAACTGATGAAAGGGGAAGCCAGGCGGTCATCTCAACAGATGCAGCAAAAGAGTTTGTGCAGCTCGACCCCCGTTCCTGATGAAGGTCCTCAACCAACAGGCTTAGAGTAAATGCCACTTACGGAAACCCACACCTTATCTGCAGTCACTGGTGAGGGACCCGCAGTGCCTCCTCCAGGAAGCCAGGCCGGAACCCCCACTCTCATCACTTCTACTCAGAGGTCGTGTTGGAAGTACTGAGGAAGGTAGTAAACAAGAAAAAGAAACAAAAGACATTGCATTGGAAATGGAGACTTGGGCCAGCTGTTTGCAGGTGATGAGATCCCGGGTGGAGAAAGCCTACACACGGGTAGCATAACCAGGGTCATCACCGATGGCTTCCGCTGAGCTGCTTTGACCATCAGCCCTTCTCTTCTCGCTAACGATGAAGTAGCTGAAGGGAAGTCAGAGGAGCAGTTTCACTCACAGCAGCACGGAACAGACTTCCTAGCAATAAACTTCACCAAGAAGGCCAAAGATACGTACATGAAACGCATGAGACATCGACGAAAGAAGTTGAAGACGACACAGGGACATCTCAGTCCAGCCCACGTTCACACACTGGAAGAATTTACGCCGTTTAAATGTTCCTGCTGCCTCCAATATCTGCCTTTTCAGTGCAGTCTGTGGCAAAATTTCAGCTACATTTTCCATGGAAATAGGAAACAAGCAATTCTAAAATTTGAATGAAACTACAGAAGACCCTGAGTAATCACGGGAATTCCGAGCAGGAAGAATACGGGGTGGGCTTCTGATGCGGCTCCGAGAACGCTGCTTGGGTTCCCTGCGACCCACATGGTAGCACCTGGGTTGAGTCCCAGCCCGGCTTCCGATTCCAGCTTCCTGCTAACGTGGACCTGGGAGGCAGCAGATGGTGGCTGACGTCCTTGGGTCCCCGTGGGAGACCTGGATTGGTTCTGGGCTCCTGTCTTTGGTGTGGCCCAGTTCCAGCTGTTGCGGGCACCTGGGAGAGTGAACAAGAAGATGGGAGTGTGCTCTCTCTCTTTCAAATAAAATGAGTGAAAGTTTTAAAATTAAGAATACTGTTGGAGATATCACACTTACTGATTTCAAATTCTATCACAAAGCCCTAGTAATCAAACCGACCTTTATGGCACTGACATAAAGGCGATAGATAGACCAGTAGAACAAATGGAGTGCCAGAAACAACCCCGTCATATATGGGGTAATTTTTGACAAGGGCGAGAGGAACATGTAATGGAGAAGGGGTAGTTTTTTCATAATTGTGCTGGGAAAACCGAGTATCTACATGCAGAAGGGTGAAATCACGCTGTTGTCTTACAACTTACACAAAAGTCAGCTGAAAACAGATGAGAGACTTAAACCCGAGACCAGAAGCAACGCAGCTCTTGGAGGAAATCCTAGCAGCCAAGCCCCGTCAGGTTGTCCTTGGCCGTGACTTTTTTGAATGTTACAGACATCAAAAGCTCAGGCAACAAAGACAAAAGGGAGAAGCGAGACTACATCAGAAGCCTCTGCATGCACAGCTCGGTGGAAGGCACCAGCTGGGTTGGGAGAGCACATCCAACCATGTATCTGGGATAAGGGGTGATGACGGAACGAACTAAGAGCTGCCACGGATCCTGGCGAAACACCACATCACTGATTAGAAAACAGACACGAGCAGCCATTGACATACAGGTGGCCAGTGGGGACATGAAACGCACGGACATCGCTCCTCACTGGGAACAGTGGTCCGTCGCCTTCTGTTAGGGAGAGTTACACGGAGACGAGAGAACAGCACCCCTCTTCTGGGGATGTACTCAGAGAAAATGGAACCGACGTCCCAAAGAAGATCCGCCCTGTTCTTCATGAAGCCTTATTCTCCATAGCTAAGGTGTGGAGTCCAGCTCAGTGTCCCTCAGTGGGGGGACGGATGGAGCGTCACTCTGCTGCCCCCGTGCCGCAGCCCGCGTCCTGCTGGGGCACTTCCTGTAAGGCCCTGCGGACCCTCGGACCCTCGGGTCAGTGCGGGGAAAGGGGCGCACGCAGCTTTCTCTTTAAATCCATGGTGAAGCTTTTGGTTTGTTTTGGTAGGAGCTCTAAAGAACTGTGGGAAATCAGATTGTAGAAATATGTAGTAGAAACATCTAATTATGGCTCAATTTAAGGAGCCAAACTGAAGCGCCAGGGGGAGAGTGGGCTTGAGAGGAGACAGTTGCACCTCAGACCTGCTGCGGCTGAGTCTGTCGGCACAGCCCTGTGTTTCCTCCTCCTGTTACCACCTTTTCCCTTCCGTGGCCTGGGCCCGCACCTCCTCTCCAAGGCCCCTGGTGTCCACGGAGCCCTTGCGTGGGCATCTACTCTGCCTGTTCCTCCGATGGCCCCCGCTGGCAGCTGGCTGTACTGCCACCTGGACCCCGCTCTGCGAAGCTCCCTCCCTACTGTGATTCCCGGAGGCAGCACTTACACGTGCATTTCCTTCGGTGATGACTTTGTCTGTGTCCGTGTAGACACCGTGTGATCTAGAAGCAACATCACAAATAGAAGGAAGAGAGGTATTTACGTACAGCTCAGAAGGCGCAAGGCAATCAGAATGCAGGGTGGTGGGGAGGCCAGGAAGCCAGGACTGGAGTTTTAGGACTGGATTGGCCCCTTGAAACAATGGTGGCTCCTGCGACTGTTTCAGGACCTGGGTTGAGCCGTGAATGGAGAGTGAGATGGCTGGTGGCAGGTGAGACACACAGGTGTGCGGAGAACATGCGTGGTGTGCCCCGGCTCCAGGATGGCTGCACCAGCTTCTCTCTGGGCAGAAGAGGTTAAAGCCACCGGCGGAGACTCAGCCTTTTGTCCAAGTTACCTTCTTGGCCTGCCTGGGGAGCAGCAGTGACACCCCCTGCGGCTCCTGCAGTGCCTCTGGCGAGCTGGCTCACCGGGCAGCTTCCTCCCAGCACTGACCATCATGTTCTCTGCTACATACCTACCGTGTGTGGGCATCGTGGACAGAGCATGCCAATAGCCTTCTAAAGCACAACACTCAGGGTTTGGTAGACGAGATGCCTGGAGAACCCTGGCTTCCATCTGTGACTCTACTTACTCTTGGCATATTCTGGGCGTAGCCGACATGGTGAGGGGCCGCTGTGCACCATTCCTGGTGCTTTGTTTGTGTGTGCAAATCCAGTTTCTTTAGTGAAAAATAATTGATGATGTGGAACTCAACATGCTATTTTAAGAAAAGGATCAATAACCTCGTATGTAAGTTATCCTGTAATTGCCCACAAATCGTTGTGCGTGTCAGACTTGCTGTAGCTGTAGGAGGTCTCCGTGAAAGCAGGGAGTGGCACCGCCAGGCCCTCCGTGGACCTCATCCTCACTGCTGAGCCGCAGCCACCAGGCCCTCCGTGGACCTCATCCTCACTGCTGAGCCGCAGCCGCCAGGCCCTCCGTGGACCTCATCCTCACTGCTGAGCCGCAGCCACCTGGCCCTCCGTGGACCTCATCCTCACTGCTGAGCCGCAGCCGCCTGGCCCTCCGTGGACCTCATCCTCACTGCTGAGCCACAGCCAGGCCCTCCGTGGACCTCATCCTCACTGCTGAGCCGCAGCCGCCTGGCCCTCCGTGGACCTCATCCTCACCGCTGAGCCGCAGCCGCCAAGCCCTCCGTGGACCTCATCCTCACTGCTGAGCCGCAGCCACCTGGCCCTCCGTGGGCCTCATCCTCACTGCTGAGCCGCAGCCGCCTGGCGGAGTGAATGCCTTAAACCCTCTTGTAAGGAACCTTCTCAAGCCCCCTAGTATAATCGTGCCTGCTACATGGCATCTTCTCCATAAATAAATGCTGCTCTTACTGTGTTGTTGCTGCTGGTGTTATTGTCATCATGAAGGTCTTCATCTTACGACCCCTGAAGACCCTCCCCTCTGTCCTTGTCTACTTGCACTTGACGTGCTACATCAGCCGGAAGCTGTTCTCCTACCGCCCTCAGAAGGTACGGTGTTTGATCCCGGAAAGATCACGATATTCACACGCTGTCCGACCGTAGTCTGTTCTGTTGATGCAGAAGCACTAAGGCTGGGCGTCTTGTAAAGAGAACAGTTGTGTTTAGCTCTAGGTTGGAGGCACAAAGTCCAGGCCGGAGCAGCTCCGCCTGCCCAGCCTGCAGTGGTGGCCGGCTTGTCTGCGTCGCGTTGACAGATGGTGGCAGGGGGTGGGCCAGGAGACCTCGTGGCGAGGCAGCCAGAGCAGCTGGCCGGCCAGGCTCGCTCTTCCAGGAGCACCAACTCAGTCCATGAGAACAGCATCAATCCCTTCTGAAGCCTGTGTCCTTGGTGCCCTAACATCTTCCCGCAGGCCACACCAACACCCCCAGGCCAGGGACCTGGCCCTTAGGGAGAACCCCGAAGCCATCTCCTGGCCAAGACCAGCTGACCCTCGGAGCTTCGCTCCGCCCCTGACTGGTGGTGTTCCGCACTCAGTAGAACAGACTCTTTAGGTTTTCTTCAATTTAAGAAATCCCATGCAAGCCTCCCTGGAGTCAGTTACTGTGATGTCGGCTGAGTCATAACATTCTGGGGGCGTTCTCCGTGCCCATTTCTTTCCCGTCTGCAGAACGTGATCTTGGCAAGCCTTCTGAGACGTGTTCCTAAAATCCATGTGCGCCTGTCTCTTGTGGAAATGACTCTCCACCAATTCTGAATTCACCGTAAATTGCAGGCTTAGTAAGAGACACTTGGTTGTTTTCTTATAAGCAAATTTCAGGACATACATAGACTGTGTTGTATTTTTGCTTGAATTTGTTTCACATTTTTTAGTGTTGCTATTTTTGGTTTTGGAACCGGCCCTGTCAATCAAGACTTAGTGAGGCTGCTGATGAACACAGGGTGCAACGTTGGTCGATGGTCTTCCTTTATTTCTCTCTGTTTCATACCCTTCTTTAGTCCTGAGCACTGCTACATTTGAATCATTTTTATGAATAAATCAGCTGTGACTCTTTATTGAGCTAGAAGACTAGCACTGACGTTCGTTTGGTTTGTGTTGGAAGTGTAAGTCACAGCAGTTTTAAAGGACATGTTGCACTTTTGCCCTCCTCTCTTTCTTGCTCTTCCCCGCCCTGCCCCACTTCCTCCCTTGGTGCCCAACCAGACCCTCCTCAATGCCTTGCAGTGCAGAAGGGAGAACAGGCAAGCTGCCCTGGGCAGCTATGAAACAGGTAGGAGGGGGACTCCCAGAGACTTCAGAGAGCCCCTGCTCTCCCACCACTGCCTTCCACACCCCACCCCACCCCACCCCCATGGCAAACTCCCTCCTAGCCGGATAAAGCCTGAGTCCCCCCTGTGCCCTGCCCACAGTCTCTTCCAATAAAGCAGCCTGTCTGTTGAGGTCGGTCTCCATCTCCGTTTTCTGTCTCTCCTTTCTGGGGGTATGAAAGACCAGACCCCCGAGCTACTCCAGACCTAACAGTTTCATTCAGAGTTCCCTCTGGGGTTGGAGGTGCGGAGCGGCTGTCAGCAGGGGACGGCGTGTCTCAGGGTGGCTCACTGCCCACGCGGCTCCTCTGTGGATGGGATGCAGCCAAGCTGGCCTTAGGCCTTTATCACTCAGCTTCCCCGGGAGGTGTGACCCGGGCTCAGCCGCTGTGCATCACCACACGGAGAACAGCGAACGTGGTATTTTTTCCAGCTAATCATTATTTTTAGTTTTGGAAACCCTGTGGTTGTATCCCACTTGCAGAATGAAAAGCGAGCAGCTGACGTCTGTGTTGGCATCCCACTAACCGAAGCCTCCTGAAGCTGGAGCTGTGTGCCTTCAATGTCATTCTGAGCCATTTAAAGGTTTTTTAACGTAGTGCCAGCCATGCTGGGTTTTAATGGTTCCCATGAAGCCAGTTTTCTCATGAAGTAGTATATACAACACTCGTCTTTAGTTCTAGTGAGGGAACAGCCTTCATTTAGTTAGCTCTTCCTTTTATTTTTGGTCATTTAAGGTTTTTTCTAGTTTTTAAAAACAATATGTGATACAGAAATGAGGATATTGTCTATGTAATTATTCTCCAAATCTGTTATTTCTGTAGGTGTGCTAAATTATTAAAATGTATGAATCATGTAATTTTTCAAAGTGAGTACTGATAATACATGCTAATTAAAAAAACATTCAAGAGTTCTTGCCTTCGGCCTCATTATAAATAGTTCTTTATACAGCCTCTCACTCGTTCTCCGTATATATACTTCAAAAAGCTTGTGGGAAAATGGAATTAAAGACAAGTTTATTTTGGTGCAAATACTGTTTTTTGAAATTTGTGCACAGTTCTTTTTCAAAATACAAACGTCCGTGAACTTTCTGAAGGCCTCTCGTCAACGTGGGTTTGGATTCCTCGCATGGAGAAGGAGACAGAACACATCACAGGGGACTTCATGTCCTCCGGACTGCGTGTACGCAGTGCAGTGGAGGTGCGGTGTGGGGGCCGTGACGTCCTGCTGTTCAGAGCAGAGCAATCCGTGCTGGCCGGAACTCACAGCTGTTCCTCCTGGTGTTTTCAGGCTGTGCTGGTTGGCTCTGGACGTGGCCTTGGTGGACATGGAGTGTGCCCGTGCTCATCGGTCTGAGCACCATGGATCTCCTTGGCTGTGAAGTAACTTATACCCTTTACCCAGTTTTTGATTGCAGTAATTATGTTTCTTTGGTGTTCGCAAGATTTTCCAGTCTGTTCTAGATGGCAGTCTCTTTCCTTGGGGGCATTACAAATGTCTTCTTCCATGCTGACGGTTTTCTATAAACTGCGCTTCATGACGGTGTAGCCTTAAAGTGGCTCAGCTGTGGAGACTGCAGTACAGCCCCAGGCCTGCACCGGCAGTGACAGGGCCGTGGGTGTCCTCGGTTGCTGAGAGAATCCTGCCACAACAGGCCAGCAAACCGAGGACACAGGCCTGCGGGCAGGTGTCGGTGTGTCTGTTGTCCTGTCGGGGAGGTGTTGTGGGTGCTGCCGTGTGTCCAGCCTCACCAGACTGCTGACGGCAGACGGTGAGGTCCTTGTCAGTGGTTCCTCCAGAAAGCTGCTAGGGTGGAGGGGCCCTGTGGAGTCTATAGACTCCAACCCATCGTTGTTTTGGTTACAAGGCAAACTTACGAAGTTTTGTTTAAAAGTCTTCTTCCTCTTTGTCAGAAATCTGCCCCCTACAATATTTCCTATTAACTTTGAGAGTACATTTTTATATGTAAGCCTTCAATGTAGCCAGAGTTCACTTTCATATATGACATTAGATAAGAATGTATCTTTATTTTTCTCTATTTAATGGATCAGTTTTCTCCAGCTGCCTACCATGTCTCCATTGAATTCCGGAGGCGTCCTCACCCAGGTGAGACGCTCGTCCGCCCCCGTCTGTCTCTGCCCTGAGCTGCCCTGGTCCCCTGTCCTGCTGGATTGCTCCTGAGGGCCAGCAGTGTGTGCATCTTGGGAGACTCGGGAGTATGTGCTAACCCCAGCCAACCCTAGTCTTTTTGCTTAGCTCAATGCTGACTTAGAGAGCCTCTAACAACACAATTTTGTATTTAATATCAGCTTTTTTCATTGCATGTAAGTTACCCTTATTAAAATTAGCATTGTTTCTGTATATTTAAGCCAAATTTATGTCACACTGTACCTTATAAAACTTTAAAAAGTATTATTGAATGAGATAGACAGACAGGTCCCACCCACAGGTTCTCTCCCTAAATGACCACTGTGGCCTGGGCTGGGCCGTGCTGAGACTGGGAGCTGAATACTCAACCCAGGTCTCCCACGTGGGCGGCAGGAACCCGGATCCGAGCGCTTTCCTGCTGCCTGCTGGGGCCCTCAGCAGCAGGACGCTGGGATCGGGGACCAGAGCTGGGAGTGGACCCGGGTACCCCGGTGTGAGACGTGGGCGTCTCAGCCGCCCAGCGAAGGGCCGCCCCGTGTGTTACTCTGGGTCCATTTCCCCCACTGTTCTTCTTCTCCAGTTCGCTTGGTATTCTTGGCCGTGTCTGCTAATCACTCTCGTGAATTTCATCATAGTTTATAAGTTCCATATTTTAAAAACCAATTTCTTATTGGCAGCCACTTAGATTGCCTCCAATTTCTCACCATTATAAATTACGCTGCAAAGAACAGCATTGCACAGGCATCTTTTTAAACGTCTGTGATTGATTCCTCAGGACGGATCGCTGGAAACAGAGCTGCTGTTTTTGAGGCCTTCTCCTCCTGCTGCCTAAATGCCCTCCAGGTGGTTTGTGCCAAGCGATGCTTCCGAGGCAGAGCCCTGGGAGCGCCTGTCCCCATGCTGCCCGTGTGTGGAGAGGAGCCGCCGCCGCTGCTGGAGGAGTTTCTGCTCGTGCAGGAGAACAGTGATTCTTGCTCCTGGGTGGTGAGAACTGTGAGAGTATTCCCGGCCGCTGGGATTCATGTGTCGTTCATTTCTTCTGCTCAGTTTCTTCCGAGATACTTATCCTTTGCTTCCTTATCTTTAAGAATTTCATTTCTAATCATCGAGGGAGAAGAACACACACACACACACACACACACACACACCCCAATGTTGTTGTTACATGGTTTGGTTTGTGATTTGTTTCTTGTTTGCATCTTCATGTTGATCCTAAACTTTTGTCTAGTTGAACCTGTCGTTTTTTTTTTCTTTGTTTGAATTGATATTAAGAAAGTTGTTTTTCTTCCTCAGGTCAGTTAGATATTGAACATATTTTCTCCTTTTTTTTGCTTTTATTTTTATGCTTTTACATTTAAATCATCCCATCCCAGCCTTGTTGCTATAATCACATATAATTGGTCCCTTAAAAGTTCATGGAAAAATGCAATTAAAAAGTAATGTGAGTTTTTATGAGCCCTTTGAAGCCCCCAATATACAAATTTCATTCCAGATTTTGTCTGCTTCATTTTTGTTCAAGGTTACTTTGTACATTTGCCTTAAGTTTCATTTACATATTAATAACACTTAGTTATACAGCCCCATGCTTCACAGATACCGCTCTGGGCCAATCTACTGTGCCAATACCTCTCAATCTTGAGTTACTTGATTTGATTTGTTTCTCATTTAACTGGAGTACCTCTGAATAATTACTCTTTCGGAAAGCTAACAACTTTATCCCTGCCATATGGCCGTGCATGGCAGTGTTTAACTGTGAGAGGAATACGTTTTTCCCACACAACTGTGGGTGCCGAAGAGTTGTCTCAGGCAGTTAGTGTTCCAGAACAGACTTGACATTCTTTCCATTTATTTGTCTGCTGTTAATTTTCATTGTTGCTTCAGTGTCTGTGAGTTTTTAAAACCTGGAATTGAATGTGCCAGGATATCCATGGGAATATATTTGCTTTCCTTCATTATTAAGTTGTCACTTATCTTTTTAATTCTTCATATGCTACTTTCAGCTCAGGATTTATCTTCAGTTTATCCATCCCTTCACATACCGATCCATTCATCCATCCCTGCATCCATGCTTCCATCCAATAGATCATCCATCCATCCATCCACCCACCCACCTATCCATTCATCCATCTACACATCTGTGCATCTGTCCATCATCATCCATCCATCCATCATCCATCCATCTACACATCTATGCATCTGTCATCATCATTCATTCATCTACACATCTGTGCATCCATCCATCCATCCATCCACTCCATCCATTTATACATTTATTCATCTACCCACATGTCTGTCCGTCCATTCACAATCCATTCATTGATGAATTTATGTATTATCCATCCACCCATCTATCCAGTTTATCCATCTCTCCACCCATCCACTCTGCCCATCCATATATCAACTCATCCATCCATTCAGCCATCTAGACGTCATCCATCCGTCGTCCATACACACGTACATACACACATCCACCCGTTCACCCATCTATCCGCCACCCACCCAACAATACTCACGGTGAGTATTTTACATTCCACATAGAGATGCCATAGCATAGGCTTTCTCAACCTCAGTACTACGAACATTTTCGACTGGATAATTCCCGCTTTGTGGGTTCTGTCCTGTGCTTTGGACAATGTTTAGAAGCATTTCTGGCCCCCTGCCGCCTGGCCACCAGAAGTACTGTCACTGTCCTCAGATTGAATTGACCAAAAATGCTTTTGGACTTTGCTTAATGCCCCTTTAGGAGCACAATTTTGCCCACTTGCGAAGCGCTTCACCAGGAAATACACAAGCAGTGTGCCTTCGCTTCTGCGGGAGTTGGGAAGAGACAAGAAGTACACAGGGCCGTGGAGCCACTGCGTGTCCCTGGCGGGTGGTGGTGTGGAGGCAGTGCGGTGCAGGCAGAGCAGCAGGGAGAGGTGCACAGCCGGTGGGGGCGGGGAGTGTGTGTGTGTCTGGGAGGGGGCTGCTCCTCCGCTCCAGGGATGCAGCGCGCTGGGGGATGGGGAAGCGGCGGCCACATTGCAGATGGCTGTGTGGGCGGGGCCAGCCTTGATGTTGCTGCAGGTGGGAAGGCAGTGGCCCGGAAGGCCTGGGAGGGCCGTGCTGTCCTTGACTGTTGTCTCCTGCGGCTTCCTCCTTGGCTCCCTGCCGAGAGCAGGCGCTCTGTTACAGGTTTCTTTTTCTTTTTCTTTTTTTTTTTTTTTGACAGGCAGAGTGGACAGTGAGAGAGAGAGACAGAGAGAAAGGTCTTCCTTTGCCGTTGGTTCACCCTCCAATGGCCACCGTGGCCAGCGCGCTGCGGCCGGCGCACCGCGCTGATCCGATGGCAGGAGCCAGGAGCCAGGTGCTTTTCCTGGTCTCCCATGGGGTGCAGGGCCCAAGCACCTGGGCCATCCTCCACTGCACTCCCTGGCCACAGCAGAGGGCTGGCCTGGAAGAGGGGCAACCGGGACAGAATCCGGCGCCCCGACCGGGACTAGAACCCAGTGTGCCGGCGCCGCTAGGCGGAGGATTAGCCTATTGAGCCACGGCGCCGGCCTTGTTACAGGTTTCTGATGCTTGCTTTCATACGCTGTGCCTCCTGGGCTCCTCTCTGCTGTAGGAGGCCTTCCTCCTCTGTCTGCTGCTGTCTGAGTCCAGCTTTGGAGCATCCCATCGCCGATTCTCGGCCCCAGTGCAACTTACGTTCAGCAACCGAAACTTCCCGCCTTTCCTGCTTGCTGCGGCTTCATCTCCAGCTCTTCACGCACGGCTGTCTGACGCCTCGTGTACTCTGGCACCGGAGCGCCATGCATGGCACCGTGCAGGACTTTGTCACATTTCCTCCTGCTTCTGCAAAGCGGATCCATGTAGGTCTCCGTATTGACTTCCCCAACGCGTCCCTGATCTCACAGCAAGAGCCTGTCAAGTGTATTTTTTTTTTTTTCTGCAGGACAAAGTCTAGGCTTTCCAACCAGGGAAGCAGGTGGATTCTGTCCTCGCTGGTTATCGACAGGGGACAGTCTGAATTTGCTGTACTTTTTACTTTTGATGTGGAATCTCCATTTCAGGGAATTTCTCCTGACTTTGGTCTGGCACTACAAAGTTGGGGGTGGGGGTACACATCCCCTAACCACTTCCACGTCTGCTCTCTGAAAGCCGCATGACAACAGCATGGCTGCCACTGCTCATGGGCCTCATCTGCCGGCCCAGGCAGGAGCTTTCAGGACCAGGTGTGGGTCCCGCCCCTTACGCCCGGCTCCTGCTTACCCAGGGGGGTGTTCCTGAGCTTCTGCAACATCTCACTGTTTGCTCCTTTCTGTAGTCCATGCCACCTGCAGCACAGGCCATGCTGTGTCCTCGTGTGGACTGTGTCACTGCCCTGGCTTCCGGCACCCAAGAGGCTGCCCGATGGGTGGCAACTAGACTTGTGCCCATGGTGCTCCCTTTCCTGGGTGGGTCTCCCTGCTGCTGGCTGAGAGGGCCTACTCTGCATGGCCTGGGAGGCCTGGCTGCGGCCCGCGCTCGCTGGAGGCACCACCACATGAGACAGCAGCCCCGGAAGTGTGGTTGCTCTGCTGCGGGAGAGGGTTCCCCAGCCGGAGCCCACGGCCGGCCACAGAGACGCTGTGTTCTTTTGTGTGGATGCCAGACCTGGGTGCCTGGCGCCAGGCAGGGCTGCTGCAGCTCTGCCCTGATGCTGGGGACGCAGTCTCCGTGCGGAGAACGGTCCACGCTCACTGTTGCCCAGGGTTGCCCTTCGCTCTGAGCGGTGCGCACTCTTGATGCGGAGTTTTCCTCTCTAAGGCCTTACTGAAAAAAATCCATTTATGCTTCTTACAACACTGTAAGATAAGTATACGTGTGTGTATATATATATATATAATTTGATATAAATATATATATTTATATATAATTTGAAAGGGAGAGAAGAGAGAGTGTGTGAGAGAGAGAGAGCAAGCTCGCACTGGTTCTCTGCCCATATGCCTGCAACAGCCAGAGCTGGGCAAAGCCAAAGCCAGGAGTTAGGAACTCCACCTGAGTCTCCCCTGTGGGTGCTGGGGACCCAAGGACATCAACCTCACCTGTGGCCTCCCAGGGCTCCCTGGCAGGAAGCTGGCGTCAGGAGTGAGGGCAGGCGTCGCACGGAGGCACTCTGCTGTGGCATGCAGGCCTCCCCCTCACCAAACGCCAGTCCTGGGAAAACACCCTAAAGATCTGTATCCTGTAACTGTAGAATTGGCTCCTGGTAAAGCCAACAGGACCCCAGCACCGCTTCTTGGCAAGCTGCCTCGGGTGAACGCAGCCCCGCACCAGGAAGGTGGCGACTCCCCTCCAGGGGTTCACAGCGGCTCCCGTGCCCAGGACGCCGTCACCAGCTCGCGGCGGAGCTGGAGCTGGGAGAAGCTGGGGCCCCAGGGGCTTTCCTGCTCCCTGTCCCCGGTGCCTTCAGCACTGTGTGTGCAGGGCCCTGGTCCCCACAGTCTTCTCCAGGGTGAATTCAGTCACCACTCAGCTGTGACGGCTCCTCCAGCATATCTGGTCTGTCCAGAGAGACACACTCACGGAGACACGTGGGGCAGCGGTGTCTCCATGAGTTGTGTCCGGTGCACACACATGTGTGACGTGCACAGCACGTGCTCCGTGTGTCTTCCTGGGAAACAGTGTCATCTGAAAAGCTACGCAGGGACTTCCTCAAAGGTCACTGCTGCCCTTGCCCACGCCGGGCAGCGTCTCGGGTCACCTGTGGGGAAACTGGAAGCTGTCCCAGGGCACAGGGACTTCGAGGCCAGGCTCAGGCAGACACGGGTCCAGGGCACTGGGCCTTCTCCCAGAGTTTCTCTTCCTTACCCCATATGAGTCCAGGCCTTGCTGCCACCTACGCCCTGGAGGCGGCATCCTGGCTGTGGCTAAATGCTCTGTCCTGACTGGTGGAGTCGGCTCCAGGTAGCAGGGTGCCCCTGAGCAGAGGAGGTGTTAAAGGTCAGGGGAGCGCTGCAGACTCCTCGGTGTCACAGTTCTGGGAGGCAAGTGTCGTGTAGTGAGCCAGCGGCCGGCTACCTTGGCCAGGGGAGCCACAGACCTCCCGTTTGCCATGATGCTCCGCCTCTCACGGACAGCGAAAGCCTCTCCTGACGTCTTTCCGTCCGTCCGTGGCACCCGACTTTGTTTCCAGCCCAGCGGGTCAGAGATTCGGCCTCTGTTTGCCTGAAGGGTAAGTGTGAGAGAGCGAGTGTGGGTGTTGTCAGGGGCTGGGCGGCCCTGAAGCGCCACTGTGCAGGGCCCAGGGGCGAGGAAGCCCCACAGCGCCACAGAAAGTGGAGTTAAAAGTTGTGTTAGCGCAGTGCGTCTCGAAATCCACACATACTTGTAGCACACCTGAGACTACTACAGTGGAAATGCAAATACTATAGGTTTTCAATAATTTCTCTTTGTTAGTCCCATGGCAATGATTAATTGATGATAATTCAGTAGATTAAGTAGATACTCGATGTCCAAATAACGTGAACCAGTCAATGCTCTCGCTGTCTCCTGAGCAGGTCCTGCTGAGGGGTGTCCCATGTCCTCTGCTACTGATCACGTCTCCTTGCCTCCTCCCCAGGTGGCAGCCGATGGACATGACGGCGTAGTCTGTCTGTCCGTCTCTGTCTCAGAGTGTGTCTCTGACACTGTGTCCTGGAAGGATTAGGGAACAAGCTCTTGGCTCATTTACTTGCTTTTTCTATTCTTCCGCGTCACAGTATCATCTCCGTCCCTCGTGAAAGCCCTGGCTCTTCTGGCGTAAATACACACACGTGACAAACGTACCAGGGTTCACAGGCATGAACCCCCACATGGGCACCCTGTTTGAAGATATCTGAGGGGTGTCAGAGGCTGTGCACCTGTGCGTCAGCTCCCCTGTGCGCCTCTGCGTCAGCTCACCTGTGCACCTGTGTGTCAGCTCCTCTGTGCACCTCTGTGTCAGCTCCCCTGTGCACCTGTGCATCAGCTCCCCTGTGCACCTGTGTGTCAGCTCACCTGTTTGTCAGTTCACCTGTGCACCTGTGCGTCAGCTCCCCTGTGCACCTCTGTGTCAGCTCACCTGTGCACCTCTGCGTCAGCTCACCTGTGCACCTGTGTGTCAGCTCACCTGTGCACCTCTGTGTCAGCTCCCCTGTGTGTCAGCTCACCTCTGTGTCAGCTCCTCTGTGCACCTGTACATCAGCTCACCTCTGCGTCAGCTCCCCTGTGCACCTGTGTGTCAGCTCCCCTGTGCACCTGTGCGTCAGCTCCTCTGTGCACCTCTGCGTCAGCTCCTCTGTGCACCTGTGCGTCAGCTCCCCGTGCACCTCTGTGTCAGCTCCCCTGTGCACCTGCATGTCAGCTCCCCTGTGCACCTCTGCGTCAGCTCCTCTGTGCACCTGTGTGTCAGCTCCCCTGTGCACCTGTGTGTCAGCTCCCCTGTGCACCTCTGCGTCAGCTCCTCTGTGCACCTGTGTGTCAGCTCCCCTGTGCACCTGTGTGTCAGCTCCTCTGTGCACCTCTGTGTCAGCTCCCCTGTGCACCTGTGCATCAGCTCCCCTGTGCACCTGTGTGTCAGCTCACCTGTTTGTCAGTTCACCTGTGCACCTGTGTGTCAGCTCACCTGTGCACCTCTGTGTCAGCTCCCCTGTGTGTCAGCTCACCTCTGTGTCAGCTCACCTGTGCACCTGTGTGTCAGCTCCTCTGTGCACCTGTACATCAGCTCACCTCTGCGTCAGCTCCTCTGTGCACCTGTGTGTCAGCTCACCTTGGGAGACAGGTGTACGCCAGCTGTGGAGCGCATGTACTCCTTTCTCCCCAACTCCCCATGTTCATAAACCCGCCAACACCTTTTGTGTTGTACTGAAAACGTGCCCAGGGACCTCAGGTACACAGCCGTGTGTGGTGACGACTCACCGACTGTGTCCCTTCCTAACTTTCCTGTCCAAGTGCAGTCGCTGCAGAAACCTGGGCGCTGACGCCCATCATCACTTCGGTGCTCAGCCTCTGCTGCTGGCCTGACTCTCGTAGGAATTCCCTGTATTGAGCTCACACAAATTCACGAGTGCCTCATTCGGGCCATTCTGTGCCCAGCGTACAGGGGCTGGAAGAGGACCTTCCCCTTCAGGAAAGTGAACGTTTGTAATGGCCACAGGCCTGGGGTCGTTAGCCTAGGAAACAGCCCTTCCCTGACTTACCGATCAGTTGTCCGTGAGGGGTCCTCTGTGCTGATGCATGCCCCCGTGTCATGCTGCCTGGTTGGAGGGTGGCAAGTGTGACTGACCAGTGTGCTGGATCCCCGTTGGAGCCCACCGCAGCCGAGCCGCGTGCCTGGAAGCCCCCTGAGGTCTGTGCTGCCTGACCACGCGTTGGCCGTGTGCTCCGACATCACACCCACCACTCCAGCACCAAGGCTGGTGTCTGAGCGTTGGGACGGATGCTCTCAGCTGCTGCGTGCAGGCAGAAGAGCAGAAGTGGCTCGGGAGCCGGGAGAGCTGCTCTGCCGTCCAGGCAGCCACCTCACCCCACGGGAGAGCGTCTGCTGCGAAGGCGGCCAGGAGCGCTGGCTCAGGGAGTGTGCACACTGTGTGCGTATTGTGTGTGTACAGTGTGTGTACTGTGTGCACACTGTGTGTGTACTGTGTGTGTACTGTGTGCGTACTGTGTGTGTACTGTGTGTGTCCTGTGTGTGTACTGTGTGCACACTGTGTGCATATTGTGTGTGTACAGTGTGCGTACTGTGTGTGTACTGTGTGTGTCCTGTGTGCACACTGCGTGTGTACTGTGTGTGTACCGTGTGTGTACTGTGTGCACACTGTGTGTGTACTGTGTGCGTATTGTGTGTGTACTGTATGTACACTGTGTGTGTACTGTGTGTGTACTGTGTGTGTACTATGTGCGTACTGTGTGCACACTGTGTGTGTACTGTGTGTGTACTGTGTGCACACTGTGTGTGTACTGTGTGTGTACCGTGTGTGTACCGTGTGCGTACTGTGTGCGTACTGTGTGTGTCCTGTGTGTGTACTGTGTGCACACTGTGTGTGTACTGTGTGTGTACTGTGTGCGTACTGTGTGCACACTGTGTGTGTCCTGTGTGTGTCCTGTGTGTGTACTGTGTGTGTACTGTGTGCGTACTGTGTGCGTACTGTGTGCACACTGTGTGTGTACTGTGTGTGTACTGTGTGTGTACTGTGTGCGTACTGTGTGCACACTGTGTGTGTACTGTGTGCGTACTGTGTGTGTACTGTGTGCACACTGTGTGTGTACTGTGTGCGTACTGTGTGCGTACTGTGTGCATACTGTGTACTGTGTGTACTGTGTGCACACTGTGTGTGTACTGTGTGCGTACTGTGTGTGTACTGTGTGCACACTGTGTACTGTGTGCATACTATGTGTGTACTGTGTGTGTACTGTGTGTGTACTGTGTGCGTACTGTGTGTGTACTGTGTGCTCACTGTGTGTGTACTGTGTGTGTACTGTGTGCACACTGTGTGCGTACTGTGTGTGTACTGTGTGCGTACTGTGTGTGTACTGTGTGTATACTGTGTGTGCACACTGTGTGTGTACTGTGTGCGTACTGTGTGCATATTGTGTGCATACTGTGTGTGTACTGTGTGTGTACTGTGTGCATACTGTGTGTGTACTGTGTGCGTACTGTGTGCTCACTGTGTGTGTACTGTGTGTGTACTGTGTGCACACTGTGTGCATACTATGTGTGTACTGTGTGTGTACTGTGTGTGTACTGTGTGCACACTGTGTATGTACTGTGTACTGTGTGCATATTGTGTGCACACTGTGTGTGTACTGTGTGCGTACTGTGTGCGTACTGTGTGTGTACTGTGTGCTCACTGTGTGTGTACTGTGTGTGTACTGTGTGCACACTGTGTGCATACTATGTGTGTACTGTGTGTGTACTGTGTGCATACTGTGTGCTCACTGTGTGTGTACTGTGTACTCACTGTGTGTGTACTGCGTTGTGTTGTGTTGTGTTGTGTGACATCCTCTGGGTACTATCAGACAGAGCCCCAGGCATTTTACTGAAAGGAGGGAGCTTCTGGTTGCAGGCCCTGTGTGGAAGGCGCGTGGAGCATGACGGCCTACGATCACCAGAGGGCGGGATCACGGGACAGACGCACAGACGGGATTACAGCTCGAGTGGGGAGAGCTCCAGGAGCAGGCGCCTGCTGTGGGCAGTCTGCAGGGGCTCCTCGGAACGCGAGGTCCACTTCTGGGACCAGCATGGACTGGGCTGAGGCAGCTCTGCGGGACCAGCTCCCAGGGCACCCACTCTCAGGTGGGATTTCTGTCTGCACCTGCTGAGAGGAGTGGCAAAGCAGCCTGGGAGATCCGGTCACGAAGAGGGGGACTGTCTTGAATATACCCAGACGTTTTGTTTTCCTTAATCAGTCCTACCCCCAGTGGAAGCCATTTTAACAGAACCCAACCTGCAGGAGTTCACCTAACATATTCGGGGGAAGGCAATGCCTGGCATGGGGCGAGGTAATCAGGGCTGATTTAAATGACCGAGACCTCACGGGACCACGGAGTCCTCCTCTCCACCTGACCATTCAGACAGAGGGACCCTATTTGTAACTCGGGCTTGCAGCTGGAAGAATGGCCAAGTCTCAGAGCCTGCGTGGCTACCTGGAAGACAACAGGGCAATTAAAACAAGAACAGCACAGGCAGTGTTAGCCTCTGCAAACACAGCTGGGCAAACAGCACACAGCCGAATTCCTAGCCAGCCCAAACAGGACACACACAAAGGCCTTATCCACCAGGTTCCACCACCCAGAAACCCTACACAGCTTTCAAACAAAAATTACAGGGCCTGCTCAAAGGACAAAAGAGAGGCACAGAAGAATGACAAGCTTATCATCAAGACCAGACTCAGATATGGCCGATATTTTGGAATTACCAGGTGGAGAACATAAGGTAACTGACTAACAAGCTAAGGATTCCAGTGGGAAAAGCGGAGAACATGCAAGACTTGCCAGGGAAAGAAGCGGTGAGCTTGGCCGTGTGTCAATAGGAACATTCAAAACTTACTGCAAAGAGAGAAAAAGGAACAAACTAGAATGGATTTACAGGAGTATGACCTCTGTCTAGCAGGCTTGACAATAAGAGAAGGAAGAAAAGAACAGAAAGAATATTTGAGATGATGAATCTTGGGAGTGTTCCAAAATTACTGACAGGCAGCAAATCGCAGATCCGGGAAGCTCAGGAAACACCAGGTAGGACAAGTGACAAAACTTACACCTGAGAGCGTCACGTTCGGATGACAAAATCAGACAAGGGGGGATCTTTCCAGATGCCAGGGGAAAGGGGAGCCCACTCACAATGAGGAAGAAGAGTGATCGAACATCTATGCAGAAGCAGTGCCGGCACGGAGAGAGTGCAGCAAGATAGCCACCAAATCCACCGAAGATTCTGTACCCAGGAAAACCGTTCTTTAAAAGTGAGGAGAAATAAACACTCACTCAGCCAAGCAAAAGCAGGACATTCATCACTGGCAGCATGGCCCTGCAAGAAATGTTAAACTCTTCAGAGAAAAGTAAAACGATGTAGGCCAGCAACTCAGCTACATTGTATACATTAGAGAGGAAGCGCCCTGGAGGTAGAGGAAAATCTTTTACTTTTTTTATTCTTGATGGAGGAGACAGATAGGGCTTTGTTCAAAATGCCGGCAGTAACAGTGCGCTTGTGACCGGGTGTGGATGCGGGAAGTGAGTTTCAGCAGTGCTGTGAGGACAGGAAGGGGGGTGTGACATGTTCTGTCATCAGGTGCTGCATTACCTGTGAGGCGGTGTAGCGCTATTTGAAAGTGGATTTGCACTAGTGCAAAGCATTTATTGCAAACTGTAGGGTACCACTAAGAAAGGGTCAAAAAGAGGTATAATTTATAGGCTGAGACAGGAATGAAAATGGAATCACACAGAATTTCAAGAAAAAACAGAGAAAACAGAAAAAGAGTGTAGGACTAAAAAAAAAAAAAAAAACCCAAGGCAGTATGTAAAAAACAAGTTACATGTGTGGTAGTTATTAATCTAATTATATCACCAACCACTTTACATGACAGTGGTATAAAACACCAATAAAAAATAGAGATTGCCAGAGTGGGTGCAAACCCAGACCTAACTAAATGTTGACAAGAAATCCAGTTTCTTGATAATGACGTGGACAGACTACATTCAAAGAGTGGAGAAAGATAAAACAGCTGTCACTCACAGAAGAAGCGAGAAGTAGATGTGCTGCTTTTAGGCAAAGCAGCTCTCAGAGCGGGGAAAATTGTCAGGGGTAAAGAAGAGTGTTGCCTTGTAATAAAAAAGGCAGTTCCCCACCGATTCTAATGGCAGCATATCAAAACACAGGAGGCAAAGCGATGGTACTTCTTGGAGGAAGAGGACCATTCACTCCTTTTTAAATAAGATGGATTTATTTGTTTGAATGTTGGAGTTACAGAGAGAGGGAGATACAGACCGAGAGAGCGAGGGAGATCTTCCATCTGTTGGTTCACTCCCCATATAGCCATATTGGCCAGTGGCTGGGTCAGGCTGAAGCCAGGAGCCAGGAGCTTCTTCTGGGTCTCCCATGTGGGTGTAGGGGCCCAAGCACTTGGGCCATCCTCCGCTGCTTTTCCCGGGCCATTAGCGGGGAGCTGGATTAGAAGTGGAGCAGCCAGGGCTTGAACAGGTACCCATAATGGCATCACAGGCAGCAGCTTTTCCTGCTACGGCTCGAGATAATTCACTCTTATAGCCGGCGACTTCAATATCCCTGTATCAATAGTTTTCTAGATTCAACAGATAGAAAACCAGTAAGGAAGCTATAGAATGAACAACACATCAGTCAACTGGATCTAATTGATATCTAGAGGCACATTCACTCAACAACGGCAGACTACATCTTATTTTCAATCTCTCGTGGAACGTTCCCAGCATAGGCCACGTTCTGGGCCATGGGAATACCTGAATAAATGCAGAAGAATAGACTTAATACAGAATACACTCTCAGGCTTCATGGTTATCAACCAAATAGCAATAACAAGAAGATAGATGGAAAAATCTAGAAGTCTTGGAAGATTAAGGAACAGCCTTCTAAATAATATATGGATTTAAAAGGCGTGTAGACAAATTTAAAAATGTTTAGAATAAATGGACATGAGGGTCTGCTGTGCTAAGATCAAGTCTCTTCAGTGAACATGTCTGAACAGAAGAAAGGGCTAAGCCTGTAGTCTGTGTTTCTACTATAGGAAATCAGAAAACGAAGTGCAAAGTAATCCAGACTAATAAGAAAATAATAATAAAAACCAGACCACAAGTCAATGGAATTGAAGACAGATCTACAATACAGACAAATTCAATGAAATAAAAAACTGGTTCTCTGAAAAGATCAATGCAATTGATAAAGCCCTAGCCAGGGTCGACAGGGAAAATGGAGAAACCCAAAAAACTGATGTCTAAATTGACTTATAATTATGAAAAATGAGTGAAAATTATTAGCTTTCCAAAAGAGAACATTCCAGTCCTACAATGTCTCCCTTGCCGAAGCCTGCCGGCCGTTGAAGGACAGATTGTCATCAACCCTCTACATTCTACCAGAAAGAGATGCAGGGGGACATCTCCTACCCTGTCCGAGGAGGTCGGCCTTACTCTAATACAGAACTGCACAAAGGCAACACAAGAAAGGGACGCTCAAGGCCTGCTCTGTCAGGAACACAGGTGCACGAGTGTTAGGCAAAATACTAGTATGTGGAATCCAATGATGTCTGTAAGGAAGTAGAGGCCAAGGCCAAATGGGATTTGTTCCAGGGTGCGAGGCTGGCTCAGTGACTGAAAATCAGTTATTTTAATTAACTGCATCAGCAGGCCAAAAACGCAAGCCGTATGGTTACAACATTAGATGCAGAAAAACGCGTTTGGCTAAACCTAACACCTGTGCATGTGGGACACGATCAAATCCCAAACTCAGCAAACAGGAATAAAGAGAAGCTTCCTCAATTTGATAAAGGAAATATACAGACAGCATCCAGCTCTGGGGTGGGCATTTGGCCAAGCAGTTAGGATGCCAGCTGAAGTCCAGAACACTATGTCACGTTATCTGTTTCTGTTTTTTCCTGAACAGTTTCATTCTGCGTTAGATGAGAAACCTTGCTTCAGTCTTGAAGGGTGCACTGCAAGTCTGCCAAGCTGCCAGTCGTCACTGGGGCACCCAAGGCCCTGGTCAGCCACCCAGGGGACCGTGGGAACGTGTGAACTGGTGCTTCAGAACCTTGTGGAACGGGTGCTTGTTGCTCCCCCATTCGCGGAGGAATGACACCTGACCCTGTGCTGTTCTTTTTGCCCGGCTCTTCCCGGGTTAGCTGCTGTTCCCTTACTCGTGGAGGAACGCTGCCGCCCGGGTTAGCTGCCGGCCCCCCCGCCTCCGCGGAGGGGCGGCACCCCTGCCGCTTTCCCCGCTTCCGCGGGGGAGCGGCACACCGCCGGCCGGCTCTCTCGGGGGCTGCTCAGATGTTCCTCAGATGTTCCTGGTGCATGTTGTCTCTCTCCTCCTTTATAGTCCTCTTCCACCAATCCCAACTCTGCTGCCCACACGCCGAGCACGCTGCTCTCCTCCAATCAGGAGCAGGATCAGCTCCTGCAGCTTATCAGTCAAATTGGCGAGGCAGCTGCGTAGAAGTTGTTTGCTCCCTCTCAGTGCCATATTGTGGGAGAGCAGATGCATAGAATTAGTCTTAATTCCAGTAACTTAGTCTAGTCTCAGTTGCTCCCCACAGTTCCCCCTTTCTTTTTATTTTTTGGCGTTGATACGTGCCTGTCTTCTGTGCCCCGCGGCACACACTCTGCTCTGCTAGAGTTGCCCACAGGTGCTTACAAGCCCTACCAATCAGGCAAACTGAATCCGGGTCCTCTCTTCGCCATGTTGTGGGGAGGTTTTTAGGCGCTGATGCGTGCCTGTATTCGGTGCCCTGTGGCGCATGCTCTGCTCTGCTAGAACTGCCCGCAGGTGCTTACTGCCTTACTAATCAGGCAGACCGAATCTGAGCCTTCTCATCGCCGTGTTGTAGGGAGGCCTTATTTTTCTCTATTTCTCTATCTCCGGGCATTCCTATTTCTCTCATTTTACTTCTATACTTTTGTTTCTCTTATCCCTGCGGGTTCCCAGCACCTGCCCCGAGGTGGCTTCCCGGCTCCCTGCACTGCAGCGGCTTCCCGGCTCTGCGTGGCTTCAGCCTGTGCTTCTCTTATCTGCGCGGCTTCCCAGCTTCGCGCGCGCTCCATGGTCTCCACGCCTTTTGCACCCGCCCCAGGGCCTCCGCGTTAACCCTGCGCTTCCTATCTGCCCCACATGCTCTCTCTGCGCTCGGCGGCTTCCGTGAATCATGGTCTAGCTCACGTTTCCGCCACCGGTTTACTTTTCAGTCTAAGTTCCGCGGCTAACTTGATGAATTCCAACCTAGCTTACATCTCCGCTTCCGGTCTGGCTTCCCGTTTTTTGCTCCCCGGGCTAATCTGACGAATGCCAACCTAGCTTACATCTCCGCTTCTGGTTTAGTTTTTCGCCTTTTGCTCCCTGGGCTAACTTGACGAATCCCAACCTAGCTTACGTCTCTGCTTTGGCCTACCCCCGCGGCTTCACTTTCCCTAGCTTATATTTTTCTTTACCCGGTACTTTTCCTAGCTTTCTTCCAACAATATTTCTCTCTCATTTCTCCTAGCTTCTCCCCACAGTCTGAATCCGAGTCTAAGTTTCTTCTAACTTTCACTTTCGCTTTCAATCTTAGATTTCTCCTAGCTTCTCCCCGTAGTCTGTATCCGAGTCTATGCCTAGGCTTTCACTAGCTTCTTCCGGCACTTTTTCCGTCCGGCTTTTCCCTAGGCTCTTCTCTAGTCTCTCTCCAGTATTTTCCCACTTTTTCCCTCCTAGGTTTCATATCCGGGTCACGGCACCATTATGTCGCTCCCCGATTCCCGGAGGAATGACACCTGACCCTGTGCTGTTCTTTTTGCCCAGCCCTTCCCGGGTTAGCTGCCATTCCCTCACTCGTGGAGGAACGACGCCGTCCTGGGTTAGCTGTCGGCCCCCCCCACCTCCGCGGAGGGGTGGCACCCCCCGCTGCTTTCCCCGCTTCCGCGGAGGAGCGGCACACCACCAGCCGGCTCTCTCGGGGGCTGCTCAGATGTTCCTCAGATGTTTCTCTCAGATGTTCCTGGTGCATGTTGTCTCTCTCCTCCTTTATAGTCCTCTTCACCAATCCCAACTCTGCTACCCACACGCCGAGCACGCTGCTCTCCTCCAATCAGGAGCAGGATCAGCTCCTGCAGCTTGTCAGTCAAATTGGCGAGGCAGCTGCGTGGAAGCTGTTTACTTCTCTCCCAGCGCCATATTGTGGGAGATCAGATGCATAGAATAAGTCTTAATTCCAGTAACTTAGTCTAGTCTCAGTTGCTCCCCACAGGTGCTTAGAGTTTTCTCCCTGACATCGGCCTGGGCATCTCCAGCAGTCTGCGTGGGTGTTGCCATAGCACTTCTGTGATGCCCAGAATCTCCCGAGTGTGTTTGATATCATGATTCTCTGTGGTTCTTGGGAAAGGCTTCGCTGGTAACCTGATATCAGTGCTAACTGATACTGTCTGTGTGCTGGCTGCCAGCTCGCGACTCCCGCTTCCTGCTAGTGCGCATCCTGGGAGGCAGTGGTGATGGTTCAAGTCCTTGTTTCCTGCCAGCCCCAGAGGAGACCCTAACTGAGGTCCTGACCCCGAGCTTTGGCCCAGGCATAGCCCTGGCTGCTGAGAGCAGCTGGGTAGGGGACCAGCAGATGGGGGCGCTCCCTGCCTCTGCCTCTCTGTCTCTCAGAAGAATAAGCAAAACACCCTGCAGTGGCATTTTCCTTAATGGTGACATAATGGATGACTTCCCCTAAGGTTGGAAGCAAACCAGGGATGCTCCTTTGACCACCCCACTCAACATCTTTCTTCAGCTCCTAGCGCTGTAGTTAGACAAGAAAAGGAATGGAAGTCTGTGGAGTGGAGAAAGAGATGTTTTAAAGTACGGCCTAACAGGTGATCAAGTGATTAAAGGAAAAATAAAGTTGCAAAGCTGTAGCAGTGCACAGTGAAATTCCGAGTTACACATAAAGTCTTAACAAAACAGAAAAATACGGGACTGAAAAACAGGTTTTTTTTTTTTTTTAAATCGATTCCTTTTTTTGATCCTATTCTTGTTGAGATAAACATTCTTTTCTTCTTCAGACGTTTACCAAACAGACATCTTTGGCCATTTCCTCTGAAGTAGTTAGATCTTGGGAGACTGCAAGTGATGGCTGCGGTACGGGGTCCAGGTCGGCCCAGTCCCTGGGATGCTGCAGGGTCAGCTGCAAACACGCAGGGCAGAGTCGCTGGGTCTCACAGCACTGTGCCGAGTGAAGGAAGCCGGACACGAGCATCTGTGTTCCCTCCTTTGGGCGAAGTCCTAGCACAGGCAAGACCGCTCTGCGATGGCGGGCACCACAGTGTAGGCGTGGGCTGACTGGGAAGAGGAGCAGCCAGTTCCTGGGATGTGGAATGTTTCGTAGCTGGACTCCATCTTCGCAGCAGCAGGAGCACCTCTGTTAAATTCACCCACTGCTTAAGAGCTGTGCATTTTACTACATGCAAATCACAGTTGCATGAATAAAAGTATTCCATGTGATAGACTGAACCATATTAGACTGCTCATTTTCAATCGTTTTAGCTACAAAGGTGTTTGTATTTTTAAGATATTTAGCAGCAGTTTGTTTCTCTTCATCGCATGCCTCTCTTTTACATGGAATATCCTCTCAGCACCTTTCTTCTTGGATGACATATGAGAGTGTACATGGTTAAGGGCACCTGGTCACCGCGTGATGCACGTGTACTGGATGTAATGACCAGATAAGGGTACGTAGCATCCCCCTCTCCTTTCGCAGTTGTCATGTCTTTGCGTCGGGAACCTCTAAGTTCTTCTCTCCCAGGTTCTTGTGAAACATATAACAGGATGTGGAACACGAACACTTGTTCTCCTAAAACACGACAGTTTTATATGGCCCATCTTACTAATAATTTGGCCTCCTAGAAAGATGTGGAAAAGTGCATTTGAGACTTTTCCTACAGCTGCTTTGGGAAGATGGCAGCAGGACAAAGAGGTGACCTCGAGGAATAACAGAGACTCGTAAACAGCTTGTTCTGGAAGTCGCTGTGGGACGGCAGGGGACGCTCCGCTGCCCTCCTCTCGTGGTACTCGCACAGGTGTGCGCGCCTGCATGTGCTGACCGGCGCACGCCGCATATGTGCGCAGTGTGTGTGTGTGTGTGGGCTGCACTTATGAGGGAACATGCAGCATGTGTCCAGGTGCTAACAGCAGGTCACCTTCCCTCGAGGGACGCGGGGTGGACCTTCCTGGACGGCTGCGCACTGTGGCCAAGGGAGCCGCCTGCGTCTGCATTGCCCTTTGCTCCTGCTGAGCGCCTGGAGCCGTTTGCGTTGCGAAAAAACACTTTTCATTCTGAAAATCACAAAACTCACTTCTGTTTAGATATGGTTTCCTACTGGTTACCTGGACCTATTACTTTCATGTGGACAAGCTGGAATAGATTGACTGTGAGTTTTCAGCAAATCCTTCTCAGATTGTCTGGGGTCCAAATGTTTGCTCATGTGAGAAAGTACTGAGAGGAGGTTATTGAGATGCATTGAATTATTGAGAAACTGCAAATAGTAAATAGTTAATTGAGTAGAAAATAGGCTGGCATGGCTTTATGAGCTGGATCCTGGAACTACACACGTGAGAGATTTATTCCGTTCAAACTGAACTCGATGGCCCGTGCCTGCGTGGGGCAGCTGGGAGCCTGACCACAGCCTTGGAGAGCTACTCTGAGCATGTGTGCCAAGATGACCACTGTGCACAGAGCCTGGCATGGACAGCCCCTGCAGGCACCGCCCTTTGTGGGCTGAGTGGAAGTCATCCCACCAGCAGGCTGCCCTCCCCTCACTGTTGGGGTGTGCCCACGGGGAAGAGGTCTTACTCTGGGCCACACAGCAGACATGCCTGTTCTGGGATATGGGGTAATCCTTCATTGCTTCAGATAAATTTGGTTTACAACATTGGTTTTAGTGAGGGCCAGCCTCGCGGCACAGTGGGTGAAGCCACCCCTTGCGGGGCTCGCATCGCCTGTGGGAGTCCCAGCTCCTCTGCCTCCGAAGTGGTTCCTGCTCCTGCACCTGCGAGGGCAGGGGAACACGGCCCTTGTGGTTGGTCCCCTGCCGCCCGTGTGGGAGATCCGGATGGAGTTCCTGGCTCCTGGCTTCAGCCTGTCCAGACCTGGCTGCTGCGGCCGTTTAGAGAATGAGCCAGTGGATGGAAGAGCTCCCTCTTTCTCTGTCTCTGTTGCTTTGCCTTTGAAAGAAGGAAAGAAAGAATGAACATTAAAAGAAAGAAAAAAGAAACATTTTTCTAAATGGAGTGTTATTTTTGTTTTTCTTTCTTATTTATTTTAGTTTCTTCACAGAGTGAACATAGTCATAGATGCAACTGTAAGAATATGATTGCATTTCTTCTCTCCCTCTCTCCCACACTCTCCCTCTCTCTCAAGAAAGAAACCTTAAAACAAATCTGTTGGAGGTACCTCATGGAAAACAGAAAACTAAATATAAACAAAAAAGAATTAAGAAAAGAGGAAGCGGAAAACCAGATTTCAACAAAATGTATCAAAAGTAGTGGTGACAGCAGAGCTCATACTTACCTAGCAAGCACAGTGGGCCGAGGAATGGCCCCGGCACTGCAGGCAGGTGCAGTGACTCCATCAGAAACCCGGAGGTCCAGCTGCTCGTCCCCTGCTCGTCCCCTGCTCGTCTTCCAGAGCGTGGAATGAGTCGCAGAGAGTTTAAATGGCTCGTCCAGGATGGCAAGTTGATAAATGGTAAAAACAAAATGATATTTTTTATTTATATAAGCTCTCTTGGTGCTTATTCTACAGTCATTTCGATATTCTGAGGTACATTATTTTTCTGTAGTTTGATTTATATTCACATATAAACACATTAACTAAAACATCTGTGAATCCGGGTATGAACACGCGTACATACCGTGGTGCTCCAAACAGTTCCTGGAAAATGGAGCCAAAGGCCTGGCTTCTGCTACTGTGAAAGTCTTGAAAACCTCCTATCTGCTCAAATCAGTGAGCCTCCCTGGGCTCAGTGCTTCCCACGGGGGACACGGCTCTGAACCCTGCACCCCGAGTCCTCGAAGGAGTCGGGAACAGGAGTTGGGACTAAATACGCAACAAAACGACAAAACTCCGCACCTCTCTTTCTGTTGCTGTTTAATGTTGGGGCCTGGCTCAGACCTGGCCTCCTCTGCTCCTCTGTGCGGTTCGTGCTCTGCACATCTCGGTCCTTCCCTCTGCTGGCCGCCTGGGCAGCTCGCTCTCAGAGCGCGAATCTGCCGTGCGCTGCAGCCGCGCTGTGCGTGCCCCGAGGCGTTTCTGGGGAGAAGCCGGCAGTGGTGTTGCCCGGCCTGGCTCCGTGGTGCAGTTTCCTCGGATCTTCCCACCAGGCACTGCGATGTCCCGGAGTCTGGTTGTTCAAGGGGTGGGGTGGGCAGATGGGGGCCGATTCGACTAGAACCAGGTCGTCTAAAACAGTCTCAGAACCCTCCGCCAAGTGTCAGAATTGCGAGTTTCAGTCTTGCATTCCAGGGACTCTTGGGTCGTGTCCTGGGGATCTGGCACACTTCCTTGGCTGTGGTAAGTGACGGTACCATCACTGGAAAATGAAGCGGAGAGAAACACTAGACAACCACGTCTCCTTTTCTCTCATTGTTTCTGGTAATTGCATTGCTACTTTAAAACTAGAGAATGACATTTGAGATTCCTTTATGATTGGGCCTGTTTTGTACAAGTTTTGGTGAGTCTACAGTTAGAATAGGGTTTTGGCCTGGAAAACGATTTGGCTTCTGAGTAGCCCAAAAACACAGCAAGGCTCTAAACCTGGAGAACCACCCTCCTAGTCGTGGTCATCTTTTGTTTATACTGACTCCACCACATAGAGACTGGTAATCTGAATAGAAGGAGTCACAAAACACATCTTAGAGCTTCTCCATGACTTCTCCTGGCTGAAGTAATCCCCTCTCTCCTTGACATTATAACTGGCTTATAGCTCCGTATTAGGTCCTTTGTCATGGTGTGCCATGTCTCAGAGCTAAGTATCCGTATATCCATTTATACCTGTCAATCAGTCTATCATCTATGTCACTTATCTCTCACCCTTCCATCTACCCACCCATCTTGTATCTATCTTCCATCCATCCATCCATCTCGGTCTATCCCAGTCTTTCTGTTTTCTCCACACTCTTTCTACTGCCATGTGATTGGACGGTGGGGCTGGCGACAGGATGAGGGCTACTTGTTTTTCTTGCTTGCTTTGGATTGAAATACAACAGCAATGAGTTAACCTTTCACTGAACACGTTTGTGCCATTCCTTATCTCCAACAACAGGAGAACTTCTCACATACCGCAATGCGTAAGAGAATTTCCCAAGAAATAAGTGAGAAGTTGTGAGTTGGGAAGATGCTAACTGGATTGTGAGTGCGGAGACAAAGCAGTAAAGCCCTGAACGTCCTGGCAGGAATCGGGCAGTCACTGACCCCAGTCACAGCGGGGAGGAGGGGCTGTGGCTGGAGAACAAGGCCGGCGTTGTTCCACCGTGTGCGTTTTAGGTGCCAGTGACGTCTGCGAATGCCGCGCACACATTTTCATCTTCTGTGTCCTGTAGGAGGCATCACTCCTGTACGAGTCAACGGTGTGCAGAAGGGAAGCCGCTTCCTAGGGAAGTCACTGTCCACTGCTGTCACTGTGCTTCCTCTTGACGACGCACACTGATTCAACGTTCTTGTGTCCATGGCCTGGCTGTGGGCTGTGGGTGAAGTTAGGGGGTCAGGTGGTGGGGAGAGTAAGCCTGGGCACTAAATATATGCACACTGTCAGCTAGGGACCCCTCTTCCATAGCCGCCTGACTCCAAAGACCCAACATTTAAAACAAACAACTACAGGGTTCTGTCTCATTTAATACATTCAAATAGAATTGTTTAGAATTTTTTTTTTTGTCCTGAAAACTTACTGACTACCTGATGTGCTGGTTTCAGGAGGTCTAGGAAAGCCTAAATGTTTGTTCTGCATCCTCGTGGAGCTTGTACTCTGGTAAGGAGTCAGTACAGTGAAAGAAAGAGCCAGTGAGCACACGGTGTACTGAGAGCTCATCACAGCCTCGCCCAAGGTGGCGCAGAGAGACTGGCCAGGTCCATCCTGGAAGAAAGGTTTCTTCATGGAATCCCAGGCAAGATGCTATTCCAGAGAGCCGACCACGTGTAGCAGGGAGCGTCCCTTAGACGGGGCCTGGTGTGGGGCAGTGGAGGGGGCAGGGCTCCCGACCGAGGGGGGCCCGGCAGAGGCAGCAGGTGTGAAAGTGGGTTACAGCAGCGGTGAGAGCTGCCGTGCAGGGCAGTGATGGAGAAGGAAGCAGGGAGGATGCAGCCGTCGTCTGTGTTCGGGGCGGCTCCAGGAAGCCCATGCGAAGGTCAGTGCTTTGTAGAGACGTGGCTCAGCTGCCGTGGAGGGCGAGGCGTCCGGAGGCCAGAGCCAAATCAGCGTGGCCTCAGCCGAGAATCTAAACTACCGCGGGGGCCAGAAGTATGGAATCTGTCCAAGAATGAGAGATCTAGTTTTTCAAAGCAACGCTTATTTATTAACTTGCTTACTTGGGAAGAGAGGGGTAAGGGAGGTATGGAGGTAGGGAGACAGAGTTAGAGAGTTACACAGTTACACACACAGAGTTAGAGAGTTACACACACAGGGTTAGAGTTACACGCACAGGGTTAGAGTTACACACACGTACACACAGTTACACACACGGAGTTAGAGAGTTACACACACAGGGTTAGAGTTATACGCACACATACACACAGTTACACACACAGAGAGAGTTACACACACAGGGTTAGAGTTACACGCATACACACAGTTACACACACAGGGTTAGAGTTACACGCATACACACAGTTACACACACAGGGTTAGAGTTACACATACACATAGTTACACACACACACACACAGATGCTCATCTGCTGCTTCACTCCTCAAACGCCCGTGATAGCTGGGGCTGAGCCACAAAGCCGGGAGCCCAGGACTCCACCTGAGTCTCCCACGTGGGTGACAGGGACCCAACAACATGAGCCGTCCATGACCTGCTGTCTCCCGCGATGCACGCTAGCAGTAATTTGGAATCATAAGCGGCACTGGGACTTCAGCTCTGGCACTCCACAGTGAGCAGTGGCAGGTGCAACCTGCAGCTGTACCGAGTGCCCACCTGAGAGATCTCGCGTTCATCTCACTCGCTCCCCAGGGCAACACTCGAGGTTTTATTACTACAGCAGACAGCATCTTAGGTTGTAATTTTAGGTATGCGCTGGTGGGTGATACATTCAACTCTATCTGTTCTCTATTTACTCTCAAAATACTTTCAAATCGCCTTCATGAGTTCTGGAGATGGGATTTCAGTCACTCGGTAACAGCTCTTTCCCACGCTCCACCGGTCTCTCAGATGAGGCTGTGTTCAGGCCGCGGCTGACACTGCCGGGGGTACAGGGATGCTGTCCTGATTTTTCTAAGCTGAACTCCTCTGAGTTTCTGGTCTCTCATCAGTCGTGGCAGGTGGTTTGCATGGTGCGTGTCTGCACTCCTGTGTCTTGTGCACGGGCCTGGTCTTTAACGACGACGAAGTCCATATGGTAGCCAGTTGCCGTTCATCCTGCGAAGGCTTTCCTTGAATGCAGGCGAGGATTCCTCATGGTCTGGCTGCTGAACAGGAGACAGGACAACGGGGGACCCTACAGAGAAGCAGTGGTTTTGTATTTTTCCAAAGCTCTCTATTGATGTGCTCGGGCCCCCACATTATAGGTGGACAGACAATGCCTACCCAAACAGGCCAGGCAGGTGGACCTGTTGGGAAGAAGCGAGGCGGCTACAGAATTCAGGTTTCACGTTGGAATGTGAGGTTGAGCAAACATGGGCATGCCTTGAATAAGAAGCCGATCTCAATAGAAGGCCAGGTTGTAAACACTACATAAATAAGTAATTCAGCCAAATTGCCTCTTTAGAATCTAAGCAGAGGGCCGAGGAACCCGGCAGACTGATGGTTGTGTTGCCATGGTTACTCTTCCCGATTGGAGGGATGTCATGGAAGAGTTGGTGACACGACCTGGACTCCATTTACTGGGGAGAGGAACTTGATTGGTATCCAGGTGGGTATTTTTACATCTTCATTGCTATTGCATTTGGATGTAGAAGTAATGCAGGTCTCAATTTGAAAATAGCTTATTTACTGTTTTGGGCCTTAAGGTAAATATATATTTGCACCTCAAGAAAGTGAGCAGACTGGTTTCTGTGTCACACACTTGGAGGCAGAAACGGAAACGCCATCAGGGAGCGAGCTGGCCAGAACTGTGGTCACATGGTGGCAGCACCACCGGGGAGCCTGCAGCCAGGACGGGGCCACGGCGTCCTCACTGCCAGGCCATCTGTGTGTGCCACACAGCAGCAGCCACGCCCTGGGACTCCGCTCTGGGTTGCTGCTGGGACGACACAGTTAGCCTCCGTTTCCAAACCCAGGACTACGGGTTCAAAATTAACAGCCGAGCATAAACGTATTTTTGGGTAAAACATCAAAGGAATATTTAAGGATATTCGGAGCTGCGTGATATTAATTTATGTGGCTGATGTCATGATGGAAAATCTTCTGCACACAAATGAACTTTGCTCACTCTGTGTCCGGTGCACACTCACTGAGCCTCTCTCTGTGCACGGCACATGCGAGTCGGAGGGCACAGAGCCGGCACTGCCTGGTGCTTGCCATCAGTTGACATTTTGGAGCCTGCTGCCAAAAAGGCAGTCATCTAGATCACGTCTCTATTTAGAATTTTATGTTTGTACCCCGGTTAGAATGGCCCTCATACAGAAATCACAAAACAGTAAGTGCTCACAAGGATGGAGGGAAGGTCCCTAATCCTGTTGGGAGTGTGAACCAGCACAGGCACAGTGGAGACAGGATGGAGATTCCGCAGAGATCTGAACTAGCCTGCCATGTGACCCAGCCATCGCACGCCCGGGAATTCACCCAAGGGAACGAAATCAGCAGATGAGACGCATCTGTGCCCGTGTTTGCTGCCGCTTCGTTCTTATCAGCTCGGATATCCAATCAGCCTGGATGTCTACCAACTGATGGTGAAAGAGTACGGTGCACATACACTGTGGAACACCACACAGCTATCAAAAAGAATGAAATCCTATCTTGCAACAAAATGGGAAATAAGCCAGTCCCCAAAAGACAAATATGTTGCATTTTCCCTGATCCGTGGTAACTAAGAGAGCCATAAATGTAATGTATACGAGCAACATTGACATTTTCAGATTTGATTATTGTTTACTGCCCATGTCTCTACTGTGGAGGCAGCGTTTTTTTTCTTCTTACTATTTGTTGAATTCTTTACTTAGTGGAAGGTTAAGCCTATGATTATAAAATAAAAATAAAAGTATGTCATTGTAAAATTTGACAGCAAGAATAAGAAAGGAGGAGGAGGAGAGAGGGTGGGTGGGAAGCGGCACCGTGCTCCTAAATCTGCATGTGTGAAATACGTGAAGTTTGTGCGCTTACAGGAATTCTGAAAACTCAAAAGACGTGTTTTGTTCATTGAGCTGGCTGATTGTATGTGTGGAGTTGTCAGGGCCGTGGGGCTCCCAGCTATTGCTCTGCAGTCCTTTGGGGTGTTTGTGGGCGCGATCAGGATTCACGCTGGTAGGTGCACACGGCAGAGGCTTGACCGCACAGAACGACTGACCCTCCGGTGCGGGGCCTGCTCCTGAGACTTGGGGACATCGCTCCCTCCCAGGCCCCAGCCCGCGACCCGCGCCTGTGGCTGCCACCATCAGCACCTCTCCCAACACACCTGGAAGGTGGCAGCCCCAAGTCATCTCAGCCGATTCCTTAGAGCAAGCCTCTCTCTCTCTCTACCCACACTGTTTCTCTAGAGAACCTCAACTAACATACGCAGCATAGACTTTCCATAAGATTCCCGTGAGCGCTGTGTAGGTCAATCTTGCCTACTGAATCTATGATGTGGTTTTCTTACAGTCTGCACCAGCACGCATGTAAAATCCGCCTTCCCCTAGGCTGCCCCCCTCCAAGGACAGGATACAACATCCTGCTCATGCTGTCTTCGTGCAGAAGAAGGGGGGTGGAGCGAGGAGTAAATCAGCCCCGGCCCTCGTCTGCACAGAGCCTCCCCCCTGAAGCTCCAGTGCCCCCGAGGGAGAGGGTTCCTCCGGCCTCCTGGATTTCCCTTTTGCCTCCACCATGGGACGAGTGAAGATGGGCTCCTTGCCCCTTCTGGGTTGAGCCGCCCCAGCTGCACCTGCCTTTCCTGTGGCCACACCTGCCGTATGGATCTCCCTCTGGGAAGCCGTGCTGAAGGCCGACCTGGCTGGCAGCACTGGAGGTGGGTCCCTGGCTCACCCAGGACCTGCCAGTGCTGCGCCAGGGGCTCAGGGACGACACCCTCCACTGGCGTGGTCCCAGCGTGGCGGCTGAGCTGACTGTGCGTGTGTCTCACTTACTTTTCTGCCCTCTGGAGGCTGACGCCGAGCCTGTCCCGTAGCTCCTCCACACGTAGCTCCTGTGCCAGCAAGGACGCCTGCACCTTGCCACGGTGCCCAACCACGAACTTCCCAACATCAGCGTCACCCACGAGCGTTTGCTGAGTGCTTGCTGCACGGTTGTTTCTGTGGAGAGACACAGGCAAGCTGGGCTCTGAAATCCAGGACTGGAAGGTTGTGTTAGGATGGGGAGGCAGGCCACAGTGAGTGTGCCCGCGGTGAGTACTCTCTGCATCACAGATACAGCCGAGGTGCTGCCAGCTCCGTCCATCTGGTAGAGCTGGGTGTCTGTCCCCAGTACGTGAATGCTGCAGCTGTTAAACCTGGGACTCAGGTAGGAAAATGACCCTGGTCTGCGTTCCCTAAGGGCATGTGGCGCGAGACAGCCGCGCTGCCACTGCACATGCAGGGTGCACAGAGGTCAGTAGGAGATTATCTTTGCAAAACTGAGGTTACAAGGCTGGCCCTGCCCACGCTTCGTTTTCTTGGCCATGCTGTTCTGACCTGCAGGTTTGTAGGATTGAAATAATAATTCCTGGAGAAACAATGATCATTTCACATAATCCTGAATATTTAACTCAACTGAATGCATAGGAAAGCTTTAGTAGGGAGCCTGCACGCCGGAGGCGAAGGCCGTGCTGCTGGCCCTCGGGCGCCCTGAGTGGGTCCCTGGGCCTCCGCAGGCCACTGCTGTCAGGTTCAGATCTCCCTTATCTCAGGCTCATGATTTCCACGTCTTTCTCAAGGCAAGACGTTTCTGAACATGAAAGTGCCGAGTCAGCTGGGGCTCTCACACCAGGTTACACCGGCTTGAACAGCAGCCACTCCTTCCTCAAGTCCTGGAGCCGGGAGGTCCCACGGGAGACGGGGGCAGAACTGGGGACACGTGAGCTGCTTCTCCCTGGCTTCTACATGGCTGCCTTCTCATGGTATCCTCACATGTCAGACACACACACGGACACACATGCATGTACACACACGACATAGCTACCTTCTCATTGTAGCCTCACATATCAGACACACACAGACACACATACATGTACACACACATGACATAGCTGCCTTCTCGGTATCCTCACATGTCAGACACACACAGAGACACACATACATGTACACACACGCGACATAGCTCCCTTCTCATGGCATCCTCACATATCAGACTCACATTCATGTACACACATGACATAGCTCCCTTCTCATGGCATCCTCACATGTCAGACACACAGACACACATGTACACACACGACATAGCTACCTCCTCATGGCATCCTCACATGTCAGACACACAGACACACATGTACACACACGACATAGCTACCTCCTCACGGTATCCTCACATATCAGACACACAGGTATCTTCTATGGTATCCTCACATGTCAGACACAGACACAAATACATGCACACACACACACACACACAGAAACACAAGGGTACTCCAAAAAGTTCAAGGACAATGAAAATTAGATAAATTTATATTGACCAAAAGAGTTTTGAAAATTATTTACAGTTTTTTTTGTAACATGCATTTTCCATGAGTTTTCTGAAGATCTGTCATAGGCATGTGTTTCAATTTTTTGCACTTAAAAGAAACTTCAAATTAAACATGTAGTCTTTTTCTTTCTGCGTGTGGCTTATTTCACTTAGCAGGATCCTGAGAGCTACTCATTTAAATGTCAGAATTTCATTATTTTCATGGTTGGATGACGTCCCGTTGTTTCTACACACCACATTTTCTTTCTTCATTCACCTGTCCATGCATATCCGGGCTGATTTCATTTCTTGGCTATTGTGAATAGTGCTGCAATAAACAGGGAGCGCAGGTATCTCTCCTGTGTGCCAACTGCATTTCCTTTGAATGCATACCCAGAAGGGGTGGCTGGGTCACTGTGGAGGCTGACGCAAAGCTTTTTGAGGACATAAAGCCTTGCTAATTTGCATCTCCCATTGCACATATGTGGGTTCCCATCTCTCCACATCCTCCCCAGCGTTTGATGTTTATTGTCCTTTAGATAATAGTCGTTCCAGCTGAAGTGAGAAGGTATGTGACTGTGGTTCTGATCTGCATCTCTCTGATGACTAGATGTATCAAGCATTTGGTCATGCATGTTAGGACCATTTGCACTTGTTTGCTTGAGAAGTGTCTGTCTAGGACCGTAGCCCATTACTCACCTGGATTGTTTGTGTTTCTGTGGCATGTCTTAAGTTGCTCGCATATTCTGGGGACTGGTCCCTTGTCAGATGCATAGTTTGCAGTTTCTCTGGTTCCATCAGCTGTTCCCTTTGGGATGTAGACGCTTCTTAGCTTGCTGTAATCCCATTTCTCTAATTTCACTTTTGTTGCCTGTGCTTTTTGGGGTCCTATAAAGACCATTGCTGTGCCAGTGTCTTGAAGTGTTTTTCCTGTGTTTTCTCCTCTTAGCATCATTGTTTCTGGTCTCAGTTCAGACCTCTGGTTCACTCTGGGTTGGTCCTTGTTCAGGAGGTGAGGGGGCATTCGGTTCAGTCCTCTCTGTGTGGACATCCAGTTTCTCAGCGTCATTTACTGAAGAGATTGTCCTTTATCCAGTGTACGTTTTTGGTGCCTTTGTCCCAGATCAGCTGGCTATAGATGTGTTGATTCATTTCTGGGATCTCGCTTCAGCTCCATTGGTAGATGTGTCTGTTTTTATGACAGTGCCATGCTGTTTTGGTTACAATAGCTCTATAGTATGTCTTGAAATCTGCTATTGTGTTGCCTCTGGCTTTTTTGCTCAATATTTATTTGACTATTCATATATTTTGTGACTTCATATGAATTTTAGGAGTATTTTTCTAGTTCTGTGAAAAATGCCATTGTGTTATGCATTGAATTTGTAAACCACTTTGAGTAGGATGAATACTTAGTAATGTTAATTCTTCTACGCCATGAATATGGGGGACTTTTTGTGTTCTGTTCAATTTCTTTTATTAGTATTTTATAATTTTGATTATAGAGATCTTTCATGTTTGTGGTTAAATTTATTACAAGTATTTTTTTATACAGTGTGATTGGGCTTGCTCTTTCAATGTCTTTCTCAGTGAGTTCATTATTAGTGTATAATTTGCTACAAATATTTGTGCATTGATTTTTGCATCCTGTAACCTTACTGAATTCATTTATCAATTCTAATAGTCCCTTTGGGGGAATCTTCAGGTTTTTTCCCGTATAAAATTGCATCATCTGCAAGCAAGCATAACTTGACTTTCTCTTTCCTTATTCGTATGCCTTGTATTTCTTTCTCTGCTTCACTCTCCTGGCTAAAACCTTCAGCACTGTACTGAATGAGTGCAGTGGGGGTGAGCATAGTGTCTGGTTCCAGATCTTAGAGGAAATGTTTTCAGATTCTCTCCACTCAGTATGATGTAACACATTTATTATGTTGAGCTTGCTCAAGGTTTTTCTCATGAATGGATGCTGAATTCTATCAAATTCTATCAAATGTTGAGATAATTATCCACCTTTCTGTTAATGTGATATATTACATTTATTGATTTGTGAATGCTGAGCCATCGCTGAATCCATGAGATAAATCCCACTTGGTCAGTGTTGAATGATCTTTTTAATGTAAAGAATTGATTTGCTAATATTTTGGTGAAATCTTTGCACTTACGTTCTTCAACGAAGCTGCTCCATAGTTTTCTCTTTTTTTGTGATGTCCTTGTCTGGTTTTGGAATGAAGGTCATGCTAGCACTGTAGGATGAGTTTGTGTCTCTTCCTTTGTAATTATTTTTAATAGTTTGGGAAAAACTGGTGTTTTCCTTAAATGTTTGGGAGCATTCAGCAGCGAACCTGTCTGCGACTCGGATTGTCTTTGTTGGGAGGCTACCAGTTACTGATCGCATTACAAATGATTGCTGTGCTCACGCTCTCCACGTTTCCATAGTTCAAACTTGGTGGAAATGTGGCCACTTCTACTTCTAGATACTCAGATCTGTTAGTTTATTCATAATAATACTTAATCATCTTTTGTATTTATTTAGTATCAGTTGGAATATCTTTTTTCACCTCTGATTTTATTTATTTTCCTTAGTCTAGTTGAAGATTTATTGATTCTGTTAATCGTTTCAAAGAAAAACTCTTCATTTTGTTTGCCTTTGGAATTGATTTTCTAGATTTGTTTGGATTGTGTCTGTGATGATCCTTATTCTTTCTTTCTGAACACTGAATCTTGGTATGGTTTATTCCCGTGTTTCTAGGTCTTTGAGATGCAGGAGGCTGGTGGATCCCTTTGTCTTTTGACACAGTGCTTATTGCTTTAACCTTTCTCCTTGTCATGGCTTTTGTTTATCTCACAGGTTTGCAGTGCTGGATTTCCATTTTAGCTAGTTTCCATTTTAACTGGTTTAGCTAGAATTCCATTTTAACTAGTTTCCAGGGATTTTAGAATTTGTTTTGCTTCCTTCAATGACTCTGTTAGTTCAGGAGCACGTTGCTCCATCTCCAGGTGAAATCTGTGGAGTGTCCTTGCTGTTTACTCGTAGTTTTATTCCATACGTATCAGAAAAGTGACAGGATGTGGTTTTTATATTTTAAGTAATTCATTGACATAGTCACTGCACAGATCGATGAAGGACAGTGTGGCGTTCTGACACACGGGTGCCTGTGGGGAGCAACTGGGAGCAACTCGGACTAGACTGTTACTGGAATTAAGACTTATTCTATACATCTGCTCTCCCACAATGTGGCGCTGGGAGAGGAGCAAACAGCTACCCAGCTGCCTTTCACCAACTTGACAAGCTGCAGGAGCTGCTCCTGATTGGAGGAGAGCAGCGTACTCGGCGTGTGGGTAGCAGAGTTGGGATTGGTGGAAGAGGACTATAAAGGAGGAGAGAGACAACATGCACGAGGAACATCTATCTGAAGGAACACCTGAGCAGCCCCCGAGAGAGCCGGCCGGCGGTGTGCCGCTCCCCCGCAGAAGTGGGGAAAGTGGCAGGGGGAACCGCCCTTCCATGGAGGTGGAAGGGACGGTAGCCAACCCGGGAAGAACCAGCAGCAAACCCAGGGAGGGCCGAGCAGACGAAAGAACAGCGCAGGGTCCTGTGTCGTTCCTCCACGAAGAGGGGGAGCGACAGGTGCCGGGTGGGGCTGCGTCCGGGCACGCCTGTCACGCCCGAGCCTTGCTCTGCTGTTCTTGAGTGCCCGCTCTCCTGACCGAATTCCCCCTGAAGACCCGACCCTTGAGGCTGTCACCTTGGGGCCGGGATTCCAACACGGGGATTTGTGGAAGGACACGAACGCTCGTCCCACAGCACTCACATCTTCACAACCGTTCTCCCATTTGGTAATTTTTAAATGTTTACTTTAAGAAAATTATTTGAAAGGGAGGGTGACACACACATACAGGAATTCTCTAAATATTTTGAATATTGATTCCTTTTCAAATATTTCTCCCATTCCATGGTTTATCTTTTTTGCTGTTAATAGGTTCTTTCATTGTATGCAATTTTCAATTTTTCATTAAGTTCACTTTGTCTGTTTTTTCTCACATTGTCTGTGCCTTTAGTTTCATGTCCAAGAAATCATTGCCAAATCCAATGTCAGGAAGCTTTTGTCTTCTGTTTTCTTTAAAGAGTTTTACAGATTGAGCCTTTACATTTGGATATTTTATCCATTTTGGGTTGATTTTTATGCATAGTGCTACACAGGATTCAACAACTTCGTTCTTTTGCATATGGATATCCAATTTTCCTGGCACCATTTTTGTGAAAAGACATTGAATGGTGCTTCCTGTTGGAATGATCTGGGTATTCTCATCGCAAATGTTTTTACGGATGTGTGAAGGCACAGTCCTGGGCTTTCTCTCCCGTTCCGTTTGCCCATATGACTTCCTGTCCCACAGAATTCTCCTCTTAGAGAAGCGCTGTCCCTCGGCAGGCCGACTCTGGAGCCCCCTGCACTCCTGGGGCTCCTGTGGCCACCTCTCGTACGTGGGCATCATCCGGTCTGTAAGGTCGGAGGCATCTGTGTCTCTCAGCCTGGTTTTGATTCCCTGTGCCAGGACCATGGAGGGCGCATAACTGGGAAGGGTCTGTTTTCTGCGTTGAAGTGTCAGATTTGACACAGCCTTTCGTGGTTATTTGCTTTCATGGCCAACTTCAGGTTGGGGCTGTAGTCAGTCCACAGAATTCTCGCTGTCCCTCACACAGCGTGATGGAGACAGCACATCACATGAACATTCAAGACCCAAAGACTGGAGATGGCGGGGACAGATGACGTGGGGCAGGAGGTAAGTGTGCATCACAGCCTCGTGTCACCCACTCTGAGGACGGGCCCAGCCTCCCTTGCAGCCCTGACCATTAGAACCGGACAAGCGGAAGGGGAGGGGTGCAGGGCTGTGTTTTCATGTGGTTCGTGTTGACACACAAATGGCCAGTCCTTCCCTCCCTCCCTCTTGGTGCTGAAACTCCAAAGTATACCAGCCAGTCTTTGAACAATGGACGTGGCTCCCTAGGTTGAGACGGTGAGAAACGGAGCCAACTGGACATGTTCCTTGAAGGGGGGTGATATGTAGCATCATGGGGCTAGATCCCAGAGGCATCTGGGACTTAAGTGTAATTAGGCTTTTCTCTTCCATTCTCCACATTTTCCCCAGAGGCCTGCTGCTGTCTTGAATACATGAGGGGACATCTGGCTCCCTTTCCTTACCCTGCCTTCAGAATGCCTGCAACACACGAGGGTCATCCGTGGTTCTGTCGTTCACGCTCCGTGATGACCCTAAGTCCTAGATAGAGCGGGCTCTCACGATAACCCAGGACATCACGCGTGTTCACGCTCCGTGATGACTCCCTGGACTCTAGGACTCTTTGGTTTTCGTCTCTGGGACCATCCACACTGGCCTTGGCTGGTGGGAAGACGTTCATCCCTGTGCAAGCACCCGAGACAGTTTAAGACAGCGATGCACAACGTGCTGTCAGCGTTTTCCAGTTACGCTATCTGGACGTGAGACAGTTTTCGTGGAAAGAAAACTTAGACGATCGTAAAGCAGACTGAGGCTTTTCGTGCTGATCTCACGTGGACGATGTAATGCTTTGCGCTGAACTTGCATCTCCTGGTGTCCCAAGGCCGTTTTGCTGCGCGGCCCCCAGGGTCTTATTCTCAGGCCCCTCTCCACGTTTGTCCCGGCAGTCACGTGTCTGTGGCTCAGGAAACAACACTCGGGCTGGCACATTCTGATCGGCTCTTTCCACCGCTGCCCAGCCCACCGGCCTCCTGAGAAGGCACCAAGGACAGCGGTAAGCAGTTCGGAAAGCATGGCTCCGTTCAAGCCAGCGTGTGCACAGCTGTGAGTGTGCTGAAATTTTGACTGGAGAGGCTGGACCGCGGGGACATTTCCATCCCTGGTGGAAGAACCGTGTGAGGAAGACGCAGTGGGTGAGGCCTTGAGCTGACTGCGCTTCTGCACCGTGACCTGGGCGGCCAGTCCGCTCGGGGCACGAAAGCCGGGGAAACTGGCCTGGAATCCACCCAGGCTCCAGGTGTGGCTGCTGTTCACTGTCAGTCATTCCCCTGAGTGGACGAGTGAACCTGTAGCCAGGTGGTTGACATGAGCCAGGAAGACACAAACGTCCTGTGGGAATGACCAAGTGACCTTGCACGGGTTCTTCTCCTGTGAGCGTCACTCGGGGCCGGCGGCCTGTGGGGCACTTGCATGGCAGCCTGGTCGGGGAAGCACTGGGTGGCCAGTGGCCAGTGGCCTGCGCTCCGCACAGCTGTCTCCCTGGCCTTCAAGTCCCTCACCTTTGTCTTCCTGTGGCTTTGTTCCATTCAGAGCGTCCTGGGGGTGGTGCCCGGGGGCTGTGACTCACAGGTGCTAAGGCTCAGGGGTGTTGGGCGTGTCACCCAACCTCGCAGTGAGAACAGGATGGGATGCGCTGGTGGTCTGCTCATTTCTCTCACCTGGGCGGTCCTCACCGACTTTTTAATCCAGTGTCTGAAGAACTCCCAAGTGTCATAAGCATTACACCCAAGTGTAGATTCTGAGAGTAAACAAGGATGATTTCTAGATTTTGCTCCATCTGGATCGCTCCGACACCGCTCTATTCAATTAGCACGAGGAAATTGGACACGACAGCCATGTAGAGGGACTGGCTGGCAATTTTGATTTTTGTTATTTTCCTACAATGTAAAAGACCTGGAGACTTTTAAGTGATAGTGAAAAGTGCACAATCAAAAATTATGGTGATTTTTTTTTGAGAAATGATTCCATTATTTCGCATGAATGCTCTACTTAAAAATAGAGGCAGCGAATCAAGAGAGAAACCAGGAAGGTAACCTTTAATTTGAAACTGGATGCATTGTGATGCTCGCGCTGTAGAAGTCGGATGGCGTATTAATGTCCTCACATACATTATCTCAAATGGTACCTTTCAGTTCTAATGGCTGTTCCAATAACATAATAGCCACTCACCTATAATTATAACTTTTCAAAGCCTGAAATGATTCCAATTGTTTTTCTCTGTACTTTTCTTGTAAAATGGCTTTGTGCAGCTTCAAGTCCCAGAAAGGCTTATTTCAGCTCCCTCTGCTCCATCTGTGGTATCTCGTTGTGACTGAGATGAGTCTTGGGTGCACAGGGCCCTGGGCCAGCAGCAAGGGCGTTTGCCGGATGGAAGTGTGATCCTGGGGGCCTCGGCGGTGGGCGCTGCCGGCCCTCAGCTGTGTGCATCTCTGTCCCATTGTGCGCCGCAGGGGAGGGAGCCCGGGCCTCGCTCACTGTGCTTCCTGCTGCACCACGACACGGACACCCAGGCCACCCCCTTGTCCTGCCCCCAGCAGGGCGCTGCTTCTGCACTTAGGTGGAGGACAGGGTTGGGCCACGTTCCCCTTTCATTTTCAGAGACCTGGGATGGAGCCTCGTGTTTGGTGATGTCTGGGGGTCTTCACTGGCTGGGGACACTGATGATGCCACCCACTTCCTCAGACTCGCAGGCCCTGGTTCTGAGTGGTAAAGACCCCTGGCCTGGCTCCAGGTCTCATTCCTCATTCATGCCTGCGGAAGCCGGCCCAGGGCCCGGCTCACTGGCTGTGCAGCCGGGGCCTGAGACAGGCAGAGGGGCCGCGCTGACCATGGCTGGCTTCTCCTGCCGGCGTCTCAGGCTCACACGTGTTCCTGCCTCTCTCCTGCCTTGCACCCCAGCTTGGCTAGAACCCTTGGCATTCTGGTGTGTCCTGCTCAGCTCAGCCAGCTTGGCGGGCTGCTTAGCGCCCTCTTCTCGGACATGGGGGGCGGTGGTACAGGTGTGGAGAAACAGAACGCGCACACAGGTCTTTCAACACGCAGAAGTTCCAATCCCGTTTGTTCCGTTTCCTTTCTTCTCGCTTACCCTAAGACCCGTGGCTCTGGCTGTTCCCTCGCCGCAGTGGTGTGGGGTTTTGCATCCAGGGGTTGTGACTGCAGCCCCTTTTCCTCTTGACCCTGGGATGCCTTGGGCACCGTCATGCTGAAGGCTGCAGCTGTGACAGTCACGTGGCCGTCCCATTCCCCCGTCGTCGTCGTCATGGTCATCGTTGGAGGAGGAGGGGGGCTCCCAGAGCAGGGGGAGCTGGAGAGCTCTCTGAACTGCTTTCGACAGTGTGGATGTTTTGACGACACCGCGTCTTCCAATCCATGAACATGGGAGATTTTTCCACTTTTTAATGTCTTCTCTTTAATGTTTTGTAATTTTCACCATAGAAATCTTTGATGTCCTTGGTTAAATTTATTTCCATGTATTTAATTTTTTTGTAGCTATTGTGATGGGATTGGTCTTAGAAGTTCTTTCTCAGCCTTGGCATTGTCTGTGTATACAAAGGCTACTGACTTTTGTGTCTTGATTTTATATCCTGTTACTTTACCAATAGTCTCTCAGTGGAGTCTTTGGGTTCCTCTGTCTAGAATCATGTCATCTGCAAAGAGGGCTAACTTGACTTGCTTCTTTCCAATTTGTATCACTCGGATTTCTATTTATCGCCTGATGGCTCTGGTTAAAATTCCCAGGACTACGTTGAATGGTAGTGATGAAGGTGGGCATCCTTGTCTGGTTCCAGATCTTACTGGAAGTGTTACCAGCTCTTCCCTTTCAATCACATGCTGGCTGTGTGTGTGTCAGTCTGCCTCGACTGTGCTGAGGGATTTTAGTGTCGGATGAGACGTGGACAGTGCAGGTCGGGGAAGAGGAATAAGTGGGGGGGGGGCAAGCATGAAAAGGAGAAGTCAGATGTTGAAGAAAGAATCTCAGCTTTTCTGGGAAAAAGGGTCGTTTTGAGAACTGAAAACCGGGGTGGGAGGCTGTGTGCGTCACCAGGTCTCAGGGAAGCAGGCAGCTGGCCTCAGGGGGTTTCTCTGCTGATTTGTTGTGATTTAGAAACGTGGGTGTTGAGAGAGAGCCCTGCTCGGGAAAGGCGACCAAACAGTCCAGCTCACTGGCAGAGACCTTACCGGAACTGTTTTGGCAGCCTAGGTCAAAAGCCGGTGAGTGCACAGGCAATTTAGCTCGGAAATCGCTTTGGATACGTCCTTCCTGAGAAAGCTACCCAGACACATGGAAGAGCTGTTTGGGAAAAGATGATATTAGAAACCTTTTTCATAAGTATTTATTGAAAATACATTGAGCCGGCGCTGCGGCTCACTAGGCTAATCCTCCGCCTTGCCGCACCGGCACGCCGGGTTCTAGTCCCGGTCGGGGCACCGGATTCTGTCCCGGTTGCCCCTCTTCCAGGCCAGCTCTCTGCTGTGGCCAGGGAGTGCAGTGGAGGGTGGCCCAAGTGCTTGGGCCCTGCACCCCATAGGAGACCAGGAGAAGTACCTGGCTCCTGCCATCGGATCAGCGTGGTGCACCGGCCACAGTGCGCCGGCCGCGGTGGCCATTGGAGGGTGAACCAACGGCAAAGGAAGACCTTTCTCTCTGTCTCTCTCTCTCACTGTCCACTCTGCCTGTCAAAAAAAATAAATAAAAAATAAAAAAAAGAAAAGAAAATACATTGAACACTCACTCACTGATGGTGCAAGGATCAGTAAATGTCAGGTCTGCTCGCTGTCATTTTAACAATTTAGAGGAATATACAGCAACGTTGAGAAAGTGGATTACGTGCTGCAAGTGAAGTCAAGTGAATGCCTCCCATTAAACACAGTTAGCAGTCAACCCAGAGGAGTTTAAGCTGGGACAAGCCGTGGCTCATCCCACAGGCGTCGACCTGTGAAAGCCCTGTTAGCGTGGAGGAGTCCTCAGAGACAGACACAACACTCCCAGCACCTGATCAGCCGACTCACCTCCCAGCCGTGCACTGGCCACTGTCCTCGGTCACGCCCAGGGCAGGGGCAGCTTAGGAGTGACTGAGTTATGCATTCACCAAATGGCCCAAGCTTCCAATCTGCGGCACCTGTCGCGGTGGGGGAAGTGCAGGCACGTGAGTCCCACATCCGTTAGCAGAAGCACTCACAGCAGCCAGGGAGTGAGCACGGGGCGCATGTCCACACGTGCAGGCGTGTGCTGGTCTGGGCGTGGGCCTCTGCAGAGCTGCAGAGGACGGGGGTCAGATTCCTGCGAGCTTCTGAAGTGTGCTGAGTGGGAGGAGCCAGAGGCGCGAAGTCACACGGAGAAGGATTCCGCCCGTGCAGACTGTCCGTCCGACGACTCTAGGCAGAGCAGGGTTGCGGGGCCAGTCTGTGGGAAGTGGACCAGCTCCAGGTGGGGAGAAAGGATTCGGTTACAAGGATGAGCAGTGAGTCGGTCTCAGCTGCGCTGACGCTGCTCTACTTTAATTATGAAATCTGTCCAAATGCAGTGGAGTGCCGGGATGAACGTGACAGCCGCTCCGAAACTCACTGCCCGTCTAAAGAACGCGACTGTTTCAGAAATGTTGTTCATATTTTTGTACTGAATTTGGCAAAGACGCTGGCCCACCCCCGGGCCTCCCACTTTCCCGCCTGCCAGGTGTGTGTCAAGGAATCGAGCCAGTCCCTGGGAGATGAGAGAAGTCGCCCACTGGATGGCTAAGAAGGAAGTGGGAACCCGGTCCTACAACCACAGAAAAATGGACTCTGCTACTCACCTGTGAGCATGGGAGAGGACCCTGGGCCTCAGAGCGGACCCTGACCCTGGCTAACGCCTGGGGTCCAGCCTGCGGAGACCTGGCCAGAACACCCTCTGAGCTGTGACAAGTGTCCTCACCCAGGGATGCAGCGAGATAAGGAAGGCCGTGACATTAAGCTGCCAAATCCGTGCAGCTGTCACCCGGTGATAGGAAGTGGCTGTGTCGCTAAGTGCATCGCTGCGGCCGCGGCCGGATCCATCACGACTCTCCCTCGAGTTCCAGAGGGGCTGCATCCTCGGGTTTGTCCCCCGTAGTATTTCATTTTCCCCATGCGTTTCCTCTGTTGCTTGCTTTTCTTTCCTGCTTTTAAGTGTGTTGGTTAAACTTTATTCACTCTGCACACTTCCTTCCCTCTGCTGATCTTCATTCTCATTCTCCTAGTGAATGGCACATTATAATTAATCCTGACTTAGTAAAATTCAGATTTAAGCAGTGCCCCCACAGCCTTCACTTTCCTCCCATCCGCTGCGGTATCGTGTATTGTTTTGGATCTTCATTTTCAGTGCTTGCTACGTGTAGTTACAGGCATCCCTGTGCTCGTGGCAGTGAAATTCGATTCCTCTGTTTCCCAGTCTTGCCCACCACAGCCCCTTACGTCATCCCCGCTTCTTGCCTGGGTTTTCCTCCTCCGAGTTTGATCTTCAGCCGCAGGGCCGGGTCAGTGTGAGGGAAGCAAGGTGCTTGCTCGGCAACTGCAGAAACCTGAAGGCCGAGACAGGCCGTCGTTGGCTTGGCCCAGACCGTGCACTGTTGCGCTGCAGGTGCAGGCGTTTGCAGTCGGCCATGGGCCCCTGCTGGGGGTTCACCTGGCGCTGGATGTGCACGTGGTGGGAGGGGACGTGCAACACGTGGTCATGAACAGCCCTGCCCTTCCATCTTGGACATTTTGGGAATTTTAACTCCTGGTTTAAGGTAAGGAGGGGATCTGACTTTCATCACATTTCCCACATTTTCCTTCATCCCAAGGCCCTAGGGTGCCCACGAGATGCAGTTTTGACGTCACGGATCCGAGAGGACGGAACGGCCCACGTTTCTCTCTGAAAGCGGCATTGTGTTGCCTTGCTTGTTGAGTGACGGTTTCAGCTGACATTGGGAGTGTCTGGTCCCAGGGACGTGGCGGACACTCGTGTTGTGTTGGGACGGGAACGGCGTCTGAAGGGGACGAAGCTAAATCTGCTCTATCTTGGAGGTTATTTGCACCTGACTCCCATGGCACCGAGAAAAACCTCCTCCGAGTCTCCCAAGCCCGTATCTGAGGACTCAGAGGAGAGGCACGAATGCATCTCACCAAGAATATTCCTCTTATTCAGTGTTTATGTCTTTCTAAAGGCTGTAGCCGCAGTTCTAGGTAACAGAGAACTTTGGGTGGGGTAGGGGTGAGAGACTACACCAAATTGCCCAGGGCTTTTTTTTTTTTTATTAGCAGAGTGGAATCAGATTTCTTACAATCACCTATTTTCCAAAATTAAAAAAAAAGTCTCAGCTATGGTAAAACCATAATGAAAATACCATCGTTATACAAACTGGGCTGCGAAGGGTCGCTTTGCAGAGACACCAAGGCCAGGGCTGACGGCCTGGTTTCCGGCTGCAGTGTAGACAGTTCCCGCAGCGTTCTCGCGTTCCGAGTGCAGGGGCATTTTCCCCGCTATGGCTCCAGGATAACTGCAGAGTCACCAGAAGTCAGCAGACAACTGGCGATGGGCGCTGTGTGCACTCACAGAGCGTCAGGTCTCGGGAAAACAGCCGCGGTGCTGAGTTCTGAGGATCAGTCACCGATGATGCCGATGTTTGTTTAGCCTCCCAGACACGCACGGCGCTGCCTGTCCTTCCTGGAATGAAAGCGGGGACGGCCTTGGCTCCCACGGCCTTCTCACAGAGGGACGGAGTCTGCGTCTCGTTGCCGACTCCCTCGCAGGAGGACACGGCTCCCAGGCGCCCTGGCAGTGAGCAGTGACCTCTGCCCTAAGCTCAGGTCTCCAGGACTGCACGCGAGGCTTCCTGGGTGTGCCTGCGTGAAGCCCCTGCCTCCTCCACCGTACACTTGGCCTCAGTGCCTGTGGCTCTGGGCCGCTGTCGCTGTCACACAGTCAGATACACAGAGGCAGAAATGCAAAGGTGGTTCCTGGGATGAGCGCCTGGGAATGGGGAGACCTGGGTCAGGGGAAATGATTGGCACCTGTTGGGTATGGGCAGGTCCAGGGATCCAGCATAGGACATGAGACTCCAGGGCTCAAATGATGTTGCTTTAGGGAATTTTGTTGAATCGAGAGATTTTAGCTGCTCTTATCACAATACAAATACCTGTGTGAGATGACGGATATTACCCATGTCACAATAGGGACGGATTTACTATCCATGTGTCTCATAATGGCATAATGCAAACCTCAAATATACGCAAAAGTATATTAAAATTTTAAAAAGTAGAGGAAGGTGGTCTGGCTTGGAGCCTCACTGATCCTCTGGCCAGGCTTCCAGGGGAGGCCGGCACTCATTGCCTTTCAGAAACGGGAGAAGCGACTGCAGTGCCAGCGGAAGTTGAGGAGACGGGGCCTCACCAATGTCTCGGTTTTACTTTATTGTCTTTTTTAAGATGGAAGTTAGGTACTGTGGTGGCATCTCATGTGATGGGTGAGGCAAGTGATGGTTTCTTGTTTATTAAGATTTATTTATTTATTTGAAAGGCAGAGATACAGAGAGGGAGGGAAGGAAGGAGGGAGAGGGAGAGGTAGAGAGAGGGAGGGGGAGGGGGAGGGGGAGCGACAGAAAATCTTCCATCTGCTGGTTCACACTCCCCAAATTGCTGCAACGGCTGAGGCTGGGCCGATCTGAAGCTGGGAGCCAGGAGCTTCCTCTGGGTCTTCCACGTGGTTGTGGGGGCCCACGTACTTAGGTTGACTTCCGCTGCTTTCCCAGGTGCATTAGCAGGGAGCCGGGTAGGAAGTGGTGCAGCTGGGACTCTAACCAGTGCCCGTAAGGGATGCTGGCCCTGCAGGTGGAGCGTACAACACAGTGCCGGCCCTGCAAGTGACGACTTCGACTCTGCCCTCTTCTGTGTGGAGTGGGTCCCGGGGCCATGCCCTGCAGGTGAAGTGTGAAGGGTGGGCTGTAGGGTGGGTGGTGGGCCCTGTGCTGTCCCCACAGCTCGGTGAGCACTCCAGGGCCACCTCCCAAGAGGTGAATGCTGAGACGTGACCGTGCGAGGTCTGAGCTCTGCCTTCAGAGGGCTTGAGTGTGTAACCCCGCAGGGGTGTCGGGGGTCAGTGCAGACGCCCCTGTTCCTCCATGCTGTTCCTCCCCTTGTTCTGCACACACCATGCTTTGATTCCGTTTTCCTTCACTGTGCCGTGTGCTGAATGGCCGGAGGCTGTTTGCAGTGGCAGGAGCACAGACACAGGCCGAGGCAGCGGGTGACGCAGAGGCAGGAGACAGGAAGGAGGCTGGTGTGGGGTCATTTGTGTTGGAGGTCACAGGCTGTCATTTTGAGGTGAAGGAGGAACTTGCAAAGGCAGATGAAATGGAAAAAAAGGGGAGGAACAGCCAAGCCTCAACATTGCTTCTGGACAGCAGCGAGGAGCTATGTGGGCCTGTGCTTTCCCCCTCACTTACCCTGAGGGCAGCCAGATCACGGAGCCAGGACTGAGGTCCCTGTGCCGGTGGCCGTGAGTCCATCTGTGGGACAGTGCTGCTTCTGAGGTCAGTTTACTCCCAGCGTCATCGCAGTAGACTCTCCTCCGGCACATTTCAAATGCAGGTAGACAGCTCCCGTCGACTCTGGCACACATGTCAACGCCGGATTCACAGGAGAGAGGCTTAAGGGGTCAGAAACGGCACTGGCATCGCAGACATCTTGTCGGTTTCCCTGAAGGCATTATGAGGCAGGAAACTGAATTTTGAGACTTAGAGTGATGAAATTCACGCTGAGTCTAGAAAAACGCTTGAGGCAAAGCCTGCCCCGGGTGGAAGAGCCCGTGATGCGTGCTGTGGCACCGTCTGAGGCACTCAGGAGAAGCCAGAGCGCTGCTCTGCCCGCTCCACCCTTCTCCTCCCTTTAAAATCTCCCATGGGCTGCTGTGGGTGCCCAGGTCACAGAGCACAAGGCTCAGGCAAGCCGCAGTGGGCTCGGTGCCACAGGGGCCACAGGTGGGGATTTAGGGTGCGCACCGGCTCGCGCCACCGGTTACCTGCCCTTCACACCTGTTGTAAGCAAAGATTCGCACAAGGCCACCATCCCGGGCTCTGCTGAGGGCCTCGCCTACCGAAGCCGCCTCTGCACGGGCACACCCCCCCCCCCCCTCCCGGAGTTTGACCTTTCTCGCCCCGTTGGTTCCGGATGCATCGGGAGAGAGCACTGGGGAATTCCAGGGAGGAGCTGCGGAGGGCCTGAGCAGCCTGTGCTTTGGCCAGATGCGCTCCCCGCAGGCTTGGTGATTCTCCCCTCACGGGCTGACTCGCCTCACATCGGCCTCTGCCCCTGGAGGGGCCGCTGATGGAACTCATCTCAGAGGCGGACAAGAGCCCTTGAGCGTCCAGCGTTTCTGTGTTGCGCCCTGTGCTGTCACCAATCTGCTTATTTAACCCCACGTTCCTGTGCTTGACTTGGCTCACGGACGGGCCGCACCAGGCCCTGGGACGCAGACACTCACTTGAGAGGAGAAGGCGCTGCACACGGCTCTGGCTCCTTCTAACTTGAAATCTTTGCACACGTGGCTTGTAGGGCACCACCATCCCCTGACGTCCCGTGCCTCACGCGCGTCTGCTTCTCCTTGCATGTGTCCTGGACACTCGGATGCACCCCTCTCTGTCTCTCCAAGCCCCTGACCTTGGAGTCTCAGCTCCCAGCAGACTCCCAGGTCAGCCGCTCAGGCGTCTCCGCTCAGGAGGAGAACTGGGCTCTCACCGGCCGCGTGGCCAGCAGTGACTGCTGATCTCTGCCCACACGAGTGCTCCCACATGCAGTGCTCGCAGCTCCCGCGGCTCCTTCTTTACTTGATAGACATGGAGTCCTCCTCCGGGTGATTTCGCGCCTCTCACACCCCATGTGTATTTACCAGCGAATGCTCCGCCTTCAGCTCACGTCCCTGATTTGGACACTTCTCCACCTCCACCGTTTGCCCTGCTGCAAACCAAAATGGTCTCTCACCTAGGAGGGTGCGACAGCCTCCTGCTTCCCACTCTGGCCCTGCTCGCTGCCCCCATTCTGACCTGTTCTCAGCTTAGCAACCGTTTAGTTTCCCACCCAAATTTACACTGGCCAGTGCACTTCCATGCCTTGCACTTCCTGTGTCCTCCCGGTCCACCCTGGGTGTGCAGACTGAGTGGGCTTTGGGTCCCCTCTCGCCTCTCGTGCTGTCTCTGAGTGTGCCCGCCAGGCTGGACTCTCCTGCAGCGACCAAGCCTCTGCGGTTCCTTGAGTTGGTGAGCCGGCTCCCTGCGGAGCCCTTCCGCCTGCCGTGAGGCCGTAGAATCTGCCCGCCCCAAACCTGCAGATCTTTCTTCGGTGTCCCCTTCTAGGTGATGCCATTTTTTTTTTTTTTTACAGGCAGAGTGGACAGTGAGAGAGACAGAGAAAGGTCTTCCTTTGCCATTGGTTCACCCTCCAATGGCCGCCGCGGCTGATGCACCGTGCTGATCTGAAGCCAGGAGCCAGGTGCTTCTCCTGGTCTCCCATGGGGTGCACGGCCCAAGCACTTGGGCCATCCTCCACTGCACTCCTGGGCCACAGCAGAGAGCTGGCCTGGAAGAGGGGCAACCGGGACAGAATCTGGTGCCCTGACTGGGACTAGAACCCGGTGTGCCAACACCGCAGGCAGAAGATTAGCCTATTGAGCCACGGCGCCGGCCGATGCCGTTTTTAAAATCTTTTTTTTTTTTTTTTTTTTTTTAAATTTCAGCTCCTCCTTGTGTTCACTAAGTTGCTGCCAGAGACTAAGACCAGTGCTAGGAGCACAGCGGGTGCCGCTGGGGAGGTGCACAGTGGGGTGCAGGGATGTTGGCCTGGTGATCTGACAGACAGGACATTATCTGAGGGGTCGGGCATTTAGCCCAGCAGGTAGCACACGAGTTGGGACACTGGCTCCCCGCTCAGAGTGTGGGGTTCTGTTCCGGGCTCTGTCTCCTGACTCTAGCCTCCCGCTAGTGCAGATCCTGGGAGGCGGCAGAGATGTCTCACGTAATCGTGTCCTGCCACGTGTGGGGAGGACTGGCTCGAGTTCCTGGTAAGCGGCTTCTGTCCAGCTGCTGAAAGCCCTGGGAGCATGCGACAGTGGCTGGGATCTCGCTTGCTCTAATGCACACATGTAAAATAAGTAAGTGCAGCTGGGCCGGGCGCCTGGCGCGGCACTCGAGACACCTTTGGCACACCTTGGTCCCACAGCCGAGTGCCTGGTTCCACTTCCAGCCCAGCGTCCTGCTAAGGCGTCCCGGAGGCGGGAGGGGGTGGCTCAGGCACTCAGGTCCCTGGCATCCGTGTGGGAACTCGGACAGGGTTTCGCCTTCCTGACGCTGGCCAAGCCCAGCCCTGTCTGTTGTGGGCATTTGCAGGGTCAATCAGCGGATGGAAGGTCTCTGGCTCTCCGCCTTGCAAATAAATGGGAAGTAAATAAGTGACAATTTAGATCCCTGAAGCTGTCTGCAGAACGCCCCGGGAACCGTCAGCGCGCTGCTCAGCACCCGCAGGAACGGCGGCAGCAGGGGGTCTGGATTAGACGGGCCAGGCGCGTGTGGCGCCACACGAGCCCCCGGCCCTCCCCCACACCCCCCCCCCAGGCCTTGGGATGGGCCCGGGCACTGCTTCCCCCCCCCCCCCACCCCGGGCTCTGGTTGGGAGCTGCCACGGCCGGGTTCAGTGCTCCGGCCGCTCTGGGGGCGTCCCGGCACTCACGGCAGCCCCCGTCAGATCGCAGACTTCACGCTCTGAACATCTGGGCTGGTGACTGTGCCGTGGGAGTGACGCTCCGAGCGTCGGGGGGGCGACTCTGCTGTGGGAGTGGTGCTCTGAGCGTCGGGGGGGGGCGACTCTGCCGTGGGAGTGACGCTCTGAGCGTCGGGGGGGGGGGCGACTCTGCCGTGGGAGTGGCGCTCTGAGCGTCGGGGGGGGGCGACTCTGCCGTGGGAGTGACACTCTGAGCGTCGGGGGGGGGGCGACTCTGCCGTGGGAGTGGCGCTCCGAGCGCCGGGGGGGCGACTCTGCCGTGGGAGTGGCGCTCTGAGCGTCGGCGGGGGGCGACTCTGCCGTGGGAGTGACACTCTGAGCGTCGGGGGGGGGGGGCGACTCTGCCGTGGGAGTGGCGCTCTGAGCGTCGGGGGGGGCGACTCTGCCGTGGGAGTGACGCTCTGAGCGTCGGGGGGGGGGGCGACTCTGCCGTGGGAGTGGCGCTCTGAGCGTCGGGGGGGGGCGACTCTGCCGTGGGAGTGACGCTCTGAGCGTCGGGGGGGGGGCGACTCTGCCGTGGGAGTGGCGCTCCGAGCGTCGGGGGGGGGCGACTCTGCCGTGGGAGTGACGCTCTGAGCGTCGGGGGGGGGCGACTCTGCCGTGGGAGTGACGCTCTGAGCGTCGGGGGGGGGGGGGCGACTCTGCCGTGGGAGTGGCGCTCCGAGCGCCGGGGGGGCGACTCTGCCGTGGGAGTGGCGCTCTGAGCGTCGGGGGGGGGGCGACTCTGCCGTGGGAGTGGCGCTCTGAGCGTCGGGGGGGGGGCGACTCTGCCGTGGGAGTGGCGCTCCGAGCGCCGGGGGGGCGACTCTGCCGTGGGAGTGGCGCTCTGAGCGTCGGCGGGGGGCGACTCTGCCGTGGGAGTGACACTCTGAGCGTCGGGGGGGGGGCGACTCTGCCGTGGGAGTGGTGCTCCGAGCGTCGGGGGGGGGGCGACTCTGCCGTGGGAGTGGCGCTCTGAGCGTCGGGGGGGGGCGACTCTGCCGTGGGAGTGGCGCTCTGAGCGTCGGGGGGGGGCGACTCTGCCGTGGGAGTGACGCTCTGAGCGTCGGGGGGGGGCGACTCTGCCGTGGGAGTGGCGCTCTGAGCGTCGGGGGGGGGGCGACTCTGCCGTGGGAGTGGCGCTCTGAGCGTCGGGGGGGGGCGACTCTGCCGTGGGAGTGACACTCTGAGCGTCGGGGGGGGGGCGACTCTGCCGTGGGAGTGGCGCTCCGAGCGTCGGGGGGGGGCGACTCTGCCGTGGGAGTGGCGCTCTGAGCGTCGGGGGGGGGGGCGACCGTGCTGTGGGAGCGGCGCTCTGAGCTGTGGCTGCTGTTTGTCCCAAGCACTGCGTGCTTCTGTCTGCTGAGCTGGCTGCTTGGTCCCCCACCCGCCCACCGCCCGTCTTCGCTCTGCTCCGCCTGTGCTGGCTACCAGAGGGGGGGAGATTCTCAGTATTCACCTGGTCCTGCTTTGAAATGCGCAGCCCAGGCCAGATGTGCCAGGCTGCAGGTCAGGCGCCTGCTGTGGCTCCTTCGTCTCGTGTGGGAGCCACTCGGGGAGAGTTTCTTCTTGCTGCACCTGCAGGTGGAGCCCTCCCTGCCTGAGAATCTCAGCGAACGCGTACAGGGGAGAGTGGACGAGGGACGGCAGTCAGCCTGGAGAGCTTAGACGCGTCGATGACAGGTTATCTCGGTGAATCTCTGTAGGGTCTTGCCGATAAATCATCGCAGCGATCCTGCTGCTGTCCCCGGGCTCCTTGCGTGCATCTTTGGTGTGAAGAATCGCTGTGTGAAATAGAGGGGTCAGCAGGGACAGGGGTGCACCAGGAGCAGGCTAAGAGCAGCGCCCAGCGGTGGGCTGGTGGGGGGTGCCCCTGTGGACCTGTGCTGGGGGAGGGAGAGCTGCAGAGGAACCAGGCGACCCCCGCTGGCCTCCAGCTTTGCCCTCTTGCTCGCAGGAAAGTGAGGCGCGGTCTGCGCAAGCTGCCGGTGCTGGTCATTTGCACCTCAGCCTCCCGGGCCCCAGCGTCCCTGTGCCGGCAGTGGTCTGGACAGGCCCATGCTTTGGGCTGTGACGGGAGTCCAGACTCCCTGATTTGGTAAGTGTGGCCAGGTCAGGCAGGCCGGGGTGCGTCCTCTCCCTCCCCCAGGGAGCTGCCCGGTAGGGGTCTGTGCACAGGTGTCCTTCTCTGTGGGCGTCAGCACTGACTGCGGTACAGGCAGGCTTGTGGTGCGTGCGGGGGTCTGTGAGACGGAGATCCGTGTGCCCTGCTGCGGGTTTGTGAGATCGAGGCAGCTGAGCGTTGAATTCCTGTCCAGAGAGTATCTTACAGTGAGCGCTTCCCCCATTACTTGTGCTTAGTGGGGTTACTGCAGTTTGGGCTTGTTGTTGCCATATCAACTCCAGCAATTGTCCCAACAGAAATCAGTGCCTCCTCGGGCTAGAAAAAAGAGGAAGGACTGACCCAACTCGCAGAGTCTTCCACTTTACTGGAGAGTAAAATGGGAACCGGTGTGCTTACTCAAGGGTGGGCCACTAGTGCTTTCCCTGGGTCAAAGTTTGCATGGCGTTTGCAAGTACATAAACTGTTTCCCTCCTAAAACTGATTGCATCAACAAGGGTTGTCTTGTCACATCAAATATGACACATGGGGCCGGCACTATGGCGCAGCGAGTTAAAGCCGTGGCCAGCAGCGCCGGCATCCCATATGGGCACCGGTTCGAGTCCCAGCTGCCCTGCTTCCGATCCAGCTCTCTCCTATGGCCAAGTCCCTGGGCCCCTGCACCCACATGGGAGACCCAGAAGAAGCTCCTGGCTCCTGGCTTCCGATCGGTGCAGCTTTGGCCATTGTGGTCATTTGGGGAGTGAACCAGCGGATAGAAGACCTCTTTCTCTGTCTCTGTCTCTCTCTCTCTGCCTCTCCTTCTCTCTGTAACTCTTTCAAATAAATAAACTAGATCTTTAAAAAAATATGACCCATGTAAGGTGTTTTGGCTGAGCAAGTGTCCCGGCAAGGCAATGGTGGTGAATTCTCCCAGCTCAACACAGCCAACTCCCCTTCAGCTCGTGCAAAGCAGGCGTGGCTTTTCTGCACGTAGGGGACACTCTCTGGGTCTCGTCCCAGTTTGAGACAAAAGGCACAGGGGCACGCGCCGTGTGCTCCTCAACTCACACCCCAGCAAAGCTGCAGCGCTCGTGGCCCGCCCGCCTGAGCCCCTCCCCTGGAATGGTTCTGAGAAGCTGGCAGAAACACACAGTCGAGACGGAGTCAAGTTTGTAAAGCAGACGACGAGAGCCGGAGCCTCCCCTGGGTCCCAGTCGTCGTCAGAGACCAAAACGGCTGCGTCCCTTCCACGCGTGTGCCTGGGCCCTGCTTCAGACGTCCCATCACGCTGCCCGTGCACGGAGCATCAGAGAGTGACTGGAACTCCGTGTCCCTTCCTCTGCCTCCCGGGACAGAGCCACGGCAGCTGTACCTGCTGTTTTGCAGCGCTTCGGCGCAGGAGCTGGGGATTTTGCCGCCTGAGTTGCTCCGTTTCAGGGAAATAATAAATGCATGGGTAGAAATACCGGAAAAGAGAAAGCAAAACAACACTTCCGTGCAACGCCTGTGGCATACAGCACATCTCTGCTCCGCAGACCTCTACTTTATAAAAACACAAGGGGGTAGGGCTTATCCCGATGCACGTGCGTGTGCGTGGGCCACACATGGAACTGGAGGTGCCTGCTTTATTTTGAGACACATGCACACTTGCTTGTCACTCTCTCGTTATCCATACTTGTCCTGTGTGTGTGTGTGTGTGTGTGCTGTCCTTGATTTCATGTCATTTCCATTTGAGAGAGAGAGAGAGAGAGAAGCACAATGAACACAGACCAGGTGTCATGACCCTCTTCTTTCTGTGTGACTGACTTAATTGGCCCTCACCTCTAAGAAACAGAAGAGAACAGGACCCAGCGGTGTGTCCAGGGGAGGTGAGGACGTCCTGTGTTGGTGAAAGTCTAGTTCTGCCTTCAGAACTCACTATGTTCCTACCTGTGGCAGGAGCACATTTTTGAATGTGAAGTAAGACTTCTGTCGTAGCTCTATAATCCACTTGACTGGACTTCGCAATAATTTTGAGCTGCTCCCCTTCTGTCATCCCTCCCCTGTCTCCCCAGGAGCATGTGCGTGTGTGTGTGTGCATGTGCTGTGGGCAGTGTGCACATGTGTGAATGTGTGTTCATGTGTGACCCTGTCTCTCCAGGAGCATGTGTGTGTGTGTGCGTGTGCTGTGGGCAGTGTGCACATGTGTGCATGTGTGTTCATGTGTGACCCTGTCTCTCCAGGAGCATGTGCGTGTGTGTGTGTGTGCGTGTGCTGTGGGCAGTGTGCACATGTGTGCATGTGTGTTCATGTGTGACCCTGTCTCTCCAGGAGCATGTGCATGTGTGTGCATGTGCGTGTGTTGTGGGCAGTGTGCACATGTGTGCATGTGTGTTCATGTGTGAGCATGTATGAACACACACGTGTGCACACATGATTGTGACATTATCCCCAGCACTCACAAGTCCCTTATCTGTTCTCCTTAGTTTTCCATGCATGTTTTAATGTTGAGGAAGGAAACATGAGGACCAGAGAGGCCACAGGGAGGGGAGGCATGGAGAGACCACCAAGGAGAGACCACCAAGGAGAGACCACCAAGGAGCTGGCAAGGAAAACGTCCTAGACACAGTGTCCCCAGGCCCCTGGGACTCCTGGCAGTCATTGAAGAGGTCTAGTCATAGGGCCAGGTGTTTTGGTCTGATTATCATAGAATGAAGGGTAAAGAATGGATTATGGGGAAGGGGTGTGGCCGAGCGCCCCATGTCAGAGTGCTGAGTTCAAATCCCAGCTCCATTTCAATTCCCGTCTTTCTGATAGTGTGCGCTCTGGGAGGCAGTAGGTGATGGCCTGGGTAGGAGTCCCTAACACCCGTGGGCTGAGTTCCTGGCTCCTGGCTTAGACCTCGGTCTAGCCCTGGCCACTGTGGCATTTGAGGGGTGAACCAGCAGATGTGGGCTCTCTCTTTGAAAAATGAATAAAGTCAAACATGAAAATGTCAAGAAGAAGCACGCCAGATAGTTCTACAGAAGTGTGTTTGCCTCTCTCTACCCCTGTGTTTATCTAGCCGTCTTTAATCAGAGCGTGGTGGGAGAAACAGAGGTGAGTTTTTTGAATCCTTTCTTCTCCGTAAACCTCATTATTTATTTTACTGTTTTCACATCATTAATTTTGAAAAAAATTCAACCACATAAATTCTGAAAAGCTTAGTAAAATGGCCATCTGTACGCATCTAGGTTTAATGGCTGTGGGCATTTTGTGGTATTATATGTGTTTTCCCACGGTTCAACCCCGCTGAGCCTCACAACTCGGAATCCCACCGTGCCCTCCAGGCCGGGTGAACCCCTGTGAAGGAAGCAGCAGACCGAGGGTGCATCAGGGTCCAGCTGGTGGGTTGGACTGCACCACCCTGGACAGTAGCTGCTACTTGTGGCCGTGAGCTGCGGGCTCTGTTTTCTTCCGTTTTTCCCTGCGGCCTGAGTCTTCCCTTGTGTCTCGCTGTACGTGGCTTCGCCAGAGTGGGGAGTCACGCAAGGGTTTTGGCAAGGCCTTCGCAAGGTCTCCAAAATTGGGAGCCCTCGGATGCTGCACCTCCCCCGCCGTCACCCGGATCCAGGCACATCCCCAGGGAAGGGGAAGCCCCGTCTGAGGTCCCTGAGGCTCCAGGGTATCCCCTCAACTCGTCCTTGTTGGGTAAGTACGGAACGTGCCAACTGTGCAGCTTGTGCTCTGCACACGTGTCGTCATGGCAAAGGCTACTGCTGGCCACGGCTGTGGTTTGAATGACCCCAGAACTCATGTTGGTATTCAGTGCCCCTTGTGAGCTGTGAAGAGAGGGACATGTCGTCTGACCAAGGCATTTGGAGGACTCTGGGGTGATAATTAGGGATAAATGGGGTCGTATGGGTAGGACCCTAACCCAGGAGGACCGTGACATCATAAGAAGAGGAGTGGGCTGAGCGAGGACATCTTGTGTCACACGTGTGCCCGGCCCCACGTCGTGAAGGCACAGCGCCCCTACCAGGGACAAGGCCACCTTCAGAGCCGGGAGCAGAATGAGCTTCTCCGTCCAAGCCACTCCATCTGCAGCGCTCAGCGAGAGCAGCAGGAAGCAGGCTGAGACGGGACGCCCTCTGTACGCTTTTGCAGGGCCTGTCAGAAGCGCTGTGGCCGCGAAGAAGTCCCTGCTGGTGGCAGTGGTGACAAATGAGAGACGAGGGAATGGAGAAGCCTTAGCTGACAAACTGGGAGATGTCAGGAAGCACCGGGACTGTTGATGAACAGTCGGCGCCTCCAGACATTCACACGCAACCATCCAAAGCGTCAATGGCCCAAAGCTAGTTCCAGACAAAGAAGAATCCATTTTAGGAACCGTGTTCTTCAGTAACGTAAATTGTCTCAATACAGCATTTCAAAATTATAATTTAGTCTCAAAGCTGTCAAAAAGTCAGCATCAGGTGAGGGCAGGGGTGGCATGAATGGCTTGGGTTTTGTCTTTGCTTCTTTGTTTTGATGAAACAACTCCGCGAGAGTCCCCTCCAGTAGATGCGTGTTGCACACGCATCGTGGCACCTGCCACCTGGCTCGCTCTCTCACGGTTGTTTGAGAACTTGGAGAGCAGCGACAACAGACCTCGCAGCTCACTTCAAGCAAAGGGGAGCGGCCGGTTGGTGCAGCAGGCGGAGCCACAACCTGGGGTGCCGGCATCCCGTGCCAGAGTCCGTTCCAGTCCTGGCTGCTCTGCTTCCCATCAGCTTCCTGCCCACGCACCTGGGAAAGCAGCAGCAGCCAGCTCAAGTCCTGGGTACCTGCCACCCTTGTGGGAGACCCAGCACCGTTCCAGGCGACTGATTTTGTCCCAGCCCAGCCTGGCTGCCGAGACCGTTTAGGGAGTGAATCAGTGGACAGAAGATTCTCTCAGGACTGGCACTTTGGTGCACTAGGCTAATCCTCCGCCTGTGCCGCCGGCATCCCATATGGGCACCGGGTTCTAGTCCCGGTTGCTCCTCTTCCAGTCCAGCTCTCTGCTGTGGCCTCAGAAGGCAGTGGAGGATGGCCCAGGTGCTTGGGCCCTGCACCCACATGGGAGACCAGGAGAAGCACCTGGCTCCTGGCTTCAGATCAGTGGAGCTCTGGCCATTGCGGCCATTTGGGGAGTGAATCAATGGAAGGAAGACCTTTCTCTCTGTCTCTCTCTCTCTCTCTCACTATCTATAACTCTGTCAAGTAAATAAATAAAAATATTTAAAAATAAAAAAGAAGATTCTCTCTCCTTCTCTGTCTCTCATTCTCTCCCCCCTCCCTTTTCCCTCTGTAACTCAGCCTATTAAATACATAAAATAAATCTTTAAAAAGCAGTGGATGGTTCAGGCATTTTCTCTCCAGGAATTTATCAATCTGTGGGCAGCCTGCTGGGGAGTCCCCATGAAGGAGCCATTGACACAGGCAGACGTATTGAGCAGGCACTGCAGCAAGTACAGGGTCTCCAGCAGGTGTAGGGTGTAGGAGCTACGGCAGGTGTAGACACTGTGTCACATTTAGGTGTTATCGCAGCTGCAGTACCACATCAAGTGCAGGTGCTGTGGCAGGTATAGGTGTTGTGCAGGTACAGGCATTATAGCAGCTGCAGGTGCCAAAGTAGGTGCAGCACCTGCTGCAGCGGGCGTAGGACTGTAGTAGGTGTAGCTCTACAGCAGGTGTAGGCCTGGGGCAGCTGCAGGTACCCAGCGAGTGTAGACGCTGCAGTAAGTGTAGGCACTACAGCAATGACGGGCCCTAATGAAGATGCTAAGAGGAAGGAGTGAGCTTCAGGAGCAGGGAGAGGGCTCATCTCAGAAGTCCCCTCAGCGCAGTGAGAACAGCAGTCTGGAAGGCGCGTGGGCTGGGGCTGCCTGGAGTGAAGCTGGCTGCTCGTGCGGGCTGCAGCGGGCTACAGTTGACCAGGAGGTGGAGCTGGAACGAGAGCCTGTGCCGGGTCTGGTCGCAGGCTCCGGACAGCACACTGAGGATGGACGAGCAGGGCTGAGTGCAGGAGCAGAACCGTCTGAAAGCCGCGGGCCCCCAGGACCCCTGCTCCTCAGGTGCGAGCTCACGGCTAGGCAGGGCACCCGAAGAACGGCCTGCGGTGCCCCAGTGCCCAGAGCCTCCTCTCGTGGGCTGCCGAGCCTCACCAGCATGTGTGTGCATGTGCGTGCGTGTGTGTGTGCGTGTGTGTGCATGTGTGTGTGTGCATGTGTGTATGTGCATGTGTGTGCCTGTGTGCATATGTGTATATGTGTGCATGTGTGTATATGTGTGTGTGCGTGTGTATGTGTGTGTGTGCATGTGTGTGAATGTGTATGTGTATGTGCATGTATGTCTGCATGTGTATATGTGTGTATGTGTGTATGCGTGTACGCGTGTGTATGTGTGTGCATGTATGTGTGTGCATGTGTATGTGTGTGCATATGTGCGTGTGTGTATATGTGTGTATGCATGTGTGCGTGTGTGTATGTGTGCGTGTGTGTGCATGTGTGTATATGTGTGCATGTATGTGTGTGCATATGTGCGTGTGTGTATATGTGTGTGTGCGTGTATTTATGTGTGTGCATGTATGTGCGTGTGTATATGTGTGTATGTGTGTGCATATGTGTGTGTGTATATGTGTGTATGCATGTGTGCGTGTGTGTATGTGTGCGTGTGTGTGCATGTGTGTATATGTGTGCATGTATGTGTGTGCATATGTGCGTGTGTGTATATGTGTGTGTGCGTGTATTTATGTGTGTGCATGTATGTGCGTGTGTATATGTGTGTATGTGTGTATGTGTGTGCCTGTGTGCATATGTGCGTGTGTGTATATGTGTGTATGCATGTGTGCGTGTGTGTATGTGTGCGTGTGTGTGCATGTGTGTATATGTGTGCATGTATGTGTGTGCATATGTGCGTGTGTGTATATGTGTGTGTGCGTGTATTTATGTGTGTGCATGTATGTGCGTGTGTATATGTGTGTATGTGTGTGCCTGTGTGCATATGTGCGTGTGTGTATGTGTGTGTATGTGTGTGCCTGTGTGTATGTGCGTGTGTGTATGTGTGCATGTGTGTATATGTGTGCATGTATGTGTGTGCATATGTGCGCATGTGTATGTGTGTGTGTTCATATGTGCATGTGTGTATGTGTGTGTATATGTGTGTGTGTGTCTTCATTTGAACAGGAAAGTAGCTCCTCCCTAAGCACCTGGCTTAGCTGAATGATAATGCCCTTGACCTTTCAAACTACTCTCTATTCAGCTCTGTTTCTTGAGTTTCCAAACTCAGTTGTTTGGGCAGTTATGCCATAGGTAGCGTCCTTGGGTGCTGCTCTGTCACACTGAGGGTGATTTCCCAGGGTGAGGCCGTTGGCTAAATCTCACAGGAGCTGTTGCTGAGTGCGCCCTGTGCTGCACGGGTCGCTCCCTCCCACCTGTGGGAGGATGAAGGATCCAGGGAGGGTGCGATGCTGACCCCCCAGCCAACCCCCAGGCTCAGTGCGGAGGGGAGAGGGTGTGCATGGGAGAGCTAGGCCTCAGTTATCCTCAGCCTCAGAAAGACAATACAAGCCCCTGGGCATCTTCTGTTGATTTTTCTTAGGAATAAATACCCAGGAGTTGGATTAATAGGTCAGAGGTCAATCAGCTTCTCCAGGCTCCTGAAACGCATTCCTGTTATGCTTACCAAGATGTACCACTGGCCACGTTATGGGACGGAATTAGTGGGATTCTGCGTTTCATGTTGGATTAAGTCCTAGCACACATTTAGACTTATGTTAATTTAATAGGTATAAAATTGAATATCAATGTTGCTTAAATTTCTATGCTTTCATTGTGAATGTTCTTGAATATTTTCCTTGTGTTTCTTTATTTATTGTTCTTCTAATCTGTGATGATTCTATTCATAATAATTACCCATCTATCTGTTGGACTGTTGATAATTTTCTTCCAATTTTATAATCATTACTACTCTTCTGAAAAAGATTCTTGGTAAACCTGAAAACAGCATATATATATAGAGAGAGGAGTTGGAGGGGAGCACTGTCAGCCTGCAGGGGAGTGTGAGGGAGGGGAGCTCTGTCAGACTGTGCAGGGGAGTGTGAGGGAGGGGAGCTCTGTCAGATGCAGGGGAGTGTGAGTGAGGGAGCACTGTCACACTGTGCAGGGGAGAGTGAGTGAGGGGAGCATTGTCAGACTGAAGGGGAGAGTGAGGGAGGGGAGCACTGTCAGATGCAGGGGAGAGTGAGGGAGGGGAGACTGTCACACTGTGCAGGGGAGTGTGAGGGAGGGGAGCTCTGTCAGACTGCAGGGGAGTGTGAGGGAGGGGAGCACTGTCAGACTGCAGGGGAGAGTGAGGGAGGGAGCTCTGTCACACTGTGCAGGGGAGAGTGAGTGAGGGGAGCATTGTCAGACTGCAGGGGAGAGTGAGTGAGGGAGTACTGTCACAATGTGCAGGGGTGATTGAGTGAGGGGAGCTCTGTCAGACTGCAGGGGAGAGTGAGGGAGGGGAGCACTGTCAGATGCAGGGGAGTGTGAGTGAGGGGAGCTCTGTCAGATGCAGGGGAGAGTGAGTGAGGGGAGACTGTCACACTGTGCAGGGGAGAGTGAGTGAGGGAGCACTGTCAGACTGTGCAGGGGAGAGTGAGTGAGGGGAGCACTGTCAGCCTGCAGGGGAGTCTGAGGGAGGGGAGCTCTGTCAGATGCAGGGGAGAGTGAGTGAGGGGAGCACTGTCAGCCTGCAGGGGAGAGTGAGTGAGGGAGCACTGTCAGATGCAGGGGAGAGTGAGTGAGGGGAGCTCTGTCAGCCTGCAAGGGAGTGTGAGTGAGGGGAGCTCTGTCAGATGCAGGGGAGAGTGAGTGAGGGGAGCACTGTCAGCCTGCAGGGGAGAGTGAGTGAGGGGAGCTCTGTCAGATGCAGGGGAGTGTGAGTGAGGGGAGCTCTGTCACACTGTACAGGGGAGTGTGAGTGAGGGGAGCTCTGTCAGCCTGCAGGGGAGAGTGAGGGAGGGGAGCACTGTCAGCCTGCAGGGGAGAGTGAGTGAGGGGAGCTCTGTCAGATGCAGGGGAGAGTGAGTGAGGGGAGCTCTGTCAGATGCAGGGGAGAGTGAGTGAGGGGAGCTCTGTCAGACTGCAGGGGAGAGTGAGTGAGGGGAGCACTGTCAGCCTGCAGGGGAGAGTGAGTGAGGGGAGCTCTGTCAGATGCAGGGGAGAGTGAGTGAGGGGAGCACTGTCAGCCTGCAGGGGAGAGTGAGTGAGGGGAGCTCTGTCAGATGCAGGGGAGTGTGAGTGAGGGGAGCACTATCAGACTGTGCAGGGGAGAGTGAGTGAGGGGAGCACTATCAGACTGTGCAGGGGAGAGTGAGTGAGGGAGCTCTGTCAGACTGCAGGGGAGTGTGAGTGAGGGGAGACTGTCACACTGTGCAGGGGAGTGAGAGTGAGAGGTGCTGTGCGTTGCCCCACAGAGGCCTGAGCTGGTGGACGGGTGTGGAGACAGACACGGGCCCCCTCCCTGCTGTCCCTAGAGGAGAACAGGAGAGCTGGTGGGAAGGCCCAGCGCCCCACATCTGGTAACCTGGGTGAGGTGTAGGCAGTTTGCATACAGGCTTTACCGTGCGCAGGTGCCGGGTCCGCGTGTGCCATTGGCTGACGCCACGGTCAACCACACGTGATGCCCACTGATAGCCGACCTCGCTGTTGGGGGCCTGGGGGTGCCGTGTTCTCTCTCCCATGGACTGGGGAGTCCTCACGTCTTTTCTCTCAGGCTGTGGAGGCCAGACAGACCGCGCCCGGCTGAGCGACGGTGCACCTGTGGTGGCGGGAGACATGCGTGTTTGTTTCTGGAGTCTCTGGGTCGGCAGGCATTGTTGCCGCCGCTCCGTTCAGACAGCGTCCTGACGCAGTCACGCTCCCTGTAGCAGGCCTGTCGTGCCTCCCGCCCAGCTCCTGAGCTGCGGTGCAGTTGCGTTGCCGCTGTGAGCGCTGCACATTTCCATTCTGCCCTCTTGTTGGCAGCTGTTGGTGCAGTTTGTGCCCCAGTCCAGCCTCTAAGCTACGGATGGCGTGAGTTTACTCCTCCGTCTCCCAGCGTTCCCTCTGCCGGGGGTCCAGGAGCGCCGAAACGTAGGCCGTTAGTGCAGCCTCCTCTTTGAACACCAACAGTGTATTGTACATCTCAGCCTAGATTTCCCCAAGTCCACCGACAAGCTGATTAAATGAACCAGTTCTTGGATTTTGCATCTCAGAGCTGGTTCGGCTCCCACCGCAGCGGCAGGCGGCTCCCCGTCACCGGCACTCCTGGTGCGGGAGCCTCCCTTGTCTCCTCTGCGGTGCCAGCTGCTCCCATCTGTTCTTCCTAAATGCTGCTTGCTTTCAACTTTCACTGCATTATTTTCGTTTTATTTGAAAGGCAGAAGCAGATGGGAGGTCTCTCCCATCTGGCAGCATGCTATTCCTCCTGCCCCTGCGGAGGCTGGACCAGGCTGAGTCCAGGAGCCCAGAGCTCCGTCTGGGTCTCCCACGTGGGTGGCAGTTGTGTCTCGGAGTGCCACGAACAGGAAGATGGATCAGGAGCGGCGGAGCCCAGACTCCACCGGGCACTGCCGTGTCCCGAGCAGTGACGTCCCTGCTGCGCCCGTGCCTGCCCCAGAAAGTGCTGTGTCACTCCGTTAGTCAGTCACTGAAACCGGCGACCGCAGCGTCTCGGCCACTTCCAAGCCTGCTACGCTGGCGCCGTAGGGAGGTTTCTACCATTTGTGATGGACGCCTGCCGGTCATTTGCATTCTGCATTCATGGGTGTGGGCACTCCATCGTCATCGTTGTGAGGTGCATCCCCTGAGGTCTGGTGGGCGCTTCCAGTGGACAAGGGAGGAGATGTGGTGTCAGGGTCTGACCTCCCCAGGACTCAGCACCAGCAGCTGGTCGGCAGAACCGTGAGAATAAACAGGACCTTTGGCTCAGGCGACACTGGGAGAGGGCTGAAGTCTTGCAGTCCAGAGACTGGGGACCTAGAGGCTCCCCGGCCGGACCTCGGGTGGCTTTGCCGTGCAGCCTCGGGAGTTACCAGCCAGCATGCAGGCGGCATCAGGCGCCAGACGCTCCCATCCTGGGGATCCTGGAGCGGTTGCCTGCAGTGAGATAGGTGAGGCCCTCAGCGACATGATGCGTGGCTAGGGTGAGAAGCCGGTGGGCGTGAGTCTGGCGGCCCTGGAGCGGAGGAGCTGCCCACTGCCTCACTCGGCACGGACGCCCTCCGGGATGCTCATAGGGGGCGAAGAAGCGGGGGCCCTCTGCAGACGGGGCTGGTGTCGGTGAGGGTGGCCGGGAACCTGTGGGCATCTCAGCAAAGCGGAGAGGGCGAGGCTGGCACACCAGGAGAAGGCGTCCAGGAAAAGGCCTCCCCTCGGCTGCCTGTGCCGCAGCAGCCTCCTTCCTCGGGGAGAGGCAGCCCCTGCGGAGTGCCAGGGCCCAGGGCCGGAGTGCAGTGCGGCTGGCGATCCAGCTCCCGGGGGAGCAGGGAGCATAGGGCGGGACTGGGGCGGAACTGGGGCGGGAGCGGGGGCGGGGGCGGGGGCGGGGGCGGGGCCCCCCAGCACCTCCGCGCCCGGCTGCTGAGAGGGATCCCTGCCCTGGGCCCGCCGGCACAGCTGACCGTTGTGCGCGTTTGGTAAGGGCTGCGCCTGCTTCCCTAAGGCTCTGCACGTTCCTCAGACTCCCAGCGTGACGTCTGCCCTTCTCAAGGCCTCCGGCGGTGTCCAGGAGTCCGGTTGTTTCAAAGCTGTGGGCGTGAGAGTGCTGCACGGCTCACAGCGGCGATGAAACCGGGCCGCCGGGGGCAGCCGCTGCCTCGGCCTCTCCAGGCCGGGCTGGGCACGGGCAGACGGGCTGGGCTCTTCGCTTCCACTGGAACATTGAGCAGTGGGGGGGGGGCAAGTGGGGAGGCTGTTCAGGGCCACGTCCACGTGATGTCTTCATCCCGTTTTGGAGAGCCTGGGTCTGAGTCCCAGTGCCACTTCTGACCCAGCTTCCTGCTCAGGTGCGCCCTGGGAGCAGCCGCTGAGGGCTCAAGTGCGTGGGTCCCTGCCACCCCCGGGGAGATCTTGATAGATTTCCAGGCCCCTGGAGTGGAGTGAACCAGTGGATGGAAGATCTCAGTGGATGGAGGATCTCTGGCTCTCTGTCTCATCTCTCTCTCTCTCTCTCTCCATGTCAAATAAGATAAAAATAAATAGAATTTTTAAAAAGAGTGGAGAAAAATAAAACCTGCCTGGTGTGTACTTTTTGGGTATTAAAGTTAATAATAATGGTTAGGATCCTTTCAAAGAAAACATTGAAGATGGACAAAAGACGAAGCTAGCATAAATGGATTACGGTAACACCGCTGCAGTATTTTGTGTTCCAAAAGAAGGAAATAAAGTGCAGGAATGCACTTTATGAAAATAATAAGTGGGACTTCATATTTGCAATCCATAGTGTTCTTTATGGGAACAGTGGATGAGTAAGATAAGGTTATGGTTCCTTGGAAAATACGAGCACTTTGCAAGAATCACAGCTGTACTGCTATCGTCATGCTAATAAAATATTTAGAATGGCAAGACGCCTCTGAAGGAGCCTCATTCTGCTATAGGTTTGTTTCTAAATCTTGTTTCTGAGTATGTCCACTTCAATTCAGACTTACCCAAGGGTATTTCTATGCAGTCTGAAAGACAGTGGAAAACAAACAAAAAACTGGGATGGCAGAAATAGAAGTCCCCATGTCCCCGCAGAGCACCGAGCCTCCTCCAGCTATCACAGCTGTGCCGGCTGATCCCATCAGCTCTCCTCTGCCACAGGGAGCATTTTTTAAAAGCCTTGATTTACTGCATTTCCAGAAGACTTAAAATCATGAAACTGTGCGGAAGGAAGCTCAACAGAACTTGAAAGGCTCAGTGAGGGCATTCCTAGCACGGAGGGTGTGCACCCAGCTGTAGGCGCTTGGCGGTGTAGGACAAAACCGTATCTGATGAGGGTTTGGGGGGCGGGAAGAAAAGGCGTCCGTGGGAGTGGACCCCAGCCTAGCGCTCTCAGCTCTCAGCGGTGCTGCTCGTCCCAGAGTTGCGAAGTCGCCTGTCCAGTCTTTGCAGCGCCTATGCTGGTTTTCCACCAGCTGACAGCATGGCCCCAGGTCCGCGTCAGCCCTGCCATGTGGGCTCACAGAGACATGCGTGGACACTTCCATTCTGTCCTTAAGCCCGCTGTGGCCGCCTCAGCTCTGCCCTGTAGCCCCGCTGTCCTTTGGGACCGTGGGCTGCCTCGCTGCCCGAGGTCGCCCTTCTTTCCCCAGGAGGAGGCTTTCTCTGGGTTATTCTGGGGCTGTAGGCTCACTGCACTGGTAGGGGAAGGAAGCGGCCGACGTCATGGGTGGCCAGGGGCCTCACACCCTCCCCACAAGGCCGCGGTCCTGGCACGTGACTGGACACGGCGAGGCTGCCCCCAGCCGCATCCTGTGCCCACCCTGAGGCTGCCGTCCAGTTGTGCTCAGAGTGGCCTTGCTGCGGAGGCCACCTCCTGGGTGCAGGCCGGGGCTGCCCTGCACCTGCCCCCGTGTTCTGCAGCAGCGCTGTCGGCTCTGCACGCCGCATCCTCACCAGCGGGCGCCTGGCCTCTCGGCTGCTGTGCCTGCAGAGCTCCCTGATGGCTGCACTGTGCACGGCTGCACTGCCTTCTCTTCTCCAGGACGTCTGCTCTGGACGTGGCCCCCATGAGGTCAGGGCGCACAGCTGAGGTCGTTGCCTGCACCTTGCGCTGTGCCCAGTCCCAGGGAGCAGGGCCGCCCGCCTCTCTCAGCCTCCTGAGAGTCCTCCAATGTGCTGGCCGCTGCCTCTACCCCTCTGCTTTCCCGGCCCCTTCCTGTGTTCTTGTCCTGAGGTCCTGTTGCCTTTGACATCACGTTGACTTTGCTGTCAGCCTCCACGCCCTGAAACGCGGGACAGGCTGGTGTGCTTTCTAGCCGCTGATAGACAGCAGTGTCCAGAACAGCGCGACCCACAAAACTCACTCAGTGCGTTCGTCACTCTTCCATATGTTTGAGCATTTTGCAAAAGTTATTGTGCTACAGATATTCTTCCAAACTGTCTTTTTTTAAAAATATATTTCTTTCTTTATTTATTTGAAAGTCAGAGTTACAGAGAGGCATAGGCAGTGGCAGAGAGAGAGGCAGAGGCAGAGAGAGAGAGAGAGAGAGAGAGAGAGAGAGAGAGAGAGAGTCTTCCATCCGCTGGTTTACTTTCCAGATGGCCGAAACGTCCAGAACTGAGCCGATCTGAAGCCAGGAGCCAGGAGCTTTTTCTGGGTCTCCCATGTGGGTACAGGGGCCCAAGGATTTGGACCATCTTCTATTGCTTTTTCAGGCCATAAGCAGAGAGCTGGGTTGGAAGAGGAGCAGCTGGGACTAGAACCGGTGCCCATATGGGATGCTGGCACCACAGGCGGAGGATTAACCTAGTGCGCCATAGCGCCAGCCCCATGGTTTTCATTTTTATCATTTACCTACTTCTTGTCTCTGCTGAGTTCTAGTTGTTTATGTTCTGATTGGTTTACATTTTAAGGAATCTCTTCGGACGACTATTTAGAGCATAAGAGAGATTCCTGGCAACGTGAACAAATACAGGAAATCTAAAGAAATGTCTTGCATTTGTCTAACTTCCTTGAAGAGATATTTTAAATTTTGATGCAAGTTTCAGTAATGACTTTGTTAACACTTTGTTAGTGCCTCACTTGACTTCAGGGAGAAATCTCTACCCATAACTCACAAAGATATTGTTCTATGTTTTCATCTCCTGGCTCACGACATCTTTCACATTTAAGTCTTCACTACTCTCTCAGCTTGAGCTTCATGTGAGATGCAGGCCCAACGTTATTGTCAACTGTCTTCTCCAAACGAGCTGGTAGTTTCTTAGAAAATGATTTCTTGGTGTCACATGTGCTATGTGTTGTTATATCTGCTTAATGAGTTTTTACTTCTGGACTTACCATTCTATTCCAAGAGTTTACATTGTAATGGGTACAGCAGGATCATGGAGTTTTATGACTACTAACATTACTGCTGTTACATATTATTGTGTCGTATTCTTGTACAAGTTTCCAGGACTTCCAATGACTGGTCCAAGACGTGAGCAACTCAGAAACCTCATTCCTGTCCATTCAACAAGCATCAGCAGGCAAACTGCAAACCAACAGCTCTCCTTAGACTTGTCAATGAGCAGAGGTCACAGGACAAAGTGCTACCCCAAAACTGAACTAAAAGGAAACGGAATTCCAGTCTGCAGGGACAAGAGACCAGGAGCTGCACAGGAACACGCACCGGGGCCGGAAGATGCAACCTGCAAGCAAAGAATTGCTTGAGGCTCAGTGAGAACAAGTTCAAAGTCAAAGCTGGAGGGGCCCGTCTCAGGAGGATACCACAGTCAGTGATCTCGCCTCTGGGAACCCTACCAGATTCTCTTGTGCAGACCAGAGGGGAGTACCCCCCACCTTTTCCATAGCTAGAAGCTGTTTTGAAGTCTGCCCTGAAAATTCTCAGTTCCTGAAAAAAGACTGACCCTCTGAGAAGCCATTTTACCAAATTTAACCTTGTGGGGTTTTTCCAGAGTTTAACCAACAGGAGAGAGGGAAATGTCCAACCTCAGCATGCCCCAGCCTTCCCGTCTCAGCCGAGGAAGGAAACAGAGCAACAGACACGGTCACGAGACATGCTGTGCAGGTCACAGCGTGGGCTGTGGGCTCAGTCGTGGAGTGCCCTGCACCACACCAGCACACATGTAGGTCTCCCGAATGAACACAAAGGAATGCAAAGGAAAGAACCCCGGAGCTCAGGGGCTGTGGGAGAAGTGTTGGACACACGGTGACAACAGGGAAGTCAGGAACAAGGACACCAGAAGGGACCTCCCCCGAGACCTGCAGCTGTCAGTCACCATGGTCTCATGCAAACCATGTAGAACAAAGCCTGGCATGGAGGGAGTGCAGACATCAGTTCCTTCTACCCGGGACATCACGTCCAGATTTTAAACAACGGCAACAAAAATACAGACCAAGTGTGGTTTGAAGAATCAGGTAAGCATCGGCAGAGATTTTGGAATCATGAGGTTGGAAAGCGGAGCGATTGCAATGAACAAGCTAAGGGCTCCAGCACGAAGAACAGAGAGGTGACGTAAGCAGAGCTGTGAACTTGAAGGGAGAATGAGGCGGAGGTGTCAGGAAGAAAGCTGACGCAGCAGTGTGGAGCGCTCATGGCGAGCTCGGCTGTGGACCACGCCGTCAAGGCGACTCTGTGAGCTGAAGAGATGTCGACGAAGCTGCAGAGCTGCGGTGCTGGGAGAAGAAGGAGGGAAGAGAAGGAGCGGACGTCCAAGAACTGTCTGTAACTTAGGGGTAGCAAAATGAATGACAATAATGATATAAGGGACAGGAGTGGGGAACTGGAAATGCTTGGTTACAGGCACTTGAGCCCCCCGAGACGTCACAGTGCTACTTGAAAGAGCACTTGCAGCACTTGTAAATTTATAGAGCAAACTCAAAAGCAACCATCGAAAAAAAAAAGTAAAGCTTGGGGCTGGCGCTGTGGTGTAGCAGGTTAAAGCCCTGGCCTGAAGTGCCGGCATCCCTTATGGGTGTCGGTTCTAGTCTCGGCTGCTCCACTTCTGATCCAGCTCTCTGCTATGGCCTGGGAAAGCAGTGGAAAATGCCCCAAGTCCTTGGGTCCCTGCACCCACGTGGGAGACCTGGAAAAGCTCCTGGTTCCTGGCTTCAGATCAGTGTAGCTCTGGCCGTGCGGCCATCTGGGGAGTGAACAGCAGATGGAAGACCTCTCTCTCTGTCTCTATCTCTCTCTGTAACTCTTTCAAATAAATAAAATAAATCTTTAAAAATGTAAAGCAAAAAGTGTAATTGATATCCCATGACAGGAAAAAAATTAAAATTAGAGAAGACAAAACAGTGGAATTGAAAAAGTGAACAGAAAACAGTAAACAATAGCAAATATGGTAGCTGATAATCCAGCTCTATCAATGATTACTTTAAATGCAATGGTCTAAATACACCAATTAAGGAAAAGAATATCAAAATGGATTAAAAGGAAAATCATGCCCCAATTATGTATTGCTCATGAATATCCCATATTAAATACGGACACAGATAGATCAAAAGTGAAGGTAGGAGAGAGATGGATTGCAATGTAATAAAAGCCGGATAGGAACAGCCATGTTAATTTCACATGCAGTAGTTTTCAGAGCAAGGATGAGAAGGGCAGAGCATAATGGTCGTGGAGTGAATTCTAGAAGAAGATGAAAGCGTCCTTGATGTGTATGCACAAGAAACCATTACGCAGGGGCTGGCACTGGGGCAGACGGGGTAAAGCTGTCGCCTGCTATGCCAGCACCCCATGTGGGTGCTGGTTCGTGTCCCGGCTGCTCCACTTCTGATCCAGCTCCCTGCTGATGACCTGGGAGAAGCAGCAGAAGATGGCCCAAGTGTTTGGGGTTTGGGCCCCTGCCACTCGTGTGGGAGACCTGGATGAAGCTCCTGGCTGGATCCTGGCCCAGCCTTGACTGTTGTGGCCACTTGGGGCGTAAGCCAAGGGTTGGAAGAGTCTCTCCCTCTCTCCCTCTCTCTCTGTAATCATGACTTTCAAATAAATAGATAAATCTTTCTGTAAAAAAAAAAAAAAAAGCTTTATATGTCTACACCTAACAGCAGGGAGTCAACAGACAGGATGGAAAAACTGGTAGAACTACAGGGGCTGAGTCTGCTGTTTCAGTGGGAGACTCCAGGGTCTTCTGTTGTAACAGCCTGGCAGAGTAATTCTGTAGTGGAGCTGAACAATGCCATCCACTGTCTTCTGGATTTCACTACTATCCACAGAATCTGCCAGCAGAAGGAGGCACATCCTTCTCAGCTCACGGGGAACAGTCACCAGATTGAACAGCCCTTGGGGCCAAAAACACCCCTTAACAAATTAAAGACCAGAAGCCATACAAGGCCGGCTCTTACACCACTGTGTAATTAAATAGAAACAAGAACAGAAAGTTACATGGCGATTAAAGAACAGAATTTCTAAATACCATATGGATCAGAAAAGAAATCACAAGTGAAATTTTTAAAAATGTTTTAAACCGAGTGAAACTTACCACAGTTTGGGGGATGCGAGGGAAGCCGTGCTTAGCAGGAAGTTTACGGCGTTCAGTGCATTCGATGGAGAAGAAAGAACTAAAATCAACAATCAAAGCTTCCACCGCAGGACACCAGACAGAGAAGAGCAATTAAATTCAAACTAAGCAGAAACAAAGACATAATAAAGTTTAGAAGCAAAATCGTTGAGCTTAGAAACAGGAAATCAATGGAGAAAGTCAATGAAGACGAAAACCTGTTCTTCAGGGTAATCACTAAAATTGACAGATTTCCATCCAGTTTAAATAAGAAAAAAGAAAGAACATCCAAATTACTAACATCAGAAATGTGTAGGGCAATCACTGCTGATTTTATGGATATTAAGAGAATATAAAGGGACTCTTATGGAAAAATCTGTGGCTGTAAGTTTGATAATTTAGATTAAATGAATCAATTATTTGAAATACACAAAAGACCAGAATTCAGACATGGCCGGCATGGTGGCAAATTGGGTTGAGCCAGCGCCTGCAGTGCTGGCATCCTATATGGGTGCCATTTGGAGTCCCAGCTGCTCCACTTCAGATCCAGCTCCCTAAAATGTGCCTGGGAAAGCAGTGGAGGATGACCCCAGTGCTTGGGCCCCGCCTCCAATGTGGGACCCTCAGAAGAAGCTCCTGGATCCTGCTTTCGGATTGGCTGAGCCCCGGTCATCGTGGCCATTTGGGGAGTGAACCAGCAGATGGAAGACCCCTCTCCCTCTCTCTCTGTAACTTTGTCTTTCAAACAAATAATATAAATCTTAAAAAATCAAAACCTTAGACATGGAGAAGTAGAAAATCTGAAGTGGCCTGTATTTGTTGAAGAAATCGAATCAATTACAAATCTCCAAAACGGAAAGCACTACACTGAAATGGGTTCTCTGGCGAATCTACCAGATGTCTAAGGAGCAAACTGTATCACTTATCTACAGCATCTTCTAGAAAATGGGAGAGATGTTTCCTAACTCATTCTATGAAGATAATATTATTCTAATGTCAAACACAGACATTACAAGAAAACTGCAGACTGGTATTGTTCATGAACACACTATAAAAATCTCAGTAGCAAAACAGTTCCAACAATGTGTAAGGAATGACATAAGCCAGGCCAAGCATGATTTATGCCAGATATGTAAGGCTGGCTCCATGTATAAAAATCAGCTAATGTAACCATTGCATCAACAGGCTACTGAAGATACATATGATCTTATCAGTAGATGAAGAAAATCCAAAACCCATTCATAATAAAAATTACAGGAAGTCAGAAGTGAAAGGGTATTTCCTCAACCAAACAAAGAATTTCTACAAAAACGGCGTCAGCTGGCCTCACACACTGGAGACAAACTGGATGCTTTCTCACTTCCATCAGGAGTGAGGCAAGGATGCTCCCTCTCACCACCCGCATCCCGCTGTGCTTGAAGTTCTGGCCACTGCAACGCAAGGCGAGGAGAAAACAGCAGGTGCACGGCCGGGAAGAGCGAGTACCACTGCACACGACCTCATTCTCTAATAGAAAAAATCCTGAAGAATTAACAAATAAGCAAGTACAAACCATCCCAGGACTAGACAAAGAAACAGGTGGAAAACCTCCTGCAATCATTGGGAGGTTGCAGGAAATGGGGTTAACATAAAAAAGTCAATTAATTTCTTACATTCTGGGAATGACCAACAGGACTAGGAAATAAAGAAAAACACAGCACCTTTTACATTGGCATGGAAATAGTAAACAGGTATAAATGTAAGAGGTTCTATACCAAAATACCTGAAACAGGAGTGAGATCCTCAAAGGGGGATTCTGGCGTTGGGCTGCTGTTCGATCCGCAGCAAGGGCTTCTTGCGGAGGGATATAGGACGGTTTGCCCGGTGGCAGCCACGTTGCTTCCAGTCCGTCTCTGCCGCTGCTTCCTGTAGACGGCAACACGCCCTGGGCAGCTGTGTGTGAGCCTTGAAATGGTGACCACAAGGCTGTGGGTCACCTCTCTGAGGGTCAACCCCTGAAACCACGGCAACCTCAGAGCTGACGTCCCGCCAGAGAACCTCAGCGTGGCTATGCCCCCCCCCAAATGTTGCTGTGGGGAAAATGTGGGTGCAAATCCGGCACCACACGCAAGTGTGCAGAGCTGAGTGACAGACTGGCTCCGGAAGCCGTGAGGAAGTGAGACTGTGGGTGTGGGATTTGGGGCGGGCCCTGATAAAAATGAACCCTCAGTAACCCCCCCCCTTTCCATCTTCCGCAGAATGAGCCCCGCTCCTGAACAAAGCACAGGTCTCTGCTCCAGGACCGCGTAGACGTGTCCCCATGTTCCAGCTCCTTGGCAAGGAGGCACCGCTTGTGCGAGACGAGCTCGCCCTCACCGTCACCCCCAAACCGCGGCTGGCACACCGAGAAGCACAAGTGGGACTGCGCTCTGTGAGGAGACAGGCTGTGTGCCGCCACGCATGCACACACGGTACACACACGTTTATGCAGAACGTGAGAGTATGTGCAGGAACGGAGAATGCGTAACCAGAGGCGTGGTTGGAGCCCACGGGCGGCTGCTGCCTTTTCAAACCTGCGCGCTGGCTCCCTCAGCCGTGCAATGAGGGCTACGATGGCGGAAAGCAGCGAGTGGGAGCTCCTGGCACTTCGTCTCCAACATGGAGCCACTGCAGGCAGTGTTGTGCGATTACAAAGGCTGTGCCAACACTGACCCCCAAAAGTTGCGTTGTAGGTTCATTTTTTTCATCCCTCTTTGGCTGAAATAAGTTTATTCGGCTTCATCAGACAGCACGTGTGTCTTAGCGAGTGCCTGTGCGGCGTGTTCAGCTCCCTCATCTGGGGAGTCCAGGGCAGCCGCTGCTCCCGATGCAGTCTTCGCTGGGCCGAATCCACGCAGCCCCGCGTTCTTGGCGTGTAGTGCTGGGTTTAGAACACGCTTTCTCTCTGCACTGCTTCTAAAACCCTCTCTGTTGAAGAGGCCGGTGCTGTGGCACAGTGGGTTAACACCCTGGTCTGAAGTGCCAGCACCCCATAAGGGCACCGGTTCGAGACCTGGCTGCTCCACTTCCTATCCAGCTCTCTGCTAGGGCCTGGGAAAGCAGTGGAAGGTGGCCCAAGTCCTGGGGCCCCTGCACCCAGGGGGAGACCCGGAAAAGGCTCCTGGCTCCTGGCTTTAGGTCGGCGCAGCTCTGGCTGTTGCGGCCAACTGGGGAGTGAAGCAGCGGATGGAAGACCTCTCTCTCTCTGGCTGTCCTCTCTCTGTGTAACTCTGACTTTCAAATAAATAAGTCTTAAAAGAAAATCCTCTGTGTTGCAGTTTTCCTCAGAGGAACAGCAATGCATTGCATGGCTGCATTGTTTCTGATTTTGCGTCATAATCTTACGGCAGAACCCTAACTGGTCGGCCTCCCGGTCCCCCGTTGATATTGTTCTGCTGCATGAGTGAGGCAAGCGGTGCAGGCTTCTTTCGTTTAGCACATGTGAGATCTGTCCAAGTTCTTCGTGTTCTCCGCGGTCGGGGTCAGTTTTACGGATGATGATAGTTCTGTTGTGTGTGTCTATGTCACCAAGGATTTTAAAGATATATTTATTTTATTTCAAAGTCAGAATTACAGAGAGAGAGAGAGAGAGAGAGAGAGAGAGAGAGAAGGAGGGAGAGAGGGAGGGAGAGAGAATCTTCCATCAGCTGGTTCACTCCCCAGATGGCCACAATGGCTGGGCCTGGGCCAGGCTTAAGCCAGGAGCCAGGACCTTCTTCTGGGTCTCCCACACGGGTGCAGGGGCCCAAGCACTTGGGCCATGTCCAGCTGCTCTCCCAGGCCATAAGCAGGGAGCTGGATCAGAGGAGGAGCAGCTGGGACATGAACCGGCGCCCATATGGGATGCTGGCCTCTCCCATTTTTTAAAATCCATTCACAAGTGAAATACCTATGGTGGTTCTGAGTATAACTTTCACAATTGAAGTTATTATAAACATTTGTGTACAACATCTTCGTGAACACAAACTTGCGTTTCCCGGGATAAAATCCTGAGAGTGAGGCTGGGTGTTTGTCAAGTGCAGACTGGCTTTGCTTAATGGGTCTGCCAGTTCTGCATGGGCGACGTCGCCTTCGTCCTCCCGCATTGCACTCCGGAGAGTGCTTATCCCAGCCGGTCTAGTGGCCGTGGCGCTGTCTCCACATCACCTTAGTTGCTGTTTTTCTAATGGCTACTGGCGGTGAGTGTCTTCACAGGTGCATATCTGTTCTGGCTACATTCTTTGGGGGAAGTATTTGCGCAAGGATTTGCCTATTATTAAATTGTTTATTTCTTTCTGTTGCTTTTGAAGGTCCTTCATGTCTTTACAGTATGTGTATTTCCGGATATGTGATTTGGAAACCTTGGCCTTCAGGCAGACCCCAAGTTTAACATGGGGTGGAATCCAGGCCATCAGTTTTCTTCTTGGGATTGTACTTTTGGTGTCTTCTATACAAGCATACTTTGCCTAATCTCATGTCGTGAAGATTTTGTTAGTTTTTTTAAAGCTATTTATTTATTGGCAGGCAGAGTGGACAGTGAGAGAGAGACAGAGAGAAAGGTCTTCCTTTGCTGTTGGTTCACCCTCCAATGGCCGCTGTGGCCGGCATGCTGCGGCCGGAGCACCATGCTGATCCAAAGGCAGGAGCCAGGTGCTTCTCCTGGTCTCCCATGGGGTGCAGGGCCCAAGCACTTGGGCCATCCTCCACTGCCCTCCCGGGCCACAGCAGAGAGCTGGCCTGGAAGGGGAGCAACCTGGACTAGAACCCGATGCCCCTATGGGATGCCGGCACCACAGGTGAAGGATTAACCAAGTGAGCCACGGTGCCAGCCCTGACTAAAGTTTTTAGAAGGTGCTAAGTGTACATTAAAGTATGTATTTCCTTGAATTTTATTTATATAAAGAAAACAGACTTCATGTATTTTACGTGTACAGTTTTAAGCTCATAATGATACCACCCTCCCTCCCTCCCTCCCTTCCTCCTTCCTTTTTTTCTTTTAATTTTTGTGGTAACATGCTTTCAGTTCGCTTTACAATCACAGACTTAACCCTCCACCAAGTAAAGAACTCAGTAATCGGTAAGTAGAAAGACCCCTGGTCCATAGGCGTCTAGACAGGGACTATAGACAAGGATCAGATCTCAAGATGTCAGTTTCACTCATCTGCATTACATTTGATTTGTCATCTTTATATGAGCTATCACACATCAGAGAAAGACGTAGGTGGTAGCCAGCGTACTGGACAAGGTCATCTCTGTGTGGCTGTCTGAGATGTTAGAGAGAGACCCTAACCACACAGCACACAGCGTCCTTCTCCGGGTAGCCCTGGGGGGTGGGGGGCAGCCTGTCATCACGTCCAGCTCCAGCATCGTGTTCTGGGTATTGTGTAATCTAGGTTTTCTGTGTCTTGGTTTTGACATCAAACCTGGCGATCCAAGTGGAATTTTGCTGCCAGCAGGAGGAAAAGGCACTGAGGAGCTAGCTGGCTTTGTCAAGATAAAATTGTGTTCAAAGGATGCCTTTTATTTATATATTTTCATCGTTTTTATCTGCAGCTATAGTCGTTCATAGGCAACAGTGGACTGACTACGTAATCGCGGTCCCATAAGATTATAAAGGCACTGAACAGCGCTGTTCCTAGAGACACCGTGGCCTCGAAGTGCCGTGGTGCAGCGCGTGGCTCCCGCGTGTCCGGGTGCTGGTGCAAACACACCTGCCCTGCTGCCACTCACACACACAGGTGACACACACAACGGCGTACACCTGGGACACCATCCATGCTCGTGTGAATGCACGTGATGACGGCGTGCGTGGCTCACCGCACATTTCTCAGGCTGTGCCCCACCCGGAAGCAGCACCGGCCTGTCCGTCCGCAGCTTTATGCGTGGTTGGTTGACTCCTCGTGTCTGGAAAACCCACAGCCTTGTAACCACTGCCCCCTGAGCCACCAGCTGCAGCCCCACCGTGCTGGGATGAAACCCGTGTGTGTGCGGCGTGTGCATCTCAGCGGCCGGCTTCACACCAGGGCCCCTGCGGGTCCACTGACGCTGCGTTATTTCTCCATCTGTAATCTGGCTTTTCTCCTGTTCCTGCGTCTCAGCATCATCTGGGAGCGTGTTCTGCTGACTTGGCCATTGTCTGAGGACATGCAATACTCAAGTGGATAATGCGGCCAAGAAAGTGGGCAGTGCCTGCCCTCGACCAGTTCACAAGAACCACAGAAACTCCACCCCACGCCACTGATGTCGGGACCCACTCCTCCTCATAGCCCTGGGGGGGGTGCTGGCCCTGGGAAGCCAACCCCGCCCCCCACTGCACCATGTGGGAGACTCCCCCGCCCCCCGCGGTAACACCCCCCCCACACCCCCCCCCCCACCAGGCAGTGCCCCCCCAGCAGGCTCCTCCACGTGCTGGCTCCTGAGCCTTGACTTCTCTTGTCAGCCGTTCCACCCACGCCTGTGTGGCTGCTGGGTCCTAAGTTCCACCTGCAGGAGAATGGCACTTTCCTGATTCCTCACCGATTGATTGTGTGTCAATTTTAACGGCTCTCTCAGGCGGACTCGGTGCCCCCGGCCCCGTGTGCTTAAGGAGCGGACTGCTGGTTTCTGCTTCCATTACTCACCTGGAAAATGAGAGCTCTGAGCAAGCCATTTCGTAGATAGGGCGAATTTTCTTCCTGCCGCGTTATCTCTCCTCTGCACGGTGCAGATCCGCCGTCGGGCGTCTGCTCAGTCTCTGCGCCTGGCCAGTTTCCTTTTGCTCAGAATTTCTCTTTGCCAGCCTGGCACTCCCCTGCCCCGAGAGCAGCAGACGCAGTCCTCCACGGTGTAATCCATGCCCGCCTCTTTCACTCAGCGTTGAAACCTGGCCTTGCAGCCCGTGGGAGATGTCAGCCTGTTTGCATATTCTTCCAAGAGAGACTGATTAAAAACGTAAACCGTGTGTGTGGCGTGCAAGAGGGGCGTGCGGGGAGGCGCTGGGGGTGTAAGTGCAGTTTCTGCCTCGGAATGGAAAGAGCAGGAGTGGACGTGGCGTGGGATGCTGGCTGCCTGGCTGGGACTGGCGGTGCCGAGCAGGCAGTGCCTTGCAGGGGAGGCCACGGTCACGGCTCCCTGGACTGTGTGCGGGAAAAGACAAACAGCAACGCTGGCTGACTCTGCAGGGTGTGGGTCTCAGGGCGGCAGGGATCACCACGCAGAGCAAACCTTGGATGGCGGTGAGTGCGCCACCCGGAGGACCACACACGGTGGACGCCGGGGAGACGACAAGCGAAGGCGGAAGGCGCGAGGGGAGAAGGACTCTCCTGCAGCTGCCTGCCCGGCAAGGCAGCCACGATCCACGTGTGGCTCCTGAGTGTGAAGAATGTGGCTGGTCTGGATGGAGATGTGCAGTACTGATTGTACACTGAGTATCAGAGAGAGAACTGATTGTACACTGGGTATCAGAGAGAGAACTGATTGTACACTGGGTATCAGAGAGAGTACTGATTGTACACTGGGTATCAGAGAGAGAACTGATTGTACACTGGGTATCAGAGAGAGAAGTGATTGTACACTGAGTATCAGAGAGAGAACTGATTGTACACTGGGTATCAGAGAGAGTACTGATTGTACACTGGGTATCAGAGAGAGTACTGATTGTACACTGAGTATCAGAGAGAGTACTGATTGTACACTGGGTATCAGAGAGAGTACTGATTGTACACTGGGTATCAGAGAGAGTACTGATTGTACACTGAGTATCAGAGAGAGTACTGATTGTACACTGGGTATCAGAGAGAGTACTGATTGTACACTGGGTATCAGAGAGAGTACTGATTGTACACTGGGTATCAGAGAGAGAACTGATTGTACACTGGGTATCAGAGAGAGTACTGATTGTACACTGGGTATCAGAGAGAGAACTGATTGTACACTGGGTATCAGAGAGAGAATGGAAAGTGAAACACGTGCCGTGACTTTCAGATGGATTAAATGTTGAAGCACTAATACTTTGGATACACAAAAGGATTTCAAAATGTATGAAAAATCTGAATTACAAGATACGCTTATTTTTGGGCCCAGTGTTGTGGAGTATCGAGTTAAGCCGCCAGTTCCGACACGTGCATCACTTTCCAGGGTACTAGTTCTAGTCCCGGCTGCTCTGTTTCCAATCCAGCTTCCCGTACTCACCTGGGAAGGCAGTGGATGATGGCCCAACTACTTCAGTCCCCCTCACCCGTGAGAGTGGCCCAGCTGCTGTTCCAGGCCCCTACCTTCAGCCTGGCTCAGCCTTGGCCATTGTGGCCATCTGGGGAGTGAACCAGTGGATGGGAGATCTCTCTCTGCCTTTCCCTCTCTCTCTGTCACTCTGCCTTTCACATAAATAAATAATCTTTAAAAAATAAGTTCATGGTGGTTCAGGAATTTTGAAATTCCTGTGTAATTTTTTATTATATGTTTCCCATGCATTTTTGAAGATTGCTCACATTACATTAAATTCAAATATTATTAATTTTTTCACTTGTTTGTTTTAATATGGCTGTCGGAAAACTTGAAAACATATGTGTGACCCACACTTTATTTCTTTTGAACATCACTGGGCTGGAGCCTGAGGTCACTCCAGGAAGGGAGAAGTAGGCCATGGGGTGTGCCAGGGCACCACGGCCCTGATGATGTGGTCTGCGTAGTGTCAGCCAGTGAGAGGACCTGTGGATTTTTTGTTAAAGATTTATTTGTTTACTTGAAAGGCAGAATTACACAGAGAGAGGAGAGGCAGAGAGAGAGAGAGAGAGAGAGAGAGAGAGAGGTCTTCCATTCACTGGTTCACTCCCCAGTTGGCCACAACAGCCGGAGCTGTGCCAACCTGAAGCCAGGAACCAGGAGCTTCCTCCGGGTCTCCCACACGGGTGCAGGGGCCCAAGGACTTGGGCCATCATCTACTGCCTTCCCAGGCCATAGCAGAGAGCTGGATCGGAAGAAGAGCAGCCGGGACTTGAACCGGTGCCCATATGGGATGCCAGCACTGCAGGCGGCAGCTTTCCCTGCTACGCCACAGCGCCGGCCCCATCATTGATTTTTGAGTTGAGGGAAACAGAATACCGAGGGAAGATTGATCCCGTGGCAGGGGCTCTTTCAATTTCCACTCCTCATCCATGATGAAACGCTACTGAAAGCCTGATACTAACTCACTGTAGAGCTCTGGTTAAAATTCTGCCAAAGGGGGAATGATCAGTGTCACACAGTTGTTTTCAGAGAGAGGCCGCGTCCCCTGGTGGCGTAATCACCCCGTGAGCCCTTGGTGCATCCCACCCACCCGCACAGCAGGAAAGCGCCCCTTACTCTTTGACCCCGTGGTGTCCTGGGCGCTCCTCGGTGTATATATACGGCAGGCACGAGGGAAGTACGCTGCTGCCTCGTTCTCCACGCACACAGCGATCCAACCATCTGTAGCAGCGCCAAAGCTCATGTTTAAGTTTTTTGCAACTTTGGATTCATACGCACGGATTTTTTTGGTGCTATACTTTAAAAAATTGATCTACATTTTGATACCCAAATGACAAATGAAACTGTCAGTGTGTACTGGGCTTAATCTCACTGTGTAAATCTTCAGCTCAAATAAATGATGTAGGTGATTTAATCATTCTTTGTCGTTTACTTCTTTGCTGTTATTTTAAAAAACCTGTTTCTGCTGTGCTCTGTTTCAGTACAGGACGACGGGTTCTGGCCTGCCTGATCCTCTCAGTGCGAGCAAAGCTTCCTCATTTCGTCACTTCCCATCCCTTCTTCCAGGTGGCTGGGAACACCTTCCCAAGTTCCGGAATCATCCAACTGTGAGTTTATCAGAATTGTCAAAGTCGTAGCACTTGAACTTGAGATTTAAATCATTACTGCAAAGAAGGGTTTCTTTTAGGAACCTGATATGCCTATGCACTCAGCCTACTCCTGTTAGTTTCAATAATAGTGGCTAATTTTAACTGCGTAAGATTTTACATATTCTGTTGACTTACATGGATAAGTTCATTTATATGAGAAAGAGATAGGGACTGTGAGACAGAGAGAGAGAGAGAGAGAGAGAGAGAGAGAGAGAGAGAGAGGTCTTTCCCATCTGGTAGCTTGCCTCTCAGATGCCAGCTAGGCCAGAGCTGGGCCAGAGCCAAAGCCAGGAGGCAGGAATGCAGCCCGCGTCTCCCACTGGACGTGCACCCAGGTGTGTGTTCCGTCATGTGGTGGCCTCCAGGGTCTGCACAAGCCGAAGTCTGGCTCAGGAGCTTGAGCCAGGAATCAGATTCGGTCCTCAGAGATGAAGCAGGCGTCTCACGCCCTTTGCTACAACGGTCCTTTGGTATTTACTTTGTGCGACCTCAGCACTGTGTTCTGACTTCTCGGAGCCGCCCCGCTTCCTAAGTCTGCAACATAACCCGGAAGCAAGGAGCATCGCCGGCTCTTGCCGCCGTGGACGCCTCTTTTTCCTCGACGTCCTCTCGGACGAGCATCCAGAGCAGCACGGAACGGCGCAGTGGCCATCAGGGTGGGCTTTCTGAGCCCTGTGGATGAGGCCGAGTCCTCCTGTGGAGGTTCTGTAAGTGTATCACTGGTTTAGTAACTTGCTTTCTAGCAATGGACACGCAATTACATAAAGTGCCTTTCAGAATTATTTAGGACAGCCAAGTGCTTTTTCTCCCTTTAATGATTAGTGTGAGACCTTATATTATTAGTTTTCTGCTAATACTAGTCATTCTTGAATTATTATACTGTGGCCATGATATGTCATCATTTTAGTATGATACAGAAATCTGTTCAAATTATGGACAGAATGCTTGCACGTTCTTTCAAAGACAGTGTGCTATTTGAATTTTGCTAGATTTAGTGCCAGTTTGTTGAATTTGTAAGAGAATAGAGGGCATTCCATTTTTTAAAAATTCTCTTCTGTGTTTTAGAATGGGAATCGTCTATTCTTTGTGAATTTGAAAGGAAGCGTCTTGAACGTCACTGTCCACATAATACCCCTCGTCAGGTGTTCGTGTCCAGGTTTTCCTTCGTAGTAATTTTTCCATGACTCGCAGGAACGGGAGTGAAGTTTGACTTATTCGTTCACTCAGGTTTCAGTTTTAAAGGTATCTTTGTCCCACGTTGTTCTCTCCTGCAGTTTGCTTTGCTATTGGTTTCATTATATTTTCTGTGATACTTAGAGAATTACTTTGCTTGGCAGGTTTAGGACTTTGCTCAACTCATGAACATTTTCCTCTATGAAGTCCTAGGACAGTGTTTCCCTCCGTCTGTGTTCACTGTCGGAGCGTCTGGGGCTCCCACAGGCCTGATGTCAGCACCTGCCCTCCCCTCCTGTCCTCTCGCTCTGTTGTGCCCCCTGAGGGACTCTGGACTGGACCTTCCCGGGTGTGGTGGTGGTGGCCTGTGTTCTCACTCATCCCCTGTGCCGCTTCCACAGTCCACTAAATTAGGCTGCCATTATAGCTACTTCTATTTTGCATGTCAACCTCCCCCTTTATAATCCCCTCATCTCTTGATTTGACATCTCATGGTTCAGCCATTTTACTTACGAGGGATGTGTGTTTTTGCCGTATCTATCTAGAGTGTGAGTAGCTCCTTCCTATGAGGAGTTCTTGTGACAAATCCCTTTTATAAATCTCGTTTCCAGTTTCTTTATGTCACTGTTGATGGCCAAACTGGCTCCAATTCTCCCTCCTTTTTGTGTCCACACCATTTGCAGTATCACCTTACAGCTCCTGCCACTGGAAGGTGGAATCTGTTTTGCCGCCCTGGGGTCTGGCCGGAATTGTCACCTGCTGTGATCAGTGACAGTGAAAGCTGAAGTGATGTGCACTGTTCCGAGCCTGTGCCACCAGGGCTCATGGACCAGTCCCCATCATCTCCTGGAGCCCCGACTCCTCCAGAGAAGGTGCCCTGTGGCGGCTGGAGGACAGCAAGGGGCTCTCCTCAGCCCCAGCGTCGGGAGGCACGCAGGGACCTGAACCACCTGAGCAGTCTGGCCCCACCAACACACAGGGCTCCGGAGCCGAGTAAGTGCCGTGTTGAAGTCTCCAAGTTTGGAATCCTCGTCTCCTTCTCCCTGTGGCGTTGGCCAAATGACAAAGACGGCAAAGACTTTTTAACTCACAGCTTTTCATCGACGCTGCAATGAGATGCCTTCCTGGGTGATGCTTCTGCACCAAGGGCCTTTCTCTCTTCCTTCAGTGCTGGGACGTTTATGCGTCCGACCGGCACGTGGACGGATTCCTCCATCCTGTCGCCATGTTCCTGGGGTCCTTGTGGTCACTGCTCGCGTTCAGCTCCGTGACCTGGAGACAGGACAGAGGCTGTAGGAAATGCAGGAGTCAGGGGTGTGCAGCAGAAACGCCTGCATTTTATGTGCCTTTCTACGGGAGAATCTTGGTGCTCTCCCTTCCCTCGAGGCTGAGGTGTATCTGTCTGCTTCCTGCATGGGTCCCTGGCAGGTAGGTCAGGTGGGCTGTCACTGTGGTGGGGCTGGGGAGAGGCTGGGGGAGGATCTCCTTTAACGGAGAAAAGAATCCCACGCTGGTGGAGAGGTGACAGAGAGCCTTGCTTGCCTGCCCGCACTCTGCTGCTCTGGCTGCACCTGCGCCTGGAGCCGTTTCCAGACGGACAGGGTGTCTGAGCACGAGGAAGCCATGTGCTCCAGGAAGCTACAGACCCGTCCTCTGCTGTCGCCACTGCTCTTTCCTGTGTGCAGTCCTCCTGGGCCTCCTCTCAGCGTCCCTGGAAACGCACCCCTCCGGCCACTGCCTCGTGGTCAGAGCAGCGTGGACGGCTGTCGCGTCCTTTCTTAGTTCAGCCTTTATGCGAGGAGAGGGCCTTCCTTCTTTTCCGGTTCATCTATGTTCATCTGACTGGAAAGGCAGAGAAGGAGAAAAAGGGAGTGAGAGAGAGAGAGGTATCTGTCATCTGCTGGTTCACGCTGCAGCTTCTGAGGCTGGATCGCTTGAAGCCAGAAGCCGGGAACTCAACCTGGGCCTCCCACATCGAGGACCCAACGACTCGAGCCGTCCATCACCTGCTGCGTCCCAGGGTCTGCATGAGCAAGAAGCTGGGTTGGAAATGGAACCAGGACCCAGACCATACATGGATGTGGATGTACCAAGCGGCACCGTGAACACCAGGCCAAATGCTCACCCCATTTTTTTGGACACGCGGGTGGACATGGACTTGGTCATGGGCAGTGCTTGCCCTCTGATGACTCGTCCTACCTCCAAGCTTCCCGGCTCTCCCCCACTCTCAAGTGAGGAAGACACCAAGCAAGGACCTTGGGCCTCATGTTGACGGATAGCCAGGTCTGGAGGGTCCTCTTCCCGGCCAGGCTTTGTCTCAGCAGCTGCCGTCACCCTGTGCAAAGGGGTACACCCTCCCTGGGTCTGCCCTTAGATCAGGGCTCAGTAACGAATGCCAGGGGCCAGGCACCCATGACACGGAGTGGGACATCGCATGATTATAGAATTATCGATGTCTTTGCTTAATGTGGGCGTAACTATGGCCAAGATTTTCACACCAGGGAGCCTGGCAGTGCTGTTTGTCATACTCTCTAAATAATAAACTGCTTTCTAAATGGAAATGAAACTTGGTTTTAACCCAAAGGTCAGTCTTACTGCTGGATCAGAATTATAAATGGAGCCATCAAAAACAGAAAATAATCAACTATTAATTATTTAAAATGATTAATGATGCATGAAATTTATTACATTTCTAAGTGCATTTCTAATTAAGCATGGGCAGATGACAAAGCCTTGGGATCTAAATCAGCTATTAATTTCAAACCAAAATACATTGGAAATTTTGCACTCTTTACTCAAAATCTAAAGGCATAGGGCATTTAAACCTTGCCTTCATGTTTTCTTTGGTAGCTATTTCAGTAAATTGAAGCTGTTTGCATTAGAAAGGAGAAAGCATAGTTTTTCTTGAGAAAACTTCAGCATTTCATAATAAATTTATGGCAGTGTGGTTTGAAAGCCAGTGAATGTTATGTTCAAATCTCTTGCTAGCAAAATTAGAATAAATGCTAGTGACATATGAAAAAGAATGACATCACTCTATTTAACTACTGTAGCCTGTGTGAATTAGGAAGAGAGTAGACATTTATAAATGCTAGTGACATATGAAAAAGAATGACATCACTCTATTTAACTACTGTAGCCTGTGTGAATTAGAAAGAGAGTAGACATTTGAAAAACACAATTAACCTTTGAAAAGAAAAAAAAAAAGCCACATTCACATTAGGGAACGGACCAGCTCAGCTAATGAAAATTTATAGCCCTGTAATGTTTGCAAAGAGAACAATCTCTCTTATTTGAAATGTCAGAATAATCTCCGATCTCCTGTTAAGCGATTTGTTAAGCTTTAAATGGTAATACATATTAGATTTAATAAGTGAAAAATACTCAAATAGGAGGCGAGAGCTGGAGTGCGTTTGTAAGATGTGTCTTTTAATTTCAAACATCTTTTTGTTGATTACATTACTTATTCATCCTTTTAATAATTCCTTCAGCAAATTGAATATCCCTTGGATCCCAAGCCACTGAGTATCCCTTGGATCCCAAGCCACTGAGATGGGTTCTCGCGGCAGGAAGACTGGACAAGTGGGGTCCTCGGCCCCAGGCTTCCGCTGACTGCCGGCTACCCCCGGTGTTAGTCGCCGGTCTTCTGTTCACACAGCCCACTTCTTATTCCAGCATTAAAGAAGGGCCGTGTTCCCCCAGCCTTGTGTTTCTAGAGGTGGCCACGAGCAAAGGTTTCGCTGGTTGGTCAGAGGAGAAACCTGTGGGACTTGCTGGAAATCACAGCAAAGGGACAGGCCCCGTGCTTCCTCCTGACCCACGCAGCCGTCTCGTTGCCGTGTCCGGTGGTGTCTGAGGGAGGGCAGGTGTCTCAGTCCCGACGTCGGTAGATCCTCCTGAACCTGGCAATTTTCTCTGGAGTCTTCCTTGTCTTAAATGCTTGGGACCAGAGTGTTTCGGGTTTCAGATTCTGGGATGTTTGCATATGCAAGTGGGATATCCCAGGAAGGGGCCCAAGTGTGAGCACACTGTTCTTCTGGGTTGGGTATATGCCTGGCACATGTGGCCTGACTGTGACTTAGACAACGTTTAATAATTCAGTGCGTGATACAAAGCTTTCAGGTGCAGTTTGATTGGTGCTGTGCTGGAACTTACAATGCTCTGAGTTTTGGGTTAAGGGTGCTGCGTTGTGCTAACTCTCAGACAGTGGCCTGATTCTGGTGGGCTGCTGTGTTGAATGGTGGTGAGCCAGTGTCTTGTCCCCTGACACATTCTCATCTGGTCCTGGAACCTGGGAGATGCGGCTGTAGGGAAAGGTTGCCATTCCCTCTGTGTGGTGTAGAGAAAAGCGTGAGGAAATCAACTCACAGTGTGAAGATGTGTAGCACCCAGTGAGATAGTACTCTCCGAGCACATGACAGCGTGGCCTCAGACACACAGCAGCCGTGCAGGGGAGCCCTGAGCGGTGCTGTGGCTGGAGGCCCCGTCCACTGGGGGAGCCTCTGCTGGGCGAAGGCAGGCAGGCGCGGCAGAGCACCGTGGGGATGTGAGCGCTTAGCCCCGCTCCTGGGGTGAGCATCCTGTGCTGGTGTTGGGGGTTTTGGAGGCTTTGGAGGCTGAGTCCGGAAGGGATCGTCACGTCTCCAAGGGGGGGGATCAGGGGAGCGTCACGTCTCCAAGGGGGGGATCAGGGGAGTGTCACGTCTCCAAGGAGGGGATCGTCACGTCTCCAAGGCCGTTCCCTCATTTGTGATTAAGGTTATGGGATCACGGAAGCAAAGGGATGGTTGGCATAGGAATGGGGTTTGAAAGACTTGTGCGGGTGTGCAGATTTCAAAAGGCCTTTGCTACCCACACAGTGAAGGATCCTTCCACTTTACGTGGAAAATTGAACGGCTTTCAGTTTGTCCCTACAGTGCATGACTGAGGGCTGTAAGCATTTAAGCTGTGGGGGGAGTAGCTTATGCAGTCCTGGAGTGAGTTCTGTGTGCTAACCCATTTCACAGATGGGAGAACTGAGGCTTGTACAGGCGAGACGACGTGCCCACGTTCATCCTCTTGGTGTCACAGGCAGAATCTGAGCCTTTCTCTTGAGCACGTGAAAAATCATCAATTTCTGGGCGAGGCCGATGCCCTTCCCTTACACGTACATCCCAGTGAGCAGAGAGCTTGTGTGTGTGGCACTGACGGCTCCAGAGGAGCAAGGCCGCATGGGCCTCAGCCGGCCCTGGTGTGCCTGTGCCCTCTCTGCCCAGACGCTGAGACCGGAGCGGCACCGACTCGTGTGGCTCCGTGTGGACCCTGCCCCGACAGCTCCTGACTCTCATCTGTGAAACGGGTTAAGGAGGGCCCCAGCCCAAGATTTACACGATTGTTCCAAGGATCGAATCACCTTTGCCGCTGGTAACGGGCTGCTGCTCCTCGCTCAAGGACTATTCTCCGCTCAGAATGACCAAGCACAGTGTGCAAGTGGCAAAGCAGGTCTCAGGGCGGGAGCCTGCAGGCAGGCAGCCATGGGCCCCGGGGGGCTCCCGCGGCTGGCGAGCCTCACCCTTGCCGGCCTGCGGGACCCAGGGCTCTGCTGCCTCGGACGGGCCTGACCCAAAGGGCCTCCGGCTCGTCCCTCCCGGGGCTTCTTCCCAGGGGTCGGCCCCCTCCTTTGCCGGGGCCTCTTGGGAACTGGGGGGCAGGAGGAGGCCGGGGATTTGGCCATCAGGAGCTGGGAGGCAGCTGTGCTGGCAGGGTAGCCCCGCCCACCCCCCCTGCCCGCCCTTGTCTTTGGAAATAACTCGTTTTAGAGGAGCCGCCAAACCACCCTGAAAGGGGACTTTATTAATCATTTACCAGTTGGAGGCAAATCACTGAATATTTAATTGTATTTAAATGAAGGAGTTTCAACGTGGACTGTGAATCAGGTGCTGAAGCCACTCCGGAGGACCCGACAGGTTCTCGCTCCCAGCCCGAGTCTGCGTGAGCCACTGAGGGCCGCAGCTTCTCATCGAACTGCCGAGTGCTGGCGGCCACTGGCTCCCGTGGTGACAGACACGAGGGATGGAGGGACGGACACAGCTCATTCCGGGGAGGAGGACTCAGGGCCATGCGGGGGGCCTGGGCGGAGCTCACCCCAGGGTTTAAACCTCAGGGCAAAGCCAGGGCCGGTCCAGTCTTCATGGAAGGGTGAGGGGCAGAGACGGAGCAGGTGCTGCTCGGCCCTCCTCGTTGGGGTCCTCTGGGCATTTCTTCACTCACTCGCAGGCGGCCACGAGAGCAGTCACGGGGCAGCAACCGGCGGGGGCACTGGGAAGTCAGGGTGCACAGCCCTGCTCCCCGGTCCCATGGTGCCCCCACAGTCCTGTTCCCCGGTCCCGCGGTGTCCCCACAGCCCTGCTCCCTGGTCCCGCGGTGCCCCCACAGCCCTGCTCCCCCTCCCGTGGTGCCCCCACAGCCCCGCTCCCCGGTCCCACGGTGCCCCCACAGCCCTGCTCCCCGGTCCCGCGGTGCCCCTACAGCCCTGCTCCCTGGTCCCGCGGTGTCCCCACAGCCCTGCTCCCCGGCATGGTGCCCCCACAGCCCTGCTACTGGGTCCCACGGTGCCCCTACAGCCCTGCTCCCCGGTCCCGCAGTGTCCCCACAGCCCTGCTCCCCGGTCCCACGGTGCCCCCACAGCCCTGCTCCCCGGTCCCACGGTGTCCCCACAGCCCTGCTCCCCGGTCCCACAGTGTCCCCACAGTCCTGCTCCCTGGTCCCACGGTGCCCCCACAGCCCTGCTACCGGGTCCCGTGGTGTCCCCACAGCCCTGCTCCCCGGCATGGTGCCCCCACAGCCCTGCTACCGGGTCCCATGGTGCCCCTACAGCCCTGCTCCCAGGTCCCACAGTGTCCCCACAGCCCTGCTCCCTGGTCCCGCGGTGTCCCCACAGCCCTGCTCCCCGGTCTCGCGGTGTCCCCAGATCAGTACCAGTTGAAGCAGATGCCTGGGAGTGAAAGGCGTCGTCACGCTCTGGACACCTTGCGGGCGGCTGCTGGAGGGCTCTCCCTCCCTGGCCTACACGGAGCTCGGTCCAGACACAAGGTTTCCATTGCCCAGTGGGCGTCCACACCCCTGGTGTGAGGCTGCGGGCGCCTGAACCTGAGATTTCAGGGGGTAGCTCTGTCCACACAGCCCCTCGGAGGTCGGTCTCTGCACCGACCGCATCAGTACCATCGCAGGGCAGATCCAAAAGTTGTGGAAAAATAAGACGAGCAGTCAAGTTTATTTGGAGGCAAAATTTGAAATTCATAGTTTTTTTCATAACATATATAACTGTGAACTTTATTTTTGATTCTGTACTACAATAAACTTATCTTTGTATTCCATTTTACATTAACTTTATTTATTTTTTAAAAGATTTATTTATTTGAAAGCCAGAGTTACACAGAGAGAGAAGGAGAGGCAGAGAGAGAGAGAGAGGCCACAGCAGAGAGCTGGATCAGAAGTGGAGCAGCTGGACTGAAACTGGTGCCCGTATGGGATGCCGGCACTGCAGGGGAGGTCTTTACCCGCTATGCCACAGCGCCGGCCCCTACATTAACTTTTCAAAGTTCTCTCATATAATCTAAGGGTAATCACATGGCCCTTCATCACACAATCGCATCACACCCACTTGGTTGTGATAAGCTTTAAGGCGGGGTTTGCTCGAGAGACAGGCAAATGTGATTTCTTAGCACCTGCTCCCACCTGGCCGCAGGAACCCGGGGCTGCCTCCCGCGATGCTGGTGGAAGCATCTCACTGTCGCCCTCCACTCTCGGCCTTGGTCTTGTCTGCCCAGTCTGAAATCAGGCAGCTTGCGGTCTGAGTGTGTGCCCCAGGGGTTGTGTGCTGGAAGCTTGGTTTCCAGAGGGGGACCCGTGGAAGTGACGATGTCGCTGGGTCGCTGCCTGTGGAAGGCACTGACACTGCTGTCCCAGAGTCAGCTGTGCTGAGAAAGGGAGCGGTCGTGGGAGATGGAGCCCGGTGCCTGAGCGCCTCTTGGGCTTCCTGCCTCGCCCTCTTGGCCATGATCTCACAGCCCCATCGGCCAGGAGACCCTCTCAAATGGGACCACCCAGGCTTGGGCTGTCGGACTCCAGAACTAAGCAAACCCCTTTCAGTGTGTGTCGTCCAGGCTCTGGTGTTCCGCCTGGCAGTGGAGACCGATGAGGACAGTGCCCAGCCAACCTAAGAGGCAGTGGAGCACGAGAGAGGATGCACCAGTCGACAAGGGCTGGATGAAGCCACCGAGATGCAGGGCCGCGTGTCACAGGCCCTGCACCGCCGAATGCAGGTGGACAACTTCACAGCAGATTCTGACGGAAAAATCCAGTGAAACTCTGCATGATGGGAAGCTGGGGGCCTCAGGAACTTGGAAAACTCACACTGAAATCTGATCATTTGCACTGTGACATTGTCTAGTAGCTACATAAGTGATGTGATATCTCTGGACCCCTGGTTCCTTATCCATAGCACAGGGTGAGCGACAGGAGAGAACTCAATGGCTGAATGTCAATGTCGAACGCAAACAAGGCTATAAAGCAAAAGCTATGAGCAGGAGGCACTGCTGGCTTTTGTTACCATGGCTGCTCCACTGGGCGAGCCCCTGGGAGACCGCTGGGTGCTCCCGGGCAGACCCGGATCCTAGGGCTGCTCCACTGGGCGAGCACCTGGGAGACCGCTGGGTGCTCCCGGGCAGACCCGGATCCTAGGGGCTGCTCCACTGGGCGAGCCCCTGGGAGACCGCTGGGTGCTCCCGGGCAGACCCGGATCCTAGGGGCTGCTCCACTGGGCGAGCACCTGGGAGACCGCTGGGTGCTCCCGGGCAGACCCGGATCCTAGGGGCTGCTCCACTGGGCGAGCCCCTGGGAGACCGCTGGGTGCTCCCGGGCAGACCCGGATCCTAGGGGCTGCTCCACTGGGCGAGCCCCTGGGAGACCGCTGGGTGCTCCCGGGCAGACCCAGATCCTAGGGGCTGCTTCATGGGCGAGCCCCTGGGAGACTCTACTGGGTGCTCCCAGGCAGACCCGGATCCTAGGGGCTGCTCCACTGGGCGAGCACCTGGGAGACTGCTTGGTGCTCTCGGGCAGACCCGGATCCTAGGGGCTGCTTGCTTCGTAGTGAGAGACACCGTTCAAGCAAGTGCGTGCTGAGGGCTATGAGAAGGGCACAAGCAAAACAATTTGCCTTTAGGAATACTTAACAAAATTCTCTAGATTTGAGTGGGACTGAAATTAAAGCAATACCGAACCCAGAGATGGGAAGACAGGGGTGTTCAGGGTTTGGATGCGCACAGTACAAAGGGGTAAGAGGGTTCAAGATGGGGAGAGGGCTGGTTCGGGAAGCAGAGTTCTTTCTAGAGCTTTCTGTCTTGGGAGAACACAAGGAAGAATGTATGTTGCTCGGGAGGCCGCTGGAGCGGCTGCGAGGACGGGGCTCCCCCTGGAACCTGGGCTGCCCTGGTGCCCTCGTCCTGGGGAGCGAGCTTCTGCACACATGGGGCAGAGCGAGGCCAATGCACGGCTCTGAGGGGGGGGCCCTTGGCAGCCTGGCCTTGCACTTGTTACAGGGAATGGGGGAGGGGGGGAGGTTGCTGTACGAGTTCAGTTCCTGGAGTTGTTACAGTCTCTCTGCTCTGACAGCCAGACCCTAGCTGAGTTCCTCTGTGTCTCCCCACAGGACCGTTTTGAAGGGCCAGGTGCTGGAATCTCAGCCCCAGTGTCTCCCAGCCCCGTCTGGGGTCCCGTGAGCAGCTCGAGGGTGGGGCTCCTTGCTGTGACCCCACCTCTGGTGCAGCAAATGCTGGGCGCACCTGCGGAAGGAATCCCTAGGAGAGCAGACTGCGCCCGACATGCTCTGCTTCCGGCTTTCTCCCAGCGCGCAGTTTCACAGCCACTTCCTTCTCCAAACCAGCGGGTGGCCGCCGTTGCCTGTTGAGTTGAGCCCTAGGTTCCTGTTCTGGCTTGTCCAGTCTCAGCTCCTCTTCAGTTCAGAGAGCCCCGCCCTCTAGGACTCAGGTGTCCAAGGTGCTGCTTGCTGGAGGGCTGAATGACGAGACTGGAGACGGAGACAGCCCGTAGTTCTCCCTTGGCTTAGGCAAACCAAAGCGGAGCACAGGGCCTTGCTCTGGCCAGCTTCTCCAAGTGCCTCTGTGCACGCAGCGGCTCAGGCCTGTCTCCCTGGAGGAGCCCCACGCGAGGCAGATTCTGGCAAATTCAGACTTTGAAGTCGCAGAGATACTATGGTTTTCATTGCATGTGTGCCCTTCTCTCAGCGTCTAGGAGAGCTCTGAGCGCCTGGTGGGGCTCACTGTCCTTGGCATCCTGTTCAAGAATCTGCTGTCAGCTTATCAGGCACTTGGGCTTCGTCAGCAGATCAGCACTACAGTTTTAAAGCTAACTATTGCATGTACTTAGGAGAAACTATTCTGTCTCAGAATATTAGGCAAAAGAAATGGATTCATAATTGTAAATTAAGCTATATACTCTAAGGGATCCTAATTTTATAAAGGTGTCTGTGGCTATACTACATGAATGAGGAATTTTTTGAGGAGTTAACCAAAAGGAAGTTTTATGGATTTTGAGTTGCCAGGTTTCTCACTTATTTTAAACACATTCCATCTCCAAAATCTCCAGTAAATCCATGCCTGTCACTTCCCAGTGGATTAGAGAAAAGCTGTTTCGGGCAAAGCCATTGAGAGGTATTACAATACTCGAAAAAAGTAAAAGAAAAAAACTCAGACCACACAACTTCTTTTTTTTATTTTTTATTTTTTTTTTACAGGCAGAGTGGACAGTGAGAGAGAGAGACAGAGATAAAGGTCTTCCTTTGCCGTTGGTTCACCCTCCAATGGCCGCTGCGGCTGGCGCGCTGCGGCTGGCACACTGCGCTGATCCGATGGCAGGAGCCAGGTACTTATCCTGGTCTCCCATGCGGGTGCAGGGCCCAAGGACTTGGGCCATCCTCCACTGCACTCACAGGCCACAGCAGGGAGCTGGCCTGGAAGAGGGGCAACCGGGACTAGAACCCGGTGTGCCGGCACCACAAGGCAGAGGATTAGCCTAGTGAGCTGCGGCGCCGACCCACACAATTTCAATAGGAAGTGTTCACCTGGCTTCTCCGGGGACACAGGTGCGGCTCCCGGGCCACTTGCTGCCTGGAAGTGGAACTGTCGGGGGAAGGGGTGATATCTCTGTCTCACTCGGCTAAGTGACCATGCGGCTGCAGCAGGGGCTCCCACAAGTCACAGCGTCCTTGTGAGTCTCAGGATGAACTCAGCGTGCTAGGGGCGGACTCACTGCGTTCGTATAGACAGATTTAAGTCATGACTTAAAGCAGTCTGCAGAGCCGTAGCACTTGCAATAGAGGCATGGTCTGGATTTTAGCTCCACATTCACATTTTAATCTTTTGCAAAATTCTAAATTTCTCTGAGCTTCAGTTTTCTCCTCCATGACACAGAGACGACGTAGCAGCCCCGCGTGCTTTTGAGAGCTGGTGCGGTGCAGGACCAGAGCCAGAGAGGCCAGGGAAGCGTTCTCCAGGGTCTCCCCTTTATCAGGGCCTGGAGGACCCCTTCCCGGCACCAGCCAGCCTGGGAGCAGAGAGAGCCTCATCAAAGTGTGGGAGGACCAGTGGGCCTGCCCCTCCAAAGCTTCCATTCCCACCAAGAACAAGGAGGACGTCCGGATCTTGAACTTCCCGGTGAAGCCGGCTCTCACGTGAACAGTGCACTGTAATTCACCAGATGTCCTTTTTTAAGCTAGAAAATGGGTTCAGGTTTGTTGCAAACTCTGACCGACTTGCTCCTCTGCAGAAGCCCTTGGCAAGACTTGTGCTTACAGATTCTTCTTGCTGCGTCCAAGCCCCGGCACGCAGCCAGCTGCTCACGGGTTCCCGTTTCCGAGTTTCATAGGCAGTGCGGGAGAAGACTCCTAATCTGTTCCTTCCGGGCGCAGGAAATGGGGGATTAATGCCCGGGGGAAAGCTGCAATTTGAAGGGTCACGGGAGCCGGAAGGAAGGTGGACGGGGAGCAGTGGCACCGACACACTGCGTCCTCTCCAGCAGGCGGCCATGGCTGTCTACTGTTACTGGAGGCACTGGGTCTAAACAGATCATCATTTGTTTCTTTGTTTTTTCCAGTAAACCCTGGTGTCCCACACCCAGCTCTCGCTAATGCAACTGGGAAGCAGTGGAAGGTGGCCCAAGTGCGTGGGTCCCTGCCGCCCACATGTGGACCTGGAAGGAGTCCCGACGTCATGCTTCAGCCCGCCTGGCCCTGTGCCAGCTGCACTCATCGCCATGGCCATCACTGCTGCTGCCCTGAGCAGGGACTGGGATCAGCTGATAGTCTCACGAGCAGCCTTCGAGGCCCTGTCCCTCCTCCATTCCTCAAGCTCCTCACGGTCCCATCTTTGCACGTTCCCTGGGGGCCGAGGAAACAGGAGCCAGGAGCAGACAGCCGCGTCCCCGTGACTGAACGTAGGAGAAAACGTGAACGAATCGCGTGGCGTGGGATGAACGTCCGTCTCTGCTGTTCCGCCAGTGGCCTGGCGGGAAGCAGGCCTCCTAGCTGTCACCTAGGAGCAGCCCCGAGATGGTGACGGATCATCACACTTTCACTCTGTGACTTCCCCAAGCACTGCACACTTCCGTGGTAAACGTTCTAGAAACCACGACCTGCACGGGCTGAGATGAGCCCCGCCCGGGCTGAGATGAGCCCCACCCTTGTCTACGGGAAGCAGGGGAAGCCAGTGGGGTCCAGCACACAGGCTGCTGTCTCTGCCTCCCACCCGGTCCGCTCTGCAGCTCTGGGAGACAGCCCAGGGGGGTGCGGTGTGGGAGCAGCGCGGTTCACCTGCAGAGTGCAGCATCATCCGGGGTAATGGGCGGGAGTGGCCTTTCCGCTTTGAATACCAGGGACGCTGCGCGTCTCCCTGAGAGGGATGTGGGCGTCCTTGGAGGGACAGACAGTGGCTGAGTTACTTAGGCACAGGAATCTGCTCTGGATTTCTTTGCCCTGGAGATGCAGACTCTCCTGCTTTTCCTCTGACACAGACAGTGCACGTGGAAAGATGGGCGTGGTAGCAGTGAGCAGGCGCGTGGACTGGGGAAGGGGATCTGAGCCAGAGGCTGGTACACGGTGTGCGCCAAGGGGGCACTGCTCAGGGCACTTAGCCCCGTGAGGGGCACAACAGCAGCCGTCAATCCACCCTTTAACCAGAAGCCGTCCGGGCTTACATCATTGTGAAGTGCCACGAATAGCTTATTATATGATTGTGTGTGTGTGTGGGAGAGAGAGAGCGAGAGAAAGAGATTGATAGATTGATCGATCAATTGACTGATCGATCCAGCGTTTCTCAAGGTGCCAACATACAGCACTGTTTAAAAGTCTCCTTTGTCCGTATAGATTTTTCCTTCATGTTCCCTGGGGGGAGGCGGCCCTGATTCAACTAGCCCCCGCTCCCAGCCTTTCCTTTAAGGAGCGTTCTCTCTGTGACCCTGAATCACCTCAGCTGCTGACCCCTTTCTCAGAAGACGAAGTCTTGGAAACCACAGATCAATGGACAGCCCGAGTCCATCATGGCAAGAGTCTCCCAAGCCACATTGCCAAGCTCAGTTTCATCCGTTTTCCCAAGCTTGAATTGCGATGGCCGTTATATCCCACAAACCTGCCTTGTAAGATTTCTTTTAAGAGTCACGTCATGTTGCGTTTTCAGATAGTCAGAACATCAGTCGTCTGCAGCCTCCCGTCCTCTAACCGGCGCGTGTTAACACAGCTACGGTTAATGTGATCATTAGGAGAGGAGAAGCAGAGTGAAGATTGGCCGGGGCCGAGACACGCCTCCATCTAGGTTTTAAGCAGCAAGTAATTAACACTGGGAAATTGGTGCTTTCGCAGGTCTCTAATTCAGGCACTCCTGGCACCAGCAGCCTGCAGCAGCAGAGGCAGGCATTGTTGCGTGGAGGCCGCGTGGACACGGCCCAGCCCCCGCACTGCAAGCCGGGTGGGCCACGCAGTTTTGTTTCGGTTTTCAGAATCACAAGGCGGCAGTTTTACCTGCAGTGCACTGACAACCTCTGGAAAAGGACTTCCTGTGATGCCAGCATTCTGCTTCGAAAGCTGAGAACATTAACTTTTACAAATCTATACACTAAGTCAAAAATAATATTAGAGCCTGAATCAGTCACGGTACCTTAACCAAATGCTTTAAGTCTTGAAGACTTTTCTGAACAAGGGGTGAGCTGAAGAAATGCCGATAAGAAATAAGGAGTGCACACATGCAGGCTGTGTGTGCAGATACACAACCTGAAGGACGCAGCATACACCATCTGCCTCAGCCTGACTTCAGGTTTCTTTTTATTTAAAGTTTGTTTTTTTATTTATTTGAAAGTCAGAATTACACAGAGAGAGAAGGAGAGGAAGAGGGAGGGAGAGGGGCAGGGGAGGGGGGGATATACCACAGTGCCGACCCCTTTAGGTTTCTTTTTGTGTTAGTATTTCTCCAGTTGATACAATGAAAAATACGATACTTAGGGTCAAAATCGGAGGAACCCAAGTCAGAAACATTGAAAACTGCGAAGGGGTGGCCAGATTGTCAATAAGCTAAGTGCTGATCGTTGGTGCAGTAATTAGTAGGCATCTCATGGCACTGACTGACAAGGCGTGGGTTCCAAACGTAAGACACTGGAGGCAGTCACGGCTCCCGGTGCTCGGTGCTGGGCATGAGACTGGGGTGAGGAACAGGGCATGCCCACTGCTCTCCCCGGGGAGGAATTGGATCTGGCATTTCACCAGTTGCAAGTCTTTTCCCCATGTAAAATGATCAGAGGCCGGGTATGTAGAAGATGAAGCAGGTTGTGTCCACACCTCTGCCCCGGCAAGCCCTCCCCTCCTCAGACTCAGGTACCTTTGTGCTGGTGCAGCGAGGGCTCCAGGCCCTCCAGGGAGCTGCTCCCGGGCAGGCAGGAGGGCCGCCTGTGTTCTGTTCGTGGTTGCTACGTACGCTTCAGATGCTAGCAACAGCCTAGCCGAAACAGGGAGACTGCTGGAAATCATGAAATGCTACCACTCCAAAGCCAAGTTCAATTTTCCCCAGTCCCAGGTTCCTTATGTAATCCTGGAATGCGCTCAGTCACCCCAAAGCTGCGCACCATGCAAGAGTGCGAAGAGCCAGGCCACCAGATCAGCGTGGCCCCGGTGGTAGACATTTGCAGATGTTGTGAGGACGTGCGGGCACACAGATGTGAGGACGTGCGGGCACACAGATGTGAGGACGTGAGGGCCCACAGATGTGAGGACGCGTGGGCACACACATGTAAGGACGTGAGGGCCCACAGATGTGAGGACGTGCGGGCACACACATGTGAGGACGTGTGGGCACACGGATGTGAGGACGTGCGGGCACACGGATGTGAGGACGTGCGGGCACACGGATGTGAGGACGTGAGGGCCCACGGATGTGAGGACGTGCGGGCACACGGATGTGAGGACGTGCGGGCACACGGATGTGAGGACGTGCGGGCACACGGATGTGAGGACGTGTGGGCACACAGATGTGAGGACGTGTGGGCACACAGATGTTGTGAGGACGTGTGGGCACACAGATGTGAGGACGTGTGGTCACACAGATGTTGTGAGGACGTGCGGGCACACAGATATGAGGACGTGAGGGCCCACAGATGTGAGGACGTGCAGGCACACAGATGTGAGGACGTGCGGGCACACAGATGTGAGGACGTGCGGGCACACAGATGTGAGGACGTGTGGGCACACAGATGTGAGGATGTGCGGGCACACAGATGTGAGGACGTGCGGGCACACAGATGTGAGGACGTGCGGGCACACAGATGTGAGGACGTGCGGGCACACGGATGTGAGGACGTGTGGGCACACAGATGTGAGGACGTGTGGGCACACACATGTGAGGACATGCAGGCACACAGATGTGGGGACATGCAGGCACACAGATGTGAGGACGTGTGGGCACATAGATGTGAGGACATGCAGGCACGCAGATGTGAGGACGTGCGGGCACACAGATGTGAGGACGTGCGGGCACACAGATGTGAGGACGTGAGGGCACACAGATGTGAGGACGTGTGGGCACACAGATGTGAGGACGTGTGGGCACACGGATGTGAGGACGTGCGGGCACACGGATGTGAGGACGTGTGGGCACACGGATGTGAGGACGTGCGGGCACACGGATGTGAGGACGTGTGGGCACACAGATGTGAGGACGTGTGGGCACACACATGTGAGGACATGCAGGCACACAGATGTGGGGACATGCAGGCACACAGATGTGGGGACATGCAGGCACACAGATGTGAGGACATGTGGGCACACGGATGTGAGGACATGCGGGCACACACATGTGAGGACATGCGGGCACACACATGTGAGGACATGCAGGCACACAGATGTGAGGACATGCAGGTACACACATGTGAGGACATGCAGGCACACAGATGTGAGGACGTGTGGGCACACAGATGCTGTGAGGACGTGTGGGCACACAGATGTGAGGACATGCAGGCACACAGATGTGAGGACGTGTGCGCATGCAGACAGGTTCCAGGAGTCTCAGAGGGGCCTCGGCAGGAGCCTGCGTGTGAGAGTGCCTCGAGTCCCCCTCTTGGTCACACAGTGCCTTTGCCTGTGGGGACCCGGCTGAGAATTCACTGTGGAAAAGACAGTCCAGGGGGAGCTCCTGGGGACAGGTGTCTGTACGGCAGAACAGGAGAGAGCAACCCTTTGAAGAGTGCTGTATGCTGGCGCAAGGTCTCCTCTCCAGATGAGCCGGTGCCGTCTGTTTCACACAGAACTTGCAGCTGCTTCAGACATTAATGCCTCGGTTCGTCTTGCGTTACTGTAACAGAATGGGAACTTCATAAAGAACAGAAGTTCACTGTGCATGGCTCTGGAGGCTGGGAAGGTCAAGTTCAAGGTGTGAGTGGTTTCCAGTGAGGGCTCCACTCCTCCTCCAAGATGGCGCCTGGAGCCCTGCATCCTCCAGAGGGTGGGTGCTGTGGCTCCCACGGCCAAAGCATGGGAAGAAGGAGACGGCGGTGGCACCAGCCCCACCTCTGAAGATAGGACCCCGGTGGCCAAGTCACCTGTTACTATCACAGTGGCAATTCAATCCCAACTTGTCTTGGACAGGACGAATGTTCAAACCATAGCAGTTGCTCCCTTCAGTTCTGACTTGTGTTCACCGATTTGGATTCTCACACACTGCATACAAAGTGTCGTCTCAATTACAGTCCACACGTTAGCATCTGTCCGTGTGCAGTCGTGTCCATTCTTCACTGCACTGACTTTCCAGCTGTGCTGCACGCAAGGGAAGACCCATGTCCAGGGCATCGCCCAGTGCAGCTGGGGGCTCCTGGGGCTGGGGAGGGCAGAGCCGGTAGGGAGCCACCCAGCTGCCCCCAGGAGCACTTGGTGATGACCTGTTCTCTGGGCCAGGTTGAAGCCTCCCAGTCAGAAGTGGAAGCAGTCTCTGTACACCTGTTCTACAGTAGTGCTCTGCGATCACCCTCCCTGTAGAGAGGTTTGATGTGGGCGTGGGACCCCTGCAGGTGGCAGGGCAGCCTCTGCAGTGCCCTGGGCTGGGGCCTTTCCTCCACATGGCTGTGCGCCTCTGAGCACACCGCCTCACTCCTCCAGCCTTCACCTCCTCGTCTCTAAAATAAGGAACAATGAGTAAGTAATTTTTAAGGCTCATGACCAGCTCTGGCATTCTGGGTCTGACCCCGGGCCAAACCCCTGATGCCTGAACACGGTCCTGTAACAAAGTGCGGTGCCTTCCGCGTCCTGAGTCAGAGAAGGGTTTCGTTGTTGATGCATCCCAAGTACACATTGCTGCTGCTGCTGCTTCTTCTTCTTCTTCTTCTTCTTCTTCTCCTTCTTCTTCTTCTTCTCCTTCTTCTTCTTCTTATTTTTTTGAAGGGAGAGTTAGACAGTGAGAGAGAGAGAGAGAGAGACAGAGAGAAAGGCCTTCCTTTTCTGTTTGTTCACCCCCCAAATGGCCTCCATGGCTGGCGCTGCGCCGATCAGAAGCCAGGAGCCAGGTGCTGCCTCCTGGTCTCCCATGGGGTGCAGGGCCCAAGCACTTGGGCCATCCTCCACTGCGCTCCCGGGCCACAGCAGAGAGCTGGCCTGAAAGAGGAACAACTGGGACAGAATCCGGTGCCCCGACCGGGACTAGAACCCGGGGTGCTGGCACCGCAGGCAGAGGATTAGCCTAGTGAGCCGCGGCACCAGCCCGCATTGCTTCTTGGAGCGCATTTCCTCGCTTGCAGAATGTGGCTACTCCGCTGTACACGTGCACGCGGGGCTTGCTGGGTGAAGAGGTGGCGTAATGCGCCAAGCTCCATGTCATGCAGCTTCACTTAATCATTCGCTACCGTCACCATCATCATCATTGTCACTGTCATCCTCATATCAGTCAACCGAAGGACTACACTGCTTTGTTCCCCAGTGCAAATACAGCTGGCAGAACAGCACGCTCGGAACACGTCAAGGCAGGAGACAGCCGAGCCCCCAGAAGCGCGAATGCCTTGTTCCTGTCTCTCCAGCCATCATCGGGAATGCAAATCCAGATCCCGATGGGGACGACTGCTTCCTCCCCAGGCCTGGGAGCTCACTCGTCTGTGCAGATGAACTGGATGTGGTCGTTCTTGGAAGTCGCGTGGGAGCAGATCTGACCTGCTCCACGTGGAGCAAAGGGAACCCTCGGAGCTGCCCGGGGCGTTAATCTCGGCTGCTCCACACCGGGATCTTCACCGTTAGACCACTGCCGCGAAGCTCTGTGCTAATCTCGGGCAATGTCTAGGTCTAAGCATGTTAGGTAGAGGCAGCACAAAGAGTCTGGGGCGCAGGCTGGCAGCCGCGGTGCTCTGCTTTCCCAGCGTTAGCCTGAGGAAAGGAAACAGGGCCCGCGGCCGAGACTCTCACTCTGAAACACTTGAGTGTGAAATAACTTCTAAATCACCAGAGACTTTTCCCCAAAGGGAACTCCTTTGTGAAGAGGGTACATGAACATAGGCTGGACTGGAAGGCTGGTTAGCTGCTGCCTTTTGCTAAGCCGAGCTCTTGTTTGTTGATGCATTCCAAATGTGCCAAGTTCGACCCCCTGCGACTTGGAGGACTTGCAGGAATCCACACCAACAGCTTTATCAGAACACGTTGCTGACTCTTCCCCCACACTCTCGCCTGTTTCAAAGCCACGCAAGCTGGCACTGGGCTGGCGTCCCCTCAAAACCACACATCCACCTGCAGCCCTGGCACAGGACCTTCTCTGGAGGAGAGTCTGCAGGTGCCAGCGGGTGAGATGGGCTCAGGTCGGACTTGGGTGGGTTCTGAGCAGGGACCAGCCAGAGATGCACTCCTGGAGGAGGGGAGTCTGTGTGGAGGCAGAGGCTTCCAGAGATGGGCATGGCGTAGATCGGAGCCCAGGAAGGCCAAGATGGCTGGCGGCCACGGAGAGGTGTGGGGAGGAGAGGGGCGAGGCTTCCCCAGAGCCTGCAAGGCCGACCCAGCCCTCCTGGTGCCTTGATTGCACACTGGTGACCCCCAGGGCTCTTAGGGAATGTTTTCTTCCTTGAAGCTCCCCAGTCTGTGGCAGGCCCAGAAATCCTACACAAGCATCGACCCAGAGCAGGGCCTGTGCATGTGCAGGGGTCACCCCTGCGGCCCCTGACTTCACCTCTGAAATCCTGCGTGAGGACTGAGGTCACCGACCCAGAGCAGGGCCTGTGCACCGTTCAGGGGTCACCTCTCTGGCCCCTGACTTCACCTCTGAAATCCTGCGTGAGGACTGAGGTCACCGACCCAGAGCAGGGCCTGTGCACGTGCAGGGGTCACCCCTGCGGCCCCTGACTTCACCTCTGAAATCCTGCGTGAGGACTGAGGTCACCGACCCAGAGCAGGGCCTGTGCACGTGCAGGGGTCACCCCTGCGGCCCCTGACTTCACCTCTGAAATCCTGCGTGAGGACTGAGGTCATCAACCCAGAGCAGGGCCTGTGCACGTGCAGGGGTCACCCCTGCGGCCCCTGACTTCACCTCTGAAATCCTGCGTGAGGACTGAGGTCACCGACCCAGAGCAGGGCCTGTGCACCGTTCAGGGGTCACCTCTCTGGCCCCTGACTTCACCTCTGAAATCCTGCGTGAGGACTGAGGTCACCGACCCAGAGCAGGGCCTGTGCACCGTTCAGGGGTCACCTCTCTGGCCCCTGACTTCACCTCTGAAATCCTGCGTGAGGACTGAGGTCACCGACCCAGAGCAGGGTCTGTGCACGTGCAGGGGTCACCCCTACGGCCCCTGACTTCACCTCCCACAGTGTGCCTTGTGTCGTGTCTCACCCTCCAAGAGCAGTTAGCATGATTCATCCAGCCGTCCACCCACAGTACCTAGTACTGCACTCAGCTTTGCTTCCCAGGCGGTCGTGCTTGGTGTGAAGCACTTCAGATTCTCCTCTTCTTCTGACTCTTGCCGCAATGTTGAGTTCGTGAAAGCGTTGACCGGCTTTGCACAGGTGCTTCTAGTGCCCCTCACCCGCAGCCGTCCCTCCTCTCACGGTCCCTGCTCCAAGGCTACCCTGACTGCCAGCGTGGGCTGCTCTGGGCATGTCCAGCTGCCCCTCAGCTGGAGACTTCATGCCTGTGGGGCCCACTTGGTTTCAGTGCGATGGGGTCATCAGCTAAAGCACAGATCTTCGCTGCTGCTTCACTGCACTGAGAGGCCAGGCTCTGCCACAGGACAGAGTCCAGCCAGAGCCCAGCCAAGGTTAGCGGGCAGAAGGGCCTAGGCATGGGAGAAAGCAGCACATGGTTAAAGATGGATGAGAAGAGACACACGAACTCCAGACTGAAGTGGTGCAGACCTTACCTACAGCAAGGAGAGAGAGAGAGAGAGAGAGAGAGAGAGAGAGAGAGAGAGAGAGAGAAAAGAAGAAGAAGAAGAAGAAGAAGAAGAAGAAGAAGAAGAAGGAGGAGGAGGAGGAGGAGGAGGAGGAGGAGGAGGAGGAGGAGGAGGAGGAGAGGGAGGAGGAGGAGGAGGAGAGGGAGGAGGAGGAGGAGAGGGAGGAGGAGGAGGAGGAGAGGGAGGAGGAGGAGGAGGAGAGGGAGGAGGAGGAGAGGGAGGAGGAGGAGGAGGAGAGGGAGGAGGAGGAGGAGGAGGAAGAGAGGGAGGAGGAGGAGGAGGAGGAGGAAGAGGGAGCGCCAGCTCCTTGCAATGTGTATGTGTTCCATAGCCCATGGTCTTTGCCGCTGTCATGGGCAGTGTGACCCACACTCCTCACCTTCCTGCAATGGGACGTTCTCAACCCTCTCTGTGGGCTCTGGAATGCAGAAAACCAGGATGTGCCCGAGGATCCCGGATGCGGGCGCTGAAGCAGCAGGAAGGAGTGCACGTTGGTCCAGGACCAGGGCAGACGGATGCTCATGGTCAGTGAGCCCAGCACAGGCTCTGAGCACTCCCGCCTCCGGGTTAGGCCGTGTTCCTGGCCCACAGCCTGTTTTCACGCAGCTTAGCCGTTGACAGACTGCACATGGCTGCCTCCCCAGCGGTCACAACCCACGCAGCGCTTCTCAAAGTCGCACTAACTGCCCCAAACAGTGGAGAGCTGGGTAACATACAATACTCTTGATTTCTTCCTTCCTGAATTTCCTAATCTCCCACATGCTCCTGAAGTAAATACCCGCACAGAGGACGTTGTCTCAGGGCAGGTGTTGTGGGGCGGTAGGTGAGCTGTCCCTTGAGCGCCACACTGCACTCAGCCTGACTGAGCCCTGCCCCAGCCTCCGATCCAGTTTCCTGTTGATGTGCACCCTGCGAGGCATCGGTGATGGCTCAAGTGCTGGGGTCCCACCTGGGAGTCCTGGATGGAGTTCTTGCTCCTGGATTCAGCCTGGCCCAGCCAGGCTACGGGGCTTGGGGGAAGTGGACCAGCAAATGGAAGATCTCTCTCTCTCTCTCTCTCTCTCTCTCTCTCTCTCTCCATAAATAAGATAAATAATAAACTTTTAAAAACACATTGTCAGCCGGCGCCACGGCTCACTAGGCTAATCCTCCGCCTTGCGGTGCCAGCACACCGGGTTCTAGTCCCGGTCGGGGCACCAGATTCTGTCCCGGTTGCCCCTCTTCCAGGCCAGCTCTCTGCTGTGGCCCGGGAGTGCAGTGGAGGATGGCCCAGGTGCTTGGGCCCTGCACCCCATGGGAGACCAGGAGAAGTACCTGGCTCCTGCCTTCAGATCAGTGTGGTGTGCCGGCGGCAGTGCGCCGGCCATGGCGGCCATTGGAGGGTGAACCAATGGCAAAGGAAGACTTGTCTCTCTATCTCTCTCTCACTGTCCACTCTGCCTATCAAAAAATTAAAAAAAAAAACACATTGTCTCAGATTCTACTCCGTGGGGAACCCAGATTGACCATTACGAACATTAAAATCAGCCCTAGTCAGATGCCAGTTTTGCCAGTAAGTGGGAATACAGCAGCTCCTGCTCTGGGATGTGACCAGGGTGGTGACCAGGGTGGTGACCAGGGTGGTGACCAGGGTGGTGAGGACGTCTAGCCTGGAGTTCATCACAGTGCTGAGCTGCTCCCCTGTGAGGGTGAGGAAGGGTTTCAAACAGAAGGTGATGGGTTAGCTGGAAACGAAGCCATCAGGGAGAGTTCAGGTGGAAGTTAAAGTGGTTTAACACAGCTGGACTTCGTCAGACGCTTCGGCATCTTGAGGAGAGTGTGGTCCAGCTCAGCCGTAGTCCCCGCTCGGGCTCTGGAGGCTGAAATCCCCCTCCCGGCTAAAGGAGGCCTCTTGTCCTGCAGCTGCGGGAAGAGCAGAAAAACAGGCCCGGGCTTTGGCTGGAAGGATGGCGGAGCTTCCGAGCCATGGCGTTCCCATGGCAAAGGCAGACGTGGACTTCCTGTATGGTACATCTCCTGCGGTGCGGCGGGGCTCGGAAGCTGAGAGGGAGCCGGGGTGGGGATAGCCGGGCAGTGCGGCCGGGATCGGCCATCCAGGTTCCCTGCATCCTTTCAGGAGTCCAGAAGCGGCCCCTCCTCCGGGGGCGAAGCCTCCAGCCCAGACCTCAGTGAGGGAGGTGCCTGCAGTATGAAACCCTCCTCTTAAGGACCTGCCCCGTGCCTCGCTGCCTACGTCGGCTCTCTGGGCAGCTCATGTGAGAGACGAAATCCTGGCTGAGGAAGCACCACGAGAGATTTGCCCCACACGTGGCAGCAGGACGGGAGAGAAGTGTCGGGGAGCCCACGAGGACGGCTGGACAGATGTGGGCGCCACAAGGTGGGGAGGCTGGAGAGAGGAGACGCTTCTTCCGTGAGGTTCTCTTCCCTGACTCAGAAGTGAACGCCCTGGCCGGCCCCCCAGGGCTGATCCCCAGCTGCCCACGGGGCAGAGGGACTACAGCAGAGCAGAGGGGAACCCGCACTTCTGCGGCACTGTTTGGGGAGGAAGTCAGGAGCCACGGGAGGTGGTGGCAATGTTCGAGGGCAGCTTGTGATGCCAGACGCCACCCACTGAGAGAGTGAGGATGCCGTGTGCTCAGGACACCTGGGAGCTCAGTGACTGTCCCTGGCAGGCCTAGAAATGGCAGTGGGATGTTAGGATCTGGGGCTCCAGGGGAAGGCTGGAGCCTAGTGGCTGCGCTTAGCTGTGCTGTGAGAGGCAACGTGGGAATGGCTGTCATGGTGAGCAGGAACGGGGAGCTCCGTGGTGAGTGTGGGGAAGGCTAAGAGATCGAGGCCTAAGGGGGGCCACACAGGGTGGGCGTAGAGATGATGGGGGCGGGCGAGAGAAAGGGAGAGAGAGAGAGAAACCGAGGCAGTTGTAGACCACACATCACTTTCTAAATTCAAGTCATTTCATAGTCAGGAAACCCACGAGTTAGGGGAAGGCTGAGTCTCTGGAGGAAAAACTTGTGCATCTCTGCAGGAATACATCAGTCATTGCCCGACAGCTGCCAGCGCAGGTTGCGGCCGTTTGTCAGGAAGCAGCAGACCTAGAAACAGGAGGCTGCCGTCCACAGAGCGAACATGGGTCCAAGGCACCACGGTGGCCTTCAGCTTGGGACTGGGAACTGATGGGGATGGGGGTTAAATCGGTTTCTGGCCCAACTTCATGTCAGAATGATCGGATTCATCAGTGGTCCTGGTTATATCGGGAGTATTCTTCTAGCGTACCTCGTGACAGATGGACTTAATTCGAGTCATAGTTCTCACGTGGGTTCCTTGACTGTGCAGTAAAAGTCGTCAGGGTAGGAAGGGCCAATATTGCCAAAACTTTCCCAGCTCCTCACGCAAAGATAGCAAATCAGAGTAAATGCCCTACCCTCGGGGAGATCCTGGGGCATGGAGGAGTCTGTGGAAGCTGGCAGAACTTGCAGATCTTTCAGTGTCAGGGTGATGCCCACTACACAATGTGCACCTTGATGGGAAGTCTGCACTTCCGTCTCTTCTTCGGGGACCACGAAAACAGAGCCTGAGGAGGCAGGCTTGGGAGCTGTGCGCGGCCCCAGCGTCACAGGCCCGGTCTCTTGGGAGCTGTGCGCGGCCCCAGCATCACAGGCCCGGTCTCTTGGGAGCTGTGCGCGGCCCCAGCGTCACAGGCCTGGTCTCTTGAAGGTGGAGTCACCCGCTGCAAGTGTTTAGCCTGTCATTGTGGAATCTCTGGTGTGGCATCACCCTTTGGGATGACCTGCTAGCAAGTTGCTAAAAGGTTGATCTCACCACACTCTTTTCACCTGTAGACACCAGGGATTGTTCTCCCCAACTGCAGGGGACACTTACTGTGGAGAGAGGTTTGCCATAATGTCCAGGGCTAACATCTTCCAGAATCCTCATGCCGCACTGGTACAATGCCCTGATTGCTTGAGACCAAGGAACCCACTTTGTGGACAGAACGTATAGTACAATATAACTCTTCACTCGGAGGCTGATGGTCCAAGCTGATGACAGACAAGACTGGTAAAGTCTTAAGACACCAAATATGATCAGACATTGATCAACCGACAAAGGTAATATCCATCTTATATCCACAGCCTTTCAGTCCCTCAAGATTGATATGAAAAAATGAGTTTTTGTTAATAAGCATTACATCGTGTGAGGTGAATATGGGTTTGTGTGTAATCAGGGAGACAGTGTGTTTGTTAGACTTTCCAGGGAAAGATGCCACCTGTCTATGTATCACGTGGCAAAGTGGGGCCCCTGGTCATGGGCGACACTCTCAGGAGCAATAGTGAGAGTCTCAGCATCGGTGCCAGGCTCCTAAAGGTCTACCTTCCCCCATGGGAATTCTACTCTTAGGACCTGTCTCCATTTGCTTTCTGTTGCTCTAGCAAAATAGCTGATACTGGGTACTTAACAAATAAAGGGGTTTATTTAGTTCATACTTTGGGGGATTAACAGTAAGAGTTCAGACCTCTGTATCAGGTCATCCTTGGTGGGGGCCTTCTTGTGTTATAGCATGGTGGGTGGGAGAAAGCATGTGTGAAAGGCAGAGTACAGAGAGTCAGAGTCATGGTGCGGGGGAGAAAGTGAGGGAGAGAGAGAATAAATATGAATCTTCCATCCACTGGTTCACTCCCCAATGTCCCTGATGGCCAGGACTGGGCCAGGCTGAAGCCATGAGCCAGGAGCTTCTTCCAAGTTTCCCACATGGGTGCAGGGGCCTAAGGACACGGGCATTCCTCTGCTGTTTCCCAGGTGTATTAGCAGGGAGCTGTATTGGAAGTGGAACAGCCAGGACTTGAACTGGTGTCCATATGGGATGCCAGTCCTGTAGGCAGCAGCTTTACCCACTACGCCACAGTGCCAGCCTGAGAACTCACCCCCTTTGGGAGACCCTGACCACTTGTGTATTACTCACCCGCTCCAGTGAGAACTCCCCCACTCTGTGAGAACTCACCCACTCTGTGAGAACTCACCCACTCCAGTGAGAACTCCCCCACTCTGTGAGAACTCCCCCACTCCAGTGAGAACTCCCCCACTCCAGTGAGAACTCCCCTACTCTGTGAGAACTCACCCCCTTTGGGAGACCCTGAGCACTTTGTACGAACTCAACCACCCCTGTAAGAACTCAGCCATTCCTGTGAGAACTCAACCACCCCTGTAAGAACTCAGCCATTCCTGTGAGAACTCAACCACCCCTGTGAGAACTCAGCCATTCCTGTGAGAACTCAACCACCCCTGTGAGAACTCAGCCACCCCTGTGAGAACTCAGCCATTCCTGTGAGAATTCACCTACACCAGTGAGAACACACACACATGTGACAACTCACTCACACCTGAGAACTCACCTACTCCTGTGGGAACACACCCACTCCTGAGAGAACTCACTCACACCTGTGAGAACTCACCCACTCCTGTGAGAACACACACCCACACGTGTGAGAACTCACTCACACCTGAGAACTCACCTACTCCTGTGGGAACACACCCACTCCTGAGAGAACTCACCCATGCCTGTGAGAACTCACCTACACCTGTGAGAACACACACATGTGTGAGAACTCACACCTGAGAACTCACCTACTCCTGTGGGAACACACCCACTCCTGAGAAGACTCACTCACACCTGTGAGAACACACCTACACCTGTGAGAACACACACACGTGTGAGAACTCACACCTGAGAACTCACCTACTCCTGTGGGAACTCACCCATTCCTGAGAGGACTCACTCACACCTGTGAGAACACACACACACACGTGTGAGAATTCACTCACACCTGAGAACTCACCTACTCCTATAAGACCTTAGCCACTCCTGTGAGAACTCACCCACGCCTGAGAGGACTCACCTATTCCTCTGAGGTCTTACCCACTCCTGTGAGGATGCACCCACCCCTGTGAGAACTCACCCACGCATGAGAGAACTCACTTACTCCCGGGAACATCACCCACTCCTGGGAGAAGTAACGCATTCCAGGAGATCCCATCAACTCCTCTGAAAACTAACATCTGTGAGAACTCATTCAGCTCTGTGTGAAATCAGCCACTCCTGGGAGACCTCACACATGTCTGTGAGAAGTACCCCTCCCACCGTGAGAACTCACACACTCCTGAGAGAACAATGCACTCTGGGAGATGAACATTAAACCCTTCCAATCATGCCGTTCCCATGCGCACATCACCTTCTCCTAGGACGCAGCTCTTGAGGACCCACCACCTGTTAATCCATTGCCTCGGACACCAAGTGCCCTGCATGTGACTATTCGAGGGGACTAAATGTGCTCAAAGCATTGTAGGACTTCTTCCTGATAGAGACCCTCCGCAGACTTCAGCCACTCCATGAGGAGGGACTTCCGCCCAATGGGAAGACCTGATCCACCTCGGAGCTCCTGAATTCCCCTGCAGCTGCACCCATCAGCTCCCCAGCACCCAGCTCTGCCAGAGGCCGTGGGGAACTCCAGCCAGGGGACAGCGTGCCTGTCTTCCTGGTGCTCATTAAACCAGGGGTGACCCTCGAGAGTCTTGTTCTGATAGGCAACTGCTCTGCTGTCTCACTCTCTTCTGCTTTGGGGGTCTGCTCTCAGCTGTCACTCCAGTTTCCACACATGCACAAGCAATGCCTGGGTAAGCAATGCCTGGGTAAGCAACGCCTGGGTAAGCAATGCCTGGGTAAGCAATGCCTGGGTAAGCAATGCCTGGGTAAGCAATGCCTGGGTAAGCAACGCCTGGGTAAGCAATGCCTGGGTAAGCAATGCCTGGTGCTTGGACAGGTTTCGGGCTCTTGCTGAGTTTTGTGAACGTCCTCTTCACCTGATCTGATGTAGTGGGAGACCTGAAGGTCGCTGTCACTGCGCGAAGCTGGAGGCCGTGTGAGGCTGACCCTGGCCGTGGGTGTTCACCAGAGATGGGGTGATGCAAAGCTCTGAGCATACACCCGTTGCTCAGGTCATTCTGACCGCCTCATTTCACAGTGAGATGGGCGCAGTCCTGGCTGACAACGCCACTCTAGAGGACGGCTGTGTAATACACTTTTGCCACGGTGCAACCAAATGCAAGCATCCAAGTTCAACGAGGAACAGGACGGTAGGATTCCTTTTTCACCATTTAGAGTCCCTAATGTACTTCAGAGTGGTTCAAATAGACACATATCTGCATTTCGACATCAACAACAGGAATTTAATTATATATTCTTTGGTATACTAAATGTGCACTGGTCGGGAGGTCATTGAATGTCTCTCTGTGTTGAAGATATTCTAGCAAATGATCGCCTGAGGAACGCAATGCAAGGCGGCTTCACATTGCCCAGGTCTGTGGTGTCGTCTTGTGAGCTGGACATAGCACAACCTGTGCCCTAGGCCTCTCAGCTTGCTCTCTGCAGCCTCTGAGCCAGGCCCAGCCCTCACTACTGTGTGTGGGACAGGGGACAGCGCTCCTCATCCTTCCTACAGTCCAGGGCTGACCTCTTCTCCTTGGGCCTGTCTCCTGTCTCCCGACACCCGTGAGCCTGCACACCCAAGACGGGTGAACCAGCCTCCTCTCCGTCATACTGGGAATGAGCCCAAGAAGCAGCAGCATCTACAGTAGCAAGGGGGCAGAGAAGGGAGGCCTCTGCTGCTGGGTGGAAGAAGCAAGCCGAGCAGGGACTGCTGCGACCTCCGCCGTGTGGGCTCTCGGCTCTGCAGAGACAGGTGCACCCAGCAATCACTTTCGTCGAATGCATTTACACCACTGCATTGCTGCTTCCTCCTCCTCTGCTTCCCCTCTCGCTTCACTCTGTAGATTGCTACCTGCAGCTTCACAGAGAAAGTGCTGGCTGCAGCGTCACCGTGTGCTTTTACTACACTGATCCATTATCGGGGCAGTGTGGTTGCAGCAAAGTTACAGGTGTTGTGATAAAATTTAGCTTGTCTGTGCATTTTCTTCAGATTTTGGAATCTGATGCAAACGTAATATATACCAGGTATGTTTGGGTGCTCCAGTCTCCTTTTGTTGGCTAACAAGTCTTTCCTTGTTCTGCTAAAATGACAAATTCATTTACCTTGGATGGTAAAGGTGTTAGGATTAGAGGACCAGGCCTTTATCGATCTAGGAAGTAAAAGTCCATTGGCTCCCTACCCTCGTTGTCAGAGCCGTGATCATCAAATCAAATGCCATTGCTATGCAATCTGCCTTAGGCTTTAACGTACTGTTAATATCTGAACTCCAAGGGCTGACCTGCGGCACAGCAGGTTAAGCCTTCATCACGTGTTAGAGTGAGGGAATTGAGTTCTGCCTCCACTTCTTTCCATCTTCCTGTTGATGTGTCCCTGGGGGACAGCAGATGAAGGTTCAAGTGCTTGAGTCCCTGCCACTCCAGAGGGGAAACACGGATGTTCCTGGCTCCTGGCTTGGGAATGGTCCAGCCGTGGCTCTTGCGCATATTTTGGGAGGCAACAAATAGCTGATAACTTCCATCTCTCTCCCCTCCTTTCAAATAAACAACAAGTAAATAAATCTCTCACCGAGGCTTAACTAACTGTAGGAATTTTGAATGTACCTGTGTGTGTATGTACTCTGATATGCTTATTATTTCTCCAGCAATAGCTCTCTTTCTCCTGCAGGACTGCGTGATCCTTTGAGGGTAAATACACTGCTTCAATTCGTGACAGCCATGTGACAGCCATGTGACAGCCACTGCAGCAGCCGTCCTGACCTCAGACCATCACAACCCCAGGGAACAGAGGGGGAAGTGGAAGCCTAGCAGCCCCACAGTTTTGAGGTGTCGGCGGCTCCCAGGTGTCCAGATCACCCTACTCATGGTCTCCATGGGTGCCGCTCTGTTCCCTGCACGCAGGGCCTTGCAGTGTATTCTGGCTCAAAACCATCTTTTTGGAATTTTCCTCTCATTTTTGGGCAAACTGATGAATTCTGTTAAAACATTAGGTCTTTCAAAGGTTATCTTAGCTGGCGCCGCAGCTCACTAGGCTAATCCTCTGCCTTGCGGCTCCGGCACACAGGGTTCTAGTCCTGGTTGGGGCGCTGGATTCTGTCCCGGTTGCCCCTCTTCCAGGCCAGCTCTCTGCTGTGGCCAGGGAGTGCAGTGGAGGATGGCCCAGGTGCTTGGGCCCTGCACCCCATGGGAGACCAGGAAAAGCACCTGGCTCCTGGCTCCTGCCATCAGATCAGCGCGGTGCGCCGGCCACAGCGCGCCAGCCGCGGCCGCCATTGGAGGGTGAACCAACAGCAAAGGAAGACATTTCTCTCTGTCTCTCTCTCTCTCACTGTCCACTCTGCCTGTCAAAAAAAAAAAAGGTTATCTTTAGGTCAATTCAACTGTTCCAATGAATGAATGAATGTATGTTGGAAAATATTTATTTGGAATGTGTACACACACACACACACACCCCATGGGGGAAGAAGAGCCATGAGGCACGTTCAGAGTTTGGAAGAAGGACTTGCTCAACATGCCGGACGTGGGTCCCTCTCACTGTGTGGGGTACAGAGCCACACAGATGCTGAAGGCAGCCCCACCCATTGGCCTTAGCCCTGAATCCCTCCAGCAAGAGCAAGGCCCAGGGCCACAGTGGTCAGGCTGCCTGGGGGGAGCGGGGAAGACACACCTGCATGCATTAGCGTCTGGCATTCATCTGTTCTTTTTGTCCACAGGGGCCAGCAGCTGGATCCAGCGCCCTGTGCCTCCAGTCTGCTCAGCTGAGCCAAGTTCTTCTGGTACGGATGAGAGTGACCTGCTCTGAGTTCAACCTCTTGGTGCCCTTCTTTCTAGTGACTCCTCTGATGGACAAGTGCTCCAGGATCCTGGCACTTGGTCGTGGGCGCCCGGGCTCTCTCTCGGAGGCACCAGCCTGCTTGCTCACCTCTGAAGGTTAAAGACCACCTTCTCGCCTGCTCTGTTCCTTCCCAGGAGCCCAGTGCCTGTGCAAGTGTCCACGAAGGTTGCGTCTCCAGTGTAGGAGGAGAGGCCATTCAAAGAGGCAGCAAACGTGCCACATAGCCACGGATTATTTGTCTTCAGACACTGCTCCCGTGGGTGCCTTCACGGTGCGAGGCTGCGTCGGCGCAGTCTGTCTCATGTGCTAATGACGCTGCTTCACGCCGACTGGAGGGCTGTGACTAAGAGAGCTAGAGTCCCCACGGTGCTGTGGCTCCAACAGAGACTCACTCAGCGAGCACTGGGAACACATAAAGCGTGTTGTCACAGGAGTCTCTTCTGGGCCCTGGAGATGCTAACTTATTCAGACATAGACATGAGGGCAGTGTGGATCCGAAGACCTGAGGGGTTTTGCCGGCCTCTCTCTACACTGTCCTTTTATTGGAGACCCAGCCGTGGCTCATGTGATGTCTCTGTGTTGACTCTCTCCTTCTCTGTGAAGTTATTTCTCACTTCATGATCCTTGTCATCTCCGTGCGGCATCCAAGTTGTAAAGCCTACATCTAGTGTGCACCAACAAAGAAAGTGGCTGTTATTTGGCCTAGAGTTCAAGCTTTCATGGTATGGATGATTTTTAGGGAAAAAAGCCGTGAACTCTGGGCAGTCAGGAATCCGTGTTTCTGTCAGACGTGCCTTGTTTCTTGGTTGCAGCCAATGAAGTTGCTTCAGGAGTGCTGGCGACCCCCTGGTTACCTGTGCCCTTGGATACGCATGGTGCAGCCTGGGCCTGGGAGGGAACAGAGAGGGAGGGCCCTGCGGTCACTGAGAAAGACCTGGGGAGTCCAGGTCCAGGCACGTCCTTGCAGAACTGAGCAGCCAGGGCACAAGCAAAGTTGTTTTCTTGGCCACACTGAGCCAACGCCCAACAAGTCTCCAGACCCACCTGGCACCTGCCTGGTCCTTCCTGCCTGAACATGACAACCACATCATGGTGCTGAGAGACACCAGGCTCAGGGGAGACACAGGAGACACCGCGCTCAGGGGAGACACAGGCTCAGGGGAGACACCAGGCTCAGGGGAGACACAGGAGACACCGCGCTCAGGGGAGACACCAGGCTCAGGGGAGACACAGGAGACACTGTGCTCAGGGGAGACACCAGGCTCAGGGGAGACACAGGAGACACCAGGCTCAGGGGAGACACAGGAGATACCAGGCTCAGGGGAGACACAGGAGACACCGCGCTCAGGGGAGACACAGGAGACACCAGGCTCAGGGGAGACACCAGGCTCAGGGGAGACACAGGAGACACCAGGCTCAGGGGAGACACAGGAGACACCAGGCTCAGGGAGACACAGGAGACACCGCGCTCAGGGGAGACACAGGAGACACCGCGCTCAGGGGAGACACAGGAGACACCGCGCTCAGGGGAGACACAGGAGACACCGCGCTCAGGGGAGACACAGGAGACACCAGGCTCAGGGGAGACACCAGGCTCAGGGGAGACACAGGAGACACCAGGCTCAGGGGAGACACAGGAGACACCAGGCTCAGGGGAGACACCGCGCTCAGGGGAGACACAGGAGACACCAGGCTCAGGGGAGACACAGGAGATACCAGGCTCAGGGAGACACAGGAGACACCGCGCTCAGGGGAGACACAGGAGACACCAGGCTCAGGGGAGACACCAGGCTCAGGGGAGACACAGGAGACACCAGGCTCAGGGGAGACACAGGAGACACCAGGCTCAGGGAGACACCAGGCTCAGGGGAGACACAGGAGACACCAGGCTCAGGGGAGACACCAGGCTCAGGGGAGACACAGGAGACACCAGGCTCAGGGGAGACACAGGAGACACCAGGCTCAGGGGAGACACCGCGCTCAGGGGAGACACAGGAGACACCAGGCTCAGGGGAGACACAGGAGACACCAGGTTCAGGGGAGACACTGTGCTCAGGGAAGACACCGCACTCAGGGGAGGCACTGCGCTGACATAGGAGGCACCACGCTGGCACAGGAGACAGCACAAGGACAGAAGGCACTGTGCTGACACGGTCTGGAGCCGTGGCTGTACACCTGCCACGTCTCTGAAAGGGAGCCTTGGGCCACCTTCCCTATGTTTGTTCATCTCACATGACCCCTCCTACCTGGTCAGTCACCTCTGCTCTGCGCCCCATGGACCACACAGCTGCAGAGTCCTCTCGCCTCCCGTCTGCCCACGAGGCTCCCACCCACGCCGTTTCTGGTGTGGGAGAGCTGGTCTCCTGCCGTCCACTGGGGCCGCTGACTCCTCTTCCCTTTTGCGTGTTCTAAGTCAGATTATGTTTGCTATCATGACGTCCTAACACTACTGTGCGCCCGAGACTAAAACAAGACCCAGTTAAAGGACGTAGAAGTAGAGCATAAGGATCCTCCGTGTTATAATACTGATGTCATCAGCCAACTGCCACGTATGGGCTGCACTCTTGTGTCCAGGAACGCCGGTCAGACCACGACACAGGAGGACTCGTGCTCCAACAAACATTTTTTCATTCGCCAGACTGATCAAGATGCCAGTTACAAAAGAAATGAAAATAATTCTAACCCACAAACAAGACCCATGCCACAAAGAAATGGAAAGACCTCAGGTAGCGTTGCCTGCCGCTCCCGGTCTCTGAGCAGTGCGTTCCAGGCCGCTTTCCAGGGCCTGTTTTGGCTGCTTTGTGTGGAATACAAAGATGCTGTACCCTCATTCTTCCTTCCTCCTCTGATGTTTGCTCGTTTCATTCATTCCTTATTTCCTGTTGCTGCGATCACATGTTCTTTACTCCGTAAGCCAGTCGTAACAACTGAAAAGCATGGCGTTGTCATCATGCAAGTGCTATTTTCCATAGAACTAATGTTTCACTCCGAGCCACGCACAGTGACGGCACACGCTGGTGCACACACGCACGTGCAGGCGCACCCGTGGGGGCCAAGCCTGTGGGGTGAAGTAGCTCATAGGAACTTGGGTGGGTGGCAGTGGACAGGGACCAAGCTGGGCTCCGGGGCGGTCACGACTCAGACCCGACTGGTTCACTCCAGCCCGCTGCCCCCATTACAGGTGCTGAGCCCCTGGGGAGCGGCTCACACACGGGCAGTCCCGGAGGCAGGCATGCACCTGCCTCTCTTCCTCGCTCCTTCAAGGGATCTGCACGGAGCAGCATACCTGGAGGAGGGCGGGGGAGAAAGCCCCAAACTGAGGGTGGTGGAGCAGAAAGTGGGACCCTGGTGCCATGCGGAGCAGCAGGGCCAGAGCTACAGTCACCCACCTCATGGGGGAGGAAGGTAGAGCAAAATTCTCCACCAGACCTCTCCCCCACACACCAGAATTCTTGTCACTGGGTTGCCGGGCCTGGCCAGCCAGGGCAGCCCAGCTGGGGTGACAGGGTGGCCTCCCCTGTGACACAGCTCTGCTACTCCCCAGGGACAATGCTGTGGCCGCCGTCCTCCGCCAATCCTTCTCCCCACTTGCTTGCTCACACTTCTCCTGAACTCCTCAAATGTAACCTGGAACTCCCAGTACCGTATTTGGCCTAAATTTTCCTCATATTCCTTCTCTTCCCTTACTCCCGTGTCCCCTACCCTCTGCCCTTTATAGCTGGTACATTCCCCGACATCACCCCCAGGCCTTCGGTCCGTCCTACCTGACTGTCCAGGTGGACACCAGCATCCACTGTCACCAGCGTCACACGGGGTTTAGAGGTGCGGACACCCCTGTCTGTGTGAGGGCCCCCTCCTCGTGCCCTCCGAGTGGGAGGCAGTGCTGAGAGGGGAGGGCAGGCTCTGCCCAGGAGGTGGCACACAAGGTGTGAGTGCAGCCAGTGGGTGAGGCCGGGCGTGGGCTGCACGTGAGGGCCGGGGCTTGGGTGGTGTGCAGGGGCCTCTCCCTTCCTCGTCTCTTCTCCACCTGCTGGGGGCCTCTCCTGTCCCCTGTGGCTCCCTGGGCCCAGGTCTTACCCCAGAGCAGGGTCCTGGTCAGACAGTCATTGTCCTCTGGGAGTAGCTCCTTGTGCATGTGTGATTGTGTGTGTGTGTGTGTCTCTGTGTTTGTGTATGTGTGTGCATGTGTCTATGTCTGTGTGTGTGTGTGTGTGTTTGTGTGTAAGAGTCAGATTGCCCGTCCTGTGTCCTAGAAGCTAGAAGGAGCCACCTTCCATTAAGGATTTTTTGATTGTTTTTTAAAAGATGTATTTATTTATTTGAAAGGCAGAGTTAGAGAGGCAGAGGCAGAGAGAGAGAGGCCCATTACGTTTTGATGCCTTGAATTGTAACGTAGTCAGATTCACATCTTTAACCGTCTGCTCATGTTTCTGTTCAGATTTTCTTGAGTAACTTTGGCCAGCTTTTGACAAGCTTTTGACCTTCTTTTCCCCCAGAACTGCTATTATTGTAGCAAATTAAGGTCCCTCAAGCGGAAGCCTGGGGGATTTTAGGTGGGACGAGTATCCTGCCCTTAAATCTCCAGGAGCCACTGCCCAGGGGCAGCAAAGCCGGAGAGGCCTCTGGGTAGCCTCAGGGTTGCGAGGGACCCACTGTGATACCTGCACCCCCTCCTAGGCACGCGGCCAGGCTGTGGGGCACCTGCGCGCCCTGTTCTCCGATGCAGAGGGGAAGGAGAAGCAGCAGCCGCTCCAGGAGGTGGTGCAGGATCAACCCTGAGGCTGGGAAGGAGGCTGAGCGGAGCCGGCAGGTGCTGGGCAGGGCTGCATCTCTGCAGGGCCCGGGCAGGGCTCCTGGGTTGCAATGGACGCAACTGGGGCATAAGCAGCCAGGACGCACCTCTGTGGCCAACGGAAAAGAGCAGAAGACAGCAGCGACCACTGTGTTTTGTGTTGTCCTCCTGTGGACACAGCGTCACAGCCACGTGCGTGCAGGTGGCGCAGCTCCCTTCTGCTCACGGAAAACAACCCAGCTGTGTGGGACAAACTGGGAGTGACATGTGTGCGTGATGGCATTTTTCACTGTGGGAGACATAAGTCTTCAACTCCAGATTATTTTCCATGATAATCAGCCAGGATTGATTGATCTCGAGTCTAAGAAAATAGTTAATAATTGTTTGAAGGAGGGTTGATTATGTGAAAACGATACATGAAGTAATCAGACTTTGCTTATTGAGTCTTTCGCCGTGTTCCAGTGAGATATGTGTGGTCTATAAACACAGCACAATAGGAGATATTGCCAATGCAGACAACACATTACATGCCTATTGTTCTCTCAGATACACGAAGAAAGTACCTTCTTATTTGTAAGTCACTTAATTTTTCTCGTCCGAATCTGCACAAGGTTGGAGCGAGCTGTGGTTCTACCGTGAAGACGTCCTCCGGCCAGAGGGAGCTCCTCCGCCTTAGGACCATGCATGCCGAGTTGGAGCCGGCACGGCAGGTTCCGGTCCCGGCCGTGTGCAGCACCACGCGATGGCCACCTGCCGGCCTGCTGTCGGGGTCCCACCTGGGCACATTGCCGCACTGCCTGTGCCTCAGCTTCCTCATCTGGGAAATGGGGTAGAAGCATTGAATCTCTCGGGGGCTTGTAAAGACTCCGCCCACAGGAAGTGCTCCGCCCACAGGAAGTGCTCCACCCACAGGAAGTGCTCCGTGCACAGGAAGTGCTCCGCCCACAGAAGTGCTCCGCCCACAGGAAGTGCTCCGTGCACAGAAGTGCTCTGCGCACAGGAAGTGCTCCGAGCACTGGCAGAAAGCAGAACCCGTCTGCCCACACTCCCCGCTCAGGTCTGACTCCCGAGCTCCGTGATAGCAAGGACAGTGTCTCCCATCCCCCAGGGGGCAGCGGGGAGGTGCAGCATCAACACTTCTTAAAGGAAAAGATAATAATAACAGCAGGTGAAGAGACGTGGAGAGTCCGGTCCTGCTGGGAGGTCCTTCAGGCCACAGGTTCAGCAGGACACCTGCCGCTGGCCGTTCACTGTCGTGGAACTGAGGGTGCAGCCAAGTGCCTGGCACTGCATTTGATTACTTCCTTTGTAATGAGTTGAAATGGAGAGATTGAGGGAGAGAGAGAGAGAGAGAGAGGGAGGGAGGTCTACTGATTCACTCCCCCAAATGCCTGTAATAGTCTGCCCTGGCCCAGACCATACAGGAACCCAGAACTCCACCTCAGTCTCCCATGTGGATGGCGAGGACCCAGGCACTCGGATCATCATCTGCTGCCTCCCAGGCACGTTAGCAGGGAGCTGGGCGGGAGGCGGGGTAGCTAGTACTCAAACCGGCAGCCTGAAGGGGACACGGGTGTTCCAAACAGTAGGCTGAGCCCACTGTACCACCTGGGCCCTGTTAGGGACCCATGTGACATCTGAACAAAAAGCATAATTCTCAAGTAAATAAAAGGTGCATAGGAAGTGACTTCAAAAGGCTCATGAAAAATGGAATCAAATGATCAGATCCTGGGCCGGCATTGTGGCATCGCCGGTTAAGCTGCCGCCTGCGGCCCCAGGACCCCATATGGGTGCCTGCTCGTGTCAGAGTTGCACTTCCAATCCATCTCCCTGCTGATGCGCCTCGGAAGACAGCAGGGATGGCCCAGGTCCTTGGGCCCCTGCACCCACGTGGGAGACCCGGAAGAAGCCCCTGGCTCCTGGCTTCTGCCTGGCCCAGCCCTGGCGGTTCTGGCCATTTGGAGAGGGCACTAGCAGATGATCTATATCTCTCTGTCTCTCCCTCTGGCTGTAGCCACACCTTTCTTTTTCTTTTCTTTTTAAGATGTATTTTATTTATTTGAAAGAGTTACAGAAAGAGGTAGAGCCAGAGAGAGAGGGAGGTCTTCCATCCTCTGGTTCACTCCCCAGATGACCTCAACGGCCAGAGCTGAGCTGAGCTCATCATTCGATGCACCTGATGTAACCGAGTGAGTCCTTAAAGGGACAGAGGGACCAGGCAGGGTCTCCTCGAAGGGAGTTGAGCTGGACGCTGGGCCTGTGGGAGCTGGCTATCGGCCGGCAAGGGCACGGGACCTCGTTCCTACAACAGTTCCCCATCTGAAGGAGCTTCCACGAGGCCCCTGAGCTCCAGGTGAGAACCCAGCCCTGGCTGACGTCTCCGTTTCCTCAGGGGGCGACACTGAGCAGCCAGGCTTGGAAAGAACGACTCCCCACAGCAGCTGAGAGAATACGCGGTTGTAGCTTTCACCCGCCGCACTTGGGGTAATGTGTCACTCGTCAGAGAGACGCAACGCGTGGACATCCGTGGGAAGGAGTTGGGTGAGACCATGAACAATCTCACAGTGACAATCCCAGGAGTCTTCTCTCTCTGCGTCGCAAGGGACCTCCTGTGAGACTCCTCATCAGCTAAGTGTTGCATTTAGGTTCTGAGATCTGTCTTGGTTTGCACTTTCCACGGCGAGGCTTGGACAAATTGTTTAAACTCTTTAGGTCTGCACCGTCCAAGCCCGACTCTCATGCCCAGGGGTGCTTCGTGAAATGTTTTAAAGAGGATGATGTGTGCAGCGGCTGCGTGGCCGGGTCTTGCTCTCCACTGGCACTGTGCCTGTCAGCAGCGACCCGCCAGCTTGGGACTCACTCTGCGCTCCAGTGTTCTCAAAGAAGACGTTCCCATTGCTGCTCAAGGGACCTACAGGGAATGTCACTTAGCAAAGTATTCGTTACCTATCTGTAAAGGCTCAGCGCAGACACTGAGTAGAACATACTGAAGAGCCACTCCCCTCCGTCCCAGATGAAGTAACCTTTGTCCTACTTAGTGAGTTAATTCTTAGAAGTAACCTTTGCCCCACTTAGAGTGCTAGTTCCTAGAAAGAGTCCTAGGCACCAGCTGTCACTTGAGATGTGGTTCGCAGCAGGAACCCCGCCTTGAGGCTTCGCGATAACTCCTAGTTGCAGAGCTCCTTCTGGCGTGCAGCCACCCTAAAGTCTTAAAGTGACTCCTGCGATAGCCAGAAAAATTTTCCCACCACTAACCCCCTCATTTAAATCTTCCAATCAGTGTGTGAATCGTGTGTGTATCATTTAAACCCTCCAATTAGCGTGTAAATTGTGTGTATTAAGTAAATTGTGTGGTTTTTCCCTTTAAAAATGCTCGTTAACAACTGTTCGGGGCTTCTTCTTTGGATGGCTTTGTGCTGTCGAGAGGCCCGTCTGCGCAGACGTTGAATAAATCCTCTTGCGTGTTGCATCTACTGGTTTGGAATCTGAGTCTTTGGGGTGCACATCTCGATGTGTCGGGGTCCTGGTTCAGGAACCCAACACATACAACAGAAAGTGAACAGGCTTTCATGGACCTACACCTAGAGGTGTGATTGTTCTATTTACAACAGTGTCTACAATTTGTAGCCACAGTTATTGGGACGTCTCAGGTAGGGCTACCTGGGCACGTTGCTCTGGGTCTCACCTGGGCCGGATCAGTGTCAGCCAAGGGGGGGGGTTCCACCTGGGCATTAGGGGTCCCTACTGTCGCTCCCCCTCTTCGTGGAGGAACGACACAGGACCCTGCACTGTTCTTTTCTGTCTGCTCGGCCCTCCCCGGGTTTACTGCTGGTTCTTCCCGGGTTGGCTACTATCCCTTCCACCTCCGTGGAAGGGCAGTTCCCCCTGGCCGCATTCCCCACTTCCGCAGGGGAGCGGCACACCGCCGGCCGGCTCTCTGGGGGGCTGCACAGGTGTTCCCTTAGATGTTCCCGGTGCATGCCGTCTCTCTCCTCCTTTATAGTCCTCCTCCGCCAATCCCAACTCGGCTGCCCACACGCCGAGTACGCTGCTCTCCAATCAGGAGCAAGTCCTACAGTTTATTGGTTGAACTGGAGGCAGCTGTGCGGAAGCTGTTTACTTCTCTCCCAGCGCCATATTGTGGGAGAGCAGATGCATAGAATAAGTCTTAATTCCAGTAACTCAGTCTAGTCCGGTTTGCTCCCCACACCTACAAGCTCATTCTAGTTGCTGACAAAATCCACTTCCTTGCAATTGTAGGCAAGATTTGTGGAAACACAAACAAAACTAAAGGAGAAAGAAGCCATCATGCTCAACGCGGTGAGTCTGAGAACCTGTGACTTGAAGTGCTCCGAGCTGGCTGGCAGCCCTGCGAGTTCGTGAAGCCGAGAATCTGCTCACTCACCGGACGCTGCGGCCGGAACAGGAACTGCAGATGCGTAAACCTGAAGCTTTGGCTGATGGATTAAGGGTGGCGACCTGACCCGTAGTGGTGTCTGAGAGGTGGGCCTGGCGGACATCTTTTCGTCCCCTGGGGCCGTGTCCTGGCTCCCCAGGTGAAGGCTTCCTTGCACCTGCTGTGCCACGGCCAGCCTGCACCAGGCACCAGACGGCGGGGCATCCTCCGTTCGAACGGTGAACCTGCACACTGGAAACTGAAATGAGTTATTTCCCGAAACTCTGCCCAGTATTTCAGTTGAATTATGGAGTGCTGACGGATACCCCTGACAGCTCTTATTTTTACACCTTACACCTTGAGAAGAATCATGGAAATGGGAAATGAATATCCTACTTTTTGTCTATTGGTGAATCTTAGGTTAGGTTCTCAGGATCCAGGACTCTGGCACCGTGGCACTTGGGAACTCTGAGGTTTGTGGATTTGTACAACATGCAAATGAAGGGTTTCAGCTGAAAACACATTCAAATTACATACTGTTCAAAATAAAGGTGATTACAATCAACTCGAGGAAAAATCTAATGGTGCTCTGTGCTTGACAAAAGAAGCCATTCAAAGCTTTGGATCTTGTTAGTGCTAATGAATACCCAGGGCAAAAAAAAAAAAAAAAAAAAAAGCCTGCATTGAGGATGCTCACAGTTAAGGCTAGACTGGCTTCTAAAAAAGGGCTTTGCATCGCTAAAGAGACTTTCAGAAAAGAGCGGCACCCTGCTCTTTGAAACGGGTAATTGGCCATTAGGCAATGATCTCACTCACTGCGATTTCAGAGACAATGAAGGTTTTCAGCGCAGAAGTCCGAATGCCAAGAGCGAGTGTGTGCAGCCGCGGCGTCCGGCCTGCTGTCCAGACACTGGACATTTCCTCTGACCCTGCACACAGAGCTGAGCTGTGGCAGCAAACGGCTCGCCCCACCCGAGGCTGGCTTCCTCCAGCTGCCTGGGTGCCTTGCTGTTGCGGCCATGACCTTGAAAACCACAACTTTGCCCAGGAAACGTCAGCTAGCACAAATGAGAAATAAGCATTGTATTTTACATATATCTTCAACATCTCTCCAAAATCAGTAAGATACTGTGCACATTTTCCTATTTGCTAACTAAGCGTTCTGACAGGTGAAAACCCATAAGAATACAACAAAAACAAGAAGCCATTAAATCCATCTATCTTTTTATAAATACCATTACTGCAAATGTGGGAATGATGAGTCACCATTGTGTTGTTTTGAGATTCTCTTGGCTGGATGCTCTGCCCAGCAATTTTGTTACCGTGCGTTATTGTGTCTTCTTTTATTTGCCCCACATCTTTATGGAAAGGCCTTCCTAAACCAGCAGGACGAGGAGCACACGCGGACTGGGAGCACCGTGGAGCCACGGGCCCTCCCCTGGCTTGAGCGCGGCACACTAGACCCAGGTGGTGGCTGTGGCAGAGACAGACCAGGGCCTCAGGGAAGGTTGGAGGAGGTGGCTGTGATGGCCAGGAGGGCCCAACAGGAAAAATTCAGTTCAAAACAGATTCAGAATTTCCCTTTGCTTAGTAATTACTCCTGGATGGGCAGAGTCCTAGAGGCTCAGCAATGTGGCCCCAAGCCGCTCCTCCGAAAGAGTGGTTTCATGGAGGTAAGAAGGTGTGCGAAGGCAAGCCCGGACCCGTGCTTTCCAGGGAAGCCTGCCGCCTGCTGCTCAGAGCTGGGAGAGGGCTCCTTCTAAGTTAAGGTGGCAGAGCAGTCTAAGGGGACTGGCGATGCCAGGCTCACATTGAACCAGGGATTGGAGCAGGCAGTGAATCACTAAAAAGCCCAAACAAAAGCAAAAAATTGACCTATCTGTTATGGTCTGTCACTCGGCTGGTCATCGTACCATCACTTAGAACCATGAATGAGGTCTGCTGTCGAAGAACAGATATTAAAACGCATGTCCAAGTGGGAGACACAGCTACTTTTCTCCATTTCAAAGGCTTTATGGCAAAGTCCCAGATTGAGAGTATAATTGTATCAATCCAGCTTATCAAAGGCACTGGAAACATGGCCCTTTCTTTACTGACAATTCAATGGCTCTTGGCCCTGTGCTGGTGTTAACTGGCGGCCACTGGCACAGTGTATCTGGCCAGCCACACACCATTGCACTGTTTCCAGGGGGTCAGTTGCACCGTACATACTGCTGGGTGAGCTAAGCTCAGGAACTGGGAGATGTTTCTGAATGAATCCCATAGCGAGGGCAGGGTTGTGTCAAAATACCAGCAGGTGTAGCTGTCTGGGGGACTTGGCGGAAGCAGGGAGAGACCCCACCACCGTCAACCATCCTCGACTTAGGTAAAAAGAAAGAGTGACATTGTGTTGAGTCTGGTGTGAGGGGAAAACACTAAGACATATGTTTACACACAAAACTGAGCACTCTGTGGGCAACTGTGGTCCCTTTATAGCTGTAAAAATTATGCTCTATGTTATTAACAAAAGCAAAGGAGATGGAGAAAGACAAAGATTGAGTGAGAACGGGAGAGGAGAACGGAGTCCCTTCCATGCGCCGAGGGGATGGCACGTGAGCCAGGAGTGTCAGGAGGGCCACTCCAGATAACGACTGCTACAATGCGGAATGCCAGGTTTATGAGCATGGGTGTTATTTTGAGAGCAGATGTTATTGTTTATCCATGTGCCGCTATCGCGAGGTTTTAGAATCCTCTGTTGCAAAACAGTGTTCTCGTTAAGTGGGTTTTAATTGTTAGCAGTAACGAGCGTTGTAACCTCACCTCTTCACAGCATGCTTAATCAAACAGTCTGCCAGCCACAGACACTCGGCATGAAGTCAGCTCGTGGGGACGGGCACATCGCTCACTTTGGGGTGACATGGACGGAGGGTGTGGTGGTGGTGGAGAGATGTGCAGTTCCTGGGAGCGGAGGCTGGGTATTCAGGTGCTGGGCCTCGTATGCCTCCCGTAGAATCCCGTGCTGTTCCCACGCCGTCACGGCGAGCTGGGCACGGATGTACACGGAGGCTGCAGTGGGAAGGAGGCGGGCACTAGACCATGCCGCACAGCCCAGATCGGGTTCCATCTGCTCCCGATGTAGCTGCGTTTACAAACTCCAAGGAGCCTTGGCAGCCACTGGGTCCCCTGTCCCTAAGCAGAAGTCGTTCTTCGTGGAGAAACAAACAGAAACACCCATGTCGGCAGCAAGCCCATCCTGCAGGTGTATGCCTAGCGGTGCACCTGTGGTCCACGGATCAGCCAGCCACGGGCCTAGTGTGTGTTCCACGGAGTGTGGAGGCATGATGAGTGTGCCGACTTGCAGTGGTTTCCAAGCTACCAGCTTTCCCACTGCGGGGAGGGGGGAGGTTGTCCCCGCCTGGTGACAGAGACAGGCCGCCATGATGCAAAGCGCCCTGCCAAGTGTGTCCTGGAAACCCCGTGGCTCTTTGGCCACTGGTGGCTCCCCACACGGTGCTCCCTCTCAGCTCCTGTGTGCTTCGGAGAATCCGAGTCAGCAGAAGGGGGCGATGCTCGAGCTCCGTGTCTGTCCGGGGAAATGCTCTCTGGAGACGGCGCACGCCCTGCCACGCGGAGCACGGGTAGCTTGCAGCAGAGCTTCAAGCCAGGACAGGTGTGATCGCATCAATCTTGTGTTCACGCTAAGCCAAGTGTCTAAGGACCTGCACGGATTGCACGGGAGCACTTCGGTGCAAGAAGAAAACTGCCTCCCCTCACAAGCAGGCAGCTGTAAGCCAGCACAGGGTGCAGACGGCACAGGACGCAGACGGCAGGGGACGCAGACGGCACAGAACACAGATGGCATGGGACACAGACAGCACAGGACGCAGATGGCACAGAACACAGACGGCACGGGACGCAGACGGCACGGGACGCAGATGGCACAGGATGCAGATGGCACGGGACGCAGACGGCAGGGGACGCAGACCGCATGGGGTGCAGACGGCGGGGGACGCAGACCGCACGGGGTGCAGACCGAATGGGGTGCAGACAGCAGGGCACGCAGACGGCGCGGGACGCAGACAGCAGGGGAAGCAGATGGCAGGGGACGCAGACGGTAGGGGACGCAGATGGAATGGGACACAGACGGCAGGGGACGCAGACGGCAGGGGACGCAGACGGCACGGGATGCAGACGGCAGGGGACGCAGACGGCAGGGCATGCAGACGGCAGGGCATGCAGACAGCATGGGACCAGGGAGCCTGCTCAGTCACCAGCAAAGCAGCTGCACCGGGAGCCTCACTGAGAATCGACGTGACGCCTCAAGAGCACAGTGGAAGAACTCCCAGGTGTGCCCTGCTGACCTGCAGCCCCCGTCCCCAGGAAGTGACGAAACGAGTGCTGTCAGGCACAGCAAGAACCATGTCACCTTCCGCTGGGACAGCTGCCTCTGGGTCACAGGCCACTGCTGCGGGTCACCCACCCACCCCATCTCCACTACCCAGCAGCAGCTGTCACTCACTCAGGAGCACAGGCATTGGGGGTGTCTCAGGCCACTGCTGCGGGTCACCCACCCACCCCATCTCCACTACCCAGCCACCGCTGTCACTCAGGAGCGCAGGCGCTGGGTGTGGTGCCCGCACTCTCCACTCCCTCGGTTTGCAGTCACCACCGCCTTTCTCCCCGCTGTGGCTGTGAGGAGTACTGGTCTACTTCTAATTCTGCAATCACAGACACCCCACACAACCTCATGAGGGATTTTTCTTTCTTTTTCATGCAATCCGCTTTAATTGAAAATCAGGCGTGGTCATCCAGGGTCGGCCAGGGTGGAGTGGACAGGCTTCCGTCCCCCTCTTCAAGTCGATTTCATTGTGTGCCTGAGGCTGGATAATCATCTCCTTGCTGACGTTTGCTCACAATGTTGTTTCATACTCTCAGAAAATCTGGTTTTCAAGACCCATGGACCAGAACGGGACAACCGTCCGTCCTGCCCCAGGAGCCCGTGGTCAGCACAGGAGAATTGGACGTGGCTTTGCCCAGGGCAGCAGCGTGCAGACTCAGAGAATGGCTGTCGGGGAAGAGTTGTCCCTCCCCATGCAGCTCTGTCAGTGACTGCTCTCAGTTCTGAAAAATGGTGATTTCTCCAGGTACGATTGGATTTTCATGCAAGTGACTGAGGTGGGTGGGCCTGTCAGCACAGCCACTCTACAGATGGAAAGCCCATGCAGGGAGCCAACGCCTCCCCGTGAGGGAGTCCACTAACGGGAGCTGGGCTTGGAATACCGCCCAGCCCCATCCACGCGAGGCGCTACAAGACTGCCCGGAGCAGCCAGCGTTTCCTCCTCCGTGCCCGGGAGGCTGGGACCCCAGACCCAGCTGCTGGCAGACGCGGTGCCTGGGGGCTCGGCTTCCTGCTGGCTGTGTCCTCAGCGGAGCGAAGGGCAAGGCTGCTCTCTGGGGCCTCTCTGATGAAGCCCCCAGGATGTGGCCTCCTCCCAAGGCCCCACTCCCTGAAAATATTGGGATATTGGGCATTAGGATTTCAGCCAAGGAATCCAGGGCCAACGCTGACATCCGTCCATCACTGTGCCTTTGGCTCCAGACTTCTAATCTGCTGGGTTCTTCACTGAGAACTTTGTTTTTGCCGCCCTGTCCTCCCCACCCCAGGGCGTGCTCGGTGGAGAAACTGTGGTAAGGTTTTGGCAGGCCCACCCTGGCAAGCAGCTGGCACAGGCCACTTCCCTGTGTTGGCTGGCCCTCACCTTGCTTACAGATCTTGGGCACTTTTGTGGGCTGGGCCAGAGAGCAGAGTTAGGGGCAGTGAGAGAAACCCCTTTGCTCACAATCTCTTTTTTTTCTTATAGATTTCCTTGATTTATCTGAGAGGTAGAGTTACAGACAGTGAGAGGGAGAGACAGTGAGAAAGGTCTTCCATCTTCTGGTTCACTCCCCAGTTGGCCGCAAAGGCCGGAGCTGTGCTGATCCAAAGCCAAGAGCCAGGCGCTTCTTCCAGGTCGCCCACACAGGTGCAGGGCCCAAGCACTTGGGCCATTTTCTACTGCTTTCCCAGGCCTTAGCAGAGAGCTGGATTGGAAGAGGAGCAGCTGGGACTAGAACCAGTGCCCACAGGGGATGCTGGTGCTGCAGGCAGAGGATTAACCTGCTGTGCCACAGTGCCCACCCCCACAATCTGTCTTTTACAGAGGAATCAAATCTTTGCTCTCAGGAAGATCAATGTGGCTTTTTTCATTTTAGAATCCTGAAACAGAGGAATTAGATCGTGCGGGATGGATGGTTTTGAAGGAAAATTGGCTAGGATGATATATGGTTCTTTTATTGATAAGCTGAGTTCTTTGCTACTCCAGGTACTGGGAAGAGATTCTTAAAAACAACATGAAGAGGGTTGGACGTTTCTCTGCTCTGTGCATGCGTGAGTGAGTCTTTCTTTTTTTTTTTTTTTTAATACCTTGCTGTACTCTATTTCAGTATCAGAAACCATTTCCACACCAAGCTAATTCAAACATGCACAGAAGTGACTTTCCCAGGAAACCATGTCTGACCTCGGCTTGTACTGAATGCCCTTGTACGAAACATCCATCTGGGGAATTGGAAACGTGTAGTAGCTGAAAACATCATTTGCCGTTTCCAAAATCCTTTACATGGGAACTCAAGGGTTATGATTTTCACAGATGTGTTCAGGGAAAGATTTAGTCGTAATTCAGACAATTTGTGGGCTTCTCTTGGCTTCCACTTAGCAAGAAGTAGTCAAGATCAACAACTCAGGGAAAAGTTCGTCTTTATTGCTGATCTGGTGTTGTGCTGGTGTCACAGGGCTGAGCCCATGGACACGCACACGGTCTCATCCGCCCCATTGCTGAGTTTTCCCACTCGGTATTCCCTAAGGGGTAGGGTCAGCATGGCTGTATCGCCCACAGCACTGGGCTCACTGGACACAATGGAACTGGCAAAAACTGGGACGCCGGTCATGTGGTTGTTTACACAGCAAAGGGAGCAGCGGGGGGGGGGGTGCCGTGAGGTGTTGCAGGAGGCCGGGGAGGCGCCTGCCCACGGGTGAGGTGAGAATGTGGTGCCACCACCCAGGTGCCAGAGCAGAGACAGCGCCGTGGCACAGCCTCTCGGCTCGAGCGGAGGCCCCTGGAGCCCTGGGGGACTCTCACAGGCGTGCAGACGGAGAGAAGTGGCTTCAGCTCTCAGGCCCCGACCCTTTCAGCTCTGACCAGCCGCTGCCTTTGGGCAAACTTCCCCTGAAGGCCTGAGGAAGTGGGGTAGACTCCCGGGGTCTGAGTGTGTCCCCAGAGTGCACGGGGTGGAAGTGTCGTTCCCAGTGCCGTGGTGTCGAGAGAAGGCAGGGCCTTTCTCAGGGGCCGGGTGGCTGGGAGAGACTCGTGCCCTTCTCTCTTAGAGTCGGGGATAATTCTCCCAGTCAGAGCCGTCTGTCCTGCAGCCCACCTGCCCCTGCACTGTGTCCTGTCTCTCCTGCGTGCCCTTGCTTGAGATTTTCAGCCTTTTGGTGGACAGCACTGACGCCGGCAGCAGACCCTGGTGACTGGACTCCCCCCCACCCCATACCCATGAGCTGAAACAAACCTCTGTTCTCTACAGATCCCCCCAAAGCTGACTGACACTGACATGACCTGCAAGGGGGCGTCTGAGGAGGTGGGTGCTTCAGACCAGGTCCCCCTGGCCCCGGCCTGCAGGCTGAGCTGCTGCTTTTTACAGAAGACAAAAGGCAAGGGGGCCACAGAGTCCACAGGTGGAAGAGGGAGTCCCCGCCCGGCTAGCAGGGCCTCTTCTCCCGCACCGCGTGGAAGAGGGCGTCCCCGCCCGGCTAGCAGGACCTCTTCTCCCGCACCGCGTGCTACTGCTCTGGCGGCTCTGAGTGTCACCTCTGGAGGCCACTTCTGCTCCTGCCTTCTTCAGTAGGGCCGTGGCCCTGCCATCCCCGCAGCAGCCAGGAACCCCTTGGAGGGTACTTCAGTTTGCCAATCTGTCCCTTGCATTCTTTTTTTTTTTAATTTTTTTTTGACAGGCAGAGTGGACAGTGAGAGAGAGAGAGACAGAGAGAAAGGTCTTCCTTTGCCGTTGGTTCACCCTCCAATGGCCGCCACGGCCGGTGCACCGCGCTGATCCGATGGCAGGAGCCAGGTACTTATCCTGGTCTCCCATGGGGTGCAGGGCCCAAGCACTTGGGCCATCCTCCACTGCACTCCCGGGCCACAGCAGAGAGCTGGCCTGGAAGAGGGGCAACTGGGACAGAATCCGGAGCCCCGACCGGAACTAGAACCCGGGGTGCCGGTGCCACAAGGCAGAGGATTAGCCTAGTGAGCCGCAGCGCCAGCTGTCCCTTGCATTCTGCTTAGTCTTTGTTAGGGCCATAATTTTTTTCCAAGAACGTTTTTCATTAATATAAAAGGAACCGATTTTGTGCATTCCATAGGTGCAGTTCCAACGGCATCATATCTCCCATCGTTCCAGTTTTCCTCAGCTTCCGTTCCCTCAGACTCCTGTTCTGTCTTTCCTTCTGCTCATTCAAGTCTTCCACCTGTGGGGAGCAACTGGGAGCAACTCGGACTAGACTAAGTTACTCGAATTAAGACTTATTCTATGCATCTGCTCTCCCACAATATGGCGCTGAGAAGGGAGAAACAGCTTCTACACAGCTGCCTCCAGTTCAACCAATAAACTGTAGGAGCTGCTCCTGATTGGAGGAGAGCAGCGTACTTGGCGTGTGGGTAGCAGAGTTGGGATTGGTGGAAGAGGACTATAAAGGAGGAGAGAGACAACATGCGCCAGGAACATCTGAGGGAACACCTGTGCAGCCCCCGAGAGAGCCAGCCGGCGGTGTGCCGCTCCCCCGCGGAAGTGGGGAAAGTGGCTAGGGGGAACCGCCCTTCCACGGAGGTGGAAGGGACGGTAGCCAACCTGGAAAGAACCAGCAGCAAACCCGGGGAGGGCCGAGCAGACGAAAGAACAGTGCAGGGTCCTGTGTCGTTCCTCCACGAAGACGGGGAGCGACATAATGGTGCCGTGACTCGGATATGAAGCCTAGGCAGGGTTTAGTGTCGTTCCTCCACGAAGAGGGGGAGCGACATAATGGTGCCGTGACTCGGATATGAAGCCTAGGCAGGGCTTAGTGTCGTTCCTCCGCGAAGAGGGGGAGCGACATCCACCCTTCTGTCAACTCACTCTCTTGAGTTTTCCATCCACTTGTCAATGTTGGGAAGAACTCTCTGTGGACTCCAGATCTGAACTTTGCTTACTTTGTGCAAACACGCAGCAGAGATCCTGGACTCGGGAAGTCTGGTACAAGGGTTCCTCCGCTTTGCTCTCACGTTTGTGTGATTGTTTGTGGTATATTGCAGGTTGTAGACTGACGGCAGGGGTACTGCAGCACCATAAATTCCAGTCGCATTCCTGTGTGCCCAGGTATGACAGCCACGGATGTGCTGGGCCATTTCCCTGTGTTCCTGAAGGGCACCGTGCCCTCTCGTGTAGAATCATTGCCCAGTGTCCATCCAGTGCCCCTTGGCTTCCTTTGGTTCCTTGTTCAGTGAATGGCAGCACTGACCTCCACATCCTAGGATCGGAAATTACGCCACGGCTGCATCTCCCACATCTCTGCATACCCCAGACTCTAGACAAATCCTCTCATTAATCTCTGTCTAGCTTCTCCCGAACTCATTCTTGCTTTCACATTGTTGGACACAGGTTTCGTTTTATTGGGAACTCTCGCAGTGGTCTGCTCGTCCACCCTGCCCACCCCCAGCTTCTAAGTGGACGCGGCTGTTTCACCCCTTCCCAGCCTCCCACCTGCTGAGCTGTCATGCGAGGATCTTGCTGCATCCCCCTTCTGTGGTGGCTTCCACGTGCCTGGCGCCATACAGCTCCCCAGGGACTTCAGAAAGTTCAGGGAAAATCAAATTAAAAGATTAAAGAGAACCTTAATTCTCAACCCTGGGTCTATCCCAGCCACCTCCCACCATGTGAAGCACATTGGTGGGTTGTTAGACACTGTTTGTGATTGTCTGGCTCCGTCTACGAAAAAGATGGACAGAAAACCCTTACCTGACAGTCCTTCCCATCTAGTGTGGCAGAGAAAGAATACAGACATTTAAGTAAATAATACATGGAATACATTAAAAGTGCTGTGGAAAAATAAAGGTTTGGGGTAGGACAGAGAATTCTGGCATGGGCAGAACTTAGATACAGACATGAAAGTCATCATTGAGAAAGGGGCACTGGAGCACAGACACAAAGGAGGTGAGGAAGAGGCCCACGCACGTGTCCGAGCCAACCCTGGGCCCTGCGTGGGAAGAAGCCGCCGTGGTGGTGCAGCAGCAGAGGCCCGCGCCAGGGGCACAGGTCTGTGACGGCGAGAGACACACCGGTGAAAAGTCCGAGAGTGAAGGGGGTGGACCACCCTGGGAGCTCTCCAGGGGTCTTTTCCTCACACGGGGAAATGTCGTTGTGTGTGTGTGAAAGAGAAAACCACCAGAAAGTGCTGAGCAGGGGGCAACAGAAGCTAACATGGCTTCCAGTCGCAGACACAGACACAGTCTGTGAAGAGACCGGTCAAGGGCCTTGCAGTCAGCCAAGGGGATGCCTGGTGGTGTGGAAGAGACTTGGTAGCCGGGTGTGGGAAGTCGGATCTCCTGGATCTCGCGGATATTAAAGCAATAGGTATTTGTTGAGTTGTTGGGTGGGCACGAGTACAATTAGACTGATTTCAAAGCTTTTAGCCGAATCCAAATGTGGAAATGACATTTATTAAAATGAGAAAACCAAGAGTCACTTTGTGAGGGTGATTTTCAGAGGATGTTTGCAGGTTTTGAATTTGGGACACAGATTAGATATCTCACAGGACATACTATAAATACGAATCTGCAGTTGTGAGGAACTCTTTGGGCCTAGGTCCGCACACACAGCACTGAAACACAGGTGACATATATGGCACTGAAGACCGGAGGTGAGTGGGTGTTACACACAGAAACGGCAGAAGAAGATCCATGCTAAAATCCTGGGAGAATGCAACTTCAGGAGCTAAAGGAAATAAACCCGAGGCCGAAGAACCCCTGGCGACATGTTCAGCTCGTCGGAGCCTGAAGACGCGGTACAGGAGTTGTCTGCTTCTTAGCACTGCTGTGTTGCAGGACAACATGATCTTGGTGTGTTTCATATGACATCAGCAGCACAAGAAGAACCTAATATGGAGGGAAGGTGAGAGTGATGATGATGGTGATGATGATGGTGGTGGTGGTGGCCACCCATGGTGAGGACAAAGATGGAAATAAAGGACGTGGGCTCATACTGCTACTGCTAAGATGAACATAAAGAGAAGAAATGAAGAGGCATTATCTGTCCTCTAAACATTTGCAAGTGCCATTTAAGAAGGGACTTCAAGAAGTTCAGGTAAAATCAAATTAAAAGACTAAAATGAACTTTAATTCTCAACCCTAGTTCTATCCAGTTCAAAGCACTTCTGTAAAAATACTAGTCCTTTAGTAGTCTGTCTCTAAAGAACCGAATGTCCTGAGAATTTAACCACGTCCAGTCAGTCATTTCTACGTTACTTATCAAAGAGAATAGGTACCTTTTAAAAGATATTTAAGATAAGGACTCACAGAGAAGCTGGGGGGTCTGAATCATTTCTCATCTCAGCTCTCCAATGGCCCTTGTCTGATGAGCGGAGTAAGCAGGAGGCCGGGCAGGGTGCGGAGGACTCCGGGGGGCTTTCCCGGGCGCTTTTCCGCTAGAGCGTCAGCAGACCTAGAGCACTCCCCAATAAGCACACGCCGTTGTTCCCGGCCCAGCGTGAAATCCCCGCGCGCCCAAAGCCTGGGCCATGGCCCTTGCTCTGCTTCCTGAAGCCGGGCCACTTCTGCCTCTGGGCGTCCGTTGCTTCGCTGTGCTCTGCTGCAAAGCTGTTTCCTCCCTCACAGCTCTTCTCCAGGAAGGCTCGGGAGCTGGTCCCAGCTGCAGCATTTCACGGAGAGCCCTGCCATGTCTGCAGCCGGTCTTTCTCCCACGAGCAGAAAGTTTGCTCAGCTGTAATGTTTAAGTCAAATTCTCTAAGCTGAGCCAGGAGAGATGTCTGTGACGTTGGCTTCTGCTTCGGCCATGAATGCTCAGTTCTCTTCAGTTAGGGCACAAATAAGATGAGTTTTTCCTCTCAAATTGATGTGGATTTTCTGCCTTTGTGGGTTTCACGTGCGACACTGTTCCGTCCCCTCCTAAAGTGAGTTATCCGTTTGCCAGCTGCCTCGTTCTCGGGGACACATCCTCTGCAGCTTCTTGGAAAGCAGGGTGAGTCCAGCATTCTTCCCCCGCTGAAGGATGTCTGCCCTTTCAGTTACAGCAGAATTCATGTTGATCCGTCAGGGTCATTGCCAAACCGGCGTCTCGGTCATCTCAGTGCTGCAAACTAAATCTTGGTCAGAAATTCCATAACAAGGTAACGCGTTAATTTTTAATGCAAAACACTTGAAATCCCTGTACGGTGTTTTTCAACATGCATTTTCCACGAACTTTTTGAATACCCCTCACACTTTTGCTGGGTATTTTATGAACTGACATCATCAAATTCACGTTAACCCTGTGAGATGCAAGTTATTAAACGCATGGCACCATTTTACGTTTTACAAATGTGAACTGTTGCTGTGAACATCTCCCTGTTACCCCAAAACTCCACCCTGTGAAGAGCAAAGGCAAAGCAAGAAATTGCCATTAAATCTGCCTGGGAGGTCAGGCTCTTCCTGGGACTTCCGTAACCTCACGGTGAGGACGGAGCAGTGACCATGTGCTTGGGCTGACGGCAGACTGGTGGCTCCCATGGCCCAGGTAACGGACAAAGCTGCCGCTGTCTACGGCTCCCAGGAACCAGGTAACGGACAAAGCTGCCGCTGTCTACGGCTCCCAGGAACCAGGTAACGGACAAAGCTGCCGCTGTCTACGGCTCCCAGGAACTGTTACTGGTGAATGGCAGGGTCCTTGTCTTCGTGCAAGAAAGAATTCAGGCGTGAGAGAGAGTAAGTGGAAAGCAAATAGCAAGGTTTATTAGGGAAGGGACATCCGTAAGGACGGACAGATGGGCACCTCTCCAGACAGGACCTGAGAGAGAGTGCGCAGTCGCTTGGACTGGGGAGAGGGAAGGAGCGAGGTTACATGTTGAGTGGAGAGAGTACACCTGTGCAGGCAGGCGGGCGGCTCAGCAGAGAGGCCGAGGGCTGAGCGCACAGTCCGGTTGAGGCTGGGGGTTTTTAAGGAGATGGGTCTCTGTCTTCACACATCTCCTGAGACAAAGGATTTTATGGCTGTAAATATTAAGAAGCCCCTATCTGAGTTTTCCCTTGACGGTATCAGACAGGAGGAAGCCTAGCTGGCGCCATCCTGGGTTCAGAGGAAGGGTGAGCAGGACCCCCTGGAGAATGGGGATCAGAGCAGGGTGTTTGAGATGCAGAGACTGGGCTGCACCTGGGAGACTGTGGAAGGTTTGTCAGGCAGGAGGGGCGGGGACCCCCACCTGGCAGGTTATCAGGTAGAAGGGGGCAGGGCAGGATGGGAACACTGGGCTGCCCCTGAAACATTGTCAGGATGGCTTTGAGATGCAGATGCAGATGCTGGACATAGGCCTGTCACACACACATAAGCTCATCCGACTTCCTACCTAACAGAACCAGGTAACGGACAAAGCCGCCGCTGTCTACGGCTCCCAGGAGCCAGGTAACGGACAAAGCTGCCGCTGTCTACGGCTCCCAGGAGCCAGGTAACGGACAAAGCTGCCGCTGTCTACGGCTCCCAGGAGCCAGACGCCTGCCGCCCTGCACCTCACGTGAGCTCGCGGTCTCGTGGGCTACGAAGGGGATCTTGTGTTAGACAGGCAGCCTCTCTCCTGGGGTGACTTCCATCTGAAAAGATTCCTCCTCTAATGAGAACAAAAGCAGCCTGGGGGAAGAGCCATAACTGTATTTCTTTGCTAACTTTTCTGCCATCATCTTAGAGCTCTAAAAAAATATTGATTTTAAAATTGTAATGTCACTGTACCATTGGTAGTAAATTCTCCAAGAGCCGAGAGATTATTTGGGTGCTTTGCAGTTATTAGTACTTTTATGACATTGTTTCAAGTGTGTTAATTATTTGGAAGGCAATGTTATAGGTGGCAGTAATGTCTCATGCTGGTACTAAAATTATAAAATTATGGTTCCATTTCCTAAGGGATTTCACATTTTCTGAGGATAATTTACAACTTTTAATTTATTGTTTGCATCTTTGTCTGCATAGCTATATGTGCAATTAGCGGGATGTAGAATTGCACCCAAAATAGAGAGCTTTAGTTTCGGCTTTGCATGCACTAGATGCCTGTCCCTGGCCATGGACACCAGCTGTCCAAACTGTCATGCAGGAGCATCGTGAAGGCCTGGACGATGGACATGACGCGCCCACAAGTCCTGGAGCGCAGGCGCGGCTACCATCGGACCGGGGTGTCAAGGGTCACCTGCAGCTCAGATCTCAGCCTCTGTCAGAGAAGCTGACCGCGTGTGCAGCTGGGGCCGCTCTCTGATCGCTTGTCCCGATTTCTTAGCTTTGTGTTTTCTGCGCTCATTATTGCTGTGCTGGAATATTCCGTTGTCTGGCGCTGTCACTTAAGCATGATGCCGATCCAAAGCCAGGAGCCAGGAGCTTCTTCTGGGTCTCCCACGTGGGTGCAGGGCCCCAAGCACCTGGGCCATCTTCTACTGCTTTCCCAGGCCATAACAGAGAGCTGGATTGGAAGAGGAGCAGCCGGGACTAGAACCGGCGCCCATATGGGATGCCGGCGCCGCAGGTGGAAGATTAACCTACTGTGCCACGGCGCCGGCCCCTTACCTTTTTATTTTTGAATTTTGAAATAGTTGAGAAAGAGAATGTTCCTGTGACATCCAGGAGCTGTCCTGGTGCCATCAGCCAGGCCGCGGTGTACCACGGGCTGGTCCATTCATACACAGAGCACCATCAGCCAGGCCGTGGTGTCCGACAGGCCGACCCAGTCGTACTCTTGTCGCGGATTATCATCAGACAAACATTCCATGACTTTTATGTATCGTGACAAAACCAAGGCCGGTCGGTAGACCTGTCTAACACAGACAAAGCAGAAACATTGGCCAAGCCGAAAGAGATGGCCCCCAGCCCCTCTGAGCAGACGTGAGCGAGGGGACGTCTCTGCTGGAGGGATTCAGCTTGCCTGCTCATCTCCCCTGCCTGAGGAGGCTCCCTGAGACCCAGTGCTGGGACAATCCCTGCTTCCTGCAGCCACTCCTGCTCGGCCACGGTGCCGGTCACTGCCTCCTGACTGTGCCTCATGGCGCCGCTCACTGCCTCCTGACCGTGCCTCACTCACCGCCCAGGCGCGTGCTCTTCCTGCGCGATGACCCAGCCCCCGGGGCCCACAGCAGTGACTCCTGGTGGTCCTCAGCAGGTGGGTGTGGATGCCGTTAGCTGCAGATTTGTGCTCTCTCTGGGTCGTTGCCTCGTCATCATTTTTGTGACAATCTGATCACACTTCCATTTAACACTTGACTTTTTAGACTTCTTAGAAACTGAAACGGAAAGTACTTCCAAATGCGCTAGCAGGCCCAGATGAATTAATTTTTTTTGACAGGCAGAGTGGACAGTGAGAGAGAGAGACAGAGAGAAAGGTCTTCCTTTGCCGTTGGTTCACCCTCCAATGGCCGCCGCGGCTGGCACACTTCGGCTGGCCCACCGCGCTGATCCGATGGCAGGAGCCAGGTGCTTCTCCTGGTCTCCCATGGGGTGCAGGGCCCAAGCACCTGGGCCATCCTCCACTGCACTCCCTGGCCACAGCAGAGAGCTGGCCTGGAAGAGGGGCAACTGGGACAGAATCCGGTGCCCCGACCGGGACTAGAACCTGGTGTGCCGGCGCCGCAGGTGGAGGATTAGCCTAGTGAGCCGCGGCGCCAGCCCAGATGTATTAATTTTAATGGAGCATAGATTCCTGCTGGCTGTAAGACACTGCTTCTGCAATACCATGTCCTACCTGGGATTTTAAGGGTTAACGGAAGAGCAGTGAGAAGGAAGTTGCAAGTAAGAGAGAGAAATAAAAGCAGAAAGTGAAACTGAGGAGCAGAGGAGAGACGGAGCTTCTGGAGGACCGAGGGGGACAGTCGGGAGGAGGCGCAGTGCTGGCGTCTGAGAGACGTCTCGCTGAAACCTGCAGGTGCACAGGAGCGGACGGGAGCGGGGGAGCGCCTGGACAGGGAGCTTCAGCCTCAGAAGGGAGGGGCCTGTGTAACTTCCCTAATGCCTGCAGCAACCCTGGACCAGGCTGGAGTCAGACCCAAGAACTCAGTGTTGCGTGGGAGCCGGAACCCAAGTACTCGAGGCATCACCTGCCACCCCCCTCCCCCGGGTGCCCGTTAGCAGGAAGCTGGGGTCAGCAGCAGAGCCGAGTCTGGAACCTGGGCACTCCCATGTGAGATGCAGCCACCCCAGGTCATGTCTTCAGTTCTATGCCAAATGCTCACCCCTTCATGAACAAGCTTTAGGGGCCAGCATGGTGGTGCCGTGGGTTAAGCCGCCTGGGACACTTGTGTTCCACAGGGGCTCCAGTGCTAGTGGCTTTGGCCTGGCTCAGTCCCAGTTCTGTGGCCATTTGGGGAGTGAACCCTCAGATGGAAAATCTCTCTCTGTGTGCAATTCTGCCTTTCAAATAACTAAATAAATCTTAAAAAAAAATAAAAAGGCTTTAGTGGTTGGCCTTTTTTCCCAGGGGGTTAAGCGTCCGCCCTTGCCCACGTCTTGTGAGTGCCAGTTCAAGTCTGGCTGCTTCTCTTCTGATCCAGCTCCCTACCAGTGCACCTGGGAGGCAGTGGATGAGAACTCTGGACCCCTGCCACCCTTATGGGAGACCCAGGTGGACTTCCTGGCTCCTGGCTTCAGCCTGGCAGCCCCAGCTGCTTCTGCCATTGGGAAGTGAACAGCAGCTGGAAGATCTCTCTGTCTCTCTGTCTCTTTCAGTAACTCTGCTTTTCAAATAAATGGATAAAAACACAAACATACAAAAACTTGATCACATGATAATAACTGAATCCCTGTGGCAGGTGATCAGGAACGCCGGAACACAGTTTGCCCTCCGCATCCGTAGGTGTTGTGTCTTCACGTTTAGTTGACCATGGATAGGAAGTGTTCAGAAAATCTCGTCCGCACTGCACAGGTGCAGACCTTCACTGGCTTCCTGCCATCTAAACGACGCCGTGTCCGAGGTGAGAGCACCGCACTCACGTTGCCTCGGACACTGAATGTGACCAGACATGGGCTCAGGGGTACACGAGGCCTGTGGATTATGTCCGTGCCCCGCTTTCCCCGAGGGGCGTCAGCACCCGCAGGTTCTGGTATCCACGGGGACCCTGGACCCGCGCAGACACCGAGGATGACTGCATGGAAACGGAACAGAACGCTCAGAGCCAAAGCATCCTAATGTTCTGCTCGCCCGGTGGGTCTGCTAAGTGACACAGTGCGTTCTATAACCTAGAGGGGGAGAAGAGGCTTGTTACACTGTGGAAAACGGCACACAGTTGGCTTTTGAGAATCAGCTCTTGTGAAAGGATGGACATTTCTCAGCTTTAGACCTAATAGGTAAGAAGCTACAAATAAATGCTAAAATGTGCTACACAGGTGAAAACAGACCACCCATCCATTTCCAGTTAACAGAAGTAAAATAGAGATGAATGCACTGCCTATCGAAGGATTCGTGTGAAATAGAAGTTCTACTGTGATGAACTGAGCAGCCTAAAACAGTGTTCAAAGGCAGCAATGGACAGCAGTAGAAACAGCTCACATCCCAGGACGGAAAACGCCAGCTCAGCTTTCTACAGCGCTTGGCCCCTGCTACGCAAGTGGGTCTTTGCAGTGCGATGCCTCTTTCCAGCTCACCGCATCACTACCCTTTCACTGTGGGCTGGGTGTTTGGCCCGGCGGTTAAGCCGCCCACCTCCCACGTCAGAGAGCCTGGGCCCGTTCCTGGCTCCAGCTCTGACCCCAGCCTTCTGAGGACGTACACTCAGGGAGGCAGAAACGATGGATGGGGTAATTGGGTCCCTGCCACCCATGTGGAGACTTGGATTGCACTCCCAGGTCCTGGTTCAAGCCCCTGCCCAGCCCCAGCTCCTGCAGATGTCTGGGGAGGGAACCAGTCCGTGCGAGCTCTCTGTCTACTGGTGTCTGCTCTCTCCTCTCTGTCTCTTTGCATCTCAAGTAAGTGATTTAAAACTAAATAAGTCCTAGTGCGCGGGGATAGCACTGTGGAAGAGTCAGAGGGCACCGTGTGCCACAGAACAGTCGCAGTGACTGTGTAATGACCCTTGGTGCCATCGTTGTCACCATCCGTGTGTAGTCATCACAGTGGTTCAATGAGGAATGTGTTATCTCCCTATTTTGGCAAAGGTCAAATCACACACTGAGAAAAAGCGAGTGTGAAGACGCTACTCAAGCTCTTTTCGTGAGGTGAGCTTGTCTCAAACTTCAGTAAAAAACAATGAAATTCACAATAATAATGAATGACTCATGGCCTAACGTCCTCCTGTCTCTCTCCAACCAAGGAGAGAGCTCCCAGGCCTCATGGCCGTGCGCACACAGGGAGTTTTTCAACTCGAGTTCACTGGGGGCTCAGCACTTGCGTTAGTGGTGGTGGCGTCTGGACCTCCAGCCATGTCTCCCGCTCCATCCCTGCTCTTTGGTCTGCCCTCCTGCTCCATCCCTGCTCTTTGGTCTGCCCTCCTGCTCCCAGGTGAGGAGGGGCTGCTGCCTGGGCTCCGTGCTCACTGGTCTCTGCCTCTGCAGCCGCTCTTGGGGCCACACCCAGGTTCTCCTCTCTGGGATCTTTCCAGGCTCCTCCCTTGACATGGGCTGAACCACACACTTCTCTTCGTGCAGGCAAATGCCTTCTTCACCCACGATTCTTAATAGACTTTGAGTCCAGAGAGAGAATGGCAGGTCCCCTCCCTTCTCATGAGCAGGCCGAGACCCGCCTCCCACTCCTCTTGTCCTTTCCCGGGCGAGCTGAGGGCCCCCAGCGGGCAACTGCGGGCACTGCTGATGTTCTCTGAAGGGACCCTCCCCCTGCAGAACCCCAGGCCCCAGGGCCTCGGTCCTCCCTCCAAGAGAGCTTTCAGAAGCTGAGCTCTGCACGTGAACCTCTGCTTCCTCTTTGCTGGAAAACTTGGGTGCACTCGGGAGCGTTTTGTAACCTTAGGATTGCAGAGAAAATGGGAGAGTAAAATACACGTCCAAGCACTGGCGTCGGGGAGTGCACCCTGGTGGTCAGTGTGACGTAATACTCAGGACCACTTGAATTAAGATGCTGTTTAACTGTCAGTCACCCCCCACCAATACGGAACTCTGTGAGATCTTTCTGATACAATATTAAATGGAAAATCCTAGTCAACGTTTATGTCACAGCTTTGATTTCTCTGAAGGTGCAAATACAAGTTAGAAAACTGCAAAAAGCCGCATTTATGGTGCATTGATTTCCTTCCCATTGCGTCCTTATTATCGGGATGTTACTCACGCAATTAGTGGTCAGAAAAAGCATAGAGGCCTAGGACAGTGGGAGACGGATGCTTCTTGACTTAAAACGGTGTCAAGTCCCAATCAGCTGCTGACAAAGGAAAACGTAACTGAGTTGGGAATGCAGTGAAACCAGGGCTCCCCGACCTACCACCCGTGTCCCTGGCCCGCAGCGCGGCTCCCAGGGAGTGCTGGGTGTCTTCCTGGAGACCGTGGGCTGACAGAGTCGGGCTCACTGCCCTGAGAGGACTGGCTGGAACTCCCACCAGCTCAGAAATGACCAGAACCCAGCGCTTGAAGTAGGGCTCCTATTAAATGTGTATTGATTTCGCATCACCGTAAAGCCAAAAAATAATGTCAAAGTATCTTAAGCTGGGTACTGTCAGCATTCATTTTGCTAAAGTAATATATAAAATCGTACAAGGTACAGAGAGATTTCAGAAAACAAAATCGATTCCCCAAACCTCGGAGATACGGAGAGTGCCAGTGACACTCAGTTTTGCTGACTTCCCTAGAAAACGCTTCAGAGCACAGCGTGGTTTTGTTACTGAAATCCTGAGACACACAGCGCCAGTCGTCCTCACATTCTTGATCTGGCTTCCCCGTGATACTTCTTCTCAATGACTGTTCCACTTATAACTAGGCCAGCGCATCCAGTTTTGGCGTTTTGAATATTTTAGTCCGATTCAATTTATGTCAAAATAGCAAACTTCCATTCGGCACTTGCCATGTGAAATTTCTCTTGCTTCGAAACACTTGCGCTCTGATTCAAAGCTGAGCAGAGAGAAAGCTCTCTTGGAAGCACACTGGCATTCCACACAGGTAGGGGTGGCGATGTGTGCCGAAGAAGATACACACCGAGAGCCAGTTGCCTGCGATCCCAGGACTTAAATAAGTGCCACAAACATTTCCCACATGCAGTTATTATTACTATTGTAAAAAAAGCAGACAACCTCTAAGGCAAGTGCAAATAAGCAAAGTCAAGACCACATAAGGGTCTGTGTGTAGATGAACCCTGCGTCCTAGCCCATCACCCAAAAAAGGAGTCGCAGCAGAAAAGGTGGGACGTGTCTGGAGCCCAGACAACGAGGATATCAAAGACAGACTTGGCTGCTCACACCCAGAAACGGAAATGTGGCGCCATACTCATCTACCTGTGTTAACTCCGCACATGTACCGTTTGAGAAGAGATAAACTGGGCTTGATAACATTAGTCTTTGTTATTGTGCAACTTATACCCCACTCGAGTAGATCACCACACCGATGTCCCCTGTGGGAAATGTCGCTCCCCCTCTTCGTGGAGGAACGACACAGGACCCTGCGCTGTTCTTTTGTCTGCTCGGCCCTCCCCGGGTTTGCTGCTGGTTCTTCCCGGGTTGGCTACTGTCCCTTCCACCTCCGTGGAAGGGCAGTTCCCCCTGGCCACTTTCCCCACTTCCGCAGGGGAGCGGCACACTGCCGGCCGGCTCTCTCGGGGGCTGCACAGGTGTTCCCTCAGATGTTCCTGGTGCATGCCGTCTCTCTCCTCCTTTATAGTCCTCCTCCGCCAATCCCAACTCGGCTGCCCACACGCCGAGTACGCTGCTCTCCTCCAATCAGGAGCGAGTCCTACAGTTTATTGGCTGAACTGGAGGCACCTGTGTAGAAGCTGTTTTCTTCTCTCCCAGTGCCATATTGTGGGAGAGCAGATGCATAGAATAAGTCTTAATTCCAGTAACTCAGTCTAGTCCGGGTTGCTCCCCACAGGAAAACTCATGCTGAGTCGTGATTCGAGCATCTGAGACCGTCGGTAGCTATTTCTAGTGGTAAATCAATAAGCGCCATCCTCATCTCTCAAAATGTGTCTTATGAGCTTGGCCACTCGTAGTCTCTTACTCTGGGCACCCGAGGTCCTGAGCTGGCGGAACCTGATCCCGGCTCCTGGCTCCAGTCGTCTCTGATCCTGATGATGAGTAGGGGCTCCGCAGACAGAGTTTGATTGAACTTGATGAGATCAAGTCAGAGCGGGAGATCCCCTACATGGCATTTCTTTTTCTTTCTTTTTAAAAATATTTATTTATTTATTTGAAAAGCAGAGTTAGAGAGAGAGACAGAGAGAGAGAGAGAGAGAGAGAGCGCTCTTCCATCTGCAGGTGCACTCCCCACATGGCTGCATCTCTTGGGGCTGGGTCAACCTGAAACAAGAGCAAGAAATTTCAACCAGGTCTCTCCCATGGGTGCAGGAGCTCAAGGACTTGGGCCATGTTGCGCTGCCTCCCCAGGTCCATTATCAGGAAGCTGGATAGGAAGTGGAGCAGCTAGGACTGTAACTGCTGCCCATGTGGGATTCCAGCACCACAGGCAGTGCTGTAACCCACCACGCCACAGCTCCAGCCCCCCTACATGGCGTGTGGTGCTAGCTGTGGGGCAAGTGGAGTGATGGGAGGTCACAGAAAGTTATGAGTTTCTACTCTTGCTGTTGGAAACAAAGACAACATCAGGTATAGAGATTTTCTGACCAGGAGATGTCTAAGTGGAAGTATGGGGGTATTTCAAAAATCTTTCTGAAAATGCAATTAAAAGATAAGTTTGTTTGGTGCAAAAAAGTAAACCTATAATATGAGAGGTCTTCACAAAGTTCATAGAAAATGAGAGTTAAACTTTTTGCATGGATGTCCAATTTCCTTTGCACCCAAATGATCTTTACTTTTTTAAAATTTTTTTATTTTTGACAGGCAGAGTGGACAGTGAGAGAGAGAGACAGAGAGAAAGGTCTTCCTTTGTCGTTGGTTCACCCTCCAATGGCCGCTGCGGCCGGCGTGCTGTGGCCGGCGCACCGCGCTGATCCGAAGGCAGGAGCCAGGTACTTCTCCTGGTCTCCCATGGGGTGCAGGGCCCAAGCACTTGGGCCATCCTCCACTGCACTCCCGGGCCACAGCAGAGAGCTGGCTTGGAAGAGGGGCAACCGGGACAGAATCCGGCGCCCCGACTGGGACTAGAACCCTGTTTGCTGGCGCCGCAAGGCGGAGGATTAGCCTAGTGAGCCACGGCACCAGCCATGATCTTTACTTTTAATTCTGTTCCTTCCACCGACATTCTGAATTCCACTTAGAATTAGGGAATAGCCAAAATGCTGGTGGTGAGATGTGTAACATTGCTTTGATCAGAAGTACTTCTGGAGCAGGACCCGGGGCAGACGCGGTGCGCCGAGCCTTGGGCAGGTGCTAGCGGAGCCGGGAGGCGCTTTCTTCCCACCGGTGCGAGATGCTTCTTCCAAGTGGACAGTGGGATGGCGGCAGAGGTCACGCCAAGCGCATTGTTGTCAAGACTGTGGATTCTCGGTGTGTTTGAGATTGAAACGTCGTTATGCATGGAGAGACTGGGCCAGGGAACTCTGGAGCTGCAGGAAGGGAAAGGCAGGGTTTACGCCTCTGCTTTTTCTTCCTTTACTGTGATTGAAGCTGTGTGCTCATCCGTGTGACGTAGTCGTGTGTCTCACATGATAGGGCTGTTCTGATGGATGTACCCTCATGGGACTTCCTCCTGGACCCCACCTCACAGGATGCGCTGCAGAACCCTAGATGGTGTGGCCTCACCAACACTCGGGCTGCATAGTGTCAATGGCACATACAGTGTGTGCACACACTCGTATGCGTCTATATATTGCAGTCTGTTTCTCCTATGGCCACAATAACCAAAACACCACGCCATTCAGTCAAGCCCAAGAGGGAATGATGCAATCAACAGGTGTGACTGACACACATATGAGGCTGCTGCCTGCATAATACAACACGTGGTTTCTCAAGAAATTTTTTTATAAGTAGAAGGACACTTCAGGATAATGACAAAATGTCTAGTAGATATATAAGCCAGTGCATTTTCTCCATCGTTAAATATGATTTGTTGGCATTTACTTTAAGTATTGAGTATATTGTATAGCACATGCTATATGGAAGATACTTCAAACCAGAAACCTGCTGGAATTTCTTATTTGGCTGTACTGGACCTAAAGGGGTTCCTGAAGGGAGACCATACCATGAACTCAGACAGCAGAGAGCAGGAATCCTTGGAGAACAACATTGAGGACCAGCCCAGCATTTGGAATCAATGTTTTCATCCAAGTAAAACTCCAGGCAAATCTTTATACAACTGAGATAATTCTACCAAGATGACCCTGCTCTGAGGACGGGAACCTTGCCTGTGGAGCGGTCACGGCGTTATGACAGAAGAGCGGATGGCCTGGACCTGTGTTCCCTGTGCACCTGGTGGCCGGCTCCTTTGTTAGGGAAGATAATGAACTGATGAGGACATGAGCAGGGCATCACTGATATCTAATCGATTCCTCCGTGGCGTGGACGAGAAGAGTAGCTATTGATTTTTGTATAAAAGGTCATCATTCACTGAACTCTACCCACCCTTGACGGGGCTCTGGTGGGGCCGTACGACTCAGAGATGGTTTCCAGATCTTCGCCTTTCTGCCGGGAGTGCCCAGGGAGGCTGTGGACGAAGGTGGTGCAGCCAGAGCGTCCAGCACAGCTGTGCACAGACGGCGAGGGCGCCTCGTGGTAGCCGCTGTGTTGTGATCCTGCACTTCCCACGGCCCCACAGCCGAAATAAACCGCATGACTGCTGGAGGAAAGGAGCCAACACCTCCAAAAGTAAATGGATTGCATGCCAAACAGGCTCCGTTTCACTGAAGGAGACTGAACTGGAAACCCTTTATCAGATTGCACGAGTCCCTAGTTTTGGGATAATTTCAGTGAGTTTGTGATACTCAGTGAATGACGCAGCAGGTGGCAGAATGTGCAGGGCCAAGAACACCAAACCGAGGTAACTGTGTCTCGTGTGTAGAAAAGGTTTCTCTTTTTTGTCATATCTGTAATGAAATTGAAAGGCAGCAGCCAATGGGAGTTACAGCGATCACCGTGCAGACAAAGCTGTGCCTCCTCTTGCAACGGGAAAGGATCCGCCTTCTCAGAAAGCCTGTGTATGCTTTCTCATGAATACAGCAAAACACCCAGGACCCCAGCTGGCAGCAAAGGCACTGTTGAAGGAAGAGCATTAGGGACAGTGGTGGGAACGCTCTGAATGTTCTACACTAGCTATGTGGAGGGAGGGGCAAATCCCGACGAGGGGCATTCAGACGGTGACAAACACGAGCTGGGCGTTCTTACTGTAGTGGATTAAGACAGCGTGAATCTGGCAGCTTCAGTTTAGAGGTGAGAAGTCCAGAGTGGTCCCCCCTGGGCCCATCTCTGTCTTGGTGGGGCTCTGTGCCTCCTGGCACCTCTTGGGCGGAATTTCTGAATTTCTTTTGTATCATTTCCGGAGGCTGCTGGTGTTGTCTGGAGAGCAACCCCTCAGGGGAGCACCTTCCAGGCTCCCTTTGATGCTGCCCCTCTTGGCTCCTCCTTGTAAGGACACCTGTGGTCCCCCTGGGCCCCCCTGGACAGCCACAGGACCCTCCCGTCTCAAGATCAAACCAGGAATGGCCTTCTCCCTATATAAGGTAACACAGTGACCAATTCCCGAGACTTGGAATGTGAATAGACTTTAGGGGTCATTGCACTGCCTGCCGCAGTCACGGAAAAAAAAAAAATAAGTCCATAGCAGGGAGTCTGAGCCCTGTACACTCACTCCCAGCTGTGTCTTAGTCTCTGTTGTCTTCTTTAGTCAAAGGCTTCCTGGGCTTACTTGGAACTTCGTCATTGCGTTTGTTTGTTCCTTGCTAAACACAGGAAAGTGATGCAGAGTGGACTCTGCCTCCCTCCGCAGCTGTAGAGAACCACTGTGCTGACCCCGCATGCAGCTTGTCCGGGGCTGCGTCACCAGACACCACCAGGCACTGCCGTGGCACACTAGGCAGAGGCATCCCGCCCGGGGCACTGTTGAAGATCTGTAGGTGACTGTGGAAGGCGACAGCAGTGCCGGTCCAGGAATCTCCTGCTTCCAGTGGGTGCTCACCCTGGTGCTTTAGCACTGAGAGCAGAGTTCTGCCCTCCACGGCGAACACTCGTTAGCAAACTTTTCCAGGGCTGCATTGTCTGGAGCCTGCTTGGCGCTGCTGGACTTTGATGAATGTGGCTCATTACTTAGATCAAGCTTTAGCTTTGTGAAGACCACTCCATTGCCCAATAACGTGAAATGTTCGCATCGGAAAAGAGTCATGTAGATAAATGATAGCATTTTAATCAATTGACTTAGTGGTGTTATCAAAACGCTCACGAAAGATCTGGGCACATTGGAAAATGTCACCTCCTTGAGGGTTTGCAATTAGCTTGGAGAAGGGGCTGAGGAGTCCTCTTTGTGGTTTATTTCCCATACAAGTGGCTCTACTGATGAGAATTACAGGATTATGCGACCTCAGACATGATATTTAGCATTATTAACAGTGAAGTAATGAGTTTAAACTTTAGTTTCCCCAATAATCTTAATATTAGGACGCCGACTGAAAATATTATCTACCTATTTGTTGGGGGAGGTAAATCAGGCAGAAGCATGGTGTGTCATGTGCTCTTAATTGAGCAATTAATATGATGGATGAAGACCATCAGTTAAAGTTCCATGGCGTGGAGTAACATGGCACACAGGATCCCTCCCCCACCCCCGTATGTGTCAGTCAATGAATGAAGACAGCTAAAGTCACGTAAAGTCTCTCACACTAGGCTGTAATGGATGAACAGTCTATTTATGGCTTTTTGAGGGGATGGGTCAAAGTATGTAAATTATAGACTAATTTATTTATTAAAATAATGAGCAGCCTTGGCAGTAACTCAAAGAAGAGAAGGCATGTATGTTTAAAAAGTAGAAAACAAGAAATAATCAAAGTCTAAAGCTTTTTAAGTTTTTCTTGACTTTTACTTACGTTTGGTTTACTATGCGAATGATTTTGACCCCAAAATAGCAGCCTGAAATATGGTTATAGATTGATTTTATTATGTTGGTTGATTGGATTTTCTACATGTGTGCATAGTAATCAGAAAAAATCCAACTTTCAGTCTATGCACAGTTTTTAAACAACAATAAAATTGTATACTTTGGGTTAAAAATATTTCTTCTTTCTTGATTTATTGCCTGAATACTGATATTGATATCATATCATTATCAGCAGTGGTCAAGCAATGATGTCAATGCTCATTTAGAAACCTATAAGATTTAACATTGTTTCATTTTATATTTTAAATTGAAAAATAAAACCGTGTATTTATGAGGTACAGCATGAGAGTTTGAAATATACAATAGCTAACTAACTAATAGCTAACTAATGGAGAGAACACACACAATGTCCTTACAGCATTCCTCAAGAAAACAAGGCAGATGCCCACTGATTTATGATGAGGTTAAGTCCAAATAAACTCTTAATTGTCTAGATGCAGTCCATTTGTCTATTTTTGTTTTTGCTTCCTGTGCTTTTTGAACTCATATACAAAATCATCATTGCTCAGCCACAGGCCATGGCGCTTCCCTCTGAGTTTCCATCCAGTGGCACACGATTTCTGGTCTTCCACTTCCCTTGTCACCCCTTTGAGTTGGTTTTGCGGTGTGGTAGGAGCTACACGTCTCATTCCATTCTTCTGCATTGCTCCAGCAGCTACTGAAGACACTGTTTGCTCATTGTGTGTTCTCGACATCTTTGTTGAAAATTAGTTGGTATAAATGTGTGTGTTAATTTTGATTCCCTTTCACCACTTGAAGTACTAGCCAAAGCAATTCAGCAAGAGAAAGAAGCGAAAGCATCGGAATTTCTGGTTTGTTGGTATAGATTTTTGCCTCGATGGCAGTCCTAGCCTATTGCTGTTACTCGTGTTGTAATGTGTTTTCAGACATGACCGTGTGATGCCTTCAGCTTTCTTCTTTGTGACCAAACACTATTTGGCTACTGGAGGTCTTTTCTGGTTCCAAACAAACTTTGGGATTTAGGATTCTTTCCTGCCCTTCTTTTTCATTTGTTTTCTTTCTTTCTTTAACAAGATATAGGTTGTACACATAACAGGCCTCACCAAAACAGGGATTCGGTGGGGAAAAAACTTGGAAAGACTGGCACAGCACCAGCAGGGTGGGCTGGCCAGGGTGCCCCAGCCCAGAGAAGCAATGTTTCCACATACTCTAACATTTTAAAAGTTTTGCACATAAAGCTAATCCGTATTTCTCCAGCACTGAGGGCTGCTAACAAATGGGGTGGGACTTTCAGAAACAGCAGCTTCCGCAAACAGGGGTGCGGTGAGTTTTCTGTGGGCAAATAACTGGAAGGAACGTACTTCTCTCTGTCAGGAAGGCAGGGAAGCAATGGAGTGGTCGCCTCAGCCTCAGCGGCTCTTGATCCGTCCTGCAGGCCTTTGGGAAGGGCAGAGGTGGGCAAAAATTGGTCTCAGAGGTCACCACATCTTCATTTGGTCACTTTTGATGAAGAAGATAAAAAATTAAAAGAAAAGCTGTTGTCTAAAGACAGCTTAGAGTTGTCAGCCTGAGCAGCGTGGGGCTTTTGCTTGCTTGTTTTTGGCTATCTCCCTCCAGAATCCCCTTTGCGGTTTGGCTGATCCTTTGCACAGAGCAATGAGGGTCCCCCAGAGGGGCCTCTCCCTGGGCTCTGGCTCCCGGAGGAAGGGGACAGATCCACCTCACTTTTCCTCCTCTGTGCAGAGGGCACAATGCATTGAGCTTTTAAAACGCATTGCATGGTGCTCACAGGACCTTAATGTTGTCCCCAACGTGCCCACCTCCAGTCCCAGGGGACTCGCGGGAAGAGGCAGCGACAGTTTGGTGGAGGAAACAGCAGGAAGGGTCTGGGGGGGGGGCAAAATGAGAAAACAGCCTTCCAGCTATCGACCAGCCCTCGGTTTAGAGGTCGGCTTTGGGCAGGGCGCCAGGCCTCAGGTGGGTGTTGAGGGGGCAGTGGCAGGGCGGGATGGGGGTGCTGTAACCTTTATTCAGGTCCAAGCAGTCTGCCCCTCCTAGTGCGTTTCAGTCTATCTTCCAAATCATCGGTCCTCTTTTCCAGCTTGGCTGTTGCTCTCAGCAAATTCAGCGTGGGTCTCTGCCCGGGACTGCTTTTTCTAGTTCTGTGAAAAAGGTATTGAATTGTTGATGGGAGTAGCCTTGAATACACAGATAGCTTTAGATAACATGAACATTTTAACAATGAGTTCTAATTCATGCACATATGGCATCTTCCCATTTGTCATCAATGTTTTATACTTTCCAGTGTGGAACTATTTAGCCTTCTTAGCTAAATTTACTCCTAAGAATTTTATTTATGTAACTATTGTAAATGAGCTGTTGTTTGTGGTTTCTGGTGGGGCCTCTAGGTTTGCATAAGATTATGTCATCTACAAAAAGGAACAATATGACTTCATCCAGTTCAGATGTTTTGTTTCTTTCTCTTGCCTGTTTGCTTTGCCCAGGACTTCAGATTCTGTGTTGAAGAGAAATGGTAAAAGTGAGCACGCTTGCCCTGCTCCCGAGCTTAGAAGCAAAGCTTCTGGTTTTCTCCGGTTCTGTCTGAAGTTAGCAATGGGGATTCTCACGCGGCCTTAATCGTCTTGAGTTGCATTCCTTCTCTACCTTACTTGTTGAGAGTTCTGTCATGAAACAATGCTGAGTTCTGTCAGATTCTTTTTCTGTGCTTACTAGGACGGTCTTCTGGTCTCTATCTGTTAATGGGATCTATAGATTTATGGATTTGCACAGTCTCACATCTCTAGGGTGAGTCCCTCGATTTATTATTGATCATGGTGAATGGCTTTTTATATGGGCTCTTGAGTTCCATTTGCTTATATTTGGTCCAGGATTTTTGCATCTGTGTTCATTATGGAGATGGATCTGTAACTTTTTTGTAGTGTTTGTGTACACCTTTGACTTAAGGTAGTCCTGGTCTCAGGATGAGTTTGGGTGTATGCCCTCCACTTGATTTCTTTTGGAAGTTTGAGAAGGATTAGCTTTAGTTTTTCTTTAGCTGTAGAAGTCATCAGGCAGGCCATCGGAACCTGGGCTTTTCATTGATGGGAGTTTTGTTGCTGATTAATATCTTTCTTTATTGCTCAGCTTTGCTGTTGCTTAATGTCTCCATCTTGACAAGTTGACTATGTCGAGGAAGATATCCATTTCTTCCAAATGATCCCTTTCTTTGGGTATATAATTTTTCATAGCAGTCTTTTTCACTCTTTATGCTTCTTTGTACTTCTGTAATATCTTCCTTTCAATTTTGATTTCTTTTCAATTTCATTTTGATTTATTTGAATTTTCTTTTTTCCTAGTCCTGATACAGGATTGACAGCTTTGTTTATCTTTTCAAAAAATTAATTCTCAGGTTGTTTGACCATTTCTGCTGTTTTGTAGCTTCTGTTTTGTTTATTTCTGCTCTAATCTTTATTGTTCTCTTCTGCCTAGTAGCTTAGGGCTTAGTGTATTATTTTTCTCACTCCTCGAAGTGCAGTGCTGTGCTGTTTGATACCATTCTGTCTGACATAGGTATTTACTGTTATCAAATTCTCTCTTTACACTGCTTTTTCAGTTTTGATACGTTGTGTTTCAGTTTTTCTTGTCTAGGTATATATATACATAAATTTCTCTTTTATTTATTGACTGGTGGTCAATGCCTGGTGCTGGCCTGTGCTTGGAGCCTGGGTTGACTGGGTTTCCAGTTGGCCCTAGATCTGGTGCCACCATGGCTGGCCCGGCACTGAGGGAAGTTCAGAGCCTGAGCCCACAGAGGTTGGCCCAGTGGTGGGACAGACTCGAGGCCGAGTGCCCCCTGCAAGACTGGAGGCCAGGACCCCGGGGACCCTCCCGGTGCTGGATCTCGCTGGGAAGGCCTGGTGTTGGTCTGAGGCAAAGCCTGGCGCCGGCCTCCCTGCCCTCCCCGCGCTGAGCAGTGTCACCCGTACTGTGCTGCCTGGCTGCCGCTGCCCACGCCACACAACCTTGGCATTCTTCGTATTCCCTTCTTTTCTCTGCTGAGAGAAGGACCTGTGTTCTCTCACATGGTCATCTCAGCTCTCGGGAAGACGTTTGTGCGTAAGAATTGTTGTTCCCGTCGCTGTCTGCCAGGGATGGCGGCAGGAAGGCCCCACCCCACCAGCTGCTGGAACGGCTCTCCTGCAGAGGACACCTCGCACAGCGTGCATTGTCCCCGTCCACTCCTCAGACGGCGGGAAATCACAAGGACACCTTCGTACACAGAAAGCGTCCATTCAGTCTAATACTTCTGTTCATAAAGAAAGTAGAGAACCATTCATACTCAAAGTGACCACGAAGAGACCACTAACAAACACTTCAAACTCTTCTAGGAGATCTTATAGAAGTTTAACTCACCTTAGTTTTGCAGTTGTGTCAAAACCATGCTTTTCTGTGATTCCATGAATAAATAATTCTGAAGGTCAGCGAAGCAGTGGAGGGATCAGAGCTGGAAGTAACCAACAAAGGCGTCTCAGGGCAGCCGGGCTGGGCCGGGTGTGGGAGGAAGCAGAATGCAAGGCGTGCGGAGGGGTGGGTGTGCAGGCCAGCAGGACAGAGCTACAGACACGGCCCACTCAATCTGGCACAGGTGAGGACGTCTACCAGGGCACATGGAACCATCGGAACCTGCAGTGGCCTCTCCCCTCTGCAGGCCCCGATTCCTGAGCTCCTGTGTGGCACTGTCTGCCGGGAGGTGGGTGCTGTGGAGGGGAAGAAGGAACAGGAGCCCTGGAGAGTCCATACTGTGAGCGGGAGCTCGCCTGGCTGAGCTGGCACCGAGAGGGCTTGGAGGAGACACACGCATGAGCAGTGGGCGGCAGGAACCTGGTCGTGGGGAGTGCAACGTAGCGGGAGTGGAATCCGGAATCTGGAACAGCTAGGCGGCTGCTAAACATTTGGACTTCTAGAAAGAAAGGGAATCTGCACCACAGGCAGAAATTTCTAGGCAAGAAATAACAAGTTCAAAGATGTACTGCATAAAGTCTACATGGAATGTGGGACAGGTGTGGCTTATAGATTTTTGGAGATTTGTTTATTTGCTTGAGAGTCAGAGTTACAGAGAGAGGGGAAAGAAAGAGAGAGGGGCCAGGCCGAGGCCAGGAGCAAGGTGGCACCTGTGCATCTCCCATGTGGTGGCAGGGGCCCAAACTCTTGAACCACCTTCCACTGCTTTTCCTGGGCCACCAGCAGAGAGTTGGATCAGAAGTTGAGCAGCTGGGGCACGAGCGGGAGTCCATATGGGATGCCAGCATCACAGGTGGCAGATTTTACCTATTATGCTCCAACACTGGTTCCCAATGGTGTGGTTTAAATACGAGTGTCAGATTTCAAAGTTTATGACAGACTGCCCCAAGGAGAAGCTGAGTCATTGACCAAGGGGACAGAGAAGAGAAGGAAGTCATGAACTGGGCCAATATTTAATTTGTGTATCAGGTGATGGTGGGATCCTCAAAAGAAATCAGTTATGTTTTTAGTTGTAACCTTAGACTGATGAAACGCAGCTATTTATTGTCATATTCTTAGAGTCATATTCTTAGTGCTGTGGTGTGGTGTGTTAAACTGTTTCCTGAAGCGCTGGCTCAAGTCCCGGCTGCTCCATTTCCTACCCAGCTCCCTGATATAGGCCTGGGAAAGCAGAGGAAGGAGACCCAAGTACTTGGGCTCTGTATCCATATGGGAGACCTGGAGAGAGCTCTTGGCTCCTGGTTTTGGCCTGGCCCAACCTTGGCTGTTGCGGCCTTCTGGGAAAGCTGATGGAGGATCCCCCCACCCCCGTGACTCTTTTAAAGAAAGAAATAAATTTTTATTAAAAAAGAAAATGTACACTCAAACCAGCACATTTAGACTGGAGCTTCAGTCTAAAAGCTGAGTTCAGATAAATATTAATTTGGGGGTATCACCCTTTACAGCCAATTTGAATTTTTAGGGAAGGGCAACTCGGAATTCCCCAAAGCATCTGAAGCACTCTTAGTGCTTGAAGGTGAAATTATGTGAAAAGGGCAAGCGGTCACCACACCGCCCAATCGCACACACACCTTCCAAGGCAGGTGCAAAAACTGACAGGGCTTATGCTAAATGGTGGCTGCGTTTAGGATTACAGAATAATAGACCATATTTTTTAACTGGCTTGCACAGTACTTTAAACAATCCCATATTGTATTTCATGTACTTTTGAAGCCTCATCACTTCTGGGATCCATAACAAGTTAAATATGACCAAGACCAATATCAACTCCCTCATCAATTAAGTCTACCTGGAGCCACTGGGGCAGGAACAAAGTGAGAGCAATGTTAATTTGAGTAATTCCTTCTAATGTTCTAGAGAACACTAAAAGTTTTCTCTGCATTTGACATCTAAACTATTGATGTTTTTAAAACTGATTTTTACCCATTCATCAAAAAAGTGTTAATTCACTGAAATCTCACCAATTGAGCACAGCATTCGTGTTTTATGAGATGCTCCGTGTACACAAGTTCACTGTCAGTGAGGTTCTCCTTGTGAGCTGTCAGGCTCTGGCCCCTGCTTTACTTGCCTTGTATCTTACTTAATCTGCACCAGCATTCATTTTGGTAGATACTGCTACTAGAAATCAATTGCAGCCACAGAAATGAAAGCTTAATGATGTGACTTGTATATGTTATGCAGTACAGACTATGCATTAAAACATAGTATTTGGGTAACATAAGTTAATTTATCAATACCCTTGAGATAGATCTCATGGATGCACAAATAAAACACTCCATTAAAGAACTTTCGATGAGCAAAGAACACCTAATGTTTATTGAGGTAAAGGACTCAAAATCTAACCCTGGTCTTATCTGTTTTGAAGTATTGTAGGCACATTACCACTTTCTCAAAAAACAATGCTGGTATTTTTTCATAATTGTCTAGCTTAAAGTTGTCATTTTTGCCAAAATGACTAACAGATGCCCTCGCCATGGCTTAGTTTTCATCTCAGGTGTACATAAATGGTTACCCGGGACTGTGGGTCTGTTGAGCAAACTGCGCTCACTGAGTGATTATGAACGAGCTACGCAGCTCATGGTGCAGAAATAAATGGGATTTCTTCAAACGCGAAGACCGCTGTGACCACAACTGGACTCTCAGTCCACCCCTGGACACGCGCACGGCAACACCTGCCGTGGGATGACAGAAATAACCAGGAGGGTCACCCGGTTACCAGGCAGAAGCCATCTCCGGCTAGGTTCGTAAACAGCAGTGGTAGTAGGGTAAGCTCACGCGTGTGCGTGACAGCTGACAGTGCAGCAGGCCGGTCACCGGGGTGAGGTGACGAGCGTCCCTCCCTGCAGTGATCTGGAGTGAACCCTCTGTTTCCATTGTGGACCCACTCTGTCGGGACTAAGTCCACCGGCGTGCCTGAGTCAGGCGTCCACACCTTGGCTTGGCCGGAGTGGGCCAGCCTGAGTGAGAGTCTGAGCACCACTAACCACGGTGGGGAGGACACATTAGAAAGGAATCATTCCCGCTGGACTGTGGCCTTTTGCACCTTGTTTGTTGAACTCTTTATTTAGGAGAACCATTAAGTCTTTGACTATCATGCAAATTAAAAATATGTTATCTCAAAATAAATACATACATAAATAAATACAAATAAAATGAATCAGGTGCTGTGAGAACGGACTGATTAGAGACAATGAGCGGGGGCATCCTTGGCTCCCATTGGAAGTCCTGTGTTGTCTGTGTCATCATCTGTGGGCGGCCTTAGCTCCTGTTGAAAGTCCTGTGTTGTCTGTGTCATCATCTCTGGGCGTCTTAGCTCCTGTTGGAAGTCCCGTGTTGTCTGTGTCATCATCTCTGGCCGTCCTTAGCTGCCTGTTGGTAGTCCCGTGTTGTCTGTGTCATCATCTCTGGCCGTCTTAGCTCCTGTTGGAAGTCCTGTGCTGTCTGTGTCATCATCTCTGGCCGTCTTAGCTCCCGTTGGAAGTCCTGTGTTGTCTGTGTTATCATCTCTGGGCGTCTTAGCTGCGTATTGGAAGTCCTGTGTTGCCCACCTGTGTCACCATCTCAGTATCTCTGCCTCCACCTCCCTGTTCTTCTCTGTGTTTATCTCTATAGGGGGAAGGACCAGAGCGAGGGGAAGTCTAGCACAGGGTCTCTTCTCTTGCAGCTTCTGCGATCACTTATTCTTTCAGTTTCCAACAGAACCAAATGAGCACACGAGCTCCACTTTCTGCCATCGCAGAGCGCACGCTTGTGAAAGAGACAGTAAAGCCCCAAACGAACCGCGTGGTGCCAACCAGGAAACATGAGGAAGGAACTGCTCCGGAGAAGAGATGCTCTGGAGAAGGGATGGTCTGGGAGCCGGGTGTTCCGGGGAGGCTGCGGGAGAGGAGGCAATGCAGGGGTGGGGCGCAGGGCCCGGGAACCGCTGGCCGAGGCTGAGAGGAGAAGCAGGTCGGCAGAGGCACCGGCAGCCAGGCGCTGAGGGCTCGGAAGACCACCACAGTCCTGGGCTTCCTCTGTGAAGTGGGCGGGACGTGGCCTCAGAGCCGAGAAGCCCCCGTGCATGCGTGGGAGGCCGTGCGTGCGTTTGCTCTGCGAGTGGGGCGGGCCCCCAGAGAGGGGGAACAATGCGGAGGGCGCTGTCGACGGCCGTGGCCAAGAAGCAGCGATGCAGCAGGACGCAGGGAAGCTGTGTCGGCCGCGGGCGCCTCCTGAAATCCCGTGGCCGGCCCTGCAGGCGACAGAAGCCCTCGCGGGTGTGCGGAGGCTGATAACCGGTGGGCGGAAGCGAGGGAAAGGTGCGGTCAGCCTTCACCACGGGGCTTTGCGCAGGTATCCCCGGGGACCGCCGCACCACGGGGATTTCATTGAAACCGGGGATGAACCCAGGGCATCTCCAGGCTTTTGACCATGAAAACCGACCCCCCCTTTAAAAATATGCAAGACTTTTCCTGTAGAATGAGAGCTTCTAGGGCCCGAATGTGGGAGCTGATTGGCCAGGAGTACTGAGACCACGTGATGGAGTGTGGATCTGAAGAAATCTCACTGCTGGATCCGTGGTGAATAAAGAACACATAATCAATGAGAGGAACGCGAATCCACAGTTCTATTGGAATACTGTTTCTCCCTGGGCTGTGAGCATTGATTTCAATGGGCTGAGGCAGGACTCCTATGAAGAGAGAAATTCGGATGGTTGGAGTCTGCAAATCATTGAATGTCCACAGACACTTAACGACATGATCAGAAGTAAAACTTGGTGCCAAGTGCCTGTGAGCGCGAGCAGTGCACAGGAAGGGGGCTCAGTGTTCATCCCCACGGCCAGTCGTTTGTCAAACTGCTTTTAATTTGCAGGGTGATGCTCGATCATGAATCACAGTAACGGCCAGAATGCTCGTGGCGGCATCATTTCTCTGGCTTTAGTGAGGAGGGCATCTGTCATGTGGAATGGAAGACAGTCTGATGTCATAGACTCAGCCGTGAGGAAGTGCCTCTCACTGCCTGTGTGTCTAGAATCCAGCTTCAAGGAGATCACGGGGCCCAGAGTGCAAACTCCATCATCCCATTTTACAGGCGAGGAAACCAGCACAGCTCAAGGTTACAGCCTCCCATGGAGACGCGGAAGGTGAGAGCCTGGAACCCCGACCGTGAGCACGTGCTGGGGGCGGCAGGGCCTGCAGGCCTGGCGGCTCGAGTCCCTCCACAGCATCGGGCACGTGCGGGCGCTAGGTTTTGAGCACGTGCTGTGAAGTGCTTCTTGCGTGGTTCTCAAATCACCCGAATTTCTGTAATTTTTTTGAGCTCTCATAGGGTCAGGGGCCCCCTGGGCCCCTAATACTAGGATCCTAATATTAGAATCCTAATACTAGAATCCTCTAACAGAAGGGCTGAGGCTCCCACACCGGCTGAGGGACCTGGCTCCGAGCCACGGCGTGGAAAAGTGGGGAGCACAGCTCGGGCAGCGCCAGGACCCACGGCCTCGCCGTTCATTCATCTCTCTTCTGGCAAGCAATTAAATCTATTTACTTCTAGCTGATCGCCCCTAAATCAAATCTAGCCAACGATCAACCAGCGTTCTCAGAGAACCTGCTGTGCACAGGGCAACTGGAGGGCTATTTTTACAACAGGCAAAGTATTAACATTTGAAGCACTAAGACAATGACAGATTTATAGGAGGTGTGGAATCATTCACTTTCAGAATTAGCAAATTACAGTTCCTGTGGAAATTCGCTAGACGCACCTCTGTGTGATGTATGGACGGCCTCTGGCAAGCCTTTCGCAGCTCTGCTCCGATTTCTGCCTGTCTGTCAGAGCCTCCCCTCCTGGCTGTGGGATCGCATGCGTGGTGAGCGCCGCTTGTGAGTGTTGGCTTCCTTGCCTCGCTGTCCAATGGAGCGTGCGGGTAATGGTGAGTGTTCAGGATACAGGATCCCAAGGGATGATTTGGAATGCACTTGCAACAAGCGGCCATGTCAGTATTTTTGCAAAAAAAGAATTTTGATGGAAAGCAAGAGTTGTCATCGCTTGATATGTCCCAAATGCGCTCTGGCTGCACCACACCCCAGGAGGACCCAGGATGTTAGAAGTACCAGCGTCTCGGTTCCAAGCTCCTCGTGCATACGTGTGTCTGCGGTGGAGGCCCTGGGGCCTGGCTTGGTTTGGGACAGGCGCTTCTGCGTCCCGAGGTGCCCGCGCAGTGGCCGCTGCTCCAGCTCTGAAGGTCAGAGGGCGGGATGAATGTTCCAGTCTGGGTTTCTCTGAGCCATCCCCACTCTTCAAACGTCGTTCCACACTTTGCTGAGAAACTGAAAATTTATTGCTTTGTCTACTTAGTACGGCAATTTGAATAATACCAGGAGAAAAAGAAAGCACAATTAGAAGCTTTTTCTGCATTCCGAACAGGCACTGTGCTATTTTTACATGTATTGTCAGCTCAGAGCTCAGATAAGGCTTAATATTCAAATATAATCTCCTCAACAAGAAAGCAGCCATCTGAACGTGAGAATTCTGGAGCATCCATGGCTCACAAAGAGGATTTGGGTAAAAAAAATGAAAAAGGAGCACAGTGGAATTATTTTTAAAGCAACTTTCATTAAATTTTATACCAGAAATAAAAGCTCAATGTGTGGAGCAATAACAAGAGTTAGGAACTTCACACAAAGCTAATTCTTCCATCAACCTTAAAATAAACAAGGGCTTTCCTCTCTCAGTCCCTTTACCCTCAGCGTCCAGAAACACTTTCTTGTCATAGTCACCCATGGAGCGCAGGAAATGAAACTTCATCTCCATCTTTTCTTAGTTTTCAGAGGATATCACAGCGTAGCTGAATCGTTTGACAGTTGCCTGTAAAAAGATGCAGAATTTCTAAGCCACAGTACTAACAAATTTTAGGAAAAAAAGCAAATAGTGTCAATGAAAACAAATATTGCTATACTCTATGTTGAGCAAAATTTTCAATCCAAGAGAGTCCTAGCAGTGTTCTCTGAAAACAAAAGTTGTAGACTAGATTTTGTTATCAAATAAGAACAAGGGGAATCTGCTCATAATCCCTCACCTAAGGCCTGCTTGTATTTATTTATTTATTTATGTATTATTTGCAGGGAAAACACGGTGTGAAGTCCAGAGGCTGTGCACGGCTGGCTCCCAGTTACAAACTTCACTGGGAGTCTCTTCTCACTCAGATCCCATTTGCTTCTCCACACAAAGGAAACAAAAAACCCAACTAAAAAATAGCAAAGGGCCTGGGCAGACAGAAAGACACACAAGGGGTAGAACAGGTACCTGGAACAATCAGTGTCGCTAATCACGAAGACAATGCAAATTAGAATCACAAGGAGTGATCATTCCACACCTCTTAGGAGGACTCGGACTCCAGAGAGAGTCTTGTCAAGAGTAATGAGCAAAAGGAACACTTGGGACTGTGGTTCTCACTGGAAAAAACAAACAGGGATGCAACCGCTGTCGTCGGGCAATGAACCCAGGCCTGCGAATACACCCAGAGGACTGAGGTCAGTATGGGAGAGGCCTGTAGGCCCGCCCTCATCGCAGCCCTGAGCACAGCAGCTGGGACAGAGATGCCTGACGTGCCCGTCGCTGGACAAATAGACATCGTGGTACAAACACAGATATACTCTTCTGTCATCAAGATGGAAACCTCGTTTGTAGCAACTCGGATGCACCTGTGGGATATTGTGCCGGAATGAATAAACTGGGCACAGAAGGACAGGTAGTGCATGGTCTCACTTGTATGTTGAATCTAAAAAAAACCAGGAGAGTAGAAGGGCGGTTACCAGGGCCTGAGACAGTGGGAGGGGACGTGGTGACCAGAGGAGAATGGCGGAATCAGCTCAATGGATCTATTGTACAACATTGTGACTACAGTCAGTGATTTTTCTGTACTTCCAAATCGCACCACAAAAACAAGAGAGGCAATGAGTTTGCTAGTTCGATTTGTTATTCCACTCCATCTGCATACATCAGTCACGCTGTATCCATAAACATATGCAGGTACGATTTGTCAATAAAATATTATTAAGAATGAAGAACTGCGTTTGCCCAAAGGCACAAAAGCAGTACTCTCCATAGGCTACGTGTATTTTACTAGGTTTGGGCAGCACATCAAATTTTTACATTTCTCCACACTGGGGAAAAATCCACTTGTATCTTTTTGTAGTTTCTCAGTGTGGGAAGCAGGGCCCGGCTCCCACAACATGGCACTGAGAGGGAGTAAACAGGTTCCACACAGCGGCTTTGGCTGCTTCATCAGTTTGACTAATGAGTTGCAGGAGCTGACCCAACCTCTGATTGGAGGAGAACAGCGTGCTCAGCACGTGGGCAGTGGAGCACGGATTGCTGGGAGAGGACTATAAAGGCCAGATAGAAGCCGCGCGGGGGGATTCGCTTATGCGCCGCGAGGCGCTGCAGACATCTCACACCACACGCCGGAAGAATAACAAGAATGCGGGCACACACCAAGTGGGATGCGGTTAGAATGCGGTTAGCACAGGAGCAAACTTGAGCGCACAACACAGAGCCATTTGCTTAAACAACAGCGTCCGGTCCGGTGTCGTTCTCCCGCGAGCCTGCGGAGGAGCGACACTCAGCATTGGAATTTTTCTACTTATTTTTTAGGTAACTGTTTGCTACTTTCATAGGTGTGATGGGAACGTACTGTTTTGGCCAGAAGATTGCATTTCCGTAAGTTTAATTTCATCTCACTAGAAGCTCAAGCTTTAAGGCAATCATTTTGCTTGGTATTCTATAAAGGGGCCATTAATATTGTTGCTAATCTTGGCTAGTGCATGTTTTAGTTAATACAGTGAATTTTATATATCCAAACATTGGGTATCTCCAAGCTGCAATGAAGAAGGTAGGTACTGAATCAATTCCAACTGAAAGTGAACGTACATCAATCCCAAGACGGCCCTGTTCTAGCTTCCATTATATCCAATTACGGTTTTTAAAATCGAGTCCACTACCTTTGAGAGACAATAATTTAATTGTTTCTAGTTTTACAATTGAGAGCAAGACCCAGCCTGGGAATGCTTTCTTGGCAAATGCAAGGCAACTCCTCGCAGTCCCGGCACAAGGTAGAGGGACTCTGGCCTGTTACTGAGCTCTGAGTATCAGCTGGTTAATGAGTGCGTTATTTTCTTTAATCTTTTCTTTTTAAAATACTGTTCTGTTTCAAACAAGCTTTAAAATAATGATATTAAAGTTTGCATGGGTAGGGTAGGAAACACAGTCTGCCCCTCTGCCTCTGCTTTCTCCATGTGAGGCCCCGGAAACCACCTGGCCAAAGACAGGGAGCGAGGGAGCCGTCGGCAGCGTCACAGCGATGTGTGCGTCATGCCTTGAACACATTCCAGCACTGCAGGGAGCTTGCGCTGGCCTGTGCAGGCCCCAGAACGCAGAGAGAGGACAGGAAGGGCTGAGGGTTCTGGGCCGGCGAGCAGGGCTGTGAGAAGCTCTCGAGAACACGCGTGGCAGACGAGGCTGGTGCGGGGGCTTCGTATCGATGGAGTCACGCGGTCTCCTTTCCGACACGGGGCTGGGGCACATCTGCAGGTGTGACTCCCTCGACAAAGAGAAACCAGGCTCTTCCTGTGTGTGCTCGTTCTCACTGGCCTTGGACCTGAAGTCAGCTGGGCCCCAAGGCGGCTGTGCGACGGCCGTGGCGCCCCAGGTGCTCGCGTGTGGGGTTGTTCGCCGTTTGCGGTGCGTTTGTCCACACTGACAACCGACTCGCCGGGCAAGTCTGTAGTCCCAGCCCCCTCGCTTCTGTATTAAAATGCTAAGGGCTTTCCCTCAGGATCCCGCATTGCAGTGAGGCAGCTTGGTTGTAGGTTAACCAGAACACTGGACAGGAGTGTGCGGAGAAGGAACCAGTTTGTTCCAGCTCACACTTTGCAGGTTCAAAACCAAGACCCCACAGCCATCATCTGGTTTCCATCGTGTTCATTTTTAGCAACTTTGCTTTGTGCTGTTTAATCTTCCATGTGGTTTGCATCCAAGTCAACATATAAATTTAATACAATTTCAGTACAAGCACTAGCAAGATTGTTATTGAAGTATATAAATGAACAAAACAGTTTGCTAAAAATCTTGGCAGAGGAAAGACGGCAAGAGGATACTCATTGTGCGAGGTGGTGAAGGACAACCTTCAGTCATGACAGGCTTCGTGCTGACGTGCTGATGCACAGGCAGCCGTGGGACACAATCCAGAAGCTGGAAATATCCCACGTTCACACGAAAACTTAGCTTTTGAAGAAATGACATCTCAGGCCGTTAGAGCAAATGTTCACTTGTGAATGAATGATGCTGGAACAATTGTGGAGCCCCTTGAAAAAGTCCAGATTAGACCCACAAGACACTTGCAGGATAACAATGTGTGTGTGTGTGTGTGTGTGTGTGTTTCTCACGTGGGACCAGCCCCCCCGTCTCTGCACAGGGGTGGTCACTGGAGACACTTTGGTTGTGATGTGCGGGAGAATTAGCTGGATAACAATGTCAGTGATGTCAACGCTGAGAGAGCTGGAGACAAGACGACCATGTGGTGCTGGGATTCGGCCCTGCTCCTACGTGCACTTGGGATACTCACGTTCCGTGTCAGGGTGTCTAGGTGTGAGTGGGTGTGAATCCCAGCCCCACTTCCAGGCAGCTTGGCTAATGCACACCCTGAGAGGCACAGGTCTGGCTCAAGTCCTTGTCCCCACGTCGGGGGGACACCAGGACGGGGCTGCTGGCTCCTGGATTCAATCTGGGCTAGCCCTGGCTCTGTGGCATCTGGGGAGGGATCAGGAGATGGACTGTCTCTCTCTGTCTCTTTCTTTCTCTCTGTCTTTAAAATAAATAAAAATGCCTTTCAAAAAATTAGGAGAAATACAATAAAGTGATATAACCAGGTTATAAGAAGAAAACATTAAGTATGTATTCATCAATAATTTGATTGTAGGGAAAGTATTTCTAATTGCAATTTGAAACCTAAGTGCAATGAAAGGAAGTAAATTTAACGACATAAAATAGAAATAAAACTTCTGCATGGAAAGTATTGGAAGCAACATCAATGCCATTTACATAGCAAAGTGAACAGATACGGTGTGCCTGCCAATCAAAATCCATGCGTGTGTGCTATTGAGGGCTGCCTATGGACGCAGGTGGGAAGACGTCCCTGACAGGAAGGCTACAGAGCACAGTGCCTATGTCCACAGGAGCAGCTCAGGAGAGGCAGATGTCCACTTCACCCTTCAGCGCCCACCAGGAGACGGGTGGGAGCCGGTGGCAGGGCGGGGAGCGCCCTCTGGTTTCTTCGTAGAGTTTGGTATTTAGCAGTTAACACTTCACACAGAATGTGAAAAGAAAAAAGCCCGAGCAGGACAGTAAGATGAAGCTAGAACCGAGACAAAGAGAAACAAATGTGATGGCACACGGGCTGGGTGGACGCCCTTTAACTCCAGCCGATAACAAGGACTTCCAATCGATGGATGCAGAATGAACAAGGCCGCTGCACCCGAGGCTCAGGGACGGGAAGGGAAGTCAGCTCGTTCTGGCTTCTGTGTCTGACTTTCCCTTTCATGATCCTGTTGATGGATCAGCATTGATGGGGCGGGGCAAGTGTCAGGTTGTTGGGACTTTCCCTGTGGGGAGCTGTTGAAAGGGAAAGATGAGAATGGATTATGTGGTTTTGATTGGAACTGGCTGTGCACTGTGAGGTTGAGGGTGAAGCCAGATGAGGTCTGAGCACACAGATGTGAGTGTGAGTGTGAGAAGGTGAGTGTGCCTGTGTGTGATAGATGTGTGTATGTGTGTGAGTGCATGTCTGTGCATGTGTGTCAGTGTATGTTAGTGTGTACATACATGTGAATGCGCATGTGTACATGTACTGTGCACCTGTGTGTACATGTATGTGTGCACCCGTGTGTACATGTATGTGCATGAGTGTGCATATGTGAGTGCACATGGGATCATGTGTGTGAGTGTAGATGTGTGCCTGTGTGTGAGTGTAGATGTGTGTATGTGTGTGAGTGTAGGTCTGTGCATGTGTGTCAGTGCATGTGTATTAGCGTTACATACATGTGAATGTGCATGTGTACATGTATGTGTGCACCCGTGTGTACATGCATGTGCATGAGTGTGCATATGTGAGTGCACATGGGATCATGTGTGTGAGTGTAGATGTGTGCCTGTGTGTGAGTGTAGATGTGTATAAGTGTGTGCATGCCAGTGTGTGGGGTATATGTGCACACACGTGTGTGTGAATGTGTGTGCATGCACGTCTGAGTTAATGTGTGGTGTGTGCACACCTGTGTGTGTGCACGTGTGTGCGTGGACATGGTTGTGAGTGTGAGTGAACAGCATCTTCCTCGCTTTGTCTGGGAAAACCCCAGGACTGGGCTCAGGGCCGCCCGGGGTCGGCAGCCTGGCCCAGCTGCAGCAGCCCCGGGTGTGGACAGCTGGGGGCTCCAGGCACTGGGGCCCGAGGCAGGTCACCGGTGCCTAGGGCGAAGGTGTGGCGCAGGCTCTGACAGCAGGGGCGCGGTGCCTTGGGGCCCCAGGCTCTACTTCCTCCCTTGGCCCAGGCGCTGTGTGAGCCGCGGGGCCCACCCATGCCTCCGCGGGTGGTTGTCTCGCTCAGGTGGGGACAGGCCTGACACGGGGTCGCAGGAGCACACCCATGCCCCTGCATTCTGGCATAGTCCCGCCCTGAGGAGTGGCCGACCCCCCTGCCAGGGACTGGAACCAGCGAATGCAGGGACACAAGGGAGGCCTGAGGACAGAGTCTGCGTGAGTCAGGAAAGCCTGGGGTGGGCTCCTCACAGCGGACCCACGCGAGGCAGAGGAGGAGGAGGGGAGGTGGCTGCGGGCGCGACGCCCAGCGACACACACAGCCCTCAGGGGATCTCTGTTATTCTTGAAACTCGTCTGCGTGAGAGATTAGATCGGCACGGAACCAGGACAGGAAGGCCACACAGGTGGAGACAGACGGAGGGCCGAGAGTGCAGATGCCAGGGAAGTTGTGCTACCGACCATGGAGGAGTGGGCTTCCAGACCCTAGACCCTCCCCCCCCCCCCCCACCGCTGGGACTTCGGGGGCCCGGGCTGCCTGAGCGCAGATGAGTTCCAAGCTCCAGGTCTAGGCGAGGTGGAGTCAGACTGCTTCACCCCTGCTCCCTGAGTGCAGTGTGGGACAGGGGAGGAAGGGGCGTGGAGACACCTGTGGAGGACTGGACGGTGACCGGCAGGCTGACGGGCGCACCCGGAGGCTGAGGTCACCCGCTGATGCCACCGCCAGCCCTTCCTGTCTCTCCTAGAGGGGCCACTGACCCGGCTCGGCACTCAGAGGGTGTCCAGGAAAGCAGTGGCCATCAGCACACTTCTGTGAAACCGGGAAGCTGAGTTTTTGGCAGGAGCGAAGAGCAGAAAAGGGACAGGTGAGGTGAGCAGGGCCAGGAGGACTGGGGGAGGCTCCTCAACACCTGGTGTGGGCACAGGTGGGGGACTGGGGGAGGCTCCTACAGACCTGGTGTGGGCACAGGTGGGGGGTGTGACCTCACAGACCTGGTGTGGGCACAGGTCGGGGGTGTGTCCTCACAGACCTGGTGTGGGCACAGGTGGGGAGTGTGACCTCACAGACCTGGTGTGGGCACAGGTGGGGGGTGTGACCTCACAGACCTGGTGTGGGCACAGGTGGGGAGTGTGACCTCACAGACCTGGTGTGGGCACAGGTGGGGGACTGGGAGAGGCTCCTACAGACCTGGTGTGGGCACAGGTGGGGGGTGTGTTCTCACAGACCTGGTGTGGGCACAGGTGGGGGGTGTGTTCTCACAGACCTGGTGTGGGCACAGGTGGGGGGTGTGACCTCACAGACCTGGTGTGGGCACAGGTGGGGGGTGTGTCCTCACAGACCTGGTGTGGGCACAGGTGGGGAGTGTGACCTCACAGACCTGGTGTGGGCACAGGTGGGGGTGTGACCTCACAGACCTGGTGTGGGCACAGGTGGGGGACTGGGGAGGCTCCTCACAGACCTGGTGTGGGCACAGGTTGGGGGTGGGGAGCACCGCTATTTTGTGGACAGGGCGACTCTGGCAAGATGAAGCAACCCCTCAGGCATCACAAAACGCCCGCGTTGATGTAGTCACGTGGATTCTCTGACACCAGGCATAGCCGGGAACTCGCACACGCTTCAAACACCCACGGTTGACGCCATGTTCCAGAGCGAGGGCTGCGTGCGTGTCCTCCCGTGTTGGGGGCCAGGCAGGGTGTCCACACTCACCACTCCTATTCACCTTTGTAGGATTCTTAACCGGGGCAACAAGATAAAGCAAAGTGTTTTTCTTTTTTGGAAATTGAAACCTCAGCCATGACAATCGTCCCTACTCATGAATGCTGGGGTTACTTCTGCAGAAGGCCCCGGGAGTGCAGCTCCAGCTCCCAGCGCTCATCCAGGTTAAATGAGCTCCTGGATACCAGCTGGCCAAGACAGGCATTTTCACAAGCAACGTCCACAGCTGGCAATGGGAGAAGAACATCATTTTTAATATCTCCAAGAAAAAATACTTACAGATCTAAAAATGTATTCACAGGATTTATAGTGAGAAGCACGAGAGGTTTCATGAAGCAAATCAAGGAGCCACCCAAGGGAGACCCTTGTGGACGCGGATTGAAAGTCTTGAGACGGCAAAAATGTAGCTTCCCCCTAAACTGAGCTGAAGACTTAACCCAAAATCAGTCAAAACTCCGGAAATACGTTTTTTTGTTTTCTGAAACAGACAAGCTGATTCCAAAACTTGTAGGAAAAGCTAAGGAGTAAAAACAGCTAAAAAATTCCTTGAAATAATACATTTGAAGACTCACATGCTGGATTTTAAGCTTTCTCCATAAACCAGCTGCATTGAAGAGCCCCGCAAAGGGTCAGCCGTGGTTGGAAAAAATCGGAAGAGCAATGCTAGATAACAGGCTGAATCCCAGGCACAAAACTCCCGCGTTCTTAGAACAAAGCACAGGGCACTGGTTCTTAGACCTCACGTGAAAAGGATATCGACGAATTGAACTTGATCAGATTTAATGTGTTTTCTCTGTGAAAGACAAGAGACTGATAAGACAAGCTCCAGACTTGGAGAAATAGTTGCAAGTCTGATAAACTTTGTCTCCAGAGTGTGTTAGAACCCGCTCTCCTGTGTTCATCACCCGCATCAGGTGGGCGGGTCTCCCCGCGTGCCTTTCTTCCTTTGCACCCTAGGCTGCCTGTAAACCCTATTCTTGCTCACGAGCTTGTGGGGCTCCAGTTAGGCCAGGAGGCGCCAGTGTGTGCTTCTCAAAGCGTGTTGCCTTGAACTAAGTGGAGCCAAGTTACAGCGAATGTGAGATCCCCGAAATCACCTGGTGGGTAATCCAGAGTCATCTCTGATCATCTTGAGAAGGCGACTAGGAGAGAGCTTTGCCTTCTGTTCTCACGTTTGGCATGAAGCCTAATCCGTCTACAGTGATCTGTTTATGTATGCGTGTGGATCATCCACACAGCCTGACATCTTGTCCACGATGTTAAATGCAGGGAGCAGGACAGCAGTCCAGCCGGGTGACGTCAACGCTGCTCCTGTGAGCTGGGGACTGCTGCAGGGCACCCGGGGAGGTGCTTGTGAACCCAGCTCCTGTATGTCGTGGGGGACGAACTCAGCTGGGAAGCGACGCAGAGGCGGGTGGATGCTCCATGGCAGGCACTGGGAGGGGGAGAAATGACCCAGGGACACGGCCCAGCAGTGTTTGAAACCTGCTAGGAGCGAGCTCCAGAGGCAAATCGCCGGTCCCGGAGCCGGCAGGCACGCTGCAGCCCGCCCCGGCCCCTGTGTCTCAACACCCCTGCGCCCTTTTCCTAACGCATGAGCTGGCGTGAAGTAAAGGCCGCTGTTGTGCTGAGCCGGATGGGTGGACAAACTCATGTAACTGAGAGTCTCGACCTCCGGTCCTTGGTCATGGTTGCTGACATCCAAAGTTTTACTCTAGTCGGTGGCGTCTTGTTGCGTAATCTGTGAATAGTGGGAAAATGCTTCGTGTTAACCCTATAGAAGTTCTTGGTACTTATATTCTAATTGAATTTTCAAAATGCCCTGGTGACCCAGAACCCCCTATCGTGGGCTCTGCACTGTGCCACTTCTCTAGTGATGAGCTCGTCCTGCGCTGATCTCGCCAGGTCACCGCCTGCGCTGCTGACGACTGCTCTCAGACTGCGGGAGCTGCAGCAGCATCTCCCCTCTGTCAGGGCGCTGAGCCGGCGTCAGGCTCAGTGCGTCCATCTCCCTGGCTGCCGGTCGTTGAAACCCTGCCTTTCAGGGCAGAATGCCTGGGCTTTGCCATCCGTCTGTATAGGTATATGTATATGTCCAAGGGATAGCCTTGGACAAATCATTAGCATCTGTAGCTCATTTCCCCGAGCTGAGGAAGGGAATGGTAATCGCACCTGCCTTGTGGGGGCCCTGGGAAGAGGACGTGAGTTAGCGTCTGCAAACCTCTTTCAAAGCCCTGATACACGGTCAGCAGAGCACCGCGTGGTGTGGCCGTGAACCAGACCCTCCGAGCCAGCTCATCACGCGAACTGCAGCCCTGTGGAGTGACGGTCACATCCTTTGTCCCCTTCCGCTGGACTCGCTGCCTGGCCGTGCCCTCTCCTTCCTGCCCCACACAGGCAGCAGTGCACCTCCTCTGCCTCGGCTTCAGGTGCTCTCTCGACTCGCTTATTTTGCTATATACTTTTTGTCTCAGACGCCTCTGTATTTGTCTAGGCATTCTAATAAGAATGGCTATCTCTGGGATGGTATTCTTTTTAAAAGACCTATTTAGTTTACTTGAAAGACAGTGTGATAGAGAGAGACGGAGACACAGAGGGCTCTTCATCTGCTGGCTCCCTGCCCACATGGTCACATGAGCCTGCATCTCCATCCAGCTGTGCCGCGTGTCTTCACGTGGGTGTCGAGGCCCCCAGCCCCTGAGCCATCACCTCTGCCTTCCCAGTGTGTGTGAGCAGGAGGCAGGGACCGGAAGCAGAGCTGGTACTCGAACCCAAGCACTCCAGCATGGGAGGGCGGTGGCTCCAGATGCCCGCCCCTAAAGCCATGCTCTAAATGCTCTTGTCAGCTCTGCGTTTCCTGGGGTTGCGTTTCCTCAAGCAGATGGCAGACCCGGGTCCTTCTCGCTCCCTCTCGCTCCCCGAGGGGAAAGTGCTCTGTGCACAGCTGCTGTCTTCTTCATGCACATGACTGGAAGAGGATTGCTAATTGCGGGTGAGCTGAAAGTAGGCTGAAGCGTTGTGTAGAGTAGGAGTTGTCCGGAGACCAAGTGGCTTTCTGTGTTCCTCCTTGAGTCACCAGGGCACCTTCCCGTCTGAACCATGGGTGGCTCGGGGGCTTGCGCCTGTGTAGGGGAGCCCCTTGACGACACTGGGGGTCCAGACGACCGCTCAGCCTGGCTGTTCTGTGCCCCAGGAGGAACTGGGTCCGAGCCAGACACAACCAAGGTCTGCTGCCCAGGGGCAGTGGCCACAGCCTTGGCCAGCCCTGTGAGAGCGGACGCGTGTTTCCTCTTCCTGTGTCCCCTCTGTCTGCCCATGCCGTCGTTTCCAGAGTGGAGTCTGACAAACTCAGAGGACAGAGACTCTTAAAAAATGCCTTTGCCTGGTTACTCTCAGATTTTGAGATGTGAATGAAAGAATGAAAGGTGTGGAAATGAGATAAATGGCGTGTTAGTTCCTGTGCACAAGGACAAAGGGCAGGAGGAGAGAGGCCTTTGTGCTGGACTGACCCACCGGAGCCAAGGGACCAGGGCGGCACAGCCTCGGGGTGCGTGGTGTCCTGGTTACCCAGCGCGGCCCCCGGCGGATGGAGCCCTGGGAGCTCTGCCTCACAAGCGGTGCTGAGTTGTAGGAAGCGCAGTGCCATCAGTCACCTCCCTTGCAAACCACACACGATGGTGACCTCAGATTAGGCGTCTTGGCCGAAGTACGGGCTCATTAATTGAATCTCAATTACAGATGCCCACGTGACCGCTCCACGGGCACCCCGTGGCCTCTCCATCCCCAACCTGCCCAGTGCACCCAAGCAGGGGATCTGGGCGCAGTGTTCTCGCCTCTCTCTGTAGAGCACTCCCTCCTGCAACCAGCAACCAAAGAAGTCCTGCCTGTTCCGCGCCAGGCTTTCCACTCACTGGCAAGGTTGCGACCTCAGTTCAGGTCCAGGAACCACCCCCATCCATGCAGGGCATTTCCCCTCCCTGAGTGAGGCAAGGGCCCCCCAATCCCTGCCCTGCACCCCCACCTCCACCTCCCGCCCTCCCCCCAGCAGGGCCCTACTTCCCTGCTGGAGTCCAAGGTGTGTGGCTGACCACGCCCCCCCCGGGGTGGGGCTGTGCCCTGGGCACTTCTGCAGCCCTCGTCGACAGTCACCATCCCTCACGCTGCACCGCTGCTCGGCCTCCCGTCCGTGTGTCTGTCCATCAGGTTTTTAGAAGGAGTGACTGGAAGCCCTAGTGACTACACAGAACCTAACGCGTGGGAGAGTTCTGGCCATGAGGAGGCTGTTGAGGGATGACCAGAGCGTAAGCAGCTTTGGGCGCTGAGTGTCCGTTGCTGGCAGAGAAAGGACCCTGGACCCACACTGGGAGCCACCTCCCCCTGCACGCTCTGTGTGTAGACAGCAAGGCGCTGAATGGGCTGTGCCCTCTGCCGGCGTCCCCAGCCAGGCAAGGCTCCCTGGGAGGGCAAGGCTGAACCCCTTCCTGTTTGTAGCCAGGGTTGAGAGGAGGAGGAGGAACGTTACTTGAACTCCTGGCAGTGACTGGGGGTGGCCCGGAGTGGCTCTCAAGGGGAGTGGACGAGAGAGTCCCATGTGGAGAGGAGGCCGACAGAGGAATTTGGGACCACCAGCGTGGACTGGAGTGGTCCATACCAGCCAGGCTGGATGCCAACCACGTGCGTGGTTCATGGCCATGAACTCAGTTTAGCTCATGGAAACGGGAAGTGATGCCGGAGTCATTTTCCTCCTCTGTCTTCCTCGTGACTGATGCTGTTGAACTTGGATCCTTGGGCGTCCCACACAGAAGACAGCAGGTTCACTTGATGGAAACGAATTGGATCTTGCAATTACCATGTGGAAGGCTGTTGACTGAGCAGACCTCAAATGGAGTCATAAAACAGTGTGTGACAACGGCTGCGATACTGCGGGGCTGAGCCACTGAGATGCCGCTGTCGCTTTGTGATCAGCACTGTGTTCTTTAAGCATTTGAGAGTGTTGCAGTAAAGCCGCGTTTTGCCTGATGTGATTTCTGCAACCTCGATACTGAGTTATTGATTTTTTAAAGATTTGTTTGTTTATTTGAAAGGCAGAGCTACAGAGAGACAGAGGCAGAGAGAGAGAGAGAGAGAGAGAGAGAGAGAGAGAGAGAGGTCTTCCATTCACTGATTCACTCCCCAAATGGACGCATGTCGATCTGAAGCCAGGAGCCAGGAGCCAGGAGCTTCTTCCAGGTCTCCCATGTGGGTGCAGGGCCCAAGCACTTGGACCATCTTCTACTGCCTTCCCAGGCCCCAGCAGAGAGCTGGATCAGAAGTGGAGCGGCCGGGACTCTAACAGGTGCTCACAGGGGATGCTGGCACCACAGGTGGTAGCCTTACCTGCTACGCCACAGCACCGGCCAGAGTTTTTATTTATCGCAGTAATCATGTTGACTGTATCCATCATTAGCAAAAAATACCCGAGATAAAATACATAAGGTTTCTTGTTAACTCAGGGCCCCCACCCACACACACAGCTCTGGCGTTGAAGGCCTCCCTATGCGGATGATGCCCTGGAAGGCCTGTTTTTAGCCGTGCTGGGTCCCGAGTCTCCGCTGGTGGCGTAGTGGCCGAGCTGGGGCCATCTGGACCCCTCCTCATGGCCCTCGTTGTCAAGTCCCTCAGGGCTCACAGCTGCTCAGACTGCGGGAGGATGTCGCAGCTGGAATGCGTGATGGGCAACGGCTCGCTGCAGGAGTCCTTAACCGCCGCGATCGGCTCATCCCACACAGTCCACCGGCTCTTCTCTCTCCTCATTCTCATTCCCAGAACTCCAGAGAGCTGGCTGTCTCATTCCTCCACATGCTTCAGGTCCGCCCAAACTCCATTTCTGGCTCAGGCATGTGGGTCTCAAGGTGACCAACCAAGAGAGTGAAAGACCTGCAAGCCGGTCGGGGAGACACAAACCCAGGAGGCACGGCCCCGGGCAGCCCCGGGGAGCACGTGGACGTTTCCGCCCTCTGAAGCCGTGCGGCTGCAAACCAGCCGCTCCAGAGCGGACCTGCGCCGGAACCCAGAGGGCTCGTTTGCATAGAATCAACACCACATTTTTAGTGCAGCTTCCACTGTCACGGGGAAGCACAGTGTTTGCTTGTTTGTTGTGATGTTTGTTTTCTAGGTGTCAGTGCCTAGAAGAGTGTGTGGCCCGAGCAGGGGAGACATACATTCATGCCAGGGAATGAACGACTGGACAAACGAATGACTGCAGCTTGTAGCCATCGTAGCAGGACCTGCACACCGCTGGCCTGGACCTGCTGCAGCAGCTCAGGGCAGCAGCCGTCTCTGCTGCGTCTCTAACGGCCGCCGTGACCCTGCTCCCAGGGCTGCTGCACCTGTGCTATGGGTTGAAGCCAAGAATACGATGGAAAAGCTGCCCAGTGGGCAGAGCCAGGGCTGGCACATGGCAAATGGGAGGCACGTTCCCATCTGGTCTAGAGAAGAGCTTTCTACCCATCATTGCTTTCCTTTGATGTCGAAAGACAGGTGGACCAGAAGACGGGTGACACATGCACTAATCTTCATACTAACTAGCGATGCATCTTGGATCTGTAGAATACAGTGCCTCCCGCACAGGTGCAGGCGTGGGGGGACCTTGCCGTCAGCCTTGCTGGTCACCATCCAGTTCTCTGCTGTGCTGAAAGAAGGCGGCATTGACATCTGAGTGTTCGAGGAGGGTCGTGTCCAGGGGATGTGCAAACCTTGTGGGCTCCAGAGTTCTCGGAGGGCACAACCCTGGATTGGGGGTGATCTCATGTCCCCTCCCCTTGTCCTCCTCTCTCTTCCTCACTTTCTTTTCTTTATATTTATTTTATTTATGTGAAAGACAGAGTTACACAGAGAGAGAGGGACAGAGAGAAAGGGGCCTGCCATCGCTGGCTCACTCCCCAAATGGCCACAACGGGTAGGGCTGGGCCAGCCAGAGCCAGGAGCCCAGAACTCCCTCTGGGTCTCCCACATGGGTGCAGGAGCCTCAGCACTTGGGCCATCCTCTGCTGCTTTCCCAAGCTCATTAGCAGGGAGCTGCATAGGAAGTGGAGCAGCCAGGACTCGAACCTGTGCCCATGTGGGATCCGGCATTGCAGGCAGTGGCTTAAGCTGCTACACCGCAGTGCCATCCTCATTTCCTCCTGACTCCCCCGTCCTCTCGGCCCCGTCCCTCTCCCCACTCTCGCAGGGTCTCTGAATTAGCTCTCGTCTGAGGCTCGGCACCTTCCCGGCATCCTGCAGGTGCCTTCGGGGGAGGGTGGAGTCAGGGAGAGGCTGCTGCTGTGCACAGCGTGTGCAGCACCCGGTCCTGCCCCGGGCTCCTCTCTGCATGCTAAGCTCCTGCCTCGGGCTCCTCTCTGCATGCTAAGCGAGGCTTGCACTTTCCCCTCTTTCTCAAATGTTCTTTCTTGCAAGTTCTCATGAGCGCAGCTAACTGCTTACTGAGGGTTTCCATTTGCAGATGTTTCTTCCTGGCGCGTGCATAAGCTCGGCCATCTGCCTGCGACTAGAAAAGCAAATGCAACACCCACTGTGCCTCCTGCAACGCGTGCACGTGAACCTGTGGTGCTGACCTTGCTCTCAGATCTGGCCGTGATGGGAGGTGGGGCCTCTGCTCGCCCTTCCTGAACCAGGGAAACACAGCAGCAATTGTTTCCCAGCTGAGAAAGATGGCTGGGTTACAAAGAAGCCACCCTGCGTGGTCCAGGTCAGGGCTGTGTAGGGGGAGAAGTGAGGAAAGCGCTGGCTGGTCACCTGCTGGTGGCACCTGGAGCGGGGAGCAGGGCTGGGCTGCCCAGGGCCAGCGTTCTCTCCCCGATTTCTGGGTGTCTGGCCCCTGGGTGATCTGCCCAAGAAGCTGCGAAGCTGGGACCCTGCAGCTGCAGGGACACACGCTGTGGCCACTGCCTGGACCTCTGCGTTCTGGCGTCCTGTGACCAGCAGACCACAGTGTGCCTGTCAGACCCTGGCTGTGTGAATCCAGAACGCACTGTATCATATGTGGCCGGTGGTTACAGGGAATCTGTCAGGTCCGTGGTCTGCAGCAAGTTCCGAACTCAGGACAAGGGTTCAGGGAAGCTGACTGACGTCAGGACACGGCCAAGTGCACTCTGTGTGTAGCCTTTGGTTTTCATGGCTTGCAGGTCTCTTTGGGGAGCCTCGGGCCTTGCCTTCCCTTGACCTTCAGGGATGCAGCTGCCTAATGGGCATCTGGGCCCCAGCATGACTGCGCGGCTCCACCACAAAATACCCCCGCATGACAGCAAATCACCCCCGGCAGCCCATCTGTCTTTCCATGGCAGGGGCTGCAGTGTAGCCCGGTACCCTGGTACCCAGGGCCCTCAGGGTGCCGCACATTCAGCCTCAGATCTCCCCTGGGGCTGGTGCACCATGGTGGCGTGGACACTGCTGGGCGGGTGAAAGGTGTGGCCGCCAGGGCCACTGTTCCACGGCTTCAGTGTGAGTGCAGCAACCTGCACAGAGCAGGAGCACCAGGTGAAAGACAAGCACCCGGCTCCCTGGTGCCCCCGGCCTCCCTTCAGGGTCCACAGACGTGGGCGGGGGCAGCGCAGCAGCTAGGCCACTGGGTGACCCCAGGCACTGCTTTCCTAACTAGAGCCAGCTTTCCTACCTTCCTTTCAGCTCGTCCTTGACACAGAAGCTAGTGACCTCTGACACAGCAGTCCGAATAAGCTGCTCTCTTCCTGAGTGTTTGGTTGTGAGAAACCACCTTACAAGCCTCGAGTGCCCACCTGCAGGGCCCCCATGGCCACGTCCCACCACCCCTCACCTGGCCTCGAGTGCCCACCTGCAGGGCCCCCATGGCCACGTCCCACCACCCCTCACCTGGCCTCCAGTGCCCACCTGCAGGGCCCCCGTGGCCACGTCCCACCACCCCCTCACCTGGCCTCCAGTGCCCACCTGCAGGGCCCCTGTGGCCACGTCCCACCACCCCCTCACCTGGCCTCCAGTGCCCACCTGCAGGGCCCCCGTGGCCACGTCCCACCACCCCCTCACCTGGCCTCCAGTGCCCACTGCAGGGCCCCCATGGCCACGTCCCACCACCCCCTCACCTGGCCTCCAGTGCCCACCTGCAGGGCCCCTGTGGCCACGTCCCACCACCCCCTCACCTGGCCTCCAGTGCCCACCTGCAGGGCCCCCATGGCCACGTCCCACCACCCCTCACCTGGCCTCCAGTGCCCACCTGCAGGGCCCCCGTGGCCACGTCCCACCACCCCCTCACCTGGCCTCCAGTGCCCACTGCAGGGCCCCCATGGCCACGTCCCACCACCCCCTCACCTGGCCTCCAGTGCCCACCTGCAGGGCCTCCATGGCCACATCTCACCACCCCCTCACCTGGCCTCCAGTGCCCACTGCAGGGCCCCCATGGCCACGTCCCACCACCCCTCAACTGGCCTCCAGTGCCCACCTGCAGGGCCTCCATGGCCACATCTCACCACCCCCTCACCTGGCCTCCAGTGCCCACCTGCAGGGCCTCCATGGCCACATCTCACCACCCCCTCACCTGGCCTCCAGTGTCCACCTGCAGGGCCCCCATGACCACGTCCCACCACCCCCTCACCTGGCCTCCAGTGCCCACTGCAGGGCCCCCATGGCCACGTCCCACCACCCCCTCACCTGGCCTCCAGTGCCCACCTGCAGGGCCCCTGTGGCCACGTCCCACCACCCCCTCACCTGGCCTCCAGTGCCCACCTGCAGGGCCCCTGTGGCCACGTCCCACCACCCCTCAACTGGCCTCCAGTGCCCACCTGCAGGGCCCCCGTGGCCACATCCACCACCCCTCACCTCCCTTCCGGGGCTCTGACCCCTGCGCCCTGACCCAGCCTCTGCCCATGTCCTCTCCGGGCTGCACGACACCCACCCCTTCTCAAGTCTTTAGTACTAGGAATTCCACAGCTCTTGCCCCATCTCTTGTTTTATTTTTTCAGCTTTTAATTGCAAACCTTTAGGCTGCTGCCTCAGATAGAGCTTCCGCCCTCTGTTCAAGCCCTCAGCAAACCCTCTTCTTCCGGTCATCCAAGTCTGGAGACGTTCTGCTTTCCCGTGAGGCTGTCTGTCTTGTTAGCAAGTGTGTGTCTCTGTCACCCACTGGGGCTGAGCAGGGAGGGTGACTAATGGGTGGTCCACAAAGGCCAGAGCTGTGCCAATCTGAAGCCAGGAGCTTCTTCTGGGTCTCCCACACAGATGCAGGAGCCCACAGACTTAGGCCATCTTCCACTGCTTTCCCAGGCAATAGAAGAGAGCTGGATCGGAAGAGGAACAGCCGGGACTATAACCAGAGCCCATGTGGGATGCCGGAGCTTCAGGCCAGCACTTTAATCTGCTGTGCCACAGTACCGGCCCCCAGTTCTCCATTCTTTAAGAGATGTTTCTAGATCTTCTCAGCCACTGAGCTGTTCCCTAGAGGATGGGCAGGATGCTGGCTGCTCCAGGGCTCATGGACAAGCCTTGGAATGGAATGACCGGTGTGAGCACTGAGAGCCCCTCCCTGGTGCGCCCTGGAGCTCTCTGGGGCATCCCCGGCTGGTTCACGCACGTTCCACCCCGGGGGCACTGCAGGCGCTGACCCGCAGACGCCGCAGCCCTGTGGCCTCTCCTTTCCATCTGCGCATGGACACTGTGCTCTCTGTCTGCTGCTGCAACCTCGTGGGTGGAGGATGGAATGTGAGGATAGAGAGGAAGTGAGTGTGGGACGTGCAGGCATGGCTGGCCCAGCCGAGGGTCTGGCTCTACAAGGAGGACCCAGAACCCAAGTCCCCACTCAGACGAGGTCTTGCGAACCTTCTCCGAAGCAAGAGGTGACTGGGTTGGTTTCCTGGATGCGGGAACAGCCTGCTTGCTGATGACATCATCAGCTCCAAGACTCAGGGCGGATGGCACCCACTGTCACTCAAGGGGGTCATGTGTTCCTGGGAGAAGACCGTGTCTCTTCAAGGACTGATGAGAAGGTGCACTAGGCTCAGACTGGGCCAGAATGAGATTCTGTGAACAGCGGTCTCCTCTTTGTTTAGTTCTTACCTTCCTTGAACTGTAAGAAGAAAGCTGAGCTCATGCATGTAAAAATACAAAAACAAAGAAGTTTCCACGCCCATCTTTCCTGTGCGCGTCACTGACTTATTTATTATTTCGTTGAGATAGAATTACTTCTATTCCCTCTTAACTGAACTACAAGAACTGGAGTAATCGTCATCAGTGATTCATTTTCATTCTCGGTGCTTCAAGCTGGAGCTAAAGTAGGACAGTTGCAGGCACTGAGACAGTGCTTTATACGATTAACTTCACGTATTCCAGCACTCACCAGGCAAAGTCACGTGCTGCTTAATTCCTGCAGCACTTGAGGGCTATTTAAGGGAAAACGGGGGAAATAAATCAGAGAGCGTTCCCCTTGATTCCAAAGATTTCTGCAAAGACCAGGTCTTCGCGGAGCCTTCCTTAAGTCAGCAAAGGATAGAGGTGCCTTGAAGGGAGGGGGGCAATGGATAATGGTGGAAAGAAGCAGGTGCCAGCCTCAGATGCTGGGGAGCACCCCGTATGGACCCATCTCCTCCGCAGATAGCCGGGGAGCGATAGTGTCACTTTATTTCCAACTGAAGCACAGGTTGTTTAACTGAATCACTTGACGTAATTACTGCCCATCACTCTTGACTTATTTTCCTCTCATCAAGCCAACGCTCCATAATCTGTGCAGATCTTTTACACTGACAATACGTTCTATTATGACACACTTTATGCCTGTGGCATTATAACATGACAGCAAAAGACAGGATCAAATTAATACCTGTAATGAATCAGTTTGCTGCAGGTGATTAATCGAGGGATTGAAACTAAAAAAATCCAAAACATGACATTTGGATTCCCATCATTCATTCTTCAAAAAAAATGAAGTGTCCCAGCATAATAAGTGTATTGTTAGGGTCATGCAGGGGTGAGAGGGCCTCATTCCTTCCAGATGCCCGGGTGATGTGCACCGTGCCTGCCTTGGGAACGTGAGGCGTGCGTTCCCACTGGAGATCGGCGCTGATGTATCGGGGGGCTCGCGGCTGCAGGGTGGGCGTCAGCTGGCCCGCACACACTTCCAGGGCAGCTGTCTTCTTAATCTTGACACTTGCCGGTCTCACCCCCAGCACAGCTGAGGGGTAAGGCTGTCCTCTCCAGTCTTTCCCTACTGATGGATGCTGTTTAGATAAGTGTGCATGACCACCGGCTGGTGATCGTCCATGGCCTCTCCACTGTTAAGGTTCCCCGTTAGCTGCACCAGGATGGGCTACTCCTGCCATGACCCACCCTCCCCGGGAGGCCACCACGGTGCTCAGAGCCCAACCTCCAAGGTGACCCCAGGGTGTCCGACGGAGGCAGCGATCACCAGGCACTTTTCTCCATCATTGAAAATCAGCGTCAGCAACTCTGAGTCTCCGCTTCTCCTACAGGGAGGAAATCTGTACCCGAGAAGCTGAAGATGGGGTGAAGCAGAGGTTATGCAGCCGTGGATTTTCTCAACACCACTTTCCCTGCCTACGAAGCAGCATGCAGCAGCCACCAGTCCTAACCAGAACCAGGCCATCAGGAGAGCTCTGCTCACCAGGGCTGCAGCCACTCTTGTTCCACCATTTTGTTAAGGCGGATTGAGACTTCACCTGGGCACAGTGAAAGTCATTTGAAGATGAATTTATTTATTTATTTATTTATTTATTTATTTTTATTTTTGACAGGCAGAGTGGACAGTGAGAGAGAGAGAGACAGAGAGAGAAAGGTCTTCCTTTGCCGTTGGTTCACCCTCCAATGGCCGCCGCAGCCGGCGCACCGCACTGATCCGATGGCAGGAGCCAGGATCCAGGTGCTTTTCCTGGTCTCCCATGGGGTGCAGGGCCCAAGCACCTGGGCCATCCTCCACTGCACTCCCTGGCCATAGCAGAGAGCTGGCCTGGAAGAGGGGCAACCGGGACAGAATCCGGCGCCCCGACCGGGACTAGAACCCGGTGTGCCGGCGCCGCAAGGTGGAGGATTAGCCTATTGAGCCATGGCGCCGGCCTTGAAGATGAATTTAAATGTGATAATGCGTCGTGGCGCACAGGCAAACTCTGAAATGTTGTGAAACGTACAGTGCTCTGAGCACGGAGTGAGCACCTTAGCACCCAAGCTGATCACAACCACGGTGGGCCTTCCCTTCAAAGGGTCTCGGCTCCAGGAACCCCGAGCGTATTTAGGTGAGCAGGACGGGGTGCTGCCGAACTCCGGTGACCTCTCTTCAGCTCTCTCCCCTCCCCCCGTTCGCCACATTGTAAATGCACCAGTCTTGTTTCTCATGTACTGATCCCTGCACTTTTATGTTGTCCTAGTGGACATGGCTTAAATGCTGACTGTGGTTCTGGTTTGGTGGCTCAAGTCATGGGCTGAGATTTGCTCAGATAATTTTGAGGGCAATTGAATGAACAGTAATAGGGAGATTTTGTTTAGGAAGGTGGGCACTGTCTCTTTTTCCCTGTTACTTGAGAATTCTATAGTGCTAAGAGTCCCCTCGTTCTGTCATCCTGCAGTCCTTGTCCCCTGGGTTGGTTTTTTTAAACTCAGAATTCATTATCATCGCTTCCTCTACTAATGCCCGGCAACACAATGGCGTTTTCCAAACACTTGTTCTCCTTAAGATGTACAGGACATGGGTTCATTGTCCAATTGCTTCATTAATTGCCAAGAGTAACGTGGGAGTTTAACTTCAAATCCATAAAGTAAGTACATTTTTCATTTCATATGGATTTAGGTAAAAAATGACATGTTAGTTCTGTTCTTGTTAATGAGATAAAATAGGGAGGAACATACATCTTATCAAGGGAGGAAAACTATAAAAAGTGAGATTGCAAAATGACAGCAGGTAAAATCAACGTGGAGGACAACACAGAGCCAACCAGAATGCTCAGCAGATCCAGTCATCAAACAGGGCATCTGGCCGTCGCTCTGCCGAGCTGTGCATGAAACGTCTTGGGTGAGCAGCTCAAAGGAGAAAAGGATGTGAGACGAAGATGTGAGACGAAGGTGCTCAGAACCACAGCATCAATTATTGCAGGAGACAGAGATGGCAAAAGAGAAACGCAGGCAGGAAGAGTAACGATGTTGAACCCCGGATTATAAAACGCAGGTTAACCGGAGTGCCAAGGTTCAAGTCCTGGCTCTGCTTCCTGTCCAGTTCCCTGCTAATGTGCACCCTGGAAAGCAACAGGTGATGGCTCAAGTATTTGGTCTCTGCCACCGGTGGGGGAGACCTTGTTGGAGCTCCTGGCTCCCGCTTCAGCCTAGTCTGTGGGCATTTGGAGGGTGAACCAGAAGATGGACGACCTAGCTCTATCTCACTGCCTTTCAAACAAATAAAAAATAAATAAAACAGAAATTAAAAGATCCTACTTTGGAATGACTACAAAGTCATAATGTAGTATTTTGCAGACTTCTCAAAAGTTAGAAACCGGATACATTTTAAGCAGCGTCTTTAACTTCCACTTCCCTATATCTAATGAAAAATTAAACAGATTACAATACTTACGACAAATGCAAAATAGGAGGGACTCAAAAGAGAAGCATTAAATCATCAATCAGATGGAAAGCTGCATGTTGGGTTCATTATCATGGAAATAACTACATGGGTAACCTTTTCAAAATGACCCCATCTCATTGGCTGAGACGTGTTCAGCCTGGCAGGTGCTGCTTTCTGCCTTGACCCAGAAATCCTGCTGCAGCCGTGGCGTGCCCCACTGGCTTCTGTGATGTTTAGTTCTTGGCCAAGCGCCTGCCTTCAGGACAGGGACATGCAGGGGTCCATTTTCCACAGCAGAGAAATGGACCATCTAAAACGAGGTGGCCTTCCTGGCACTGAGAATCTGGAAGACTCCAAAGAGCCACGACTCCGTAGAGCCTGTTGCATGGTTTTCATTGTTACTGTTGGATCTGATTTCAGGCAGGTGGACGGGTGCTGTTGTGCAGCCAGATGCCACACACTGGTGGTGAAGGAGGCAGTGAGGATGCGGACCACACAGAAGACCTGTGATAGTGGAGGTCCTTTATAGTGATAATAATGACAATAACAGCTAGTATTAGCTTATCACAAACCAAGTAAGAAACAGTTGTTTTAAATAAAGGCCAGGTGTGGTTGGCTTTATTCCATCCTAAATCAAGGACAGGTATTAGAATCAAAGCGGGGAAGGACGCCAGGCGGCTGGAAGCTGAACTGACTTAGAAAGGGAACAGGGTAGAGGAGGCGGAGCATGAGCACGGATCACTGTCATGGAAGAGAAGGAAGAACGTCACTGGCGTTGCTCCACTCAGAGCAGGAGAGGAGTGGGTGGGATATATGTTCTATCTTACTCTCCCTCTGTTTTTGATTCTTTGAACTAAGACCTCACGTAGAATTAGATACTTAACAATTTTTCATAAATTTTAACAAGACTTGAAATTTATTACATTCCATTTTGAATACTGATGCCAAACATGGAGAACAACACAGCATATTGAGCTAAAGCATAATCTTTCCATTCCATGTTTCACCATCTTTTGGAAGTGTCCTTGTACAATAATGTGACATTCATGTGACCGTCTCATGCTGCTTTGTATTGCTTAAGAACTCACAAAAGCAGCCCCACGTACGCTTGGCCATTTGTTCTTTGCAGTAACCCTGCGGGGTGAACAGGAGAGTCATCCCCACCAGGCAGGGTGGGAACGGAGCCGCATCACAGTGGCGAGGGCCCAGGGTGGCAGCAGAGTCTAAGATTTAGACTCATTTGGTGGTTTTTTAAATTTTTTCAAGATCTGTAAATCTTACGCTTGAAAAAATAATGTCACTGTTACTTTATATCTTAAAGTTTTATTTATTTGAGAGTTTAGACAGAGAGACACAGACGCAGAGACAGACAGACAGAGAGCTCACACTGGTTGACTCTTCAAATACCTGCAACCACTGGGGCTGGGTCAGGGCCGAAGCTGGGAGTCGAGAGCTCAATCCAGGTCTCCCAGGGGTGTGGCTGGAACCCAAATACCTGGTGTCGTTGCTGTCTCCTAGGATTGCATTGGCAGGAAGCTGAAAGATGGCTGGGACTCCAGGCCAGGTGCCCTGAAGTGAGACTTCACAATTGAACCAGCAGGCCAAGCGCCCACCCGTTCACATCATGTATCTCCTAACATGCTTTCTATTCAGTGTATCAGTGCGTCTTGATAACACTCTGCAATGTAGGCTGAGAGGCAGGGTGAGAGCCGTTACAGCCGCTGCTGCCCGTCGCACAGTGTAACCTAAATTACACAGAGCGTTTACTTTGATATGTTTGGTAAGAAGTTGAGGATCTTACCCACATGGAGCAGACGAGTGTGGTGGAGGCAGAGCATTCAGAACTTTTCCAGGGTTCACAGATCACAGTCACCTCCTTTGTTCCCAGGGATGGATCCCAAGGCCCTGGCACTGGGCAGTTTGAAAGGACTGCAGCAGCTGCTGGTCAGGATTCTGGTACGCGGAGAGTCCAGGAGAGGCCCTTGCTGGCCAGGAGTTTCCTCTCTTGGCATCCCTCTGCCGTTGGGGGCCACTGCGGGTTTCCATGTTTACCGTCTCACATTCAATCACACATTCTCGTCCAGAAGTCTGTTTGAGCTCCGCCCGGCGCATCCCCACCAGAGACTGCACATGCTTGCACACGCAAGGATTTTCACAGCGCCGACAGCACGGCCCTGCTTCCTGGCGTCTCTGTCTACGGGCTGGGGATTCCAGCTCCTGCTCCCGTGCTGCAGGCGGCGCAGCCTGAGGACTTCCCCCAGGAAGCCCGCAGACCCAGCCCAGAGCCAGGCGCCACTGCCACCTGGCACACGCCTGTGTGCTGACTTCTGCCCCACCCTGGGAAGAACCAGCAAGTCTTCTGGGCGAACCCTCTTCTTCTACAATTTGGGAGCTCATGTGAACAGGAGTCTCTCTAAGACGGGCTAGGACATTGCGTTCTTATGTTGTTGTGCAGAGGTCAAAGGCACTGTTATCGTTCAACTGTGTAAAAACAGGTAAATATAGATATAACTAAGTACTGTTACACACACGCACACAAACAGAAGAATAGCGATAGGTAGCTAGGTACGAGGGGAGAGTGCTCACACACCCGGAGCCAAGCCAGGGTTCTTTTCATATCCATTTGCTACCCTGAGTTTGCCTTTGGCTCCACAGTTCTGAACGGAGATCTTTCCAGAAAAGAGACGCTTAGCTCAGTGTCTGTGTAGAAGGAGGAGCAGCAGTGCGGCAGGGCAACATGAGGGTGCTTCAAAACACTGTGAAGAACAGAATCCCAGGGTGTTCATTGGCTGTGATTTTTTGAAATCTGCATGGTTTTTTCAACATGCATTTTCAAAGACCCTTTGTAACTTATGACTTACAAGGGCAGGAAGAAAAGAAAAGCCTCAAGAACTGTGTTTTACAGCCTTTGGCCGAGTTTTGCGTTGGTATAAAGAGGTTTCCTGCAACAGAGGGCTGGGGGGTGAGCAGCGGCGCGCAGGGAGGGGAGAGGTGCCCGGGGCAGGGGGGCTTGCTCCGCTCCTTCAGAGTTCCCGGGACGACGTCAGCCACGGGACGCTCCGGAAGAGCTGCAGGTGTTTGACCCCTGTCTGCACTCCAACTTACCGCTGCTGTGAACTGAAACTCAGACTCCGTTCTGCTCACTGACGGCCTCACGGGGGAGAGGCCACTGCAGGTTCTGATGGTCCCAAAGTACCCCGTAGACATCCTCATCTGTGCCGGTTGAGTCAGCCGCGTCGGTAGCTCTGTCCTGCTCGCCTGTGGTGGTCCAGAGGGCCTTCCATCTGCTGTGTGATTGCCTTTTACGCCGGAGTGCTGAGGAGCGGTGTGTGGGTGGGGATGGGCTTGGTGCCCACCAGCCCCTCCTCCCTAGTGTGGGAACCCTGCTCCTCCTCCTGCTTCCTGAAGTCCTGCCTGACGGAACCCATGACTGTGATTCAGCCCCAGACACAGGGTCTCACTTCCTCTGAAATCCACACGCGCTGGCTCCTACCTGCTCCCCACCGCGCCCTCAGGATGCCAGGAACACGCTCTCGGTACCCAGGGTGCACGGGGAGAGCCTGCCCTGGGCTGTTCTTCCTGGGAACTTACGCTGAGCCGTCACACGCAACAGTAGGTACAGTCTCGTAGTGAGATGTGATTTCTGCTGCTTGTTTCACATAACAGGAAATGTGTACAACGAGGAGTCAGAGTGGGGAAACTGAGGCCTGGGCAGAGCATCCGCAGCATGGGGAGTCCTCTCTCTGAAGGAATGACAGTCACACTCACAGTTCCTGCTCTCCACAACCATGCGAAAAGATGTGGCAGTAGTCCACCCAGACAGACAAAGGCACTCGCTGTAACTGAGAGGGACGATGTTAGCCACACCATGAGAGGAGCAAGGGCCACCCCAAGGACATTTGCCACAGCAATGGGGAGCAGAATGAAAGGAACTGTGGTGGGTATTCCACTACCGAGCAATTACAAAGCAAAGCTCCTGTGGCTGATGGGAGTCATTTCTCCCTGTCGGGGTCAGGGCCATCAGCATGGGATGGCTACAGCGGGTGCTGGGATGTGCCGAAGCCAAAGGGGCACCAGTGACAACTGCAGGCTTCGTGTAATAGACAGAAAGGTGTAGTTCCACATCCATGCACACAGCTGCACATACGCAGAGACAGACGCAAAGTCACCTACAGTAAAGACAGATTTATACAGCGCTAGCTGTGCATGGATGCAACATGGGCAGTTTTAAGCTAAGTGCGTGCCTGCTACAGGGATTCGAGAGAGTAGATCAATGTAGCTGTCTCCTCATCTCCACAGCTGTCTATGTTTGTCATCTAAGTAAGTAGACACACACACACACACACACACACACACACGCCCCAGGGCTGAATGTAGGTAGCTCCCACCGGATAATGCCATGGGAATTTTTCCTGTCAAAATAAAGCGACTTCGGTTGATCATTATGTTAGATAAAATCAGTGCGCCCAAAGCTGTCTTTCTATAGGATCACAGATGCAGGATGCAATGGTGCTGGGGGGGGGGGGGGCGTTTTTCCACAAGGTGGAGTGCAGGAAGCTTCCTCGGGTCAGGGTCAGGAAACACCCCCTGGTGACTGTCCTAGCACCAGGCAAGGACCCCCCCAGAGGTGCTAATCCCGGAGGGAGGAGGTCTGACAGGCGGGGGACATCTGCGCACTCTCAACGTGTTCACACTCGGTTCCCCAGCGTGGAGACAGGCAGACACACGCAACCAAGCGGTCGCTGTCGCCAGCGTGGGCAGTGGCGCACCTTCCACCTGAGGGGACAAGGGCAGCTCCCACCACTTCCGGGGGCTTCTGCCCAGGGTGGGGGACCCAGGCTCAGGCGTGAGGAAATCCAGCGCCAGCAGGTGTGCAGCCGGCACCTTGCCCGTGCCCACAGCCGGCACCTTGCCCGTGCTCACAGCCAGCTCAGATCACAAAGGTGAAGAAATGTTCCAGCTCCCAGGAAAACATGGCAGGCGAGCGCAGCTCCTCGTGTGGGATTTTCCTATAAAGTAAATTATTAGACTAACTATTGACACTTTTAATGGCTATAAAGTTACCAGGAGTTGCATGTCAATGCTTGGTTATTTTGTTGCTTTACTGCCCCATCCGTAGGGCATTCAGCTAGTTAAGGGAGAGTATCTCCGCACTGTGTTCTCAAGGGGTGTAGCTGTGACAGACACATGTCTGTGTCTGTCTTCTGTCCGTCCCCATCAACCTCCTCGTGTGTGTATCTGTAAGTCTAGCTCTCTGTAGGAAGGGACAGACTAAAAATACGGGAAAATGTTGACACGTAAAGAATTTGTTTGAAGGATAATCTGCAATCCTTTATTCTAGTCTTCCAACTTTTCCCTAAGCTTGAAATTATGTAAAATACAAATTGTGTAGTGACCTATTCTTGTCACTTATTTTGCAAAAATTCGGTTGCGTTTTAAAGGTATTTTTGCATTTTTGTTCAGTGGAGTTTTTGGTGGGGAAGGGGCCTGTCTGGGCTATGTCCCTTTCAGAGCAGCGTCTGCAGTGCTCGGACACATTCTGCAGTTCAGGTAAGTAATTCCCTGCTCCATACACGCAACCTTCATCAAAATCAAGGTATCCTGATTGTAACGTGCACAGCTGCTTTATATACCCCACGAAGGAAGACTGTGACATGAATCACTGTAAAATGAACCACCATTTCATTCATGTCAAAATGCTAAATGCACAGATAACGGTTGATATAGATGGTTATTCCTTAATTATTTTGTAAGCCTTCTACTAACACAATTCATCTGGAACTTACCCTGCACATATTCTCATAGGTGAGATTGAAGCTCTTTTATCATATAATGCGTATTTTCTAGCACATCCTACAGCGTTCGCTTTCTGACTTTGCCTTTATCTTCGCACAGAGAAATTTAAACTATTAATCTTGATAATGAAAGCTCAGATGTTAATATTGCACAGGGACACTTCAAAGAGTTTTTGTAAAGTTGAATTAAAATATGTTTGTTTTGGCACAAAGTACCTTGAAAAATCCATGTAAATGAGGGTTATCACAAAAGTTCTTGGAAAATAGATATTATGAAAAAACTGTACATGGAATTCAAAAATTTTTTGTGAATTAACTTATTTTTAATTTGTTTTCAATAACTTTCTGGTATTCTCATATAATTTATATGTCAATATTGATTATTTAGCTTAGTTCCGTTCTGTTAATTATTGCCTTTAGATCGTTGTCAGTGTTTCTAAATGACTATCTGTTGCCTTTTTTTTTTTTTTTTTAAAAAAAGTCGTATATTTGAAAGGCAGAAAGAGACACAGAGGGAGTTCTTCCCTCTGCTAGTTCACTCCCCAAGTGCCCGCCACCATCAGGGCTGGGCCAGGCCGGAGCCAGCAGCCTGGAACTCAATCTGGACCTCCCACATGGGGGACAGGGACCCCACTACTGGATCCACCCAATGCTGCCTCCCAGGTGTGCATTCGCAGGAAGCTGGGCGGGAAGTGAGTCAGGACTCCAACCCAGACACAACAGCACGGACGCACATGATGCACACGCTGGTGCCGAGGAGGGAGGCCCTGGACAGTCCACTTGTCATCTTCTTCCGTCGCTGGAGAAGGGGTCCGGAAGGGTGGCACCAAGGATGAGCGAGCCCTGCACAGAGTAGGGTGGTGGGGACGGACTCAGTGAGAAGTAATTCCCGCAACAGCGCAAGGAGTCCAGTGTGGACCGAACTCCAACTGGATCCCCATGGAGGTGACCGGGCTCGGCTTTGCCTTGTGCCAAGAGAGAATTAGGGGCTCAGGAGGGGTGGAGGAGGTTCAGGGGCGGGGGACGTGAACATCACGAAGAGCAGGCAGTGGAGCTGCTCACGTGCACTGTGTGGACTCCAGCCAGGGCTGCGCCCCGTGCACCCGTGTGGACTCCAGCCAGGGCTGCTCCCCGTGCACCCGTGAGGTTCCCTCAGGTGTTTCAAAAACAATTCTGACTTGGAAAGAGCCAAAGAGGGACTTCGTGATAAATTTTAACAACAAACAAGAAAGTAGAAATGATTGCTTGAGGCAGGATTAGTGCCTGCAGTTTTTTCTCCAACTCTCACCATTTTGAACTACACAGGTCAATTTTAGCAACAACTTGATTGTGATGTAATTGGATGCTCAAGAGACAAATAAAATACAACACACTCGCCAGCCCCTGAAAGAGCCTTCTTACCTTAACGAGAGTGGGGCACTGGACGAAGGCTTGGGAGAAAGGAATTTTCCCTGGGGAAAATGTGTGACTATGACACACGTGGGACGGACAAGGCATAAAGAGCTATAAGTGCAAATCCGCCACAGAGCCCAGGGCCTGTCCAGAAATTGTTACCGCCACCCTGCTATAAGCAAAACAAAACCATGACAGTTTAAATGTGTGGGACACTTAAGTTCATGTCGCTGCAGGAGGTCATTTAACGAAGACTCACAGGCTCGTGGTGTGCTGCCTGTGTGTGGTGTTATGACAGTTCACTCGCAGCAAGCATAAGGCCTCCAGTGTCTTTGCCGGATCACAAGGCCCCATGGCCCTGGGCGATCCCAGCCTGAGCTGCTCCCTACTGAAGGCGAGCTTCAGACGCAGTCCACGGCTACAGACGTCATCCATTTAGGATCTGGCGGAACCCAGCACAGGCCACTGCGCAAAACCGGAGGACACGGCACCTGGAAGCATCGCCCTGCAAGGAGAGACAGGCAGCAGTGGGCACTGAGTCCAGCTGATGACAGCGTCTGCTCTGTCTGCTTCTAATGCAGGACTGTTAAAGGTTTATTTATTTGAAAGGCAGAGTTACAAAGAAAAAGGGAGACCTACACCCCCCCCCCACACACACACAGAGAGAGAGAGCTCTTCCATCTGCTAGTTCACTCCCTAGATGACCTCAGGGCTGGAGCTGAGCCAGGAGCTTCCTCTGGGTCTCCCATGTGGGTGCAGGGCCCAAGCTCTTGGGCCGTCTTCCACTGCTTTCCCAGGTGCATTAGCAGGAAGCTGGATCAGAAGTGGAGCAGCCAGGACTCGAATCCACGCTCATTTAAGTTCCAGCCTTGCAGGTGGAGGCTTTACCCACTATGCCTCAGCGCTGGCCCATGTTTAATATTTTAAGGGAGACTTTATCTATCTCAAACAATTCGCTGCCAACAAAGAGCTTTGGGGATGTTTTTCTCTTTTTCTTCCCCACGTGGAATCTGAGTTCAGTTTCTTTAACCGAGCATTTGGAGCCCACGGTGGACAGGCCCGGCCCACCTCTCCTTCCAGCCCAGCCTTTCTGCTGGCCGCCTGCCTCCCCCCCACTCTCAGTGTAACCCAGCTTGACTGCCCCTCATTCTTCCTCACTGGCTTCTTCCCACGTGGGTCACAGGCCCCAAATCCAACAACCCGACATGCGTGGTTGGTCAGAAACCTCATATTGTCAAAGTAACAAATTTGCAAGGCCTTCCAATTTCTTTCTAAAGTCAGGAATGTCACATGTTACATACTTTTTATTCTCATTATTAAAGCTCTCTGGACGGAAGGAATAAAGCGGAACAGTCAGTCATTTCAGAACCTCTGGGAGATGTTCTGAAATGCTCTGTTTTTGATGTAGTCGAGACCTGAATTTAAACACATTGGGATTTTTGCTCAAACTCTCTCTCTCTCTCTCTCTCTCACACACACACACACACACACAAACACACATTTAAAAATATCCAACTGTCCACCACTTTGCATTTCCTATGCAAATTTCAGCCATCAGGTACAATACCACAGGTAGGGGTAGGGGCGTTGCACCGCGGTTAGGAGGCCCCTTGTGTTGCCCGCATCCCACACCAAGTGCCTGGTGAAGCCCTGGCTCCGCGTCCAGTCCCCAGCCGCCTGTAACGCACACACAGGAGGCTCAGGGTGATTCAGATGGAGCTCCTGCTTCCTGGCCTGGCTGACCTGACCAGGCCCTGGCTGAGATGGGCATGTGGGGAGGTAGCCAGCGAATAGATAATCTCTCTCTCTGCCTCTCTCTCTGTTTTCAAATAAATGAAAATAAATAAATCAACAAAAACTTAAAAGGGCAGCCCTAAAGGCAATAGTACAGAAATATTTTTAAAATATTTTTGTGTAATAAGTTTATCTAAATATCAGAAGTGTTTACCTCTGGTTACGATTTTCAAGGTACTTTAAGTCAGAGAGCAAAAATGTTTTCTGCTTTCTGAATTGTGACATAAAAGGTATAATTCTTAATTCCTATTAAAACACAAATTTCTTTTTATTTAATTTTTTAAAATTTATTTGACAGGTAGAGTTATAGACAGTGAGAGAGAGAGACAGAGAGAAAGGTCTTCCTTCCATTGGTTCACTCCCCAAATGGCCGCTATGGCCAGCACTGAGCTGATTCGAAGCCAGGAGCCGGGTGCTTCCTCCTGGTCTCCCATGCGGGTGCCGGGCCCAAGCACTTGGGCCATCCTCCACTGCCTTCCCGAGCCACAGCAGAGAGCTGGACAGGAAGAGGAGCAACCGGGACTAGAACCTGGTACCCATGTGGGACGCCAATGTCACAGGTGGAGGATTAACCAAGTGAGCCATGGCGCCAGCCCCAAAACGCGAATTTCTATGCGTGCGTCACAGATGTGCAAACAGAGATGGATTAAAATGCAAATATTCAGTCAAGGCTTTGCTGATCTCCCTGCCGCTGTCCTGGTTTTGTCTTCTTAGCCCACAACCATTTCCCTCATTCTTCTGGGAGCAGAGCCTTCCTTCCCGGGGGTGCCGGTGCTCTCAGCTGGCTGAACACACCTCTGGGGACCAGGTGGGACCAGGAGGCGGGAGCGACGACGCCCCCACCCACAGGCATTGCAGAGTGAGGGCCATCAGGGACACCCAGCGTGTAGAATGCAGAAAGGGAGGGGCAGGCCCCCGCCGTGCACCGGGCTGCTGAGCCGGCTCTGTCCGGCCAGCGCCAGAGCACGCGCCACCTTTGCACTCTCGGTGGTTTGGGTGAGTTTGTGTCACTGGCAAGCAGAACCGTCTCCGTCCGTCTCTCATATTCAGATGCTTTGGTGTCATGTTGATGTAAATAAACGTCTCAGCGGCATGTGAGCCAGGCTCCGAACAAATCCTGGCTCCGCCGGCAAAGCTATATAAAAGCAGAGGAGGACGCACGTGGCCCGGGTTCTGTTGCGTCGTGCGGTGGTTTGCTCCTCAAGCATACACGGAGTTTTAGAATTCAAGCCTAATTTTGTTTTCCCCGAATTCGTTCTTTGCCAACGTTTTATAAAATACTGACTTGGAAGCTCATTCATCTCCCAAGCTGCAGGAAGTACCAAGCACTTGTTTTTAGAAAGAATACGTGGGTGTTAGACTTCCTTGGTCCTTGCCTGCTGGGTCTCTTTGTTCCCACGCGTAACTGGCAGCTCCTCTGAGGACAGAATATTTGTCTCACAATAAAAAGCCCTCGGCAGCACTGGATATTAGGATTCGAGGGAGCCTGGAGTCAATTTTTTTTTCTCTTGTAAAAACCAATTTTTTCAGGGCTTTGATAATATCCTCCTTAATTATTTAACAATTTTACAACTATTAAATAAATTGAATTTGTAATACAAAACACCCAGAAAGAAAATTCTGAACAGGTGATTATAGTAGTGAATTTTGTTAAATCCAATTAAACAGTAAACTCCAGTCAACTCAATTAAATGACACAATAATCTTCATTAGCTCTTCCAGAAAACAGTGGAGAAGGGGTCGTCCCTCCACACTTCCTGGTTGAAGTCAAGAGCAATGAGGTTGATGCTAACGACAGACACCAGCATTGGTCATGCTGGCCGTGGCCAGGTACCCGGGCGGGGGCGGACCATGAACCCGAATGGTCACGGAAGAAACCTCAGGTGTTGGGTGGGAAACGGGACACAAACATCAGGTGCAGGTGGCTTTCTGCCTGCAGGCAGCTGGGGAGAAACCCCGAGAGGAAGGAGGTGGGGAGCGAGCCCAGGGAGGCCTGGGCCGTGGCCTCTGCGCCCCAGAGTCCTGGTGAGAAAGCCACACGCAGCCTGGGAGACGGAAGGCAGACGCTGCAGGCAGGGAGCAGCCCAGAGAGGAGGGCCTCCCACACCCAGGGCAGAGCAGGGCACTGGGAGCGCCTGGGGAGTCCGCTGCTCCGGCCCAAGCCGAGGCCATCAGCCTTCTCAGCAGAGCCTGGAAACCAGCCCCAGAAGGCTCTGCAGGGTCTCGTCATTGCTCTAGAGACGGCCAACAGCGTTGAACGACAAACAACAAAATCCTAGATTCTGTAAGACACAGCACCCAAGTGTGGGGGTCACTGCATCACAGAACCGGGAAAACAGCAGCAGAAAGAGATGCGTAGGTGCCAGAGATGCTGAAACTAGCAGAGAGCGTTTGAAACAGACGCCGAATTCACACGCAAGGAAATAAAGCGGAAGATGGACAGGGCGCGGACCTAAGCAAGGTGTCAGCAGAGAAATGGGAACCGCGAAGACAACCTTGAACTTCCACAACTTAAAGGTAGACTGTGAACATCGCAGAACTCAGCGTGACAGCGCGATGGCAGGTGAGACGCTGATTAAACATGAAGATGAGCGAACGTTACAGAGCGAAGAACGTCATCTGAGGAGACTGAGCTTCAAGTACCCGTGCCGTTTGAGAGCTGGACAGAAGGGGGAGAGAGAGAGAGAGAGAGAGAGAGAGAGAGAGAGATGAAAAATACCAGCACTGGTAGCAGTTGATTTTTCCCCAAATGAGAGAACAACGTCCCACAGCGTCACAGGCTCGCTGGATCTCCACCTGGGCTTCGGTGCTGTCACCTCTGCCACTTCAGAATCTCCCCAGCCGCTGGGCCCTGCTCCTCGGCTTCATGTGCTGGAGAGTCTTGTGGGGGTCCAAACCCTCCCACGACTGAGGCATCTCAGTGAGGAGAATAAAATCCACATAAAAATCTACTGCTGAGGGGTAAGGACGGGTGCTCACAAGGTAAAGAACTAGAGAAGAGCTCACTTCAGATATCACAGATCTGAGACAATGAAAATGCAAGACGTTATGCAACAGTGCACAGCCTGACACAGGGCCACACCGAGAACTGAGAGGGACCCTCCCAGATGGACAAGAAAAGTCACAGAACCAAGCAGGACAGTCAGCCTCACTCTAGAACCAAAATCTTCCAAAGTGCAACAGGTAAATGGTGTTAAACGGGGAGATTCTCTCAGCCTCGCTTCTAACCAGAGAAACACAAAGGAACACCAGGGTGATGTCAGTGCAGGCACCCCTGGCTGCAGTGTTGAACTGTTTGTCCAAGCGACATCGTGGGAACCCTCAACACGACAGTGCGACTGCGAATGGGTGATGCCACCTGAGGAGTTCAGTGTTTGCTAAATACCAGAAGGCTGACCCTGGCACTCCTGTTTCTGGCTGTTATCCACGAGCAAGTTCCTGTTCACACGGAACACATGTGGGTCATGGGAAACAGTTAGTGGCATTCTCACTGAAAATGAGAAGACCCGTCCTCAGAAAAGTGGAGCGATTACAGATACAACGACATACAAGGAAGCGGGCAGTCTCCAAGAGCAAGAAAAACGGCTCCCACGAGGAATTTCACTCAAGGAGCGGCCGTGCGAGTGTTGTGAACCCAGTGACCCGAGGTGGACGAAGCCCAGCATCTCTGCTCTGTGTGGGCTCCGAGGCTGTGAGGACATGCGAGAGAGCTCCGGCCGTGCAGAACAGAGCAGGGGTGAGGCAGGAGGGCGGTGCCGGGGGTGCTGGCGACCCCTGTGTGGAGGGCTCGGGTCCTGACACATCGCTGAGCCGCACACACATGGTGGTCTTCTCGGTTCAGAGGAGAAATGCCTCAGTGGGACTGTGAGATCGATACAGCGTCCCGGGACAGCATCAGTGCAGCGCAGGCTCCAGATAGGACTCATTATAATTACTCTTAAGGAGCCAACTCACACACACCATAAATTCTAAATATTGGTTCATGAACATGTGAAGAAATGCATAGAAGTCATAGCAATCATGGTTTATAGAGAGCTGTGTACAACCTTTTAATGAGGAGTTTCAAAATAGCAAAAATACCAACTCACTGCATAACGAGTTTGATTTTATTGTTTCATTCAAAACTCCAAGGTTTCTTTGTTCTTTGAGTTCAAAAGAACCAAGTATTAACGTTTATCTAAAGTAGCGTCCACATCAATTACAGAGGGAGATGCTCATACTCACAAGTATTTAGGAATCTGCCCAGCAAATATTTTACGTATTTTTAGCACTCTGGCCTCAGAATCGGCCCTAAAGGCATTCGGATCTGGCTGAAAAGCCCATGAGAGTATTTCAGGCATGGAAAGCCAAGACACTCTGGCAAAAGATCTCTGTGAGTGAGATCTCAGTGGAAAGAACAGGTCTTCAAAGAAGGAGGTACCTTTCTCTGAAGGGAGGAGAGAACCTCCACTTTGACTATGACCTTGTCTAAACAAGTTAAGAATCGGAGAACTCAGAGGGCTTCCATAGCCTTGGAAACTCATGACTGGTGCATAGGGAGATTACTGATGCCATAGACAGGAGTGTCAATTGATAAAGTCAACAACAGGAGTCACTGTGCACTTACTCCTCATGTAGGATCTCTGTCCTTAATGTGCTGTGCATTGAGATTTAATGCTATAATGAGTACTCAAACAATATATTTCACTTTGTGTTTCTATGGGGGTGCAAACTGTTGAAATCTTTACTTAATGCATACTAAACTGATCCTCTGTAAAAAAAAAAAAAAAAGAAATTATCAACTCCCAACTTGACTCTCACTGGGATTAAACATGACAATAGGTCTGATCTGATTTCATCATCATTTTAAAAAAATCATCTATTATTTTTCACTTTATGTTTCTGTGTGGGAGCAAACTGTTGAAATCCTTACTTAATGTATACTAAGCTGATCTTCTGTATATTAAGATAATCGAAAATGAATCTTGATGTGAATGGAAGGGGAGAGGGAGTGGGAAAGGGGAGGGTTGCGGGTAGGAGGGACGTTATGGGGGGGAAGCCATTGTAATCCATAAATCGTACTTTGGAAATTTATATTCATTAAATAAAAGTTAAAAAAAATATTTTACGTATTTTTTATTTATTTGAAAGGGAGAGATAGCAAGAAATGCCTGTCTTCCATCTGCTGGTTCTTCCTCAAGTGGCTGCATCAGCCAGATGGGTCAGACTGCAGTCAGGAACCAGGGACTCCATCGGGGTCTTCCACATGGATGCAGGAACCAAAGTACTTGGGCCACAACCTCTTGCCTCCCAGGAACATTAGCAGGATGCTGGATTAGAATCTGAGGAGCCAGGACTTGAGCCATCACTCCCACGTGGGACACAGGTGCCCACGTGGTAGCTTAACTGCTGCCCCAAACCCGCCTCACACCAATGCTCTCGGCATCACCATTTAGCTTAAGCTCTGGACCTGGATCAGGTCATAGCAACAGGAGCTCCCGCATCTTTATGTTGAGTCTTAATTTAAAAACAGGACTTTGGAGACTGCATTGTGGCATAGCAGATTAAGCCACCACCAGTGGTGCTGGGTCCAGTCCTGGCTGCTCCACTTCTGATCCAGCTCCCTGCTAATGTGCCTGGGGGAGCATAGGAGAATGGCCAATGTACTTGGGTCCCTGCCACCCACATAGGAGATTCGGATGGAGCTCCAGGCTCCTGGCTTCAGCGTTGCCTGGTCCTGGGTGTCGTGGCCATTTGGGGAGTGAACCAATGAATGAAGGATCTCTGTCTCTCTGTCTCTCTCCATAACTCTGCCTTTCAAATGAGTAAATACATACATAAATTTCCAACCAAAAAAAGGAGCAGGTTACTTGAAGTCAGTGGGGAAATTATTGTTCATGTTGAAATATTTTAAAGACACCTCATTTAAATCTTCAGGAAATAAAGCAGTACTATTCGCCCATTGTATCTGATGTGAATAGAAGTTTAAATTGGAAGTGCTCACTTGACGGTCAGCTTGGGCACAGCTTCCAATAGCAGGAGACGCTCACCCTTCTCACCTTAGGAGAGCAGATTACCCAGAGGAATGCTGTGTGTGATGCCACTGGAGAGCTGCCGGAGCCACGCTGGGGCACTCGGGGCCTTGGGATCCCAAGGACCCAGCGCCCCGGGGACGAGCGTGGTCTGTGGTGCTCCGTCTCGCTCACGGACGCTGGCTCCCGTGGCAGGGGCAAGGCAGTAAGCATTGAGAGCAGCCGTGAGCGGGGGCAGTCAGGCAGCAGAGGCCTCGGGCAGAGCTGGGAGGGACGGCAGTGTAGCTCCGTCCACCCCTTCCCGGGACGTCAGCTGGACCCTGCAGCCCGTGGAGTGGAGGTCGATAACTCACCAGGAATCCACTGGGAAGGCAGACTAAGGGTTCCTGTGAGACTAAATGTAGGGAAGCCATCAAGTGTGTGGGCAGCACGTGCAGGCCACACGGGCTGTCAGGGGTGCCCACAGGGCCAGGGCAGGCACCCTCCTCAGGGCTGCCTCCTGCCTGCAAGAAGCCCAGGCTCAGCGGTCGTGGGACACAGGGGCAGCGGGGTCCATCGCTGCTCCCCAGAGCCTGGCCAGAGAAAGACGATTCCACCGATGGCCGGCACTTCCTACACGCACGCTCTAGCACTGGATAAGAAGTACCGTGAACACCAAATATAAAATCTCAGTACCGAAAGAAAAAGTCCATAAAACACTCCAACAGGAGTTCCTGAAAGTGATATTAACTTTGAAATATTTTTAATAAATATTTTGATTAATACATTTAAGAAAGCAGGCAAAAATTTTATAAATAGATTGAGTGGAGAAATTTACATGGGGTTTATAAATCTCTATAACCTAACGAATCACATGGGAATCTAGGACTGATGGCGTATTTGAAATTAAATTATTAAACAGTTTTACAGTGCAGTAGATAGGGTGGGTAGTGGGCAGTGGAATAAGGAGTCCATAGATAACTTCAAACTGAGGTGAGACGCTCAGAAATAAAATACATGAAAGATAATTTGCCCATGAAAAAATTTTGAAAGTAAGCTTAATTGGAAAATCAGATGGAAAAGAGAAACTGGAGCAGAAATAATACGTAAGATGATAATAACAGAATATTTAAAAATGTCAGAAACATATCTACAGAGTCAAGCACCTCCATCAACCAAGCAGGATGATCAGTGTAGGAAACTTCCACCGCACACATCACAATTAGCTTATTACAAAACGAAAGATAAAAAAAAAAACCATGAAAGCAACCCAACACATAAACACACATGCCTGTGAGCATGGCAGGTTTCTTAACAGGAGCCAGAAGAGCGAAATGAAAGCCAGAGGCAGTGGAGTGGCGTCCTCAGTGTAATGAGAGAAGACAACGTTCAGCCTGGAACTCTATGCTTATAAAAAATGTTGCAAAACCAGAAGCGAAGTAACAATCTTTTCAATGAATAGAAACAGAAATCGTTTATTGCAAGTGTACTGGACTATAAGAAATATTAAAGGTTTTAGGCAGACTGAAATATGAGGAACTCAGGAGTAAGGAAACTTGAGAAATAAGAGAGAAAAGCAAATAAATGTCTGAGTGTGTGTTCAGGAAGGTAAGAGTTCATATGGGGTTGACAAGGTGTGCAGAATACAAGGTGCCTTAACCGTAAAGCAGAACTGGAAAGTAGGAAGTTAAAAAAAAAAATTTTCTACTTAATACTATTGGTTGAACTCTGTAATTAACACACAGTTATTCTTAGGTGTTTAAATTTAACTGAAAAGTGACCCCTGTTAAATATTAAGAGTGGGAATAAGAGAGGGAGGAGATGTACAATTTGGGACATGCTCAATCGGATTTGCCCCAAATGGTGGAGTTAGAAACATACCAGGGGATTCCAATTCAATCCCATCAAGGTGGCATGTACCAATGACATCTCACTAGTCCAAGTGATCAATTTCAGTTCACAATTGATCACACTGATAGGTCTAAGAGTCAAAGAGATCACATAAACAAGACTAGTGTCTGTTAATACTAACTGATAGAATAAAAAGAGAGAACGATCCAACATGGGAAGTGGGATACACAGCAGACTCATAGAATGGCAGATGTCCTAAACAGCACTCTGGCCTCAGAATCAGCCCTTAAGGCATTCGGATCTGGCTGAAGAGCCCATGAGAGTATTTCAGGCATGGAAAGCCAAGACACTGTGGCAAAAAAAAAAAAAAAAAAAAAAAAAAAAAAAAAACAACAACCTAAATGAAAGATCTCTGTGAGTGAGATCCCAGTGGAAAGAACAGGCCATCAAAGAAGGAGGTACCTTTCTCTGAAGAAAGGAGAGAACTTCCACTTTGACCATGGCCTTATCTAAATAAGATCGAAGTCAGTGAACTCAAAAGGCTTCCATAGCCTCGGAAACTCATGACAAGAGCCTAGGGAGATTACTGACGCCATAAACAAGAGTGTCAATTTGTTAAGTTAACAACAGGAGTCACTGTGCACTTACTCCTCATGTAGGATCTCTGTCCTTAATGTGTTGTTCAGTGTGAATTAATGCTATAACTAGTACTCAAACAGTATTTTACACTTTATGTTCTGTGTGGATGCAAACTGTTGAAATCATTACTTAATGTATACTAAATTGATCTTCTGTATATAAAGATAATTGAAAATGAATCTTAATGTGAATGGAGTGGGAGAAGGAGCAGGAGAGGGGAGGGTTGTGGGGGGGAGGGAAGTTATGGAGGGGAAAGCCATTGTAATCCATAAGCTGTACTTTGGAAAGTTATATTTGCTAAATAAAAGTTTAAAAAAAAGGAAAAAAATTGCTAAGTTTCTCTCAGTCTAGATGACATAGAAAAAGTAATAATTATTTTTTCACAGACTATTGCAGGTCAACAATGAGTTGTGTATTCTGTAACATACACTTTAAAACAGAAGAATATATGACTAGCAACATAAGACAGGGGAAATACAGTGACAGAATATACACGATTAATCAAACAGAATGCATATAGGGAAATGAAATAAATCAGAAAATCTAGTCCATCTGGATATAGATAATTATTTTACATTAAGAAGGACTAAATAAGACAAATCACTAAATGAGAGTAAATTTAAAAAATGAAAGCCATGCTATCTGTAGCAAGAGGCATATATAACAAGAGGCTTGCTTCAGATATAAAGATACAGTTTTTCAAAGTATAAGGATGGCAACAGGTATATTATGGAAACACTATAAGAAATCTGATGAAGATATATTAATAATTGCTAAAGTGGAATTAAAGCAAGAAACTTAGCTATGCAAGAAAAAGGTCATTTCATAATAATAAAGGTTTTACTTAACCACCAAGTATGAAACAATTCTGTATGAAGGTAAACTGCACTGAGAGCTAGAGATACTTGTAATAAAAACGGATCTCAGACATTTTCAGAAACTTCTAACCATTACAGCTCTAAACAACAGATTCCAAGTCAGTGACTACAGAGGATTTGTACAACACAGCTAGCAAATTGAGTTAATTTGATGTGTATAGAGCATAATATATACCTAAGCTATGGTTGAGTGTATATTATACTCAAGGACACACAGAATATTTTAAGAAATAAGAGGAGAGGCTCCCATCAATTTTAAATGTTGTAAATCATTTGCAAAGCGTTACTTGTCCATGGCATAAATATGGGGAGAGGAAGCGCAACTGAATTATGCTCAGCTGTTGGCAATGTTGCACTACTCACCTATCCTAAATAATTTGCCAAACAAGAAATCAGAATGGAAATTTAAAACTATTTTGAGCTAGACCCATAATGATGCTACAATTAAATGAAAATGACTCAGTTAAAGTGGGAGGTAAGAGGAAGTTTGTGACCTTAAGTGCATATATTAGAATACAGATGAAAAACCAAGCATTTAAACTTCACTGTCAAGAAGGTAAAGAAAGACTAGCAAATCAAGTGTGAAGAAAATGCAGGGGTAAAACGAGAAGGGAAGAAGTCAGTGGAAAGATGCAAGAGTGAATATAGACTTTAAAAAGCTGAACATTGTCTCTTTGCTGAAAATATTTTAATTGATAAGCAGTTATCATGGATGACCAAAAGAAGTAAAGCACAGATTAAACATGAGTTATGCCAAACTGGAGTGCCACTCAGCAGCAGTGCATGCTTAAAAAGTAAGGAAAGATGTCATAAATAATGCCACTGGGGAAGGGGTATAATGAATGAATTCCTTTAAAAAATAGCCTGCCAATAGAGGCATGAAGAAAAAGAAGTCTTGATTAATTCTATGTGTTACACAATTTAAATAAAAGTAAAAAATAATTTTCCACAAGGAAATTCTTGATGCACGTAGGATCTCTACCGAAGTGAGATACACAGAAGACCCACAGAATGGCAAATGTCCTAACAGCACTCTGGCCTCATAATCAGCCCTTAAGGCATGCGGATCCAGCTGAAAAGCCCATGAGGGTATTACAGGCATGGAAAGCCAAGATACTCTGGGAAAAAAAAAAAACTAAATGAAAGATCTCCACGAGTGAGATCCCAGTGGAAAGAACAGGTCATCAAAGAAGGAGGTACCTTTCTCTGAAGGGAGGAGAGAACTTCCACTTTGACCATGGCCTCGTCTAAAAATGATCAGAGTCAGTGAACCCAGGGGGCTTCTATAGCCTTGGCAGCTCATGACAAGAGCCTAAAGTGATTACTGATGCCATAAACAAGAGTGTCAATTTGTTAAGTCAACAACAGGAGTCACTGTGCACTTACTCCTCATGGAGGATCTTTGTCCTTAATGTGCTGTACATTGAGATTTAATGCTATAACTAGTACTCAAACAGTATTTTTCACTTTATGTTTCTGTGTGGGAGCAAACTGTTGAAATCTTTACTTAATGTATGCTAAACTGATCTTCTGTATATAAAGAGAATCAAAAATGAGTCTTGACATGAATGAAAGGGGAGAGGGAGTGGATAAGGGGAGGGTTGCGGGTTGGAGGGACGTTATGGGGGGAAGTCATTGTAATCAATATTCTGTACTTTGGAAATTTATATTCATTAAATAAAAGTTAAAAAAAGAAAAATTTCATCAATTATATGTCAACCCTACCATTGAATAGAAATACTACAAAATGCCTCAAATGATTCGATGAGGCTAGAACAAACGTTAATATCCAAACCAGACTTTTACATTATATGAAAGGTGCATGGCAGGTAAGTCTTTCTCATGAAAACAAATGAAAGTTCTAAACAAATACTTCCCCCCTATTTCTCCTGGGACATAGAGCTGATGTTCAGGACCTCGTAAGTATGAGAAGTCATAATCCTGAAAGGAAGGCGATGAGGGGCCGGGTCCTGTGCCTGCACATGGGGAGATGCCTCCTGCATCCAGTCCTTGAAGCTGAAGAGCCAGAAACTCGGAAGCACCTATAGCCACAGACCAGCCTCCAGAAAAAGTTGATTTATCTAGCCAAAGGGTAATGGAATTAGCAGCCTATCAAGGTGGAAAAATTTTATATCACAATTAAACTGTGCCACCCAAGAGTAGGTGGCACCCAAGAGTAGGGGAGAGATGAGGAAGACTGTGTTTCCATAGCAACTGAAGCAGGGGTGCGGGAGACAGGTCTTAGCCTTTTTTTGCAGGTCTTAGCCAGACACCCCCCCCCCCGGTTCCTTACCTGGGTGATGTCAGAGGAAGCCTAGAGAACCAGAACTTGAATCTCTGCCCAGGAGAGTCACCTCCCCCGGTGTCAGTGGAGGCCACAGGCAAGCAGCAGGCACTCACTCCCCACTGCTGGCAGCAATGTCATGGCAGCCCTCCTCATGCCCCTGGTGAGGTGGGGTCAGAGGATCAACCACTTACACAAGTTACAGAATCCCATTCCACGGTATGGCAGCTCCCTGTTTTCAGTAAAAGCCATTCAACAAACCATGAACCAAAATGATAAGAGACTCACGGCATGATCAATCCATGCCACATGACGTGACAGAACTGGTAGAATAAATCCATCATCACAAAGAGCCCCAGCAAATGATTATGAACACGCTTATGGAGGGTGGGGAGAGCGTGTCAGCTAGCCAATAAACTCAACAAAGAAATAAAAGCTATAAAGAGAAACCAATCAGAAATTGTAGAGCTGAAAATACAGTAAGTAAGCCGGCGCCGTGGCTCAATAGGCTAATCCTCCACCTTGCGGCGCCGGCACACCGGGTTCTAGTCCCGGTTGGGGCGCCGGATTCTGTCCCGGTTGCCCCTCTTCCAGGCCAGCTCTCTGCTATGGCCAGGGAGTGCAGTGGAGGATGGCCCAGGTGCTTGGGCCCTGCACCCCATGGGAGACCAGGAAAAAGCACCTGGATCCTGGCTCCTGCCATCGGATCAGCGCGGTGCGCCGGCTGCAGCGGCGGCCATTGGAGGGTGAACCAACGGCAAAGGAAGACCTTTCTCTCTCTGTCTCTCTCTCACTGTCCACTCTGCCTGTCAAAAAAAAAAAAAAAAAAAAAAAAAAAAAAAAAAAAAAAAGAAAATACAGTAAGTGAAATAAAGAATCCAAGGAGAGACTCATAAGCAAAATGAAGGAAAAAAAAAATCAGTGGACTTGGAAATGGAGCAGCAGAAACACCCTGAAATAGACTGTAGTAAAATGTGAATCAAGTCTGAGGGATCTGCATAACTGCACAAACATTCAACACCATGGACAGGAAGTCTGGGGGAAGAGCGCTGGGCTGAGAAAGCAGTCGGGGGAGCGTTAGTAGGAAACATACAAAACTCGCCAAAACCATGGATTACAGACTGAAGAAGCAGAGCAAACCACAGAGGAGAGAACAAAGAAATACACAACCAGATACATAGCGATTGAATCCCTGAAAACTAAAATAAAAAATTTTGGAAACAGCAAGTAAAAAAAAAAAGACTTCCAAAGTAATAAGGGAAAAACTAACAGAATGAAGTAAATTTCTCATTAGAGACCATGGAATTCAGAAAGAACTTGCACAACATTTTTCAAAGAAACAATGTTCGGCTCAAAATCTTATATGCAGGGGCTGGTGTTGTGATACAGCAGGTTAAAGCCCTGGCCTGCAGTGCCAGCAATCCAACATGGGCACTCATTCGAGTCCCAGCTGCTCCACTTATGATCCAGCTCTCCGCTGTGGCCTGGGAAAGCAGTGGAAGATGGCCCAAGTGCTTGGGCCCCTGCACCCACGTGGGAGACCTGAGTGAAACTTCTGGCTCCTGGCTTCAACCCCACAGTTGTGGCCATCTGGGGAATGAACTAGCAGATGGAAGACTCTCTCTCTCTCTCTCTTTCAAATAAGTAAAATAAATATTTTTAAAAGTCTTATATGCAGGCTGGCACCGTGGCTCAATAGGCTAATCCTCTGCCTTGCGGCGCCGGCACACCGGATTCTAGTCCCAGTCGGGGCGCTGGATTCTGTCCCAGTTGCCCCTCTTCCAGGCCAGCTCTCTGCTGTGGCCCGGGAGTGCAGTGGAGGATGGCCCAAGTGCTTGGGCCCTGCACCCCATGGGAGACCAGGATAAGTACCTGGCTCCTGCCTTCGGATCAGCGGGATGCGCCAGCGCGCCGGCTGTGGCAGCCATTGGAGGGTGAACCAACGGCAAAAGGAAGACCTTTCTCTCTGTCTCTCTCTCTCACTGTCCACTCTGTCTGTCAAAATTTAAAAAAAGTCTTATATGCACTGAAAGTACCTTTAGAAACGCAGGGGAAATCAGTACATAACCAGATTAGAAAATGCTAAAAATTATGTCACAAGGAGACAATATAAATAAAATAATAAAGTAAATTCTTCAAATGCAATGGACATGAATAACAAAACATGCACCCTTAGGCTATCTAGAGGAAAGAAAGAACGTGATTTATGGGTTAATATCATTGTGTTTCCTTCTCTTGAGGTTCCTGAATAATGTGAGAGTATTGTAGCAAAAGCTATCATGTGATGAATCCGATGTTGCATGTAGTGGGATATGAGACGGCTGTATTATAACTGCAGAGGCTAAAATGACACAATAGGGAAGGAAGATTGTTCTTTGCAGTAGACAGTGATAAGTTATGCACATACAATCTAATACCGAGAGCTGCACTAAAAATGCTGTACAAACAGATGCATTAAAAACAGTATAAATAAATCAAAATGAAATCCTAAAATATGTTGAAGTAATGAATGGAGAAGCAGAGAAAAAAAGAAAGGTGAAAAACAGAGATTAAAGCCCAGAAAATGATAAAGCAATAAACATAGTCTTTAATGTTTTGTTGATTGCATTGAATGTAAACAGCCTCAGTATGTCAACTAGGAGACATTAATTACTAATGTATTAAGATCCTGACCTATTTCAGTTCAAAGGCAACAGTATAAAAATATGCAGATATAAGGAAAATAGTGGAAAAAAGAAATCATGCAAACCTTAACTAAAAGACAGCTGGAGGGGTTATGTTAACTCCGGGTAGAGTAGACTCCATAGCAAGGGACGTTACCGTAGACAAAGATGGACATTACACAATGGGTCAACTGTACAAACACACAGAGGTGGATTAACTTACATGAAGTCTTGCTTCAAGCAGAAGACCAACAAGCTTATGTGCATCTGCCAAAGGGAGGGTTTAAAAGTTCAAGAAGCAAAATTAGAGGAAACTGTAATGAGAAATGGAAAATCAACAATTACTGTTGAAGATGCTAGCCACTTTATCCCAGTAATTTGTAGAACAACTGAATAAATTAGTACCATGCACATTACATTATTTTTGTACTCTGTATATGAGCTGCTACAAATCAGGGAAAACTTATGATGTTTGTGTTTTGGGTACTAGCTTATTTCACTAAGCATAATTTGATTATTCTTTATAGACCTTGTCTATTCCCTTGAGGAACAGTCGTCTTTGTACTTATTAATTGTTCAAATTTTTATTTAGTAGAGGATAAAGTGTGTAGTTATAAAGCAAACTGAAAGTATGCCATCGTGAAAATTAGTAGAAAAATAAGAAAAAGAGAAGGGAGAATGGGAGTGAGGGAGGGAGGGAGGGTGGGAAGCATCATTATGCTCTTAATACTGTATATATGAAAAAGAAGGGATTTGTTCCCCTTATATAAATAAAAAATTAAAAATTGTCAAGAATACAGAAGCATTCAGAAACAGCATCTAGACAATAGTATGTGATGGACGATTTTGAATGCTCATCCCGATGAGTAGACCATGTGCTGTTTTCAAGGATGCACAGAACTTCTGCCAAATTAGACTGTATCCTGGCCACCAAACTAATCTCAGCGGGTTTAAAGTAACCGAGATGATACCGGTTGTGTTCTCCAACCACAACAGACTTGAATTAAATGCTAGAAATCAGGGAAGGTCCTAAAGATTTGGAAACTAAGGAAGCAACAATTCAGGAATCAAAGAGGAAATTGGACAAAGATGAACATGGTAAAGATGCCGTTTTTCCCTTCCTCCAAGCTAACAAGTGAGCCTGCAGTGTTTCACGGATGCTACAAGAACAGATAAGAAGAGTAGGCAAGGACTGGGTTCTCACAGCACAGCACGGCACGTGCGTGAGCGTCCTGTGCGGATCCATTCCCTCTGGCCGCCATGCACGAGACGCTGGCGCAGGCCAGACTGATGCTGTGCACTGGTGGATTTGCACAGAGTGGAGTAAATCTGAAAGTAGCCCACCTGCACGCCCGGTCGTGGCTGAGAGCAGACCCAAGCCCCGCTCCAGAGAGAAAGGACACCTGCCCTTCGCTCCCGAGGGAGACGCAGCCGTTGCTCTGGATTCTGATCAGCACCCAGACATGTGTGTGTGCATGTGTGTGTGCATGTGTGTGCATGTGTGTGTGTGCATGTGTGTGTGTGTGTGTATAGAAATTCTGAAATGCATATGGTGATTGGAATATTCAAGAGCAACCAAGGAAATTTGGAAAAGGAAAACAAAGATGGAGAATTTACCCTAACATGTATCTGGACTAGTTCAGGCTGCAATAATCAGGATGCCTTGGCTTTGGAGTAGTATAGAAAATCTGTGATCAAAACACAAGGTAAAAATAAAGACGCAGTCAGAAGCTGTAACTGTGGCCTCAGGCAGCCCTGCAGCTACAGAAAGCAGGAAGAGGGCCTTTTCCGTGGAAGCTGGGTCTACTGTCTGTCCAAGACCGAGCGGTAGCCTTTGCTCAACATAGACAATAATCAGTCCTCGGTGGACTGAGTACAGAATGTGAATGATGAAACACTCAGTCGTCGGTGGACTGAGTACAGAATGTGAAGGATGAAACACTCAGCTTTGAAAGAAAACGTAGAAGAGGATTTTCCTGAAGTTAAGGTAGCAGCATATTTTTTAAACAGGAGCCCATAAGATCATGGTAAGTTGAGCCACGTGGAACTAAGAACTCCTGCTCAGCAGAACACACGCAGGAGGGAAAAAGGTGTCAGAAGCCCTGGAACTCGCTGGTTCTCCCCTTAGGGATGCCTGAGGCTGTGGTGAGTGTACAGATCTCTGTGTAAACATGACACAGACTTGCTGAAGAAAGATAACTGGAAATTGTAACCCGAGATGTTTCAGCAAGGTGCAGTTCTGGGTGTAACAACGGAACTTCGTGGATTTAGGAGTTACGTGGGGGTGGGCTGTGGGAGCCGATGGCACCAGCTCTCAGGCCCTCCTGCTTGCTCTGAGCTGGCACACACCGTGCACAGTTGTAAGCTGCCCCTTCCTGCAACGTCAGATCCTGTTCTCACGGCGTCTTAGTGGGAAAGGGGAAATGAGGCAGGAACTGGAAGGGGCCCCTGGTTAGCAGGGCAGTCAGAGCTGCACCTGCTGTTTGCTTGAATCCATCAAGTCATTAAGTGTAATTTGTCGTCAAGTTACAGCCATGATTCACGTGCATCCTGTTTTGATGATTCAGTCCTTTGCGATAATAAATCCCTTTAAGAAAGTACAGACAGAGCAAGACATTTGTAATATATGCAACTGAAAAGTATAGCTATGCAAAATCCATGAGGCATCTAAAACAGTGATACACATCAACAAAAAATCCATGATTTCAACAGAAAAAGAAGGAAGAAGAGACCACAGAAGTCACTGCAGAGGGAGGTGTCTCGGTTTCCAATATTTGTATGTGCAGGTGGTCAGCTAGAAAGCCCTGGACAGCGCAGTGTGGAAACGAAGCAGACTGGCCACTACCACCAAGGACAGGGCTGGGACTCACATGTTACTGCAGGGTGTAGTGTGCCGCAAGGGTGGGCCACTGCCTCTCTCATTCCAGTTCCACGTCCTTGCAGTAGAGCGACACCCGAGTGGTGTAGGAGAGTCCCAGCTCCCCACCCTCGCGTCGAGAATGTGCTTTGAAACTTGAACATCTTGAGTGACTTTGGAAAGTTGGTGCTGCCTTGTTGTGATTTAGAAACACGTTTTGCTGCATTCCCAACCAGGAGCATCGTGCTCAGCTGATTCTATTCACTGCAAAGCAACACTCAGAATAGAACTGATTTCCTCCACACACAGCGCGGACAAAAGCTCCGGAGCCGGAGAGGCGCGGCGCGAAGGTCCCCGCCTCCAGCTATTGAGTCTCCGGGGCCAGGCCGGCGGGGCTCAGCCCTCCCGCCTGCAGCACCTGAAGAAGTGGTGTTTTGCTTCTGGGGACAAAGGCTTGGTTTGTTCTCGGGCATAAAGGATTGAAAGAGGCCTCATTTTCTTTACTTCTTGTTCAGTTCACTAAGGCACAATCTGCAAACATTCACCCTTACATGAATTCGGCCCAATCACACCGCACCTTCCTATCAGTGCGGGGCCGCCCCTGGCTCCCAGGCTCGCATCCCAAGGCCCAGGGGATGCCAGAGCCAGTCCTGAAATCTTCTTCATAAACGTATGTGTACACCTATGACACAGTTTAATTTATAAACTAGGTACGATGGCTGATAATAGCATAGAACAAGGAGAACAATTGTAGCAACAAAAGGCAAACATGGTCTTGGTCTCTCTCTCTCTCTCTCTCTCTCTCTCTCTCTTCCTTTCTCATCAGGACAAATATTCAGACACATTTCACACTGCAGCTGACACCCAGTAGCCGAGACCTTAAAGCACCCCGGTCCTCATTCCCCCCTACGCAGCCCCTTCTGCCATCATGGATGTCAGACCCCAAATTGGAACACGAATGGAACTCCTCAGCTCGTAGCTCTGAGAGTGGCTTCCCCTTGTCACACTGAGCTGAGACAGCGCTGCCACTGTGGGTGTCCGGTGTCCGTTATTCTCACTGGGCAATGGCCTCTGTCCATGGGCACTGTCTGCCTACCCATTCACCTGTTGGTGGGAATATCCCTTATGCTGGGAGACTGTGGAATAAAAGCACTACAAATACGTGGCTACATTTTTGGTTAGGTATAGAATTATTTAGAAGAACATTGCCAGTTTATCAAATATTGGCTATTTCCCACTACTGATTTCTAGGTCTGTCTCACTGTGGTCAGAAAGTCATGCTACGCTGGGATAAAGCTGCGACGTTCGTTTTCCAAGCTGAGGTCTGTGCTGGTGACTCTTCCGGGAAGGCACGTGCATCCCGCTGCCGAGCAGTGCTGATTGATAATGATAACCCGAGTCCCCTGTTCTCAATAATCGTCTATCGGCTTGTTCTGATGATCCCTGAGAAGGGAGGGCGGAGTCTCTGCTTGCAATCATGGGGTTGTCTGCTTCTCGCCTCAGCTCTGCCAGTCTTTGCCTCATGGATCTTGAAGCTCTGGGGTTCAGGACCTGTCAGGGCTTCCAGCTCAGGGCTTCTCGCGAATGCTCTCCCCTGCCTGTGCCCGGCGTCTCCGCTTCTGAACTCCCAGCACCACAGCCTTCCTTCAGGGCGCTGTAACACCCTGCTCCCGGTCCCACTTTAAACTTCCCAGAGTGCTCCTTGTCACTACGCACCTTGCCCTTGTTTTTCCTCATTTGATTTGAGTTCTGGCTCTGCTGCCAACCCCAGCTCCCCGTTGAGTGCACCCTGGGGGGCAGCAGGCGAGGGATCCAGTGGTTGGAACCCTCAGCCCTTGTGGGAAGCCCGGGTTGAGTCCCTGGCACCCAGCTGCAGCCTGGCCTGGCCCAGGCTGTTGCAGGCATTTGGGTAGGGGGTCAGCAGATGGCGATCTCTGCCTGTCACTCTCTCTCTCTCTATTTCTGCCTTTAACATCAATCAATCCAATAAAGAAATACGACTTAAAACTATTGCAGATTGTCCAACTATTTGATGCGCTCATCCTCCGTGTCAGAGATCTACTTGTGTCATAGTAATTAGCAGAAATCTGTATCGATTGTAGTTGACTAATGACTTGTCATGATTAATTCAATATTGACCTAACTAATCACTAGGATGTGAAGAAGAACTGACGGAATTAATGTAAGGCAGACAGGGGGACCAAGCCCTATTTGCTTTGTGGTTTAACGGACATTGGAGCGGAGACAGAGCAGGGTCCACAGTGGGGACGGAGTCCTCTCCATGGACCGCCCCACATTTTCACTTGTTCATTCTTCTTTCCACTGGACGGCTGAACCAGAGATCTTCTCCCACACACGGAGGGACTTGGGAGCCGTGTCAGTGTGCTCTGTAACATCTTCTTGGGGCTCTTGGTAAACAAGTTGCCGCGGTTCCCTGTGGAGCTTCACCTGAGTTCTGGTCCTGTCTCTGGCGATGCGAGCAGGCAGGGGTTGGCATTTTCTGTGAGGCTGAAAGCCGCCTGTGGCAGGGACTGCCGAGTCTCTGTGGTCGGCCCTGGGAATTGCCTTCTGAGCTTCTGAGGCCTCGCATCTGGAGGGCTTGTCATGGACTGGGTCCTTCCCGGGTGTGCAGCAGGAACCAGCGAGGCTGGGCCAGAGGCCCGTGTGCCCCTGGACCTTGCTGGGCCGTGCTGTGCTGGCATTGCACGTGCTGTCCGCTTGCTTCGTCCTTGCGGGGAAGCTCTGGGGGAGCTGGGACCCCTAGCAACGCTGTGTCCTAGGAACCACAGACCGAGTGTCTGGAAACGGTTCCTGTCCCCCGTTTCCCTCTCTGCCGTGTGCTGTATTGGCATGAGAAGTCATCGGCACACAATTTTCTTTCATGGATGTGTTTGCCTTTGTGACGCAGGCATTCCCAGGGGCTTCCTGCCTTCCTGCAGGACGTGCAGGTTGGAGTGACCTCAGAAGCCGTGTTCGCCCCTCTGCCTTCCGTGTCCCAGCACTTGAGACCAAGGACAGTGCTGACCGCCTCTGCGGGTCACACCCGAGTCTCGGGGTGCCGTTTCCTGAGCCTCGTGTTTCCTTACAATGAGTTCATCATGGACACCTGGGATGCTGTGCGTGCCCGTGGCCACCTGCTAAGGTACAATACTGCTCTGTCCCGTAATTGATGATCTAATTGAAGGTTGGAAACTATGCCTTAAATTCTCAGGAATTTGAAAACTGTGGAGTTGAGCCTAGCCTATGAGGTGGTGTTTCCTCTAGAAACCTTGGCCTGGGCTTCCAGGAGACGTGGAGGAGCTGAGAGGCCGAGTGAATGCAGGCGTGAGTCCACCTGTGTGGCCGACAAGCCGAGTAACGGTGTGAGTCCACCTGAGCTGAGGACTGGTGTGAGTCCACCCGAGCTGAGGACCAGTGTGAGTCCACCTGAGCTGAGGACCGGTGTGAGTCCACCCGAGCTGAGGACTGGTGTGAGTCCACCTGAGCTGAGTAACGGTGTGAGTCCACCCGAGCCGAGGACTGGTGTGAGTCCACCCGAGCTGAGTAATGGTGTGAATCCATCCGAGCTGAGGACTGGTGTGAGTCCACCCGAGCTGAGGACCGGTGTGAGTCCACCTGAGCTGAGGACCAGTGTGAGTCCACCTGAGCTGAGGACCGGTGTGAGTCCACCCGAGCTGAGTAACGGTGTGAGTCCACCCGAGCTGAGGACTGGTGGGAGTCCACCTGAGCTGAGGACCGGTGTGAGTCCACCCGAGCTGAGGACTGGTGTGAATCCACCTGAGCCGAGGACTGGTGTGAGTCCACCCGAGCTGAGGACCGGTGTGAATCCACCTGAGCCGAGGACAGGTGTGAGTCCATCCGTGTGGGCTGATGGGCCCAGCGCTGTTCTCAGCAGGCAAGGAACAATGCCTGGGGCCATGGCCAACACTAAGGTGGGCCCCAGCAAGGAGTGGGTTGTCCACAACAGACCTCTCCCCGCTGGGCCCAAAGCACAGCTTCCCGGCACATCAACCCGGGCTGATTCACCTGTCTCATGGCTGCTGTGTGGGAAGCTTAAACTCTGCTCTCCATAATGCAGAAGACACCCTGGTTTCTCTAGTGTTTTGGATGCAAGGGAAAAATCTATGTGAATTGGGTGCCTGTGTGTCATCACTGAGCAATATAACGATTTCAAAATCTCGAGGGCTGTGGTTGCTGGGTTCTCTCCACGTGGGTTCCGTTTTCTGAGAAGGCGACCGTGGCCCACGGTAGCTAGGCCACGCTGCAGCCCCATTTGTGATGTTTAAAAACTGCTGCACAACCAAGCCAGAGCCCCGCAGTTCAGACGCTTTTTATACACCTAATACATAAGTGGAAGAGTGTGTGTGTGTGTGTGTGTGTGTGCGCACGCAGGGAGGGACAGAGACGGAGACAGACGGAGCTGCCATCCACTGGTTCACTCCCCAGGTGCTCTCAGCTCCTGGGGCTGGGCCAGTCTGAAGCCAGGGGCCAGGAACTGGGTCCTGAGCGATCACTGTGGCCTCCCAGGGTCTGGACTGGTGGGAAGCGGGAGTCAAGAGCTGGAGCAGGTGTGGAACCCAGTGCTCTGATATGGGATGTGAGTTTCCTAACCTGTAGGTCAAACATCTGCTCCACCGTATTCAAGGAAAGCAAATTGAATCTCACACTTATCCAGTAAAATAACAACAAGTCATGTAAAGAAAACATTCATTTACTTATTTATCTATAGGCAGAGCTATGGAGGGAGAGGAATAGGCACACACACGCACATACACACACACACCGCTTCACTCCACAGACAGCTTTGTCTCGTGCTGGGTCAGGCTGAAGCCAGGAGCCAGACCTCCATCTGGGTTTCTCATGTGAGTGGCAGGGCCCGAGCACTTGAGCCATCTAACTCTGCTTTCTCAGGTACATTAGCAGAGTCGGATTGGAAGTGGAGCAACCTGGTCTTGAACCAGCACCCATATGGAATACTGGCATCTCAGGCAGCAGCTTGATGCTGGCTCCATCATTAGGAATAGATGGATAAATGTAGAAATAACACTTAAGGTATTTTCATTACTAGACCAAAAATGCAACATAGCAACAGAGAGGAATGAGGTAATTGCAAAATAGAGGAATACGAAGGCAGTGAGAGGTGCATGTGGCTGTGTCCACTCGTGAACACGCCTCAGGGCCCAGGAATTTAACTCTACGAGTGAAGCCCACAGAAATGCACATGTGCACTGCACATGTGTTCACAGCTCAGAGCCCCACTGTGGTTAGGACGTGGTTTGAGTGTCCCTCGAGGGTTGTGTGTGGCAATTAAAGCCCCATTGCATGGACTAGGAGAGCAGAGACCTCATCTGACTCTGGGGTCTAGAGGTGACCCTTTGAGAGGTGATCAAGTGGAACCCCAGGATTGGATGCTAGTGGCTCCCTAGGATCTCACACACACACACGCACACACACACATGTCCTGCACACGCACATGTGCACACACACACTTCTTGTGGAGCCCCAGGATTGGATACTAGTGGCTCCCTAGGATCTCACACACACACGCACACACACACACATGTCCTGCACACACACATGTGCACACACACACTTCTTGTGGAGCCCCAGGATTGGATACTAGTGGCTCCCTAGGATCACACACACACACACGCACACACACATACACACACATGTCCTGCACACGCACATGTGCACACACACACTTCTTGTGGAGCCCCAGGATTGGATGCTAGTGGCTCCCTAGGATCTCACACACATACACGCACACACACACACATGTCCTGCACACACACATGTGCACACACACACTTCTTGTGGAGCCCCAGGATTTGATGCTGTGGCTCCCTAGGATCACACACACACATGTGCACTCACACACTCACACTTCTTGTCTCTTGCCGTGGGTATGTGCCACAGCAGGACTCTGCCAGCAAGAAGCGACCCTCAACCTTGGACCAGAACTGTGAGTCCAATGAAACTTCTTTATGTGGTCACCCAGCTTCACACATTTCATTAAGGTTACACAAAATGGACAAAGACAAGCCACAGACGTGAAGTCACTCAAGCTGATTAGTAGTTAAATGCAGAAATCCTTATCAGCTTAACCTTCAAAACCTGAACAAAGAAACGGGGTAGCCATCTCCCATGGGCGAGCCGACTGGCGGGAGCCCAGGCAGACACTTCCCTCTTGTGGTGCCTGGAGTGTCGGGATGGCCCCTTGGTTGCAGCATTTCCCTTGGGCTTGCACTGGCTGTGAAACTGCACACCCCACAGCGCCTGGCTCTGCCTCTGTCTTCCTCACTTCCTTCCTGCTGACTCTCCATGCCTTGATCTTTCATCTTCCAGACAAAGTGTCAACATCTTAATCCGTATCTCAGAGTCTGCAGCCCAGGTGGGGCGATCTGTTTTCCAGTCGACAGCACCGTTGCCAGCATTTGTTATTGAGCTGGACCTCAGAGGCGCTGACGGCTCACCTGTGGGTGGGCAGGTGTCAGCTAGCTCCAGGTCTGCAGCGCAGGGGCGTGGCTGTGGCCCCGCCCACTCTATGTAGTTGTTCTCACCTTTAAATGCTGGCACTGCATCAAGTCTCATGGGAGTCTTGAAACTTGCGATTAAGTAGCCTTTATTCTGAGATGTTAATGATCCTGAAATGTATTATTTGTAAAATCGATACACCCTGTCCGTGATGAGTGCAATCCGTCTGGAGCTGATGCTCGTGTCTGGTACAAGGCTGCCGTGCTCCTTGTTCTCTTGGAGAGATTCCCTAAACGAGCGCGTCTGTGTGTGCTTCGGATGCATGTACAAGGATGCCTGCAACCGTGGAAGAGAAGGGAAACCAACCCCGAGTGTCCACCACGAGCAGAACTCGGGAATACTGAAGTCACACCTTGGCACTGGGGACTCCATTTAGGGCACCTGACACTTCATCTTGAGAAAGCGCCCCCATCAGGAGACTCTGGTCTGAAACCGTGACTAACACGACACGGCACCCCGTGTGGCAGAACACAGAAGCTGCAGATCCCTAGCGACCATGTATTCCCCCACCTTGTGGGTTTTGACTTTATAAACCCTGTTGCTTGGAGCCTGGAGAGGAGAGTTCTTTAGGGCATGAGCTCACTCTCCAGCACTGGCAATAAAGGACGGTCGAATTTTAGCAGTGTGGGGTGTCCTCTGTTTGCACGGGCTCAGGCACAGCGACACACTGTTGCACATCCACACGGTTGAATACCACAGGGACTACGGCTGCTCCCATGATGGTGATGAGTCTTGCACTCACAATTTCATGTAAAAAAGCAAGGAATAAACAAACCCGTAGACTATCACTCGAGTTACTGTAGCATGCAAAGGAGGGAGCAGCAGCTATGCCGTTAAGGGAAGCACACGTAGATGATAAATTGTTTTAAAAAGAAAAGCGAGTAAGGGATTATCAGAACCCCCCCCGGGGGGGGCAGCCTGCATGGGGATGGAGCAGTGACTGAAAAGTGGCCCTGCGGGGATGTCTTGGTCTGCAGGTGCTCGACGGGCACCAGTGGTTTGTGTCCCAGCTCAGGGTGGTTCTGTTTCATGCGCTGGCTTCAAGCGCACTGCAGGTCCCCCAGACTGTTAGGGGACACGCTGATGGCCGTGTGACAGCTGCTTCTGCAGGTGCACGGTTCTTCCCACCGACTCAGGATTGCACGCGTCGGGATCATCAACACCAGCTCGTGTTCATGGAAATGAACTCCTGGAAAACCAAATGCCTCCAAACACACAAACAGGAGTCCTTCAGTGGGCAAACCAAATTAAGTCTCGAAACCTGTCAGAAACGAAAATACTCGCAGTCTGTGTTTCTTCTCCAAATGTGTTCCTACCGCCGTAGATGTGACTTTGACGAAACTCCTCTTACTCAGACCAAGGCCTGTCAATATTTTCCTGCTGGAAAAGTGGGACGTGAAAGAGGAGAGAGAGCTGTGAATGGGCGTCCTGTGTGGGGCCTTTCTTTGCAGTAATAAATTAGTAGCAGCTGACGTTTTCTTCCAAGTGACCTGGAAAAATGTGATATTTCATTACAATTAGTAATGCTGACGATAGCCCTGGCACAACGATGCGGTGATGGAGATGAGATCTGACATCTGTTTACTGAACTCCTAGGCCTGTCTCTGACCCCTGGAAGTCTGTGTATTCCCCATGGGCTGCAGCTCAGGGGCAGTGAGGGCTGAATCAGAGCGCCCCTGCCCCAAAGGCATGGAGACCCCGCCCCTCACCGCGCTGGTCAGCCTGCAGGTACCCCTGTGTATCTGCACCGGTGCTCACGGGCAAGGGATGGAAAGCTGCAGCATGAATACAGAACATGCTTTTTTTTTTGACAGGCAGAGTTAGTGAAAGAGAGAGAGGGAGAAAGGTCTTCCTTCCATTGGTTCACCCCCCAAATGGCCGCTACGGCCAGCGTGCTGTGCCGATCCGAAGCCAGGAGCCAGGTGCTTCCTCCTGGTTTCCCATGGAGTGCAGGGCCCAAGCACTTGGGCCATCCCCCACTGCACTCCCGGGCCACAGCAGAGAGCTGGCCTGGAAGAGGGACAACCAGGACAGAATCCAGTGCCCCGACTGGTACTAGAACCCAGGGTACCGGCGCCACAGGCAGAGGATTAGCCTAGTGAGCCGCAGCGCCGGCCATGGACATGCTTTATTCATGCTGCTTCCAAAATGCGAAACAAAACCATTGCCAACTACTTAAGAGATTCTGATGAGAACAGCTTATTTCCACTGTTGTAATGTCTCTGCTTTTGGCATGGATTCAATTTGCTTTAGAAAATTATGCTGATTCTGTACCAGTTTGGAAATGACTTTATACCAGAATAATGATTTATAATTTTTAGCTATTTACTAAGTACACATTGATTTTGGCATGTTTTTGAAAAAAAAAAGTGGTATGTCATGGAACACATAGCTACACAATTTCTGTAAAGATGTTAGAAGTTCAAAAGCGCACTGTCATGCCCCTTTTTCTTCCTTCTCTCCTTATAAACCATGCTGATGGTTGTGTGCATAAATAAATAAAATGGGCAATTAATTCAAATGCGTCTTTGTGGGGGTGCAGACTTCAGGCGACGCTGGGAGCAACTAAAGAGGAGAGTGACAAGCTGTGTCTTTATCAGTGCAGCGTCTAGGAAACTATGAACTTCACCGAGGGTCGCTGATTCTCCAGGAGCAGGGGCTGCTACAGGAAGCACTTCAAAGCACGTCAGTGTTTATGTTATTTTATTGCTGGTAATTCTCGCTGAGCTTACCTCAGTGTATCAGTAATTTCAGATGAATAATCAATTTGCCCCTTCTTATCAAAATATTGCAGAATTTTTTCCTCTGGAGGAATGATGGGTACAGCAATTCTAATCTTTGCACCACCATATTCTGTACTAGTTACAGGCTGAAATTAACATCTTCTAACATCATTTGGTGCTCATTTGGAATTTTGTTTTGACTTATGGTGTTTTTACTTGTGTTGATATGAAAACAAGTTATTTTTAAAAGTATATTTTAACTTATCTGTCACAATGTTTGGGGCAATTCGATTGTATCTTACATATGGAAGAAAACACGGAGCTTCCCATGGGCACAGCCGGCAGGCGGCGCAGACACCGCGCGGGGCAGCCTGGGGAAGGCAAACGCAGAGCTGGGGGGTTCCACCTGCAGCAGGGAGGCGCCCGCACACAGGGCGCCCTCCTCCGGATGCTCGCTGCTGTGCACTGTGACGAAGGGCCGCAGGGTGCCTGCCTGCTGGCACCGACCTCGTGCTGGGGTGTCTGCGAGGTCACCTGTGGATCAGATGAACCCCTAGACCAGTAGAGTAAGTAAGGCAGAGGGCTCTGCCCCTGCAGACAGGTGCCATCCATTAGTGGAAGGCCGAGAGACAGGGGCTCCGCCTCCCGCCCGAGCTGGAACCGGGCCATCTACACCCGGCTGGGACTCACACCAGTGGCTCCCCTGTTCCCAGGCCTTTGCCTGGGAGCGGATCTGGCCCGTCCACTCCCCTGGTCTCCACATGGCAGACAGCAGGTCACACACTGTCAGTCTCCACAACAACGTGAACCAACTGCCAGTGACGACTCTGACAGACAGACAGACAGACAGGCAAGCGTGTGTGCAGTGTGGTCCTGGTAATCCCTGCTAACAACTCTCAGCAGACAGGTCTAGGACGCTGCTGGTCCATGCGTTGTCTGACGAAACAACATCGCCTGCAGTTATAACTGCTAACAAAATTCAAGGAATTATTACTCTCAGGAAAGTTTGTTGTTAAAACAAAGAGAGGATAGTTGTGTTAGCAATGGATAAATTTCTCTCTCTCCCCTTCCTTTCTTCCTCGATCTATCCTCTTACTTTCCCTCTTTCAGCATTAAGGTATCTCTTTACTGAAAACATTTATTTGTTTTCTTTATTTGAAAGACAGACATCCAGAAAGAGACCTTCCATCACCGATCTGCTCCCAAGTGCCCATGACAGCTGGCACGGGGCTGGGCTGTCGTCCAGGCCCACTGTGTAGGTGTTGAGACCCAAGGACTTGAGCCATCACTGCTGCCCCCTAGGGTAACGTTGACAGGGGCTGAGCCAGGACTGCAGCCCAGGGGCTCTGAAGTGGGATGTATCCCAATGGCCTTTTAACCACTGCGCCAGAGCCCACACCTCTATTTCCTGAAAACATTTCTAACGTTCTCTCACTGCTTAAACTATGCCTACCTGGTAGGAATTTAAAGAGAAAAATGAGTAGCAATGTGTTTTCTCATTACACAAGACTGTTTCAACAGAAACATAAAACATTTTAAATTTAGAGAGTTTACATCATTAGCTTTGCAGAATTCTGTAATCAGTTCCTTAAACTCTAGACCAGAATGAGTGTAGACTTTGGTCTCCAACAGCCTTAATTTTGGCTATCGGTGGCATCAGTTGGTAGCTGAGCATTTTAAACCACAGTGGGGGCCGGTGCCGTGGCTCACTAGGCTAATCCTCCGCCTTGCGGCGCCGGCACACCAGGTTCTAGTCCTGGTCAGGGTGCCGGATTCTGTCCTGGTTGCCCCTCTTCCAGGCCAGCTCTCTGCTGTGGCCAGGGAGTGCAGTGGAGGATGGCCCAAGTGCTTGGGCTCTGTACCCCATGGGAGACCAGGAGAAGTACCTGGCTCCTGCCATCGGATCAGCGCGGTGAGCCGGCCATGGCGGCCATTGGAGGGTGAACCAACGGCAAAAGGAAGACCTTTCTCTCTGTCTCTCTCTCTCTCTCTCACTGTCCACTCTGCCTGCCAAAAAAAAAAAAAAAAAAAAAAAAAAAAAAAAAAAAAAAAAAACCACAGTGGGATCTGCTACAAGACAGCCAAGGTCTAAATGGGCGCAGTCACTCATGTTGGTGTTGATTTGCAGCAACTGGAATTCCCCTGTTCTGGGATAATGACATCACCGTGTATGAAAGTTAAACAGAGACACATCCTCTAGCCTGGACAGACGTCCCAAAGAAATGCAGACAACACAAGGCCACCAAGACACGTGCGAGATCGGGTACAGCAGCGCCATCTACAGAGCACAAGGGTAGGAACGGCCCAGATTCTGAGCAGCAGTAGAGTGGATCACCAGCTTCCCATGCATCCACGGAGCAGGTCACACAGCAACGGACTCAGTGTGCAAAAACTGCACCTAACGCCACGCAGAGACAGAGGACATGGACTCTGATCCTATTAAATGTCGACCAAATCAAGACGAAACTAACCCACGGTGCTCAAAGGCAGGTGTGGGCGAGGGCCGAGGCCATGGAGGCTGGCCCCAGGCTGTGGATCTCAGGTCAGCTGTTGCCTCCCACACACGGCAGGACAGGCAGGACAGGCGTCCTGAGGACGGCGGGCCTCGCCTTGCTCCCTCGCCAAGGCTCCCTTGCTGCTCCTGCACCCCACGGCTGCTTCGCGGCTCCCGTGTGGCCCTCGGCTTGATGCTGTCTCTCGTCTGCCGCCACACGGTGCCAGCCCTTGCTCAGAGGGGCTGTAATCCCTAGTACTGTCCTGAGACTCTGAACAGATGGAAGCACGCCTGTCCTATCATCATATGTTCTTCCTGGGGACGTAATCCTGGGTTAAATACTATGCCCCTTCCAGTGGGTGTCTGGAACATTCTACCAGCGCCCTAGCTTTCGGATCTGTTTCTTCCCCTGCACAGGTGCCTAGGGGGGCTGTAAAGCGACATTTCGGCCAGTGGTTCCTGGGACGATACCCTCATCTCCTGCACGTTGCTCCTCTCTGTTTCCAGGTGTCCTGTTACTGAGAGTTTGGACTCCTGGGGAACTTCTTTTACAATATTTTCATCTATCTGCTTCTGTTTCCCCTCGCCATCGCTGGAGAGACCCTCAGTGTTGGGTTCCACGTCTTTTATTTAGGTTCCTGTTTCTTCTCTCACGTTTTCGGTTTCCAAGGGCTCTTGGGTGGTGTGGATCCTCCTGGTTCTGTGTGTGGGTGTGATACCAGTTATGCTTACGAAGAGGTGAGTGTGGAGTGTAGGTGTCTTTCTGCCACAACTGATCCTATTTAGCATTTCTCTGCCTGGGTCTTCCAGCTAAACGTTTTCTGCAACATCTAGCAACCTTCGACTGGTTGAACATTTGGACCCAAGAACAAGGAAGCAAGGAAACAAGGAAAAGTGATTGCAGCTCAGCTAAGGCAGGTGGGGGTCGCTGCACCTGAGTTCACCGTGGAGCGATAAGGGTGGGCTACTTGCTGATAAAATTTCATTCATGTCTTGGTCTTTATCCTTAGGAGAAATAGGAAAAAATTAGAGCGGTTGATCAAAGATAAAGGCTTTGCTGGGGCAGAGTGGGGGGTTGGGGGGCCCAGTCTAGGGGCGTACCCACTCACACCTCCCTGTGGGAGACCTTTGTTCTATGGAGGAGTAAGGAGTTCAGGAGGGGCAAGGGGCAGCCGGGAGCTCAGCTGAAAGGCGTCAGGGCAGGATGCTGGCATCTGAAGTCTTTCCAGCGGTTCTGCTCACCCTCGTTTACCTCTGCAACCCCACCCATTAGCGCCGGTCCCAGCAGCCAGTGCGGTGGCTGCTGCCTGGGTCTCTGAGGAGCCCGTGCTGCACGCTGGCATCCACACTTCTCCCTCTACAGCAGGGATTCTGAAAAACAGGAAAGCAAAACAGACCAAAAACAGACATCACACCCAAACTGGGTAACGGAGGACAGTTGAATAAAGGCGCTACACAGATGTGCAAGATGCAGAGAAACAAAGAAACAGGAAAGCCACCGGGACAGGGAAGGCGACGACAGGGCCGTGGGGCCAGAGGAAGCGGTGAGCTGGGAGCTGCGGCTGCGGGTGCAGTCGGCTCAGGGTCACAGATGGGAAGGCCAGGGCTGTCCACTTTCCTGCTTGACGTTGTGTTGGCCAAACCGATCGGGAATCAGAGTGTCAGAGGCCGCGAACGCTGCCCGTGGATGTCCACACTCCAGGACGAAGAGCAGGGCGGACTGATGGGGAGCGCTGCGGATTTCCTGCAGCATCTGCCAATCCGTCTTCGGCACGCAGGTGACGCTCCCGGTCCAGGCCAGGTGACACACCGTGTCCGGCCACGCTGGTGCCTCCCTCAGCTGCAGGAAAAGCAGCAGGTTTTGCCGTGGCCGCCACCAACAAAACCCCCTCCCAGCGCTGGTGCGTGGGGCTTTCTCGGCTGCTTCACCGTTTTCTTTGGCTTCTCACTGTGATGGAGTTGCTCGGTTGCCTGGGGCTGCAGGAAGAGGTGGACTAATGGAGACCTCAGGGGTGCGCTTGGGCTCCAGGGACAGCCGCTCCCCTGCGTCCGTGGTCAGCGGCCTGGCTTCTGACTTGCAGCCTAGACCAGTCCCATGCCCTCCCCTGCAAGGCCATTTCTGGCTCCAGATGCCTGTTGACTGGGGAAAAGACGTAATGTAACGCCCGCTTTGTCAACATCCTGAGGGAGTGACCATTCGGAGGCATCTCTCTTGTGCCACCGCATGCGTTTCCGTTTCCTCTGAACCCCGTCACAGACAGAATTGCCTATTGTGTATTAATCATCTGTCTGTGTGTCTATGTATCACTATCTATATCTATTTATCTATCTATCTATCTACTATCTACCTACTATCTATCTGTCTGCGTGTTTTTGGTAGGGTGAATGTACATGTATTTGTCATCTGAGAGTGGCAGGTGCTAACCATGTTGTCAATAATCAGGACTTCCCCAGGCCAGCCCGGAGCACGGGCCATCTTGGCGGGCCAGATGAGTGTACTCACCAGTTTCCTGTTGTCACGCCTTCGCCCTTCCCTCTTTGGGGAAGAGCAAGGTGCAGCACCCGTCCCTCACCTCCAGAGAGGTGCACCCAAGCTCTCCAGATGCTAGGTCTGCGGGAGCCTCCCCAACATGGACACAGGCAGGTCTGCGCTGGGCACCAGTGTGCTGAACTCCGTCACCCTCAGCTTTTGTAACAGCCCAGAGGGAGCTCAGTGCTGCTCTGTCTCTCTCTTGCGTCTCTGCAGACTTCAGTGGGGTCAGTGTCTGATCCTGTGAATGCCACATTGCTTATGGTTGATGTTACGGGCAGGGGCTGGAGAGAGGCAGCAGGGGACAGTCTCGGGGGACTGGGACCCTGCTGGACTGTTCCCAAGGCAAAGCCCTGGCTGCACTGGGACCTGAAATACAGGGAAGGACTCAGCAGACTGAGTGCGAGGCGCCACCAGCCCATACCACCTCTGCATCTTGATCCGCACAGCACCGAAGGTTGTCCCTGGAGGTTCACGTGCCAATTTAAAGACAGAATCTACCATCCCTGTAAATGGCTGAGGGCATTTCTGTTGGTTATGTAACCAACGTACTGAGAAAAGCTTGACACGGGGAGCTGTTCTCCGGAGCCGGCCGAGCCCCCCAGCCAGCCCTGGTATGAGGTATCTAGCCTCAACAGGTTCACAGAACGCACACATCAGAGGCTCTGAGATGAGGAAACCAAAATGAAACAGTGCAGTCAGAAACCAGCGCCCACCTGGGGGTGGCTAGCGAATGCTGTCGGGTAACAAGGATGTGGCTGCGTCTTCACCCGGGAAAGGGGTCGGGACACCCATCGGAGAATCAGGGCTTGTGCCTCCCAACAGCACCCGGCCTGGAACAGAGCCCCATGGTTTGACCTCCCTCGAGTCAGACCCTGTGGTGACAGCTCATTCCGTGTGTCAGTTAGGCTGACTTTGCGGTCAAGTGTGATTTAGATGTTTCTACATGTGTGTTTTGGGATGATATTAACGCTTAGATTGTTGGACGTGGAGTAAAACAGATCCCATCCATGGTGTGGCTTGAGCTTTGTCCAGCTGAGGGACAGAACAGAACCAAGGACCACCTCCTCCGAGGAAGGGTACCTCCTGCCCCTGTCCTGGGCCTGCAGCCAGGCAGCCTCCCCGCGTGAGCCAACGCCTTACAGTGCCTCTCTCTCTCCCTCTCTGTCTCTCTCCCTCCCTCTCTGTCTCTGTCCCTCCCTCTCTGTCTCTGTCTCTCTGCCTCTCTCTCTCTCTCTCTCTCTCTCTTACACACAGACACACATACACACGCAACCTGTTCCACCCTAGCACATCAGTCCTAACACGCTCTTACCACGACACTCCCTGGTTCTCCAGGGCCATGATCTTCTCTGTTGCCAGAAACAGTGAACCCAGATTTGTTAACCACACACGATCCTGACCATCTTTGGACTCAGGGAGGTGATGATAGTCGTTCTGGCAAATGTCCTTTTATGAAAAAATATATGTATCTTACTTATTTAAAAGGCAGAGTGACAGAGGGAAAGAGATGGAGAGAGAAAGACTCCTTCCATCTTCTGGTTCTCTTCCCAAATGGCCATAATGACAGCATCTGGGTCAGGCTGAAGCCAAAAGCCCAGAATTTTGTCTGAGTCTCCCATGTGGGTGCAGGGGCCCAAGCACTTGGACCATCTTGGGCCATCTTCTGCTGCTTTCCCAGGTGCATTAACAGGGAGCTGAATTGGAATCAGAGCAGCTGGGACCTCAACCATTGCTCGGATATGGGATGCCAACATTGCAGGTGGCAGCTTATCCACCTGTACCACAAGGCCGGGTTAGCCAGACTTTGGCTGCTGTGGTTTGAAGGAAGGATTAGGAGAACAACTTTAGCCATACCTCCAGTTCCTTACAAGTGGCTGCTGGGCTGTGACTGGCTGAGGCCTCTCCGTCCCACTGGGGAGGTGACGAGGTTGTGAAATCTCACTAAGGTCATTTCAGGTGCGTGACTGAACTGTCCCTGGAAAGCAGGGATGACAGTCCCCCCCAGGGTTCATCTGCTCACATCCTGGTCTCAGTCCATGGCACTCAGCATACTTCAGTTGAGGAGCCCTGGGCGGCAGGGGCAGCTGGCACAGGAGGAGCAGGCACCTGAGCCCTGGGCGGCAGGGGCAGCTGGCCCAGGTGGAGCAGGTGCCCCTTTCAGACGTTTGCACCTTGAGCTCAGGGCCACCACAGTCCAGAGGGGGGTGGAGCTGAGCGGCCCTGCCCAGGCAGCAGCTGGACCAGGGTGTTGGTCCCTGTCCAGTAGGCCCCTGGTTCTGCTGGCCCCAGCCATTAGTCACCCAGGTTCCATCTTCCCGGGTCTCTTTGAGGCCTTCTTTTCATTATAAAACTCCATATGGTTCCAGTAAGTTCTCTGTCTGATGTCCACGTTGGTCCATCATGACAAAGATTCCTCTCTACACAGCTGGCATCCCTGCTTCGTGAATCTGTAATTCCACCATTTCCACCAAAATACCAGATTCATTTCTGGTCCCTAATGAGCCGTGTGCAGGAAGCTGGGGTTCTACAGGCTATTTTGTGATGCTGAAAGCCGCAGACATGTCCGTGACTCCCTTTGCATTTATCTTCAGTGTTTGAAATCCTGGCCTTGACGAGCCATCACGCATGGACACAGCTGCAGTGGAAATCTCAGACGGAGAGTTGGTGCAGGAAAGCCATCGATGGTGGTGGTGGGGGGGCGTTATCACACCCTTGCAAGGCTGTGTGTATTCTGACTTTGAGAAAATAAAGTCTTCAGAGCACGTGAGCGATCTGGCAGAACAGATTAAGCATGAGGCTTTCAAACACTGTCGGAACGCAGGGCCAGCTGAATGGAAACAGAAGTGGTGGCCAGGCCCAGGGCGCCGCGTCTGCCAAGATTAATGGAGGCGGATTACCACTGTGCTCTCAAAGATGTATTTGGGCATCGGTGAAAGCCAGACTGAACCCCAGCTGGAGGGCCACAGTTTCCTTCTGCATTTAAACTGTACAATCTGACCAGGTCATAGAATGACTGTGCGCTGTGTGTGTACAACGTGACCAGGTCTAGAATGACTGTGCACTATGTGTGTACAATGTGACCAGGTCTAGAATGACTGTGCACTGTGTGTGTACAACGTGACCAGGTCTAGAATGACTGTGCACTATGTGTGTACAACCTGACCAGCTCTAGAATGACTGTGTGCTGTGGGTGTACAACCTGACCAGGTCTGGAATGCCTGTGCACCGTGAGTGTACAACCTGACCAGGTCTTAGAATGACTGTGTGCTGTGTGTGTACAACCTGACCAGGTCTAGAATGACGGTGCGCTGTGTGTGTACAACCTGGTCAGGTCTAGAATGATGGTGCACTGTGTGTACAACGTGACCAGGTCTAGAATGATGGTGTGCTGTGGGGATGTACAACCTGACCAGGTCTAGAATGACTGTGCACTGTGTGTGTACAACCTGGTCATGTCTAGAATGATGGTGTGCTGTGTGTACAACCTGACCAGGTCTAGAATGACTGTATGTTATGTGTACAACGTGACCAGGTCTAGAATGACTGTGTGCTGTGGGTTTACAACCTGACCAGGTCTGGAATGCCTGTGCACTGTGTGTGTACAACCTGACCAGGTCTAGAATGACTGTATGCTATGGGTGTACAACCTGACCAGGTCTAGAATGACTGTGTGCTGTGTGTGTACAACCTGACCAGGTCTAGAATGACTGTGTGCTGTGTGTGTACAACCTGACCAGGTCTAAAACGACTGTGTGCTGTGTGTGTACAACCTGACCAGGTCTAGAACGACTGTGTGCTGTGTGTGTACAACCTGACCAGGTCTAGAATGACTGTTTCTGTGGGTGTACAACCTGAGCAGGTCTAGAATGACTGTGTGCTGGTGTCGGCTGAATGAAGTTGTCCACATGTAGGTAGAAGTGTCAGGAGTCACTGTGTTCATTAAGGGGTGGGATCATCTAACATAGCTTTCAGCTGAAGTCTCCAAAGGTCCCTTGAACAAATATTAGATGGTGAGAAGTAGCAGAGGTGCGTGACATTCATCAATGCGTTCCTAGTCCTGTGGCAGGCATTCGGCGGGCGCACTGACAAGGCAGGCTTCATTTGTTGGTTTTTCTTTGTTCTACCGAGGAAAGCACAATGTAAGTGAGAACCATCCATGCGGTGTTTCACAGCAGCTGGGGTTCAGAGGAGTGAGTCCTTGGTCTCCAGCATGTGTTGGGCTTTCACAGAAGAAAGTCCTGATCCCGGCCACGGAGCGCATGCTGACTTGGCGCTGTCCGTCGCTGGCAGAGCCCTCTTGGAGCAGCTGCCCACTCTGGCTGTGGTACCAGGGAGCCCCAGATCTCGGGAGGGTTGTGGTGAGACTTCGCCACTGACTGAAGTGTTCTTGGCAAATACCCAGGGTCTGTTCTCGGGGAACCAGACCAGCAGGGAATTGCACTAGCAGGGGCGGTAGAACCAGAACGGCACCACAGTTCCAAACCTTTACCTGCAGCGCCATGGGGCCTCAAGTTAAACCCAAGTGAGCCTAAGAAAAACATAGTCCATAACCTTAGCACTGGGAGAGATTTTAACACTTGTGTGAGTGAGAGATACAGCAGCCAGCACAAAACAACAAAAAAGAGAGAAAACATCTGAGCAAAATAATTGACCTAATAGACCTGCCTGGAACTCTGACTCCCGAACTCAGCACGTGGTTTCCCGGGGTACCTGGGGAGCCAGTGAAAGGATTTGTGTGCCACATGCCTTTTGGAAAACAACATGGGGCTGGTGCTGTGCTGTAGTGGGTAAAGCCGCCGCCTGCCATGCCGGCATCCCACATGGGCACAGGTGCCATTTCCCGGCTGTTCCACTTCTGATCCAGCTCTCTGCTATAGCCTGGGAAAGCAGTAGAAGATGGCCCAAGCCCTTGGTTCCCTGCACCCATGTGGGAGACCCAGAAGAAGCTCCTGGCTCCTGGCTTCGCATCGGCTCAGCTCTGGCCATTGCGGCCAATGGGAGGGTAAACCAACGGAAGGAAGACCTCTCTCTCTCTCTCTGCCTCTCCTTCTCTCTCTGTGCAACTCTAACTTTCAAATGAATAAATAAATCTTAAAATAATAATAATAAAAAAGAAAACAACCTATGTGCTTATTTTGGGCTTTAACATGGTCTTGTCCTTTTACTCGTAAATTCATTTTCCTGTGAACACAGTAAGAGAGGAAGAAGTGGGTTCCTTTCTTCTTTGTTTAAGACATGACTCAGCGCTTGTATTACACTAAATGTTCCAAGTAGACAGGAGTCGCATCCGCCTATCTGTGATTACTTTTACCAAGAGGAGCATATTCTAAAGCAACCTAAGAATTGGGGGGAGCAGGCTTGTGGCTTGTGATGCAGACGCCTGCATCCGCCATCCCAGCTCCAGCTCCGGGATGCAGTGGTGATGGCGCAAGTGACTGAGCTCCTGTCCCCTGCGTGAGACCAGGGTTGGATTCCTGCCTCTCAACTTCAGTCCCAGCACAGCTGGGGGTCGTTGTGGGTCTGTGGAGAACGAATCAGGGGCCTGGAGGCCTCTCTGTCTCTTAAATAAATCAGATGTGGAGATGTGTGCAGGGCTACGCTCACCGTCACGCTTGGGGAACGCAGAATACGAAACACCACATGCAACGCTTCCTCTAAGCGCCGTCTCCAGCACCCGCTCTGTGAAGGACCCATGTTCGGCGCTCAGTGTGGAGAAGTTGTCCCCGGACAGGAGTCGTTTCTCTCTTTTCTCTCTAAATCTGCACTGGACATGTTATCCGCATGCTTGTCCTTGAATCAGATGAGATCCTCAGCACGGGCACCCTAATAAGGACGGTGCTGCGTCTACACTGGCGAGGCTGCAGAGGTGCACGGCGCCCCGGGCTGTCCAGACTCAGGAGGTGAGAACACCGTTCACTCACTTTCCTCTCACGTAAAGAAAGTAGCGTAGGGGTGGTGCTGTGGCAAGACAGGGCAAGCCGCTGCCTGCCATGCCGGCGTCCCCGATGGGCGCAGGTGTCAGTCCCAGCTGCTCCACTTCACGTCAGCTCCCCGCGAGTGCTCCCGGAAGGCAGGGGAGGAAGACGGTCCAAGTGCTTGGGTCCCTGCCTCCACGTGGGAGACCCGGAGGAAGCTCCTGGCTCCTGGCTTCAGCCTGGCCCAGCCCCAGCTGTTGTGGAAACCTGGGAGTAAACCAACTGATGGACGATCCTCTCTCTCTGTCTGTCCCTGCTTCTCTCTTTCTCTGCAACTCTTTCAAATAAAAAGAAGCAGATTATAAAAAAGTAAATACATAAATAAATAAAAAGTAGTGTAACCTACATTTTTAATGTTTGTGCATGACCCCGAGGGCCTAGCTGAGCCGCTAACGTTGGCAAGTGCTGCCTTAGACAATAAAGAGAATGGATTCACCGTGGATGTTTAGTGTTTCTGCTGCACTAGCCCCGTGTTACGCTTTTCCCAGCATTTCTGAGAGCAGATCAAATTGCTCAATTTTTCTCTCTGCTGCTTCCTTTTTATTTCCTCCTCTGCTTAGGATCTGTAGAAAGGAAACAGCCCCAGGACTGGCTCAGGGGGCCTTGCACAGGGCCAGAGCACCCCGTCTTCCACACGTTCCTCCTGTGGGGAGACCGGCTCCAGTGAGGGGTGTTATTATCAGAATCTCTGCTCCCCGGCCCCCCATAACGCAGCTACACCAGAGACGGTGCAGCACGAGACCCTAGAAAATCCCCCTGGAGCAGCTAAGATAGATGGGAAAGACGGGGATTCCTCTCTGAAGGAGGAGCACTCCCCTGAGGGTGATGGGAAGCTGATGACCACAGCGCCATCCACAGCACCTGTCAACAGTGCCTGTCCACAGCGTGCAACAAACACAGCACCTGTCCACAGCGCCCTGATGCCCACAGCGCCCTGACACCCACAGTGCCCGTCCACAGCGCCCTGACGCCCACAGTGCCATCCACAGCACCCTGATGCCCATAGTGCCATCCACAGCGCCTGTCCACAGCGCCCTGACGCCCACAGCGCCCTGACGCCCACAGCGCCATCCACAGCGCCTGTCCACAGCACCTGTCCACAGCGCCCTGACGCCCACAGCGCCATCCACAGCACCCTGATGCCCATAGTGCCATCCACAGCGCCTGTCCACAGCGCCCTGACACCCACAGCGCCCTGACGCCCACAGCGCCATCCACAGCACCTGTCCACAGCACCCTGACGCCCACAGCGCCCTGACGCCCACAGCGCCCTGACGCCCACAGCGCCCTAACGCCCACAGCACCCTGACGCCCACAGTGCCCTGACGCCCACAGCGCCATCCACAGCGCCTGTCCGTGGCAAGTGCTCCGGGTTCCGGCAGCTCGTCACTTCCCTGTGCAACCCTCACCTTACGGAACAGAGGCAGACAGGCATGTCCCCCTCCCAGTTTTGTTCCTATGGGCTCACAGGCAGCGCGTACCTGAGATCTCACGATGTCAGTAGTGTTCCCCAGGTCAGCATCTGGGTCTTTTAGGCAATCCTTGTTTCTCTGCTGAGTTAAGTCCAAGTCTGTGAATTGCAAAGTCAGCCAGTGCTTTTTTCCTCTCCTAAAGCAAAATATGCAAAAACAAAGTGGAATCCGTAGAGTGACACCTACAATCTCTTTCTTCTAAGTCCCAAATATAAAGATCAATTCCACTCAAGGAAGAGAGTAAAAGAAGAAGTGAAAAGAGTTTGCAGGCCTGGGCTTTTGGCGTAGCGGTTAAGGTGCCACTCGGGATGCCGGTGTCCTGCATCAGAGTGTGTGATTCAAGTCCCGGCCCCACTCCCGACTTCAGCTTCCTCCTGCTGCGCGCCTTGGAAGCAGCAGACGAAGGCTCAAGTACTTGAGCCACTGCCACCCGTGTGGGTGGCCGAAATGGAATTCCTGGTTCCTGGCTTCCGACTGGCACATCTCTGGCTGTTCTGTTGCGACAGTTATGTGTGGACTGAAGCGGTGGATGGGAGATCTCTCTCTCTCTCTCTCTCTCTGCCTTTCAAATAAAATATCTAAATTTTAAAGAGTTTGCAGGGGCAGGCATTGTAGTGCAGTGGGTTAAGCATCTCACACTGGAGAGGCAGGTCCAGTCCTAGCTTCACCATCTCCTCTCCAGCTTCCTGCTAATGCACCTGGCAAGGCAGCAAGTTCAGGTGCTTGGGCTCCCGACACCCACGTGGGAGACCCGATGTGTAGTTCCTGGCTCCTGGCTTCAGCAAGGCTTAGCCCTGGCTGTTGTGAGCTTTTTTGGGGAATGAAGCAGCAGATGAAAGATTCTCTGTGTGTATATGTGTGTGAGTGTGAGTGTGCGTGAGTGTGAGTGTGTGTGTATGCACACTGCTGTCCCTGTCCCTCTGCCTTTTAAATAAATAAATCTTTAGAAAAAGAGTCTATAAAATCTACTATGGTTTTTCTAGGTATCTCTACCAAATCACTGTGGCTTTGCAGAAGGAATCTCCATTATTACTACTCTTACTTAATCTAGAGGGCATTGGCTTTGGCTGGAATCCTTACTGCCCACTACCTACCGCTAAGTAGGAGGCGCTGTGAAACACAGCTCTGGATCCCAGGGGCCGGGCTCCCGGTCACGAGCGTGCTGGGCTGAAATGGAACTGCTCTGTGTAGAAGCAGATGCTCTGGTCTCACACATTAGTGAGCCAGGTCCCCGGGCACGGGCAGGGCAGGGCTGGGGACTTTAGCTGTCAAATTTGGCTCCCATTTAAAAAAATAAATATTCACGTAGCCGTCTCCCACCTGACTTGAGCAGCGGGAAGCCACATCGGTGCGCCGCATCCCTACGAGTGGGTGCTTCAAAGTCCTCCCTCCACGCTGGCACACGCCGAGCCTTGGGCCTGCTCCGTCAGCGAGGAGCAGCCCGGCCAGCGCGTCCGCCTGCGACCAGCGCGGGAGCAGAGCCGCCGCGGTCCAGGCGCAGAGACCCTCCTGCCGCGCCCTTTCGCTGCATGATTGTGCGCTTTACTGTCACCGGCTCAGGATTAAAATTAAATCGTCGGGTGTTTGGTGAATAACAGGGCTTCACTGCGTGCGTGTTCTGAACAATTCAGTATTTTACAAGGAGAAATAGAAATGACAATGTGTCTGATGGTGGATCCGGGGCTTCATGTGAGTTCTGAATCTGATCCGATGGGGCTGGATTGTGGCCTGCCCTGAGGACGTGGGCGACGGCTCCTGCACGCTGCCATCACCCGTGTGCTGGTGGAGGAAGTGACAGACACTGGGGTTTCAACATGCAAATTAGATACAAGTAAAAGAACACTATACTTAACATATGCAACCGATTCTGCAGTCTCCATAGCAACTGCTAAAATGGTAAGCATAAATTATGTCATTAAAGTTATCAAAGATACCTCTCTTTCAGCCTAAGCAATTTCAAACCGGATGAATGCGGTCTTTTCCAGAAAGTCCTACCTCGCGCACCTCTGGAAGATAATCAGGGCAGCGGCTCTGCTCTGCGTTGGGCTAACGTGGGTGATAATTTCAGGAAGGAGACACGTGGCTTGCGTGTGGGCAGCACTGGTCTAACCCCACATCAGGGAGGGGAACGTCCGTGTTCCCGTGTTGTTCCGGAGCACACGGTGATCACAGGACCAGAAGCTTCTTTTACCAATTCCAGGAGGACAACAAGGTCCAACCGACTGTTCTGTATGGTGTACGGTGTGTGTGTGAGTGTGTCAGTGTGAGTTCATGTTGTGTGTACACACGTATGTGAGGCATGCATGCGTGTATATGTATGTGTGAATGTGCATGTGTGCGTTTGTGTGAGAGTACATGCATGTGCATGTGAGTGTGTGTGAGTGTATAAGAATGTGTAATTGCACGCTACTGAGTACATGATGAGTATGTGAGTGTGTAATTGTGTGCTAGCGTGTGAGTGTCTGTATATGTGAGTGTTGTGAGTGTATATGTGTGTGCATTTGACTGTGTGAGAGTGCATGTAGGTGTGTGTATGTGTGAGTGTGTAAGAATATGATTGCATGCGACTGTGTGAGTATGTGGTGAGTGTGTAAGAGTGTGCAATTGCGTGCTAGTGTGTGAGTGTGCGTGTGTGGCTGCCCTGACTGCCTTTGTCTGGAGCTGCCCCGTCCGTGGAGCTGAGGGCAGCAGCACAGGCCCTCCCAGACGTGCCCATCGGTCAGTGGGCAGCACAGGAACAGCTCCGAGCAGCAGGCGTGCCCCCTCAGGCCTGGGGTCTGACTCAGCCCCACGTCCACGTGCCCAGGATGAGGGTGGAGCCCAGGCCAGCCCTGGAGCTGCCCTGTTTGCTGCCCCACCATCTTCCCACCCCCGGGCTCCAGGTCCCCTTCCTCCATGACTCCGTGTGTCGCTTGTCTGACGGCCGATTGGTCGTCACTGGAGATGCTACACAGAGGCAGAAGTTTGGCTCCCCTGGAGAATTACTTGTTCCCTGGGGACTGCGCATGTGCCAGGGGACCTCAGACAGCTGAGCACAATTGTTCAAAGTCTACGCATTCGATCCAGCATGGTTCACCCCCAAATCCACATATTTCTTGTTTCCACGTCCATCAGCCTGTTGAAGACCCTGGTACCTGTGTACACGGTGTTAATAAGCTCCTGTTTAATTTTCTCTTGCTAACCTGCCCTTGGTTGCATGGTTCTAAGAATGCAGGAGAGTAGCAAGAAAACGTTTTCCTCGGCTGCGGTTCGGTTTCGGGGTCACGTCCACGAGGCTGTGCTGATGAAATCAGGGTAGCTCCGTGTTTCTGGAGCCCGTACCCGAATAGGCCTGAGGGCTGCCTGGTGAGGGTTTGACTCCACAGCTGCACAGCGTTTTCTGCTGAGCTCTCTGCAGCAGCACCCACATCACCATCACTAAATCAGGCGCCTGTCTTGTTGCTTTGTAGCTTCTGGCAAATTCCAGTGAACTCTGAGAGCTCTGGGTGGGTCAGACAAGTTGAGTCTGGCAGTCTAAAATCAGCCAAAGCATATAAAACTGTGTGGCCAAGGGCATTGCATTAGGGTACAAAACCCAGCTATATGAACATGGGCTAAACAAATTGGAAAAACCTGTGCATACATGTTCCATGTGTGTCAACATGTAATAGAATGAAAAGTGCATCATCACACAGGCAGCCACAGAGGAGAATTTGGAGTAAGTAAGGAGTGAGATACTGCTGTGGGTCCTTGCAGAAAACAAACACAAAAATGAGTGGGATGGGGGCCTTCGTTAGCCTGATGGTTGGGTCACCTGCACCCCACTCTGCTCTGCTGCAGACCCCAGCTTCCTGCCAACGCAGAACCTGAGAGGTGGTGGTGGCTTAGGAAACTGGTTCCTTGCTAGCTTGGTAGAAGACCTGTGCTGAGCTCCTGGCTCCAGCTTTGGATAAATAAATAATAAAGCCAGTTATTTATCTCTCCAAAAATTTCTTAATTTGTTAGAGAGAGAGAAAGAGATATCTTCCATCTGATGGTTCCCTTCCCAAATGACTACAACTCCCAGGACTGTACCAGGTTGAAGTTAGGAGCCAAGAACTCCATCCTGATCCCCACACAGAGGCAGGGGACTAAATCCTTGGAGCATCATCCTCTGCCTTCCCCGGCACATTAGCAAGAAGCCGTATTGGAAGCAGGATAGCCAGGACTGGAGCGAGCAGTCTGCTGTGGAACGCTGCTGTGGCAATTGTTGGCTTCACCCGCTGTGCCATGGCACTGGCCCCTGCAACTCATCAAATAAACCACGGCCAATAGATTCTGTGGCAGGAGCTGGACACCCCAGAGCCTGAAGGAAAGGGTCTGGATCATCAGGTTAATTCAGGAGAGTGCCCTCGGTGACAATGGACTTGGGCGGAGCCTTGGTCACAGTCACAGCTTGTGGAGCTGAAGGATCTGGCAGGAAGCCACTCACAAAAACCTGTGGAGTGACTGCATGGCCGAGGGGCAGCTGCACCTGTGCGTGGTCCAGCCCTCTCGCTGTGCCCTCCTGTGTCCTGCTCTCTGCTCTCCCATGTCTCTGCTCTCCCGTGTCTCCCTCTGCTCTCCTGTCTCTCTCTGCTCTCCCGTGTCTCTCTCTGCTCTCCCGTGTCTCTCTCCCTGTGCTCTCCTGTGTTTCTTGGTTGGGGACTGTTGAACTATTGCCATCTGAGGAGGGGAGAGGTGTCTGTTTGCTATTGCCTTTTCTTGTTATCTTTGATATTCCTCATACAACTGTATTGGATTCTTTAAAACTACGTCATACATGTGTCTATTTTAGAAGATTTTCAGGTTCCCTTGTGGCTTCAACTTTCTGACAATATCCTGTTACATATTGGGATAAAATGATCATGATGAGAATTTTTATCTTTCTCCAGTGCTGGAGTTAATTTTGGAATTTCATGTAAAACACTCACCAATAATTCTTTGTGAACTAATGTTTGTTCGTGTTCTGCAGTATAAGTAAATACTACAAAACAAAGAATCACGATACACAAAACGGCTAAAACTGGAAACAGGCCAGGGGTCTGCATTGCACACATAGTCCACGTTCCCTTCTGTGGTAAAGATACTGATATTTTTTCTGTCTTCTGGCTCCTAGATCGTTCCTGGCTTTGCAGGGCCTGGGGCTAAGTGTGCTGAAAAACCAGGAGTGGAGCAAAGACGCTAACGCCACGGTGCCATCACCCTTCCACGCGGACGGCCCCGTGGCTCCCGCTCCCACGGCCCCAGCTCAGGCACAGTGCGTGCTGCACACTGCTGCCCCCAAGCCCGCCTCTTGCCCAGGACGCAGCACGCCGTCTCCACTTCGTGTGGCAGTAAAGTGTTTTGATGGTTCAAGTTTGCATGATTGAAGTGCCCATTACAGCCACCTGACACAACTTTAAAACTTCTCCACATTAATGTCACATTTCCAGCTTGTTTGAGCACCTGATCTGGATTTCAAAACAAATTTATGTTAAATCATAGTTTGCCACTACTGCTTTGTGAACAGCTCCGTGTTTCTGTCTCTAAGCTATGAATAATATTAATGCACTACATGCTCAACAATGAGGTAAACATGGAGATTTTCTTAAGTCTGTATCAATTTAAGAAACTTAATTAAATTGAGCTATCATTTGCATTATAATTTATTAAGCCCAACAGTGCTCTGTTTACACGCTGAGCCAGGTACTAGATGCCGAGTGTAATCGGGTTGCAATGGGAAGAGTACTTAGTTTCAATAGTTGATAAGGTTGCAACGGGAAGAGTACTCAGTTTCAATAGTTGATAAGGTTGCAATGGGAAGAGTACTCAGTTTCAATAGTTGATAAGGTTGCAATGGGAAGAGTACTCAGTTTCAATAGTTGATAAGGTTGCAACGGGAAGAGTACTCCGTTTCAATAGTTGATAAGGTTGCAATGGGAAGAGTACTCAGTTTCAATAGTTGATAAGGTTGCAACGGGAAGAGTACTCCGTTTCAACAGTTGATAAGGTTGCAATGGGAAGAGTACTCAGTTTCAATAGTTGATAAGGAGGTGGAACCGCGCTGTAGGAAGCCGGCAGTGTGGGAACACTCCCCAGACACTGACAACCTCCAGGTATTGAAGGTTCAGAGTGGGTGTGGCCGCTTCACCACCCCCACCCCCAGAGCCGCTCCCCTGTCCCACTCCTGCTGGGGCCAGCCCGGGGACCCTCAGAGCAGCGTCTCCACGTGTGTTCCCCTTATTTCCCCATTTCAGGATCCCGTGCTTCTATCGGGGCCCCACCCTGCAACAGTGATGACGACATTGAAAAGCCAATGCCTCTTCCACTTAGAACCCCACATGGTCACAGGGTCCGGACGCCACCTCCATTTAGCCCATGGCGCCCACTCGTCCGCTGGCTGCTCTCCCCCGCCCCTGCCTCTGACCCCCAGACTCTCAGCCCTGCCTCGTCTCTGCGACTCTTCCACCTGCTGGCTGCACCCCTGGGCGGTGCCCTGCCGCTCCAGCTCAGCTCGCTCTTCCCCAACACAGGGCGGTCAACACGGAGACTGACCGGCTGTTTCCTGTTCTGTCTCACTGCACACTTTCCTGGCCCCTTTCTCCCAGACTTAGCATCTGTGCAGGCGAGGACTCCCGCACCTTCCCCTTCAGAACCCACAGTGCCGAGCCCTGCTGGCCGGGGCAAACGCTGAGTAGCAAACGGTGGTGTAAGCAGACTTGCGACCATTCCAGGACACTGTTACTCCAGAGCACCACGTGCGTTCACCAGAGCCTTTGTGAAAATAGGCCAGTGTTCCGGGTTCTCAGAGCGAATGGAGCCCCCTCGTGCTGATGAGACTGTGAGGAGGGCAGGGCCATGTCCCTCCAGGTGGCCGGGGGCTCCTGTGTGGCAGACAGTTTCGGTACCTTCCAGAAGCTGCTTTGGAGACGTTTTCCTTCCAAAAACCAGAATGCCATTTTCGAGGAGTGAGCTCTCACTAGTGGATTACAAACGCGTCAGCTTCCTGAGTCGTGGGCAGATGCCCGCTGCCTGCCAGGCGCCTGAAGCGGCACTGGCCTGAAACTCTGAATGCAGGTGACTTTGAAATATTTACCCCTGTGATTCAAGTTCATTTTATTTGGGCTTTAAAGAACAAAACCTCTGTGTTCAACCAAAAGACCAGAGGATGTCCCCAGGCATTCAACTCCTTTGTCGAGTTCTGCGGCGAATGTAAGACAGAAATCCCAGTGGATCACATAAAAATTAAAGCAAACCAGATTGCTGTGGGTACTGTTCCTGCTATAAGCAGTCTTTGAGATCTGCGTCTCCACACTTCTCATGCACATGTGCACACGCGTGTGAGCACACATATGTGGGTGCGTGATTGTGAGGAAAATCAATCACTAGGGAGGAGAGTAGGACTTTTTTGCTTAACTTGATCAAATTTAAAACGATTCAAAAGAATCCCTCATTTAATTCAATTATCCAGAAATCTCTTTGCTCTCAGGGGCTTATGTGTAAAGTCCAAACAGCGGAACTCACTTTTTATTGATACGTGATAAACAGCCACACTGCAGTGAAACCTGCAGCCCTCTGCCCCAGCCCGGTCTCCGTCTGGAGCACAGTGGACCTGTTAGGTAGGAAGTCAGATATGAGCTTGTGTGTGTGTGTGTGACAAAGCCCTAAAGAGTGACACCCAGGTCCAGCATCTGCATCTCAAAGTCATCCCGATAACCTGCCAGGGCAGCCCAGTATCTGCACTTCAAACATCCTACTGACCTTCCAGGGGGTCCTGCCCACCCTTCCTCTATAACCGGGGCAATGCCAGTCAGGCTTCCTCCTGTCTGATAACTTCAGGGGAAAACTCAGATAGGAATTTTTAGTATTTACATCCAAAAAGTCCTTTGTTCTGAAGAGCCAAAAGTTACAGGCTACCTCTCCCCTCCCTCCTCCGGAATGCCCTCCCTAATGATAACCTCTATTTCACCCCCCTGCCTATGGAAGAAAAATGGCTCTTGTGTGACCCTACCCTACCCTACTAGATTGATGCATTCCAGATGGTGGTGGTAGAAAGTTTCGAAAGACTGTCTGTACCTGCTTTATGTAACCGTAGTTAATAGATTATCTCAAAGTTCCTGTGATCTTAGGTAATAGATCATCCAAATGTTCCTATAGATGTATGACCTTAACTTTACCCATAACCGATAAGACATTTATGAATTTTCTGTGACACAATGACCTAAATATAACCTCACTCTATGTGCCTCTACGTGCCTTCTTTGTGAAACCTTGGGTAATGCATATCAGTTTATGAATGCGTAACCACAGCTTCACCCTAATGCACCTGCACTCAATTAAATAATTGTAAATTTTCTTGACCTGTGATTGGCCCTAGCCCACTCCTCAAACTGTATAAAAACCCTGACTCTCAACTCCTCGGGGCTGCTCTGTTCTTGTATGTTCAGAGAGCCCCAGCATGCTGGAAAAATAATAAACCCTTTGCTAATTGTATGAGAGAGTCTCTTGGAGTCATCCCTTGGGTGGCGGACGTTTCTCAACCATAACAGTTCCAGGAGGAGGAGATGTGGGAAGGCAAGACGCATCCCCTTAAAAACCCCTGACCTCAACCAGACTGCACGCTCAGCCCTCTGCCTCTATGCTGAGCCACCCGCCTGGCCTGCCCAGGTGTACTCTCTCCACTCAACCATGTAACCCCGCTCTCCCTCAGTCTGAACGACTGGGCGCTCTCTCTCAGGTTCTGTCTGGAGAGGTGCCCATCCGTTCTTACAGATGTCCCTACCCTAATAAACCTTGCTATTTGCTTTCCACTTATGCTCTGTCTCGCGTCTGAGTTCTTTCTTGCACAAAGACAAGGACCCTGCAGGTCTCCCGTAACAGACCCACCAGGGTGGAGCCCCAGTCCCGTCTCCATCTGAAGCACAGTGGATTCACCGGGGTGGGACTCCTGGCTCCCAGCTGCCTCGCCGGAGACTTTCCCATCCTGCCACCCGACTGGTACCCTAGGAGTCACCTTGAAAATCATGCCTCTGATTTTATTTAAGAAAATGAAACCAAGACTTCATTCAGGTTAATTGTCTAAAGAATAGAATGCTGAAGAACAGAACGGTTTTTAATTGACAATTTTGGACAATTTATTCCTGGGTGGTATACGAGATCCAGTCAGTCCATACCTACCCATGGCTCAGTACAGCTTCTGGGGTGGATCTGGGAGTGGCGACTTTTGTCTTATGGTGAAGCTACAAGGTTTTGCTTGACAGTGAGGCACAGATCCTTCTGGAGGGGGGCAGGGACTCCCCGGCATGATCATCCCGAGGTCCTGGCTCTGCGTAAGACAGGACTTCAATGCAGAGACACGGTCAGGCGCCAGGACAGGGTCAGGACTAGAGGGGCCCTGCACACTGGGCAGTGCATGTGGTGACCTCGAGGGAGAAAGGCCCCACCCACCCCCTTTGCAGGGGGCGGGCAGCCCTCACGGAGCACACAAGAGGCCTGGAGTGTGGGCGTGGTGATCTCTGGGAGGGTTGGTTTCAGGGCGTCTCCACGTGGAGCTCAGCTTCCTTGGGCTCCCTGGGGTGTGTTCTGCACGCGAAAGCGGCTCAGGTGCATCATGGAGGCATCAGGTGCATCGTGGGGGAGTCTGCACAGAAACAGGGGGCGTCTTCGGGGTGCGGGGCTGCACCAGAGACCCTGCTGGAAACCTCTTCCTTGCGCGTCCTCACCGGCTCCTTGCCTGGCCCTCATTGCTTCATGCCGTGTTCCCCTGCACTGGAGAGGCTGTGTGGGTGTGGACAGTGAGTATTACCTATGAGGTGTTCACTTGCTTTATAGTGTAGCGTGGCTGCTCTAGGAAAGTATGAAAAGACCCCGAGAGAGAACCAAATCTGTGACTCTCCAAAGAGTGGAGATGCCGAGGACATCTTGAAAAACCAGTGAAGACTAAACTTTAAAAGCAAGTGGGGTTTCAGGAGACTCCAGAATACAAAGTGTGGCTGCCTTTTATTTTGCAACTGAACATCAGGCTCATCATGTATTAGCAGTGCAAGCTGAATCCAGCACCCAGCCTAGAAGAACAAAAGCAATTTGCTTTATCTGTCTAATTGGGGCATAAATAATTATAATGATCAGTCTTGTAGAAAATAAAAAAGACTCATTAAAGGCAGGGTGTGAACAAGAGTGCAATGTTAATTTGGTTAACATTCCTAAACCCATATTGATTTTTAAATTGCCATTCTCAAATGTCCAAAGTTCAAGAATCCAGTGAAACTTGGCCAAGTCCTCAGTGTTTCCAGTCTACAGCTAGCAAGCTCGGTTCACTTCAGCAGAGTGCCCTTTCCTGTAGGTAGGCGGACTCCAGAGGTTAGAATTAATAAGCACCCAGATATTTATAGCCCCTATCAGCAAAGTCTCTGAGGGGATCTGAAAGGTTGGCAGGGAACTGAAGCAAGCCAGAGCAGAGAGAGTGCAGGTGACCTGGGCGTATTTTACTGTGTTAGCAAACCCTGCCTGAAGAGACCTGCCTTGACTTGGTGACTAGAATTCCCCAAGGCAGAGACAGTCTTTATCTAACCTTTTCCAGCTGGTTTATGTGCAAATCTCTCCTATCAGGTGACCCTGGAGCCACTGCACCTTAGCAGCATGTGTCAAGCTTGCTTTGAGCCGATTTGATAAGAGTCAAGGGGCTGATGACAGTGTGCTTAGGGGGGACAGGTTTGATAAGAGTCAAGGGGCTGATGACAGTGTGCTTAGGGGGGACAGGTTTGATAAGAGTCAAGGGGTTGATGACAGTGTGCTTAGGGGGGACAGGTTTGATAAGAGTCAAGGGGCTGATGACAGTGTGCTTAGGGGGGACAGGTTTGATAAGAGTCAAGGGGTTGATGACAGTGTGCTTAGGGGGGACAGGTTTGATAAGAGTCAAGGGGCTGATGACAGTGTGCTTAGGGGGGACAGGTTTGATAAGAGTCAAGGGGCTGATGACAGTGTGCTTAGGGGGGACAGCAAGGCAGAGGAGGAGGAGAAACAGGTGCTGTTCCTGCTTCCTGTTTCCTCATTTGTCTTTTGGCTGAGGATGTGAAAGACAGTAGAATCAGATCATCTGTGGATAGGGCAAGTGAGTGAACCACATGGAATTCACCATTTTAGAATCTGCCTCAAATCGAGGAGAAAAGCATAGAGAATGCTTAGTTTTTTTGCCTATATATTGTATTGCAGTACTCAACTATATTGTCTAACATTCTCTTTTCTTTAAGCATATTTTTACTGGTGAGTTCTCAGTGTGGAGTCCAATGTCTAAAGCCTGCCACACAGGAAGATACTCCAACGCGTTTAATGGTGTCTAGCAATGCCTATCCTAGATGGCTGGTTACACTCTCTGTTATTTAATGTGATTCTGAAAACGTGGAGAAGCAGAACTGAGGCTTCTGGGTGAGAAGCCAATGGGCCTTGTGCTACTCCGTGGAGTTCACGTTTGTGGAGGGAACGTTCCTGGTGGTTCACAGCCCCCCGCGTAGGAGGTGACAGGTGCTGGGCGGTGCTGGGAGCAGCATGGCACTGGGCACCCACAGGAGCGGGCTCTGCATTGAGATCATCTTTCTGGACTGAGATGGGGGAGGAGGTGGAAGAATCAGCAGCAGAAGACTCAGGGCGAAGCCTGTCCCAGAGGAAACACCCACAAACCTGTGCGGCCGTGGTCGGAAACGTGCTTGCCGTGGCTGACGGCAGGCGAGGTCCCGATGCGCGCCACACAAGGCCCTGCTCCAGGCTCTGCGTTTCAACAGGCAAATGTCAGCTGGGTTTTGATTTCGGTGCAGGATCAGACCACACCAAAAAACTAGGTGCATTCGACAGTTTGGTTCAGTTATTTGCTTATTTATTTATTTTTGTCCTGTGATTCATAGGCCCATTCCTTCTGCCTCTGCATCTTGTCCAATGTCCAGAGTTTGTTATTTGAACACTTCACTCATACACTCATGGAATTTTAAAAGATTAATTAATCCATTCGTTAATTTGCAAGCACAGTGAAATAGAGAACATTTTCACCCAATCGTTCACTCCCCAAATGCTGCAACCCCTTGGGAAGACCTGGCTGAAGTCCTGGTATTCCACTTGGGGGGCAGGGGCCATCTTTGGGCCATCTTTCAGCTGGTTTCCTGGCAAATTATCTGGAAACTTGATTGGAAGCAGAGCAGGCAGGTGGGACTCAACAGCACTTCTGACATGCAAAGCCGGTGTCATAAGCAGTGGCTTAACCTTGCTGCACCACTGCGCTGGCCCCACTGCACTCATGGATTTTTGCCAGTCAAGGGCAGAGGTATGTGGTGAGTTCCATCCTCCCCGGAATTAGTCTCTTAATCTGCACCCTAGTCTGTGAAGTCCGAGGGATGAACAGTGCCCCTCAGACCTTAATGTGCAGGGGGGCCACCTGGAGATGCTGTGAGCTGCATATCCTAATTTGGCAAAATGAGAGAGGAGTCTGACATTCCTAATTCCAGGGGCTCCTGCGGCCATTACCTGGCAGGCAAGGCTGTGGCAGCAAATATATTTTCTCTTTTTTTTTGGTACTAAGTATGAGTAATTTTTTTAAAAAGTCCATTTACTTATTCTACACATTTTTTTGTTCTGGGTCCATTATACGCCAGGTACCACAGGGCTGTTGGAATGTAGAACTGCTTGAGAAAGACAAAATTCCCTTCTTCCTGAAACTCGCATTCCAGCGGGAAGGGGCGGGTGATCAAGGATGATGGAGTAAGAGTGTAACAGTGTGTGCTGTTGCAGATCACACGTGCCAGGACGAATGGGAGCCGGCCGGGAGGACGGACGCGGCCTCGGGCGCTGTGTTTGGACTCCGAATGTACAAAAGCAGAACCCAAAGGGCGTCTAGCTGCGTCGGATGTGGAGAGAGAAGCAGAGGCGGAGGTGTCACTGTCACGCGTGGTGAAAGTCAGCGGCGGTCAGCTGCTTGGGGATTTGTGCAAACACCGGAAGGCCCAGCACAGACGGCCCTCTCCCAGCCCCTCCCAGCTCCACAGCCGGGCACTTTCCCAGGACAGCGGAGTTCACACCTGGCCCCGCCCCTTTGCTGTGTCCATATGGTTTTGCTAGCTTTACGTAAGGAGCTAGTTAGTATTTTGCATCTTGAGTATAAAGTTCGCCATTGTCTTACCTGGAAGCATTTGGAAATTATCACTGCCTCTGAGAAGTCAGCGAGTTGCTTTCCAAGTTATTCTTTTAAAAACGCGATGCGTTCAGCTACAGTAATTCAAGGTGATTTCCATATTAGACGATCGCAGGCAATTAGTCTCTGGAACATGGAGGTCCCACGGCAATCTAACAGTGAGGCGGCTGCTGAGTGAGGCATCCAAGTGAGTGTTAATCAATCCTGTTATAAAATTGGAAGCTGCAGACCGTGCTCACCTGCTCCGAGGCCTCCGAGTTCACCAAGGTAAAATTGTTTAGCAAATACACTCTCGCCTTCTGCTCCCCTGGCGGCCGTAAGTCACCGGAGGTGAGCTGACTGCTTACTCCTCAGTTTGATGATTTGGATCCTGTGCCCCGGAGACAGGCATGCAGACAGGTACGCACACAGCCTGCTGGAAAGCAAAATAGCTAAGTGAAAAAAAAAGGAAACAGAGGGACAGTGAAGCCTTTCTCTCCGTTTTCATACATTTTGAGCAGACGCATTCCCTCACTCAGCTTGTCACCAGCCTCGCGGTGTCCGTGGGAAGCGGTGTGAGCTGCGGTGCAGGGAGTCTGACCCTCACCTGTGTGCTTCAGTGGAAGAGAGGGGTCATCGGTGATGAGGCAGGGAGCTGACTTTGCCAAAGGCACTCAGGTAGGACACGGTGTCAGTGGAGAATTCCGCTCCAAATTCTTGCTTTGAACACTAAGCTCACTACTCATGCTTCCTGGGTCTCCTCCACCACCCACCAGGGGCCGCATCCTCACTGTGCGACTCGGCCTTGAAGGTGCCGGCACAGCACAAGCTCTTACTCTTGGGTGAGTGTTGTTCCCACAGTAGCACAAGGAGCTACTGGCGCAGGTGCAGCCCTGTGTCCCAGGAGCTTCCTGGATGATTGGCACTTACCTGAAGGTGAAGGAGTCTGCACTGCCCGGGGTGTGGGGATGAGAGGACTCTGCTTCTCCATCCTCAGCTGCTTCCCGGGGTGACAGAAATGCACCACACTGCACGCAGGAAAACCAAGTCAAGAACAAGGTTTTAAAAGTGGTATAATTCAGGGCCGGTGCTGTGGTATAGCTGGTAAAGCTGCCGCCTGCCATGCTGGCATCCTATATGGGCACCAATTTGAGTCCTGGCTGCTCCACTTCTGATCCAGCTCCCTGCTAATGGCCTGGGAAAACAGTAGAAGATGGCCCAAGTCCTTGGCCCTCTATACCCATGTGGGAGACCTGTAAGAAGCTCTTGGCTCCTGGCTTTGGATCGGCATGGCTCTGGCCATTGTGGTCATCTGGGGAGTGAACCAGAGGATGAGATTCTCTTTCTCTTTCTCTCTGCCTCTCTGTAACTCTTACTTTCAAATAAATAAATAAATCTTTTTAAAAAAGTGGTATAATTCAAAGCAGCCCACACTCATCAATGGCCAGGAAAGAAGACTGGTTGTCCAGTACCCCTGCTGCTGGGAGACCTTCTTGCTGGCTAATCAGTGTCACTCTAGCCAAAGAAAATCATCACACTCTCCGTATATATCAGCACCACTTGACAAGGCCCCCTTGATCCCTGGGGAATCTCTTCCAGCCGCTCAGAGCACAGACCCTGGGCTGGGACCCAAGACAGCAGCAGCCCTTGTTAGCAGTGAGGCAGAGCTGGCTAACTTCCTGCTGAGGTTTGGCCCTAGCACTGCCATCCTCACGTCAACCTCACATCCTGTGTGCTCGACAAACACAATTCAATTTATGGCATTGCCTTCTGCATGCCTCTGTCACCATTTGTGTGCCGTGAAAACCTGTAACAGGGCACAGCTTTTCCATTCTCCAAGTGCAACTTGCACTCACCCATTTCAGCAAAGCTTCCTTGGCACATTTGATGGGACCCCTTATGGTTTCTCCTGTTTCAGTTTTCAAAATAAACATCAATGCATAAAAGTATGATTACCTTTATTGCTCTCCTTTTCTCAAGTATGTTTCAAGGTATGTTGTTCATCATGGGTTTGCACTCTTGTTTTATTGGTTTTTTTTTTTTTTTTTGACAGGCAGAGTGGACAGTGAGAGAGAGAGACAGAGAGAAAGGTCTTCCTTTTTGCCGTTGGTTCACCCTCCAATGGCCGCCGTGGCCGGCGCGCTGCGGCCGGCGCACCGCGCTGATCCGATGGCAGGAGCCAGGAGCCAGGTGCTTTTCCTGGTCTCCCATGGGGTGCAGGGCCCAAGCACCTGGGCCATCCTCCACTGCACTCCCTGGCCACAGCAGAGGGCTGGCCTGGAAGAGGGGCAACCGGGACAGAATCCGGCGCCCCGACCGGGACTAGAACCCGGTGTGCCGGCGCCGCTAGGCGGAGGATTAGCCTATTGAGCCGCGGCGCCGGCCCGTTTTATTGGTTTTAAAAACATATTTGAGAGACAGAGAGAGAGAATGAGACGCAGAGAAAGAGATCTCTTCATTTGCTTGCCAAACGCCTGCAACAGCTTGCACTGGGCCAGGCCAAACGCAAGCGCTGAGAACTCAGTGCAGGTCTCCCATGTGGGCAGCAGGGACCCAAGCACTTGAGCCACAGCCTGCCTGGCCCAGGGTCTGCCCTCAGCAGAAAGCTGGAGGCAGGCTGGAGCTGACACTCAGCTCCGTACACGGCAATCTCTTCTTATCCCTCCGTGGTTCAGCAGCCGTTACAGAACGTGGCTCACTGATCTGGGCGGGCAGCCCTTGCAACGCTGCATCAAGTCTTCATACAAGTGTGAAGATATCTCGGAGCTTTGTACTCAGTCTCAGTGGCCTATTTGTCTATTTCCACAGCTACATAAAACTTCAAATGCTGAATTTGTAGCATATTTGGTGTCTATAGAGGTAACTGTTTCACATTTGCTTCTATAGAAATTTCAATCATTATCTTTTGCCACCTGCCATTCACCCTCTCAACCTGTTTCTTTTCTGTGGGAATCTGGTAAGTTGGATACTACATTTTTATTCTGTCTGCGTGTTTCCTCCTTTGTTTCTCTGTGCTGTATTCTTAACATTTGTTTGAATGGGTCTGTGTTCTTGTCCACTGATTTTCCCATTCAGGTGTGTGTATCCTGCTGTTGGGTAGTTCATCAAGAACGTAACCTTAATTCCCACATTTCTGTTTCGCTGCAGATGGCTGCTTGGGCCTGGGCTGTGCGGTTTCTCCAACATTACTTCTGCTGCTGTTCCATTCTGCATTGTCTGATGCATGATAGCAAAGACAAGCAGTCTCCTTTAGCAGAACTGCCGGCACCGTGGCTCACTAGGCTAATCCTCCACCTGCGGTGCCGGCACCCCGGGTTCTAGTCCTGGTCGGGGCGCTGGTCCTGTCCAGGTTGCTCCTCTTCCAGTCCAGCTCTCTGCTGTGGCCCAGGAGTGCAGTGGAGGATGGCCCAAATGCTTGGGCCCTGCACCCGCATGGGAGACCAGGAGGAAGCACTTGGCTCCTGGCTTCAGATCGGCGCAGCCGACGTGCTGCAACGCTCTGGCTGTAGCGGCCATTTGGGGGGTGAGCCAACAGAAGGAAGACGTTTCTCTCTGTCTCTGTCTCTCACTGTCTAACTCTGCCTGTTAAAAAAAAGAAGAAAGTAAGTTAATTATCATAAAGCTGATTCCTTTTTCCAGCAATTAAAGAAGTTTTGGGTGCTGACTGTGTGAACTATTTGTATTTGAAGGAATGTGATTGTAAATTCACATGAAAAGCTGACTACCAGGATTTGTTTACATTTTGCAGTGGCAATACAGATCCCAGTGCACATCTACCTGTTTCACAGCACTGTGGAAACACGGCTCTCCTACTCTGTTCTTACTGTGTTCTTAACATGTTCTTACCATGTGAGAATCAGAAGTGCACTGGAAGTGGTGTAGGTGTAGGTGCGAGTCACCCTACATTTGAACCAGGAAAACCACTCCAACAAAAAGAAAACCTGTGGCTGCTACAAATATTTTACATCCACTCCCCCACTCTGTAGGTTGTCTACACAACTACAAAGAATTGAACCTAAGTCACACAGATCAGTAGAGGGGAGACACCCAGACAGACAGCCTCCCTGGCGTGTGTTTCCATGTGTGTGTGCAGCAGTGTGGCAGTGTCCTTCTTTCTGTGCTGTCCGGCAACAGATCAGTGAAGAGATGGGCGGCTTTCAAAGACTTCTTTTAAAATCTGACCCAGCGGTCTGGGATGCACTGAACTCCATGTATTGAGTCTCCTAAAATCTGGCTGCATGCTACTTCAATTCTGTTGGAAAACTGCAAGAAAGCCTCTCGTGATGGAAGCCTAGCACGTTTTCTGTTTAGAAAAGTATAATTATTGGAAATAACCCCTGGAAATAGAAATACACTAAAATTATCCTCACAAAGTAAATGAAGAGCTGACCATATTGAATAACAATAGCTCAAGTGGGATGCAAGTGTCATTTTCTTTAATAGCAGCTGGAATGACTCAGCCTGTAGGAAATATCAAGAACTTCCACGATTAATCCAATAATTTGTATTCTGTAGCTGGATAGAATGGAATTGAGAGGGTCTATGATTTTGCAGACTTTATTTTTGTGAAGCATTTAACAAAAGAACAAATAGATAATTCTCACGAGTTGCATTGTGTAATTGCAAATATGAGAACAAGTGAGCGGGAGGGGGACAAGCGAGTGCATCTTTGCTGACATTCTGGTTGAGAAGCTCACAATTTTAATAAGGAAATGTTGAGGGAAGGTAGAATTGTGGCATAGTGAGTTAAGCTATGCTGAAATGCCAGCATCCCATATGGGTGCAGGTTCGAATCCCGGGCTGCTCCACTTCTGATCCCGTTCCCTGCTAAAGTGCCTGGAAAAGCAAGAGAAGATGTCCAAATGCTGGTGTCCCTGCACCCACGTGGGAGAACTGGATGGAATTTCTAGCTCCTGGCTTCGGCCTGGCCCAGCCATGGCTGTTGCAACCATTTGGGGAATGAACCAGTGGATGGAAGAACTCTCTCTCTTTCTCTCTCTCTCTCTCTCTTTCTCTTTCTCTCTCTCTCTTTCTAACACTGCCTTTCAAATAAAACAGATACTCTCTTTAAAAAAATGAAAGTATTTGAAATGAGATTGCCTTCCATTTAGCCCTTTTCCCTGGGCCCAGGATCGGTCTCATCTCTAAAACAAGGAGTTGTCTGTGGTTCATATTGGAGATTCAAGGAAGCTGTCAAAGTTTCCAAGGTTTTTCCTTTCAACTCTGACACTGAATAAGATAGCAGGCATTTTTCCAAAAGCAGGTTAAACATTGCGAGAACACTTTACATGATGTATTTATTTATTTGAAAGTCACAGTGATAGAGAGAGATGCACAGAGAGATCGTCCATCTGCTGGTTCAATCTTCAAATGGCTACAACAGCTGGAGGTGACCAGGCCAAACCTAGAAGCCAGGAACTCCATCTGGGTCTCTCATGTGGGTGGAAGGGTCTTAAGTACTTGAACCATCACTGTGGACTCTCAGGGATATTAACAGGGAACTGCATCAGAAGTGGAGTAGCTGGGACATGAACTTGCACTCCAAAATGGATGCGGGTGTTGCAAACAGCAGCATAGCCCCCACCCTGAAAACATACTTTAAACACTACAGTCGTCAAGCAATATCTGTGAGCTGGTGTCAGACCCTCAGTGACCTAAGGAGCAGGGCCATGTCTGCTTGTTGGATTCTGCCATCAGACAAGCAAGCACAAACAGGTGACATTAATAAGGAGTATCCAGTGTAGACAGTAATTAGACAGTTCTCCACGAGACACTGAGAAGTAGATTAAGTGCATGGAACAGTGTGTGGAACCTGCACAGAGACAGGGAACCAAGGGCAGTTGCAGTCATAAAGCATGGTCCTTACCCCGGATGTTTGTCAGAGCTGCCAGTCTGAGCTGATGCGCTGTCCAGCCAAGACGAGATGTGGAGTCCATGTCTGTCCAGCAGGCCGAGCAGGGTGACAGCTGCACAAGCTCTGTGTGTCCTCCATTGCCCAGCTGCTCACCACTTCCTCATCCTCACGGTGTTCCTGAGGGCACGTCAGCACCACGGACAGCTGCCTGTCAGCAGGAGCCCCTTGCTGGCCCACACAGGTGTGCTGGCCTGTGTGGGTTCAGTGCCACCGCTTGTCTTGTAACACAGCGATGTGAACCTCCTCAGGAGGCACCAGGAGAGAACCCCCAGAGAAGGGAAAGAGAAAGAAAGGGGTCTGGAGAAACTGGCCAAGCGAACCTGCCCAGTTTTGTTATCAGCAGAAGACCCAGGCTTACTGAAAATCAGGCAGTTTTACTATTGAGGAGATAGAGGACTGCCCGAGGAAGCTGAGTTTAGTTTCAAAATCATACACACTTTTCCGAATGGTGAGGTTGTACTTGTGTGAATTCCAGCCTCCCCCCCTCCCCGGTGTGTGTGCGTGTGTGTGTGTGTGTGTGTAAATATAACAAAATCAAGGCCGGCGCCGCGGCTCACTAGGCTAATCCTCTGCCTTGCAGTGCCAGCACACCGGGTTCTAGTCCCAGTCGGGGCGCCGGATTCTGTCCCGGTTGCCCCTCTTCCAGTCCAGCTCTCTGCTGTGGCCAGGGAGTGCAGTGGAGGATGGCCCAAGTCCTTGGGCCCTGCACCCCATGGGAGACCAGGATAAGCACCTGGCTCCTGCCATTGGATCAGCGCGGTGTGCTGGCCATGGCGGCCATTGGAGGGTGAACCAATGGCAAAAGGAAGACCTTTCTCTCTGTCTCTCTCTCTCACTGTCCACTCTACCTGTCAAAAAAAATAAATATAACAAAATCATGAAGAACTTTTCATTGTGCTGGGATCTCCAGTGAATTTGACTTTGTATGTGATGTATTTACCCATGTACAGTTTGTCTACATTGTGAATTTATGATATTTATAGTGGTAAATGGAAGCAATGTTATTGTTACCAATGAAAATTAAACAAAATCTTTGATGCTGCGGTGTCTCAAGCCCAGCAGAAGTAGCCCACAGTGTGGACTTACTGTAGCACGAGTGTTTTCCCATCAACATGCCCCGTGCCGCAGCCAGACTTGCTTTTGTTCAGTGGCTGCCACCTTCTCTGCTGCTTCCTGGCTGTTCCTCCCACCTGCTCATCCTTCCACTTTGGGGACCTGTTGCAGGCACTGCTGAAAAGTATCAATCATATGTGGGACTTGGACGGGCCAAGCAGACACCAAACACACACAGAGACAAACCGTATCAGAAATGGTCAGGGCACTGCAGCAGAGGTCAGGAGTGGACGGGTCTAGCCAGCATCCCCCCTGCTGTGCCTGCACTTCCCTGGGGCTCCTCTGAAGACCTGGGTGCTGCATACAAACTGAACTGCTTCAAAGTCTGTTTCTTTTTGTCCCTGGAATAATCCTCCTTGGAAGCAATTGTTTAGCTTTATGAATTAGCATTCCTTTTATAGTTACTTTGCAAACGACAATGACATTGTGCTCATGTCCATTCTGTGAAACCCAGTGGAGAATCACAGCCCCAAAATCTGACAGTGGCTTCTGTGCCCTTCTCACTGCTCTCTGAACATTGGCTGGATCCACAGGAAGGGATGTCTTCAGTCCTCTGGGAAGAAATAATGATGTCAACCTCACACTTGTTTTATGATCGAAAATCTTTACAATCATAGTTTTCACATGAAAGATATTTGCTGCTTCCCAAATGTCAACTCTAATAGCAAGGGGACATAAATGATGTATTTTTCTGCAGCCGTCAGCCCTTGGAAGTTATGACATGATGTGACATAACTATTTGTCATGATAAACTAAGAACATTTTCTGATAGCTTGAATTTTTAGAGTATTTTCAAGACTGTACATAGTCTGAATTTATTTTGAAGTCTATAAATTTTATAGCAGGAGTCATATCAAGACTCATTTATAATTAATGAAATTGTTACCAGTGATAGGTTAAATATTTCACTCTAGTTATAACTGTTAAATATATATGCATTGAATATTTCTTTATGAAGCCATATTTATCTAATTAAAATAACAAAAGCTTTCAAAATTACAAAAAGGAAGCGGTACACTCTAACAGGGAGAGTCTACAATGACAGCCAGATTTCCTTTGTAAGGGAGAGTAAAATTTTGTTGTTTTTATAACCCAAGTGTACAAAAAAGTATAGTGCCAATTTTCAAAAAATAAAAGCATAATAAATTAATTTATACTTCAATGTTCACAAATTAAGATGGTGAATATGCCTATAGTGTGACAATATCAATGGTTTGCCACAAATTGAGTACTTGGGGGAAAAACAAGTGGTTTTCTCCTACTTTTTCCAACCCCTTGTTTACTCTCATCATCCCTAAAATAAAGAAGTGAATTATCATTGGTCGCCCTCGGATCACTTCCTGCTTTTCTAGGTAGTGACGTTGTTAAAAAGCCAGCAGCACCTATCGGTCTCGTGATGTGATGTGGTCCTGCTCGGAGGATGTTGGCATCTGCATCTTAGCTTCCTCTGCTTGTGCACATAAAGGACTTGACTTATTTCTCAGATTGTCACATGTGGGTGTACATGGGCGAACAAAGCAGATGTTCTTTTTGGACCTCACTTTCACCTAAATTTCGAGTACAATCTCACTTAAAAGTGCATGGAAAAGGCGAACGTGCACATGCACCTGTCGGGGGAGGAGCTAGGCTGCCAGCTTCCGTGGCCTGCCCAGCTCCTGTGCCCGCCCCCAGCACATGGTATGTGCCTGCCCTGGAGAGCCCTGCAACGTCAGTCACTGTCCACCTCACCCAGCTCACTTTCTGCCGAGGAGCAGGGACTGGAACCTGGCATCTTCTCGCTGCTGCAGGCTGTGCGTCCCCTCGTCCATCACCTGCTGGCAATAGATATTCTCTTTTCTCTCAAGGAAATTCTGAGTTCTTAGTGTGACCCCGGTACCTCATCTGTACCCTTCCAGCCAGGTGGGAACCCTGGCACAGGTGGCCGAGGTGTTGGCCACTGCATTCTGCAGCGTGGCGCCCCCTGATTTGGGGGCTGTTTGCTTTGATGTGTTTTTCCTGGTCACATTCACAGCGTCCACAACGTTGCTCCTGGAGGGATTTAAAATATCTGTTACAGCTTAACTCAAACATCAGTTTATAAAGCAAACTATACATGTCACACAAAAAATGTTGTAGATAGTAGAGTTTGAGTCGTGTAATAAAGAGACTTGAAAATATCCCACCATCTTTAAATACTGCGTCTACACAGGCATGTCTTCACTTTAGATAATTGTATGTGGGCGTTAGTGTGCATCAGACCCGAGAAAAAGCGGTCTAAGTTTGTGGCGTGTGTTGCAGTTAGAGTCCCTATTACCTGGCTGGTCACAGATCATTTAACAGCAGAATTCCAGCAAGCTACACCCCGGTTAAAGGAGGGAAGGGGTGTGCGGGAATGTGTTATATCTCAAGATGCATTCATAAAATTTTAGAAATGATGTCACATTTTGAACTAGAGACCCTCAAAGGATTTTTATTGCCTGTACTAAAAGGAAGAACAGCTTGGAAACAGAGTCAAATGCTGCTGTTGAGACAAAGTCTGATTAAAATGTACCCCAGGTGGTTTCACAAAGAAGGTGAAGGACCTGGGATCACAGCAGTTTCACGGATTCTGCCAATGCCAAATTTGAAAATAGAAATGATCAGAACTATAATAATAAGTAGTAAAATTCTGGAATTAATGTCTGGCAAAGACTATTTGCAGATAATAAACCTTGATATTAAAAAAGTATGTTTAGTGTACCTTTTTTAATTTTAATTTTACTAAATTTGTGGTTAATTTCCTTGGTTTTCCAGATAGACAACTGCATTATCTGAATCTTATATATAGTCATAGCTCTTATTATCATTTCTTATCAAATTGGCTGTATCCCAGCACCACTTAAAATAATAATGATATGAGCAATCATTAGTGGTGGTAAATTGTAAAAGCATTACCTCCAAGATTTTGTGTAGAGAATAATCATGACTAGAGACATATTCCTTGTTTTGAAAAGGAAGGATCATTGTGTTCTACCTTATAAAGATTTCTGCACTTCATATTTAGATCCAGGAGTGTATTTACTTGCATTAGATGGCGTCTGAGGCCATGAATGGTGCCTGACATTTGATGTTTTCTAGAAATAGGTTCCAGCTACAACATCATCCTTGCATTCCTGCTCTGAATCCCACTTGCCCACTCAGTGTCAGTGTATTACTTGTAAATACACTATTAATTCAATGTTGCTGCATTAATTTAGTTTCTTTCATCTTTTACGACTGTAGCGCTGCTTGGGGTTGATTAATCATTTCGTGTTTCTGCACTTCCCTGACCAGGGTTTAGATTGAGCACTGCTATGGGATTAATATGCTCTTTCTGGTAAAACCGAAAACCAAAACCAAAATCTGAAATTAGCTTGCTTCAAATAATGTAGAACTAAATTCCTCTAATATTTAACAAATTTAGTATTGGCACATAGAGCAGCATGTTCCTACTTGGATCTGTACTAAATGAATATTATCATGATCCTACAAATACACACATCAGCCAAATCTCCCGTTTATTATTTCTATTTTTCAGAGGTTTCCCATGTTTTTGGTAACACCAAATATTCAGATGACACTTGTAAAACATTCCTGGCCAACCCCTTCCATGTCACTATGCACATATCCCATGTGTACAGCAATATCACCAAATACTACTTGGATTTGTAATGAAAACGAAAATCCCCAGGCTACCTCTTGCGACTTTGGCCTGTTGTTCAAAGGCAAGACTTCTGAATGAAGTTTCAGGACTTAGGTCTGTAGATATTCTCATCTCAAATCCCATTTCCCACTGTGCTGGAAGTGCACTGTTTCATACTCCTGGTCTCACTGAATTTGGAACATGCTTCTCACTTGATGGAGCCATCGTGGGAGAACTAGGGTCTCACCAAGGACGGGCACACGGGAGCTGCTTGACCATACACCCAAGGCTGTAGAACCGTGATTGCTGAGCAGGGAATGGCTCACATGATTCAGACGCTGTCAGGAGGGCAGGTGGAGGCAGGAGGATCTCTGCTGTCCTGGCACCTGTCCTCCCTGTCCTCCCTGTCCTCCACCGCAGGGATCACACCCGCAACCCTTCTGAGACCATTACTGCCGACAGAGCAAGCACAGGTCGGCAGGTGCATAGCAACAGAGGAGCAGGCAGATCCAAGAGAGGGGATCTCAGTCCCTTAAGGGCATTCCGTGAGCTTTGCGGTCCACTTGTGCATGAAGCCGAAATTCCCTGGTCTCTTCAGATGTTTGAGCTCACATTCTTGTTTTGGGTAAGCCATTTAGTGGAGAGTTTCTCTTGCTTGCAAATGCAAATCTCTCTGCTAGGCAGACATTGGAGTTGCGACTGGATTTGTGAGGGGAGAGCTGTCCCTTTGGGACTGGCACAGGCAGAGAGGATTCTCTGACGGAGATTAGCAGGCGGATCTCTTGCCCTTTGTGACTGGACTCCAGCCAAGGCTCAGGGAAAGATCAGACTGCCAATTCAAGTGGGCTTTTTACTTGACTTGCATCCTCTATTTCAGAGGCAGGTTTTAAAGAAAACTGGAGAATTCTGACAGCAGAAAGAGAGCAACACACAGCACTGCTCAAACCGACTACATCTCTGGGTAGCCAGGTGTCTGAATTGAGTCTTTGGTTGTCACAGGAGTCATAGTCTTGACTTGCAGCCAACTGAGCATGAGCAAATGCAGGGAAGAGTGCAGGTGCGAAGGAAATGAGGGGCTGGCCCCAGTGCTGGGGCACAAAGTGGACTCTTGCCACCAGCACTGCCCTGAAAATGGCCTAAGCAAAACTTGCACAGCCTCATCTGAGTCCACTACGTGCCTGTCCCTGGAAGGAGGTGGTCAGGTCGTCCTGACTGCACACCATGGTCCTCCCTTCTCTACAAGAAGCTGGGATGAAATGAGTCAGCTAGGACTAGCGAATCTGTAGCACCCACATGCATTTTGCTCAAAAATGGCACCCAGCAGCCTGTTAGAATTTCATTGTTTCATAAAGGCAAAATAAGATACCCGTCCTCTCATCACGCTGTTGTCACCGTGTGTCTTCCTGGCACCCTTGGACTCGCACCTGCTGGCTCCCCAGAGGCAAGCTCAGGAGTTGTCCACGAAGCCCTCCCTGGATTTCTGTTCATCTCCCACTGACCATCTTTCTCCTTTCCACTGCTGCCTTCATCCGTGGTGCTGCTGCTCTGTGCTCATCTATTTGGATTTCAGAACGCAGGTGTCAATTTTAGTTCTGGTGCTGCTGGGTTCAAAGATGGTTTTCTGCCCAGTCATTCTTTTGCTAGGGGAGGCTCCTGGGCTGCCGTGGATGTGGCTCGGTTGTCCCAGGTTTCACTGTCACTTCCCCAAATGCACAGGAACAGGGCTTTGTCTTGGGGACTCCAACTACCCTTGAGTGACCACATTGCTACCTGGACAGATCAATCCACTTGCTTAGCTGGAACGTCAGGGCTCTCTGTGTTTCCCCGGGGAGGTGTCTCCCACCTTCCGTACCTGTGCCTGTGTTGACTGGCTGTGTGTCCATGATCACTATGGTGCTCTGACACACGTCCACAGTAGTAGGCTGGGAAGACCCTGCAGGGGAATGAACAATTAAAGTACAGATGTGACTAAACGAAGCCTGGAATTTCTAGGAACAAGGAATCTGGGGAATCCAGGGTTAGGGTGTGGGCGAGGAAAGCAAAGCACATGCAGAACCTGGGAGAATGCTTTCTTAGTGCGCTGCTGGTGAGATTCATCCACAATGGGCACTGGAAAGCAGAATTATATATACGGGCTGGCGCCGCGGCTCAGTAGGCTAATCCTCCGCCTTGCGGCACTGGCACCCTGGGTTCTAGTCCTGGCTGGGGCGCCGGATTCTGTCCCGGTTGCCCCTCTTCCAGGCCAGCTCTCTGCTGTGGCCAGGGAGTGCAGTGGAGGATGGCCCAAGTACTGGGGCCCTGCAACCTGCATGAGAGACCAGGAGAAGCACCTGGCTCCTGGCTTCGGATCAGCGCGGTGCACCAGCCGCGGCGGCCATTGTGGGGTGAACCAATGGAAAAGGAAGACCTTTCTCTCTGTCTCTCTCTCTCACTGTCCACTCTGCCTGTCAAAAATAAAAAAAAAGAATTATATATATGTATGTATGTGTATGTGTGTGTGTGTGTGTGGAGAGAGAGAGAGAGAAAGAGAGGGAGGGAGAGAGCGAGCGAGCAAATGTCACATATTTCTCATATGTAGACTTAGGAGCACAGTGCTACTTCCCACCCAACCTCCCTCCTGCCCACACCCCCACCCTCCCTCCTCCTCCCTTTGTTGTCCTTTCTTTAATTTTTACAGTATCACATTTTCAGTTTATTTTGCAATCATAAGCTCAATCCTCCACTAAGTAAAGAATTGAACAAAAAGTAAAGAAAAACCAAAGCGCTGTTCCTCCACAGTGGAGACAAGGCTGTAAGCAATCAGCAAGCTTCGGAGTGTCAGTTCTGCTCACACAAGTTACATCTTTCTACTCTGTTACTTACCACCCATCAGGGGAAACATGGTATCTGTCTTTTGGGGACTGGCTTATTTCACCGAGTATAATGATTTCCAGTTGCATCCATTTTGTTGCAAAGGGCGGGGTTTCATTCTTTTTTCATGACTGAGTAGTATTCCATAGTGTATTTATCCCATAATTTTTTTTTATCCAGTCACGAAACTGAGGAAATGCTAGCCACATCTATGCTGATTTTAAGGGCCTGTGTAGTTGTTTTGTTTCTTTCATTGGTTTATACAATATGGGAATTATAAATATATATTCTGCTAAGAAATGTGCAATCTCTGAACCCTTGAGCCAGAAAAAGGGAGGTCAGGAATTGGCCACCGTGGAGCTCCAGCGCCCAGAAGGCCCCCTGTGTGGGCCGGGCTTGCCCACAGGCCTGTGTCTGGCTGAGCCGTGACTCTGACAAGCACGGAGCCCTGCATTTCCTCATGATGGAAGTCCCCCAGGCTGGACAGATTCTTTCCAGGGCAGGACGCAAAGGATCCAAATGGAAGCCAAGAAGAGAGCACTGTGCAAGTAGGAAAGGAACTTGATTCTAGAGATCCAGGGTATAAGAATAACTTGGAAGACAGATTTTAGAAGCATGAGATTTTTTTTAAAAAAACTGTCAGTTTCATGAAAATGCAAGATAATTTTAATTCTATAAAACAGGAGCACAAATTCATGAGAGAATAAAGTGGAATGAAATACAAGGCAGAAAGAGGTAATATAATTTCAGGAAGATCCGACACAGAATCAGGAGAGGGGAGCATGGACCTGGGGCAGTGGCGTCTGCCTCGCCCTGGAGGACACCCAGGCCGCGCCACCCAGCAGACGGACGAGATGGGGGCTCCTGACTGAAGGAGGCAGTGGGGGAGGCCTGGGCGGGGGCAGCAGCCCTGGACCCTCCTCACGTCACGCCAAGGTTCCTGTGCTTTAGGGAGACGACACTTTGGTGAAATCATGTTTAAGATGACTAAGAAAGAAGTAGTCTTCCTATTTGACTCGGAAAACAAAACCAGAAGATATAAATGATAACCGTGACTGATCTGAGAAAAGAAATACAGCCATACCTATCGCCTCCTCCTTCCCCAGCAGGAGCTGGATAAGAAGCCGAGACATCGGCAAGACGCTGACGAGAGATTCACACACTGCGGCTCGTGGGCCTGCTTAGAAGCATGGAAGGCAAATTTTTGGATAATAAAACTCCTTTAATGTGACAACACTATAAAGTGCTTAAAATGCATTCCAAGTGTATGCCTCCAAATGATTCACAACATCTTCACTGCTTTTCAAAGAAAAGGCAGCCAGAGACAAGGATGCAGCACATTGTGCGTGGTTGAAAATAGAATTGGAAACATCTCTTCCAGCTGCGCTGTCGGTAATGCCCACTGATATTCTGCAAGAGAATTTGAGAATGGAAGAAGCTTCATATTAAATTAGTCAAAATCTTTAACTGGCCAGAGAAAACAAATTGTCCACCTCTACTTTCAATATTTATCACAATAAATATAACTTATATTTCTTCCCCAAATATTCTTTACCTCGTACATATTTTTGTGCTGCATGACAGCCAAATATTCATAGGAAGTATTTGAATTTATTCTTTATAATTCAGTATTTCTTTTTTTATCAAGCCTGCTTATTGCTGTTGAATATTTACCCCTTGGACGCACACCTTGCTGACAAACAGTAGAAAACATCAACGATACAACGTGGTGTCAAAGGTGACCAGAGGATGCAGCTTCTCCCTGCATTAAACACACAAGGCAGCAACACTTAGGGTCCTGCCACCCTGCTCGCTGCAAGTCAGCCAAGGAATCATCATTGAGAGTAGAAATGGGCACATCCCAGGCTCAACTCGTGTCTTTTCTTTCATTATTCACAATAGAGTGACTATTTTGTTGTGATTGCTACACTTCAAAGTGATGTAACCTATTCCGCACGGAAAGCCGTGGTAAAGCATAGGTTAAATGCAGGCCCATGGTATGAGGCTTTGTTCAAGACCGGTAGGTTTCTGTTTTTGTATCCTTTCTAACTAACTAAATAGCTGATGGGAAAATGCGGGCTTGTGAACAGCCCTTGACTTCAGTTTCATGCAGGGGAGAAATATGGTGTTTGTCTTCTTGTGTCTAGCTTGTTTCAGGCAACTTGATGTCCCCCAGTTCCACCCATTTTTCTGCAAATAACAGAATTTCATGGAAAATGTCTTGCACTAAAAATTATAAAATTTTCTCTGTGTTGGGGGCCAGTGTTGTGGCAAAGTGGAATAAGTCACCCCTACAGTGCCAGCCTCCTATATGGGAACTGGTTCGAGTCTCAGCTGCTCCACTTCCAATCCAGCTTCCTGCTAATGTGCCTGGGAAAGCAGCGCAGGATGGCCCAAGTCCTTGGGCCTGTGCACCTGTGTGGGAGACCTGGATGAAGCTCCTGGCTCCTGGCTTCAGTCTGGCTCATCCCTGGCTGTTGTGGCCATTAGGAGTGTGAACCAATGGTTGGAAGATATCCTTCTCTGTCCCTCCCTATCTCTCTGTAACTGCTGTTCAAATAAAAAAAAAAACAAATCTTTTTTTTTTAAAAAGTAAAAGAAAATCACTGGGTTAATTTTCATATTTTACTAGCTCATGTCAAGTTTTATTCTGATTCTTCTTTTCTTGAGTTTTCAACTGATAGTGGGGATATTGTTTCATTTGTTAGTAACTAGTTGATCATAGTGGGGAGACTTCTTCCTAACAACCTAGGATGTATTGTATGAACAAATAGAAGAAAGAAAAAGCCTTCAGTCATTAACTCACATCGAGGAAGAGGAAATGTTTACTACCTTGCTTTTATCAGCACACATTGCATACATGTAGTATTGAAATGCCACACTCAATCCACAAATATGTACAGTAGTGTTAATAAATTAAAAAAAAATTTATGTATTTATTTGAAAGTCAATGTTACACAGAGAGAGGAGAGGCATAGAGAGGGAGAGAGAGGTCTTCCATCCACTGCTTCACTCCCCAAATGTGGTATTTGGCAACGGCCAGAGCTGCACCAATCTGAAGCCAGGAGCCAGGAGCTTCCTCCGGGTCTCCCATGTGGGTGCAGGGGCCCAAGGACTTGGACCATCTTCCACTGCTTTCCCAGGCCATAGCAGAGAGCTGGATTGGAAGTGGAGCAGCTGAGATTTGAACCGACACCCATATGGGATGCTGGCGCTTCAGGCCAGGACGTTAACCCGCTGCGCCACAGCACGGGCCCCAGTGTTAATAAAATTTTAAAAAAGTTCCAAGTTGCAGAGCGGAGAGCAGAGCGGCCTCTTCTGCACCTTCTCACTCACTTTCCTCCTTGGAAGCTGCTGGTCTTCTAGCTATCCTCCATAGTGGGCGCACACGACCACTGCTTTTACAGCAAGTGCCAGCTTGTAAGGACAATGATTGGCAGGGGTGGTCGTCACGCTTTCTGGACGAAAGCATCATGTCAGCAAACGCCATCTTCAGTGCTGGACTTTCCCAAGGTTCCACAAGGCAGCGCAGCTTTCCCACTAACACCCTGTATTTGCAGTCGCCACAGTTTTCCAACACCCCCGATTGCGCAGTGCGCATGTGCTGTTGGGATCAGCGGTGCTGTGAGTGGCTGGGTGCAGCTGCAGGTGAGCACAAAGACGAGTCGTTTCCATTTCTGTTCTTGCTCAGGCCGAGTCCCTTGTTCTTGCAGAGAGAAATGCGTTCCCTGGGTCCAACTCAGGTGGGACAGGCAGAGCGGCTGTGCCCTCACCTGCTCCCTTTTGTCTCACAGAGGCACCCGAGGGAAGGTGGCGGAGAGAAATGGGAGTGCCAGGGGTGAGCCTCACCTTCCAGCCGAGGGCCAGGGCTGTGGACACAGTACTGACTGCACGAACAAGGCCCACAGGCTAGCTGGCGCACAGGGAGGAGAGAGACAAGCTTCAGCTGGATCCGTCACACGTCCTACTCCAAGCCCAGGTTCTTAGGGTTCACTGCTTTATTCAAATGTGTCTTCACTGTAACTCCTGGGTGTGGAATTCCACACTGAGGAAATGCACATTACGTGTGGCAGTGCAAGAGGCATGAATCCCTCCGGCACAACCTCCATGTAAACATGTAAAAAAGCTTGGGCCTTGAAATCTACACGGTGCAGCGACCAGCGTGACTCCTGCGATGTGGGCGTAGCCATCACGTCAGCAATATAAATGTTTACAAAAGAAGAAACGCTGAGGTTTGTGCGACACCCACGCTGAGCAGAGAACCGCCCTGCAGGGTCGCCGGGCGCCTGTGGGCCGTGAGTGGGCGGCGCTGCGGACTCGTTTGGCAAAGCCTAGTAGGAGATGTTCCTTCTCCAGTCTCCCCCCGCAGGAGATCCGTGTGTCCAGACTGCTGCATTCCTGTATCCCTCTTTGCAGGATCAGTGCTGGGAGCCCCTGCACAGTGTCCTGCTGCTTGCTCACTCATTTGCATACGTGTCTTTGAGATCACGTCATATGAATACCTAAGATTCCTCATTCTTTTCCGTGGCTGCATAGTTTTTGAGTGTACAGTAACTCAAGCAGGCTCTTTGATGGGTACTCTCGATATCTCCGAACTTTTCAGTTGTGGGCAGTGACGTAGACGAGGTTTCACACATGGGGTGTTGCTGCTCACTTCTGGGTAAATTCGCAGGAAGTGGAATGGCTGGGGAGAGGGTGGGGGGAGCAGGTCCCAGGAGGACAGCCTCAAAGGCTCTCCAGTCAGCAGCGTTATAACTTCGTTCTGCTTTACAGCGTTGGTGACCGGGACTCAGTCACTTGAGCCATCTCCTGTCGCCCGGGTCTGCGTTAGCAAGAAGCTGGAGTCAGGAGCAGGACCCACTTTCAGGCTCTGGGAAACAGGATGCGGGCACCCAGAGTGAGGTCTCAGCCACTAGGCGGGCGCCCCTCTCCTCCCTTTCTAAGGGTGAGTAATGCTCCAGTGTACAAACACGCTCATTCTGGCATCAGCTTACTCGTGAACGGGCAGGGGGACGGCCTCTGTCTTTGGCTGCTGTGAGTGATGCTGCCATGAAACTGAGTACCGACAGGTCTCTGTGAGGCGTTGCCTTCAGTTCTATCAAGTACAAACCCAGAAGTGGAATTTGCTGGACCGTAGTTGAGGTCACACTATTTTGCACCGTGGTTGCACCGTCTTACGTCCCCACTGGTCATTCTCAAGGGTGCCAATTCTCCACGTCTTCAACGTCTTGTGTTTCTACTGGGTTCAGTGTTTGTCTGCTTGTTTGTTTTTTTTTTAATAATTTTATCTTGTGAGGGTTCCATAAGCATTAGGAATACACATAAAATAACATCATTGTTGACAGTGGAGAGAAAACCAGCATTTGATCATTTCTAGCTTTACAATTTTTTTTAAAGATTCATTTTCAACCAAGACCTTTTAGATGTTTTAGCAAGTATCGTCTTACAGGACCTTAATCACATTTAAGCCCCTGAACCACTGCTAATAGAAAAAAAACTGCTGCATCTCGTTTCTGACGGCGTCTGTGAGCGAGCAGAGCCCAGTGAATGCAGTGGGCACAGACCCTACACGGATGTCACACAGTGACAGCACTGGACAAGCAACACCAATGACCGCCCACACATACGTGTTAAGTTAAACTGGCCAAACTAAATGGGGTGCTGGAGCCGAGCAGAAATGCTGTGGGATCCAGAGTGTCCAGGGAGACTAGAAACTGTGTTGCTGTGGGCCGAGATCCAGGTGACGGCGGGGCGTGAAGCGGTGTCTCGCTGTGTTGTTCCGTTGCAGCCTGTCCGTTGGTGAGTGCAGCATCGTGTGCTTTCTCACGTCCTCATTCACGTGTTTAAATCCTTTCTTCCTGTGTGAGTGAGGGAGGTTTTTGTTGTTGAATCTGGGGGGTCTCCCTAGACTCTGAACGTCAGTCCAACATCAGAAATGTGATTTGCAAATACCTCCCCTTTCCACAGGCTGTCTCAGGTATTTTGAATCTAAAGCACATTTTGTCAGCTCAGTGCTTGTTCTGAAACGTTATACTTCTGTGGCTGGCAAGACTCTTCGCATAAACCTTCCTACAAATGCATGAAACTATTGTATGAATGACCAGAATAAATGGCTGTCTTGCTGCATCCAGATGTAAAGGTTTAATAATATACACTGTCAAGTTTTATGTAACAAGTGCAGTCTCTGTCCCGACTATAATAAAATATTAAATATTTACCTCCAGCAACTCTTATGCAGTTCGATATTTATTTCCTCATTGCCTGGAGGTTTTCTCAAGTAGTTCAGTAGTTAGAAACTTTAAATCTTTGGCTCCTTTCTGGAACCCAAATAGTGCTACCTAGAAACAGTGTTTTCACATATTTGATAATGGACTCGTTTTCCCCTTGGTTGGAATACAAGATGGGAGAGCTTGCTCTCTGGGTTTATCCAGTGGGAGAGGAGAAGGCAGGGTCAGGGCTCGGTTACTTTCAGCTTGACAATCCTTCCGCAGAAGCGCGTGTGTGATGGGGACACAGATTTAGAACAGACCCCACTGAGGAAGGTGACCGCTTTCCTCCTGCGTCCTGCCACAGTCGGGTCAGCATCAGACGCGACAGGAATGTGGCAGTGCTGAGAGTTTAGCGCGTGGAAGTGAACCAATGGGAGGGAAATAGCTTCTGTTGGACCAAACTCCTTGGATGTAGCAGTGTGGACTACGTCCAAGTGGCTTCATGAGACTCGGATCCGGAAACCTTGCGTCTGGGGTCTCGTGAGCCGTGTATTTCTCTCCTTCCCTGTAAATGCACCTGTGTTCACGTTTGACAGCGTTCGTCAATTTCTTTCAAGCAAAAATTTCACAATTTATTTATATTGAAGGGTGAAAACAAAAATAAAGATGACTGCCCAGTGGAGGGCCTGTTTCGGCCCAGCTGCGGCCACTCCGTTTCCCACCCGGATTTCCGCTGCCGCACAGCCCTGAGGCCGCAGAGGGAGACCCAGATGGGCCACCTGCCACCTGCCACCTGTCCCTGGCCCGGCCCTCCCCTGGCTGTGGCAGGCATTTGTGGAGAGAACCAGAAAATGGAAGATCTTTCTTCTTTCATCTCTTTCAATTAAAATGAGAATAATTGAAACATTTTTAAAAAGTAATATTTTGTTTTTATTTTCTATTTACAAAATTGAACTTTGGTAACAATAAAAATGAAATAAAGGTGAAGACAAACAAAGGGAGAGGGTGAATGATACAACCTGACTATTTGGAGAAAATTAATGTTAAATTTCTGCGTATTTAGCTTTTTCTGTGTAGTACATTTTAAATGACATCTTTTTTTGGATGATACTGATTGTTCCAATCCACGTACGTGGAAGATTTTTCCCATGACCTGCCCTTTCCCAAGCTGTCCGTTGAAGACTGTTACTATCATAGTTACTATTACTTCTCCTTATTTTTGTTTGTAACATGTAAGAAGCTATAGTTACCAGATAATTGACAAATGACATCACACAACTGCTTCTGGAGAGAATCTGATAGTATGTTTGAATTCTGTTGTGCTTTTTAAAAAGTCAAACAATTCTTGTGAATTGTTATGACTGATTTCATTCAGAATTGATATCTTCTTTCTTTTTTCTTTTAAGATTTTTAAATCTTAAAAGAGAGAGGGAGAGACAGAAAGGTTTCCCATCTGCTGGGTCGCTCCCCAAATGGCCTCAATGGCCAGAGCTGAGCTGATCCAAAGCCAGGAGGCAGGAGCTTCTGCCAGGTCTCCTACGGGTGCATCCCCGCTGCTTTCCCAGGCCATCAGCAGAGAGCTGGGCTGGAAGAGGAGCAGCCTGGACTCGGACTGGCTCGCATGTTGGTGTTTACGTGCATTCTTTAAGAATTATTCTCTCTGCTTGCGCTGATTGTCCTTGTCATGTGGGTTCTTCCAATGAAGTAAAGGAGCTGGCATTTGCTCTTTTCTCTTTTTCACAGGTCTGACTAAACCTTTAATTTAAGCTACATGTGCGTACAGTTTAGAGTCAGAGTTTTACATCACATTTAAGAACACCAGTTTCTGGTGACTTCCACCATTCTCCACTCTGTGGAGAAAATGCTCACTTTTAAGCTCTCTTTAATTAAAAAATGAGCCAATTATCTCGAAAGAACATACTGAAACTGGTGCCACTTTTTAAGTTTTTTTTTTCAGTTTCTGGACTTTTCCATTGACACCTGCATCTCTGGAAGAAGAGCATTTCTTTTTTCTTTCACCCCTGGAGACGGAGGAGTGGGAGAGAGGAAGAGGGAGAGAGTGTGATTTCCCCTCCTCCCCACACCACCGTGACTGCAATGCCAGTTTTGGAAGACCCATACGTGCATGGGGCAGCGCTCCCCTCCTGTGAGAATTCTCCAGCTCCGGAGGGGACCCCGGGCCCTCCACAGGGCTGCCCTGCTCGGAGGGCTCAGCCGGCACTGCAGCCCCTCTTCCTGCGCCAGTCAGGACCCAGGTCCCTCAGACTGCACACTGTGCGTTCCCGTAGTTGAACTTCACGGCTACTGAGCTCCAGAAGTGAACACAAAGAGCCTGAACTCCTCCTTTGGACATACCTTGCTCTACTCATCCTGTGGTGACCTGATTGGCTGGAATCTTAGCCAACAGATAAGTGTACGACCCAGTGTTAGCAAACACCCTGTCCAGGACTCGGAATTCCATTTATCTCCACTGAGCGTTCGTGGGGTCTCTGATCTATGTAAGGCCAGCCTTTCATTACACGCCGGTAGGTCTTCAAGCTTTACAATCTTAAAATCACTAAGGAAGTAATGAGATATTTTAGGTGAAATATTTGTGGTATATTTGACATTAACTGTATTTGAAATTATAACAGAAATCTCTATATTAATTAACTAAACTTTATAAAATGATTATACATTAATATTAGCATGTTTTAACTATATAAATAATAATAATGAAAATAATAATGGAAAATTTTAGAACTTTCTGTATGTTTGCAAATCTCTCTAGTGCTGGCTAAATAGAAGCGCTGACTTTACGTAACTGCTGGGCATCCCACTCTGCGATATGCTGCTTTCACTGCTGTGTAGGAGAAAGTCTGACTTCACATGGATACAAGAGGCCCTCAAATATTTGATGGAATCGGAATTACACGTTCAATTTATTTAATGGGAAAAAATTAAGTGCATTCGTGGGAAAGGCACGTGAAGAGTTCACGAAGAGGCGTGGATCTAAAAATGTTCTCACCAAAATAAACCTGCCTTTGAATTCCATTTTTAATGAACCTTTTGAAGTATCCTCGCATGTATCTGCAAAAAGACAAAGAATGTTTTATTGTTTTTTTCTGATATTCATGAGACTATACAAAAATTCAAACATTCGTGATTATTTTTATGCTCATGAGCATGGGGGAATCTAAATGCATATCAGTCAGCTTTCTTCCTGTTGCATTAAAATTCATTGACTTAATTTGCATTTTGAATAGACTGTTTCACTCATGTATGATTTAGTAATGTCATGTCTTAGGGATTTAGGATATTGGTTGGCTGATTTATTCATCTCTAAATTTTGATGCACTTCAAAACACAATTTGGAAATACTACATTCATTAGTATCATCGCCAGTCTCATCAGAAACGTCTTCATAAGTCTGGGAAGCTGTTAGGGTGGCCAATTCAACTTTTTGAAATCTACAAATTTTCCTGGAAAGCTTGAATCTTACCAGTAGCCAAAAAAAAGTTGCTTTTCTAGAAGTGACAGTCTCATTTTTTTTCATTTTCAAGAAAATTTTCCCTAAATATTTCAATCTGAATAATCTCACAGTTTGTCTGACACTTGGGCTCTCAGTTAACAACGGCTTCGCAGGGTTTCCTCTGCATTTCCCTTCCAGCATATTTTCTTTTTTAAAGATTTGTTTATTTATTTCAAAGTCAGAGTTACACACACACACACAGAGAGAGAGAGAGAGAGCAAGAGAGAGAGGTCTTCCATCTGCTTGTTCACTTCCCAATTGGCTGCAACAGCTGGAGCTGTGCAGATCTGAAGCCAGGAGCCAGGAGCTTCTTCTGGGTCTCCCACGTGGGTGCAGGAGCCCAAGGACTTGGACCGTCTTCTGCTGCTTTCCCAGGCCATAGCGGAGAGAGATCAATTGGAAGCAGAGCAGCCGGGACTAGAACTGGCGCCCATAAGGAATGCTGGCACTGCAGACAGTGGCTTTACCCACTACGCCACAGTGCCGCCCCCCCACAGCATATTTTTAAAAATAATGCTGACAGATTCACTAAGAATGAAGACATTCCAATTCAGATTAGCATCCCTTCTTTTTTAAAATTCCGAGTCCATGGTAGTTAAGAGAATAATGAGTATTTGCAGAGGTTTTGGCTAATGCCATGATGTGTGCTACATGGAAAAATCACACAACAATGCTTCCCTTACGTCAGAGAAAGCAGCAAAGGGTCTTAGTGTTAACACAGGGTTAACAAAGGGTCTTAGGGTTAACACAGGGCTAACAGTGTTAACACAGGGTTAACAAAGGGTCCTAGGGTTAACACAGGGCTAACAGTGTTAACACAGGGTTAACAAAGGGTCCTAGGGTTAACACAGGGTTAACAGTGTTAACACAGGGTTAACAAAGGGTCTTAGGGTCAACACAGGGTTAACAGTGTTAACACAGGGTTAACAAAGGGTCCTAGGGTTAACACAGGGCTAACAGTGTTAACACAGGGTTAACAGTGTTAACACAGGGTTAACAAAGGGTCCTAGGGTTAACACAGGGTTAACAGTGTTAACACAGGGTTAACAAAGTGTCCTAGGGTTAACACAGAAATTACTTTGACCTTGTGACTCTGATCTAGAGCCCTCACTTACCTGAGGGCAGTATTTTGAACCAGACTTTTTTTCTTGAAACTTGATGGCTGCAAGGGCTGGGCTGGGCCAGGTCAAAGCCAGGAGCCAGGAGCTTCATCCGGGTCTCCCATGTGGGTTCCAGGGGCCAAAACCCTTGGACTGTGTTCTGCTGCTTCTCCCAGGCGATTAGCAGAAAGCTGGACCAGAAGTGGTACAGACGGACAGGAACTGACACCCCATGGGATGCTGGCGTCACAGGCGGTGGCTTTACCCACTACCACATGACGCCTGGCTCCCAGGGCGATTAGGCTTGATAGACAGGTGGGAGTGCACTAAGACAAGCCCAGCCCCTTGGAGACAGTGTCCCTCATCGCTGTCCACTTGCACACATTCAGCACAGAGATCTCTGCAGGGTTCTCTGTTTCAGTTATGGACGCAGCATAACCGTGTGGCCAGAGACTGTAGGTCCTACGCTGCACTCCGTGAGAGGATTTTACAAAGCTTGGGGAAATGGAATTAAAATGTGTTTATTTTGGTGCAAAAAATTGAAATCCATGTATACAAGGAATTTCAAAATATTTTTGGAGCATGTATTTTATTAAATAAAACAATATATGGATTTAATTTTTTTGCACCAAAATAGAGCTATCTTTTAATTCCATTTTTCCATCAGCCTTTTGAAGTAGCCTGGCATATACTCCACTCTCCTACATTTGTCGTGTGCTATGGCGTGAACACCACAGGCACTACAGCAAAGCCTTGTGGGAAGGGTGCCGAGAGGGTGGAAACAGATCCAATTGCGGTGTCTGTGTGGAGGGCTTTTCGGAAGTGATTGGATTGGATCAGCTCCCTGTGGTGGGGGCCCATGATTGATTGGATTATGACAGCGTGACATGGAAACACCACGTGGCCCAGAGTCCTCTCCGCCAGCCAGTCACCCTGCGGCCCCTCCTCTACTCTTTCCACTGTCCACCCACTCCTGCGATGCCAGACCAGTGGGGTCACCCAGTCTTGGGCTGTGACCCTCTGAAGCCTTGAACCCAAATACGAAATTTTCCTTCCCCAGGATCTTCTCTCGGGTGCTTGATAGGGTGATGGCAGCTGCACTCACCCAGCAGTGGGCAGGGAGTGGGCAAAACTGGACAGGAGGCAGCCCAGCGAGCGCACATCCACACCCTTGGTGCTAGCGTTCTGTCTACGGCCTGGACATTCACTCTCTCACTTGAAATGGTGCCAAACCTCAGTAAATACAGTCTTGTATGTAAACTATAATAAGCAGAAATGTGTTTTAAAAGGCTTAATGATACTTAAACTAATTATTTAGAAGTGCAGATTTCCACATTTATCTGGGATCATCAAGCTTCCAGGAATGACTGATTGGACTACTCTATGTGCAATGCTATTTAAATGCAGTAACTTGAAAATATTCTGTGAAATATGGCCTTTTTCCTTTGCAATCTATAATTAAAATGTCAATTTTATCTCAGCTATCTATGTAAATTTACATTTAGAAAGATCAAATTAAGTTTTTATTATAGCCCAGAGTATTGCTTGCTCCCTTTTTATGTGTGGGCATTTTTAAGTGAAGGAGAAGAATGTTAAAAGTGGAAGGCGTTTGAAAAATGGCCCTCGGAACTGGTAATAATGCAGCAAGTGCAGCTTTGTCATGTGACATGCAAGGGGTTATTCCAAACACCACAAAACTGGAGGCAAGGTGGTTTATTTCTGTGTGGGGACCTGTGGGCGGGCAGGGGCTGTGCTGAGCCCGGGGGTAACTCACATGCACCACCAAGGGGTGTTGGTGTGCGGATGACTCCTCTGAAGACAAAAGCCAGCAGGGTCCTCGCTGTCCCTCCCTCTCCATCAGGGAGGCTGTGCTGCCTGGTGCTGGGAACTCTTTCCCGCCCTCACGCGGGGACTGCAGGCGAGGCGGGGTCAAGGGCGGCCGTGTGGCCATCAGTTTTCCAGGGTCATGTACCTGGGGAGGGTCGTGGACAGGCAATGGGCTCGGGCTGAGCTCCCGGCTACAGGAAAGAGCTGGATGCGTTTCTGCTCACCCCTGCAGTGCCTGTCTCCCAGCAGGGCTGCTGCCAGGCGTCTCCTGCCCATGGGCAGGGGTGGAAGAGCAGAGGCGGGAGAGCAGGACCCTATATCCAAGGCAGTGCGTCCCCCTGATGCAGCGGGCCTCCGGTAGAGTGCGGAAGAGAACACGGCAGTGCCGAGTGTTTCAGGCGATCCTTCGCATCCCGCAAGCACTGAACTGCGGGGTGTGGCGGAGCGCCCACCCGTGCACAGATCCCTGCAGGGGTGAGGACGGCCGCAGATCCAGGCCCCTGGGACTTCCGAGCCCTTGCCCTCTCCCTGGACCCAGGCACCTTGCTTTTGTCTCCCCCTCTCTGCTGTCCCTGTGCCCAGAAGGGAGACTTGAACAGCTATGGCACTCCCCTCCCCGGAAAGGCTCCGGGATGCAGGCCAATCATCTGTGGTTTTGTAGGAGAATCCAGTTTCCAATCAGCTTCTAGGAGTTTTATGCCTGTTACCCAAACATGTATTACAATGGCCACTTAGAGGCCGGCGCCGTGGCTCACTAGGCTAATCCTCCACCTGCGGTGCCGGCACACCGGGTTCTAGTCCCGGTCAGGGCGCCGGATTCTGTCCCGGTTGCCCCTCTTCCAGGCCAGCTCTCTGCTGTGGCCAGGGAGTGCAGTGGAGGATGGCCCAAGTGCTTGGGCCCTGCACCCCATGGGAGACCAGGAAAAGCACCTGGCTCCTGGCTCCTGCCATCAGATCAGCGCAGTGCACCGGCCGCAGCGCGCCAGTCATGGTGGCCATTGGAGGGTGAACCAACGGCAAAGGAAGACCTTTCTCTCTCTGTCTCTCTCTCTCACTGTCCACTCTGTCAAAAACAAACAAACAAAAAACAATGGCCACTTAGAAAAACTCTGTGAGTTCACTCAATTCCATATGGTTAGGAGGGCTTACACATCCATTCAAGAGCTGTGCTGTGTAGCCAATGCTCACGGTGTGAGAATGCGGAGTGGAGGAGTGTGGTGATGAGGAAGAGCCTGCAAGGCCCGCGGTCAGTCAGGTACAAGTGCTGCAGCTCGGACGAGCCGCCGTGTTGCAGAAGACGTGACTGCTCCAGCTCCAGCCGGTGCGGAGCCGCCCTCTGTCCGGGTCCTCTCTCTTGCCACCAGAAGGCACTGGGCACGGCCAGCACCGGGAGCCTCCCAGTGAGAAGGACGCAGCTGTCTGGGGACCTCGGGATTTGAGGAACAAACACAGGCGTGCTCAGTGGGCATTGGTTTGGCCTCCTGCACGCCCCAGGCGTGACTGAGGTCCCCGAGCTGGGCCAGAGGGGACCTGTGCCCCCGGCTTTCTCACACGGGCAGCCGAGCCCCCCTTCCACCCCCCCGAGGAAGGCCAGCGGTCCTGAGGACGAGAAGGCCTCACCTTTGACTCGGCTCTGCCTTCTCGCCTGCTCCTCTCCGTCAGCTGCCAACTGCATCACTAGGCCTCGATCATGGAAGGGCGAAGGCTTAGACGAGTTGGAAGCCTTTTGTGTTCTCATGCGGCAGTCACTGAAAGTCAGGGGAGTGCAAGGGGATCAGGCACGGCCATCACGGCCCCCTCGTGTGTTCCCAGGGCCCCGGAGGGCTGGCAGGTGCACAGAGCCTGCCGCTCTCCTTTTACCAATAGAGCAGTGAAGAGTCTGACCTTTACAACTTTTCTCATGGTTATGGAATTGCCTGTCGATGTAGTTGCTGTTTAAAACAAATAGCATGGGGGCTGGCACTGTGTCCTAGCAGGTAAAGCCCCTGCCTGCAGTGCCGGCATCCCATATGGGCGCTGGTTCAAGTCCTGGCTGCTCCACTTTGGATTCAGCTCTCTGCTATGGCCTGGGAAAGCAGTGGAAGATGGCTCAGGTCCTTGGGCCCCTGAAACCACGTGGGAGACCCGGAAGAAGCTCCTGGCTCCCGGCTTCGTATTGGCGCAGCTTCAGCCTTTGCGGCCATCTGGGGAGTGAACCACCAGATGGAAGACCTCTCTCTCTCTCTCTCTCTCTCTCTCTCTCTCTCAGCCTTGCCTCTCTAACTCTGCCTTTCAAATAAATCACTAAATCTTTTTAAAAAAGAGAAATAAAAAAGAAAAACAAATAACATGGTCCTTGTTCTTCCATGACAACCCAACTCCCAGCTAGCGTAGCCCTAGCTAGGTGCGGATACAATGCTTAAGTTTGTTGATTCTGATGATTAATTGCATTCATTTTGGGAATAGCCTGACTTGTGGGTGCTGTGCTGATATTCTCTGCTTCTTATAATTTAACATTTAGCTGGGGCTAGTGCTGTTGCTTAGAGGGTAAAGCTGCCACCTGCAGTGCCAGCATTTCATAGGAGTGCTGGTTCGAATCCCAGCTGCTCCACTTCCCATCCAGCTCTCTGCTATGGCATGGGAAAGCAGTAGAAGATGGCCCAAGTGCTTGAGCCCCTGCACCTGCCTTGGAAACCCAGAAGAAGCTCCTGGCTCCTGGCTTTGAATTGGTGCAGTTCCAGCCATTGCGGCCATCTGGGGAGTGAACAATTGGATGGAAGACCTCTCTCTTTCTGCCTCTCCTTCTCTCTCTTTGTAACTCTTTCAAGTAAATAAATAAATCTTTAAAAAATGAATTTAATATTTAGCTGTTCAAAACCATGGGGAAGCATTGAGGGGTATAAGGAAGTATAAGGAAGAGTGATCCGAACTTCACACATTTCAACATTTTTCTCAGGCTTTTGAAAAATTTTCCATAGGAAACAAGTATTTGGCAATAAAATCACATTAAGCATTCAGTTGCAATAGGATGAACGCATCTTGGAGGCATACAGACAAACTTAAATCTCTATTTTCCAGTTCTGCCACGTTCTGGTTGTCAATTTTGGACAAATTGCATTGGCTCTGTATCTCTTTTCCTGTGTCTTGATGGATAGACAGACAGATGGCTATCCCACCTACATATTCATGTAGCTGGGCCGACTAAATATTGCACACAGAAGTGCGCAAGTTGTTGAATCAGTTAAATGCAGATCACCCCGAGCTGCACGTAACTGAAATGGAGATGCAGTGGCTTACTCGCTTTTTTGGGGTCGATAGAAGTCTGAGTCTCGGCAGTCCAGGAATAAATGCATGACTTGGCAACACCATCATGTTCCCAGGTTCTTCCGTATTTCTTCATGGCCACACCATAACTATTCCATCTCCAGGCACAAAGAAGTAATAAAAGGAAAGTGAACGTTGGCTCAGGAGACCTATTAAATACCTTAAATCACAGTACCAACGACGGGGTAGCAGCTGGCCTACGGGTCATGGTACAGGGCAGGACACCCCATGGGGTATCAGAGCCCCTGAACTTGAATCCTGGCTTTGCTCCTGCTTTTGGCTTCCTGCTAATGTGCACCCTGGGAGGCAGTGGTCACACTTAAGTAGCTCTGTCCCTTTACGCACGTGGGAGACGCACATTGAGTTCTCAGCTCCTGGCTGTGGACTCTCCCAGGCGCAGCCGTTATATGCATTTGGGCGCTAACTCTGCCTGCCTTTGTCTCCATCTCGCTGCCTTATTAAAAAAAATAGCACTGGTGATTTTGAAAGCAGAGCCATCTACTGCTACATCCACTACTGGAACACATAATCATCTCAACTCTTTTATTATTGACAACGCGTGTTTCTGCAGTGGAAACTTGAAATTTGTTGCCGGCACTGTGGCACAGTGGGTAAAGCTGCCCCCTGTGGTGCCAGCATCCCATATGGGTGCCAGTTTGAGTCCTGGCTGCTCCACTTCTGATCCAGGTCCCTACTCATGCACATGGGAAAGCAGTGGAAGATGGCCCAAGTGCTTGGGCCCCTGCACCCATGTGGGAGACCCAGAGGAAGCTCCTGGCTCCTGGTTTCTGATCTGCTCAGCTCTGGCCATTGTGGCCATCTGGGGAGTGACCCAGTGGATGGAAGATTTCTCCCTCCCTCCCTCTCTCTCTTTCTCTCTCTCTCTCTCTCACTCTGCATTTCAAATAAATAAACAGAAAGAAACCTGAGAGGCGAGGCTCTGGCTTGCTGCTCAGTGGCCAGGTGCTGATCCCCTTCCATAGTGGGATCCGTTTGCCACCACTCTTGCCCACAATGTCCTGGGGCAGGCGTGTGCTCAGTTCATTGGCAGCTTCTGCTACAGGAGGAAACAAGCAGAACACGCACGGTGTGAGTGGATCCCTCGGTTTACGAGCAAATAGAAGTGACCGTTAGGGAGCACAGGGGAGGGCAGGTTTGCAGGAAGGGAACCGAGCACAGCAGATGCACAAGGAATCACAGGGTCCCCGTGAGAATTAGACCTTTACCCCAAATCCAGAAAAGTAAATAGCAGGAGGATGTCGAGCCACAAAGACTGGTTTTCAAAAAGTCAGTGTTGTAAGCCGAGATGGAGTAGCCCCTCCCCCCGAGTCCTCGTCCTCACCCTCAGAGACTACTGGACATCAACTCTGGACACAATGCAGTGAACTGTCTCGGGAAGCCACGGGAAGCCGGAGGAGGAAGGCAGGTGCCTGCGTGTCCGGGATCTTGAGAAGCGGCGGGGGGTAGGTTCCCTGACTTTCCTTGTCCGCTCCCTGACATCGCGGGCAGGAGGCTGGAGGAGCCCATGGGCTCCCAAAACCTGCTCCAGGAATCCGTGGCCCTGTGTCCCGCTGCCCCCCCCCCGCCCCCACAGACGGATGCACAGGAGCTGAACGAGGAAAGGAGAGCAGGGCAAGATCGCAGCCCTGGCCAGGGCACCCCGGCTTCCGAAGGGTCCCCCGCTAGAAGAGCAGCGAGGGCACAAAGCGTTCGAGGAAGCAGGGAGCCAACAGACTCTACCTCCTCACAGGGGCACCGAGGAAAGCCGTGGAAAACGGAGTAAAGACACCAGCTTATGCTGGCTAGCTTTTTTTTTTTTTTTTTTTTCTAAATCCATGCAGACAAGGTGGGGGGGGGGAGGGATTCAGGAAAGTCCATGAAACAATGAGTATTAAGGAAAAACCACTGTGGATTTGAGAGGACCTGTCGTGTAGAAAGCATCACGTCCATCACTGGCAGAGGGCAGAGCCCCCAGGCGGCCTCACGTCACCGTCCCAGCTGGCGCTGGACGAAGGCGCAGGAGTGCCTGGTGGCGAGCGCTTGGTCTTTGCACAGTCCGTGCCGCAGTCATTGACGTGGTTGGGCAAAACTACGTACTTTGACCTCCATCTCATGCCACAAGTGAAAATGCACAAAAATCCCAAGAACTCAAGTGGGCCAAGAAAGAACACTGCAGACTTCCACGAGGAAACGGAGGCATTTGCTGGGGTCTAATCCTAGGTAAAAAAAAGCAAACTTCTGGATTGGACACCAAAACAGAGTTCATAAAAGGAAAAAGTGGCCAACTGGGCTTCATAAAACTGTTTTGTGTTCTCTGGGAAAATGCCTGTGAAGAGAACAGGAGGAGCAGCTGCTGACCCGGAGGCTGTATCTGAAAATCACACACACGAGAGGAGTATTGTCTCGAGTAGGCAAGGGGCACTGGGCCTTCATCGGTGACAACAGTTTGGTTAGGCAACAGACAGGCGTGCCTCACCAGCGGAAGAACAGGTGGCGGCCGGCACAGAGACCACTTCCAGTCGTCAGCCACGGCAGAGGCGCACGTCCACCCCCGGAGCTCTGGAGGTCCCGCCCACGTCCAACCCCAGGAGCTCTGGTGGTCCCGCCCACGTCCCACCCCAGGAGCTCTGGAGGTCCCGCCCACGTCCCACCCCAGGAGCTCTGGAGGTCCCGCCCACGTCCCACCCCAGGAGCTCTGGTGGTCCCGCCCACGTCCCACCCCAGGAGCTCTGGAGGTCCCGCCCACGTCCAACCCCAGGAGCTCTGGAGGTCCCGCCCACGTCCAACCCCAGGAGCTCTGGTGGTCCCGCCCACGTCCACCCCCAGGAGCTCTGGAGGTTCCGCCCACGTCCCACCCCAGGAGCTCTGGAGGTCCCGCCCACGTCCAACCCCAGGAGCTCTGGAGGTCCCGCCCACGTCCACCCCCAGGAGCTCTGGAGGTTCCGCCCACGTCCCACCCCAGGAGCTCTGGTGGTCCCGCCCCATGCTGTCCCCATGCGCTGCCCACAGGGCCCTGTCACAGACACCACTGCCTCTCACACAAGCACACAGGAGTGCAGACTTAGATGTGTTTCCTGGAGAGATTAAACTGGTTTTCTTTCTTTCTTTCTTTCTTTCTTTCTTTCTTTCTTTCTTTGACAGGCAGAGTGGACAGTGAGAGAGAGAGACAGAGAGAAAGGTCTTCCTTTGCCATTGGTTCACCCTGCAATGGCTGCCGCAGCTGGCGCACCGTGCTGATCCGATGGCAGGAGCCAGGTACTTATCCTGGTCTGCCAGGGGGTGCAGGGCCCAAGCACTTGGGCCATCCTCCACTGCACTCCCGGGCCACAGCAGAGAGCTGGCCTGGAAGAGGGGCAACCGGGACAGAATCCGGCGCCCCAACTGGGACTAGAACCTGGTGTGCCGGCGCCGCAAGGCGGAGGATTAGCCTAGTGAGCCACGGCACCGGCCCTAAACTGGTTTTCACACAAGAGGTGGGTGTATTAATGCTGCTGGAAGGCATAGCCATGTGCAGCCCTAACTGGGAACAAACCAAGTGCCCTGCATGTTGAACACCCTGCAGCGAGTGAGTCCACACCTGGAGCCCCCCAGCAGGACAAGGACATGGTGAATGGTGCATTGAGGTTCAAGGACATGATCCCAGGGAAGAGTGCGAGATCCAGAGTGGGTACATGCAGGTTCCATTTGCAAGGCGTTCTCAAAGTGCCAAAGGTACAGGTGACAGTCAAGATAGGGGAGTGGGAGAGAGGGGGCTGCCGTGGCTGGAGGAGCCACTTTGTTATGACCCTGATTTTGGCTTGGGAGTCTGGTGGCAAACACACTGAAAGAAGTACAGGTTCACAAACGAGCCCTGCCCCCCTGGTGATTCTGCAGTGGGCGAGCAGGTTGCATCACATGACTCTCCGAGCGGCATAGTCACTGATGTGGCCCACCATGTCACAACAGGGTGACTTGACAGGAGGGAGTGGAGTCCGCCTGCTGTTTCATACACCCGTGTTTGAATCTGCACTTACCAGAGAAATCGTGCTTTGAACTTAGCACTGGGAGTTACACAGACAATTTGAAGGGTTTCCATTGTTAAATCTTCTAAATGGGTTCTGTGGCTTCAGGACCAAAGCTGAGCTGGCGGGGAGTGTCCTGTGCTTCTATCCCGTCTCATCGTCAGCATTCAGAGCCTGCCTTAGCTCTACTAAATAAAGACCTCAACAAGGAACAGTAAAAAGACCATAGCTCGGCAAGAGTACAGGCAAGGGCCGTCAGCAGTGTGTGAAGAACCTTCAACTCTCCAAGGCTTTCCCATGCCTTAATTTTGAAGAATTCCATTTTAAAATTTACCTTAGTTTTAGACTTTTCCCAATTTGCACACAACCCCTTCAATTGCTTTTCTTCCTGTTCAGATGTATTAAAAATCCTCAAATATTTGCATATCAAATTCTTTCCCCCAAACAGCAAGCAGTTAATTTTTTTGTTTCTCTCGTTAGCAAAATTGTCAAAGTTCGCATCGGGACTGCCTTTAAGCTTGAGGCTGTGAATGTTAGGCACAGGTGACACTGTGGAACTTACTTATAAATCATGATTCCCTAAGTGAGGGAGGAGATGTAGTTTGTCACATGCTCACTTGGACTTACCCCTAATGGTAGAGCTAGAAATGTGCCAGGGGATTCCAATTCAATCCCATCAAGGTGGCATGTACCAATGCCATCTCACTAGTCAAAGTGCTAAATTTCAGTTCATAATCGATTATAATGCTAGGATTAAGTGTCAAAGTGATCACATAAACAAGACCAGTGTCTGCTAATTCTAACTGATAGAATTAAAAAGGAGAGAACGATCCAACATGGGAAGCAGGATACACAGCAGATTCATAGAATGGCAGATGTCCTAAACAGCACTCTGGCCTCAGAATCAGCCCTTAAGGCATTCGGATCTGGCTAAAAAGCCCAGAGAGTTTCTCAGGCATGGAAAGCCAAGACACTGTGGCAAAAAAATGACCTAAATGAAAGATCTCTGTGAGTGAGATCCCAGCAGAAAGAATGGGCCATCAAAGAAGGAGGTACCTTTCTCTGAAGGGAGGAGAGAATTTGCACTTTGATTATGGCCTTGTTCAAATAAGATCAGAGTTTGTGAACTCCAGAGGCTTCCATAGCCTTGGCAGCTCATGACAAGAGCCTAGGGTGATTACTGATGCCATAAACAAGAGTGTCAATTTGTTAAATCAACAACAGGAGTCACTGCACTTACTCTCCATGTAGGATCTCTGTCCTTAATATGTTGTGCTATGTGAATTAATGATAAAATTACTACTCAAGCAGTACTTTATACTTTGTGTATCTGTGTGGGTGCGAACTGTTGAAATCTTTACCTAGTATAGAGTTGATCTTCTGTATATAAAGGTAACTGAAAATTAATCTTGAGGAAGAATGGGATGGGAGAGGGAGTGGGAGATGTGATGGTTGTGGGTGGGAGGGAGGTTATGGAGGGAAAAGCCGCTATAATCCAAAAGTTGTATTTTGGAAATTTTTATTTACTAAATAAAAGTTAAAAGAATGACCTCAAAAAAAAATCACCTGGTGTGAGACATGAGCGGGATCCCAAATAGTCCAAGGAAATCCCGGTGCCACGAGCTTCTGTGGCAGAGCACAGTCTGAATTACTGGGTCCTTCCTCTTGTTGAAGGCTCTGTTGTGGGGTGGATCGTGTCTCCCAAAACACAACTGAAGTTCTGATCTCCGTCACCTGTGCGATTTGCCTGTTTGGGAGCTGGGATCCTGACATCTGTAATCAAGTTAACACGAGGTCATGCAGGATTGGAGTAGCCCTACATCCAGTGACTGGTGTCCTTGCAAGGAGAGATTCAAAGAACGCAGGGAGATGCCAGCTGAGAGGAGACAGAGGCAGAGCGGGAGTGATGCTGCCACACGCCAAGACCCTTGGTGCCCCCAGCAGCAGGAGTCGCCAGGAAGCGGCCTTCCCTGGACGTCTTTGGAGGGGGGAGGGCCCTGCAGACCCCTGGAGCTGGGACTTCTTGCCCCCAGGGCCAGGGAAGACTGCATTGCTGCTGGCTCCCTGCTCAGTTTGTGGGGACTTGTCATAGCAGCCCCTGTGAGTGGCAGTCGGCACAGGCCGTGTCTGGACACCCAGGTGTGGGAGCGCTGACACCAGAGTTCACGTCTGATCCTGCCACTCCATCAGGAAGGACGTACCGTTGTGCCTGTATCCATGGGGACTGATTCGAAGACGCCTGCCGACACCTAATTCTGCGCTTGCTCAATCTCGTCCATAAAGGGACGGAAGATTCTTGTAGAAGCCACACGCATCTTCCCTTCTACCTTAGGGCTGCTCTAATTACTCTTTTTGCCTCATGCAGTGTCAACGCTAAACACTGCAGTGCTTAGGAATCACGGCAAGAGAAACACACGTGTTCAGAACAGATGCAGTTATTTTCCTCAGTGCTTTTGGTCCTCAGTTGGCTGAATCCACAAATGAGGAGCCCACGGGTATGGAGACTGGCGGTGCTTAAGTGATAAATGTGACTTCTTCGAGGGTGTCTGTTAGATGGGACTAGCCAGCCACGTTATAGGAACGCTGAGACACACCATGTTACCGTGCCTGTCTCCCCCAGGCGAGGATGGAATACAAGGCCTGCATCTTCAGCTTGGAGTAAACACGCCTCTCTCTACACCAGTGCAAAGGAAACCACAGAGCCAAGAGACGACCTCCAGAATAGGAAAGTTTGTTTGCAAGCTGTCTATCTGACAAGGAATTAATAGCCAGACTATATATAGAACTCAATCAATTCAACAGCCAAAAACAAGCATTCCAAATCAAACCAGGCAACAGATCTAGACAGGCATTTCTCCAAGGAAGACACAGTTACATGAAAGAATGCTTAACCACTGGTCATGAGAGAAATGCACATGAAACCATGGGGAGGTCACGCCAAACTCCGATTAGCTGCTGTGAAAAATAGAAGGTACCAAGGGCTGGTGAGGATGTGGAGAGAAAGAACCTTGCACAGTGTGGGCGGGAGTGTAAATCAGTACGGCCATTGTGGAAATTAGTGCAGGGCTTCCCCAAAAACCTACAAGTAGAACTACCATGTGGTCCAACAATCGCACTTCTGGAAGTGAAATGCACCTGTTGAAGAGACATCTACAGTCCCACGTCTACTGCAGCGCTATTCACCAGAACCAGGTAAGTAGGCGGGACGGTGCATCGGCTCAGAGCAGCCACCGAGGGAGCCGCACGTGGCTCAGCAGTAACGACGCGGTCAGGATGCCAGATCCCACGTCTGTGTCCAGATCTGATGCTCAGCTCCACTGCTGGCTCCCTCGGAGGAAGCAGGGGCTGCTCAGGGAGTCTCCCAGCCACCACTGGGAGACGCGGATTGAGCACTGGCTCCCCGCTTTGGCCCGGCTGGGAGTAGGAGGGGCATGGGGGTGACTCAGAGGGTAACATCTCTCTCTCTGTCAAATAACTCGAGTTCCTTAAAAAAATTCCCAACTATGCCTTCTTGCAGGGTGGACTGCAGTGTGGGCTGACCACTGGGCCGCGCACCTCCCGGAGGCTGGCCCTGGCCCGCACACATGGCAGTGGGATAAGGAGGCAGCTCGAGAGAGGACGAGCCCTGTGGGAAAGCGCTCCTTGAGCCTCTGACCACATCACGCCTGCCCCAGGTCACACGGCCAAGCCCTGAGTCGGCGGTGGAGAGAACTGTGCAGGAGCAGGGATCAGGGAGGCAACTCCCTGGGAGCGGACCCGGCACCACGCATGGCAGGGAGCTGGGTGGGAACCGGAGGTGTGGGTCTGAGCGGAGAACTGGCTTGGACGACAGGCAGAGTGCGCGGTGCAGAAGCAGGACTGGGACCAGGGATGCTGTCCAAGTCCCAGAGACGGGAAGCCCGTGTGTCTGCCTGTGCGTGTGTGTGAATGTGTATGTGTGTGTGTGTGTGCATGTGGGCGTAGGGGGAGGGGTTTGCACATACATGCAAAAGTGTAGGAGCGGTGTCCTTTGGTCAAGTGTTTTACAATTACGAAAGAAGTAGAAATTTTCAGCAAACCTGTCACGACTGACGGGAGTGTTCTCATTATTAACTAAACCTATGATTAAAATATGTGAGGATAGCTGAGAAAGGGCGTCCCTGGCGAGTTTCGACTCGGAGGGAGGTTAAGAGCCCCCTCCGCCCAGACGGCAGCCTGCAGCACTATGCTTCCAATCGATAGCTCAGGGCATTGCCTCGGAAGAGGGTTCACTTGTGAAATTAATTCCATCTGGCTTACATATCAGTTTGACATGAAAAGGTACTGCAGTCAGAAGACCATTAATAACAACTAAAACGGACGGCAATGTCTTCAAGAAGGAAGCATTTAATGAGGTGGCACGGAGGCCGGCACTGTGCCTGATATTAATTAACTTCTTCATTAATTATGACGGAGGGAGCAGCTTCCAGGAGACGTGATTTTCTGTTGCTAGCAGAGGGTGGTCACCACACGCAATGGAGAGCACAAACCGACCCACAGAAAGGAGGGACTTAACTGGGCAAATTTTTCCAAGAAACGAACAACCTAGCATGTTGAGATTTGAAACACTGGTGCAATTACTCATGAGATACATTAACATATCAAGTGAAGAGGGAAACGATGCAAGTTAGTTTGCTAAGAAATGACAAAACGGAGATAACTCGGGTTGAACGGAGGGGCCCTGTGCACTAGCAGGTCGGGTTTGGATCTGTGTTTTCCCATGAACTCACTCAAGGCCAGGAAAGCTGACCTGCATTCACAGTCATGGAGGCTGGAGGGAGCCGGGCTGGGCTCTGGTCCCACCGCAAGCGGCCCAGAGCTGAGGGAGAGGAGTCCCCGCCACCGGCACTGGGCGCTGACCCCTGCGCGGGGCCGGCTGCTGAGAGCCCAGGCCTCTGCTGCTCCCCGCTGGGTGCCTGCGGGAGGCCCCTAGCGCCTGTCTCCCGCTGCAGTCTGTTCGCCAGGGCCAGAGTGACCTTTGGAGAAAGTGGCAGTGTCCGCAGCCTTGTCCTCCGGCCCCCGGCCGCCTCGGCCGCTGTGCTGGCGCAGGGGCGTGCTCGCCGCCCAGGGCGTCCCCAGCTGCGGCTGCTCTCCCCGGAGCGCCCCGACGGCCATCCTCGCAGGCTTCGCTGCGCCCTTGATGAGACATCTCGCTGAACTGGGAGGCCCGGGCTCTCTACTGGTGATCAAAGCAGTCCTCAGAGTCCGCATGCCGAGTCTGCTGCGCCCCTCTCCAGGAGCATAAAGTCTTCATCCTGCGCCATGACTCATTTCCTAGTTATCCGCGTTTTCGCCACTAAAATACAAACCCCATGCTTTCTACTGACTTGTCTTGCTGTGGCCCCAGGCCTTAGCAGTCTGCTGAGTTTTGGGAATCCCTGTAATACACAGTGAGATAACTCGGGGATGAGGCTGAACCCCAAACAACAAATGCGTTTGTGTTTCACACAGACCCTAAAGGTAAGCTTACCCTGCACACTCCGTGCACCTGCATTTTGGCTGCGACACAGCATGCGAGGCCAGGTGTAGATGTCGCCACCTGTGGCGTCAGGTTGGTGCTCAAAGAATTTCCCGTTTTGGAACATGGCAGACTTCGGTGTTTGGATTAGCGATACAATTTTAATTTGTATTATACAATTAATACACAATATATGATACACATTTTATATATTGTATGTATTAATGTAGACCATCTGTATTTATGCCACACGAGGCGTTTATTAAATGTACCATATAGTATTTAATGTTACATAGTATTAAACAGTATTAACTACAGCATGTTACAGCAAAAATTCCATGGAAAAATGGAGTGAACTATGAAGGTTATTTTGTACAATATTTTTGAAATTTATGCATAGTTTTCCATAATATGCATTTGGCATAAACTTTTGAAGGCTCCTTTCATTACATAGTTATAGTAAGTGGTACAAAATATATGGTTAATAGTATATTTGTATGGGTTGCATACATGTATTATCTTATACACTGGTTATCTACAGCATAATATGTGCTGTGTGTCTGTGCTTTGGGGGGTGCATAGAGACAGGGAGGCTGCACCCCCCTAAGGAAGTGCTCCCTGCACTGTGGTGGCCAACAGGAGACCTGGGGAGGTCTCAAGTCTGGAGCCATCTGGGGACGGAATCCCTCATCCTTGCCCCAGCGCCGTCAGCTGTCTGGACGAGAACACCCACCCGGGGGATGACCATTTACCTTTCTCTGTGTCCACTGATTTCAATGTTATTCTTCTGTGAGAAACACCTCCACCATGATGTGCGGACTCTGGTTTGAACAACCACTGGGCTCCCTGGGCCCCTGGCAGTGACTGCATCCCGTCAGCACTCTGGGTCTATGCGTGACAGCAGCTGGCCTCGGCTGCTCCGGTCACACGGTCGCTCGGGGCTCCACTGTCTGCAGGATGCTCCTTACGGGCCAACTTTCATCACATCACTGTGCTTTTCATGTACCCTGTTGTACGCAATATAATACAACATAATAGAATGTAACGCAATATAATGCAACACAATATAGTGTAGCATAATATAATAAATATAGCAAGGAATGTAACATGACATACCATAATTTAATAATATGATAATCATTGGCTTTAGAAGGGGTCCCAGAATATGGACCCTCATTTGAAGTGCTGAGATTGAATGGGCTTAGAGGTGGTGTGTGATCACGTATGGGAAGGGAACGTGTTGCACAGACTTTTATAACAGGGTGGACTCCTGCCGTGGGGTGGGGGCTCAGTTGGCTCACCTTGTCCTTGTGCTGCAGGGCGAGGTGCTGGTGCAAATGGCCAGGCCACCTGAGGGCTGAGAAAAAGGCAAACAGGGAGCTGTGCACCTCCATGCAAGCCCCCCATTGCCACGGCAGTGCCACAGAAACCACCGGCAGGTACAGCTGAGGTCCAAGCCTGGAGCCGATTGTCAGGGGTTCCCATGGCTTCCCCACACATTTTCTCAAAAACTGTATCCCCAATTTTTGAAAATCCATTTAAATCATATTCCAACCACCCTGTGATAGAAGAACACAGGTGCTCACGTGGCCAAGCCACACGGAGACGAGCAGGGCGGGATTCCCCAGCCAGCGTGCTGGGACGGACCAGCCAGAAGCAGGCACGTTCCAGCTCTGGGCCAGGGCGGCTTGATCCCCAGTAGCGCACAGACCCCTCCTGCGTGGACGCTCTCCCTGAGCTCTGGGGCTTCAGGAGAACACTTGCGCCTGCCCATTTGTCCTGGTGGCATCCACACAGAAGGCAGATCCGGGCAGACAGGAGAGGATTCTCCGAGATCGATGGGATGCCCGGGCGGGAGGCGGAGGACCTGTCTGGGCTTCTCTTCTGTCAACTACGGCCATCTGAGCCTGCCATGAAGGGCACGTGGCCGCTCCAGTGAGGGGCTCTGAGGACATGCATTCCCTTACGTCTGCTGTCCTCCCGAGAGCACTCAGGACCCAAATCATGGCACAGAGAGGGCAGAGCTGCTCCCTTCCTAATATGAAATCCAATGCTTGTTAGGATCCGGATGCAGAGTGTAGCCAATGAGACCTGGCATTCAAAGTGCATTGCGGAAACAAACCATAAATCACAGAACAGCAGTGGGCATCGATTAATCCATCTGATGCTGAAAATAGCAAACAAAGCCCGGTGACAGGAGTCTGGAGAGTTCCGGAGAGGAATGATTAATGCCTGATCTTCAGCCCTGGGTTTAAGGAGGGTGGGGAGTGGCTGCCTTCCGTCATGACAGATGAAGGAGCTGGAGGGGGCGCAGGCAGAAAGAACAGCAAGACGGTTTCTGGGGATGGACACTTAATATGCCGGCCTCGCTGAGCGCAGGACACAGCGGGAGGCGTGGGCAGGTGCGACTCGGCCTCCCCACGGGTGAGGGGCGCGGCGTGCTGACGTCCATTGTTTCCTGTGTTTGTCTCAGGCTGAAGGACTCATGAGACATTTTAAATTTCCTTGTTATAAACCTTAATTATAGCATCGGCAAAACAGCAGGGGCCACCCTTAGAAACGTGAGCGTGTTCCAGAAGGGGCTCGCGGTCCTCAGGACTCGGGGGTTAGGCTCGCTGTCCCCAGGACTCGGGGGTTAGGCTCGCTGTCCCCGGGACTCGGGGGTTAGGCTCGCTGTCCCCGGGACTCGGGGGTTAGGCTCGCTGTCCCCGGGACTCGGGGGTTAAGCTCGCTGTCCCCGGGACTCGGGGGTTAGGGATCTCGTCACCTGGCTTGGTCACTGCTTTCCCTCACCCGCTGGATGGCAGCTGCCTCCTGAATGCCGCTGGGCAGCAGAGCAGCAGCGGCCGCGTTGACAGAAGCCGCTCAGTAACGATGACCCATCTTCTAAAAGGCCTGCTGCACTGACCTCTGATAAACCAAGTTACTACCCGGCAGGGGCAGGCACTGGGTCCCCAGGACACCGCCCCTAACTCCAATCTGTGGAGCCTGCCGCGTGTGGTCACAGCGATGCTACATTTAATCAGCTAAATCCGACTCCAGGCAGTCAGAGAGCCGGACAAAGCTGCCCAGCAGCAGCGGCTGTCTCCATGGTGAGCTGAGAGCCGTGGCTCCAGAGCCAGCTGGGCAGGTGCGGGAGGGAAGATACGGGCATCAGGGAGGCAGCGGGGACGACACCGCAGCCTCGCGCACAGCCTCTCCCTTTGTCTGGGGAGGCAGCCCGACGATGATTTCCACGACCCTGCCACCTGTCAGTCCCAGGACAAGGTCTCTGTGCAGCGTCCTGTGGCGTGGACTTGCTCATTATCATGACAGTGTCTTGCCAGCTCTGTGTGCTGGCAGGAAGGTGTAGAAGAAATGAGAATGAGGTCCTTCCACTCCCCTAACTCGGGCCCTGCAGCCATGTTTAGGCTGCAGTAACTAGCCTGCTGCAAGTTCTCCCTGGAAATGTAGACAGGGCCTGGGATTCTTGAGACTGGAAAACCAGTCCCTGCCCCGCACACTTCCCATTCACTCCATGGCTCCCTTCCATTCAGCCCAGTAGGTTTCGATAAGCACTTGTCCGCCTGAGCCTTGAGACCCAGGGATGCCAGGCCTGACGCTGCACCGGCTCTGTGTCTCCTGCCACGTGTTCCTCCATGGCTGTGAAGAACGTGCGTTTGCAGCACGTGTTCTGTGGTCCAGCGTGTGCCGGGCACCAGGCTGAGTACACGCATGTGTGCAGGCGCCCGCACACACACACACACACACATGCACACTCAGACTCTAGCCAGGAATGTTGGGGACATGACTATCAGGATCGTCTCAGCAGCGCTCACAGAGTTCCAGGCTGGGCACTGCCTGCTGCTTTGCTCCTAGTCAGGTATTTCGTTATCACAACAATCTTTGGCAACAGGCACTGTTTGATCCTCTTCCACAGGTGTAGACATAGTGGCAAATGAGATTAGGGAGTTGTCTTAATCCGTTTTGTGTTTCCATAACAAAGCACCCGAGCTGGCTGCTCTATCAAGAGCAGGACATTGGTGTTGCTCCTGCCCAGGCCAGGACCTCATAGCTGATGAGATTCTAAGGGCTGGGCGTGTGTGGAGGAGGGTTTGTGGGGGGGAGCCAAGCTCACTTACAAGCGTTGGTTCTCAGGAGTAACGCAGCCTCCCAGCAAGACCTGGGAATCACCACCACACCCAAACCATAGCGGATCTCATCCAAGACGACGAAGCTGGTGAGAGGCGGAGCGGAGAGGAGACCCCAGGGGACTCTGCTGGACCCTGGTTCTTGGCTCCTCTCATGAATTGCAAGGCCTGGGAAAGGCTGCACAGTCTGCTGATCCTGCCAGAGGGGCTACAGGGACAGGAGAGGCCGGCGTGCGTTTGCTGAAGCCAGGATTCACGCCTGGCACCGAGTCCTGCGGCCCCAGGGCTGTGTCTGAGTTCTCCTGGGCTGTGCGCCCTTGCTAAGTGGCCAACAGCCCGGGGCCTCCCGTAGCCCCACCCGTCACAGATCAACGTCAGCTCCTTTGTCTTTTCTGATCCACCAGAGGTGAGCGTTTTCTGGCTTTTCCTTTCCAATAAGTCATCTTAACATCACTCAAGTCATTTTGCCTTAAAGCAACAAGGATTTTGACAGCAGACGAGGTTGTGTAGAAGGCTTGAAGTCAGGCGAAGTTTAACCCTAGGGTCACGGGGACTGGAGTGACATCAACAACATTTAAGTCTTTAAAGACCATTAGTCTAGCAGGCATTGGCTTTCAGGGACAGCTGAAATTCTGTTAGAATTTCACTGTGAGGGCGTATGTAATGCTAGTTTTAAAGAGACAACCATTAAATAAAAACAAGGAAGCCCAGCCCAGGAACTAGTCTGGTCTGTGGAGGGCAGGCCTGAAGGGATTGGTGCACAGATGCAAACAGAAAGAGCAGCGAGGGGCCGGCAGTAGGTTAATCCTCTGCCTGCGGCGCTGGCATCTCATCTGAACACCGGTTCTGGTCCCGGCTGCTCCTCTTCTGATCCAGCTCTCTGCTGTGGCCTGGGAAAGCAGTAGAAGATGGCCCAAGTCCTTGGGCCCCTGCGCCCATGTGGGAGACCCGGAGGAAGCTCTTGGGCGCCTGGCTTTGGATCTGTGCAGCTCCGGCCGTTGCTGCCATCTGGGGAGTGAGCCAATGGATGGAAGACCTCTCTCTCTCTCTCTCTCTCTCACTGTCTGTAACTCTACCTCTCAAATAAATAAATAAATAAAATCTTTTTTAAAAAGAGCAGTTCATCTGTGAAATCTGTTCATTTCAAACAAAGCTTTGCAGAACCTCTCTGGTAGCGGTGCCAGTACCTCCGCCGCTCTGCTGTGCGGGAAGCTGACCGGGCCTGCCGCTGCGCGTGCTGAGTGGGAAGCTGACCGGGCCTGCAGCCACGTGTGCTGACCGGGAAGCTGACCGGGCCTGCAGCCGCGTGTGCTGAGTGAGAAGCTGACCGGGCCTGCAGCCGCGTGTGCTGAGTGAGAAGCTGACCGGGCCTGCAGCCGCGTGTGCTGAGTGAGAAGCTGACCGGGCCTGCAGCCGCGTGTGCTGAGTGGGAAGCTGACCGGGCCTGCCGCCGCGTGTGCTGACCGGGAAGCTGACGGGGCCTGCAGCCGCCTGTGCTGTGCGGGAAGGTGACCGGGCCTGCCGCCGCGTGTGCTGACCGGGAAGCTGACCGGGCCTGCAGCCGCGTGTGCTGACCGGGAAGCTGACGGGGCCTGCAGCCGCGTGTGCTGAGTGGGAAGCTGACCGGGCCTGCAGCCGTGTGTGCTGTGCGGGAAGCTGACTGGGCCTGCAGCCGCGTGTGCTGAGTGGGAAGGTGACCGGGCCTGCCGCCGCGTGTGCTGACCGGGAAGCTGACGGGGCCTGCAGCCGCGTGTGCTGACCGGGAAGCTGACCGGGCCTGCAGCCGCGTGTGCTGACCGGGAAGCTGACCGGGCCTGCAGCCGCGTGTGCTGACCGGGAAGCTGACCGGGCCTGCAGCCGCGTGTGCTGAGTGGGAAGCTGACCGGGCCTGCAGCCGCGTGTGCTGAGTGGGAAGCTGACCGGGCCTGCAGCCGCGTGTGCTGACCGGGAAGCTGACCGGGCCTGCAGCCGCGTGTGCTGAGTGGGAAGCTGACCGGGCCTGCAGCCACGTGTGCTGAGTGGGAAGCTGACCGGGCCTGCCGCCGTGCGCAGGTGCTCGCAGGGTCTCACCTGGGCGGCCCTGTCCCTGCATTGCTTTGTAGCACCTGCTCTGCCCATGGAATCACTCTCCCGGATGAACTGCAGCTCTTGGAGATGGATACCCATTTCCCCTCTTCCCCCAGCGAGGTGAGGGGTAGGGCAGGCAGAGGGATAGCACGTGGCTTACACATACCGTGGGCTATTTTGTGCCTTAAAAAGGAGTGAAATGCTGACACCACGTGGCAGCAGGGACGGACCCTGTCTGTGTGTGACTCCACCCACTCGCGTGAGGTTGCGGAAACCTCTACAGGAAGCTGAGTGCTGGGGCGAGGTGTGGGCTAGCGCGGGTCAAACGCCCCTTTTGATGGGTTCAGGGTTTCTGTTTGGCGTGATGAAAGAGTGGTGATGGTTGCACAGCACCGTGGAAATGCCAAATGGGTTCACAGAATTGACTGCAAAAATGCTTAGCGTGGCCCTGGTTTTGCGATTGTAAGTACAATGAAAAGAGGAAAATGAGAGCGGCAATAAAAGTTGATTTTGGCTCCATTTAATGCTCAGTCGTCTACAGTATGCATTGCTGGGTCGGGAGCGCCGAGAGGCCGGCTCATTGTAAATCCTCCCTCCTAGAGGGGTCTCCCCTGCTCCATGGGGGAGCCTCTGAGCTTCACGCGTTTCCAGGAGAACGCTTTGCACATTCCCCGAAAGCCGCTGCCCGGTCTCCCTCACTTCTGCCCAGATGAGCTGCATCGCAGGTGTGCTATCCCCTAAGCCAACCGATGTGCGAGTGCTGCCGTACAGGGTTGCTGTGGTTCAGCAGGAGACCCCCACAGGAGCGTTTGTTTCTGACAGTGGTGGAGACGAACACATGACGGATGGAACCACGGTGGCCAGTGTCCACTGCAGGGCGAGGACGAACCGTGGTGCTGTTGGCGGAGGGCAGCAGGGGTGGAAAGCAGAGCCGGGGCTCTCAGGGAGAGCGAGCCTGGCTGGATTGCACACGGGAGGCGGCTTCCACGGTGCAGCGATCAGGGGAAGCAGAAGAGAAGCTAAGAACAGAGGGACAGGGGACGGGGCAGACAGAGCGTGTGCACCTGTGGACGGTAACTTGGTCTCCCTGTTCACCCTGGTACACCGCCGTGTGAGTCCAGCTGTGGCCCTCCCCTGCCCCAGAGGTACCTTGTCCCTCCTGTGTTTCTCTGCCATCAGCAAATGCGGTTTATTCTCCTACTCATTGAGTCTGGGTAGCCTGGGACCTGCTTGCACCTGGGATATGTGGCGGGGATGCCCTGTGCCTGGACAGGGAGGTGCTGCCGTGGTCTGCTGTGGTCTGCTGTGGTCTGCCGTGGTTTCCCAGGGTGGCAGGAGTGTGACACCGCAGCCTGGCAGAGTCCTTGTGCGCTGCTCTGGGAGCCACAAGTCCACGACCCACCCGTCGGTGGGTTCGGCTTCCCCTGGGGCCTCTCCGTGGTGCCGAGATTGCCACCATCCTGCGTCTCTGGCCCCTGCTCCCTGTGGCAGTGCTGGCAGGAGGGACCTTCTTGGGGTGCTGAGGTGTTAAGAGGGATCCGTGCCTACCCCATGGCAGTGTGGGGGGCTTCTCTTGCCAGTGCAGGTGGCCCCCACGTGCTGCTGCTTTATACATACTCACTGACTCTCCTCCGCGAGGTCTGGATCAGACACCTGGCCGATTCCAGCACCCGCTCAGCCGATTCCAGCCCCTGCTGTCAGACTTTGTGCCCTGCGGAACCATGAGCCAAAGCAAATCTGTTCTTTACAAGTGAACCAGTCCCAGTTGTTCTGTATGCAGCAGGGGACGGGTGAAGACACCGTGCTCCACACAGGTCACTGAGCTGGAGGTAACGGCACATGTGCGAGGGGTCTTCAGAAGTTCGTTGAGGACAGGCATTGTGGCACCATGGTTAAGCCACTGCCTGGCACACTGGACCTCTTATCAGAGTGCTTGGGTTCCAGGTCAGCTACTCTATTTCTGATTCAGCCCCCGGCCAATGCACCCTGGGAAGCAGCAGAGGATGGCTCAAATGTTTAGGCACCTTCTATCCACTTGGGGGACTTGTGTGGAGCTGTGGGCTCCTGGCTTTGACCTGGCCCAGCCATGTTGTATGCATTTGGGGAATGAATCAGTGGACAGATGATCTCTCCTCTCTCTCTTTCTGCATTCCAAATAAATTAATAAAAATTTGTTAGAGTTCATTAAAATGCATACATCAAAAGCTATGTATGCATTGCATTTTTTGCAAATTTTAATTCATTTTCCATGAAATTCTTTTTTTTTTATTTGACAGATAGAGTTAGACAGTGAGAGAGAGCGAGACAGAGAGAAAGGTCTTCCTTCCATTGGTTCACCCCCAAATGGCCGCTACGGCTGGTGCTGCACTGATCTGAAGTCAGGAGCCAGGTGCTTCCTCCTGGTATCCCATGTGGGTACAGGCACCCAAGCACCTGGGCCATTCTCCACTGCCTTCCCAAGCCACAGCAGAGAGCTGGACTGGAAGAGGAGCAACCAGGACTAGAACCCGGAGCCCATATGGGATATGGGCACCGCAGGCAGAGGATTAGCCAAGTGAACCGTGGCGCCGCCCCCCCATGAAATTCTTGAAGCACTCTCGTAGTATTCGCTTCACTGGTGGAACTTGTGACCAGGAGTCACATCTCATTCACACGCACTGCTTTCCCTTTCCCATGACGGGGACATAATTGCCTGAAATAAATCGCACGCCTGCTATTCGGCTGCACACATGTTTCTGAAGGTACAGCTTCATGTTTTGCAATTCTGTACGTGGTTCTGCAGCTGGTCAAGTTTTCTTATTACTGACAACAGGTACGTGTCAACACCTTTGGCTTGGGTGAATACATTCAATTACATAAAACATGAATGGGTGATGTATTATTTTAATACTGTTTTTTTTTTCTTAAAAGAGAGCCACTAAAGTATCCACACTGCTATTGAGATGCTCTTTATGATGATGTTTTAACCTCCACAGAATCTATGAATACTTATGCACTTTTTCAGAGGGTGTCCAGTTGCCTCCAATCAAATCCAGTGCCTATTTAAATGTTAACTACATGCTGTTCTGATTACTGTATCTGAATGCTCTTCCTGCCTGTAGTCAAATGTAACCACGTCAAACCGCATAGGTTCCCTTGAAGTTCAGAGACGTCATCAGCTCTGACCCTTCAGTCCTGTGGGATGCTGCAGATCTACGCATCCTTGTGGCTGTCCTTCACGTATGTAGTCACCACATGGCACAAAGCAAATAACGATAAGAATAAAGAGTGGTACAAAGAGCAGGCTGGCACTGTCGTACTTGTGTGTGCATCTGAGGAATGCAGAGTTGTGCCCAGCCCTGCATGGCACTTCCTGAAATCCAATGGGAGGTGTGACTTTCTAACTATGACATCTTGGGGACACAAGGCAACGCAGTGTGGATGAGGCCAGCCTGTGCCATCTTCAGAGATTCTTTAGTTTATTGCTTGCATATTAGCAAAGAAGTTGGCAAATTTCTCCTTGGAATCCCAGTCCAGAACAGTCGGCCTTTACAGGACCCACTTGGAACCCATGCTACTGCATCCCACCTACCCCAGGCTTGTCACCCTAACGACACGTTCAAGACATGTCAAGACAGGCAACAGGTGCAGCTCAGCTAACACGGATGTGACACCCAGCTCAGGGATATTTGCTCCCCCAGGCAGGTCTTGTGAGCTGCTGGCTCCACCCACTTCACAAACCTCATTTGGATTCCTGCCCACTCCCATCCCCCACATCCTGCCAGCAAGTCGACGGTTAGAGTCTCACATGTCCTACCAATGTCATCACGGGTAAGTGATGTGGTGACAGCAGAGATGGCCAGAAGTAACTGAAGCACATGAAGTGGAAAAGTATCTCTGCCGTTATCTGTCTGCTAAGTCTGGCGTCCATTTCTAACATCTGTCCACCCGTCCACCCATCCCTCCATCATCTCTGTCTGTTTCTCGATAATACACCCATATATGCATGTGTGTGTTTATATGTGTGCCTGGATCACGGCCTGTCCCTCCCATTCTCCAGAGGACTCTCTCTCTCCCCCCATTCTCCTCCTCCTCCTCTTAAGATTTTATTTATTTATTTGAGAGGTAGAGTTATAGACAGAGAGAGGGAGAGACAGAGAGAGGTCTTCCATCCCCTGGCTCACTCCCCAAATGGCCACAAAGGCTACAGCTGGGCTGATCTGAAGCCAGGAGCCAGGAGCTTCTTCCATGTCACCCATACGGGCACAGGGACTCAAGCACTTGGGCCATCTTCCACTGCTTTCCCAGGCCACAGCAGAGAGCTGGATCAGAGGAGGAGCAGCCGGGACATGAACCTGTGGCCACATGGGATGCTGGCCCTGAAGGTGGAGCTTCACCTACTATCCACAGCGTCAGCCCATAAGATTATTTCTAAGAGGTGTTAATTGGTGCCATGCACACATATGTGTGCGTGAGTACCATGATAGACATAGTGTCAGAAACAGTCTCAGGGCCGGCGCCGCGGCTCACTAGGCTAATCCTCCGCCTAGCAGCACCGGCACACCGGGTTCTAGTCCCGGTCGGGGCATTGGATTCTGTCCCGGTTGCCCCTCTTCCAGGCCAGCTCTCTGCTGTGGCCCGGGAGTGCAGTGGAGGATGGCCCAAGTGCTTGGGCCCTGCACCCCATGGGAGACCAGGAGAAGCACCTGGCTCCTGCCATCAAATCAGCGCGGTGCCCCGGCCGCAGCACGCCAGCCACGGCGGCCATTGGAGGGTGAACCAATGGCAAAGGAAGACATTTCTTTCTCTCTCACTGTCCACTCTGCCTGTCAAAAAATAAATAAATAATAAAATAATAAAAAAAGAAACAGTCTCAGAACAGGTTTCTGTTGTGGCGTCCTCCACACTTCCAAGTCCTATGAGTGCCCTTGCAAGTGCAAGATGCTGATCTGACTTGGTTTCCAAAGCGCGGCTGAGTGCTGCTGACGCCCAGGTGTGGACACCTGCCGTGGCGCTGTCAGGCTGTGCACAGGGGGTCGGAGCATCGGCCAGAGTTGGAGACAAGCCGCTGCCGTCAGCCCACCCCAGGCGCATCACCAAATGTGAGCTAACATCACTTTCGGATGTGCTTTCCCTACTCATTTTGGCAAACATTTTAATCTTTCTGGGTTTAAAATTTCCATAGTTGGGAAAGGATGACAACAACATATGCTCAACTGCTATCTCCTTCATTAAACTTTGTATTAGATAACTCTCATAGCTCAATATTTACTCAAGGAGAAATAAATATGGTTATATTTTATTATTGTTACTATTTGATAGTATCATAAATCAGAGTGAATCCCAGGTGCTTCTTGCCAGGAGATAAGAATATATATATATATTTATATATATATGTAAATACACATATATATAAATTAGAGGAAAATTACTGTTCATATGTCATCCCTCATAAAACCCCATGATGTATGAAGAGCTCGTAAGATGTTTACTTTCCCAAAATTTATATTAATAACCTTTCAAATCTCAATTAGAAAAATGAAGCTTAATAAATTTGACTTAGTCAAATTTATAAAGCATACACAGATTCTAAAGATAATACAAAAATGGGAAAAGTATTGTTGACTCAAAGGACAGCCAAAGTTTTTTTTAAAGATTTATTTATTTATTTATTTGAAACTCAGAGTTACACAGAGAGAGAGGAGAGGCAGAGAGAGAGAGAGATCGAGAGAGAGAGAGAGGTCTTCCATGTGCTGGTTCACTCCCCAGTTGGCTGCAACGGTCGGAGCTGCACCGATCTGAGGCCAGGATCCAGGATCCAGGAGCCAGGAGCCAGGAGCCAGGAGCTTCTTCCAGGTCCCCCACTTAGGTGCAGGGGCCCAAGTTCTTGGGCCATCTTCTACTGCTTTCCCAGGCCACAGCAGAGAGCTGGATTGGAAATGGAGCAGCTGGGACTTGAACCGGTGCCCATATGGGATGCCGGTGCTTCAGGCCAGGGTGTGCCACAGCATCAATGCCAGCCAAACTTTAAAATCTCTTAATAGTCCAGGGACTCTTACAAAGCAATCCTAAAATCACTATGACCCAGGGCAGAAGGAGAAATGGTGCAATCAGCACTTCTCCGGGTAGAGGGAAGGAGCCGTGCGAAGGTGACACCCTGAGCCTTGCTCCTGAGCAGCCGCACCGTGAAGCCGCGATGAGGTGGCGCTTTCTCTACCGTGTTGGTTCTGCTTCTCACATACATTTAGCTCGTGAGGTATTTTAGAGCGCAGCTCCAGAGCCGGGAGAGTGGTGAGGTCATTGCCCGATTTCTCAGGCCACGGCTGGAATATTTCCCTGGAGACTGCCCTGCCCAGTAGGAAGTCCATGGCCTTCACGCTGGAATGCCCAAGAGGCAAACTCCCCCCCACACACAGGGGAATTTCCCGAGCACATTTCGGGAGCAGCAAGGAGCAAGAGAACATCCACCGTCTGCGACAGTGCGCATGGGGACCACTGAGGGTGCCGATGCCTCTCCCGATGCAGAGACCTGATCGGCCCATGGGACCTGCAGCTCCGGGTGAGTCCGAGTGAGGCAGTTAAGAGCACGTAAGGATCCATCCCCATGACTGCATCGTTTCCCATGACGTAAAGCCCTGTGTCATCCTGTCTGACGCTCCACGGTTAACCTCGGACTTTCCCAAGCATCTGTCTCCTGGAGCACACAGCAGCTTTGCTGTTCAGCAGAGACATAGTGGTCATCTTGCTTCTGCACCTGCCTGAGGCCGGTGCTGCAGTTCAGGTCCCTGGAGGCCTAGGGGTCACCAGCGGGCAGCAGGTCTCAGGTCCCTGGAGGCCCGGGGCTCGCCAGCGGGCAGAGGGGTCTCAGGTCCCTGGAGGCCTAGGGGTCACCAGCGGGCAGCGGGATCTCAGGGCCCTGGAGGCCCAGGGCTCGCCAGTGGGCAGGGGGTCTCAGGGCCCTGGAGGCCTAGGGGTCACCAGCGGGCAGCGGGGTCTCACGGCCCTGGAGGCCCGGGGCTCGCCAGCGGGCAGCGGGGTCTCAGGGCCCTGGAGGCCTGTTCCCTGCTCCTCGAAGCTGCTTCCGTCTGAGGGGTCCCTGCCGGTGAGAGCCAGGGGCACCTCCTGCAGCGGTCGGCCGGCCAGGGTCTCAGGAGCAGCCCCCACGGCTTCAGTCCGACTCTCCTGGTTCCCATGTCCTGCTGCCTCACCTTCAAGTTGCTGCTGGTCTCCTCCTGGGGGAGCTTCTGAGGCCCTGACAGCTCCCCCGGGGGTCTTCCGCCTCCAGGGCCGGCTTTGCTGCCTGTGCTTCGAAAGCCGCTCCGCTCGCCACATCCGGTTTGCTCAGGTTTTTCTGTGCAGCAGGGGGCTCAGCCCCAGTCCTGCTCACTGCCCTGGCACCAGTCCCTTGGCCGCAGGGAGCACCCCGGGGGTGTGTCTCACCCTGGCTGCGCCATGAGGGTCCACTCCCCCAGAGGTCAGTTTAAGTGAAGGCCCCCCTGGCACCATGACCGCTTCTGCTGAGAACATCATTCAAGTCATAGTGGTTTCTTTTTCTTCAAAATCCTATTTCTGTGCTTTTAAAAATTCATATGAAGAGAACAGATCTGATCTGGTTCCTATCCATTCTTGCTATCAGTTTTCAGGATGGTTTCCACTGAATGTAAGACAGCCCCATTAGAATCGGTTTGAATCGTGAATTATTATCTCCGGCAGCCTCAGGACCAGTCGATGCAGCTGCTCTGAGCTGGAGAAAGGGAAAATGGGGATGTTGATTTCACAGAAAAGACGGAGAGCAAAGGACAGACGGGAAGCCGGAAAATAGGCATCTGGGAGAGGCAGACGTGAGCTGAGACCCCAGGAAGCTGGGCTGCAGCAGGGAGGTCCTGGCCACTTTGCTCCCCTCAAGTCCTGGCCAGGTTTTCCAGAAGGTGGAGTCTGATCCGGGGCTGCACAGGGCACTGCAGGGCGGGGGGGGGGGGGCGAGTCTGATCTGCAGCTGCACAGGGCACTGCAGGGCGGGGTGGGGTGGGGTGAGTCTGATCCACAGCTGCTGCACAGGGCACTGCAGGGGATGGGGGGAGTCTGATCTGCAGCTGCACAGGGCACTGCAGGGGGTGGAGGGAGTCTGATCCGCGGCTGCACAGGGCACTGCAGCAGGGGGGACCCTGAGAGGCTGGACATGTGTGGGTGCCGCAGGGAAGACGGCTGCGGCTCACTGCTGGCTGCGCTGCCCTCTTGTCCCCCAGGTGGCTGGTCTTGGGCATCCTGAGGCCGTGTCAGTCAGCTCTTAGTGTAGCCAACCCCGGGGCGGGCAGCCCCGTTGGCCCGAGCTGCAGTCTGGCTCTGGGGTTCACAGTCGGAGACTGAGGGAGCCAAGTCTCTGGCCTCTGGCAAGCTCATTCTTGCTGTCAGGGTCCCAAGGTGGCACAGGACAGCACACGGCCAGGGATGGGGGCCGTGGTGTGTGTCCAGGGGCGGCTCAGCAGAGTTTAGTCACGTGGGCTCTGTAACGACCCTGAGACCCACCTCGAAGCACTGCAATAGAATTTAGCTCCTTGTGACCAAACGTCAAAGTCTGCATGAGTTCTGGGACCGAATCATGGCAGGGGAGATGTGGACAGACGGGTAGCCTCAGTGCCGGCAGCACGGGCGGGCCCACACGGCCTCGCACCCAGCCACGGGGCTGCATGAGCCCGCTGTGCAAGGCTACTTTGTGTGCCTGTCAGAACCCCAGATGGGCTGGCCTTTCTCCACCCAGCCTCACCACAGGTACAGTTACTCAGGTGAGCAACGCAGACTACACAGGGGTGTTCGCTGCGTTGCTCTTCACAGCGGCGGGACTGTGTAAGGAGTGTGGGCGCCGTGCGGCAAGGGAGCGGCTGGTGTCCTGGTTGTTCTGTGAAGAGGCCGGGCGTCTGGTTAGATGATTGGATAGAACTGCAGGTTCTGAGCTGGAACAGCTCCAGAAATGCAGTCAAGTACACATGACAAGACGCGTGGCCATGCCCACATCCCTGACACGTGTTCAGGGACCCCTGCTGGAGAGAAGCGAGCGGCGGGAGGCAGCCATTGCCCTCGGGCAGCAGAGCCCAGGGGCCTTTTCTGCAGCTTGGAGGTGAGTCGGCGACCGTCCTGCAGAGCACCCACACGCGTCCAGCGTTTCGCTCTGCCGCCGCAGAGACTTGGCTTTGCGTCTCTGTTCTTCCTCTCATTTCCATAGTGATTACTGGTGCCAAAAATGGCTGCTCCTCCCCGACAGCATCGCGAGTGCTCGTGTCCTCAGGGTTTTGGAATCTATGTTGGCAGTGTGAGTTTTTTTAAAGCTACTGTTCTTTGTATGTTTATTAAAAATTTTTAAAAAAGATTTATTTATTTATTTGAAAGTCAGAGTTACACAGAGAGAGGAGAGGCACAGAGAGAGAGAGAGGTCTTTCATCCAATTGTTCACTCCCCAATTGGCCGCAACGGCCAGAGCTGTGCCGGTCTGAAGCCAGGAGCAAGGAGCTTCTTCCGGGTCTCCCACGTGGGTGCAGGGGCCCAAGGACTTAGGCTATCTTCTACTGCTTTCCCAGGCCACAGCAGAGAGCTGGATCAGAAGAGGAGCAGCCGGGACTAGAACCGGTGCCCATATGGGATGCTGGCGCTTCAGGCCAGGGCATTAACTCGCTTTGCCAGAGCGCCGGCCCCTGTGCAGTGTGAATTTTTATGGCGAGCAGCAGAGGGGGTCTTGTCAAGAGTCTGCTGTAGGTGACATGTATCATCTGGGCTCTGGTAGTGGTCCTGTGGCTGCTGCCAGTGACCGGCTCAGGCTGTGTGCATGCAAATCTCACCGGCAGTGGGCAGTGGTCCCTCCAGGTGCTCTCAGGAGTGTGCTGGGCAGCCTGGGGGGTAGGTGGGGGGACCGGGCAGAGCAGCCGAGACCACTCCTGGGCCCTTGCTTCCCTTGTGGGCTGGAGGAAAGCCCTTGCCCCTCGCAATGGCAACAGCAAGCTGGGAAGCCGTGATCTCGTACATGGACACCTGGACATCATGTTCCCAAAGCACCAAGCAGATGACGCTCTCAAGCGGGGATGCAGTGGCTACGTTCGCCCTCATGGAGCCAGTCCCCGTGGTTTGAAGACTCTGTGTGTGTGGATTTCCCGGGCTACTGCTCTCTGGTCCTTCCTCGGCACGCACAGATGCTCCTGGCCCCGCCTCCCCGCAGGAGCAGGAGCCGCCCTGCCTTCCCGTTCGGCTCAGCCGTCAGCGAGTGACCGTCCACAGCTGCCTAGTGCCACCGTTTCAGGGTTTTGTTTGCCCGTGCTTCCTGTCACTGCTGTGTGTTGGAGATGTCCTATGCATTTCCTTTTTATGCGGAGTTTCAGTACTCAGTATGTGGTGTTTGTGACAAGGTTATGGGCGTAGCCGCTGAAGCAGAGGAGAGCCAGCTATCTGCGTGTGCAGGCCAAAGAAGCCATGTACGAAGACCGCTTGCACTGGGGGAGATGCTACGGAGAGCAGAGGACAGCTCAGGGTTTGTCCTACGTGTCTCAGACATAAGCTCCAGTGGGACGAGTGTGGGCAGGACAAGCTCACCAGGTGATGGAGTCGCCAGGGTGTGAGTGTGGCACTTCCTCCTTATCCACCCTATCCTTTTAGACATAAAGGTTCAAAATAAATGATTCCTGAATTAAATTTTCAATTAGTTAGTTTTTAAAAAAGATCTGTTTATTTGAAAGGCAGAGTTACAGAAAGGCAGGGGCAGAGAGAGAGAGAGAGATCAATCTTCCATCCACTGGTTCACTTCTCAAATGGTCCCAATGGCTGGAGCTGAGCCAATCTGAAGCCAGGAGCCAGGAGCTTCTTCTGGGTCTCTCACACAGGGGCCCAAAAACTTGGGTCATCTTCTATTGCTTTCCCAGGCCCATTAGCAGGGAGCTGGATCAGAAGTAGAGCAGCCTGGACTCGAACCGGTGCCCATATGGAATGCCAGTACTGCAGGCAGCAGCTTTACCTGCTACGCCACATCACTGGCCCCTAATTAGTTATTTTTTTTTTTCTTTTTTGACAGGCAGAGTGGACAGTGAGAGAGAGAGACAGAGACAAAGGTCTTCCTTTTGCTGTTGGTTCACCCTCCAATGGCCGCCACGGCCGCCGCGACTGGCACACCACGCTGATCCGATGGCAGGAGCCAGGTGCTTCTCCTGGTCTCCCATGGGGTGCAGAGCCCAAGCACTTGGGCCATCCTCCACTGCACTCCCGGGCCACAGCAGAGAGCTGGCCTGGAAGAGGGGTAACCGAGACAGAATCCGGCGCCCCGACGGGGACTAGAACCCGGTGTGCCGGAGCTGCAAGGCGGAGGATTAGCCTAGTGAGCCGCGGCGCCGGCTGCACCTATGTACTTTTAAGGCAATCTCTGATTAATGCTTTTACATCCATTTCATTGAAAAGATAGGAGTAGTATCAAAATGAGCACATTTTCTTTGGAAAACAGCAGGACAGAAAGAATGTCTATCAGTGTAATTAACACATTCTAGCACCAACGCGCCACGTTGTATAAGCAATACGCCGCAGTGTTCGGCACTTCCTAACAAACAAGCATGATCATTAGATTTTTTTATGGATTTGTTTTAATGGCTAAACTTTTTTTTTAATTTGAAAGGCAGAGAGACACACAGAGAGTTGGAAAGACAGGGGCAAAAACATCACCCGTACGTTGGTTCACCACCCAAGTGCCTGCCATGACTGGGGCTGGGTCAGGCTGAAGCCAGGAGCCAGGGACGTAGCCCGTGGGAGGCGTTCGCGTCAGGGATCCATCTCCCCGAGCTACTCTGTGCTGCCTCCCTGGGTGCACGTGAGTAGGAAATGGGAATAAGAAGCGGAGTGGAGATTCGAACCCAGGCAGCAGCTTCATCGCTAAACCAAATGCCCACCCAGACGGTCAAATGTTGCCTGGATCATTATTTCAAAACTGCCATGCAATGTTCAGAGTTTGCACTGTGAATAATTTCAAAGAGTAAACAATGGCAGAAAAATGAGGGCTTAGAAACCTTCCCTAGACGATTTGACTACGTCTGATTTTCTCTTTAAAAACAAGGGCTGGAAATTAGATCCAAGCAGGGAAGCAAGCTGATCTGGTTCTTCCCAGCAGCAGGAGGGCTGCGTGGCGCTGCGGCGTGGACACTGCTGTCAGCCTTGTACACTCCCTGCTCGTGTATGCTCTGCTGCTCAAAATCCTTCTCACGGACCGAGCTGCCAAATCGGCTCTTGTGCGGTGAAACAGACTGAGAGAAAGCGGTGTTGTCCGCCTTCGCCCCCACTGGCCGTCTTCCTTGCTGTCCACCCCATTCTTAGCCATCCTCACCCAGCACAGCACTTTCAGTGTCCCTGCGATCATTCTCTTTAGGATTCACATGCGTGTATGTGAGGTCTGACGCACACCTCACTGGAATCGCACAGATGACGTAAGGCACAGCAGAGTGGAGAGTGAGTGACAGGAGCCTTGAGGAGCTTCGTTTGCGCGCATCGCTGCAGCTGGTCCGTCCCCTACACACAGACAGTCCTCATGCACTCAGCTGTGGTCTGGCCTGAGCAGGAGCCGGGATGCGTGCAGGGGCAGAGACAGATGCTCCCTGGGTGATGCAAGAATCCAGGGGGTGGGCGGAGAGGAGGGCTGGGGCTGACAGGAGCTGCAGGTGAGACCGGGGAGGTGGAGGTGAGAAGTCTCGGCACAGGCGTTCCTGGTGGCCGGGGCGCTGGTGGTGGCCACTCACTCGCGGTCCTGAGGGACTCTGGATCCCTGTCACAAGCCTTCACAGTCACCGCTTAGATTTGGCTGCACACAGGATAGATTTTAGTGCCAGGAATCATATAATGACAGTGGGGGATATATTTTACATATTCTTCCATTTGTCTATTTCCTGAAGAAAAATGTAAGCATTAAGAAAGGTGTATGTGCAGTCCAGTGAAAACGTAACATCTTTATAACGAGGAGTGCTACCGCCCCTGGAGCATGTATTGCCATTGTCACGTGGATTGTGTCTCACACACAACGCATGTAAAGACCACAGCCCCACAGGCTGGCGAAGACCACCAAGGAAACACTCGCATTTCCTGGTTACCACTGGTTAACGCAGGCACTGCCTGGGTAGTGTTGCCCAGAGTGGCTTTTCAGTTAGAGTATAGGCAGGTGAACAGGTGCTTCACAGATAAATGGATGGAAAAGTAGACAGAAACGTGACATAGAGAGAGAGAGAGAGAGAGAGAGGTGATAGAGATAGAGAGAGAGAGAGAGAGGTGATAGAGATAGATGGATGATGCATATAGATGACAGGTGATACATGATACATGAAGATATATACTAGATAATGACAGATGACAGGTGGTGCATATGTACATAGATGATACGTGTAGATGGTAAATGTAGACAGGTCAGATGGACGGATAGATGGTAAGTAGGTGGTAGAGAGCTGGTGTAAGATGGGCAGTAGACAGACAGAAGATCCTGTTAGTGATTCACGCCTTCTGCCTCTAGAGCTGACCCCTTAAAGCAGTGGCAACAGCAAACCCTGTAGCCCCAGGAGTGAGGATGGTTTACAAGTTTTTCCTCCTGCACTGGACGCACTCCTGACTTCTATTTCCATCCGGGGATACCAAGAACAACACTGGAATTGTTTCTTTCCTGAATTGTTCTTTCAGTTAATATGCATTAAATACATATCTGGTGCACTATCATTCCTGGTGTGTATTTTCACTCTTAGTGATTTTTTTCTATGCTTTTCATGTCAGCTCAATTATTCTTAATGTGTGATAGCTCTAATATCTGGCAAGCTATTTATTCCTTCATCATTACTCCTTTTATTTCAGAATATATTCAACAGTCTTACTCATTTATTTTTTCATGAATTTTACACTCATTTTGTCAGGTTTCATAAAGTGTCTCATTAGGCTTTTAAATGGAAATGTGGTCGATCCCTAATTTAACGCGGAAGGAGCTGCTGCTTCGTCGTGGATTCTTTCCTGGCACAGTCAGGGGCCGTGGACTCGCGTGGCTTCTCAGCCTCTCTTCCGGGAAGGTGTGCCCAGCCACACCGTGCAAGACCCGGGCACCTTGTCCTCTTCTTCTCCCTGTGCACGGCTCCTTTATCAGACGCCGAAACACAGTGAGCCTCCGCAGAAAGGACGCTAGCGAGAACAGCACTCAGGACGGCTCTTATAACTGAGTGTCGAGGAAGGTGAGCTCCCTTCACAAAAGTGCATTAAAATACGGGGTTTCAAAACAAACAGCAAGCGTGCACAATCTTGAAAATCTTAGCAGAGCTGAATTTTCAAACTAACTACAAGCTAGAGTCCAGAAGACATTCTAGAATTCTGTATTAACTTCCACATAATTTTGGTGAAATTTCTGAGCTCTGTACATCTCAACCCACCTGCAGACTCCGTGGACAGCACCCGGGCTGGAGCAGGTGCTGGGCGGGTCCGATCCCACGCTCTTAGCCAGCTCCGCTGTGGGGGCCTGTCCTGCCACGGAAAGTCCTCAAACTCTCCCTGCAGCCCAAGAACCTGCCCTGTGGGTACAGTGACTCTCGCACACTGAAGCGCCCTCTGTGGGTTGATTTCCTGTTCTTCTGACATAGATTTGAGAATCAAGCTTGCGTTTTGTTTGTGTAATGACACAGACACAGGAGGCTTTGGTTTTTGCTTGTTCAGGATTTCTGTTTTCACTCTGGAGTTCTGACGTAGCTTATCTATCAGCCTAACACCACATCTTCATAAATGTTTGAAAAATTCTCAGAATTTGAAAATGCACAAGGTATTTCAAAAACTCAGAGAATGGGGTTACGAGATGAAGTTTATTTTGCAGTAAAACATTTGCAATAGGAGAGCAGCTTTGTTCTCGGAAATCGTTTGGCGAATAATTCTGGGCTGAGGAGACAGTTGCACGTGCCACTCTGAGAACCAAGCGAGGACGCCACCAGGCCTTGGCCCCCGGGACACCTGGCGCTCGCCCTCTGCTCTGAGCCCACTGCCCCAGAGCCACTGCGTGGGGCCACCTGCTGGCCGGTCAGCATGGCAAGCTTTGCAAACCCCTTCAGGTAGAATTCCTCTCTCTTAAACCTTCCTACAAGAAAATGTACCTTTAGGGGCTGGCATAGATTGTCTCCACCTGCAGTGCATCCATTTTGTATGGGAGCTGGTTTGAGCTCCGGCTTCTCCACTTTCAATCCAGCTCCCTGCTATGGCCTGGGAAAGCAGTGGAAGATGGCCCAAGTCCTTGGGCCCCTGCACCATGTGGGAGACCTGAAGGAAGCTCCTGGCTCTTAGCTTTAGATTGTCCCAGCTCCAACCTTTGCAGCCATCTGGGGAATGAGCCAGCAGATGGAAGACCTTTCTCTCCCTCTCTCTGTAACTCTACCTCTCAAATAAATAAATAAAATCTTGAAAGTATACCCATGGCCCCTCGATCCATGTTTGCTGTGACTTTCTTTCAGACTTTGCCTGACCAATGCCATCAATTCCTCCCTCTTCTAAGAGCTTACCCAAGCTCAGCCAGTGAGAGTGCCTGCCACCGTCTCTGGGGTATTGGGCTGTGAGGCCAGAGGTAACACATGTCTCCTCATCTCTGTCAATCAGAGCAACAGTTTTCTTTAAACATCACTTTTTTAAAAAAAGATTTATTTACTTGAAAATCAGAGAGGAGAGGCAGAGAGAAAGGTCTTCTATCCAACGGTTCACTCCCCAGTTGGCCACAATGGCCGGAGCTGCGCCGGTCCGAAGCCAGGTGCCAGGAACTTCTTCCAGGTCTCTCACGTGGATGCAGGGGCCCAAGGACTTGGGCCATCTCCCACTGCTTTCCCAAGCCACAGCAGAGAGCTGGATTGGAAGTGGAGCAGCCAGGACTCGAACCAGCGCCCATAGGAGATGCCGGCACTTCAGGCCAGGGATTTAACCCGCTGTGCCACAGCACTGGTCCCATGAAACTGTTTCATGTGAACCTCGAAGGAGCTGCAGACAGCCCCTTCCCAGCACTGGGGGGACGCCCCCTGCCGAGAATAAAGCTTGCCGGAATGCGCACTGCGGACAGGACAGCCTTGGGGCCCCGGCCCTGCCCTCCCCTCTCCTGGAGCCAGTCAGCTCTTCCCTCCTGAGCCGCAGGAGGGGCCGTGTGCATTCGCTGACTTTGCCTCCGTTCGTTCAAGCTGTGCTTTATTTATCTGCCACCGAAATAGATTTCCATTTATTACCCAGGTCCCATTTTCCTATATTATCCGTTCTTTTTCAATCCACAGCAAAACAGCACCATTCACACAAGCCCAGTGGCTTAATTGCCGTGAGGCTGGGCTAGATTTGGTCCCTCCCTTCAAGAGAATGCGACACGGAAGGGGAGAGCAGTGAGTTTACAGTGGAGAAATCTTGAGCCCTTGAGCAACAGCTGAAAGGTGACAGCCGCCACTGATGGGCAGCCAAGGGCTGGGTTTCTTATAGGCGCTGGGGACAGGGGGCGGGAGTGGGCGGAGCATGCAAACCTTGCATGGGAGCCGACCTGCTGACAAAGCTGATGCCACTCCTGATGCCCGGGGAGTGCCAGGGACCCCGGGTGGGTGCAGTGAGAGGGACGCAGCACCTCTGCTCTGCTCTCCCCCAGGTCCCACACACCCGGATGAACTTGAGAAAAACAACAGGAAAAACACAATTCCAGGCATCCTGCAGGATAGTCAGCAAGTTTTCTCGAGAATGTTAGTGTCATAAAAAAATAGGGAAAGACTGTCTCAGAGCAGAGGAGACTCAAGGCTACTAAGTGCACTGGGGTATTCTGGGTTGGGCCCGGAATAGGAAAAGAACAGAGTGGAAAACAGGTGAGGCCAAGGTGCGTCTGGACCCTGACTCTTGCCAGTTCCTTAGCTGCTACAAGTTCACGAGAAAGCCAGAAAGTACGCACGACACAGCGCCCAAGACTGAACAGGAATACATGGAAGCTACACACTCTTTGCAACAGTTTCATAGGTCTGTACTTGTTCCAAAATAAGTAATTAATTAAAATTAAATATGAGTAAATCGTGTAAAGACCTTCACAGCAATACATTTGGGTCATTTTTCATGGTGGTCACTGGTTTGGCAAGCAATGCCGTGGAATAAGGTAGTGATTTATGCATTTCCCAGGCGCAGAGTAGGAGAGGTCACCGGCTTCCTACAGAAAGCACCGTTTTCTTTACTCCCAGATCTACACATTCACGTTGTGAATGACCTCCGGTGATGTGACAGCTGGGGACATCGTGGCTCAAAACACAGAAGCTACCCAACGATTTACCCCAAGTATAAACCAGGGACGTGAGGGAGAATGCCGGGGCCAAAAACTGGCCGCATCCCCAGTCCCCTGATTCCGTCAGCCCAAGTTTACCCAGGCCTGTGCATGCCCAGCAGAGCTCCGGAGTCCAGCAGATGCGTGGGCGGGGTCCCCTTTCCCAGGGAGAGGTCAGCTGCCCGAGGGGGTTCCAGCGGGATTGGGGAGAGTGAGGCCAGCCAGGGAGCCGTGCCCTGTGACAGTGCTGCTCTCTCTTCCCTGGGAGGAGGGCACGAGCCCGCAGGCCTCCGACTCAGGGTTAGGGGCTGGACTTAGGCAGCCGTGGGGAAATGCTGCACAGGAGCCCCTGGGAGTCACACCCAGACTGCAGTGCCAGGGGTGGCTCAGCCGTGGGAGACGGCGGGAGTGAGCCTGGGGGACTGGGCGGGGGCAGGCTCTGCCAGGACTGGTCACATGTTTCTAATTTTGGTTTGTTGAGTAGTTTCAACGCTGTGCATTCCTGGCCAAGGCTCTTCTCTGAATTTGCAGTACGCTGTCGCTCTTCTGTCTTCAGACAAGGAGGCACTGGCACCCGCCTTCTCTTCTTGTTCATCTGAATGAGAAGCAGATTTTTTGGCTTCTCTGGAATTAACGTCACTCTGCCAACGGTGTGCTTTATTTCGGTGGCTCTCCGTGCTGCTGCTGCCTGGGTCTCATCCCAGAAAGTCTAGTCTAACTGCTCCGGGCTGGCAAGGGGACAGGACCTCTGAAGTCTGGGTTGAGGGTTCCCCTGAGAACTGCCGTTCCTCCGGTCCTCTCCTTTGTCTGCTTAAGCCTGGGGGAGATTTTCAAATAGAGCTCTAGGTGATTATCCGCTGCCATTGGCAAGAGGCATGTTAGAAGAAAAGCACCGCCAGCGCCGTGGCTCACTAGGCTAATCCTCCACCTTGCGGCACCAGCACACCGGGTTCTAGTCCTGGTCGGGGTGCCGGATTCTGTCCCGGTTGCTCCTCTTCCAGGTCAGCTCTCTGCTGTGGCCAGGGAGTGTAGTGGAGGATGGCCCAAGTGCTTGGGCCCTGCACCCCATGGGCGACCAGGAGAAGCACCTGGCTCCTGGCTTGGGATCAGCGCAGTGCGCCGGCCGCAGCAGCCATTGAAGGGTGAACCAATGGCAAAGGAAGACCTTTCTCTCTGTCTCTCTCTCTCACTGTCCACTCTGCCTGTCAAAAAAAAAAAAAAAAAAAAAGAATAAAAAAAAGAAGAAGAAAAGCACCATTACTCCCCGAATGCAGACACCACTTGGTATTGTACCCACTCATGCTATTGGCTTTCATCCAGGAAGACACACATTCTTTCTTCTTTAATTAGAGATTCTAAATTACCGAAAATGGAAACCTTCAGCTATGATTAGTTCATCAATAATTGACTCAAATTATTCAGGTTCCTCTGAAAGTTTGTGGAAAATGTGCATCGTGGAAGAAATTACACAGGGGTATGGAGGTTGTACCGGGAGAAACGTGCCTGCGGATCCCATCGTCAGCAGCGCTTGTGCGGCTGCCCTCGCATGTGTGAAACACGAGGTTTCACGGCACGCAGGATGCCGCCGAGCTGCCTGGCTCTGAGGGCAGTGGGCTAGGTAATCATGAGCAAGCCGGAGTTCTGTAGTGAGCACGGCGGAATGGTGATAACCTCGGGGGAGGCCCCACGGGAGGCCGCAGCTCGGGGCTGTGCCGGGGCTGCCTACCCCACGCAGCCAGGCCACAGCTGCTCACTGAGGATTCTGCTGCATGGACGGTGTTTGTGCCTGAAGTTTAATGCTGACGGATGCGGCTTCACAGGCAGTTATGGAAAGCATAGCGAGATCCCACGGGACTGACACTTACTTCCTTCTCTCTGCTGTGGCCCCGGAGTGCAGTGGAGGATGGCCCAAGTGCTCGGGCCCTGCACCCCATGGGAGACCAGGAGAAGCACCTGGCTCCTGGCTTCAGATCAGCGCAGTGGATGGCGTTCACGGTTCCTAGCTTTGTCACGGCCCAGCCTGAGCTGTAGTGGGTATTTGGAGAGTGAACCAGCAGGTGCGAGATCTCTGTCTGTCTCTGTCTCCATATTTTTCTTTCTCTCTGCTTTTCTTGTTCAATAAATGAATAAATACTATTTTTTTTTTGACAGGCAGAGTGGACAGTGAGAGAGAGAGACAGAGAGAAAGGTCTTCCTTTGCTGTTGGTTCACCCTCCAATGGCTGCCGCAGCCGGCGCGCTGCGGCCGGCGCACCGCGCTGATCCGAAGGCAGGAGCCAGGTGCTTCTCCTGGTCTCCCATGGGGTGCAGGGCCCAAGCACTTGGGCCATCCTCCACTGCACTCCCTGGCCACAGCAGAGGGCTGGCCTGGAAGAGGGGCAACCGGGACAGAATCCGGCGCCCCAACCGGGACTAGAACCTGGTGTGCCAGCGCCGCTAGGCGGAGGATTAGCCTAGTGAGCCGTGGCGCCGGCAATAAATACAAATTTTAAACGAATGTTGTATAAATGGGATCACACAGGGTGCAGTCTTTCAGCCTTGGTGCTCTTTCCCACTGGGTGTAAGGCCTTGAGCTGCACCTGTGACGTCTGTGCACGTGTATGGCTGTGTCCCGTCAGCCTCCTTGCTCCTCCCTCCAGGAGGGTGCCCAGGCACCGGTATGCCGCTGGGTGTGTCCACTCACCTGATGTAGAGCGTGTCTGGCATGTTTGGTGCCGGCTGTGAAACATGAACACGCTGTCACGTCAGGCACAGGCAGTCACGCCGTGGAACCTCTCACTTCCCAGGGGTAAAGCCCAGGGCAGCCCCTGAGTGGCTCTCACTTGGTGGACTCTGCTCCATCCGACTCAGAGAGCCTGGGACACCTCACGTTCCCGCCGCCTGCTGCAGCAATCAGGTTTCTCGGTGTTATTGCAAACACAGTGTTTTCACCAAAGTATTTTGTATGTTAATCATGATGACTAGGTATGTTGTGAGCCCTCACACCATTTTAATTGATTTTAAATTAAATAAGTGGTTTTCATCTGGATTTCTCTAGTGGCAAATACTTGTTAACAAATGTATTTGTGTGTGTTTAGCTTCTATCCATCCTCTTTGATAAATGCCTCTTTGTGTTCTGTTGTATTTTTCTTACTATGTAGATACTGTTATCAGCATTTCACTTAATTATAACCATTTCCAAAGTTTGCAGAGCTATTTACATTTTCAGATCTAACTTCTCAAGTTAAATATATTTTTAAGACAAACTTGGCCATCAGATTTTTCTAGAAACATCAAGTTGATTAAAGGCAAGCAAATATCTCTGTATACATATTGATTATAAATTTATCAGATGGCTTGGGAAAGACTTTTATGTGATTGAACCCCTACTAATTGGTAGTAGACAATACTGAAAACTGTAGTTGAATGCTATTGTTTCATTTAAGGAGCTCTAGTTTATAATTATCAATCTTTCTTTCATAGACTTGATTCATAAATAATATGTAGGCGTGACTGATGGAACTTGGTGATTCCACTGAGAATCGTGGCGTGGGTTTTCACATTAGCCCCTAAATGAATACACCACCCCCTCCCCTTTCTGAAGTGAGCAGCCGATCCACCCAGACGCCTTTGAAGCTAACTGGAATGGCAGGGCTTTGTCCCAGTGGCTGAGAGACGCATGGTGACCAGGAAGGCATTGAAGACGCGGGTCGGAGTCAAAAGCCCCTTCGACGGAGCTCCTGGGAGGTTCAGTGCCTCCCCAGGTTAGCAAGGCTGGGCACCCAGTGCTTGCTGCAGCCAGGGAGACCGGGAAAGCTCTGGGCTGCCTCGTAAGCAGTCCGGAAAGATGGAGTGACTTAGCGTCATCAGAACGGAGGGAGCAATCCATCTCTTCAGGAAACACATTCTGTTCTGACAAAGATAGTAACTTTTTTTGAAAATGAGTTAAAATAGTGAGTAGAGAGACAGAGTCCCTCTCAGCATTTACTTTATCTTTGGAAAAGAGCACGACTGTATCCACGCTCTCACAGATCAACTGAAGGTCCGGGTAGCCCTGGTTAACGACCTGTGAGAGAGAGACAGGTGCCCGAGTGAGTTTCAGACGCACAGCAGCATCGAATAACTGCTGGCAGTGTGATCAGAAGTGGCGCAGAAGAGCGCGGGGCAGAGCCCGAGACGGCACAGCCAGCAGCCTCAGGAGGCACCGAGGGGGACGGCAGCCCTTGCTCTCCACTCACTGTCTCAGACTTCTTGCAGGAGGTCACATCATGCTCAACTTGGACGCAAACATGTTGGAATTTCCATCCAAATTAGCCGTTAGCTAATAACACATGCAGTGTGCAAAACCTCAGAAAGTGCACCTGGGAGAGCACCTGCTCCGGAGACTCCATCTGCCCGGGAGCCCCAGACCACGAGGAGAGCGGGCGAGGGCCGCGGGGCCGCGAGTTCCCAGGGCTTGTCCGCCCCGTGCCACACCAGCTCTGCGGGAGACGCTCTGAGACCCAGGCGTGATTGTGGCTGACGCCACAGCAATCATATCAAAGGGAAATTCTCCTCGTGAGTTGGAGGATAAACATGAACTTGAGCTTCGTTTCATCCTCAGAGGATGATAGACTTTGCACCCCCACTTCATTTTGCCCCCTTCAGTTTCCCAGCTGGTGTTGGGCGATTGTTTTTTGGGGTGCTCTGTCTGTGCGCACTCACAGGCATTTCTGTGCAGCCTCCTCAGCTGAGGGGCGTATTCAGCGTGGGGGAGCTCGGGCGTTCCGTCTGGACGGCCGTCAGCTCGCTGCTGGGTCTCACCCTGCCGCTTGCTCCGTTTTGGTCTTTGCTCCAAAAACCTATCAGATTGCTTTGTGAGGATATTGGCAGCAGACTTTCTATATTCCTATGTTTGTTGGTATAATAACTGCTCTATTTCTGCTAATAAAGTCATCTATCGTGACTGAGTGAACAGCCAGGGCCACGTCGGTTTGTGTTGTACTCTAGAAAATTCCCTGATTGTTACAGAAGTCATCAGTCTTAAGGAAATAGGATAAGCATGCAATCCATCTCTGCAGGAAGACTTTGGGTTCAGCCTCCAGCATGTGCAGTGAGCAGCACGTGCCACATGTACCATGTGCAACGTGTAGCATGTGCAGTGTGCAGCTTGTGCAATGTATATTATGTGCAGTATGTAGTGTGTGCAGCAGGTAGCATGTGCAGAATGTAGTATATGCCACATGTGTACCATGTGCAACATGTAGCAGGTGCAGTGTGTAGTGTGTGCAATGTGTTGTGTGTAGCATCTGCACCAAGTACTGTGTGCAATGTGTAGTGTGTGCAGTGTGTGGTAGTGTAGCATGTGTAGTATGTTGTGTGTACCGTATGTAGTATGTGCAGCATATAGCATGTACAGAGGATAGCATGTAGTGTGTGCAGAGTGTAGCATGTGCAGCATGTAGTGTGTGCAGAGTGTAGCATGTGCACCATGTAGTGTGTGCAGCAAGTGCAGAGTGTAGCATGTAGCATGTACAGAATATAGCATGTAGTGTGTGCCGAGTGTAGCATGTGCAGCATGTAGCGTGTGCCGAGTGTAGCATGTGCAGCATGTAGCATGTGCAGAGTGTAGCATGTGCAGCATGTAGTGTGTGCAGAGTGTAGCATGTGCAGCATGTAGTGTGTGCCGAGTGTAGCATGTACAGAATATAGCATGTAGTGTGTGCAGAGTGTAGCATGTGCAGCATGTGGCGTGTGCCGAGTGCAGCATGTGCAGCATGTAGCGTGTGCCGAGTGTAGCATGTGCAGCATGTAGCGTGTGCAGAGTGTAGCATGTGGTGTGCAGTGTTTAGGATCTTGCCCACAGGTTTTCTAGGCCTCTCTGGCTCCCTGTCTTCCCTGCAGTTTCTCTGAATCTTCTAACCCTGCATCGCCATCCTTGTTTGTTCTCCGTGTGTCTGCCTCCCTCCCTCCCTCCCTCTGACTTGTGTACTCACATCTACAGGCATCACAACTGACCCAGAAGCTGTGGGCTGTATGTGTCTGGGATGTTGTACATTCGTCTGTACATGTCTGTGTGTCTTCTTTAGGCTGTGGAAAGGCTGAGCTGCCAACTCAGAGTGAGAGCAGGGCTGGAGAACTCCCGGAGCCACGCCTGGGCCTGTTACAGAGGGATTCGCTGTGAGAACCAGCCGATCTGCAGAGACTGTGGCTTGAGCTGAGGGGACGTTGTAGAGGGGACAGGCAGAGGACCGTTGGTCACATGGGATGGGGGAGGAAGAATTTTAAGCTAAAGGCGACCAATTCCAAGTTGTCATTTGGGGTTACCTATGGAGACAGAACTGTAAAGAGAAGACGTTTGAACATCTAGGTTTTGTTTGGAAGCTTCTCCAACCTAATAAAATCAGGCAGAACAATGCCTGGAATTTTATCTCCATTCTGCTCTGAAGGAATTCTCGTTTGTACGATTTTATTATCACCAGAAGCTTTGCAAAGTAGAGCTGTGGCATTAGTTTCCCTGAGGAGTCTAAGCTGTTCCACAGGAAGCCACCTAAGTCCAGATGAGGGTGTAAATGCATGTAAGATTGAGCGGTCCAGCCTCAGCAGCTGCAAACTTGGGTTTAGACTGGGAAGGCCCAGAACAGCACAGTCGCGCTTTGGGGAAAACGTTCCGGATCCTGCGTCTCAGGCCCAGGCCTCTGTTCCCTCCCAGCACTCACGGACTCGCAGCAGATGGGAGACTCCACTCAGGACCAAACAGCACAGGGCTTGTCCTCAGGACACGGCAACACAGGCAGGTTTCCTCTACGGGAACCGTGTGCCTGCCTCAGGCTCGGTGACAATCCCAGGAACAGAGAAACTGGAAATGATGTTTGCTTGTTACTTCCCTAGAAATATCCTCCTAAAAATTCACAACAAAAGGTGACAAGATAGAGGCAGTAAATCTTGCCTGGAGTAAGACACAGGTGTCTCACGGCTTCCTTCTGCACGGTGCATAGCACCTCCCCATGTTCAAAGCCAGCCCTGGGACTCCCAAGTCAGTGGCTGGGCCAGTGAGGAAATCAGTCACATGCAGAGGAAGTGATCAGGAGTTTGAATGATGCAAAAATGTTATTAAATCCCCGCAACATGCATACAGGCTGGGAAGCCATCAATCAAACATCACAGCAGAGTTCCTAGAAAGGAAAACGGAAGAGGAGGAGATATGTGGGTGGACTGATGGCGTGGAGAGAGCTAGACTGATGGCTCGTTTGCAAGGGCGAGGTGAGGAACCCTCTTCTCCCCCGAGAGGAGAGGGAGAGATGGGCACACGTGAGAAATGTGGAGGAGCACAGAGTTTCAGCAAGAAAACACGCACTGCGGAGATCAGTGAGGACGCCGCAGCAGCTGATTGCCTCTGTACAGAACAGCAGGGGTCAGAGCCACCGCTGCCCACCAGCACAGCGTGTCCTGAGGACCCTGGGCGGGCACGGCCTTGTGGGGTTCTGCAGCTCCAAACGCGTGCCTTGTCCTGAACGTTCCCAGACCCAGGTAGCAGGTGCCCCACACTTGTGAAAGATGAGCTCAGAAAGGGCTTCTGTCAGCAGCAGTGGACAGAGCACACAGCACAGCTCCGTCCCAGCTCAGGGGGAGAGTGAGGTGTTGTGCACCTGCTGCCCCTGGGGCGGGTGTGGTGAGGCAGTGGACAGAGCACAGAGCACAGCTCTGTCCCAGCTCAGGGGGAGAGTGAGGACTCGTGCACCTGCTGCCCCTGGGGCGGGTGTGGTGAGGCAGTGGACAGAGCACAGAGCACAGCTCTGTCCCAGCTCAGGGGGAGAGTGAGGACTCGTGCACCTGCTGCCCCTGGGGAGGGTGTGGTGAGGCACTGGACAGAGCTGTGCTGTGCACCTGCTGCCCCTGGGTGGGTGTGGTGAGGCAGTGGGTTACGTTGCACCTCTGGCGTCTCATACTGGGGTGGCAGTTCTCGTCTGGCTGCTCTGTTTCTGATCCAGCTCCCTGCTTGTGCACCTGTTTGTGCAGGGTGCCCCAAAGTGCTTTGGTCACTGCCACTTACAAGGAACACCAGGATGGAGTTCCTGGCTCTTGGCTCTGGCCTGGCCCAGCTCCAACTGTTGTGGCTGTCTGAAGAGTGACCCATGCATTGACCTCTATCTCTGTCACTCTGCCTTTCAAATAAATACATCTCTCAAATTTATTTAATTTTATTTGAAAACAATCACCACCCCTACAGGCTTCTAACATCTGAACCCATGGAGTCATAGATACCATCCTGACTGTCCGTGGTGACATAGTGGTTTCTGATCCGGGAACCCCAGGACCCAAACACAAAGTGACCCTCGCCTGCAATAGCCCCCAGACTGATGGCGGCCCACCCTGCTGTCATGGGAATTCTCTAAAGGTCAGGACCTTGCTGACCAACGACCAGGAGCACTGCAGAGCAGCCAGGACCTCGGACACGAGCTGAGCACATTTCTCTCAGCCGCCGCTGGGGTCTCTAAGAATCTTGGCCCCAACCCCTCGGGAAGCTCGGGGACCAAGTGACAGCGGCCTGGCCCCCGGTTCTGTACTCTGTAATCCACGCCCCCTTCTTCCCCACCCTGATGCATACATCCATCAGGCAGGCAGCCGCAGTGCGGGGAGGTTTGCAGCAGCTCCTCCGGCCAGCGTACAGATTGCTCTGTTCCGCCTTAGCCACTGTGGCAAACGGCTGCCACCTGTCGCTACTGAGTCACAAAAGGGTCAGAGAAGCTAAAATACTCAGGACCAACATACACAAGAGAGCCTTTTTTCTCAAGGAAGAAATTATAATGGACTCAAATGATTCTACAACATATACTTTATTACTGAAGTATTTTAAATGCTACTTAGTATCAAATTCGGACCGAAGGAGAAGTTCCATCCCTGTTATCGGTGTTGCATTACTGCTGTGCTGACGCCATGACTGTTTGCTGATTTCCCTGTCTCACCCACAGGTAACTGGCGGGGATGAGTGATCCCATCAGTGTCCTGGGTTTGTTCTGTGGAGGGAAGGCGCTGCCTGGCCTGGACCTGTCAGCGCTGCGCGGCCCAGGGTCAGCGAGGGTCGCCCCGCCTTCTGCGACTGGAATCAGCCGGCTCCACGGCCCAGCTCCTCCGCTCGCGGCTCGCGGCCGTTCCCGACTGCTCCATCCGTATTCCGTGACTGCTTCACCCCATGGTCGCTTACTCCACTCTGCTGTCAATTCCTTTTACTTTGTTACACAGAGCAGGTTAGCTCCTCCCTGTGTGCATGCACTGTGTCGCTGCTGTGTATAAAAAGTCACTTGAAAGTTCCCGCTAAAACAAAGAGCCTGACTTCCCAGCCGCCAAGAAGGACTGTCTGTGGCTTTGAAGCGGAAGACCTGAGGCTCTCCTCAGTCTCCAGCCGGTGAGGGGAGGGAGACACTGCCCCGACAGGGGACAGACTGTGCCCCACCAGGCCACCCGGGGAGCTGCTGGCGGTGCTGCCTTTGGAAATAAGCCCTTGTGCTCTGCACGGGGTGATGAGCTCGTGAGCAAAGCTTACTAGCCAGTGTTCACGCGTGTAATGGTTTTCACCTGAATCACAGATGATAGGTGGTTGCACATCACACAGATGTGCGTATAGTTGAGGCAACCCACTGCAGTGGGAGGCTATGAAGACGTCCCAGGGGGCACGCGGTTTAAGGGAAAAGCGACTGGGCCAGGACAGCTTGATTGAGTGGCGAATTGTGTTCTTGGTAGGGAAGGGGCCGGTCCCACGCTCTGCACAAGGGAAGCGAGCAACAAACACCCACTGGGTGGAGGACTCCAGCTGTCTTCTCTCCTGGCTCCGAAGTCACCCGTGTTTAGTCCTGGCCTAGCAAGGGGTGCGGGGGTCCGTGCAGACCTCCGGGAGTGGGGCAGGAGCTGGCCAGTGAGAAGAGCTCACACAAGTGTCCCATCTGCCACACCAGGGGACTCCGGCGGTGGAACGGACTCCGTGTATCCCACATGGAATCACGAGGGTCACAATGTTCCATTTCCAGGAAAATATAACCTCGCATAAAAAGGACAAGTGCTCCATCGGCCCCACGCATCCAGAAGAAAAAACAGGAGCTCCTTCTTTTGGGAAAATGGAAATATTTTTCCTTTCAGGTAAGTAATAAACACACTTAAATAACTTCGACAAAAGAGTCCATTTCTTCCTAATCTAAAGCAGACGTGTTTTGTGAAAGATGTAAATATGGGTCGAGATTAGAACATGATTTCAGACCATTTTGCAATTAGTATTCAAGGTCAAAAAACGGTAGCAGAACTGCAGAGAAGGCGGATTCACTACACCTGTCAAAATATAAGCTTTATCCTAAAAGTCACTTCTCGTCTACTGGTCTGAAGTATTGCAGCATTAAACGTACGTTTGTTAGTGGAGCTGAACACCAAAACGTCCATGCGATCTGCGCGTGTGAATGGCCTGCTGGATGTGTCTAATGAGAGCTGAGTTTGAGGGAGCTCTGTGGAGCACGCAGGAGGCCTGAGCGGAGAGAAATGGGGCCCACCGTGAGACGCCTTCGCTGCCACCTGGCTCCTGTGCGCAGCCCCGCGCTCCGTCTGCCGCGGCCTGAGAGTGCGCCAACGTGCTCCTTACCACCAGGCCGGCTCTGGGCAAGAGGAAGGACCGTGGGCCGGAGAATTAGTGATCGTCGCTTATAAAGGCTGCTGAACATCGCGGTAGGCGGTGCATTAAGCCAATGACTGTAGAGTTGACTCAAATTATGTCTCTGCAAAAATTAAAGGAAAACAAGGACGGAGGGGGCGTGTGGGAGGGAGGGTGTGAGGCAGGTTTGGTTATCTTCTTAAAATTGTACCTAGGACATACATGTGATCTGCTCCTTTATACTAAAAAATTAAAAATAGAAAGGAAGCTGGTTGCTTTTTCTGCCTATTCAACCCTTGACTCACTGCTATGTGATGATAGCTTTATTTTAATTGTATATTCCACCAGGCCCATTGTATCTCTGTGCCTACAATTACCCATGTTTGGGGACCTAGCAACTCAAAAATTCTCACGTCAAGTAGCCGGTTTATTGTCACTTTTGTTTCACATTGGAGAGAAGGCGCGAAGTTTTGCGTCTGAACCACGGCCCACGTCAGCGCAGTCAGTGGCACTGGGCGCAGGCACATTTTGGCACAGCTGTCTCAGAGCTCTGCTGGTTTTCACTCTTCCCAAATAAAAGCCTTGTCCCCATTGAATGGGGCCTTGTCCCCATTGAACGGGGCCTCCCGGGAGCCCGGCCCTCGGTCCTGGCAGCCACCAGCCTGCCTTCTCTTTCCGTGATGGCGCTGCTCAGGGAAGCTCGCGCCTGTGCACGCCTGGGGTTTGTCCTCTGGGACGGCTTGCTTCACCGTGGAGTGCCTGCGGGGTAGGGTGGTCCTCCTCCGTATGGCTGAGCAGTGCCCCCCTGCATGTATGCGCTGCCTTTTGTTTTTTCTACTCACCTGAAGTTTCGCCCTACACACCATTATTGCTCAAAATGTTCAGAGACTTTTCACTGCTCAGGATGCAATATGTCGGAAAGTTTTCAAACCCTCGATTTCTGAACGCCAGGTCTCTCCCAGCTGAATTTATCCGTATGCTGTCCTAGATCGATGGCTTTTGCTCAAAGGCCCACTCACAGGCTACATCTATTCCCCTGCCTACTTCAAGTCACACAAGTCACTGAAGACTTCTCAGCGCTCACTTACTCCACCAAAATGCTGGGGGCGGGGGGGCGGGGCGTGCTTCCCCTGATGTCTGACTCCAGGTTACTCTTCTCTGTTCATGAACCAGACCGTCACACAGCGCCTGGGACACAGCAGTGCAGACACCTTGCAATGCTAGTGGATCCCTTCCGAATTACAGCTCATGAATTCATCTTCTCAACTAAAGTGCACACCTTGCGTGGGCCTTGCACTCTTCCTATCTCAATGGGACCACATCTGCACCCCGAATTTCTCCTCCAAAGTAGTTTGGGTCTCCTGTGTCCCCTCCCTCAGCGGAGCCCACCAGCCCTCCCCCGTGCTCCTGTAGCACTGAGAACAGCTCTGCACTGGGCCCTTGTGCTGCTCTGGGTGCCACACGGAGCTCCAGGGCTCAGACTGGAGCCTTGGGAGGACAAAAAAAAACATGGCTTCCTTATTCCAGGGAACCTGTTGGGTCAGATCTGTTTGTCGTGCTGTTTCCTTCTCACAGTGGACCCGGGAAAGCATATTACTCATTCCAAAGAAGGGAAACACGTTTTGGAGGCAGCATAGGATTGGCATCCCGCTTGACGTGGAGGGAGTTGGGAGCTGTATCAGAGGACCTCCGGGCATGGGCAGGTTACAGCCACAGCAGGGGGTGCCTGAGGCTGTCCTAGCTCCCTCCTTCTCCTTAAACCTTTAGCTACCGCTTTTTAAAGCTTATTTATTTGTCTTTATTTGAAAAGCAGAGCAGCAGTTGGTGGGGGGTGGTGGTGAGAGAGACCAGTAGCTACGAGCTCCATCTCGTGTCCAGAACCACATATGTCAGCCAGGACCCGCTGCCTCCCGGGGTGTGCCTCGGCAGGATGCTGGATGGGAGAGAGAAGTGGATTCAATCCCGAGCACTCCCATATGGGATGTGGGTGCCCCAAGGTATCCCAAGAGTCAGCTTGGCCTGTTGGACCACCGCACGTGCCTCTGCCTCCCGTGTGGTACGACTTGCGGATCTGCTGCAGTTCTTACTGTAGTGCTCGCTGGAGACTGACCGCGCTGCTCCTTTGCTTAACATTGAATATCTGGAGCTCCCTGCAAGGCGGATGTGTTCCTTTTTCCTGTGTATTTGTTTATTCCATCGTTTAGTGATGCCCATCTAAGCCCATGGTACTAACTTCATTGTGCTATAGCATAACATACTCATTATTTGTGAATGTATTCCATGTATCCATCTGCTTTCTGTTACTATAACAAAACGCCTGAGTGGGTACCTTATAAAGGAATGAGTATCATTTTGTTCACAGCTATGGGGACTGCATTTCTAAACAGCACGGTCAGTTCCTGTGAAGGCGTCATGGCATCAAGTAGGAGCTCTTTGGAGAAGGGACCTCACGCAGAGGAGGAAGCAGAGGGAGGGAGGGGCCAGTCAGGCAAGCTCAGGGTCCCATGGGACCTGCCTTCATTCTTTCCAAGGGTGGAGGCCGTTCCACAGACACCCAGCCTGACCCCCACCACACTCCGCCTCACCTGCTCTGGCACACCTGGGTACGCCAGGCACCTGGGGGAGGGCAGATGGGGGGAAGCCTGCTCGTGGCGGGAAACAAGAGAAAGGACTGATCAACCCAGCTGTCAGGGCGTGGAGTGCCCTCTGGCCACGGAAAGAGGTTAAGACCACTCCCCAGAACCTTAGTTCAGACCCTGCTTCAACTTGTATACGTCTCTGCTCCCAAAGGCAGCCTGACTCGGTGCACAGAGAGTGCCGGCAGCTCAGCCCAGCCTTGGGACACCCCACGGGAGCCTGCCGCAGTGTGTTCTAGAAAATTCCCAGTGCGCTACGGTTTTGCCTAGCTCCTATCAAGCACGCCAGAATTCAGTTAGGTTTTAGGCAACCTGATTGCTTGATTAAGTTATCTGGAGGAAGGTGTTCATTTCCAAAGATGAGCTTGTCAAGATGTGACTTAATTGGAAGCACATATTCAGAGATATTTTTGAACTGCGTAGTTATTTATATAAACTCTGAATATGCAAAACCCCGTCCTGTGCCTTCAGGTGCCCCTTGGGGGCACTGAGGAGAGGGTACTGTCAAGGAGGTCTGAACACTTTAATGAGAGCTTGCTGTTTGCTTGTGGTGGCCGATGACAGTCACCAACCCAGCAGCTGTCTTGGGGAATGTCGGGCACGTTGATAGACACAATGTGTGTCAAGTGCGATCTTGCAGGTGCAGAAGCAAAACGGGACGTATTCTCTCCTGTAGAAGCCAAAAAACTCGGTTCCCCAGCAGCGGAGGGGAGAACAGAGCTTACCAGGTGGTTGGAATGATGGGCTCAGGGGATGGAGAGAGCACGGGAAAGTGCAGCTGAGGGGGAGGAGCCTCTTCCCGTGTCCTGTAGCCCCAGGGGACAACTAGTGCGACAGCGGCTAATTGTCCTTTCAGAGCAGCTGGGAGGGAGAATCAGAAGTGTTCACGACGCAGAGGAATGGCAAATGCTTGAGAGGATGGATGTGTCAGCTACTCTGCTCTGGTCATTGCACATTGCACGCACCTCCTGAAATGCCATCCCATTTCCCATATATACGTGCAATTATTATGCACCTTTTAAAAATTTAATCATATATATTTAAAATGATAGACACACTGTGAAATAGATTGGGTGAAAATTTATCATGTCCTGTTGAAGGTCAAGTTTCACGAGAAGGGAGAAGGAAGGTGTCAGTGGAAGCTGTCGAGCTACAGCCATGGAGTTGTGAGGCCAGGGTCTCAGGCCCACTGGGGACAGAAGAGGCAGGAGATGGCTGCTGTGGGGGCGCCGTCAGCCAGAGGATCACAGGCCGGGACCAAACACTTTCATATTTGTGTTTCGCACCACCATGCACCATGTACACAAACACGGACACACGGGTTACACGAGGCCAGAGGATGCCCGGCCGTGCCTATAAGCCACAGCCACAGCACAGGGGAGCCACCACATGGCGTTCAAGGCCACTCTGTGCCCTCTGAGCTCATGAATACCCACGCTCCTCCACACTGGGACGTGTATTCACCTCTGTCACCCAACATGTCCCTGCAAACATTTAGGAAGAAATGAATTTGCCCACAGAATCTCTGCCAGCGCCCAGGCTTATTCTTCCAAAGCTTAGAAATATAAGAAAAGGATATTTTTGGGGCCAGTGCTGTGGCACAGTGGGTAAAGCCACTGCCTGCTGTGCCAGAATCCCATATGTGTACCGATTGGATTCCTGGCTACTCCGCTTCTGATCCAGCTTCCTGTTACTGCGCCTGGGAGAGCAGCTAAGGATGGCTCAAGTCCTTGGGCCCCTGCCACTCATGTGGGAGACCCAGGTGAAGATCCTGGCTTCTTGTTTTGGCCTGGCCAAGCCCCAGCCGTTGTGTCCATTTGGGGAGTGAAGTAGTGGATAGAAGATCCGCCCCCGTAACTCCATCTTTCAAATAAATTATATATATATTATATCTCTGTCTTGCTATGAGGAAGGGGAAAATGCCCCATTTCCCATGGAAGTCCATGGAAAGTTACCAGACCCTTCACTGTCCTGGAAAACCCCCAAGTCCGCATGTAGGACATTAATTCAGCTGCTTTCCACCAGGCGGAAGAGAAGCGGAGGGAGATCAGTTTATTTTCCTGGCCAGCACTGAATGCTAACACGACACTGAGGATCGAGATGTGCGGAGTCCACTCCCTGCACAGGAGGGACGCACCTCTGCTCTGGGAGGGTCAGGCTGGTCACAGATGCACTGGACACAGGTGGCCTGCAGAGTGCTAGGAGGAAAGTGTGTCACAAGGCAGCTGTGGTGACCGAGGGGATCAGGAGGGACACAGTGATATTTAAAGGAACAGGACACCGTGGGCACCACAGTTAGAGTCAGAAGTTTTGAGGGAGAGAGAATGCTGTGACAGGGTGGTACGACTTAGCCTGTGAGTGCAGGAATCAATGATTTGTGCTTGAAATAAAAGCAGATGGAATTTCAGGGCCACTTGACATCTTTAGAAACCCAGGCCAACAAAAGCGAATATTAGAAAATTAAAATACTTAGTTTTCAGCTTCAAAGTGAATGCAGTGTGCTTCTCAACTCCTGGTTCTTTCCAGGGCTTAACGAAGTGATGCAGATCTTTCTGTATTCGGAAGGAGAGAATGCTGACATAAAATAAACAAACAGGAACACTTATAACCTCTGCACACAAAGAGGTTTCCAAAGCCTGTGGACATGGAATTCAAGGTAAGTTTGTGTTTTGGTTCTTTTCATGTTTCATGGTCTTGATTTCCAAGAAGTTTTGAAGGCCTCTTGTATGTGTGGAGTTCAACAATTTGTTCACCCCAAAGCTTATCTTCTAATTTCATTTTCCATAAGAAGCTTTTTGTTTGTTTGAAAGTCAAAGACACAGAAAGACAAAGAGAGAACGATGGACATCTCCCATCCGCAGGTCACTTTCCAAATCCCCACAAGAGCTGGCACAGGCCAGGCTGAAGCCAGGAACCCGGCACTCAACCTGGATCTCACGTGGGGCAGAGACCCCAGGACTTGGGCTGTCACCCGTGGCCGCCCAGGGCGCTCAGCAGCAGGCAGCTGGGACGGGAAGCAGGGCTGGGACTCAGACCGGGCATCCCAGAGAGACTCCTAACCCTGCTGCAAGTGCTGGCTGCCCCACAGGCTCTTTGACGAGCCGGTGTGTGTGTGTGTGTGTGTGTGTGTAATTCAGCTGGTCCTAAATGTTTTTGTCATGTTTTGGGATATTCAGAATTCTTTTCACAGTCCATCTTGACGACTCGTAAGCTCAGAACACAAGTGGTGCCAGCGATTTTCAACTTAGATGACTGTAGCTCAAGGCTAGCTGCGCTTTAACGAGAGTTACAGTGGAAAGTGTAGGCGGTGACAGCCAGCACTGGCCGCGTGCCAGGCTCCATGTAGGGAGGGACGCGGAGAGGCTTCACCTGGTGTCCCCCTGACGTCCATGAGGGGACGCCTGGGGGCTGGGCTGCACCAGGGCAGGTGGCTCCCGCTGGGACCCAGGCTACCCTGTGGGACCTAGCCCACGGGCCGAAGCCCACGGGGCGCATCTCACCGGAGGAGTAAGCTTTCTCTGGGGTGGAGCAGGAGCCCATTACCATGTTCAACACATTCCAGCACTTGGAGAGTTTTTCTTTTTTCTTGCTTTCTGTTTTTTTGTTTTTGTTTTGTTTTAGTCATCTCAAAAGTGGAGATTTTCTTCTGATTCCTGTGGACGTTTAAGGAACAACTCACACAATATCCATTAGGCCAAACAGCTCCCAACACCATCAGACTGAAACGGAGGCTTGCAGTTAAACAGCAGTGAACCGGCAACGACTTTATTACCTGAGACTGACGGATGAGGAGAGGAGAAAGGCCATTTCCAGGTGACCCTCTCCACGGGCAGTCTCCCCAGCGAGGAACGTATCGGTCAATGCCACAGCGTCGTGACTGCACTGACCCAAGGGGCATTTTATCAACTGATTCCAGAGCTGCGGCCACGGAGCGGGCTGCTTGCCGGAGGCCTGTGGAGCGGGCTGCATTGCAGGGCATGAAGCTCTTCCTCTGAAATGTGCCTGCGATAAATCACGTCCAAAGTCAAATGGAAAATTTAACGTTAATTCTGCAAAAGGTTTGGTTCAGGCAGACGTAGCTCCTGTACAAGGCTGAGCTGGATAAAAGTCAGAGCGAGTGTGGCAAAACTGCCGTCATGATGACTGCAATTTCAGGTCATTTATCACTGCAGGTTGGCGCCTGAGCCCACGCACACCACACAAATATTGCCTGGGTCAGAACAGGCGTGAGGGTGGTTATCCTCTTACAGCACGGGGTCTTGTGTAAGGGGCTTTTCTGAAGGCTAGGAAGGGTGGTGGCTAGCACCAGCGCGCTAGAAATTTAGGACACAAGAGTGGTCAAGCCCAGGGAAATGTTACAAACAGCACCAACACATTAGCCAGCTGCCATTTTGGATGCACGAGGCACTAAATCCATCCTGTTGTCTGCCCTAGGAAAAGGAGTCTATGACCCCAAATAGCGCCTGAGCCAGGGGAGGGTGTGGCTCCGAGGTTCAGGGCAAGGAGGATTTGCTTCCCTCTAAGACAAGCGCCAGCTCCCTAGGGTGCAGGCAGCAGGAGAGGAATCCGTTCCGCACCGCTGTGGCCAGTCCCGTGCCCCTCCCTCCGCCTGCACCCCAGCAGCCACGGGTCTGGCACTTTTCCTCTTTTGGGAACCAGCAGAACACCAGCAGCCTGTAGCTGAACTCCCACCCGGGCAATGGTGCAGACACGGTTTGGCACAGTGGTCGTGGACAACCACTCGCATAAGCAAACTAAGTAAGTTATCTGAAGAAAAAAACAACTTGCAAAACTAGAGCCCAGGAAATCGCAGAGTGGCCCACCCGAGGCTGAGCGTGGCCCGTGCTTTCCTGTTGTGGGCTGAGCTGAAGTCCTCATTCTCTGCACTGTGGGTGAGTGAGAAGGGCTCTGGGCGTGGGCTCCGAACACCTGCGGGTCGGCTTCCTCCCAGCACAGCTGCCCTGCCTGGACTTACCTTGGATTCCGTCTGTACCTGCTCTTGCCCTCCAGGTTGAGAGTGACCAGGGCTGAGTGACGTGGGGTCAGAGTCCATGTTGGTCAGGGCTTCTCACAGAGAAGATTAAAAGCAGGTTCTTGGCTATGATAGCCACGTCTGTACCTTTTAGGGACGCGCACGTTTCGACTGTTGGAGAGACCAAGTGAGCGCCGGGGTTCTAGAACCAGGATGGGAACCTGTGGGCAGGCACTGCTGGCCTTGAGCGGTGGCTGTGGCACGGAGGACTGTTTCTGGTTCTGCAGCATGAAGTCCATTTCCTCAACCTCAGCTTTACACCTTGAAGCGGAGTTTTACTCAGATGGGCTCCAAGGATACGTCACCGGGACTAAGAACGGAAGAAAAACCTAAATGTGCCCGAGGCTGGCCTGGGTGGGTCGGGATTGCTGGCTGCCGGTGCCATGGGACGCAGTCTTCAGAAACCCACCCTGCAGGCAGGGCTGCTAAGTCCACGGCCAGGCTTGCGCTGGTCTCAGTTTCTCTTGGATATCACATGGCTCCGCAGGGGCCGTGTTCAAACCGCTGCTCGGGCCTGACCTGACGCTGTGGCTCCGCCCAGGGACCCTGTGTGAGTCCAGGTTCTGTTGCGGGCAGTCCTTCCTGCTGCCCGACAGTACGGTCGTTTAATCTGGACTTTCTTATATATGTGAAAATAGGAGCCCCTGCTCCACATCCATTAAAACAACCACGCGCGTCCAGCCACGGCACTTCCATCACACATGCCCCGTTTTACTGATTTCAACGCGGGCCCACGCGCCTCCGGAGACCGCATGGAAATGATGGTGGCGACCCAACAGGCAACCAGAGACGTGGTTCAGAGAGAGAGACACAGATCTGCATTACTCCTGCTGCATCTCCCGGGGAAGGAACCTGCGAGATGAAGACACAGCACATGTGCTGCCGGGCAGCTGCAAGTTCACTGCGAGGCCGCGCCTGGAGTGAGGCTGCCTGTGCCCAGCCTGTGACGCCCTGGAGTGAGGCTGCCCAGCGCCCAGCCTGTGACGCCCTGGAGTGGGGCTGCCTGTGACCAGCCTGTGACGCCCTGGAGTGGGGCTGCCTGTGACCAGCCTGTGACACTGGAGTGAGGCTGCCTGTGACCAGCCTGTGACACCCTGGAGTGGGGCTGCCCAGCGCCCAGCCTGTGACGCCCTGGAGTGGGGCTGCCCAGCGCCCAGCCTGTGACGCCCTGGAGTGGGGCTGCCCAGCGCCCAGCCTGTGACACCCTGGAGTGAGGCTGCCCAGCGCCCAGCCTGTGACGCCCTGGAGTGGGGCTGCCCAGCGCCCAGCCTGTGACACCCTGGAGTGAGGCTGCCCAGCGCCCAGCCTGTGACGCCCTGGAGTGGGGCTGCCCAGCGCCCAGCCTGTGACACCCTGGAGTGGGGCTGCCCAGCGCCCAGCCTGTGACACCCTGGAGTGAGGCTGCCCAGCGCCCAGCCTGTGATGCCCTGGAGTGAGGCTGCCTGTGACCAGCCTGTGACACCCTGGAGTGGGGCTGCCCAGCGCCCAGCCTGTGACACCCTGGAGTGGGGCTGCCCAGCGCCCAGCCTGTGACGCCCTGGAGTGGGGCTGCCCAGCGCCCAGCCTGTGACACCCTGGAGTGAGGCTGCCTGTGACCAGCCTGTGACGCCCTGGAGTGGGGCTGCCCAGCGCCCAGCCTGTGACACCCTGGAGTGGGGCTGCCCAGCGCCCAGCCTGTGACGCCCTGGAGTGGGGCTGCCCAGCGCCCAGCCTGTGACACCCTGGAGTGAGGCTGCCTGTGACCAGCCTGTGACGCCCTGGAGTGAGGCTGCCCAGCGCCCAGCCTGTGACACCCTGGAGTGGGGCTGCCCAGCGCCCAGCCTGTGACGCCCTGGAGTGGGGCTGCCCAGCGCCCAGCCTGTGACACCCTGGAGTGGGGCTGCCTGTGACCAGCCTGTGACACTGGAGTGGGGCTGCCCAGCGCCCAGCCTGTGACACCCTGGAGTGGGGCTGCCCAGCGCCCAGCCTGTGACGCCCTGGAGTGGGGCTGCCCAGCACCCAGCCTGTGACACCCTGGAGTGGGGCTGCCCAGCGCCCAGCCTGTGACACCCTGGAGTGGGGCTGCCCAGCGCCCAGCCTGTGACACTGGAGTGGGGCTGTCCCAGCGCCCAGCCTGTGACGCCCTGGAGTGAGGCTGCCCAGCGCCCAGCCTGTGACACTGGAGTGGGGCTGCCTGTGACCAGCCTGTGACACTGGAGTGGGGCTGCCTGTGACCAGCCTGTGACGCCCTGGAGTGAGGCTGCCTGTGACCAGCCTGTGACACTGGAGTGAGGCTGTCCCAGCGCCCAGCCTGTGACACCCTGGAGTGGGGCTGCCTGTGACCAGCCTGTGACGCCCTGAGAGCGCAGCCGTGGCGCTGATGACCTGAGCGACGGTGGATGGCTGAGGGCCCTGCGGGGGAGTAAGATGAGCAGATTATTGCTGGGGCGGGAAGACGCTGGCGTCTCGCTCAGGCCGCACTCCTCTCCAGCCTGCTGGACTGCACGGCGAGGCAGTTTGGGGGAATTCTTCCCGAGCCGGCAGCTCCCAGGCCCCAGACGTTCGCTTCACCTTTGCTTGTGTAAGCTAGATGGTGCACAGAATTGTGGCCGGGACTCTCGCCACACCTCTGTCTAAATGCCTGGCGCAACCGCACCAGACGGTCCCTGCCCAGAGCCCAGTTGTGCCCTGAGGGTCACACAGCTCCTCCCCTGCCCAGAGCCCAGTTGTGCCCTGAGGGTCACACAGCTCCTCCCCTGCCCAGAGCCCAGTTGTGCCCTGAGGGTCACACAGCTCCTCCCCTGCCCAGAGCCCAGTTGTGCCCTGAGGGTCACACAGCTCCTCCCCTGCCCATTAATTTCACGTTGGCGATGCACTTGGTTGCTGGTTGTTCTGCACTTACCATCGAGGCGACTACACGTCTTAAGGCGGAAGACACCAGGTTGTCAAAATAACCCGTCTGTAGTGACATGAGATGAATTGGAACAGGGTAGAGGGAAGGAAAAGTTTTGCTTTGCTTTATTTCAGATCAAGAAACTGCAGGCAGCAAGAGGAATAAGCCGTCAATCTTGCCGCTTCTAAGTTTCAGTTTCTAAGTCAAGAGGAGTATCAGTCTGGTCTCGAACATCATCAGTATTGTCATTAAAATTAAGCACTTTGCAGGAAAATTGGTCTAAAACTTTTGGTGTCACCCACGTAGACCTTGTGCTGAGTGACATTTCTCATGCGGCTTTAAGAGGAAACCTTTGCTCTACTTTTCAGTGTGTCTTTGGTCGTTAGAGGAGATGTGGGGATTTTATCTGACTTTTCTTAATGAGACTCACTCGCTGCCTTTATAAATTACGAAAATTACTAGTGGAGATGTGGGTAGACATCCTTTCTTAATGATACTAATAATCTCTGACTTATTACTCAATTAAATAGTAACAGAGGTAGCCCACAGTATAATTAAAACAGGATTAATACCTCAAATAATGTGCACATTGTTTGGTTGCAAAAGGTAGAAAACAGCACAAGTAGGAAAAAAACAGTGTCATGTCAGGAAGTGATTGGGGAATGGGGCTTTGTGCTGGGTGCCGACGAGAGGCCCATGCAGAGTGGGGCTTGAGTTAAGGCCCAGGGAGCAGGGGCAGCCAGCGGTGCAGGCCAGCGGAGCAGGGAGCAGGCAGAGGGATGGGAGAAGAAGCCGTTCAGTCGTGATGGGGGGAGCGAGGGCAAGACCTCAGAACCAGCGAGGCCCCCGTTCATGTGCATGCGTCGTAGAGAGCTGGGGTTTCCTCCCAAGCGCAATGGCAAGATCAGCCTTCTGTGTGCACAGCACATGGCTGGGAGTGTGGATCGGGTATAAGGAAGAAGGGAGAAATGGAAACACAGGTGAGAGCCTGCAGCGGCACAGGCGGGAGGTGGTGATGGTCAGAACGAGGAGGCCGAGGCAGAAACGGAGGAAGGGGCAGCGTGGGGTGCCACAGCTAGGCCGGACCAGAAGACAGAGTTGATGCTGGAGACGGCGTCACTGGGATGGAAGGCGAAGGCATGTTTTTGGGAGTGAGCGGTGAGAGTAGCACGTGGCTCGTGGTGCTGTTTGTTAATGCTACTTGAACAAGATTGGAAGAGGAGCAGGTCAGTGGGACTGGGGTAGGGTGTGGTGGAAGCTTGGGTCCCACTCTAGCTAAAGCAAACTGTGGTGGCACTGAGTCCACAGTCACAGTCACAGGCGGAGGTGACAAGTGATTACACAGCACTGACAAATGTCAACAAACGCGACCACAGCCAAAGGGAGCACACACTGCTAAAAACCTTCCTGATAGCAATTTTGTACAAAGTTATTTGAAAGGTGGGGAGAGACAGGGACACAGAGCGAGGCGCTCCCACCTGCTGGTTCACTTCCCAGATGCTTCTAACAACAGAGGCTGTGCCAGGTTGGTCAGGAACTCAGCCCAGGTCTCCCGTGTGAGTGGCAGGGAGCCACACACTTGAGCTATCACCTGCTGCCCCCCAGGGTGCACACTGGCAAGAGGCTGGCGACAGAAGCAGAGCTGGACCTTGTTACAGAAATCCGAGGTGGGAAGACTCCTTTTGTTCAAACAGGCACCAGAGACAGTGGAGGATCCAAGCAGTTTATTACGCCAGCAGGCTCAGCTGGAATCGTTTCCTGAGAACTGAGCGACAATCCCAAGTTTCTTACAGTATTTGTAGGTTCATCAGCATCACACCTTAGCTGTTACAGCATTGGTGGGTTTAAAATGCAGCCTGTGTGACTTAGGACCACACTTCCAGTGGTCAGTGGGCCTGGTATGTTTGTAGAAGAGATACCAAGGGCAGATTTGTTAGGACAGATATGATTGGAGTTTACCAAAGCAAAACTTGGGACTTCTTCCCTCCCTAGACAAGATACCAGTGGGCAGTTGCTTCAGTAGTTACTTGCAAGCAGCCACTTTTCAAGGTCTATGTTCAGAGGAGGGGTCTGCTTTGTTGTTGTGGATTCGTTCTGAGAGTAGGAGCGTGGTGGGGGCAAGAGGCGCGGAGTCACCACACAGATCCCGGGAGTCCAGTGAAAGCAGGCCAGAGCCGAGCAGCCTGCAGACTCGTTTATTTCAGTTGGTACAGCAGCTTATATAGCCAAGGCAGCCAATCCGGTCAAGGTGCGGTTTATGCCCTAACCAATCACTGCCTGTTGCCAGGCAGGCTCCGTTGCCAGGTGGGTTCTGAAGCCATTCCCGAGTAACTGATGCTCGCTTGCCAGCAGCCATCTTGGCATGGCCTTCTCATTCGACCACGTTGCTTTTCTTTCTTCGTCTCTGGTTGTGGCCGTATTTCCTCAGAGCCAGGCACTACAATATGGGGTGCAGGCCCCCAGGCAACATGCTGATGTCTGCTCCCGAACGGGAAACGCCCTTGCTTAAACACGTCCATCACTGTAAAGACAAGAGGGAGACACATGAAATAGGAAGTCCTAGAAGAAAGAGAGTCCAAGCAAAGAAGGAGGGAGAAACATCTGAAATCCCTCTCTTCCAGGCTCCCACTGTACCCATCTAGACAAGGGGTGCTTCCCGAGTGAGCGTGTCCACACTGGGGAGGCTCATGGAGAGCTCAGCCCTCCCCAGGCTTCAGATCCATCCTGAGACGTCAGCCTCTCAGAAAACACCCGCCAGCTCACACACGAGACAGGCACGAGAAGTTGGCGCAGTGAGACGCCAGACGGTGAGCCTGCCCGTGCGAATCCTGATTCTGCTGCACTCCCACAGAGAGGGGAGAAACTGCCCACTCCCATGCCCCCCGGGCTGCACCTCATGAGGCCAAGGCCAACGGTGGAAGGGCACACACCGAGCTAGGGCTGCTCTGTCCAGCCTGCTCCTGCTGTCTCCGCCCCCACAGACTCCACTGCTCTGAGGCTGCCCCCAGCAGGCCCTGTCCGGCCGCCTTGCCCTTCCCGCCTCCCCTACCTCCCGGACTCTGAGTCCTTGCTTTGCTCTGCTCCGGCTGTTACCAAGCAGAAGCTAAAAATACACATCCGGCGGTAATCACCACCCCTTGACAGGGCTTACTGCATTAACAAATGTCAGGGCACCATCGCACTCTCCTTCCTCTAGGTCCAAAGCTATGACCTCTGTAATATTCATATAAAAACCGTTCCTGAGTCAAGTTTAAATGGCCACCATTGTCATGTCTTGAAGTGCATTAATGTTCAGCTAATTGGAACATTTTATTTCCCTCTAATTGGGACTGGACTGAGATTTGCTTATTCTGTCTCCACATTTTTATTTTTTTATTCCAAGGGACTATTTTAGTCCCTGAGCTTTGACTCCTTCCCTCGCTGAAGGTCTTCTTTGGTCGGCTCTGGTGAACTCTGTGCACAGGGAAGCCAGGGTCAAGGGCTTTGTGCTGCTGCCCCCGTGGCTATGTTTCTGCACTCTGGCTTGGCTGTGGATCTTCTGTGGCTGACTGACTGCAGCTCGACGCCGCACCCCTGCAATCTGCTGTCCCCCCCCACCCCGCCCCACGGCACGGCTGTTTCCTTCCTAACAATTCTCTGTGGTGTGTTTTTTTGTTTGTTTGTTTGTTTGTTTTTGTTTTGTTTTGATAGGCAGAGTGGACAGTGAGAGAGAGAGACAGAGATCAAGGTCTTCCTTTGCCGTTGGTTCACCCTCCAATGGCTGCTGTGGCCGGCACACCGCGCTGATCCGATGGCAGGAGCCAGGTACTTCTCCTGGTCTCCCATGGGATGCAGGGCCCAAGCACTTGGGCCATCCTCCACTGCACTCCCTGGCCACAGCAGAGAGCTGGTCTGGAAGAGGGGCAACCAGGACAGAATCCGGTGCCCCGACCAGGACTAGAACCTGGTGTGCTGGCGCCTCAAGGCGGAGGATTAGCCTAGTGAGCCACAGCGCCGGCCACAATTCTCTATTTTCTTCATGTGCGTGCGCATTTAAATAGTTTCAATCTCTGTATATTTGTGTTTTTGTTTAATTTTGGGGAATATTTCCTCAACTTTGTTTAAAGTCCTTGTATGCAATTAAACCAACCTATTACTATAAATAGAGGCACCTTGACTTACGATCTGGTTTTGTACTCATAAACCTGCTGTAAGCCAAAAACATTGATAAGTCGAAATGCATTTAATGTATCGCCCCCTTGAGCAACATAGCTTAGCCTGGCTGACCTTAAATTTATTCCAGCAACTTAGATCAGACGAGCTCCGACACAAAGCCTAACTTCTAATAAAGCATTCGGTGTCTGGTGCAATTTATTGAACATTGTAATGAAGGTGAGAAGCAGGACATTTTTTTTCTGTAACACTGCCCGCCCTGGAAAAAGATCAAAATTCAAAATTTAAAGGGTCGGCCAGTGCCGCGGCTTACTAGGCTAATCCTCCACCTGCGGCGCCAGCACACCGGGTTCTCGTCCCGGTTGGGGCACCGGATTCTGTCCCGGTTGCCCCTCTTCCAGGCCAGCTCTCTGCTGTGGCCCAGGAGTGCAGTGGAGGATGGCCCAAGTGCTTGGGCCCTGCACCCCATGGGAGACCAGGAGAAGCACCTGGCTCCTGGCTTCGGATCGGCATAATGCGCAGGCCGTGACGGCCATGTGGGGGGCGAACCAACAGAAGGAAGACCTTTCTCTCTGTCTCTCTCTCTTACTGTCTAACTCTGCCTGTCAAAAAACAAATAAATATTTAAAAAAAAATTAAAGTGTGATGTACTGAGTGCATAGCGCACTTGGCTACCTGTAAGTTGAAGCATTGTAAGAGGGGCTTTCTGCATTTACACATACAAATACCCAAGGTGTCCCTATCGAGTTTTCAACGCTGTCCTGTCCAGACCCCTGCACGGAGTTGTGAGCAGACTCCAGCAGGTCGGCCGCAGCTCAGGGCCATGCCCGGAGGATGACCCCATCGACCCTGACAAGGCCCGGAGGATTTGCCGTCTGCTTCCGTCAGATCTTCGTCCTGGAACGTTCAGCCCCAGGTGCCGTTGGAGAGGTTACTCTAGAAAGCTCCCAAGTCCATGCCGGCTCTCTGGCCCTGGAGGTGGGAGTGTCTGCCAGGGCTGTCCCTTGTGATGGACATTGAAACCGTCTTGAGGGGGGCGGGACCTCATCCCGAAGCCTCCTGTCATACAGGCAGCAAAGGCTGTTTCTTCCTTGTAGAACAGCAAACAGCAGAGCTGGCCGTCCAATCACACGGGCCGCAGCCCTGCTGGCACAGCTTCCCCTCGGCTCCTCCCTGCAGCTGGGATCTTCCCATTTCTGTGTTCACAGAGCTGAGCTCAGGTTATGCTGGGTTGTAACCTCTCCTGCAACGGGTTTTACGAAACAAAAATTTACCATTTTTAACTATTGTGACTTTGGTTATCTTTGAGAACAGAAATCTTTGTCTGCGGGACCAGGCCTTCAAATTTAAGTAGGTAGTCTCGTTGGTAGCCTAGTTAACCCAGTGCTAATTGGAGCACAGTGTGTGTGTGTGTGTGTGTGTGTGTGTATGTGTGTTTGTGTTTCAGCATCAATCATGCAAAACTGACTATGCTTGACTCTTGAAAAACACACACAGATTTCTCAGATTCTATAATTTGCAGGATTTTGAAGTACTACATGTGGAGCAAAAAATAAGTGCAAACATACATGACTAGAACCATGAGATCTCTATTTGAAGAAAAATTGAAGAATATCTTTCTTACTATGAAATGAATCCCAAAACCACTCCGATGCTGACAAATTTGGCCATGTGAAAATAAAAAACAATCGGCAAAAATAATTGAGCAAAGCCAACCTTTAAATGTTGAGATACGAATAACAAACTGCAACTTCTGAATATTTGCTCTCAGACAAAGTTGTGATTTTCTTACACTAATGAGCGTTCCGATAGTACGCGGGGAAATCTAGTAGAACAGTAAGTCAAGGGCAGATGCTGACACTTACAGAAAAGGAGTCATAAATGGCCTATTAAGTAGGAAAACAGCTGCGCGCCACTCATAACAAAAGAAACGCAAAGCACGAGTGTAATGAGCGCCTGATTTTCCAGCGCCTGGTTTGCACTTGACAGCTTGTTGATTGGAGGGTGAGCAGAGTGATCTTCCCGAGGGCACTGCCTGTGTCCACCACGATCCAAAGAATAGCTCTTTGGACCCAGAACTTTATCCTGCTGATGGAGAGGACTTCATCGTGTGAGAGTGGCAGGTGCCTTCACACAGGCCCAGAGCGAGGGGAGCTCTGAGGTCGCGGCCCCGAAAGACCTTTGCCGCGGCCCCACCTCCTCGCCAAGGGGAAGGCTTTGTGCCCCCTTTCAGGGGAAGCCCTTCTGAGGGTGCTGACGTAAGAACGGCCACAACTGTGCTGCCTGTGGCAGAGGTTGTGGGGGAGGAGGTGCCATTCCAGTAACCTGGGATGGGAGGCAGAGTGACAGGGCCATGGGCAGCTGTGCGGAGCCCACCCTGCGGCAGCGGAAGGCCAGTGGCAGAGCCTCTGCACAGTGCTGCAGCTTGGGCCCGGCAGCCACGTCTCTTGGGGTTCATTACGGAACCGTCAGACAGAGATTTTTCTTCATCTAAGTGTATTTGTTTTGCCGCATGCAGAGAAGGGCTGTTCCCAGCCCTGAAAAGCAATACTGTATGAAGGCTGTAGAACGTGGCAGGACTGAGAGGAGAGTGGATTAGTGGACACGGACACGCCACGTTCCCAAGTAGAGCGCATCACCATTTCAAACACGCCAGCACGCCTTAACTTCATATGTATGTGCCACCTTCAACCAAACTCTCAATAGGATGCTGGTCTTCATTTCCTGTTCTTGATAAAATGATCACAATCTCCATCTTGAAAAATAAATATTTGAGTCATGAAAATATTGAGCAAGAGAAATAGTGCACGACCCCAGAGACAAGATCAAAGCTAAATAAATCTAATATCTGAATCACTTCAACAGCAAAGTGGATCCAAGGGTCCAGAAACAAAACGTAAGGCCAAGGTGGGTCTGAATGCAGGGTCTGTCACGTGTCCAGGCCTGGCTCTGTCTCTTCCTCTGTCCAGCTTCTCTCACACTCTACACACACACACACACACACACATGCTGATTTTACCAATTGACACAGATGGCTTTTATTTTCCCAAGAAGCACAAATCTGAGTTTTAATATGTTCAATTTTTAATATTTTGAATTAAATTTATATAATAAATACTCATGTTGAATACTTGGATATTAAAGGCTAATTAAACGTGTTGACTTGTTTGAATTACACAGCTGTACTTACACCTGCAGTCTCCAAGGATCGACTCTCGGCTTCTCCTCCCCCTGCAGCGACTTCCAGAAGCACACGCCCACTCTCCTCCCTGCACTGAGCCGGCCGGTCGTCTCAGAACCACACCAGGAAACCGTGTGCTCTCTGCCCGTTGGCTTACCTGCTGAACACTTGCTGTTAGGTTAAGAACTCACGTACATGGAGACCTGTGGCAGGGATCCAATGACTGACCAGGTGGTCTTGAATTTGTGGCCGTGTGCACCTGCAGTGTTTCCAGGCAGCTTTGCAATCACATCCCCTAAAAGGACCTAAAGGTGTGAAGGTGCGGCTTTTAGCGTAAATTAAGCTGCAATATAGCCAGCAGGAAGGTGTAGTTCTACTGTCGCTCTTAACTCAGCTTATGATCAGATGTTAACTGCTCTGTGACACAGTTGTATTTTTCTCCTACACTCAGAGTCTGTGACATCTGCAAATTTTCTTGAACACTGTTAAAAAATAATTGTCGTTACATATTTGTATAATATATGTAAATAAATAATGTATTCCATATTATATTAAATTTATATTATAGATACTTTATAAACCCTAGAGGAGGGAAATCAACAAGCTCACAAAAAAATGGAAATAAATGATACACTTATTTTGGTGTGAGAAATTTTGAAATCCACACAGAGCTTTTTTTTATATGCACATTTCCATGGACACTTGAAGACCCCTTGAATGCACCTGAATAACTTTGTCTTTTTGTTGCATTTTCTATGGGCCATTTGGAGTACCCCAGTATTGAAGCAAAGATGGCTGAGGCAATAAAGCAAAACGAAGAGGGAGCTGGGGCTTCCCTTGCTGCCTTGCTGTCTGGACTTCCCATGCTCCCAACAGCACCCGGACTGCCGGCGTCTTCAGGCTTCCCATGTATCCCCCTACCCAGCAGGAGGTGATGTTTGGTCCTGAGTTAGACCCTTGAGCGGTCTCAGTGCAAGGGGAGTGAGGAGAGGGCAGAAGGCCTGGGATGAGCGTGGTGCATGAGGGCTGGGCTCACTGCCTGAGGGAAGACATTGCTCGGATGTCCACGCCCGATCTGTAAAACTCCAACAACACCAGTCCTGTTGAGCAATCCCACGCTCTATAGTGAAGCACAGACACAGGACAATTCAGAGAACTTCAGTGGGGCATGGGTTCCGAGCTGAGCTTCCCAGAGTGTGCGTCCTGCACCCATGGGCAGGGGACAAGAGCCACAGCTGCCATCGCTCCACCCTAGCAAGTAGCTGATGCCACCGAAGTCCCATCCACCGCCTTGGCCCAGATGAGGCTGGAATACACTCGCACCTGCTGTGGCTTGTGGAGCTCACTCCAGACACTTCCCCTCGTGTGAAAGAATTCAAAGATGGAGGCATGCAGGTGTACAGGAAATGTGCACACTCCAGAGATAAGTTAGACCAGAGAGAGAGAGGGAGAGAGGGGGAGAGAGGGAGAGAGAGAGGGAAGAGAGGGGGAGAGAGGGAGGGAGAGAGGGGGAGGGGGGGAAAAGGGAGGGGGGGAGAAAGAGAGGGGGAAGGGGGAGAGGGAGAGAGAGAGGGGAGGAGAGAGAGGGGGAGAGAGAGAGGGAGAGTGAGAGGGGAGGAGAGAGGGGGAGAGAGGGGGGAGAAAGAGAGGGGGGAGAGGGAGAGAGGGGGGAGGAGAGAGAGGGGGGAGGGGGGAGAGGGAGAGAGGGGGGAGGAGAGAGAGGGGGGAGGGGGGAGAGGGAGAGAGGGGGAGGAGAGAGAGGGGGGAGGGGGGAGAGGGAGAGAGGGAGAGAGAGAGGGGGGACAGAGGGGGAGAGAGGGAGGGGGAAAGAGGGAGGGAGGAGAGAGAGGGGGAGAGAGAGAGGGAAAGAGAGGGGGAAAGAGGGAGAGGGAGAGAAACGCAGAAGTATCTTGGTGTCAGGTGCACGACAGGAGTGGGCGTGCCCCTGTGACTTCACTATAATTGAATTATGATGCCCTCAAGGTCATGTCCTGTAGTCATGTTGGACACTTGCTGCTAGAGCTGGAAAACCCATGTTCTCAGGACAGAGGTCGTGTTCAGAGGAAGAGGAGGAGAGGGAGGAGCAAGTGTCTGCTAGGATCCTTGGCCTTTGTCAAGCAGGCTGACCCGGGACCCTGTGGGCTAGCTGAGCTGTGTCTGTTGTCCCGTGCTCCTTCTCATCACCTGCGTGTCTTCCTTTACACCTTGATCTCACCCTATCGCCTCCACTCCACCCTTTCCCAAACCCCTTCTCTAAGGTCTGACTGATTCCTGTTCTACCGCATTCTACTCCTTTTTTTAGCCCAGATTCTGCCTCTTGGCTTTGTCCACAGAGTGAGTCCCCATCTGACACTCTGAGCTCCTTGCTCCACTTGACCACTCTGTCTGTCCCACCAGTCCCAGCCCCTGGCTCCTGCCTCACCAGACCGATTCTCCAGGAGGTTGACATTGCGTAGGGTGCCCCTTTCTCTCGCAGCCTGGAAATGTCAGCCTGACTTGTGCAAAGCGATTCTCCTGGACTCTTGCCCTTCTCCAGGGTCAGCGCTGATCTGAGGCCAGTCCTCCGTCACAGAGGCAGACCCTCTGAGAGAGCAGGGGGCCCTGCTCGGGGAGGAAGATGGGCTCCTCCGAGAAAGCCGTAGGCAGAAGGGAAAGTTGTATGGAGAACAAATGCTTGCGGGTGTAAGAGGGCATTGGTGAAAATTTGGAGAACCTGGGAAGAAAGGAGACGCTGAACTGTAATGCTCTTGGAAATACTTCACATTTGAAAGGCAGAGAGACGGGGTGGCACAGACAGACAGACACAGAGAGAGAACTTCCGTCTGCAATTTCACTTCCCAAATTATGCACCAGCCAGGGCTGAAGCCAGGAGCTTGGAGCCCCATCCAGGCTTTCCACGTGGGTGGCAGGGACCCGGTACATAGGTCATCACCTGCTGCCTGAGGGTGACTTTAACAACTGTCAAAGTTTCAGCAGTGGAGCTGGGACTCAAACCCGTTGCTCCACTATGCGGTGCAGGCACCCCAGGCAGTGTGAAACGCCTGCCCTAGAGAGACTTTCTAAGTGTGGCCGTGAAGTGAACAATCTCATCAGCCCTCTCTCTGCGTCTTTCACCGGTGTGCTCCGAGTCTTCTTCCATTCAGTTCTGTGTCTGGGGCTTTCTAACCACCTTATGATTCATCATCCTCCGTGCCCACCCCCCACCCCCCCAGGCTCTCTGGTGAGTACTGTTTCAGTTTCCTTTCCCCCTTCTTACTTGCTAATCCGATGGCTTGAGAAGCATCTGGTTTTGAATTATCAATTGTAATTTAACCTTTTCACCACGAGAAGAGGCTCTTTAAAGTAAGCCTGATTTCCAATCCAATAACTAGAAAGCAATGTCATGCTTAAATCAGCTCTTGGTAATCCTCCCAGTGAGCTGAAGAGTCAGGCAGCACAGGCGTTATCAGACCTTGGATACTGAAGGAGGAAACACGTTCTCTCACCTAATTCACACTCCAGCCCTGACGGACCCTGACAGCCTTCAGAACTTAAGAATGGAAAAGTACAAAGGGTGAAAACATGACTGACAATGGCTTTGAAGTTTAACACCGCAGAGACAAAGAATATCGGGATGTTGGACAAGCTATAAATGAGAGACCAGATTAAAGTCAAGAGCAGCTTTTTAAAATTATATATATATATATGTATATGTATATGTATATGCATTTGAGAGATGGGGTGTGGGGAGAGGGACAGATGGACCGAGAAAGAGGGAGGCAGGGAGAGAGCTCTCCTGTTTGCTGGTTCACTCCCTAAATGCCTGTAACAGCCAGAGTGAGGCCAGGCCGAAGTCTGGAGCCAGGAACTGAATCTGGAATCCCATGGGGTGGCACGGATGGGAATCCCTGAGCCGCCACTTTTGCCTCCCAAGGTTGGCATCAGCAAGAGGCTGCACTCAGAAGCCAGAGTCAGAAATCTAAGCAGGCCCTGGGACGTGAACACTAGCTGGTACACTCAGCCGACGCAGTCCAGCATATGACTGCAAATGAGATGCTTATAGAGGCGCTGCCCCCTAGATATCGCAATTTAAAATTCTGCATCTCAGAGTGTCTTTGCTAGGCAAGACCTCTGGACCTGTCCTGTGAAGGCCGTGGTCTGCATGCTCTCATACAGGCCAGGTGAGGGGTGAGAGTGTTCTCCTGCTCTTCAGCTGCACGCTGAGCAGGGGAGAGAGGGAGCAGCAGGTGGAGACAGGCCGCTACAAACATCATTTTCAGAAAAAGTGGAAGAAATATAAAAATTTCTACACTCTAAGAACCTTTCATGATTCCCAAATCTGCTGCAACTGGGTGGATCCTCAAGGGAGCAGAAGTGCTGGAGAGGCCGGTGTGCTGGGATGGGGATCTCGAGGAGCCAGGAAGCGTGAAGTCCTCCCGGAGTGAAGGGCTCACTCCAGAGCTCTGGGTGTCTTTCCTAGGAAGGGGGACAGGCAGTAGAGGCAAGGTGGTGTCCACAGGGAAGAAGCACATTAGGACAACAGGACCATAAACAGAAAAGCAAACAGGAGAGGACAGATGTGACCCTGAGGCTGAAGGTTTCAGAGCCCGGGCGCACTTGCTCCCTGGACGCAAGGCTGTGAGTCCCGGGGAACAGGTGCAGCACAGGGGTGCCCTCACGGGGAGCAGGGGTGGAGAGACTCATCCACGTATCAGCGGACACTGAGGCACCTGCTGCTAGAAACACAAGGAAGAGAGTGATGGAGTAGTGCTGGGGTTTGGTTCAGAAAGCCTTGAAGCACAGGCACCTTTGGACGCAGCTAAGAGGCTGTGGTGCTGCTGGGGGTGCGTCAGTGAGGGCGTCGCTTGACTCATCAGGTGGATGTGATCAGGACCCGACAAACAGCGATGTCCTCAGCCTCCTCGGTGACGCATGGTGGCACTTGGCTTGTGTCCAGCTCTGAGCCAGTCCTCTCAGGGAGGCTAGAAGCCTCAGTGGAAGGACCCTGCAGCAGCTCTTACTTAGGGCCTGGCTCAGGGGCGTTCTGTTAGCACGTGGGTTGAGTGGTGACAACGTGGGCTGAGGTTTGGATAAACAGGGGCTCGTGGGGGTGGTGCATGACTTGCGTCACTGGTGAGACTTGGGAAATGTTGTCTGAGGAGGGGAGTGGGTGACCCACAGGAGTCACAGAAAGCGCGTGTCTCGCTCGGGTGTCCGTCGTGCGCCACCGCTGCAGGGCCGCCGGTGAGCAGCGCTTGCACAGGAAGCTTGCAGTGGGTGTGAGCCAGCCGCCTTGTGGGCGGGAGTCCGCCAGTGCCCCCCTCGCCTCGCGGGAGCTGCTGCCACCACGGCCTCTGCTGTCAGACAGCCCTGTCCAACGCATGTGGTGCCACACCTCAAGGAGGCCAAAAACCACGGCTCCCTACAACTGCTTGTTCATCTAAGCATAGGTTTGCCTCCATGCTGGCTCACTATCACAGAGCTCATGGTACGGGCACTTGGCTTAGCAGTTAGCAAACCTGCATCCCATTTAGCAGTGCCCTGGTCAAGTCCCGGCCCTGCCCTGGACTCTAGCTTCCTGTTAGTGCAGCCGCAGTGCTCAAGTAGTTGGCTCCCTGCTGTCTAAGAAGAGGACTTGGACTGAGTTCCCGGCTCTCGCTTCAGCCTGGCCCAACCAGCCCTTCCATTGTGGGTGTCTGGAAACGAGCCAGTGGGTTTCTCTGTCAGTCTCCATGAACAAACAAAAGGAAGTTTACAGACTACAGCGTTTTGAATGTGGATCATGCCCAAGAGGGGCTGGCTGAGTCTTGGTGCCCAGCTCCTGGTGTTGAGGGGGTGGGGCCTGGAAGGGGTGTTTGGGGTCACATGAGATCCACGCTCATGGTGTAGGAGTTGGAGTCCCTAGCTTGCTAAATGCCGGTTCAGTTTCTGCACTCTGGCTTGCTTGTGGGCCGGCTATCATGCCATGATAGGCCTCATCCAGGACCAGCCAAGGAGGCAGGCCGGGTCCTTGAGAACAAAGAAAGTGAGCTCCCCTGGAGTTTATGACCTCCTGCCCCTACCAGCTCCCCTGGAGTTTATGGCTCAATGCTTCCCGCCAGTGCCTCCCCGTGCCATCTCCTTTGTGTGGCCTTCCCGCCACATAACGTATATAGTCTTTACGTTTAAATGAACCAATGAACATGTTAGATCCCAATACCTTGCCATAGAGAGAATAAGAAGGTGACCCACTGCAGGAGATGACCTGCACCCTTGTAAGTGTGAGGCTATAAAAACCTCTCTTATGCAAATGAAGGGGCCTGTTGCCTGTGCACTGCTAAAGGGCTGTGTGCGGGTAGGGGGTCCCAGTCAGCTGGTAACAGATAAACTTCTGCTTTTGCATCCGTGACTGAGCCTTGTGCATTGATTGGGAAATTCGGACACAACAAAGGATGCGTTAGCGTACATGGGATCCATGCTCACGATGCATTCGCGTAGTTCGCGCTGGAGTGGTCTAGTTCATGTGCGTGGGGGTGAGTGCACAGTGGGTCCACTCCTCCGTCTGCAGCCCTCGGTCCACTCCTCTGTCTGCAGCCCTCGGTCCAGACCTGCTCGCCTTCCAGGTGACCCTCACCAGAAGCTGCAGGTCCTGTGCCGTGTTCTGGGACCTCAGAACTGTGGGCTACATAAAGCCCTTTTCTCTATGATTACCTGCTCTCGGTATCCACTATAGCAACCAAGCATGGATCAAGACACAGGCGTGCTTATTTACTGGCTGAGGTCACAAACAACATCACCTTCTGTGTTTTTTAAGATTTTTATTTTTAAGGTTTTAATTAGTTTTTAACAGTTTCAATAAATACAATTCTGCTAAGGATACAATGGTATCCGCTTCCTCCTCCATGCCTCCCTTCCCTCTCCCTTTTGTTTTAGTTCTGAGGTAACATATTTTAAATGTCCACTATGGTAAAAAGTCTTAATGTTTCACCAAGTAAGTTTAATAAGTAAAAGGAAAGAGACCCTAGGTTAGTGGGGATAAAGACAGCAGCTGTAAACAATAACTGGATGGAAAAATGACCATTTCACCCATATCCAGGGATGTTTAAAGAAATCTCAGATCATTACAACTGAAGTAGTAAAAAAAGTCAAAACCAAAAAAAAAAAAAAAAAAAAAGAGAGAGAGAGAGAGAGAAGAAATGCTGTGTGCATTAGCGCAGCCCACAGTCCTGCAGGGCTTCGCTGCTGCCTGACCACCTCTGACCACGAGGTCCTTTCCCAGGACGGAGGAAGCAGGACACTGCGTCTCCAATGGCAGGGTTTGCTTTCAGGGCCTTGACGCCGCGGCGAGGGCGCCCCCTGGAGGGCCGTGGGCGAGGAGCCTGCTGTCTCCAGTCCCAGTGTCCACGGAGCCCAAGCCCGCAGTACCCCTTGGGTGACAAAGGGTAAAGAGAGGACTCCAGTGAGCACTGCAGTGCCCTGCGGGGTTAGCTGTGTGCGCGTGTGCGGGGTGCTTTCCTGTGGGGTTAGCTGTGTGCGTGCACGCGTGTGTGTGGGGGGTTAGCTGTGTGTGTGCGCTTTCCCGTGGGGTTAGCTGTGCTCGCGTGTGTGCCCAGCGCCCCCGAATCCATGTGCACTCCGCGTCCCCGGGCCATGTGTCCTCCGGCCCCTGTGTGCCCTGCGTCCCGGGCCCCTGTGTCCCCGAGACCCTGTGCACCTCGGTCCCCTGGCCCCTGTGCACCCCGGTCCTCCGGACCCTGTGCGCCCCGCGCCCCCGGCCCATCTCTGAGGTTTGCGGGAGCACAGAGCAGAGCCCAGGCTTCGGCGGCTGTGGCGTGCACTTGGTCTCCGGCATTTTCCTGCTCCTGCTGAGGCCAGGGGTTTGTCTGGGGAACCTGCTCAGATTTGCTGGGTAATGAACACCCCGAGGGGAGTGTGGTTGATGGATGCCCCGGCAGCCCAGCATCGCCGTGTTTACGGCTTCCCTGGGGGTTCCCAGCAGCACGGAAGCCTGTTTGCCAGCCACAGCAAACTGCTCCTTAACACTCACTTGATCGTTTGTTCTCGATTCATAGATTCACCTCCCCTACTCCCTCACCTGTGCTTTCGGGGGTCACCTTGTAAATAAATTACCTGCTTCCAAGTGGAAGGTCTGCTTCTGGGAACACAAAAATTAAGATGTAATTTAAGGCAAGTTTCCTGATATGGGGGGGATCTCTTGGAGCAGCCATTTAGCTTAGCATGTAAGCTGCCAGTTAGAACGCCCACGTCCCACCCGGCAGCGCCTAGGCTTTGATTCTTACCTCCAACTCCTGGCTCCAGCTTCCTGCTAGTGTTCTGCCCTGGAGGGCAGCAGCCACGGCTGGCCTGGTTGGCTCCCTGCCACCCACACCAGAGACCTGAGTTTGCAGCCCTTGCCTCTGACCCTGGCACATCCTTGGCCACTGTGGGCACTTGAGTGAACCTGTGGGAGGGAAGTGATTTTCTGTCTATTTCACTGCCTCTCTGCCAACAAAATCCGTTTTAAAATCTAACAAATCAAAACCATAAATATTTGAGTAGTGCAGGACATGTGTGCGTCAGACTCATCCTGAAAGCCGTACAAGAGAGCAAAGGCAGGTGCACGTGCACTGGCGAGCTTGCTGGTCCAGAGGCAATCGAGTCACCTTGGTGGACAGCAAAAGCAAACAACTGGCGCGAGAGGGGGATTGTGGAGGCCCAGACTTTCTTTCCTAGCGGCTGTGAAGACCCTCAACACCAGAAGGTGGTGCGGCCACGACCTGGAAGATTTCCCGGAATGGAAGTGGGAGCCAGAGCTCATTTCAGTTCAGCCTCTTCAGAGACAGCACTCTCAGGAGTTTAGCCCAGTGGTTAGGGAACTGCGTAGACACCTTCACCCACAGTGCAGTGCCTGGATTCAGTCCTCGGCGCTGACTCCCGACTCCAGCTTCCTGTGAAGGCAGACCCTGCGAGGCCCTGGTCATGGGCTCCTGCCACCAACATGGGAGACCGGGACTGAGTTCCTGGGTCATGGGTGCAGCTCCACCTGCCTCCAGCTACTGCAAGCACTTGGAGTTAACCAGCATAACCAGCATAACCAGCAGATGGGAAGTGTCTCTCTCTCTCTCCCTCTCTCTTTTTTTCTCTATCTCTCTCCCTCTCTCTCTTCCTCCCTCCATCCCTCTTCCCTTCTTCTGCCTCTCAAATATTTTTTATGTTCATGGACATGAGTATTATTTTAAAAATATAAGGATAATGGTATCAGGCTAAAGATTTATAGAAGATTTTTCCCGTAATGAGTCTCTCTTAAAGAATATACAACAAAGATACATTATCCAGCGTGATGCCAGCAAGATGGCAGAGCAGGAAGGACAGGGCCTTGTTCCTCCAAGCAACGGGCTGACGGGAGCACAGGGTGGAGCACCAAGAGCCTCAAGGAGCTGCATCTGGTGGAGGACTGCTTCCCGCTTCCCTGCCTCCTCTCCCACCCAGCCATGGGGGCTTGAGCAGGCAGAGATCCCGGATTCCCAGCCCCTCCGTCAGAAGGAAGGGAAGTATAAACACTGAGCCCAGTGGTTTCACTTGTCCGGGCTGCACAGGGACCGGTTGCTGCCTCCCCTAGTTCCAAGCACTGACGTTAAGTTGATACGCCGTTTCTGCTCTCCTCCCAGCTTGCGTATGGATGTCTTCTGATTATGCCTTCACTCGGTGCGCATGCATGGAGAGAGCGTGCTCTGGTCCACCCTGCTCATCGTGTAAGGATGCCAGTCTGATAAACTAGGATCCCCCCTTATGACATCATTGTATCTTCCTTACCTTCTTCTGTGTTCTATCTCCAAATAAGTTACGCTGGGAGTCAAGGCTTTGATGCATGAACTTTTTAGGGGAACAAAGGTCAGTCTATACATAATTGCATAAAGCATAAGAAAAAATACTTAAAAATAAATCTAAAGAGTTGAAAGGTAATTACAAAATTTTGTTGAAAGAAAACACAGATGAAAATGCATCCCATAATCATGGAATGGAAAATTTAATATTATTAAGATGTCAATCACATCCAAAACAATCTTCATATTAAACACAATCATACCAAAATGACGATCGCATCTTTTGTTTTGCAGGAATAGAAACACTCATTCCCAAACTCATGTGGAATCTCAAAGGATCCTGAATAGCCCAAATAATCTTGAGAAAGAAAAACGAAGTGGGTGATCTCACACTTAATGATTTCAAAACATAACCACAAAGTTTGAAATTAAAGGGTAAATGTAAGAAATACCTTGACAGGCCGGCACCGCGCCTCACTAGGCTAATCCTCCTCCTAGCGGGAGTCTAGTCCCGGTCGGGAAGCCGGATTCTGTCCCGGTTGCCCCTCTTCCAGGCCAGCTCTCTGCTGTGGCCAGGGAGTGCAGTGGAGGATGGCCCAAGTGCTTGGGCCCTGCACCCCATGGGAGACCAGGAGAAGCACCTGGCTCCTGCCATCGGATCAGCGCGGTGCGCCGGCTGCAGCGCGCCAGCCGTGGTGGCCATTGGAGGGTGAACCAACGGCAAAGGAAGACCTTTCTCTCTGTCTCTCTCTCTCACTGTCCACTCTGCCTGTCAAAAAAAAAAAAATACCTTGACAAGTGAAAATGGAGAAACAACATACCAAAACTTATGGGATGCAGAAAATAGTGTTTCTAAAAAGACAGTTTATGGTGTCAAGTGTATACAACAAAAAACAAGAAAGATTTTTAAAGAAACAGCCTAATATTATATTCCAGGGGACTAAAAAAAAAAAAACAAAAATAAGACAAATTTTTGCATCAAAAGAAAATCGTGAAGATCAGAGCAGATTCAAATGAATCAGAGCCTGGAAAAACAAGACGCTGTCACCAAAACAAGAATTCTTCTTGTAAAACCAAGCAAAATGGACGATTCTTTAACTGGACTAAGATAATACTCAAATAAATAAAATCAGAAATGAAAGTTGAGACATAAGAGCTGATAAAACTGATTTACAAAGGACTGTAAGAGACTGTTATGGACAATTACATGCCAACAAAATGAATAACAGATTAAATTGATCAATTCTTTGAAACATATAAGCTATCAAAACCTAACCATGAAGAAATTGGAAATCTGAATAGAGCAATAACCAATAAGGACATTACACAATAGAAAAGTCTACCATCAAAGAAAATCCCAGGATAAAATGGCTTCATTACTGGATTCTACCAAACATTTAAAATAAATATTTAAATTAAACTAAACTAAACCTAATCCTTTTTTTTTTTTTGACAGGCAGAGTGGACAGTGAGAGAGAGAGAGAGAGAGACAGAGAGAGAGGTCTTCCTTTTGCCGTTGGTTCACACTCCAATGGCCGCCGCGGCTGGCGCACCGCTGATCCAAAGCCAGGAGCCAGCTGCTTCCTTCTGGTCTCCCATGCGGGTGCAGGGCCCAAGCACTTGGGCCATCCTCCACTGCCCTCCCAGGCCACAGCAAAGAGCTGGCCTGGAAGAGGAGCGACCGGGACAGAATCTGGCGCCCCAACCGGGACTAGAACCCGGTGTGCCAGTGCCGCAGGCAGAGGATTAACCTAGTGAGCCGTGGCGCCGGCCAAACCTAATCCTTTTCAAACTCTTCCAAAAATTGATGATGAAGAAACACTTCCCAATTCATTTTCTGAGGCCAGTATGTCCCTGACACCAAAGCCAGACAAACACATTGCAAGAAAAAACTACAGACCAATAACCCAGATAATACAGCTCCAAAAATCCCCAAGAAGAAGCACTCACACCAAACTCAGCCATCCACTGAAAGGATAACTCGCTGTGCTTAAGTGGGGTTTATCCCTGAGATGCAAGAATGGTTAAGCGTACACAAATTAATAACTGTGATTACCATAACAAAGTACAGAAGCCATTTGATCTCAATAGATGTAGAAAATGCATTTGACAAATCTGACAACTTTTAATAATAAAAATTCCCAAAACATTAGGTATGAATGTCATATTCCTCAACACAATAAAAGTCATATACGAAACACCCACATCTAACTTCAAAAAGTTCATAGAAAAGTGACACGCAATGTGGGTTTATTTCAACATAATTTTTGAAACATTTGCATATTTTTTCATAATATACACTTTCCTTGCAATTTTTGAAAACCTCCCATATGCATGAATTTCAGATTGTTTTGCACTAAAATACACATCTCTTAATTCAACTTTCCAGGAATTTTCTGAAGAATTCGCATACAGCTGCCCTCACCAGACTTGCTGCCCGGTTGTTAGGGTGTCCTGGCTGAGGCTCCTTGGGAGAGTGGCCAGTGCTGCGATGGCCAGATCCTCTTCTTGTGGTGAGTTTATCCAGATGCAAATCTGTATTTCAACTCAGCTAATCCAAACAGTGTAGGAATCTAGATCCGTGAAGGAGCCACAGCATGAAAGAAAGACCTGAAAGTCGTCAGAGGTATACGACATGTCCCCTGGAATAATATGATATGAAAAGAATCAGTAGGGGATCACCGATGGCTAACTGGTCAGCCTGGCTCAGTGGAGGCCCAATGTTTGGTCAGCCTCAGTCCAGACGTCTGGCAGATGTGAAGGTCACCTGCAGTCCACCGAGTTTAAGAAAAGGAGGAGGACCTGGATCATGTGATTCGACCTCATCCAACACTGAGGTCTCTGGGGAACAGGGGGATTCATCTCAGCGAACAGGCACACGTTGCATGGCGTCCCACAGGCTGGCTTGCCCAGTGGACTTCAGACTTGCTAGTTTCAACGTTTGTGCAAGGTGCTTCCCTACTGTTTCCCTCTCTCTGGCTGCATATATATACATATATACATATATATATATATCATATACTTATGTTACCTAATATGTTGAATATATAATAATGCATTTATATATACTGTTTTGCATTTATATTATTCCATTATAATTACATTAATTATTACATATAAAATATTATAATATGCAGGTACTTCAAAAAGTATGGAAAATGGATAAATACTAGTCAGTTTTGTGCAAAATAGTTTGAAATTTGTTTTTTTAAATATGAATTTCCCACAATGTTTTTAAAAACTTGTGGTATATGCAACTTCAGCATTTTTATGCTAAAAATAACTTATCTTTTAATCCTCCTTACAGGAAATTTTTGAAGCGTCTCCACCTTCACCACAGTTATAGTACACCAGGTCTACGTGTGAAAACAGTAACAAGGAGTTGTGGCTGTTAGTGAACAGGAGCTGGGTTTGGGTGGCGTGGCAGACAGAAAGTGGCGCTACGTTGAGTAGGATCCTGGAGTCGGCGGTGATGGGCATGGGGGGAGCTACGCTGTGGCGCCATGGACGGGGACTCCACCTGCTGAAGACGGTAAGGCCTGTGCGTGCGGGAAGCACAGCTGGGAGGTCGTTGCTGGACCTCAGGGGAGGTGCTGGGCCTTAGTGCACCTGCGAGGAGCGATCGGATTCTGAGATTTTGAACTGGCGCTAACGCATACAGAGCTTCACGGTGTCAGACAAAGACGAATCGGGGTTGATTCCAGGGTTTTTGTCTCAAACAACTGAACTTTGGGGAGAGCTCCTTTCTAAGATGGGAATTCAAGTACCAGGAGCGAGGATTCGGGAGGGTGGGGGAGACCAGCGGCTCAGCAGAAAGCCGCTTAGGTCTGTTCCTCCTTTAATCCACACGGAAGGTCAAGTCTGCCGCTCAGCCGGAGGGCCGAAGAATAAAGCCGAGGTTACAGGTCAACAAATCCCGCATTCACGGAAAAGTTCTAGTAAATTCTGCTTTTTTCATTTCTGATGATTTAGCAGCATCTATCCAGTGGCTTAAAATATGGGTATATGATAAACAAAAAGAACTAAAACAGCCACGGAGCTTCAGAAAGTGACCTGGACCAGGGTTTTGTTTTTCGTATTAGACCTAAGCAATGGCACAGCAAAGCAGCCTCGGAGAAGGTCACGTTTAGACCATGAACAACCGAGACCCGTCCGAGGGACGTCACGATTCTGCCTCACCAGAGAGCGCTCGCTAGCTGGGCTCCCTGCAAACCGCCAGATGGCCCGGCCACAGGGTCACAGACACCCTGAGTGCGCCCTCCTCCTCCTCCTCCTCCTGTGAATTCGCCAGGCTTCTTACAGCAGCCGGCACAGAGTCGCCCCGTTGTCTGACAACGACAATCCCACGCTTCCCGAGAACTCTCCAACAATCCCACGCTTCCCGAGAGCTCTCCCAATCGAGCCCTGCTGTGGCCTCCCACCACACGCCACTGGGTGTGTTCTTCATCTCTGCAAGCAGTGAGGAGCCCTCCCTGTCCACGGAGGCGACGTCTTTACTGGAGGAGCTAGGCTGTCACCCGGTGCCGCTGCTCAGGACAGAGCAGCGTCTTCCGCGATCACGTATGTGCACAGCTGTACTTTAGAGGGGCAATACGGGTAGTAGAAATGCATTATAAGGAAATAAAGGCACGACTGGGAATTTGTGAATGAGAATCTATTCATAAATAAGGTGATACAAATAAAGCACTGGAAGTTGGATTTTAGAACCCAGTGTGGAATGGGGTGTAGACAAGCATTCTTCCAAGGTCAGTGGTTTGCACTGGGATATGCCCAGCAAGTGCAGGAGAGGCAGGTGTGGTGTGGCACGTGTGTGGAGGCGGTGTGCACATGTGTGGAGGTGGTGTGGCACGTGTGTGGAGGCGGTGTGACACGTGTGTGGAGGTGGTGTGGCACGTGTGTGGAGGCGGTGTGACACGTGTGTGGAGGTGATGTGGCACGTGTGTGGAGGTGGTGTGGCACATGTGTGGAGGCGGTGTGGCACGTGTGTGGAGGCGGTGTGGCACGTGTGTGTAGAGGCGGTGTGGCGTGTGTGTGGAGGCGGTGTGGCACGTGAGTGGAGGTGGTGTGGCACGTGTGTGGAGGCGGTGTGGCACATGTGTAGAGGCAGTGTGGCCTGTGTGTGGAGGCGCTGTGGCACGTGTGTGGAGGCGGTATGCACGTGTGTGGAGGCGGTGTGGCACGTGAGTGGAGGTGGTGTGGCACGTGTGTGGAGGCTTGCGTGCTGAGATCCTGCTGCATCATTCCCACTCTGAATCTGTGTCTCTGTTCCATTAAAACAAGGATAACGAGTAATTTACCAGGCAAAAGATAAGACTGATGGGCTAAATGTGAAGTTGTAAAAATGTGCGTTTCTTGTTATTTTATGTATATCCTATGCAATATATGAGGAATACTTAAAGTGCTAAGCATAATTCATTGTTTATCTGGAATTAAGTTTACCTAAATGTCCTGCATTTTGTCTGACAACATTACCTTAGAGAATACGCTTCAAGAAATTTGACACTAAGCTTGCAAGAAAAATGCTGTGGGACCTTTTTTCTTTTCATGCTCTATCATTTCAAGACCTGGGAAATTTTTAACAATAGAGCATGTGTGGGCGTTGCAATACCAAGCGACAATCAGTACCCTACTACTTAGCATTGTGACAAACAGGTAGTAGACATCTAATCATAACAAATATTTGTCAAGTGAGTGGTAGCAAGCTGATGACTAGAGCTGCCCAAGGTAGACATCAGCACGCATAGTTTAAGCTTTTGTTAATATAAAGAGAGTGGGTTTCATGTCTGGCGCACATATTTCTGAAGAGAAGAGTTTATCCTCAGTAGACACGGACTGTCAGCATTCCGCCTTACCTCCACCATCACATCAGGCTTTGTTCTTAGAAAGGCTGGGGCCGGATGTCTTTACTGATATTCTTTGTGGCATTTTGAAGCACGAGGCTCCCTCCCACGAAAGAGCTCTGCTGTTCAATTCTTGATAACTCGGGGGTAGAAATCACAGCGAAGGCAGTGGATGGCGCAGGCCTGGGCCCCTCACAGGGCATGGAGCGATGGGGAGGGGCTGAAGAGGAATGAGTGAAACGCAGCGGAAAACACAGCCTTCAAAGCCACGCAGTTAATGTGTTCAGTTGTCATGAGGGCGAAAAGTAATGGCAATGGGAATGGTGGCCGTGAAATGGAAGGCTTGGGGAAATATTAGGATCTCTATGGACAGGCAGCAGACATTTTGAGAAACAGCCAGGATAGCGTTCATTCCACGCACACCCCGGAGAGAATGGCTTTTAATCCCAGAACATTTGAAGCTCAGTAAGAAAGGATAAGCTTCGATCTGGGAAGTGGTCAAAGGCCGCACGATTAAGAAAAGAACGGACTTTTCACCAAGTCCACACGGGAGGACGTTCTCAGGAGGACAGAATGTATCCAAATTCTAAACACGAAGTGATTCTGGAACCTGACTTAACAAGGATCTCACTTTAAAGCAGACTGACTCTTGTGTCTGGGAAGGCAACAGCGGAACCAAGCCTGCGTGACCTGTCTGTGCCATTGCTGTGGAAGCCATGAGTAGCGTGCGCTTCAGCCCAGGTGGGAACAGTGAGTCTTCCCTTCTAGTCCTTCTTCTGCTGCTCTCTGCAGTCCTTAGCAGTCAAGGTGGAAGCAGCCCTGCCCCAGGGCTACAGGGGAGATCCCACCCTAAAGACCTCTGGATCACCCGCAAGGTCATCTACTCCTGCACGTGGTCCCAGAGCGGCGGCTGCTGCTGCTGTGATGAGAACTGAGCTGTCTGTGTCTGCCGTTGTGGCACCGTCTGTGCCCCTGGCTTCTGCTAACCTGGCTGACATCAGTGCCGTCTCTTTAAGGAGTGAGATGGTGGCCGACGGGGTTCACACATGATCTGCTTAAGCAAGTGCAGTGGCTAGTTGACATCACCGGTGTGGTTTCACACCACTCTCCCTCCTTGTTCTTGTTTTAAATCTCTTTGCTTTATATATAGGCATATAAATTTTCAAGTCTTTTGATTCTAATTCCTTTTACCTTAGTGCTCTCTTCAATTTTATACCTCCTCTCACCTTTTATTATGAGCAGTAAGGAAAAGAAGTCAAGCTGTTCCTTGCACACATGGCATAGAAATCTCCTCATCTAAATATTCAATTCCATCATCTGCTGCTGTCACCTCCCACAAAACACTAGAAACAAATTCAATCGAGTGTCTGGCCGCTTTCTAACAGTGACCACCTTCGCTCCACTTCCCCGTCGTCTGTTCTCATTGCTGTTTGATCTCAGCAGAATGGCCGGCAGCACCTCAAGTCTGCCAGCGCTGTGGTCATGATGACACGGATGCACAGATGCAATCCTCACCAACAGAGAGAGCTATGTGAACTCGAGAAAGTCCACCTTCATTTCAGACAAGTGTAACAGCTGGGACATCGTTCCACGTGGACATTCACAGGCTGCAGGTTAATAACTTCCTGGATTGTTATTGTTACACGGCAACTTAAAAATGCTAAAAACTATTCCATAATTCAAAAGTGAAAATTGACATGAGAAAAATAAATCTCAAACAATGACTAGTTAAGTGACCTAGGTAACCAACATTTGACCAACTGACATGAAAACATTGTTTCTATGGTCACTTCCCGGATCCTGTCTCTTCTAGAACCACAGAACCCGTCAGACTCTGCTAATGGCCTCCACCTGGCGCCTGAGTTGGAAGGGTGCTCAGGAGAGGGTGGCGTTCCTAACAGGGCAGTCAGGAGAGGGTGGCATTCCTAACAGGGCAGTCAGCAAGCCTGCTCCATCTCCTTGGCATGGAAAATGTGCCACTTTTTGGCTGAAATTATGAAACAACTTTCTAGAAAATTTGATATCTCTATGAAAAATGTAGTTAGTTGTTTCAGCATCTTCCATTTTTGGCAAACTAATTTTGGGGTGTGCGGTCTATCTTTTTGGTAATGTGAAAATACCTTTGAAATAATACAGTAGAAATACTAAGCATAGCATTTACCTTTTTGACTATGGGATTATATTATCTGTAGTAAACAAGATTAGTCATCTCAAACGTCTCAGATTCATCACGGAGCCAGCCAAAGGACAACACTCGAGAGAGTCACGTGGGGCAGAGGAAATGGGTCCTTGACTCACATTTCAGAAGGTACAAAGGAAGTCTGTAGAGCTGTGTCCCACGGAAGAAGAAAATGTGTATGCAATTCTGATGACAGTGGGGTGAATGAAAGTAGGTAACGCTTGGCTTCCGGCATTGGGGAAGGTCTGATCTTGCTTCTAAAGTGAGTAGATGCTTGGCTTGGGCATTGGGGAAGGTCCAGTCTTACTTCTAAAGTGAGTAAATGCTTGGCTTGGGCATTGGGGAAAGTCTAATCTTGCTTCTAAAGTGAGTAAATGCTTGGCTTGGGCATTGGGGAAGGTCCAGTCTTGCTTCTCACGGAAGGAGTAAAGGACTACAGACGTGAGACTTCATGGCGTGGCGTTTGGCATAGCGGTTGAGGCACGTGTTGGGCCACCCACTCCTGTCGGGTTCCCGTGTGCCCTAGTTCGAGTCTCAGTTTTGTGTTTAGCAGCTCTTGCTAATGGCAGCTCTGGGGAACATCGGTGTTGATTGAAGCAGGTGGGTTCCTGCCAACGCAGTGGTAGATCTGGATTGGGTTCCCAGCTCCCAGCTTCAGCCTCATTGTTCCAGGCCATTGTAGGCACTGAGGAGTGAACCGCTAGGTGAGGTGACGTGTTTCTCTCTCTCTCTCCTTTCTCTCTCTCTCATAAGTAAGTAAATAAAAAGAAAACATTTTGATGCTCAAGGTAGCTTGTGAGAAATGTTGAGGTTCTTGAAGCTGCCATGAAGAGAGAGAGAGAGAGAGAGAATATGAGTTCCCCAGAGAGGAGGAGCTCATTGTATATAATGATTGATGATTCCTGGATGCTCAGATTCCTGCAATTGTTATCACAAGACAGTGAGCTCATCCTTTGCTGGCTAGTTTTGTCACCGTATTTAATTCAGTTGATGTGACATTGTGTTTGCAGGAGTCAAGGTCTACTGTCAGCTAATTCAGGACATCCTTTCTCTGCCGTGCCTCACCCCATCACACCCTGCTCTGGCTTCTAGGCTCACCAGAACTCGGAGCAATGATTATTGTAGCATACACAATTGATCCACTTCCAATCCAGCTCTCTGCTGTGGCCTGGGAAAGCAGTGGGTGATGGCCAAGTCCTTGGACCCCTGCACCCATGTGGGAGACCCAGAAGAAGCTCCTGGCTTCGGATTGGCACAGCTCCAGCTGCTGCAACCATCTGGGGAGTGAACCAGTGGATGGAAGACCTCTCTCTCTGTCTATACCTCTATCTGTAACTCTTTCAAATAAATAAAATAAATCTTAAAAAAAAAAAAGCAACTGCGACTTTCTTAGGTATGTGGTGTTGGTAAGGAGTTCACGATGGCTACCATATGCCATGGTTTCTTTGAGGAAGTGTGGCTGTTGAGCCTGCATGTTTATGACCAGGGTCTCATTAGTGGTTGGAGGGATTTGTGTGGGCAGGAGAGGTCCTTGGCTAATGGCAATGAGAAGCAGGAGTTCACGGGGGCCTCACACAACAGCTCGAGCTGTGTCCTGGTGCACAGCCTTGCTTCCACGGGTGCACCTGACTTCCTCACCGACAGGGTTGTTCTAGTAACCCGGAGGTCCACGGGCTCTCCGGCTCTCAGACACCCCTCCAGCACCCAGGCCCAAGGGAAGCTTCACAGCCTCTCGTCCACACACTGACCATCTGCCCCAGCAGGTGATGGCGCTCCAGTCCCTCGCTTCCAGATAGAACTGATAACTGTTCCAAATGGAAATAATAGTTCTTCCGTGAGTTATCCATGATGATTAAATTAGAACACATCAATGAAGCGCTGGACAAACACATGAGACGTATACACACACACACAGAATTGCAAGTATCATCAAGTGCGAGACTGTGTGTGTCAGTTTACACCACGCTTCGTCCTGTGCAATGGTCCCTGGTGGCAGCAGGCTGCACATCTTTAGCTTGAGTAAGTGGTCAAGGAAAGGCCCAGTCCAGTGGATAATTGGGGACGTTAGTGAGCCATGCTCAGAGAACTCTGTGAAGCGTGATGAAACCCATTCCCAGTTTTGACTTTGCTAACATACATCAGCTTCCAGAAGGGCCTGGGTTTCAAATGTACGCACCTGACTTGCGAATACCAGCGCCATATTCTTGTGTCTCACTTGTCTCCCGGTCTTCTTGCAAGCAGGTGAGCCCTTGTGCTTAATTGTGGCCAACGGATGTTTATCTCAGAAAGTCGAGCGGGGTCTCCAGGGTCTGTGAGGTTGATGCTGCAGACCAAGCTGTTATCCCCACAAAGTAAGAGGAGCCCGGCTTCCGAATTCCTGACACGGAAGAAACGCCGGTCGCACAGCTGTACTTCCTCTTGCTGGTCTCTAAGTGAGCAGGAAATTGTACCTACTGAAACTTGAGAGCTGTTTTTAATGGTTATTGGTGTCTCCTGACAAATATGCATGTTTTTCTCTTGGAGAGTTGTGAATTTCTTTCCAATTAAGCAAATACCATTGAGGTGAAAAATTAATTTTAAAAGTTGATTATAAGTTGGTTTATGAATATTGATCACTAGAGTGTTAGTTGAAGGCACTCAAACTCCCCTGTCTCTTCAGTGATTGGGACGAATTTTATTAATTCATGCAAATAATGCTGTTTGCATTTATTTCATAGTCTATTTCCTTACAGTTAGGTTAAAAACTTTAATTATATGAGGATATACAAGTTTAATTTCCTCAAAGAGCAAAAGCTGACTAGCCAGTAACTGTGTTAGGACAGTATCAAATTATGTACGGGAATTTTGAAGGAAAAGCTCTAGTTCTGTTTTGGCGCCGAGGAGACTCTGGGTGTGGCCTGAGGACAGTGGGAAGCCCATGAGGTGGCCGGCAGGACTGGCTCTGTGGCTCCACCTTCCGGGTCCGTGCCATCTGCCAGGTGCCGTCACAGTGCCCCTCACTCCACCCTGGAACCGCCACGCGACCAGTGCCAATAGCGCGAAGTGGGGATTACAGCTGGACCGGTTTCTGAAACCAGGCCTTAAGAAGCCGTATGTGTCACTTATTTTACCCTTGTGTTTCGGACAAAACTGAGGAGTGAGACATGGCAGTGAACATGCCAAAGAGCTGTGTGAGACAGGCCCCATGAGAGAAGGTCCAGCCACTCGGCTGCCTCGGCAAGCCTGCTGATCAGTACGTCCAGGAGCCCGACCGGCCCGCGCAGCACGGCCAGGCCGCAGGGCCTGACTAAGGCAGTACTGAGAAGCAGACTTGCATGTCTCGGTGCTACAGAGCACCTGCGAGTTTCCAGTATGTGGCGATAGCTAATCCAGAATTCTTGAATCAAACATGCATTTTGCACATTCGCAAGCTTACTTTTCAGGCAATTGAGCAAACGAAACAGTGGGAATAAGATTACAGACACAAGATATTTTTCTATGACATTATTCTTTATGTTATTAAGTTTATTGTATAAGAAAAGGTTCTTAATTTTTAGAAACACTGACAGTTTTAGGGATGGAATGTGTTGATGTTCATCTTAAAAATATTGCAGAAATAAACACAAGAAATGTGGTACATTCAAGTTTTGGTGATGGATTTGAGGGTGTTCATTAAATTATTATCATTTTCAGTTTGGAAAAGTGGTTTACCAGCTTGTGGTCTGGAAGAGGGTGGAGATAATTAGTGAGAGACAGAGAAACATGCATGGATTTGAGAGATAAAGGCACCCAGAGCTTGGTATATTTTGTGCATTGAAACATTGTTGAGGGGTGACTGGGATCTATGCTTTTGACGTATGCAGTTTTAGGAAAATATGGAATAGTCAAGAAGTAAAACGCTGGAAAGAGAAGTGATGGTGAAGCTATAAATGTTTTTCAAAAATAGGAACAAATTAAATTATCCAGGAAGAGTTGTGATAACGATTTTGGAATTATGATCCAAAAGACACACTTGAAATTCACTCAGGATAAGAGAGGGGATCATAAAGGTGTCTTCCCAGTGTGAGAGGCAGGGGATAGTTCTGAGTACAGCTTTAGTGACTGTGGTAGGTCTTGATCTCCGGCTGCGTGTTTTCAGAACCAGCCCAGTTACACGCGCACAGCAGTGAGGAGGGGTTTCTTGTAGGTGAGGCGATGTTGCACCAGGGCCACCCATTTCCTTCTGAGGTTGATACAAAGCATCCTGCCGGACAGCCTCAGCTCTTAGGTGTGTCCCGGGTCGTGTCTCTGACGAGCGAGCAAGCACATCCCGGCTGGACCAGGACCCATCCAGGCCCTCTGGGCTGGAGCACCCGTGTTCAGCACCAGGGACTCTGGGCTGGAGCACCCGTGTTCAGCACCAGGGACTCTGGGCTGGAGCACCCGTGTTCAGCACCAGGGACTCTGGGCTGGTGCACCCGTGTTCAGCACCAGGGACTCTGGGCTGGAGCACCCGTGTTCAGCACCAGGGACTCTGGGCTGGAGCACCCGTGTTCAGCACCAGGGACTCTGGGCTGGAGCACCCGTGTTCAGCACCAGGGACTCTGGGCTGGTGCACCCGTGTTCAGCACCAGGGACTCTGGGCTGGAGCACCGTGTTCAGCACCAGGGACTCTGGGCTGGAGCACCGTGTTCAGCACCAGGACTCTGGGCTGGAGCACCGTGTTCAGCACCAGGGACTCTGGGCTGGTGCACTGTGTTCAGCACCAGGGACTCTGGGCTGGAGCACCGTGTTCAGCACCAGGGACTCTGGCGGGGAGCTCTTGGTTGGGGTAGAGGAGGAGCCCAGTGCACTGTGGGACGTTTGGGCCCGGTGCCCTGAGTGTCCTCCCAGGTGTCCCCACACCCACCACCTTCCCTGTGGGGCAGGATTGCCTTGAGCAATGTTGCTGCAGAATAGGCTGTTTTTCAGGGTCTGATAATGGGTGCAGATTTAACAAAAACTAGCAAAACACAGCAGTGATATGCTGTAGATTTTTGATTAATGTTGACCGAATATTTGTTTCTCCAAGTGTCTGAACACAAGGCAACTTTCTGGGGTTATGAAAATGTTCTACATTTTGTTCGAGGTGTGCATTACATTCATGAAAAATTGACTGAAATAAACCATTTTGAACTATACATTTTATTGTAATTTCTTTCAATTTTAATTTTTTTTTTTTGAAAAAAGTTAGACCTCAGCAGCCTCAGTGGGTCCACGGGAGGATTTCAGTACAGAGGGTGAGGGTTCCTTTTTTATTTTATTTTATTTTTATTTTATTTTTTTTTGTTTTTGTTTTTGACAGGCAGAATTTGGCAGTGAGAGAGAGAGACAGAGGGAAAGCTCTTCCTTCTGTTGGTTCACCCCCCAAATGGCTGCTATGGCCGGCGCTGCGCCAGGAGCCAGGAGCCAGGAGCCAGGTGCTTCTCCTGGTCTCCCATGCGGGTGCAGGGCCCAAGCACCTGGGCCATCCTCCACTGCACTCCTGGGCCACAGCAGAGAGCTGGACTGGAAGAGGGGCAACCAGGACAGAATCCGGCACCCCAACCGGGACTAGAACCTGGAGTGCCAGCGTTGCAGGCAGAGGATTAACCAAGCGAGCCGCGGCGCTGGCCAAGGGTTCCTTTTTTTAAACATATATTTATTTTCATTTTATTTGAAAAGCAGAGAAGTAGAGAGAGAGACACAGAGAAATTGACAGAAAGATCTGTCTTCTTGTTCACTCTCTAAAAGGCTCAACAGCCAAGGATGGGCAGGCTGAAGCCAGGAGCTGGGAATTCAGTCTGAGTGGCCCACGTGGGTGCTGGGAACCCACGTACTTGAGCTGACCCTGCGGCCGGCCTGGTGTGCCTCAAGGAAGCTGGGCTGGACAGTGGAGGCAGGGCTCTAACCCAGGCACTCAGACGCGGGACACAGACACCCAAAGGGTGGCTCAGCTGCTGCACCCGGTGTCCACCCCTGTATGTTTTAGCACACATACACTTATGTTTCCAAATTTTAAATGAATTAGCATTTAAGTTCAGAAGTTAATCTTTAATTTTATGTCGCAAAATGTAAGACAATACGATTAAATGCATTATTGTATTGTGAAATTTAGCATAATGTTGAATTTTAAATTTTGTAGGTTACATCTCCAAAATTGTTTAAATGCTTCTGATGAGCTCTTTGGCTAAATGTGTAGATTTTATTTGCCAGAAATGTGAAATCGCTATCAGGAATATTACCTAAATTCTTAAATATAATTGAATATAGAAAATTTAATTAACTGGGTCTTAAAAGAGTTTAAAAGGCACTTAATCTGTTCCAGTTAGGTTAACTGACCTACACCAGTGCAAGTAACAGTGATTTCACTTTATACCCTGGATTTGAAAAAAAAAAGTCCAATTTCAAAATTTGACCTTTAAAGACTGCAAGATCTTCTATTTTGAAATTTTTAATTTTTTTTAAAGATTTATTTATTTATTTGAAAGGCAGAATTACAGAGAGGCGGGGTGGGGGGTCTTCTATCTGCTGGTCTACTCCCCAAGTGGCTGCAACGGCTGGGGCTGAACCGATCTGAAGCCAGGAGCCAGGAGTTTCCTCCAGGTCTCCCATGTGGGTGCAGGGGCCCAAGGACTTGGGCCGTCTTCTTCTGCTTTCCCAGGCCACAGCAGAGAGCTGGATCGGAAGTGGATCAGCTGGGACTCAAACCAGCGTCCATATGGGATGCTGGTGCTGCAGGAGGTGGCTTTACCCGCTATGCCACAGCGCTGGCCCCAAATTTTTAATTTTAATAAGTTGAAAATTAATGAAAAATTCAGTAACTCTAATTATTCTTTGTTGGCAAAAGAAGGCTTGAGTCAAGAACAAAATCACATGAAACTAAAATAAGAAGAGAGACCAAGGAGCTCCAAGGAGCCTGAAGGAAAGTCGGCGGAGAGGCAGCCAGGAAGCCCTGGGGGCCGTGCCTGGGATCCCGGAGCAGGGCTGCACGGGAGGCGGGCGGGGGCCCTGGGGAAGAGGGCCTGCGCCGGGCACATGGTGCTGTGGTGACCCTTGTCCCGGGGCGGCCTCTTCCCATGCCAGCAGCGGATGAGCGCGCTCCCCACCATCCACACACCCCCCCGCCCTTCGGGCCCACAATCGGAGCTCCTCCACCTCGTGACGGCTGCTCCAAGTGACAGCCACTCCTTAGCAGCCCTGCAGAACCAGGAGAAAATGGATTCACTTCGCCACAGAATCCAGAATGTATTACTGTGATCATTTTCCTAGCCTAATGCCTACTTGGCAGTACTTTCTCATGAAACTCGGGGCTTCATAAAAATGTAGATTTCTTTAAGAGTAATTACCAAGTAACAATAAAAATGAGGAGCAGTAAGTAAAATACTTCCAGAAAAATAGCTGCTTCTCCATGTGTGGTTTCAACAAGGCAGTTTGACTGTCTGTCTGTCTGTCTGTCTAGCCATCATCTATCTATCTACCTATCAGCTCCCTGTCATCCATACCTTTCCATCGTCTGTTGCCTGTTCTCTCCCTACTCTGCGTGTGTTTGTGATTCACACGCCCTGAATGCTCACAAGTGTCACCGTGCCCTTCACGCCCCCAGGGAAGGTCGCAGAGCTCCTGATATCCCTACTCTGCGTGTGTTTGTGTTTCTGTGTCTACCACTGTCTCCCACACAGCAGATTCACACGCCCTGAATGCTCACAAGTGTCACCGTGCCCTTCACGCCCCCAGGGAAGGTCGCAGAGCTCCTGAGGGGTAACGTGTCACAGGCAGACTCTGGAATGGTGGCTTGCACAGCTGAGCAGCCATGTGTGCGTGGGCGCTCTCTCCAGCTGCAGGGCCAAGGGTGCAGTCCCGGTGCAGGCCCTGCTCGCTGCCTGAGCCGCAGAACCGCTGGAAGGCAGATCCCTCTGCCCCACACCAGTGCGTCTCAGGAATGACCCACGTGTTTACAATTCTTCTCCGGGTTTAAAAAAGAGAGAAATCCTACCTTTGCAGGAAAATGGACGTCACTGGAGGACCAGAAAGGTGAATACCGTATGTTCTCTCTTTATGTGGGAGCTAAAATTCAAAACAAACAAAGGAAGAAGAAAGAAAAAAAGTAGGAACTGTTGTGTGTATCAGCGCTGCTGTAAAACAGTTTTGTAAAACTTTATTTTATATAAAAAGTTCTCCTCCAGGAGCTTCTCACACGGCGTGGCTATTTTCCTAATGGGAAAACTGGTGCACACTGGATCTCAACAGGGGCAGTTTCATCCCCATCATCATCTCTAACAGTTTAATTCATCGAATTCTTGCAGCTAAAGAAGTTTACCTGCCTTCGCAACCGGATGTAGCCTACAGGCAACTACAATGGGATACAAAAGAATCTTGATTATGAAGAGTGTTATTTCTACTGCAAGTAGAAACCGCTATTATCGACTGCAGAGTTGCAGCGCATGGAAACTAAAATCATGCTAAATACTGTGATTAGGTTTTGGCAGAGAAATACAAAATTGAGCCTTCTAGATGAGAGTTTGCAATCAGAATTCAAGTCCTTCTGATTTCAATTAAATTCAGTGCTCTGTGGAGTGTGTTTTACTGACTACAATATTAGATGACACTTCCACAAAACATCAGTCTTATTAACACATGCTTATGTCATTTTTTCTATGTCATTATAATAGAAATTTTATTCTGATAAAAAAGTGGCTGAAGATGTGGCACCATTCTGTGCCATTTCAAGTGACTGATGTGGTACCCGTTCCCGGTTGGAAAGAACACACAGCACTGATCGCATGTGTGTTGTAGGTACTGCTTATACTTTAGGGAAGTGGGGAGAAGACCAGGAATGAAACGTTCACTTCACCAGCGGACTAGTGAGATTCTGCACGAAGCACATGCATTATTAATCGTTTCTGCATTATCATTGCCATTAGGTTCCTCAGACTCGCTGAGCAGCCTCCTGTTTTAACCTCCTGGAGGCTTCATTTGCAATGCGCGGCCTTTCCGATGCACTCAGCCTGCAGCACCTGCTCTGGGCCCCTGCAGATGAGGTGCTGATCGGATGCTCTCCTCGCTGATGAGGACACTTGACATTTCATCAGCAGCCTCCCAGGGCCAGGCGGCAGCTCTTGGAAGCGCTGGGGTGCGGGGCACGGAGGTGGCCACGCCACGAATGGGTCCCTCCAAATATCCCCCCCAGAACGCCATTACCTTTCCAGGGAAGCTCCCTTTCCAGGCCTCTGAGCGGATCCGGGCGCCTTGTCTCGCTTCCTTCAGCTCAGACTCTCCTGTGGGAACCCGCTGCCTTACCGCCCTGGGAGGAGCGGGCGGCCCCAGCCCAGGGCGTGCTCTTTCACTCTGCACTGGAAATAAATAAGAAATCGAGCGGCACAGGAACACGGTCCCCGCAGTGCGAGGTGCACAGAAGGGTTTCAGTCCTGACCATGAGAACGGAGTCCGTACTGGACACAGCTTTTCCCAGGGAAAGCGTCGTGCATATGCGATGCTCATGCTGATCACGCGTGGTTGTTGAATGCTTAGCTGGCCTCTTCCCATCCACACGTGCTGTCTCCGTAAGGTCCCTCGGGAGAGTTCAGTGCTATCTTTGCCCGAGAGGTGCGCCCTCCAAGGTGACCGCCGTCTTCTGTCCAGGGAGGGTTTGAAAACACAGCCAGCTGACCACAGCTCTGGCCATTGCAGCCAACTGGGGAGTGAACCATGGGTGGGAGACCTCTCTCTCTCTCTCTCTGCCTCTCCTTCTCTCTCTGTGTAACTCTGCCTTTCAAATAAATAAATAAATCTAAAAAATAAAATCAAATAGTTCTCCCTGACCACTGAAAACGTGCTCTTGGTAGCAGCAACAACTACTGCAGTTCAGCAGAGTTTGGGTGGACTGGATGGTATTTCACTCGGAATGCATTTCTACCAAAAAACTCAAGCGTCTGGGAATTCCTAGGAGCCAAAATTCGTCATCCATCATGCAGTAGCGTCTCTGGAGGTGCTGACTCCCTCCCTCGGCTTTCCAAGGGCTGAGCTGAGCCCAGGCAGCCCACTCCAGGGAGAACAGGCACTTGTGAGGGGACCTGGGCATGTGGGCATTGTGCCCTGATGCCACAACAGTGGAGGAAGCTGAACACTGACCCCCACCTCAGGCTACCAAGAGGCATCAACAACAGTATGACACAGGAACTATGTTCTACACATGAAACCACGTCCACTAATTAGTAAACAGTGCACGAAACAAGTCCCTCAGCGTCCTACAGGCTGTTCCTGAATCGCATGTAATAATTAAGTGCAAAGGAAGGAAAAGAATGGAACGGAAAAACCAAAACCAAAAATTGCGAGTGAGAATTGATCCTTCAGGGCAGAATTAGTGGGTTTTCCTGGCTGGAAACTGGCAGAAAGAATGAGAGAGAAGTCTTCAGGAAGTCCAAGGAGGAGGCACTTCTGCATCAACCTGGCACACGCAGGGTTCGGGACCTGAGTCTCATCAGACACCTGCTCCCTTGTGAAGGTTCAGGAACTCGGCACTGTCTGCCAAAGGCAGAGCCCTTGTCCGCGTCTCACTTCCTGCGGCCCACGCGGTTGCTCCAGGGCATCCTGGGGTGGGGTCTTCAACATGAGTGCCACGGCCCGGTTCTGATTCCTTTCACGTGTCCACATTCTTACCACACGTTACTCTGCACGCCACTGAGACTCCTTAATGTGGAATAACAGGGCCACTTACTGAGAGCTGGGCAGGAAGCAGCTACTGGACAGAAAATAAATCTCACGGAATTCTAGACCAGTGCCAACATTTTAATCCATTTCAACATTTTGACACATTTCCTATTTTATGCATGTTTAGGCATCTATTTATTTTATTATAAAGTTGAGATCATACTTTGCAGGCAATATTTAAGCCTTTTGGTAAATTGCATCATTTCATTTGCATAATTGAGCTAATACAAGAAAATGGTGACAAATATCATTGAATATCAGTCTTGTGCAGATCTGATCACTATTAGTCATGCTTTCTAGTGGTGATGTCATTAGGGCAAAACTATAATAATTTTATTGCTCTTTGTAAATATTGCCAAATGCACTCCCAGAGAAAGCTCTCTGGGAGAAGATGTGGCTCTGTTTTACACTCATCACTTCTAGACCTTGCTGTCGTCCAGCAACAGGCTCTGACGGTCAGGAATCCTGTTCCTGGGGGAGACTGGGACTTCCCAAAAGCTGAAATGGCACTGTCATCGCCAGAGACTGTCAGGGAGGCAGAGAGCTCTGTCTTACAGCGCATCGTGGCATAACCGAGTCTTCGTGAGTGAATGGACTTCCACTTCACATTCCAGGGACAGTGAGTGAAGCTGAGTGCAGCCCTTGTGCTTCTCAGTGTCATTGCTAATATTTGCTGGGAGGTGTGGGCCGATGGGATACTCCTGGACAAGGACTTGCTGGTGCCATCAGCAAAAGCAGCAGCTACAGGAAAATCCCATGAGCCTCCGCCCTGGGTGATTCTGTCAAATGGTGAAGTGGTAGCAGGAAAATCTTGTGAGCGACTGCTTCCGGAGGAGTCCACAATGCCCTCCTTCTCATCAAAGAGAACGGGGAAGCGGACACGCGGGACGAGGAAGAGTCAGACCTCGCTGGGAATCAGCTTCTCGCATTCCTTCCCTTGTCTGAAATCCTTGCAATGGGCTGGGATTTCCCTGTGGGGAGCAATCCGGACTGGACTGAGTTACTGGAATTAAGACTTATTCTATGCATCTGCTCTCCCACAATATGGCGCTGGGAGAGGAGGAAACAGCTTCTATGCAGCTGCCTCTTGCCAACTTGAGTGATGACCTCCAGGAGCTGATCCTGCTCCTGATTGGAGGAGAGCAGCGTACTCGGCGTGTGGGCAGCCGAGTTGGGATTGGTGGAAGAGGACTATAAAGGAGGAGAGAGACAACATGCACCAGGAACATCTATCTGAAGGAACACCTGTGCAGCCCCCGAGAGAGCCGGCCGGCGGTGTGCCGCTCCCCCGCGGAAGTGGGGAAAGTGGCTAGGGGGAACCACCCTTCCACGGAGGTGGAAGGGATGGTAGCCAACCCGGGAAGAACCAGCAGCAAACCCGGGGAGGGCCGAGCAGACGAAAGAACAGCGCAGGGTCCTGTGTCGTTCCTCCACGAAGACGGGGAGCGACATTTCCCTAAGTTTCCGACTCTCTTCAACTCCTCTGTATCATGAGTTTCTCTAAATTTCTTGTTTTTACATGATTCCCTGCAAGATAACTTTTGTGACTCAGCCCCGTAGCTGGTGTCACTATCCAACTTATGAGACAGGAAACTGGTGGAAGAATCCTGCTCCTTCTTTTCTTCTCTACCTTACAGGTAATTCCATCTCAGGCGTCTCTCACACACGTCTGTCTTCTCCAACAAATCCACCTGGCCTTTGTGCTGGTCTCCCCTGGAGACCCATGGCAGCCTCAAGACTGACTTGGTTTCTGTTCTCAAGTTCTGGAATTCATCATTCACACAAGGGCACTTCAAAATCACACAGAAAATGCAGTTAAAAGATGCTTGATTTTGAAATCCATGTAAGTTTTCCAGAGTGTGCTTTTTCCAGGAACCACTTGAACACGCCTTGGATACATGAATTGCATTTTTTGTACCAAAATAAACTTCTCTTTTAATTCGATTTCCATGAACTTTTTGAAGTCCTCTGGTTTAGCTAGCTGACCATCTGCTGTTTAACATACTTCAATGGTTTCTTCTTCATTTTATTGTAAATCCAGGATTTCTTTCCACCTTTATTACAAAGTGGTATCTCCTACCTATCCTCAGCATTGCATCATCCCAAAAGCACTTTCATCCTCAGGCCTTCAGACCTGCCCTAGGGCTCAGGGTGTTAGCACAAGCTGTGCCCAATGTGGGTTCCTCCCGCCACGGACGACCCTTTTCTCCGGTTGTCCCAGCAGAGCTGTCGCAGGGGTGGTGTTATCCCAGCTTTAGTGTGTGTCTCATCCCACAGAGCGAGTCCCCTTCTATGGACCACCACCCGCCCTGTTCCTTAGTTCACCAGTATTTTGCTGGCTTTTCATCATTACTGCTTTCTGTCTCACCTTCCAGACGTTCTACGAGAACAAACCTTTGAGTTTTCCCCCAAAGCCTAGCACGTGAGAAACTCAGTTTGTGGTAACAAAACGGAGCTTCACCGTTATTTTGGGAACCGACACTTCTGCCTTCTTGACATTTGCAATTTGTTTTCGTTGCTTGCTAATTTGAAAGAACTGAATCAGCACAAAGAGCAAGTAAGCACGCAGAGAGGAAAATAAAAAGGAACACAAAAATAATCTCACCTTTGGAAATAACCGTCATTAAATCTGATGGACAAAGTTCCAGAGTCTCTTCTTAAAATGATTCAGATGCAAGCTTACGTAAGTAGATGGACACTTTGCTGTATAAAACAAGGATTGCACTAAAGTTCATTTCTACTGTGACCTAACGCCAGGGACTCGGTTCCCAAGTGGAAGCCCTAATCCCCACTGAGAGTGCATGGGGGCACTTTGAGAAGTTTGTGGAAAGTTGAATTCAAAGGAAAGTTTATTTCATGCGAGAAATTTCGAAATCCATGCATAGTTTTTCTTAGTACACGTTTTCCAGAACTTTCTCAGGACTCCCAGTATTTGGAAGGAAGGGCTTAAGCAATCAAGCGTAATTCACAGAAGTGGAGCCTTAACCAACAAGACTGGTGCCCCAGGTAGCTCCTGCTCCACCCACTGCACACAGAGGCCAGCCTTGTGTGACACAGCCGGTCTGGGGAGGCCAGGTCGGTCCCCCCCCGAGCTTGAGCTTCCACTTCTAGCACTGCGAGCCAATGCCTTGGGCTGCTGGTGCTTCTTGGGACAGCCCAGGCCCACGAATACAGCTGTTCAGTTATGTCTGATGCCAACAGAAGGCAATGACTGAAGCAAGGTTGGAGGAGCTTGGGTGCCTGCAACAGGTGTCTCCATCCTAGAGACGTGGACTGAAACATTCTCTAGTGCCACACACTGCCTGGCAGCAGTGACACGGGGCGCAGTGAGCGGAAGGGGAGCGCTGTGAGGAAGGGGGGGAGGTGGCCCCAGCTCAGGTTTCCAGTCCTGGGGCAGCACAGTGGCAGGCACGGGTGGGACGGAGTGACGCCTGCAGAGAAGGCTGTGGGTGACTAGGAGCGCGAGCAGAGAACGGATGCACAGGCCCCCCTGTGGTTTACATCAGTACAGGGGAGGAGCCCAGAAGGTCTCTGCATTGACTTGATTCCTGGGTTTAACCACTAGGTCTTCGGAACATCCGCTCCTGTTAGAGTCCCTGAATTCTGGAGCGATGGCGAGCACCTTCACTGTGCATCGGATCTGTCATGCAGCTGTTCTGATCAGGGAGAAGTGTGGCGGGTGATTCTACCTTACTGGTGACCCTGACCCTCTCCTTTGGCCTGGCGAGAAAGAGAGAATCTCCCATCTGCTGGTTCACTCTTCTGGTAGGTCTGGGCCAGGCTGAAACCAGGAGCTCCGTGTGTTTCCAATTCAGTGCAGTAGAATGCACTGTTCTGCATTTTTCTGCTGTGTTTAGTGTTCAAACAGTATGAAACGCTGTACATGCATGATGCAAACATTTGATGCACACGATTCTTTTTTTTTTTTTTGACAGGCAGAGTGGACAGTGAGAGAGAGACAGAGAGAAAGGTCTTCCTTTGCCGTTGGTTCACCCTCCAATGGCCGCTGCAGCCAGCGCGCTGTGGCCAGCACACCATGCTGATCCGATGGTAGGAGCCAGGAGCTTCTCCTGGTCTCCCATGGGGTGCAGGGCCCAAGCACTTGGGCCATCCTCCACTGCACTCCCTGGCCACAGCAGAGAGCTGGCCTGGAAGAGGGGCAACCGGGACAGAATCTGGCGCCCTGACCGGGACTAGAACCTGGTGTGCTGGCGCTGCAGGCAGAGGATTAGCCTAGTGAGCCGTGGTGCCGGCCTGCTTCTTCTTTAACGTAAGCTAAACTCCTTGTTTGTAGCTCCTGGAATAATGTTGTTGGAATATTCCTGGTATCACATCAAGAGCTCATTGTAACTTGGGGAAACCTGATGTTTGTAGGATGCGGAACCATTCTATCACAGAACAGGATGTTTTTCTACTTGTTTGAATCTACTTCTGTGTTTTGCAGGAGCATTTGGGGATTTTCATCGTGTAGGATTTTGTAAGTATATTCCTGAGTTTGTGTGGGTGAAATTTTCTGTCATTATTTTCTATCTTTTGTAGCTTTGTGTAAAGCAAGTCTTCATTTCGTCACATTAATGCCTGTTATCATTGGTCTTTGTCGATTCCCAGCTCTGCGGTCTGCAGATCAGAGCAGGGCCCCCTCTTGGGTGGCAGCTCTAAGGCCCGGGCGCAGCAGGGGAGCTGCAGGTGTCCTGGCATCCCGGGAGCATGGCTGTGGTTTCCCCATGTCTAAGAGGATGCTTTTAGGAATATTCCTCGTGGTCGTCCAGGGTCACCGATCTCAGCCCTCAGCTGTGCAGAGCCTGGGGGAGGCAGTGGAAGACAAGGGCAGGCCAGGATCTGCTTTGTTTGTTCACGCCTTCTCTGTGTTCTTTTTAGTTGTTGCTTGAGGCAGTTTTCCCATTTTTATTAATTGGGCTGACAATCTTTTTTAAATAGGAAAATTATTAAAAGAGAAAAATGATGCACTGTCGTATAGGCTAAAACATAGTCACCCTAAAACATTTTATTAAGAATCGCATGTGGCCAGCGCCGAGGCTCACTAGGCTAATCCTCTGCCTGCGGCGCCAGCACACCGGGTTCTAGTCCTGGTCGGGGCGCCAGATTCTGTCCTGGTTGCCCCTCTTCCAGGCCAGCTCTCTGCTGTGGCCAGGGAGTGCAGTGGAGGATGGCCCAAGTGCTTGGGCCCTGCACCCCATGGGAGACCAAGAGAAGCACCAGGCTCCTGGCTTTGGATCAGCGCAGTGTGCCGGCCTCAGCGGCCATTGGGGGTGAACCAATGGCAAAGGAAGACCTTTCTCTCTCTCTCTCTCTCTCACTGTCCACTCTGCCTGTCAAAAAAAAAAAAAAAAAAGAATTGCGTGTATCAAATGCTTGCATCATGCATGTACAGCTCAGTGAATTTTATGCCATCAGTTCGCTGAGTCACGTGTGTGTGGCTCAGTGAAGGTTTACCAATCATCTCACCCATGTGCCATCACACATGTACAGCTTGAGGGAGTTGTGCAGCATCGTCCCACCCATGTGCCCATCATTCGTGCACAGCCCAAGGAAAACGCATGCCCTCACCCCACCCATGTGCCCATCATGCATACCCAACCCATGGAGGACTCATGTGATCACTCCACCCATGTGCACATCATACGTGCACAGCCCATGGAAGGCTCACGTGACCGTCCCACCCGTGTGCACAATACCCAGGCAGATGCCCGCGCGCCTGGCTCCCAATCCATTCCCAGGGCTGCCCTACACTTGCTGCCTGCCATTACAGCTCTCACAAATGTAACCATGGAAACAGGATCGTTTAGCTTTACCTTTCCACAAATTCTAGGAATGGAATCACATAGTACTTATTTTCTGGTAACCTACCTTTTGCTAAACAATGTTTGTGATACTAACATACATGTAGCTTTAGATTTTCTTTTCTATACGTTATTTCATGGTGCAATTACAGCATAATCGGTGTGTTCTTTCTCTGCACCAGAATTTTATATTTTTAATTTTCTCTGTTTTTGTTTGTGTGTATGTTTTTGTTGTTGTTTTGCTAATATCTTTGGTCTTCATTTTAGTTTATAGAAAAAATTCTCTAATCTATGTTCAATTTCTCATCCCCACCAGACATTCTGTTCTAAATTTCTGGAGTGAATTTGCTTATGCTGTAGTCCGCAGAAATAGCTGACTTATTTCTTTCAAAGTGTTATGACCGAGAGCAGCAGAGCTGGGCTGCTGATCGGGATCTACCTGACCGTGAAAGGACCCTAAAGAGCAGCAGGTGTCACTCGGCCAGCGCGCGGGGGGTGCTCATGGTGAGACAATGCAGCCCCACAGCGCCGTGGTGTCGTCATCCCGCCTGCCTGTGGCGTGGTGATAAATGGGATAACAAGTCTACACCACTCTCTATCGGCATTAGACACAATTCCTCTGGATTCTTTTTTTTTTTTTTTTAAACTTTTATTTAATGCATATAATTTTCCAAAGTACGACTTATGGATTACAATGGCTTCCCCCCCATACCGTCCCTCCCACCCACAACCCTCCCCTTTCCCACTCCCTCTCCCCTTCCATTCACATCATGATTCATTTTCGATTATCTTAATATACAGAAGATCAGCTTAGTATACAATAAGTATGGATTTCAACAGTTTGCTCCCACACAGAAACATAAAGTGAAAAATAATAGATGATTTTTTTAAATGATGATGAAATCAGAGCAGACCTATTGTCATGTTTAATCCCAGTGAGAGTCAAGTTGGGAATTGATAATTTCTTTTTTTTTTTTTCTTTTCTTTTTTTTTTTTTACAGAGGATCAGTTTAGTATGCATTAAGTAAGGATTTCAACAGTTTGCACCCCCATAGAAACACAAAGTGAAATATATTGTTTGAGTACTCGTTATAGCATTAAATCTCAATGTACAGCACATTAAGGATAGAGATCCTACATGAGGAGTAAGTGCACAGTGACTCCTGTTGTTGACTTTACCAATTGACACTCCTGTCTATGGCATCAGTAATCTCCCTATGCTCCAGTCATGAGTTTCCAAGGCTATGGAAGCCCTCTGAGTTCTCCGACTCTTATCTTGTTTAGACAAGGTCATAGTCAAAGTGGAGGTTCTCTCCTCCCTTCAGAGAAAGGTACCTCCTTCTTTGAAGACCTGTTCTTTCCACTGGGATCTCACTCACAGAGATCTTTTGCCAGAGTGTCTTGGCTTTCCATGCCTGAAATACTCTCATGGATTCTAGGTGGAAAATTACTTTAAATGTATGTGTGTCCTGGTTTCCAGTCAAATACACCCACACGTGCAGTAACGTGGATTCAAAATCCTGTTTTATCCTTAGTTCTGATGCTTAGTAGTTGTGTGAATCTGAACAAGATATTTATCTTTGTAATAAAGCATAAAACACCCTAAGGGCATGCAATCAATCTTTTGATGCTTAACCGAGAGCTAAATGCTTACAAATGTCTAATGAAATAATTTGCAATGTTTCCTCCAAAATCTCTGTCACTTCTGGCTGGAACTTCAAAATTAGCTGATGCTGAATGATTTCACAGATGTTAAACTAGCAAACTTCTCTTTTATTTCAAGAAAATGATAATAGAATATCCCTATAGCTATAATTTTTGTGAAATACAAATATTAAAATTTGCAAAAGAAGTATAGAAAATTATTCAAAGGAATGCTATAAAACATAGCATAACCATGCAATTTTTATCACCATGCTTTAATATATATTTGGAATTTTGAAAAAAAAATCTACTGAAGGATATATATGTTTACATATCACAGTAAAAGACCTCAAATTTATGATAACATTTTCAACTACAGTTCCACAAATAATGTTTCAAGAATATTGATTGAACATGCTAAACTTACATTTTTCAATTAAAATTGAAATTGGCAAACATGTAAAAAATTTATCAAAAGTTACTTGAATAAAATTCAGAAGGTTAACAAGAAAGTTCTAAATAGAATTTAAAAACTGTGGCTTACAAAAATAATCTCATTGTGCACTTGATATTATTATGTCTTTGCTGTGTCTGGATAGATGCATTGACCTGGAGTTGTGGTTGTGAGTCACCACGCCATACAGCAGGTCACATTTGTGTGTTGGGGGGCATGTGGATGAGCGTTGCTCCTGCAGGGTCTGAACCATGTATGATGTGGGTGGTTCACGCCTCTCACGTGTGCTGGAGTCTGGACCCTGGGATTCCATGTTGAAGCCCATGTATGATGTGGGTGGTTCACACCTCTCACGTGTGCTGGGGTCTGCACCCTGGGATTCCATGTTGAAGCCCATGTCTCATGTGGGTGGCCCATGCCTCTCACACATGTTGGGGTCTGCACCCTGGGATTCCATGTTAAAGCCCATGTATGATGTGGGTGGCCCATGCCTCTCACGTGTGCTGGGGTCTGCACCCTGGGATTCCATGTTGAAGCCCATGTCTCATGTGGGTGGTTCACACCTCTCACACATGTTGGGGTCTGCACCCTGGGATTCCATGTTGAAGCCCATGTCTCATGTGGGTGGCCCATGCCTCTCACACATGTTGGGGTCTGCACCCTGGGATTCCATGTTGAAGCCCATGTATACTGCGGATGGCCCATGCCTCTCAGCGTGCCAGGGTTTGAACCCTGGGATTCCATATTGTCTGATGTGGATGGCTCACACCTCTCACATTTGCTGGGGTTTGCACCCTGGGGTTCAGGACAAGTGAGAGCCATCCAGACCACAGGTGAGCTTTGCCGTGGGATCCCAGGGTGCAGACTCAAGAATCCCCCTCATCCCAGCAGGAAGCTGCTCTCCCACTCTGCCTGTGACGGGCTGGGGCCACGGGGAAAAGCGTTCTCCAAAGTGGGTTCCAGGGGCCGGCGCTGTGGTGCACCAGGTTAATCCTCCGCCTGCGGCACCGGCATCCCACATGGGTGCCAGTTCTAGTCCAGGTTGCTCCTCCTCCCTCCTCCAGGCCAGCTCTCTGCTGTGGCCTGGGAGGGCAGTGGAGGATGGCCAAGTGCTTGGGTGCCTGCACCCGCATGGGAGACCAGGAGAAGCACCTGGCTCCTGGCTTCAGATGGGTGCAGCGCCGACCGTTGCGATCATTTGGGGAGTGAACCAATAGAAAGAAGACCTCTCTCTCTGTCTCTCTCTGTCACTGTCTGTAACTCTACCTGTCAAATAAATAAATCAATAAATACATATATCTTTATAAAATAAAAAAGTGGGTTCCAAATGTCCCGAGGTGATCCCGGGGAGCACATCCAGCCATTCCAGGGCTGTGAACGTAAGGACACCAGGGCGTGGCTCTGTACCCCTCTTCTGCTTAAACAAAGGTGATCTGTATTTTGTGTACTGCAACCCTGTGCACAACTTCATTTTTCAGAGAAGTCTAATGGTAGGAGCCAGCATGTGGTGCCGCAGGTTAAGTGACCCTGGCACTCCTTCAGAGTGCTGGTTCAAGTCCAAGATTCTCCACGTCCACTGCCAGTCTAGCTCCCTTCTAGTGCTCCTGGAAAGGCTGTGGGAGATTAGCCCAAGCACTTGGGCCCCTGTCAGCCTAGGAGGAGAGCCTGGCTCCCAGCTTTGGCCTGGCCCAGCCCTGGTCCTTGTGGCCATTTGGGGAGTGAACCAGCAGATGGAGGATCTCTGTCTCTCCCTCTCTCTCTCCCTCTGTCTTTCAAATAAGTAAATAAATCTTTTTAAAAACATATTTCCAAAGAGGAAGAAGGAGAAGAAAATTACTGTTGTGGGGTATTTGCACCGGCTGTTTCAGCAGAGAAAGCCTTGCAGGATGTTGGCTGCGGGGGACGCGCCTGGAAAAGTGCAGGCTGCAGCTCTAGAAGACCCTGCACGCGTGTGCTGGGGCTGCTGTCTCTCAGGGAGACGTGGCAAAACGCGAGCCGCACGCTGCCGTGGGGGCAGGGATGCCGAGACAGCCACGCCAAGGCGTGTCAGGGTCACACATGCGTGCCACCCCTGCTGTGCCGTCCATGGTTTTTCTGATTCAGTGGCAGCGGTGACATCAGACCACCCGCTCAAATCTTGGCTGGTTCTGTCTCCCATTGCACACAACTCAGAATAAAAGAATCTGTACACGCATGTGCAAACCTAGGAACAGGCATTGTCTACGCACTGCTGAACACAATAAACTGGAAAGGGCTTCCCGAGTGGATTTGGTGCACAGCATGCGAACAGGTCCCCAGAGCAGGGTCAGAACCTAGCAGTCAGCTCAGCTGGGCCGGAGGCTGCCTCTGGACGTCTGAGGCGGGCTCTGCACGGCTCTGCCCACGAGTATCACCGCTGCAGGAGGGCGCTGTGACCCTGGAGCTGGGTGAGCGGTGCTGAGGCCGGGAGGGACCCAACGGCCTGCAACCTGTGGGGAAGCCAGGCTGCGCCTCTCTGCAGAGGGACTCAGACGTGGTACAGACAGCAGCGAGGTCTGCACTGACACAAGGGCCACTCACTCAGCAAAGCGGCTCCTCTGCCTGTCCCTGCATCATGCGATCTGTCAGCTGACGGGGTTTCCCAGGGGAGACCGGGAACCTCTTTTTTTGACAGGCAGATTTAGAGAGAGAGAGAGAGAGAGAGAGAGAGAGAGAGAGAGAAAGGTCTTCCTTCCATTGGTTCACCTCCCAAATGGCCGCCACGGCCTGCATGCTGCGCCAATCCGAAGCCAGGAGCCAGGTGCTTCCTCCTGGTCTCCCACGCGGGTGCAGGGCCATCCTCCACTGCACTCCCGGACCATAGCAAAGAGCTGGACTGGAAGAGGAGCAATTGGGACAGAATCCAGCGCCCTGACCGGGACTAGAACCCGGGGTGCGGGCGCCACATGTGGAGGACTAGTCAAGTGAGCTGCGGCGCCGGCCCTGGGAACCTCTTTATGAAGATATTTGGAGGAAAGGGGGTGGTGACATGATTCACCTGCACAGGTATAGGAAGAACCGGGAGAAGACGGAGGAACTGGCTGTCCCAAAGACCAGCAAGTACCTGCCTGGTTTACCAGTTGGGAGCTCAATACCAGGAGACGGACGAGGTAGGCGTTCACGACTCCCAGGTCCTGGGGCCAGGTTCCCTGCACTGACAACTCCAGCAGACAGAAGTCCAGAGGTGCCCTCCTTCTCCCGAGATTTTGTCTCCTGGTTATTTAGTCAGCACCTGATGTGAGTACTGCTGCCAAGCGCTTTGCCGATGTCAGGTTGCCGACAGCTTGCGCTGAGTTCATCTGTGTGGACCCGTCCGTGGCAGCCGTCAGGCAGAGCTCAGACAGATGCAAGGGGGAAGAGACCTTGAGGAGCCAGCGTGCAGAAGGTGCAGGGACCCTAAAGTCTCCACGCGGACACCAGCAAGGGACAGCCATGTCCGACCTGCAGTGTTGGGGTCTGGAGTTTGTGAACACGCGGAGCCAAGCTGCGCACACACTCCCTCCAGGGCCTCCCCCGAGACGGCTTAGATTCAACCCCGGGAGCAAATCCCGTTGAAACGGAGCACGGGCACCAGGCCCAAGACTTCCGACGCGAGCAGCTGAGATAACAACGCTTTGTTGCGGTAAACGGCAAGGCCTGCCCTGGTATTTCCCAACAGCTCCAAAACCTGACGGCCCAGTCGGTAGTTGGCATCTCCTCTCCCCTTGTAGTCAGGCCTGGGCCAGGCCGCCGCTGTGCCACTGGGGAAGCAGAAGGGTCACCTTCCACTCCCGCAGCTGCGGGCGCCTCCTCCTTCCTGGTGGCTGTCACCCGGCCACCCGGCACTCCGCTGCTGCGACTTTAACAACTGTGCCCGTGGGAGGTCTTCTATCAGGCAGACCAGTGAGGAAATAGCTATGTGCATATTTTACACTCCAGCAGATATGATCAAACTCCTCTGGAAAATGCCTACACACTTAAATATAAAAATAAAGCTAATTAGAGCTGAAAGGGGACATTGCAATTGACACCCGGGAAATACAAAGGTTCATAAGAAACTGCTAAAGGCCGGCGCCGCGGCTCAATAGGCTAATCCTCTGCCTGCGGTGCCGGCACACCGGGTTCTAGTCCCGGTCAGGGCACTGGATTCTGTCCCGGCTGCCCTCGTCCAGGCCAGCTCTCTGCTGTAGCCCGGGAGGGCAGTGGAGGATGGCCCAGGTCCTTGGGCCCTGCACCCCATGGGAGACCAGGAGAAGCACCTGGCTCCTGGCTTTGGATCAGTGTGGCGCTGGCCGTGGCAGCCGTTGGAGGGTGAACCAATGGCAAAAGGAAGACCTTTCTCTCTGTCTCTCTCTCTCACTGTCCACTCTGCCTGTCAAAAAAAAAAAAAAAAAAAAAAAAAAAAAAAAAAAAAAACCTGCTATGAACAACTCTATGCTCACCAATTGGAAAACCTTCATGACATGGATGCGTCCTGGATACCTGTAAGCTGCCAAGATCAAATCAACAGGATGTTTTCTGCATCTTAAGATACGTTCCGCACGTGGCACGCACGCTCTACCAGGAGCTCCTTTTGAGAAATCAATCCTCCAGAACTCCTATGATGATATTTACGGCCATTCACTAAGTTTATACGTCGGTAATTCTCATGAGATGCAAATATCCTGGAATTGTATTCAATTTAAAATGCGGTAGAAGCTCTAAGGTTTTCAGAATAAATGACCCAGGTGTAAGTATGTAGTTTCCATCACTAACGCTCTCACGGTTCCATCAACAATACCTGCGCTTGGATGGTGCCGGCGACCAGTGGGACGGCTGAACTGCTGGCGCAGAGAAGAGGACCCGACCAGTGTGCGAGGTGGGAAGGAAACTGGTGGAGGAGAGGCGAGTGCCGAGGTTCTCCTGCTTGTTTCTTCTGGCACAACCTTGTGCGTTATTTAGGAGCAGACGACGCGTTTCTGGGCTACTCGTGGTCGGAGCCGAGTGGGTTTTACTCTGTTGCCTGGCGACCTCTCCGGCGACCTCTCCAGCCCCCGTCTGAGCTGCTGGCCAGGACCTCCCACAGCACCATCACCAGTCTCTCCTTTCCTGATTTCCATGGATTTTCAGTAAGCTAATGAATTTTTATCCAATGTACTCATTAATCAATAGTCACAATTGCGAGGGAGGCCCTGCATGGTGGACGCTACAGGACTTGTCATTACCCAGTGTTCTACAGAACAATCTGCCTCTGTGGCACCGGACGCCCAGGGGTTCATCGCACCTCCTTTTCCCCGCACTGGAAACCGGCCGCCTCTCCAAGGAGCCCGTTCTTGGTTCAGGGGGCACAGCATCAGTGCCCACGCTGAGCCCCACTCATGGCCGGGTGCCCATGGCCACTGGCTTGTCACTGCCGGTGGCCCTTTCAGTGAGAACTAGAAATACCTCTGCAGGTTCTGCAAACCCAGAATTCTCACCACAGCAGAGATCAAAGACAGCTTGAATCATTACAGTACCTCCTTTGTGTAGCATAAAACCTGAAATAGCGTCAAATGCTGGTGATGAAACTTCTAGAACCAGGGGCCAGTGCTGTGGGGTAGTGGGTAAAGCTGCTGCCTGCAGTGCTGGCATACCAAATGGGCGCCGATTTGGGACCCGGATGCTCCACTTCTGATTCAGCTCTCTGCTGTGGCCTGAGAAAGCAGTAGAAGATGGCCCAAGTCCTTAGCCCCCAGCACGCATGTGGGAGACCTGGAAGAAGCTCCTGGCTGCTGGATTTGGATCAGCACAGCTCCAGCCATTGCGGGCATCTGGAGAGTAAACCAGCAGATGGAAGACCTCTCTCTCTCCCTCTCTCTCTCTCTCTCTCTCCCTCTCCTTCTCTCTCTGTGTAACTCTGATTTTCAAGTAAAATAAATAAATCTACCAAAAAAAGAGAAACTTTTCTAGAATCAAATGACTGCAGGTTAAAAATTCATTTCTTATTTATTTGCTCTTCTAAATATGAAGCACACTAAGAATATATCGCACTTCAAAACCTCCTGGAACCTGAATTAGCTTAATTTTGATGCAAAACATTTTTGGAATCCATACATAGTTTTTAATGAACTTTTTGAGGAACCCTCATTGCATGAGTTTTGAAACATTTTTGCATCCAAAGAAACTTACCTGTGGCTCCATGTCCACGAATGTTGGAACCCCCACGGTGGGGGTGACAGCGCCGTGTTGGAAGGCCTCAGCATCCACCCTGCTCCGAGTGGCCTTGTGTGACGCTGGATGACCGGCCAGCTCCATCCACGCGTGGGCCTGGCTGTGCGTCCTGTTGTTGCTCTCCACAGCTGTGAGGGGGGGCGAGTGTCCATCCACTCCACGCCTGTGAGGGGCTGCTTGTCCCTTCCACTCCAGGGCTGTGAGGGGGGGGGCGTGTCCATCCATACCACAGCTGTGAGGGGCCGCGTGTCCATCTAGTTCACAACTGTGGGGGGGGCAAGTGTCCATCCACTCCACGCCTGTGAGGGGGGGGGTGTCCATCCACTCTACAGCTGTGAGGGGCTGCTCGTCCCTTCCAGGTGTGACACCTGTGGGCATCTCCCGGGCAGGGGGATTACTGCATCCCGCGGTCAGCTTGGTCCAGTGCCGAGCTCCGCCGGTGAAGTGACGTGAGCCCCTGGAGCAGAGAGAGGACGCTCGGCAGAGAGAGGGACCGCGTGCCCTTACCCTAACCTCCCAGCCCCACCGAGACAAGCCCGGCTGGCCTGCGGTTGGTGACTGTGCCTGTAGATGCCCTGCGCCCAGCGGCCCCCTTGCTCCAGTCCCGCCTCTCCCCTCCCCCATGTGCTCTTTTCAGTAGCTTTGACCTTGGCCTCCCAGTGCTTGCTCTGGCAGATCTGCAGCACGTGCACTCCCCTAAAAGGACTGGGAGTGAGCAAATGCCTGAAGACCCTCTAGCCTGCTTTGCTGTGGCTTCCCGAACAACACACTGCATGACACTGCACCTGCATATGAGCTCAACTTCCACACGTACCAGGATGAAATGCATCGTGGAAAGTCCTAGCACAGGTTGTACAGACAGGCTTGAAGCTTTACCTCCTTGGAAGGATCTTCCATGCTTCCTCCTCCTGCAGTTCCAGGCTGAACCTGCAGGAGAGGACGCCGCACATCTCCCCTGAGCAACCAGCAGGAGCTGCAACATCGCTGAGCACAGACGTGGCCACCCCAGCTCAGCCACACAGGGTCACCGTGGGCAGTGCAAGCTCCTGTAACCACTAGGAGCGCACAGATGTGCAAACTTCTAATCAAAGCACCATCAGAAAAGCAGGACTCTCTTTGCAATTTATTTTTTATTTTATTTTAAAAGATTTATTTATTTATTTGAAAGTCAGAGTTACACAGAGAGAGGAGCGGCAGAGAGAGAGAGGAGTCTTCCATCCACTGGTTCACTCCTCAGATGGCCTCAATGGCTGGAGCTGCGCCAATCTGAAGCCAGGAGCTTCTTCTGGGTCTCCCACGTGGGTGCAGGGTCCCAAGGACTTGGGCCATCTTCTATTGCTTTCCCAGGCCATAATAGAGAGCTGGATCAGAAGTGGAGTAACTGGGACTAGAACTGGCACCCATATGGGATGCTGGTGCTTCAGGCCAGGGCGTTAACCCGCTGCGCCACAGCGCCGGCCCCTCTTTGCAATTTGAACTCCATCCTCACACTCGAAATCGAGGCAGGAGGAGGTAGAAGGCATTGCTTTTCCCTGCGTACAAGTGATATTGGGGTAACAACCAGAGCTTGCCTGGGAGAAGTTGGGGTGGTGAGGAGAGACTGCTATTTTCTTTTGATTCTATACTGAGACACTGTCACCACAATTCAAATGACAGAGATGTGTATGCTGGGATGTCTTAGGATGCGGTTTCCATTGTTCTGTTTCTTACACATTTTGCTCCTGCTGCACTGATTGGTAGTAAATGTCCTGCAGTGGAAGTGTCTTTCATCCAGAGAGTTCTAGAAGCACCAACAAGAGCAGGAAGGTGGCCTCAGGTGGGAGATGGTCCCGGGCACGACTCCGACTGCTACACAGAGGAGCCGACTCACGGCCAGCGGCCCCGGGCAGCGACTGGCTGCAGCTGGGGCAGAGAATCTCGCAGTGCTGAGGCTGCCAGTCTGGGAACAGGGCGCCCGCCCTCTTGGGCTCTCGTCCTGGCTGTGGACACTGCCTCCTGCCGTGTGCAGTGCGTGAAGGGAGACAGAGAAGAGAGAGCTACCTTTGGGTGAGGGCCTCGCCCTCCTGACTTCTCTCAGTCTGAGTACTTCCTGAAAGGCCTGTCTCTAAATACAGTCCCACCACAGGCTGGGCTGCAACGTGAGGCTTGTGTCCGGTTTGTCGCTGGGGAGCGGGGTGCCATCGTTCCATCTGCATCCGAGGGAGGGCACCTCCACGTCCCATTTTTCCATCACTTGCTACACTTTGCATCTGACTGCAAGACTGCAGTGCTGTTAGTTTAGAAATAAACACATCCGTGTACACATTCACACGTGCACACATGCATGTCTTACAAAGATGTGATGGGACATGGAGGACATGTATGTCACAACACTGGAAATGCGTGGAGGACATGTATGTTATAACACTGGAAATGCGTGGAGGACATGTGTGTTACAACACTGGAAATGCGTGGAGGACATGTGTGTTACAACACTGGAAATGCATGGAGGACATGTGTGTTATAACACTGGAAATGCATGGAGGACATGTATGTTGTAACACTGGAAATGCGTGGAGGACATGTATGTTACAACACTGGAAATGCGTGGAGGACATGTATGTTACAACACTGGAAATGCATGGAGGACATGTATGTTATAACACTGGAAATGCGTGGAGGACATGTGTGTTACAACACTGGAAATGCGTGGAGGACATGTGTGTTACAACACTGGAAATGCATGGAGGACATGTGTGTTATAACACTGGAAATGCATGGAGGACATGTATGTTACAACACTGGAAATACCTTGCAAAATGATGATACCCATGCAATTCCATTAGGTTTCAAACCAGAGTGAAAGGAATCAGCGTTACGGGAAATTTCACTTTAACAGGGCAAGAAGAGAAGATAAGAAATGATTCCAGTTACATTTCTGAAATCAACAGAAAGATTCATGATCCCTGAGTTCTTTTTTTTAACTTTTATTTAATGAATATAAATTTCCAAAGTACAGCTTATGGATTACAATGGCTTCCTCCCCCCATAACTTCCCTCCAACCCGCAACCCTCCCCTCTCCTGCTCCCTCTCCCCTTCCATTCACATCAAGATTCATTTTCGATTCTCTTTATATACAGAAGATCAGTTTAGCATACATTAAGTAAAGATTTCAACAGTTTGCACCCACACAGAAACATAAAGTGAAAAATACTGTTTGAGTACTAGTTATAGCATTAAATCTCAATGTACAGCACACTAAGGACAGAGATTCTCCATGAGGACTAAGTGCACAGTGACTCCTGTTGTTGACTTAACAATTTTACACTCTTGTTTATGGCATCAGTAATCACCCTAGGCTCTTGTCATGAGCTGCCAAGGCTATGGAAGCCTTTTGAGTTCACCGACTCTGACATATTCTTAAGTGTTGATACTTAACTGAAAAAATGATCCCTGTTAAATAAAAGAGTGGGAATAAGAGAGGGAAGAGATGTACAATTTGGGACATGCTCAAGCTGACTTGCCCCAAATGGTGGAGATAGAAACATACCAGGGGATTCCAATTCAATCCCATCAAGGTGGCATGTACCAATGCCATCTCACTAGTCCAAGTGATCAATTTCTGTTCACAATTGATCATAATGAAAGGACTAAGAGTCAAAGGGAGCACATAAACAAGGCTAGTGTCTGCTAATACTAACTGATAGAATTAAAAAGGGAGAGAACGATCCAAGCTGGGAAGCAGGATACACAGCAGACTCATAGAATGGCAGATGTCCTAAACAGCACTCTGGCCTCAGAATCAGTCCTTTAGGCATTTGTATCTGGCTGAAGAGCCCATAAGAGAATTTCAGGCATGGAAAGCCAAGACACTCTGTCAAAAAAACATGACCTATATGAAAGATCTCTGCAAGTAAGATCCCAGTGGAAAGAACAGGTCATCAAAGAAGGAGGTACCTTTCTCTGAAGGGAGGAGAGAACTTCCACTTTGACTATGATCTTGTCTAAATATGATCCCTGAGTTCTTAAAGTTCAGTGAGGATACCCAGGATACCCAGGAGTGGGCCGGCGCTGACCCACGGAGGCACACCTCACCGTCCTCGTACCACTGGGGAGTGGTGACCCATGGAGGTCCTTGCACCGCTGGGGAGTGGTGATCCATGGAGGTCCTTGCACCGCTGGGGAGTGGTGACCCATGGAGGTCCTTGCACCGCTGGGGAGTGGCAGCTGCCACCATCACTCTGGGGTTGTCTGCTCTTAGACTCAAGAACAACCCGACTCTCCAGGAAGATCCGAGCCGTCAGTGGGAGATGTCAGTAGTGGACAGACCTTCTGAAAGTGCGCCATCCCATAGTCGAGTATGCAACGGAGATTTTCACATGGGCGTGCGTTTTATATGTGAATATAGTGTAGACCTCTGTCTTGGCCCCATGTGTGGAACATTCCGGGCCCTGCACCGTGGGGGTGGCAAGAATCTCCTGGTCAGGGCATTGCACACGGCCTCCTCCAAGCTTAGCCACGAGGAACCAGCGTCCCACGGTTCCAGATGATCCCAGAAACCTGCACTGAAATTTTCCTAGAGAACAGAGAGTTGGGTGGTGCGCAGCAGTACAAGCCGTTACTGAAGGCATTGTTCTTCCCCGCACATAGCTCAAACGGTCCCTGGGGAACAGGTTACGTAAGGAAAGGAGAAGCTGGGACACCACACGGGTGTCACGGCAGCTGACAGAAGGGGAGGAATTGGACGGGGGCCTGGTGGGCGTGGTGGGAGTCAGGGGAGGTCCTAGCTGGGGAGAAGTTGCTCAGGGCCAGGGCTGGTGCCCAGTGCGCACTGCCTTATGGTCACTGGGAGCTGATCCTGGCTGCTCACCGACTGTGCGGAGGACAGCAGTTCTGCAGCCCACCTGGGCCCAGCCTTGGCTGCCCGCACCCTGGCCTGTCTCTCGGCCTTGGCTGGATCCTCAGCTGCAGGCGGGGAGACGGTGGTCAGCTCACTGAGCAGAGAGATTCGTTACTGCCTTAGAGCAGGCACTGGGACCCCACCGGGACCCCGCCTCACCTGAAGGGAGTGCCTGCCGAGTGAGTTAGCTTATTGCAGTGGCAGCCACAGCCTGTAGTTTTAGCTAACTGTAACCATAGCGACTGTTTCTTAATACTAATTGTCCACTGGTTCCAACCCCAGTGCTTTTTTCATACAAGTGTTTTATGTTATATGGTTTTCTCCTTTCATGTGTGAGTATATACATACAAGGTACTGAAAAATTCATGGAAAAACAGTGTTAAATTAAATGTATTTTTGTGTGAATATGTTGAATCTTGCAAGTGTTTCACTTTACAAAATATTGAAGATTCCTTGTATACACTGATTGAAAAAAATTTCACCAAAATATATTTCAGTTCCATTTTCACTGAACTGCACTTTTCTTTATCGCTCTCTGTGGGTCCAGTATGTTCTACAGACTGAAGGTTTGTGGTTATCTTGCATTGAGCAAGTTTATCGGCTTCATTTTTCCAACAACTCAGTTGATTGTTAGCATGTGCAAGCAATGAAACAAATTTGGTTAAGGTGTGCACACGAGTCGACGTAAGGCTATTGCAGACTGCGGTGTCCACCTCACTTTCACAGGTGGCGAGACAACAGAAGAAACTCGAGAAACCGCTTACTGCGACACTGCACTGCGGTGGGCGGGGCTGAGCACCTGCACCTCCGGGCTGTGCCTGGGGACGGACGCTGACTCTGGCTTGTGATACTGAAGATGTGCACAGGCCTCACGGTGGCCAGGTGTCCCTTTCCTGCTGACAGCCGTGTTCCGCCCGACCTGCCCTGCTTGCTCAGGGTGGGAGAGGAGTCCTCGTCTCTGGCCCCTTCCTCGTGGGCCGATTTTCAACACCCACGTGAGTGCCTCGGGCCCACTCGGCCCCCTTCGTTTCGCCTCTGTGGACATCCTCCCCCTCGTCTGTGATAAGGAGGTGCACAGCAAAAGCCTGTGTTCTGGGGAAGCTTCAAGAGTCGCCTTTCCTTCGCTGCACTCGCCTTCACTTCTCGTAAGAACAGCCTGTCTCAGTCAGCACAAGACATTGACAAGGTTCCGCTGCAGGGCCTTGTAACAGGGCCTTGTAAGAGTTGCACCCCGCGCAGAGACCTCCTCACAAGCACTCCTGAGACGTGGGCGTGCGTCCTTTGAGTGTCTGCAGTGGCGCATGGGCTGTGTGCCCGGTGGTGGCCCCGAGGGCTCCCTGCCATGACCCAGGACCTGCTGTCGGGAGCCGCCTCTGCCCAGCTGTCATGCAGTTCTCCCAGCTCTCCCAGCTCTCTTCCTGCTTAACCACGGGCAGCTTTTTTTTTTTTTTTTTTTTTTTTAGGATTTATTTATTTATTTGGAAGACATGGAGAGAGAGAGAGAGAGAGAGAGAGAGAGAGAGAGAGTGTCTTCCTTCCACTGGTTCACTCCCCAAATGGCTGAACAGCCGGAGCTGGGCCAATCTGAAGCCGGGAGCCAGGAGCTTCTTCCAGGTCTCCCATGTGGGCACAGAGGCCTGAGAACCTGAGCCATCTTCTACTGCCTTCCCAGGTGTATCAGCAAGCAACTGGATCAGAAGGGGAGCAGCCGGGACTTGAACCAGTGCCCATATGGGATGCAGCACCGTGGGCAGCGGCCTTGTCATCCATGACAGCATTGGCCCCTCCCTGTCACTCCAGAGGGTGGCTCGGATGGAACACCCTGCACTGGTGCCCGGTGCTTCCAGAGACCTGCTCGCGGCCGTCAGGCGCTGCTCTTCCAGGGCTCACGGGTTTGCGTTCCTCATTGCTGCGTCCATTTACTTTCCGCTGCTTTGCTCAGTGAGCTCCCAGCAAAGCCAGTGGAGAGCGAGAGCTGCTCTGGCCAGGTCACAGCCCCCGCTCTTCTGCGGGGGCTTCAGCAGCAGCTGTCCTGTCCGGATCTTACCCTGCCGGTGGTTTCCAGGTTCAAAGTCACGTCGTCAGTGGCATGCGTGTGATTAATACCTAAAGCCTGAGATTCTTCCATCCAAGTCAGATGCTCGCCACTACAGCGACAGAGGTTGCTACTCTCTAAACATGGTTGTTGTTGTTCTTTGTTTGTATTTTATACTTACTGACCATGTGAGATCCTACTAGGAAGCAGTCATTCTTCTTCCAGTTTTGTTAAGAGTCATTTATTTATTAGAAAGGCAGAGTTAGAGAGAGAAGGAGAGGCAGAGAGAGAGGTCTTCCATTCACTGGTTCACTTCCCAAATGGCCTCAACAGCCGGAACTGGGCTGATCCGAAGCCAGGAGTCAGGAGCTTCTTCCAGGTCTCCCATGCAGGTGCAGGGGCCCAAGGACGTGGGCCATCTTCCACTGCTTTCCCAGGCCATAGCAGAGAGCTGTATTTGAAATGGAGCAGCCAGGACTCGAACCGGCGCACATCTGGGAAGCCAGCATGGCTGGCAGAGGCTTTACCCACCACACCACAGTGCTGGTTCCTCTTCTTCCAATTTTAGATACGGCAAAGTTGATTATGGAGAGAGCCGTGTCAGAGATGATGTTTGAAGCCTGAATTTTGAGTTTTAAGAGCTCGCTGCTCTTGATGCTGGGGTCCTCCTGGCACTGCAGTGAGTGCGGCCCGTCCACCCAGGAGGCGTGCACAGCACAGGCCGTGCCAGGCCCAGCGCACAGAGCTGCAGTGTCTGCACAGGGACCCCCAGGTACAGCGTGTCTGAGTTACGCACACTGAGAACGGGGAGAGCACAGGTCATTCTCAGAGAGCTCTGCACATCACGTCCTGCTGGGCAGCCAGCAACTCTGAGCGCTGAAGTTGCCAGCCCAGGGCAGAGTGCCAGTGATGCGTCCCTTGGCTGGCATCGTCCTCGCCCCTAAAACTCTCCAAGGCTCACTTGAAAGATACTGCAACAAAAACTTAGCCCAGATGTTTGGATATTCAGCTTAGAACGGCAGGCTCCATCAAGTGTTTGGAAATGGAGACCTATCCAAACGTTTCAGGCTCTGGGTGGAACTTTTGTAGTCAAATGGTGACATGTTAGTGTTCAAGGCAGTCTTCAGTTGTAACGTGTTGTTGAAGCCGGCACCACAGCTCACTTGGTTAATCCTCTGCATGCGGCGCCGGCACCCCGGGTTCTAGTCCTGGTTGGGGCGCCGGATTCTGTCCCGGTTGCCCCTCTTCCAGGCCAGCTCTCTGTTGTGTCCCGGGAGTGCAGTGGAGGATGGCCCAAGTGCTTGGGCCCTGCACCCCATGGGAGACCAGGAGAAGCACCTGGCTCCTGGCTTGGGATCAGTGCAACGTGCAGGCTGCAGTGGCCATTTGGAGGGTGAACCAATGGAAAGGAAGACCTTTCTCTCTCTCTCTCTCTCTCTCTCTCTCTCTCTCTCTCTCTCACTGTCAAACAAACAAACAAAACAAAACAAAAAACAACAACAAAACAAAAAACAAAAACAAAGCATACCGTGTTGTTGAAGGGACTATTTGCTGAGCAGAGCAGCGTGCACACGTGGTGGCTGGGAGCCGGAAGCGAGGAAGGAGGTGGCGCTTCCTGGAGAGCAAGAGGAGGCACAGCCTCCCCGCCTTGGCGTGTCTGCTCCCCGCCAGGCGCACTTCAGGCGGGTTTATTCTTTGATGTGATTGTTACTTTGTTAAGAACCAGGAGTGGGGCCCCTGTCGGTGCTAACTCGGCACTGAGTGCGTATTGGGTTCTTCCTGGGCACGGTGGGAAGAGAACAGGCTCTTTTCCTGATGTCTTAGGCTTTCACCCAAGGAGGAACGAATCTCCCGGGGACGGTGTGCGACTGGGACGCTCCGTTCTGTGGAGGCGCGGACACCACCTGTGTGGTCTCACATCAGGTGGAGCTGGGCCCAAGCACCTCCTCAGGGGAGGAAACCCTTACGGATCATCTTCCGCATGAATTTACACTCACTACACTCACTTTAGTGGCTAACGTTTGGGAGACGAGTGTTACTAAGTACAAGCTAGCAGTGAGTCATACTTATTAATTTTAAACCAAAATCAAGGGAAGATTTCATTATTTTTACTCTATCCAAGACTTAGCCAGTGTATCTGATAATTAAGTAACTAATGAATAAAATTAAAGTGGCAGAGAAATTTCTGAACTGATAGGACAGTGGCATGTGATTCCACCACCTGGATGACATAAATCCGCCCTTGTCACATCACGGCTGTGAACTGCGGAAGGCGGCATTGTCGCCGTTCTCTCCTCTTCAGGGGACATTTGGCAGGTGCCACCCAGCTGCCGCCGCAGACCCTCCAAGGGGCAGCTCCCTTTCACTGCACGAATGTTCTAGAGTCAGGGGCATTCTCGGAGGGACACAAAAGACGAGCCCAAGGCGAGGTCGTGCTGGATTGCCTGCCCGATATTTCAGAAGATGTCAGAGGTCAAACGGCAGGTGGCGTCCAGAGCCGGTGTCCACACAGCTGCCGCGTAAGAGGGGGGCTGAAGCGGGACGCTCTGCTCCCACAGTGGGGAAGGCTCTCGGGTGCCGCCAGTTCTCCCCCGGTTTCTGGGTGCACTGTCAGATGGGCCCCTCAGGTCCGGCCCTCTGGGGGACCCAGTTCCCACGTGACCAACCTTCCCCCGCAGCCTGTGCGGTGTCAGGACGAGGAGCTCCGACAAGCCACCTGACTCCTCACTGTGAGGGTGAGATCGGTTCCCTCTTCTGATCCATTCTCACTTTATGTCCAGCTAGCAACACTCTTGTATGTCAACTAGCTTTCTGCATGTAATCTATATTGAATTGCTTGGTGTGGTGTCACCATTACACAAAAAGAGGGAAGGTCCTGTGTCGTGGGGAATCTGAACTAATCCAAACATAACTCAGGGTTTGCCTGCTCCCGCCATCTCCCATGCTGGGAGCCATCGGCTTTCCTCTGCTCTCATTTGCTGTGTCTGTGGGCGGCATTGTCGCTGGGTCTCCTGCCCAGAGAGGCCACTCACGTGTGCACAGCTGAGTAACCGCGGGTCTACCTAGGGCTTTAAATGGTGACATTGAACTTGGACTGATGGCTGCAGTGGTATCAATAATTTTTTTTTTCCTATGGGCAACAACTTGACCCTGGCCGCTGAAACAATTCATTCCCTGCTGGCAAGCAACCAAGAACAAAAAAAAAGTAACTGAGGAAGATACCATGGAGGCATTTCCTGTGGTAATGTGGAAGACCTGCAGCAGGCTGCCAGTCACTGCTGTGACGGGGTCTGGTTTCACACAGTGTAGGAGAGCGGCCACACTGAACATGCGTACAGCAGCGAGAGGAAGACATAGGTGAGCACTTCGTAATAAAGAATCTACTATCAAAGGCTCAGAAATGTCATCTTTGAATTGAATCTTCCCCTTAACATACGACAAATCGTAACAATAAAAGTTTGGATTTTTATTCCAATGTTTAAAATAAACTATTTTAAAGATTCATCTGTGTCTTTGAAAGGCAGAACAACAGAGGGAGAGAGAGGGGATCTTCCATCGCCTGGCTCACCCTCCAGATGCTGGCTACAGCTGGGGCTGGGCCAGAAGCCAGCAGCTCCATCCAGGTCTCCCCTGTGGGTGCAGGGCCCAGGTGCTTGGGCCACCGGCGCTGCTTTCCCAGGCCCTGAGCACGGGCAGGACCAGAAGCAGAGCAGCCAGGACTCTGGCCAGCACTCGGATCAGGGAGGCCGGTGTCCCGTGCAGCCCAATGTGCCGTACAACGCTGGCCTCAATGGTTTGGATTCTGAAAGTGCATTAGCCATTTTTCAATTCATTTAATGTGAAACAAATCATGCCAGTCAATCAACCTATGTTCATTTTATATACATGGGACACAATATTTTCTATTCTAAATTTACCCTTCTGTGGGTAATATGATTTTGTGTTCTTTAAGGTAATTACACAAGAAGAGAGAATGTGTGTAAAGAAGTAGAGGAAAATATTTTTACTGAGTTGAATTATTTGAACTATTTCCAAAGTGCAGAAAATTCCAAAGATTATCCTTTAAAAAGGCCTACATTCATCAGAGATATTACCAATTGTTATTTTATCCACTTCATATTTTTAAAAATTTATTTATTTATTTATTTGAAAGGCAGGGTTGCAGAGGGAGGGAGAGAGAGAGGGAAGGAGAGAAGGGGTGAGAGAGAGATCCTCTATCTGCTGGCTCACTTCCCAAAATGCTGGGTGGTTGCCAGGCACCTGAAACTGCAACTGGGTCTCCCACGTGGGTGCAGAGGCCCCAGCACTGGGGCCGTCTTCCACTGCTCTCCCAGGTGCATCAGCAGGAGCTGGGTGGGAAGTGGAGCAGCCGGGACTTGAACCAGTGCCCAGGAGATGCAGGAGTTGCACGCGGCAGCTGAGCCACAAACTTCATATTTTTGACATTTGCTATTTGCTGTATGAAAAATTTGCATTATTCAAACGAATGTTTTAGTACTCATAAAGCCAGTCTGGCTTGGAATACTTCTTTTTGCTCACCACTTAAGAATAAGGAATGTTGTCTCAACTGGGTGTTTGATATACTGATCATTTTTCAGTGTTTCATAGCACCGTGTTGTTCAATGTACAGATGCGCTCTTTTCCTTTGTAACGACGCGCAGAATTGCAGACGGTACGCAGAGCCCCTACCCCAGGGTGTGTTTCCAAATCCAGGAATCAGGATCGCTGTGGCAGTGCCGACAGCGAGGCCACCACTTGCGGCCCCGGCATCCCATAGCCAGGGGTCGGCTCGCTTCCTGGCCGCTGGGCTCCCACTCAGCTTCCTGCTGAAGTGCCCTCCAGGGCAGACAGCAGATGATTGAGGGCTGACAAGCCCGGGCTCCTGGCGCCCGTGTGGGAGACGAGGATGCAGTTCCCGGCTGCGAGTTTGGCCGGGCTCAGCCCTTGTGTCTGTTTGGGGAGGGAGTGAGGAAACGGAAGATTTCTGTGTTTCTGTTTCTTCCCTTCTCTGTGTTTGTCTGCCTTTCAGATAAATAAATAAATATCTAAAATACAAGAAAACAAATCAGGGACGTTACTGGAAACTAAAACGCACATTGTATTCAGAGTTAACCAGTATTTTAGAATTAATTCTTTTAAGTATCTTTGGGTTGACATGAGATACTTTTATTTTATTGGTTACAATACAATAAGCAGAGAGTCACTGCTTCAATCTAGCCTATCGGGCAATTAACCCTTTCCTTTCTTGAATCACGGGTCGTAGCTGCCCTGCTCTTCTGTGGGAAACAAGAAGCAGACTTTCACACGACTGCGTTTGCCACTCAGTCCCGTCTCGTCCAGTATCTCCCCAGGCCAGCCTCCAGTAGCCACTATTTCAGGTTCATTTCAATGACCTAGTTACTGCGCGCGTGCACACACACACACACACACGCACACACAGAGGGGCAGCCGTGTGGCATTTACCGTCCTGCGTCTGCCAGTTTCAGCGAACACCACCGCCTCCAGCCCCATCCACTGTGTCGCAAGTGCCAGGCTCCCCCAGCTCTTCCTGACCGCGTGACGTTCAGCTGCAAGAACTTACACTCCTGACAGCATGCACTGGGATTCCCTTTTCTCAACATCCGCGCCAGCATTTGCTACATTTTCCCTCATTTAAGGATTTATTTTATTTGAAAGGCAGAGTTACAGAGAGAGAGAGAGGGAGAGAGAAAGAGAGGGCTCTAATTATACTGATTTACTCACCAAAGGCCTGTAGGAGTCTGGACAGGGCCAGGCCTCAGCCAGGAGCTTGGAACTCCATCCAGGTCTCCCACGCTGGTGTCTGAAGCACCATCTGCTACCGTCCAGGAGGAGTACCGGCAGGCAGCGAGGGCGGAAGCCTCAGCCGGAAGCCAAACCCAGGCTCTCTCACGTGGGACGGAAGCCAAACCCAGGCTCTCTCATGTGGGGCAGAAGCCAAACCCAGGCTCTCTCATGTGGGACGTGGGAATCCCAGTGGCAGCTCAACTGCTGTGCCAACGCCCAGCCCTGGGTGGGGATTTGCTGGTAGACCAGCTGCTCCTGCGCCGTCTCCAGTTATTCTGCTGGACTCCCAGTCGCTCATATTTGCCGCCTGCACCACAATGACAATATCGGTAATGTTTCCCACACCAGTATTGTGAACAACAAATGAAACCGTATACTTGAAGCCTGTGGAAGTGTTCCTGTTACCTGGTAGGCATTCTTTGAATACCAGCTGTAATCATGATAAACTGCAACTTAGAAATAGGGCATGCACATTGCATAACTTAGCTCATTGTTCCATCTGTTAGTTTATGCCTGTAGCATATAAAATCCTCTGTCACATGTGGGGATTACTCAAACTCTACATGTAGTGTTTCATCTTAAATTCATGTATATTTTATTATAATCTCAATGCATAAAGCATGATGGATTTTACTTGTTCTGAAGGGCTGTATTTTTAATTGAATAGTAGAGCTTTCTCCCTAAATTCCATTTTCTCGGATACATATTTCCTTAGGTGTGGGATGTTTCTAGGAGAAATTTCTCACACATGGAACTGTTGCAGGAACCTGCTTTGTCTTGTGTGTACTGGTTACAGTTTCCTAACATTTATAATCTTCTAGCCCTCAATTGGTATCATCTTTTCTTTGCCAAAAACTCCTCATTTCTTCTCCCTCATTTGAGCAGCCTGCTGTGCTCTTGAATAAATTTTCATTAGTTATAAATTTTTGTGATGAAGACTTATTTCTACAATTTTAATTTGTGTTTTGGTTTATTCTGTGCTTTCTTTTTAGTCTTGCCACATTTATCACTTCTTGTTAGAACAGAGCATTTTCCCTACTTTGCCTCCCATCCTGTGACTTAACATCTGTGTCTATTAATTGGCTCCTCTGTTTACTTCAGCATATGCCACGGACTTCCTCCAACACCGTCTGCGCGCATCGTTATTCTGTATCTCTGCACACTGGTGCAGCGCATCCTTGTCTCTCACACTGCTGCTGAGTAACCTTCATCCCCACCCGCTCTCAGGCTTCCAGATCGCTTGTAACAGCTGAGTGCAGTCAGTGCCTTCTCAGATCTGCCACGCCAGTAGCAAGGGCTTTCCCATTATTTCCTTTGAAAATCATCCTTGACGAGTTTTCAGCACATGGACCAGAATACATCTTTCTTATTTCTGCACAGCATTTGAACCAGTTCTTTAGGCGACCCCTCAGCTGCCTCCGGTTTCTGGGTTTTGTTTGCTGTGTGTCTCCACAGCTTCCCGTGGTTTCACCCCTTGGCAGTGGAGATCTCTTTCCGCTGCCTCAGGCCTCCACAGTGGCCGACAAGTCCACAGTCACTCTCGCTGCCATTTTTGTGTCACTCACCAGTCAGCTTCTTTGTATTGTGTTTAGAAATGAGCCCCGAATGGAAATAAGCACACAGGCTCCCAGAGCCACATGTTGCACACACTGCCCAGGCGCACTCAGCTCACAGGGGAAGGAACCAAGGCTCCCCAGTGCCCACCCCCCACCTTGGGTAGGGCTCCAGGTTAGCATCTAACAGAGCTCTCCTGAGGTTTAAAAACCTGCATTTAGCATGCCCATTTGTCACCTTGGTGTGACAGCAAATATGGGGGCCGGCGCTCTGGTATAGCGAGTAAAGCCGCTGCCTGCAGTGCCAGCATCCCATATGGGCACTGGTTCGAGTTCTAGCTGCTCCACTTCCAATCCGGCTTTCTGCTATGGCCTGGGAAAGCAGTAGAAGATGGCCCAAGTCCTTGGACCCATGCACCCATGAGGGAGACCTGGAGAAGCTCCTGGATCCTGGCTTCCGATTGGTGCAGCTCCAGCTGTTGTAGCCAACTGGGGAATGAACCAGCTGATAGAAGACCTCTCTCTCTCTCTGCCTCTCCTCTCTCTGTGGAACTCTGACTTTCAAATAAATAAATAAATCTTAAAAAAAAAAAAAAAACAAGGCAAACCTGCTTAATTTTCCCACTTTGTTTGACTTCTTCCTACATCATGCTTGAGATCCATTCTGTCAATGTACGGAAGAGGTATGCAGAGGTCCTCACTGCACTCCGGTTTTCTATTTTAAGAACACGCCCAGCTGAACTCTGCATTCCGCTACCATGCCTGTCTATTATTAAATCTCTCAGTGTTTAGAGTAGGAAGGACCAACTGTGGTTACAAAGTGACAGTCCAATGCCGAGAAAAAGGCAAATACTGACCACGCCAGGGAACTTTCTTTTTGCACGTAAGCAGGGATGTGCTGACGTTCACTAGAATGTCCTGCCAACTTATGAGGTTCCAAGGCTGGGTGAGCTTAGGGGTGATTGTTCTTGGTGGACAGGAAAGCAGTACCGTTGATGTTACGGATGCATAAGGTCCTGTTGCTATCACACACACAGTTGTGAATGCCTGTTAAGAAAATTTATAAATACCAGATCATTATATATCAATACAGCTAGTTAACTGCTGCTGTGGTTTTACGGATTATTGAAGAGGAGTTAAATACTTTAAGGTGAAACTTTCTAACTTACCCATACAGTTATACTTGATTAATGTCATCTAAATAGGTCCTTATTTTTCCTCGCTGCTGAAAATATATGCGAGAACATTGAGCTAAATGAAGCATATTAGATCTTAAATAGGTTTCTAATTTATTCATTTATTTCTTCAAATCAATTAATTTGACAAACAGAGCTGAGAGAGGCTTCTAGAGAGATCCTTCGCTGATTCACTTCCCAAGAGCCTGCGGAAGCTGGACTGGGCCAGGCCAGAGCCTGGTGCTCAGGAACTCCGTCTCTGTTTCTCGCGGGTGTCAGGGATGCAACTGCGCCAGCTGTCACTGCTGCCTCGCAGGGCGCAGTCACAGGCAGCCAGGGTCAGAGCTGGGATCAGCCCCACAGCCAGACGCTCTGAGCAGGACTCAGCTGTCCCACCAGTGGCCTCACTGCGTCCCCCGATGGACATCAGCTCCCCCACCTGCTGGCAGTTCCTTCTGTGCTACAGTGCATTGTTTTATACGGTTGTGGCCGTGGGCTGCACACTCCGCAATGGATAAGTGGCAATTATCAACTCACACGGAAGTGCTCTGAATCTGCAAACCGCGTATCAGGAACCACTGCAGTGGCCGGGGCCTGCGATCCTGCAGTAACTGTCCACATCGGGGGTCTTGCACCTGGGCTTCATTTGCCTCCATGCATTGTCTTGGGGCAGGCCGGTGCTGGGGACTCCAGTACCATTATCAAGGTCGCAGTTACACATGCTCTGTCCAAGCTGTCAAAAGCCCCGAGTTCTGTTCTGTTCTGTTTTAATCTGCAGAGCCCAGGACGACTATTAGTTCTCTACTCATGTTTGTTGATTGCATCAGTGACTACAGGACTGTGTTACTGACCTTAGCCAGGGCCCAGCCACGGGGTCTCTCGGAGTCCCACAGCCTCTTTTGTCTGGAACTTACCTCATGCTAAGAGCTTTCCTTTTTCTTTCTTAAGATTTATTTATTTGAAAGGCAGAGTTACAGAGAGAGAGGCAGACAGAGAGAGAGATACAGAGACAGAGACAGACAGAGACAGAGAGAGAGAAAGAGAGAGACAGAGACAGAGAGAGAGCTTCCATCCACTGGTTCATTCCCCAAATGGCCACAACAGCCAGAGCTGGACCAGGCCACAGCCAGGAGCCTCGTCTGGGTCTCCCATGTTGGTGCAGGGCCCAAGCACTTGGGCATCTTCCACTGCTTTTCCAGGTGCATTCGCAGGGAGCTGGATCAGAAGTGGGGGAGCTGGAACTCCAACAAGCGCCCATTTGGGATGACGACTTTGCAGACAGCAGCTAACCCATTACACCACAACACGGGGCACAAGAACTTCTCAGTTAAAGAATTCACCTGTTTTTCACCATCTGAGCTTGATGTCAAGAAAGGAAAACGAGCCTACCAGCATCATCCAGCCCTTCGACACTGGCAGGTACTAACTCTGTTTGTCCAAAGTCCAACCACGAGGCCAAACATAACAGCTGCTCCAATAAGGGGGAGAGAAGTTCTGTTTCTCTGATAGGTCAATGTCTCCTAAAAGATGCTGGGAAAGAGTCCAGACTCAAAAGTAACGATTTTCTGACTCGAAGTAACAAATACGAACACAGCCCCAGTCTCTGGAGACTCCACTGTGCCGTTGGTTCTTTTGTTTCTGGTTTTCACTGTAAAGTTCTTAAATGTGAGTATCTTTCTAGGATCTCCTACAACTTAGCTATTATAATTCAACAAAAAAGCAGGCACACTCTGTTCGTTCTGCCTAAAAGGCCTCCTCAGAGACGTGGACCGCGTGGTCACTTGCGAAGGCGCTTGGTGTATTCCCCAGGTGGGCTCTCATCACAGAGGGGAGGGAGGCGTGCCCAGTAGCCGCACGTGACTCCTTCTCAATATTATCTTGTGACTTGTGAGATGTCACACTGGGTTTTATTTTTCTGGACCAATAACAAGCTCAAATATTTCTTCAATGTTTTCCATATGCCTTAAAAGATGCTGGGGTAGGGTGCCTGTTTGGTGCACCATGTAAGAGGTTGCTTGGTTGACCCACGTCCCATGTCAGAGTTCCCGGATTTGAGCATTGGCTCTGATCCCAATCCAGCCTCCTGCTAACACGCACCCTGAGCAGCAGTAGATGACGACTAAGTACCAGGCTCCCTGCCACCCATCCAGGAGACCCTAATGGAGTTCCTGGATTCTGCTTGTTGCTGGCTTATAGACAGTAAACCAGAAGATGGAACCAATCTCCCCTCCCTCTTGCTCTCTCTCTCTTCTCTCAGTAAAGAAAGAAACTCAGAGTGCATGTGAAAGTGTTTTGAAAACTGCAAATGGAATGAGACAGACACGGTTTCTTTCCAAAAAGTCGTACGGCTTGCTGGCTGTTTCTGAAGGGAGAAGGCAGTTTGAGTTCTTAGGAAGAAATAGCAGCAACAAAAAGGAGTTGGAAACAGCAACCGTGCAGAAACCAATCCTGCAGTGCCGGGAGTGAGGCCGGGAGTGAGGCCGGGAGTGAGGCCAGGAGTGAGGCCGGGAGCCGCAAGCTCTGAGCCTTGAGAGCTTCCTGGGGATGAAGAGAACTCACAGCACAGGGGCTAAAAGGCAGCTTGGGTTTGTGAGTGAAAACGGCGGATGCAGGCCCACAGGGCAGGTGGGCCCGCGTGTCTCAAGGTGGGAGGAATCTTGTCGTTCCACAAATCAAGTCACTGGGGAGTGGGGAAGGGGGCATAGGGGCGGAGGGTGGGTGATTCCCGAGGTGGGAACTGATGGGAAGTCGGCACCCGCAGGAAAAGGCCCACACTGGGTAATGAGAGCCGCCCTGACACAGCAGTCCACACAGGCTGGCTACAGCCAAGCGGAAGCACGCATGGTATCGTGGGCGTGCTTTGGTTGATACTCAGTATTCACTTCTAATGCTTATCACTGCACATCACATTGTAATGAAAGATAAAGTCAAAGAAAAATCACTCTTTGAAATAAAATGAATTGTCGACACAAAAAAGAAAATAATGCAGAAATTACTTATAAAGATAGAAATGAGAAAATAACTAGAACTATAAGGGTAATTTTAAAACCATCAGGAAAGACGTGCACCCTTGTCGCAGCCCTTTCTGTGCTGTTGTGACGCGGTCCCCGGGACCAGGTACCTGGGGAGGAGCAGAAGAGCCCGGCACGTGGCTCTGGATTCTGGGAAGTCCAGCACCAAAGGCTGCATCTGGTGAGGCCTTGCTTGCCGAGTCCTAGCCTGACGGCATCACGTGGTGCTCGGGGGGTGACGGGGGCAGCCCAGCCTTTGAGATCAGCTCCCTGCTCCTCCCTGTGACGGGGCGAGAATCCACTCCTGAGGACACAGCACTGGTGGCCTCGCTCCCTCGGCCGATCTTTCTTCTCCACACCGCTCACTGGGGCAAACACTCCCAGCCCAGAACATGGGCGGACACGTCCAAGCCACACGAAGGAATGCCAATAACCTGGACAACCTGAGAAAATGAATCACTGTGGGACTGAACCCCAAAGAGGCAGGCGATTTGACTAGACCCGTAATTACAGAAGACTGCAGATATCAGCCAGTCGTTTTTCCTAGAAAAGCCCTCCAGCTCAGAGTTCTCAACCGGAAGTTCAAGAAGGAACTCACTCTGAGCAGAACAAATGGCAGCAAGAAGACAGAAAATCTTAGGGTTCTTGATGCACTTGTGGGGCTACTGTCACGGCAACCCCAAAAGCAGAGGACAGTTTGTAAGTGGAGTTCTGAACCATTTTCCCATTAAATAGGTGAAAAACTCCTAAGTGGAGCCTCCAGTCATTCATACTGAAGAAACATGGGACAATGCACACCGGAGTCGCGGCCGTGCTGTGCAGCATTTAAAGAGGATTAATCACTGCAGCCGAACGCAAGAGATGGGGATTCCCAGGTAATGGAGCCACAGAGGGAGGCAGAGTAGTTTGGTAGTTAACGTCAGACTGCTCTAACGGTGGAGAAGGCTACACACACACACACATGAACACAATGCTTGCACATGCAGATACATGCCCCCATGCACACATGCGGGTGCATTCACAAGGCAGGCATATGCGCACACATACTCACATACACAGCACATACATGCACATGCATGTGCACTCAGGCACCCCCACATGTGTGCATGCACAGATGTGTACATGGATATGAACACACATACTCACACATGCATGTGCACTCAGGCACCCCCCCACACGTGTGCATGCACAGATGTATACATGGAAATGAGCACCCGTACTCACACATGCATGTGCACTCGGGCACCCATACACACACGTGTGCACACACAGATGTATACATGGATATGAGTACCCATACTCACACATGCATGTGCACTCGGGCACCCATACACACACGTGTGCACATACAGATGTATACATGGATATGAGCACACATACTCACACATGCATGTGCACTCAGGCACCCCCTACACATGTGTGCACACACAGATGTGTACATGGATATGAGCACACATACACATGCATGTGCACGTGGGCACCCCCCACATGTGTGCATACACAGATGCATACATGGATATGAGCACCCATACTCACACATGCATGTGCACTCGGGCACCCCCCACATGTGTGCACACACAGATGCATACATGGATAAGAACACACATACTCACACATGCATGTGCACTCACACAAATGACCTGGCGAGTCTGATACACAGTGAGGACCTAGGTCTTTTTCTTGTTGGGCCCCAGGAGTTGGGATCCTGGCCTAGATCCTGAAATAAGGAACAATTTTTTCTTGGATGAAAAGGAAGCAGAAAAACTCAGCTCAGGTATCTCTTGACAGGAAATGAACTGTGTCCCTCATCCTGGCTGGAACCAGAATCCTTGCTTGGGAGAATCCCAGTCCAAGCCTCTTGTTAGGCAAGGGTCCTGAACGGGTGGTGCAGGGAAAACAGACTGACCTCCAAACAGGTCGGGCCAGGGGACGTGGAGGCCACAGCGGAAGTGACCCTGAGATGCTCAGAGGAGGCCCCGCCTGGGCCAGGGTGACTCGTGAGGGAGGCCTGGGACACAGTCGGCACCAGGCAAACACCAGGAGACTCAGGCACAGCACGGAAAATTACAGCAGGAACAATCTCAGGAGAAAACACTCTAACAGGAAACAGAAAAGCAAACTCTAAGAATTAAAGTTACGGGGCCAACGCTGTGGCGTAGCAGGTTAAAGCCCCAGCCTGCAGCGCTGGCATCCCATACAGGCACCGGTTCAAGTCCCAGCTTTTCCTCTTCCGATCCAGCTCCCTGCTGTGGCCTGGGAGAGCAGTAGAAGATGGCCCACGTCCTTGGGACCCTGCACCCATGTAGGAGACCTGGAGGAAGCTCCTGGCTCCTGGTTTCCGATCGACACAGCTCTGGCCGTTGCGGTCGGTCAATTGGGGAGTGAACCAGCGGATGGAAGACCTCTCTCTCTGTCTCTACCTCTTTCTGTAACTCTGTCTTTCAAATAAATAAAATAATCCTTAAATAAAAAGAATTAAAGATATTACTCACTTACTTTAAAAACGCCTACAGTCACGAGTTGCAGAACTAACCAGTTCCCTGAAGGCGCAGGGCTCTGGGCTGAGCACTTGCCTGTCTTTGCTGCTGGTTCTCTCTGTGACCCGAGGAAATGCACTGTGCGCCCTGCGTGGGTGACGCTGCGGAGCTGCGGAGGAGAAAGGCTGCGGTTTTCCGGCTCCCTCCTCCAAAGGCCCCAGACGGGGTTGCGGGTCTCCATGAGTGACAGACTTGGGCGGGGGCGGGGCTGGGCCGTGCTGGTATTGCAGATTAAAGCCCCGGATTTCCTCACTTCTCACAGTCAATCGGGAAGAAAAGCAAGTCTCCTCATCTTCACTTCCTGATGCCAACGGAGCTCGCAAACCAGGCAGGCGGGAGACCTCCCGCAGAGTCACCGCCCGGAGCCGGCTCCCTGGCACACGCAGGCGCCGGCGCGCTCAGCGACGCTGCCCTGCCAGACGCCTGGCCTGTGCGCTCAGCAGAGTGCGGCTCTGAGTGCGGTCGCATGCCCGGCTTTCGAGAGTGTGGGGGTGCTGATCACAGGGCTGCCGGCCCCCCCCCCCCCCCCCGGAGACAGACTGCGTCTCCCAGCTGGTGCCCCCAGCCCCTTGGGCCTCCCGTCGGACGACGTCTTGGCCACACTCGGCCTTCTCTCCTGCCTTATTCTGCAAGTCAAGCACGGGCAGGCCGTCTTGGGCTCACCCCTGCATTCTGACCTCTCTCTCAGAAGGACACCGGGCCCCCGCCGGCCCAGCCACATCAGTGTCCGGTTGTGGCACTTGTGAGCCGTCCCGTCTCCCTGGCAGGGCCAGCGGGAGCAGCAGGCTGCAGGAGCGGAGAGCTCCTGAAGCAGACCTAAGGAAGAGCGATAAATCCCCCACTGCGACACGCAGCTCGGGGGCGTGGGAAACCTCAGCCTGCCTCTTCCCTCCCTGGGGCATTCTGCCCAGAGGGCCGGGACCCCTGCTCTGACCTGGGGCTTCCTCGGGTTTCAGGTTCCGCTGCAGCTCCGGGCGAGAGGGGATTCTCTGCGGTGGGGAGGCTGTGGTGGGAAGAGCTGGCCTGGGCCCCACGGAGCCCGCCCCCAGCCAGGCCCGGCCTGCATCGCTGGGCTGGCGGCTGCCTCTGCCTGGACTGCAGGAGCCACAACCCCGCAGGCTCCGGACGCCCCACTCGCTCGCTCCTCCCTTCCTGCCTTTCTCCGGAGAGTTCTTCTCCGTTCAGATCCGAGGGCCCCTCAGACTCTGGGTTTAGGAGGAAAAGTTGTGCTAGAAGCATAATCGCTGGTTTTCCAGCTCTGCATACTGTTTCCAGGAGGAGGGAAGCTATCCGCTTGATTAGTCACACCTGCTACATTAAATCTTCAGTAGCTCCTCTTACAAAAAATGAAATTCTGCAATGAAAATGAAAAAGTGGGACACAATAAGAGAATAATTCCCAAAGGTAATATTTTCCTAGTCTGCTTAAAATAGTTGATAAATGGCTATTTAAAAAGAAAACTCGCACATATATACACCATAAATTTCATGATAGTCTACAGCTGATATGTTCAGTAATACAGTACCGGATGTCTTGTATTGAATAATGCAATATGGTAGAATTACTTCCATTTTCTGAGTAATAAATCCAATTTAATTATGATTTTGCATGCTCTGGACTTCAAATGAGTTTTTAAAAATATCTTCCAACTGTTTAGCAGCCCTTATTTAGTCATATTTTGAAGGCTTTGTTCTCAAAGAATATCAAATTTATTATCCGAGGCTTTCGCAGCAAAGGAGAAACATTTTTTCTCAAAGTGATGGTAAGCAAGAATCATTTTTCAAGCTGATGAAGTCTTAGTGTTTTCCAAACAGCGCTGAGGACAACATCAAAGGAAGGAGCAGCTGCGCGGGCAGGGGCAGGGGTGCTGGTGGTGGGCGCGCTCACGCGATGTTCACCACGATTGACGCCGTAGCTGAATTCCCCCGCGCAACAGGCCTCAAGGATTTGCCACGTGGGATTGACTGCAATGTCGAGAAAAGCCAGACACCGGCCGACTCTGCGCTGGAGAATGACGTTTTAAAAATACTTGCAGCTAAAGAGATCAAACAAAACAAAAACCTAGGTTCTCTAGAGAGCCCTTGCACAACCTTGGAACCTCGTAGCTCATCGAGAGGGCATTGTCTGGAGAAATCGGGACAGGGCCTTAACAAAGGTAACGGAAATGCTCACAGGGCTCGGGGTGCTCTCTGTGGGATAACTCGGATTGAAGGCTGCACCTCCAGGCTTGCGTGTTGGACTGCCCTAAAGATACAGAGCGTTCTGAGTACCCTCTAACACGGCTCTGTACTGCGCAGCTAGAAGGAGGAAGTGCTTGGTGTTGCGAGAACGTGGCTCGTGGAGCTCTGTGGGGCTTGTTTGATGCTGCAGCAACTCAGCTTCTTGTCTTCCTGCGTGGATGAGGGTGACGGAGCTCCCTGATCAGGCTGCTGGCGGGGGCTACTGTAGGCGGCACCTGCTATGCCCACCTGGTGGTTTAATGTGACAGCCATGCGGTTTATAGCAGATTTTACTAGCTCTGTCAACAGCATCACTCCTGTGACATGGAAGGGGGAGCTGAGGAGGACCCGGCTTTGTAAGAGTCCCGGCTCTTAGAAAACACAGCACATCGTCCTCAAGTCTGGTCTTCACCTGCACTCGTCACCCGGGAGATGGGAGAGGGAGACGGCAGCAGGGCTCTGCAAAACTGACCGGGAGAATCAGTCGCGTGCCTGGGATGGTGTCATACAACACACTTACAAGTGACACAAGTATTAGCTTTTCTACAACGGAGACCATATTCTCGAACTGTAGTCCCCAAGGTACGCCAGAATATAAGGCTTCACTGCTTCGGTGGACAGGAAGGGAGCTGGTCAACTGTGCAGGCCCAGGTGGAGACTCACCAGGGCCCAGGTGGCCGCTGCCGTCCACGTGCTGGCTGGTGTTGCTCCCTTGCCCGCAAAGGAATGACACTGTTCGCAGCTTATCGGTCTTCAGTAGACTTTTAATGAGAAAATAACAGCGACAGAGAAAGAATGAAGGGAGGAGAGTGGACAGAAAAGCCCCCTCCTTCCTCAGCACACAGCTTATATACAAAATCTGGCCAATTGCAAGCGGGCTCAAGTCCATGCACGGAACACTCCAATCCGCTGTCTGTTCACGCAGTGTGCACGCGTCCTCGGGCCAATCAGATGAGGTGTCACGCAGCAGGCAGGCTCACCGCGCAGTCCTCGGCACCATCTTGTTGTTTACAACATTCTCAACTCCTCTGGAAAGTCCTGACCGTGGGAAAGCATTGTCCTAGTCGAAACTAGCAACATCCGCCTTGTGATAAAGACACAGCAACAGCTATCAGACCGACCTTGACGTGGGGGCTCCATGGCCGTGCATCCCATGGAGCCCCACAGCTGGCGTTAGGGACCTTGGGTGCTGGACCCTAAGCATTGCACTCCCGTCCTCCTGCAACGTAAACCACTGTGCTACTAGGTAAGCTCTGTGTTTGCGTTGCTCCCAGGCTCCCTGTGCCAGCAGTGTCCAGTAGTGATGGACCTTGCCCCTCACAGACACCCCTGCTCATACTGAGATCCTGCACACAGCTTTTCCTCCTTGCAACAGGACAGCAAGAGCGACCTCGTGAGGTGGATCCACGTTTAGGGATAAAGCGTCTTTAATTCTAGCTCCAGCATGTTCAGAAAGTGTCTCTTCAGTGGTGTGCCTTTCTCTCGCACGTGCCAATTTGGGAAGTTCAATTGGCCTTCAGAAAGAGAACGCCACGGCTCACAGATATGCCTATCCTTAATGAAAACTGCCGAACTCCAAGAAAACTCCAGTATTTTCATTTTACAAATAAGGTTAAGGAACTTGAAAGTGAATTATGTGAACCTCCACAGTGGACGCACCCATCATTTCCTTGTGTGGTCTCTGCCAACCTCTTCAAACGGTGCTGCGTCTCGGTGTGAAGGGATTATGGCTAAACACCTGCACGTTCCTGATGGATAGAGATGACACAACAGCTGGCGTTAGCAGCTGTGATGATCCTTACGACACATGGGCTCCACAGGAGTAGCCCTACCTCCCTCAGAATCACTGCACGGATACACAGGTAGAACCCCGTGCTCAAGGCGTGGAAGGCGGTCTACAGGTAGTTTTCTGAGGTGAGGTAAAAGCCCAGGTTGGTCAGTCGCTGCTCATACAGGCCTGGGTCCTACCGGCTTTGCTCTTCTCCAGCCTGCCCTTAAACAAGACGGAGGCTCACCAGATCCATTTTGAAGAGAATGGAGAAATTGCCCTGAAAGGCAATTCAGAAAACAGCTCTGTGACCTTGTTGGAAGCTATATCCGGGAGGGACGTAGCTGCCTTGATTCTCGACAGAGAGCAAGATCGATACCTGCTCCAGTGCAGGGCTTGAAGGCTGCAGAAGCTCTCTCCCCCACGGCAGTCCCAGATGGAATTACTTTGTTTCTCTAGCAACCAGTTCTGTAGAGGTCCTTCGAAAGGATAACTGACCGGTTCTGGTGTGCTGGAGGGGTGGCTGGTCTTGTGTTGTCTGCCATTGCTGTTCTAGACGATGCAAAACGTGGGTTCTCCACAAGGCAGCTGTGCTGGAACATACGATAGCTTGCAAAGCATGGCCGGCAGGCTGGGGTTATCGGCTCATTTCTAAGATGAGAAGTTAGGGGACAAGAATTACGGTCTCCATGTCCAGGCACGCTCTCTGACCTGTCCCACATAAAAGGACACTTGGCTAAAGGAGGACAGACAGCCCAGCGTCACCGCCAAGGGTATGGCTGCAGATCTGGGATCTGCACAGCCTTCTAGGCATGGAGTCCCTCTCTTGCCTGTGTCCTTGGGAGTGGTCACTAAAGGTAGTGGGGGAAGCCTCAGTTAGTATAGAAATTTATGCATCTATTCTAGAATTGATAGCTGATTCATTTTATGCAGCTTGGAGCAACAGCACTTGAAGATTCTATGAACATGCTTTTGGCAAACAAGCACTCACGCACCTGGAAGTTGAGCTGTAAAGTCCTAGGGTGCGTGCGTGCTTCGCTGTCCTGGGCATTGAACATATTTTCCAAATCTGACCTTCCATCAGGCATGCGAGGGGGAGCCAGCTCCTCCACAGCTGCACTGGCACTGATAAAATCAGTGGACTGAAATTGATCAAGTATTTCACTGCTTCATCTGGGGTTCTCTGAGAATGGATGATGTGAACATCTTTCCGTTTATTTATTTACTCTGCATTTCTCGGTTGTATTCATGAAGTGACTGTTTGTATCATTTCCCCTCTATTTTATTTGGTATGTGCTTTTAAAAAGTGAACTGTTTCCTTTATGTAGCCTAGATATTAGTTCTTACTCACACACACATTAGGAATATCTATTTGAGGTTATGCATTAGTATTATTTTCTTTCTAAATGGTGTTGTGTTGAAATGGTCTTAATTTTAATCTAGAACAATCAATAGTTTTGTGATTTTTTTGTAGCTTTTGTTTTTTGATATCCTGTTAAAAAGTCATGATCCCCATCAATTGTGAAGGCATTTTCCTGAGCTGTTTTTTAGAGGTTGATTGTTTGGGTTCTATAATTTCTTTCTTTTTTATTTTTTTAAAAATTCATTTATTTATTTGAAAGTCAGAGTTACACAGAGAGAGGAGAGGCAGAGAGAGAAAGAGAGAGAGAAAGAGAGAGAGGAGTCCTCCATCCGCTGGTTCACACCCCAGTTGCCTGCAATGGCTGGAGCTGTACCGATCCAAAGCCAGGAGCCAGGAGCTTCTTCCGGGTCTCCCACGTGGGTGCAGGGACCCAAACACTTGGGCCATCTTCCACTGCTTTCCCAGGCCACAGCAGAGAGCTGGATTAGAAGTGGAGCAGCCGGGTCTCAAACTAGCGTCCATATGGGATGCCGGAGCTTCAGGCCAGGGCGTTAACCCTCTGTGCCACAGCGCCGGCCTTTTTATTTCAAAATAATTACTTCGCATGCTTAAAATTAAGATTATGTTTGCTTTTCTCCCATAAACATATTCAGCTGACCCAGCATCACTTATTGAGGAGGCTATTCTGTTCATTGTCTGTTTACTTCTGAATTCTTTATTCTGTTTCTTTGGTTTCATTGCCTGTTTCTCTTTACACCAATAACAAGCTGTCTGAAATGCTTCACCTTGGGGGACTACGAGGGAGGCTGTGTCTTCAGCCTGTTTTCTTCTTTGCTTTCCCTGCTGCAGGAGCAGGACATTTGCATTTCTATATAGTTAAGAATCAGCTCACCCATTCATACTCACGCACACACATGCACACACACACGCATACACACACACGCACACACGTGCACACAAACATGCACATGCACACACGCGTGAACACACATGCACACACGCACACACATGCACATGCACACACGTGCACACACATACAGACACACACGCACACACATACACACATGCACACACGCACACACACATGCACATGCACACACATATGCACACACACACCAGGACTGTCTAGGAATTGCAGTGAAACAGTAGATCAGTTTGCGGAGACACTTCATTGTGTTGCTGAGGTTTTATTCTATGGATTTAAATGCATCCCTTAATTTACATGGGTCTTTAACTTCTGCAAGTGATACTTTGTGGTTTTCAGTGTAGAGTGTTAAATTTACTCCTAAATAGAGGCGTTTTAAAACAATCACAAATATTATTTTCGATATGCTATTTTCAGTTATTTGTAGCAAACATGTAAAGTAGTTTGAGTATATATGCAATTTTATAGTTTTGTGCCCAAATTCAGGGGAAAGTATTCATGATTTCTGTGTTTTGTATAGTTTCAGGTCAAGAAGTTTTGTGTAAAAGCCACTTATCAGGCTTAGAAAGTTTCCTTGTGGTCACAGTTTGATGTCAGCTCTAAGCTGTTTTAAAAATTGCAGGGGGCTGGCGCTGTGGCACAGTGCGCTAACGCCCTGCTTTGAAGCGCCAGCATCACATATGGGTGCCGGATTGAGTCCCGGCTGCTCCACTTCCAATCCAGCTCTCTGCTGTGGCCTGGGAGGGCAGTGGAAGGTGGTCCAAGTCCTTGGGCCCCTGCACCCACGTGGGAGACCTGGAGGAAGCTCCTGGCTCCTGGTTTTGGATCAGCACAGCTCTGGCCGTTGCAGCCATTTGGGGAGTGAACCAGTGGATGGAAGAGCTCTCTCTCTCTCTCTCTCTCTCTCTCTGTGTAACTCTTTCAAATAAATACATAAATCTTAAAAAAAAAAAGAAAGCTTGCATCAAGTAATATTTTCTGCACGTATTGAACTGAACACTTTTTCAATTTCTTCAAAGTGAACAATTTCATTAGTTATGCTTTGTATGTTACAACAACTTCGCATTCCTGAGACACATCCTTTTTAGAGAGGTATATACGTGGGTATCCTCCATGATTTGTGTATATACATATAGGTAGCCACCTTTCATGATATGCTTATATATGTACCTTCCATGATGTATCTATATACATGTATGCACTTAATCTTTCAATGTATGTGTAAATATGCATTGCATGATTTGTGTGTGTATATATGCAGCTATCATGATTTGTGTATATACATATGTGTATCTATCTTTATGAAATGTGTATATATCTTTTTTAAAAATTTATTTTATTTATTTGAAAGACAGAGTTACAGAGAGAGGTAGAGAGAGAGAGATCTTCCATCCGCTGGTTCACTCCCCAGATTGCCGCAATGGCTAGAGCTGTGCCAATCCGAAGCCGGGAGCCAGGAGCTTCTTTCAGGTCTCCCACATGGGTGCAGGGGTCCAAGGACTTGGGCCATCTTCCATTGCTTTCCCAGGTCACAGTAGAGAGTTGGATCAGAAGAGGTGCAGCCAGGATTAGAACCAGCGCTCATCTGGGATGCCAGTGCTTCAGGCCGGGACTTTAACCCGCTGTGCCACAGCGCCGGCCCCTATATATATATCTTGATCAATATGTGAATATTCCAGACTCTGTTGTATCAAAGTCGATGAGAGATACTGATCTGTAATTCTTCCTTAGGACATCTTTATCGGGTTTTAGAATTGAGTCTGGTCTCATAAACGATTTGGAAGTATGGCGTCCTTACTTCTGTTCTTTGGACAGACGTACGTATGGTTGGGGGCATTTCTCTCTTACACGTTTGGAACAACTCCCCGGAGGACGCAGCCCGCACTTCTCTAGTCACTGGGGTGGCCCCCTGAGGCCCTCAGCTGGACCACTTTCCCCACCTCAGCCCTTCAGTAACGGCCCTCTGCCACACTGCAGGGGGACGCACGGTGAGGCGGCGCTGTTTCAGCCACACTTGGTCCGAGGCCTTTTGCTGGAGTTCTTAGGGAAGTCGGGTCCTCTCTGCACTGGGACAGCTGGGCTCCCGAGGTCCTGGCGGGACATAGGCAGCCTCCTGCAGCTGGAAATGTGTCTGCCCGGGCTCTGACTTTGGAGAGAAGAGAGCAGACGGCACTGACTGAGCGTCCTCACTCGCTCCACCACAGCCACAGAAAACCCCGCCAGGCTGCTTCGCGCCCGTGTGAGCCAACGTTCCACTCTGATTCAAGCTTCAGAAAGCGCTGATGAAGCCGGGTCCTGCTGGTACATTTGGGTCTGGGGGATCACCCGGCCTTTCTCCGCCTGCAGCCCCTTCTGTGGGGAGGTGGCCTGACCGGGCAGTGACCAGGGCTGTGTGCACACTCGCGGCTTTTGCGAGAGTGCGCCCTGCTTTGTCCTGTCTGCTGTTGACTGTGGGGTGTTTATCCCAGCATTTTCTTACCCTAGAGAAAGCGTTGCAACAGCAGCCTTGAGCCTTTTTGCACAATTCTGGTTTCCTCGGAATAATTCCCAGCAGTGGAACTGCTGGGTCAAAGCACAGGGACGTGCTTAAGGGTTTTCCCATCTTTATTGAGAAATGAGTGACAAATAAACGTTTTATGCATTTAAGGTGTTAAAAAACAAACGTCTTTAAGCTTTTGTATTTCATCAGGCGATGATTTTAAGAAATCGTGTGTTTCTAGGAACTGGTTGATTGCGCTAGAACTGACATGAAGTTGTTGACGTGTTACGTTTTCTTGTTTGGTGCTGACTGTGCAGTCGGTTCAAATCCTTCCTGAGCTGGATGGCAGGTGCCCTCGCTCATCCCTTCAGTGCTGGGGGCTCCTCGGCCGCTTCACGTTTCTCAAACAAGCAATGTAATGTTGGATTAGTTTTCGCCGTGTGTCTCCTTCCTACCTATTTTATGCTTTAAATATTTATTCTTGAATTCATATTTTTATTTGTTCCTCTGTTCTTGGAGCTGTATTTTCTCTTCCTTTATTAGCTTCTTGAAATGAATTTAAATTATTGATTTTTAATTTTTTTTCTTAATACATGCCTTAGTAACTCTTCCTCTAAGCACTACTTTAAGTGAATTGCACAAATTTTAATGTCTTATTTGGTTATTATTCAACTAAAATATTATCAATGGTGACATCTTAATTGATTCAAGGGTTATTGAGACATGTATGCGTTATTTTGGAAACATCTGTAAAATTTCCATTCCTGGGGCTGGCACTGTGGCGCAGCAGGTTAAAGCCCTGGCCTGAAGTGTCGGTATCCCACACGGGCGCCAGTTCGAGACCCAGCTGCTCTTCTTCCGATCCAACTCTCTGCCATGGCCTGGTGCGGAGAATCCCACAGGAGTCTCAGAAAGAGTCACGGGTCGCCGCTTACCTGGGCAGGAGGTGAACTGTGCAAACAGCAAAACACTGAGTCAAGAAGTTGCCACTGGCCACAAAATAAAAGTAACGTGGAGTTACAAGTCAGGAACTGAGGCAATGCCTAAGGGCTGTTAGGGAGACACTGCTAATCACACCAAGCAGACATCCCTGGTCAGTCAGACAACAGTGCACTACGGGCAACACCCTCCTACCCACGCTGACTGGACCGTTCAGACATAAGTAGGGCGGGAACAGTAGTGACTGGACCGTTCAAACACAAGTAAGAACCAATACAAGTTGCACAAGTTGTATGATGGCAAATTGGAGGGCTGCCAAACAATGAGGATAAAGGGGAGCCCTGGCGCTGCTCTCCATCCTTTCGAAGATCCTGGCCTGGGGCGTGTAAACCACCGGGAGTGGAAGAAGGAAGAGCGGAGCTGAGCCGAGCTGTCACGGAGCTGTCACGGAGCTGCACTGAGCTGTCACGGAGCTGTCTCTGAGCTGTCTCTGAGCTGTCACGGAGCTGTCCCAGAGCTGTCTCTGAGCTGTCATAGAGCTGTCACGGAGCTGTCATGGGGCTGTCATGGAGCTGTCACGGAGCTGAGCCGAGCTGTCACTGAGCTGTCACTGAGCTGTCAAGGACCTGTCACGGAGCTGTCACTGAGCTGTCACGGAGCTGTCTCTGAGCTGTCATTGAGCTGTCACGGAGCTGTCACGGAGCTGTCATGGAGCTGTCACGGAGCTGTCATGGAGCTGAGCCGAGCTGTCATGGAGCTGTCACGGAGCTGTCTCTGAGCTGTCACGAAGCTGTCATGGAGCTGTCACTGAGGAGCTCCTGTCCCGTTCCTGACCTGTTCCAGCCACAGCTCTCGGAGCTGCACCTGTTCCTGAGCAGCCCTAGCCGCCATTCCTGAGCGGCGTTAGCTGCATGAGCTGTCCCGTTCTGGTCTTCTTCCTGTCTAATGAAAGTTGCTGTGACACTTTCGGCCTTGCTACAGTTTATGTATCTGTTAATATTTAAAGTACGCTCGCATTAGTGTTCGTTATATTACCTGTGTACCTCTTGTCCATATTTCATTTCTCCATGTTTTCGTTGTTCTCATCATCTGCATGTTCTCTAAGGGTGAGTAGCTGTCCTCACCTCCGGGTAGACTAGTCACTGACAGCTGCTGTCCTGAGTGACACGACTCATCTTGCTACTCAGACATCGTCAGCAGATCCTCTCCCTTGTAGCATTAGTGATGCGGGAGTTGTAGTTAGAGACGATAGCAGTCGCCTTTTGAAAAAAGAAAATTGAATCATTATCTGTCATTATTTGGATTAATGAGGTTTTCCAGAATAGGGTGAAGTTAATGCTGGTATTTCTTTTATGGTGAATTAAATATGAATTATCTAGCTACCTACCAAACTGTTACCGGCTCACCTACAGGCCACAGCAGAGAGCTGGATTCCGAGAGGAGCAGCCAGGACACGAACCGGCGCCCAAACGGGCTGTCAGCACCACAGGTGGAAGTTAGCCTGCTACACCACAGCGCTGGCCCCAACAAGTCGACTTTAAACAAATACAGAAGTGTTTTAAATAAAGAGGCTGGAGAACGTGTTCATTAAAAGTCTCAACGAATTCTGCAAGGTCAGTGAGAACGCATGGCAGGTTAGGGCAGAGCAAATAATTTCCACCTCTTCAGTGAGAAGTGCTCTGCACTGGAGGGCACCGTGCGGCAGGATCGCCAGAGGCGAGCAGGGCTCCCCTCAGGTGCTTACAGAAAACTGGGTTTTCCAAGATTCTTTCCCTGGGGATCTCGATCTGACGCTTTAACCGTGTTGAATTCCGCCAGCTGCCAACTAGATGCAGACACATTTCTAACTAGGCCTGTATCAGTTCAGCTATTTATTTAATCTTGAACAAAGCAGATCAGCAAATTCATCAGATGAGTGAGTTGTTGTCTACATTGATGCTTAACCTTCCAACACATCATGTTTGCCATTTGGTTCCACGTCACAATATTTGTGACGACCCGAGAGACTCAGCAGTGTGTCTTGGTGAGGTGGCTTATGTTGTCCTGAGCTCTACACACGGTGATGTCTCTGAGAGGAGCTGCGGCCTCAGGCTGGTGAGGGTGCCTGGTGCTGCCTTCCCAGGGAGTGCTGGGCGCTAATGTGCAGGCGTCTGCAGGACTTCACAGAAGCTGGTATCGGGCAATACGAGCACGCAGCTGAGCGAATCTGTTCTTCGCGCTAACTTGTTGCAGGTGCCTGGCTTGGGAAACGCGTCGTGGGGAAAAGCAACGGCTTGCAGTAGGCTGCGCAGAGGCAGCTCCCAGGCGCTGTGGTTTCCTGCACGTCTTCTCCCAGGGGAAGCAGAGGAAATCCAGCTGCCCTGCTGCCGCAGCCGCGGGCGGAATGCCTGCCCGCTGAGCTGTGGTGGAGCAGGGAGAAAGCCTCAGCCAGGAATTGTGTTCACACAGGGCCTCGGTACTTTTCAACGCGTGACATTTCTTTTCCTTTGATTTTTCCTAGGTTTCTTTTATTCTCTGATTTTTTTCCTATTTGCCTAATTTTTTCGAAATAAAAGATGTGTAAGAAGGATGTTTGGGTTGGATAACCGCACGCCTGCACAGGAAAGAGGTGTTAGTGGTTCACCTGCACTAGCACGTTCACAGTGAATGTTTACAAAGAGCACTGCCGTATCTGTTCAATAAAAGACTCTGCCTGAGTAAAGGAGAAAGGAGCTGCTTTCCATATAGTCATCTCTGCTAACTGTAATGAAGAGACACGTACATAACCTGGGATTTTCCACTTCCTTTAGCTCTAAGATCCCAGGGACAGGAGCAAGGAAAGGCACCGTGGAGTGCGACAGCAGACGGGGGTCAGGCGCCCAGCACTCTGAACGCCGAGTGCTGACCGCCGCGCCCCTGGTGAGCCCTTGGTGGGGAAGTGCAGTCTCCGGATGCCTGATTAGATCCCCGTGTAGAATCGTGCTGCTGGACTCCCACAACGGCCAAGAGTTTGACTTTGTTCTATCCCACTGGACGTACCGCCAGGTGGAGAGGTCCTCGTCACGATGGGTTCCCAGTTCAGTGCTTTTTCCGAATCCTTTACTATCAGGAAGGAATCAGGAAGGAGAAATTCGTGGAGCTGGCATCTGAGTGGCGTCTGCTGCTCCTCAGCCGTAACGAGAGATAAACACCCGAGTCCCTAACACCTATGTGTTAGACACTCTCTGTGCCATCGATCCTACACCCCATCTTCCTTGAGGAGTGATTCTCAGGGATGAACTTTGCCGGTGATGGACTCAGCCGGGAACTTCCTGTCTGAGGTCCTTGGCGTCTGGCATAGTGGAGCTCACTGTGGGGCTGCAGTCATCTGAATGCTGGACGTGGCTGGGCCTTGGATCTACAGCCCAGGGACCACCTGGCGGCCTGAGCTCCGCCACGAGTGGGGGGTTGCTTTCTGCCCCCAGGTACCGCAGGGATGAGGCTCCACTAGGTCAGCGCCACCTGCTCTGGCTTCTTCCAGAGTCCATCTCCAGAGCCCTGTAAGCAGGATGCCTGGTATTTTAGGGGCCGTCCTCACAATGAGGTCTCATCACGCCTCTCCTCCTCAGTTAATTAAAACAGTCGCAAACCCAGTGGGAGTCGTGCGGAAAGGCATGCGTCTACTGGGAAGAACCTGGGGATTCACTTCTATGTTGCCACTGTTGAGTCCGAATTTCCCAGTCAATGCACAAGGCTCGGTCACGGATGCACAAGCAGAGGTTTATCTGTTACCAGCCGACTGGGACCCCCTACCCACACACAGCTGTTTAGCTGGGCACAGGCAAAAGGCCCTCTCATTTGCATAAAAGAGGTTTTTGCAGCCTCACACTTACAAGGGTGCAGGTCATCTAGTGGGTAGGTTACCTTCTTATTCTCTCTATGGCAAGGTATTAGGACCTAACACGTCCATTGGTTCATTTAAACATAAAGACTATATACATTATGTGGCAGGAAAAACACACAAAGGAGATGGCGCGGGGAGGCACTGGCGGGAAGCATTGGGACCTAAATTCCAAGAGAACTTTCTTTGTCCTCAAGGACCCGGCCTGCCTCCTTCCTGGTCCAGGATGAGGCCTGTCATGGCATTTCAGCAGGCAAGCAAGCACGCCAGAGTACAGAAGAGAAACCGGCATTTAGCAAGCTGGGGACTCCAACTCCCACACCACGACAGAGAAGAGTGGCTGAGTTTGTCAGCCTTGATACTTTGTGCAGACATCAGTAATTATCAAGGTTCTTTTGCATTCAAAATAAAATGGAAGTTATATCATTTTTTCTGATTCTCTAAAAAAAGGTTTTATGCAAATTTAGTATACAGACCATATCCAACAGACCTGTCACTGAACCTCAGAGACAGCAACATGTCATTAACACATGTGTTCTTCACATGACATTCATGTGTTCTGTCTTTTGTAATGCTCTGTTATGGTGTGAGAGGCCAGAGCCACGCCATGACAGGCTTCTCACAAGACAAGGGAACAGGCTAGGCCAGGACATGCAGGTTGCGAGAAGATGAAACCTGAAACCCGGAAGTCCTTGCCCCACCCCACCCCCCGTAGGGTCAGGTGGGGGCAACCAATGAGGTGGACGGACTCAGATTTTGTATGGCCATATGTGGAAAGAAGGAATACTTGTTTGCCCGGGAACTATAAAAACCCCGGGAACAAAGAGAAGGGGGTCTTGGTCTCCCAGCACTTTGGTTGCACAGGGAACCAGGCCCCAGCATGCTGGACCTACAAATAAAGTCCCTTTGATCTCTGGATTTTGTGAGTCTCCCTGGTTCCTTCTATCTGGGTGGTCTGGGACACAACAATGCCCTTTATTTCCCTATTACACTTGTTTTCAAATCCTGCTGTATTTTGTTGGAATTAGTTGGTTTTGGGGACTTGAATTCCTTTTCTCATTGTAAAATTTATTAGAATCAGGTCTTCCACATTAACTTGCCGGCCCCATCAAACCCATTTTTCCCCAGAATTGTCCTTGCTATGGAGCTTGTATATATAAATGTGTATACACAAACGTACACGTATATGTTAGTTGGTATAGGAACGTTCTAACAGGTGAAAGTGCCAGTGGTGATAAGCGTTCCTTCGAGAGTGAAGATGCTACAAGGACATCTGGCGGAGCTGGATGAAGTAAGCACAAGAACGCCGTCGGAGTGTGTGATCCCGTGATTCTACGAGCTGGCAGAAATAAAGATGCAGAAAACGGAGCGTCCACTCCTGAATGCGTGGTCACTGCGGGGCAGAGGTTGGGCTGCAGAATCTACTCTGGCTGCACAGCCTTGGAGAGTGTTTGCCCTCAGGGCTGAGCATGAGTTCTGATCTATTTCTAGCCTGCACACCCAAACAACCCTGAATTCCACCTAGTTTAATCTCACCTTTGAAGAAACAAAAACGGGGGGATGGGACGTCCTTCATTCATAGAAGCCTGGTGCCTCCTCAGCCTGTTGACCGACTTCCTCAGCTCGTCTCCTTTCCAGATCAGCTTCTGTGGTACCGGAAGATATTTTGGGTGCTGAAAGAAACTTTAACACTGTTTGCAAATTGCCTGCTTGCCTCGGGGGCCCTGCTGTGGACTCATTGATGGATACTTTCAAGCAAAGCCACAAAGCCGGAAGCCGATGACACCTGGCTCTCAGAGCGTGGAAACAACCGTGGATCCTGGCCACGGAGAAACCACTCTACTGCCCCACTTGGGTCCACTGCGTCTGCATCACACAGCAAAGCAAATGTGGGCTCAGGTTTAAGAAGAGCTTCTGACGGCAGCTCCCCACACACTCTGTGGGTTCCATTGAATTCTAGCAGAAGCTCATAGGAGAAAAGAAAAATGATTTTCAGATGTTTAGAAAGGCTGCAAGTAGAAAGCAAAGCTGCCAGCTCGCACGCCTGCCTGCAAATCCATTTCCATTGCTTCCACAGCCAGGGATTAACTTTTATCTGGTTTCTTTGAAGCAAGAAAATTCTCCATTTTCATTCACCATCCCTAAGCACCTTCGGGAAAGATTGCGCCTCACCTCCTTTTTGTCCTAAAACGCCGCTTTGCTGCTACAAAATATTCCCCTTCAGTAAAGTCTCTTCCTTGTCAATCGTGCTATGCAGCGCGTGTCCACGCAGACACGATCATGCACACACTACAGCACAGGTTTGGAGCGAGGGGAGGACAACCCGATGACTGAATTTTATACTTCCTTTTGTCAAACTTTTCCAATCTTGGGTCCTGAGGCTCACGTGCTCAGTTCGGTTGAACACATTTTCCTATGCTGGTGTGGGCTTACATTCATTTTCTCCCAGCAGCCTGCTGCAAAGACAACTGGAGTGAAGATAGAATTATCTTGTCAGAAATTGTAACATTAAATTACTCTAGGGAAGCATGCAGGTGCAAAACATGTTGTTTTCCAATGCAAATGCTGAGATTCTCATCCAAACACAGCCTCACTGCACAGCCACATACAGACTAAAAATAAAACAAATGTGTGTTTAAATTCAGCTCCATTAAAGACATTGCATCTAGAGAAGAATAGAAATGTCTAACTTTCTTTTAACTTTCAGACTTGCAATGATTTACACGCTAACCATTCCCGAGAGTGCATTTAGTGTCATTAAAAATGTCTTCTAAAATCGGAGTATCAAACTCAACCAGTTATGCTTAGCAATAAAAAAAAATCTGAAAAATTTTACCATAAGAATAACTATACACAGGGCAGTGAGCTATTGTCTTTGAATACCACTCACTTTTCTTTGAGTGCTTCTCTCGAAAAATGCCCTCAATGTTTGTAATATACAGTTCTGTCTGATTATAAGTGTCAGTTCAATAAAAGTGTTGGACTATCTCCCTGGGACCCTCAATACTTAGACGTCTCTATGATCAGAGAATATTCAATATTAACAATGCAAAGCCATCCCTAGGAAACCCAAGAGTCAGGAAAAATCCTAGCACTGTGCCTGTGTGGAAGGACTCACCATGCAGGGCAATAGAGACACTGGGTGGGGTCAGCGGGGTTCAGTCCTGGCGCTACCTACCAGGGCAGAGACGCGGAGGTGAAGGAGGAAGCTCAGACATCGAGCTCTGCGTCTCCTCTTTCAGCACGGGGTGGCCCGGGGAGAAAGGCAGGGGCTCCTCACAAACCGAAGGGTGAGCAGAAGAGGAGAGGGCCTTGCGGGGGCAGGGTGCCCCGGCAGTGCTAACCTAGGCCTCCATGGGCACCTGCGTCTGATGTTGGGGCAGGGGAGGAAGCACTGTGCGGAGGCTTCTCCTGAACTCCTGGGGCAGGAAGGGGTTTCTTAAAATTAGTTGTATTCTTTTTTTAAGACTTATTTGTTTATATGAGAGGCAGCGTTATAGACAGAGAGACAGAGAGGCAGAGAGAGAGGTCTTCCATCCACGGGTTCCCTCCCCAAATGGCCACAATGGCCAGAGCTGGACTGATCCAAAACCAGGAGCCAGGAGCTTCTTCCAGGTCCCCCACGTGGGTGCAGGGCCCCAGCATCTGTGCCATCTTCTGTGGCTTTCCCAGGCACGTTAGCAGGGAGCTGGATCAGAAGTGGAGCAGCCGGGACTCAAACTGGCGCCCGTATGGGATGCCGGCACTGCAGGCAGAGCCTTAGCCTACCACGCCACAGTGCAGGCTCCCCAAGCCCGAGGGTTTGATCAGAAGGAATTTATTCATAAATATACAAAAAATCATGTGAAATGAAAATAAGATTAGTACATTTTACTACTTCATCTTAAAATATTTGTTCTTTAAAGCAAACTGAAAGAAAATTAAAACAAAGGAATTTTCAAGAGTCAGAGAGGAGTGGACTCAGGGCGGTGACGTGGGAGGAGTGGTTTGCACTGCGTCCTTAGAAGCGAATATTTCTGTGCTCTTCACTTTCACGTAGAGCTCTGGTTCACCAGAACTTTTGTATTAAAAAGTTAAAAATAAAATTGAGTACTAGAAACAAACCATCCGTATTCCAGTAACGAGAGTTTGGCACGGAAATGGAATGGTGGATACTCCAATTTTATGCCCTAAGTCAACACAGTTACAAAGAAACAAAATGAATTACATTGAATCAGGAGTTAAATGATGATTGTGTCCACAGTAATGAGAGATCAAGCTGAGCAGTAGACAGGAGAAAATTATTCAAGATGTGTCGTAAAGACGCAAAACATGAACAACATGGAAGAGAAACGGGGAGAAGACTGAGAGTCCCAGCACAGCTCTCACAGGAAGCCAGGATAGGGGATTCTGGGTCAAGTGGGGAGGCCGAGCTGTGGGGGTGCACACGGATGTTCTCCTGAGCCTGATGGAACACGTGATCACGGGGTGGGGGAGCACAGAAAAACGGAATGAGTGCCCAGAGCACCTGCAGAACAGACACCAACTACAGGAGGCAAATCTGAGAGCAAGCAGGCAGGGCTTGGAAGGCCCCGCCCCTTCCTGGGACAGGTTGGGACCTGCCATCGCCGGTTTGGGAGGCTGACCCTCAGCAGAGTCAGAGCCTCACAGGAAGCAGCACAGCAGGGCTGGGATTAACGGTGCCGTTGGTGGTGGTTGTGACCGCCATGGCTTCCTCTTGGAAAGCTTGGTCCCTGACTCAGAAACCTGCATGGAAGCCAGCAATGCTGCTCCTAAACTTTATCCTGACAAATGTCCGTGTCAAATTAAACACAGGACGTGTGTCTTCATAATTCAGGACTACAGAAATATCTGCCACAACGGGGCTTCGAAACTGCTGCATCCATCCGCTGGTGCACTGAATACAAGGACAAGAGTGGAAGAGCCATTTTCTCTCAGGTAATTTTAAAAGATGGATGCACACCTGTGCCATTAGGTCCAACAGCAGTGCCAGGATTAGATCGATCTATATTGCAGGTTCAAAACTGTCTAGATGGGGGGGAGAAGGGAAAAGATCCCAGACTGTTCGTGGACAAGGAACTTGGTGTCTCCTCTTTCTGTTTCAAGAGCCTAGGTTGTACATCTTACAAACTTGCTTTATGATGGTTGACCTATTTTATCATCATCTTATGATAATGTTTGTCATTCTGCCTATATTATCACTTTCTCTCCTTCATTATTTTAATGTTTTTTCTTTAGCTAGTGAGGTTTTAGTTGGTATAACAAATTATATTTATAGCTTTTTCAGAATAAAATGTTAGCAGAGACATTTCAAAGAAAGAAAAACAATGAACAAAGCAACGAAGAAAACAATGTAAAGTTAAAATATACACTAATAAAATGAAAAAGGGAATCCATATTTATGATATGGAAACTTTAAAATAATTGGTATTCTGAAAAAATAATAATATCAATAATATCAATCAATATATAATCAATCAAGTATACATGATGAAAGCATTTGAAAACTATATAAATAACTGGGTTTGAAAGCCAACATGTATTCAGGCAAACTTTAGAAAGAAGACCCTTTATGATGCATATTTAACATAGGGGTGAAAAAGCGTTCTGGACTTGTTTTTCGGATAGATTCATGCCAGGTTCGCTAAGAGAACATGGGTGACACTTAGAGAACGGGGGACATCGGGCTCCTGAGGTTCCAGGTAATGTGGGTGTTACACCCAGAGGCAGGACGCGAATACTTCTGTGTCTCCCCCTCTCTGGGTAAAAGACCGACTTTTCATAGATCTTTAGCTCCAGCCGAGACTCTGAGCCTGACCAGCCCACAACACCTGCAGACTGGGCCAGGCTGGTGGCTCTCTGCCCCCTGCCTCTGGTCCACAGTCCCCGTAGCCCCTGTTACTGCCACACACCGTTCCCTGGGCAGAGAATGTGTGGTGCAGCAGGGGGACAAGAGCCGTGACTGTCACCGTAAGCAGGTGGCTCAGTAATTTCACAGGTATTGAAGGCCTGTCCCAACCTTCTGGTTAACTTGAAGTCTTTCTTGAGATTGCTCGTAGCCTCCAGTCCACAGCTGAGGGTCTGAATTTGGATTCTGGGATGGCTGAGTTGTCTCCAGGGGCTGCTCACCGTAAGACCATGAGCAAGTGACTTAACTTCTTTGCCTGCAGCAGCAAATGCAAACACAGCGTCAACCCATTTCAAACATTCTAGGATGTTCTAGATGGGGTGGAAAGAACGCAGGAAGCCCTCATCCAGTACCCTCGTGCTGTGAGTTAACAGGGCCTCGAAACAGCATTGCTAATGGCATGGAAACTGGACCAGGGATGCTTGCCATTGTCGGGAACCTGGAAAGCCGCACTCAGTCCCAGCAGGAAAGAAGCCATCCACCGTCCCCGCTTGCCGCCAGCCCCTTCCCCTGACCAGAGTAAAATATATAGATTTTGAAAAGTTTAAAAGTAAATATTGCTGGGGCTGGCACTGTGGTGTAGCGGGTAAAGCCACCACCTGCAGTGCCAGCATCCCATATCAGCGCCAGTTTGAGCCCCGGCTGCTCCACTTCCAATCCAGCTCTCTGCTATGGCCTGGGAAAGCAGCAGAAGATGGCCCAGGTCCTTGGGCCCCTGCCCCTGAGTGGAAGACCTGGAAGAACCCCTGGCTCCTGGTTTTGGATCAGCCCAGCTCCAGCCATTGTGGCCAACTGGGGAATGAACCAGTGGATGGAAGACGTCTCTCGTTCTCTGCCTCTCCTCTCTCTGTGTAACTCTGACCTTCAAATAGAATAAATAAATCTTTAAAAAACTAAAATACAAACTGCTTTTCAAAAATGTAAGATTAAGGTTATGAAGAATTCTGCAGAGATACATGAAAACGTGCACAGAAACTGACAGATCCTGCAGAAGACAAGAACAGAGCGTGAGAGGTGACTGAGCAGCGCGGTTGTGAGCGCTGTGTGGGGCTCCCGTGTCCAGAACACTGAGCCTCACTGAGGCTGAGCTAGAAATGCAGAGGCACAGACGTGGCTGGGCTTCAACAGTGGGGCAGCTTCCTGGTCAAGATCGCAAGGCTGTGTTGTACAGCACGGTGACAGCTATGGGAGCATGTTAAAACAAGAAACATCATCCATTAGTAAATTAAAATTTAAAATATACAGCCTCTTCTTGCCATTAAAAATGGATGCATGCATGAGGATTCAAGAAGAGGAAGTGGCAGATGGATGCATAGCTGGGGCTAAAGAATTTGGGCTCCAGAAAGATGGAAATGGAGGGAACCGGTTCCGGTGAAGCCTGGTAGCCCAAGCTAAAGACACGAGGTCTGAAGGTGAGCCTGTGATGGAGTCAACCTGTTCCTCAGAGTTTTATGTCCTCTGCAGGACGGAGACTGGGACCAAGTTCCAGAAGGAGGGCTCCCTGGGCAGTTGCTTTTCCATCTTAATGTACTGTGACACTTGTAGAAACTTCACGTGAGCTTATTAAGTAGATTCCAAGATAGGTTTGGTAGGTGGCTTCAATTGTTAGTCGTGGGGGTATAACTGATGCTGTATGTTGCTGTGGACTTGTTTCTGGGAAGAGGAGCGTGGTGGGGGCAAGAGGTGCAGAGTCACCACACAGATCCCGGGAGTCAGGTGAAAGCAGGCCTGAGGCAAGGAGCCTGTAGACTCGTTTATTTCAGTTGGTACAGCAGCTTATATAGCCAAGGCAGCCAATCCGATCAAGGGGCGGTCTATGCCCTAACCAATCACAGCCTGTTGCCAGGCAGACTCAGCTGTCATGTGGTTTCCAAAGCCATCCAATCACAGCCTGTTGCCAGGCAATTTCTGTTGCCAGTGGCCATCTTGGCATGACCTTCTCATTCTACCACAATTGTTAGTTGTGGGGGTATAACTGATGCTGTGGATGAAAATAAATTGTGTAAGGGGCATCAGTGCATGGGGCGGATCTGAGGATCGTTGTGGGTGGTGGGGGCGTGAAGAGGCAAACCTTGTGAGTGACAGGTCACAGAGACGCTCTTCATGGCTTTTGTGGGCTCAGCTGGATGCCCAATTCCTCATAGCCCTCACTTGGACTTCACTGAGTTCCATTTGAGCCCTGCTCCTCTAAGAACCCATCTAGTCAATGTAAACCTACAAAATCTGTTAAAAGTGTTTCCTGACTTTCTAGGATTTGGAGTGTTGAGGTTGAATGAAGGAGAATGCCAAAGTTCCAGTAATCTGAAGGCATTTCTTTACAAAATTAGGCAATGTCTAAGCAGCGCAGAGCACCGTGACCTGAGCGTCTTCTGGGCTCCATAGCAGGTCTGCTGCCAGGACCTGTTCCTGTTCATTCTTTGCAATGAAAGATGGGAAGCACAAACTGCAGAGATTGTACGAAAGTTTGTGATTGTTTTCCTGAAATCAGAGGACTACAACAATCTTGCCTTGGCATTTTGAACATTAATAATAATTTGAGTAAACCAGTAAGTTGTTATATTTTGTAATATGGATTTGTATTAAAGTGGTTACTTGCAACAAAATAGCACGCTTACTTATAACACCCAAAAGAGGTCTTCTCAGCCTCACCCTGCCTGAGATTGTCCACTGGCCATGCCCAGTAGCATCGCTGGCCTCCCCCTGATTGTGACAACACAAAGTGACCAGCCCAGACACTTCCAAGCATCCATTTCTGGGACAAAAGCGTGTCCCATGAAGAATGACGGTTCTAAGGAAAATGACAGAAGTGGCTTCTGTGTCCTCCCCCACCAACTCCAGCCTGGAAAGTCAGCCTGACCATTGCCTGTTCTTCTGCGAGCCTCTCCCTGCTGACTCGCCCTCACAAGCCAGAAGAAACCAGCCTTGTGAGTGCTGTGTGTCTGTTGTCTTCATGTATTCATGGTGGTGTGCTCTCACCTTACCTTGTGCGTTTGTTCATCGGCAAGCGGATCCCTAGTGGTGCAGGTCTGTGCAGGTCTCGTGATTGGTGAATCAAGTCACTTTATGCATGTTTCCCTGTGCCTTGCTCTTTTCAGCTGATGTTGATTTCCAGAGGTCTAACTGTGCTAAGTGTGGTGTCACTTTGTCCATTTGTACTTTGGCATAGTTTTGTGCTGTATGCATATAACAAAACTCATTTATTTGTTCTATTGTAGACTTGATTTGTTTCTGGGTTTGGGGTGTTGTAAGCAATGATGTTGCTAGGAACAATTGTGAAGTTTCTCTAGAAAAGTGATTCTCAACTGGGGCCAAATTTTTCATCAAGGGAAAGTCTAGCAATGTCAGGGAATGTTCCAGACTGTCTCATTTGGAGAGTGCTGCTGGTATCCAGTGGGTATAGACCAGGGACAGAATTAACCATCCTGTAATTCACAAAGAGTCATCCCTGACCAAGAATCCCACCATGAAGCAATAAAGCAACAATTGTCCCTGACCAAGAATTCCTCCATCCTGCATATGACAGAAGCCATTCTCAACCAGGACTTCCTCCAACCTGCAATACAACAAGCAGGAGGTCAGCCATCCTACAACACGGCAGTCATCTCCAACCAAGAATCCCACCATCCAGCAACAGAGCAACAATTGTCCCCAACCAAGAATTCCTCCAACCTGCCGTATAACAGTCACCTACATCAAGAATTCCACTGCCCTGCATACAATACTTCCCAACGGGAAGTCAGCTGTCCTACAACTCTACAGCGCTCATCCCAAACCAAGGGTCCCCAGGTCCAGATGCCCCCAGGGCCTCTGCTGAGACCCTTCCTCTCAGGCTGGTGCCTGGACTGATTGGCTGGGGTAGAAGGTGCACACCTTTCAACTCTGCAGAAATGCCTGCTGGTCTTCCTGAGCCTTTATTCCGTACATCCTCAAAGAGGTGCATGCAGGTTGGAGCCCCCATACTCTGATGACATTCCATTTTTACTCTTTTAGGATTCTCATGGGTGTAGACGAGTATTTAAGTATGGTGTGAATTCATACTTACTAACAGACTGATAAAATCAATTATATTTATTACTTTTGATTCCTGTGGATTATGTCTTCATGTTTTCTAAGTGCTCTTTATCTGTTTTGCATAATAGTTCTTTTTGCTTTATATTTTTACTCTCTTAGTGTGTATTTCACTTTTCATTTTCATTATGATATCTTTTACATTATGATGTCTTTCAGTGAGCAGTAATACTTAATTTTATGGAGTTAAATTTAGTAATCGCCTTAATGATTTATACTTTTCAAATAATATTTATTAAATGTTCTCACACACTACGGCCAAACGACATTTGTTTATTTGCATTTATAGGTTCTCCTTCTATTCATCCGTCCCTAATGCACTGTGAGTTTGTTTTTATGTTCTGTGTAATGGAAAGCTGACTTATTTCATTTCCTACACTGAGAAGCGATTACTTTAACGTCATTCCTGAATCGCTGCAGTCCAGCTGACAGCACCAGCTCCATCCTACGTATTTGCAGGTTCCCACGGGCTTTCTGGAGGAGCCGTCTGGCCCAGTGGCTTGTTGCTCCGGGCTCAGCAGTGACTTTGGCACCTCCAGGACTGCTGTGGCTCTCACTACTCAGTGGGCCACTCCCCACCTTCCGTTCTGTGTCACAGCCACGTTGCCCCTTCGGGCTTGAAGCTCTGTGTCCAGAAGCAGCTTGCCAACAACCAGTCTCCAGTGCACTGTCTTGTGGTTTTGATTGGAGCTGCATTAAGTCCAGTAAATAATTTTGGAAAAGTTTCCATTTAAACATTTTGGATCTCCCTGTGCAATTCTGCTTGCGTCTGCCTTAATCATTTACAATAGTTTTATACTAAAAGTACATTTTCCAAAAAAAAGTATTCCTTGAATTTTTCTAGACTTGTATTTAGGTACTTTGGGGTTCTTATTTTGAATTTTATATTTTTAAATTATGCTTCTTTCCCAAGATTGTGAGCGTTTGCAGCTCATGTCAAGAGCTTCGGTGGTCACTGACATCATACATAGAGGGTTAATTGTTACATTAAAAACAGGAGTCACTGTGCACTTATTTACTCCCCATGCAAGACCTCTGTCCTCAATGAGTTGTATTATGAGAATTAACTGTAAAACTTGTCAGTTGTGTGTGTGTGTGTGTGTGCAAATTGTTGAAATCTTTACCTAGTATAGAGTTGGTCTTCTGTGTATAAAGTTAATTGAAAATGAATCTTAATGGAGAATGGGACTGGGAATGGGAGACGGAGGAGGAGGGGTGGGAGGACGGGCATGGTGGGAAGAATCACTATATCCTGAAGTTGTACTTACGAAATCTGTACTTTTTAAATAAAAGGTTTCTTTGGGAAAATTTATACTTCTTTCTTGTTATTACTGTGTAAAAATTCAGTTTCTTGATGTATACTGATCCAGAAGTTGACAATTTTCTGCACTCCCTTGTTAATTTTATTAATGAAACTGAAGTTACTCGTGATGCCTCTCTTTCTTTAACAGACAAATCCAAAACATGGAAAACTTCCATGGGTTCTAAATCCAAAATCCCCCTTCAACTCTGATATTATCCTGTCTTCTTTCTGGTTGACACTTGTTTTGTTTTGTCTACCCTGTGTATCAGCCTTTAAAATGTGATTTATGGATCTTCATTATTTTAGGCACATGAAGAGTACAGTCCTCAGGAGGGCAGCGGCTCCACCATCACTTCCCCTAACCAAGTCACCCCTCGTGTCCAGGGAGAAGCACCATCTCTTCCTGGCTCTGCAGCTTGCGGCGTTCACCGCAGTGTGGCATGGTGCTACAAGCTCCGTCCCATCTCTGAACGGCTCCCTGCTTCACTCTGAGTAAACCCTGCGTCCTGACGAGTGCACGCGCCTTCCGTGCAAGGCCACCTCCTTTCCTCCCCTTGCTCCTCTCCACGGCGGGCGCTGCCCTTCTTGGTCTCCCAGCCATCAAGGCTGAGTCCAGTCTGGGCCAGGGCCTCTGTTCTTTTGCTTCTGCTGGGCCACTTCACCCTCTGCCCTCTTGATTCGCACATTCGATCAGACGCCACTGTTCGTTGCTTCCTGTTCAAAATTCCTTCCTCACTCCATGACATCCTGGTTTGCTGATTCTTTTTTCTGGATTGTGTTTTGTTTTCTTTTATCCACTCCATGTATCACCTTATAAAATGGAATTTTTTCATCTTAACTATTTTAGGGCTGTGAAAACGACAGTCCTGCTCCATCCCCGTGTGCTTGGCGCTCCACAATTGCGTTTGAATTAATAAGCAATCGAGGAAACACAAGCCATCACAGCTCCCTCCAACACGAGTGTGAAGACTGCCGTTGTGCTGCTGGTAGCGAGTCCTGTGTTAGTGTCCAGCGCTTTACCAGCTTCACCTTCTCTTTTGCTCAGCTGACTGGCCTGCGTGCTAGTGCCACGCTTAAACAAGAAGGAAGCGGCAGTCAGACCTGTCACTTCCAGATCTCAAGGAGAATGCTTTCAACCCCATGTTCAAGCCAGTGGCACGGCTTGGTGTCCACCATCAGATTGGCATTGTCCTCCGTCAGACTGCACTGTGTGGGCCATCAGATTGGCATTGTCCTCAGTCACACTGCACTGTGTCCACCATCGGACTGGCATTGGCTTCAGTCACACTGCACTGTGTTTGCCATTGGATTAAAGTTGTTCTCCTTCGTTTGCTGGGCTGTTGTCAAGAGTAGAAACTGCACATTTTGAATGAAGTTTTGCTTCTATGTACAGAATCATATTTCTTTTTTAAATGATCAATATGGCAATGTAAAATAGTGTTTTTTAAAATTTTAGAACCCAAGGAAAAACTCATTAAGTGATGGATTTCAAAAACTTTCTGGGATTTAGAATTAAGAAATAGCTTTGGTGGAAACGATTCTGAAATTCATGCATATATGGGGTCTTCAAAAAAGGTGATGAAAATCTGTGCTATAAAAAATTTGGCTGGCCCTGTGGCATAACGGGCTAAGCCTCTGCCTGTGGGGCCGGCATCCCACAGGGGTGCTGGTTCATGTCCCAGCTGCTCTGCTTCTGATCCAGCTCTCTGCTGTGGCCTGGGAAAGCAGTGGAGGATGGCCCCAGTGCTTGGGCCCCTGCACCGACCTGGGAGATGGGGAGCGGGGAGCTCCTGGCTCCTGGCTTCGGAACAGCCCACCTCCAGCTGTTGTGGCCATTTGGAGAGTGAACCAACAGATGAAAGACCTTTATCTCTGTCTCTCACTCTCTCTCTTCATAACTGTACCTCTCAAAAATAAATAAAATATTAAAAAAATCCATAGATATCAATTTTTGCACCAAAAGAAACTTATATTTTATTTCTCTTTTCCATGAAAGTTTGAAAGCTCCTTGTGATAGACTATTTGTCTTCAAAATATTAATGGAAACTTGGGATCAAAGACAACGAGAACTTTCCATGAGGCTTTTGAAACTTCCTTCCAAAACTCCACAGAGAAACGCGATTAAAAGGATGTGCACTTTCCACAGACATTTAGACCCTTCCTTATGAGCATATGTGTGTTTATGTGCATACCTTAAACACGAAGAATTGCTTTGGTAATGCTTCCTTAGCACGTTTTAATGTGATTATACTGTTCAAAAACAATATTCACAATTTTGATATTGAATTTTTTAACATATTCTGCAATTTTGGGCTCAAAATTATTTATTGCTTGAATGTTTGATTTAACTCAGTCTCAGGATCAAATACCATATGTTCCTTCTAATTTGTGAGGTTTTTCTGAATTAGATCTGAACTTGGAAGGATGAACTAGAGGCTGGGACATGTGGGGAGAGGGGACAACGGGAGGATGGGGACCAGGCACCAGCAGCCTGGGTGGAAGTGGTGCTCTGGGATCCCAGCACAGGGGAGGGTGGCCCACAGCCGTGCGTCCTACATCACACGAAGGACGGAGCTGGCAGACCCCAGACTCAGAGCACGCAAGGAAATGCCGGGTTAGTCGTCTGTGTTCACTGGTCTGTGCTGCGTGTGTGCTTTGGAATGTTGAAAATGAGTATTAAACACTAACGAGAATTTGAAAAATTGAAATAACCTCAGCAAAAAGAGATGCAAAGATCCAGTTGTAGATAAAGTGGATGGACTTGGCTTTGCAGCTCGTGAAGAATGTCTGGCGTTCCCGACAGCGGGTGAGCAACGCTTAGCTTACTCTTTGTTCCGGGACACGCCTGGGGTTTGCTTCCCTCTCTGGACCCAAGTCCTGCGGTGCCAGGAAGGACGATTGTCCAGTGGGTTCTTGGGTCCCCAGAGCCCAGTGCAGATCGTGGGCCTGGAGCAGTGTTGGCGCTCAGCGAGTATTTATTAACAGGATAAATAAGAGTGAAATACAGAGCAGTGAAGAACGAGGAAAAGCAACAAAATCTAAGAATTATTTGTGCCTGTGACTCCGTTGAAGGAAGATTTTCAGTTAACTTCAAAGATCTGATGCTTTTCCTATTTATTGGTTCATTCAGCATTTTTATATCCTGCTGAGTTATTTTTAGTAAACAAAACAATTCAAAAAATTGAAGCATTCATTCTAAAATTTAAATCCATTAACCCAGAGTTGTTCATACCATTGTCTAATCAGTTTAATACATTATGTATATTTATGTGCCCTTTAAAATTCTGTGGTACATGTTATTTGCTCTTCTCATTCTTTTATAAGCTTTCCGCAGACATGCCACTGTTATTTGTGGCTTCAAAAAGCATTAGAGTGTACGTTTGCTTTGTTGTTCATCTGTTGGGTGCTCGTTCTCTGTTTCATTAAGCTGCATTAATTCGGCTACATCTGCCCACTCTGGGGAGTTGATGCTTCTATCAGGTTCCCAAGCCCAATGACGACATCATTGCTATTCGCTTTGGCGAAGCTAAGTGTGGAAGGGCTGCATGTGTCCTAGCAAGGATTCAAGTCTGAATTGGACCTGCAGGCAGCTGCACTAAGCCACCGCATGGCCACAGCACTGCTGGACAGGGAGGGGGAGCGTGTGCAGGCAGCTGGTTTCCTGGGACTGTGCCTGCAGTTCTCTCTACACGGCCCATCACCCATCAGGTGACCGTGTCTACCAAACAGGTTCACAGCATTGCCTCATGTGCCTACTCTGGCCAAGAAATTCTTCCCAGTTGAACACATTCTTGTCCACTTCGTCTCAAATGATAGCGCCTCAAACTGCTGTATACTAGAACCCCCTTGACTCCATATCACATCAACGTTGAGACCTCATTCAAAAGTTATTCAATGAAAAAAACTACACTAATTAACAGGATGAACTTTTTAACTGAAACTCAAAAACTGCAGTTCATATGAATATTCAGTCACTTTCTACTTACCCATTTTTCTGCTCAAATTCTTCTGTTCAGTTATACTTTTGAAATGATATTGATTAATGTTGTTTTTCAGCACAGAGTTAAATTTGAAATGATAATGACTAATGCATGGTTATTAAAGCAGAGTTAAAGAATGGAGGTATCTTTATTATATCCCATGTTTAGAAGGGGGAAATGACTTAACCAACTGATGGTGAATGAATTAATAGTGTTACTTGCTTTGTTTTTTGCCTGTGTTATGCATCGACAATTCAATGGGATATTCTACACTTGGTACACAAAATCCACTCCAAATGTGATAGTTTAAGTCTTGTTTTTTAACAGTAAATTGTTTTTCTTGAATCATTTTCAATTCCCCAAGAGCTAACATTTGTTATTAAAGAAAGAATTGTCATCCTGCAAAAATTAAAATATAAAAACTCATTGTAATTTACAAGCAGGGGCCAAAATCAAAAAGGATCCAACTAAAAACACCAAGAAAAGCACCTGACAAGTAGGGAGAGAAACAGAGCTACTCAGAGCCTACTCCCAACTCCTACTGTGCATCCTTCAAGAGGAATCTGTACGTGCTCCGAGAACCGAGACAGAGATGAGCAGGCGAAAACATGCACTACATAATCATTCCCGCTTAGCTGGAAGGTGAATTGAAGACCACAAAGTCCATGCCTTTTTCAAAGCAGAATTGCTGAAGCTGGTCCTGTGTTACGAATCATTGAGCGACACCGAGTGCTTTCAGTTTAGTACCAGGAACGAGCTTCTGTTCACTGACGCGTTCAGCTTCCTTCTCTGATGAAATGCAACAGCAACAACGAAACCCTCAAATTGTATGTGTGTGTAAGCATGTGTGTGCACACACATGTGTGCATGTGAGCATATGCACACATGTGTGGGCATGTATGTGACTGCGTGTGAAAGTGCACGTGTGTGTACACACATGTGTGTGTACTGTGTGTGTGTTTGAAGGTGTGTGCACATGTGTGAGTGTGTGTGAGCGTTGCATGCATGTGTGTGAGCATGTACACGAGTGTGTGAATCTGTGTGTGTGCATTTGTGTGACTGTATGTGAACATGCACCCACGTGGGCCTCATTTGAGTCAAGAATGATCAGCGTGTATCTGCTAGTGAACTTCATTGCTCACTTTGTGCTGTTTTGGGAGTTCAACTAAATTTGCACATTTAGAAAAAAATCTTATCCCATTTGAAGAACTGCAAAGTGCAGAGAACTTCCCCAATGCTGAGCCCAGAGCACTGAAGGTGACATGGGGACCTGCAAGCCCTCACACTCCTGCACAGAGCCACACCTCAGAAGACGGGGGTCTCCCCCCTACAGCTGAGCGCACGCTCCACCCCTCTGCCCTCCCGTTTCTGACGAGGGTGTTTGTTAGGAGCTCGCTTTCGCTGGCTTGTCTTGGACAGTCAGGAGCTGAAGCATAGAGATGAACGCGGCGCTGCCTTCCTCCCAAGGACACATGGTGACCCCACACTCTCCCATGGACACCTGGTGATGTCACTCTTGCTCCCAAGGACACGTGGTGATGCCACACTCTGCCATGGACACCTGGTGATGTCACTCTTGCTCCCAAGGGCACGTGGTGATGCCACACTCTGCCATGGACACCTGGTGATGTCATTCTTCCTCCCAGGGGCACATGGTGATGCCACTCTTCCTCCCAGGGGCACGTGGTGATGCCACTCTTCCTTCCAAGGGCACGTGGTGATGCCACACTCTTCCATGGACATGTGGTGATGCCACTCTTCCTCCCAGGGGCACATGGTGATTCCGCACTTGTTCCCAAGGACACATGGTGATTCTGCACTTGCTCCCAAGGGCGTGTGACCAGACTTGATGTCCACCGGTAAGGCAGCACAGTGGTAAGGCAAGTGCTTTCCCATGGGAAAAAATCAATGAAGGGGTCCCAGAGGGGTTTAGGGCTTCTGATTTTCCTGGCATGTGGGCTGAAAGCCCCACGTCTTTTTAGAAGAACTGGACTTGGGCAAGATAGGGGCTTGACAGATGGGCTGCGTTTGGTGAATAATCGTCTGTATTCTCGTGATGTACCCAGAGGCATGCAGGTTAACCGTGATGCTTGTCTTCGTACCACATACAGTGGGGAGGGAGGGAAACACAATTGTTTCTAAAACCCCTCCTGCGTCGCCTGCCACAGTCTCTGGTTTTGTGCATAGGAGACCACGGGGCTCCTCTCCTCTGCCCCCACCCCCCCGGCAGGACAGGTGGGTCCTCCTCACTCACAGCCTTGTCCTGTTCTCTCCCAGCCGGAGATGACACCTCTGCCTGTGAAATCTCAAAGACTTCGTGCTAAAGACCTCAAATGCTTTGGACCGTGCGAGCTCACAGAGGCCGTGAAGGAGCCAAGGACACTGCGAGCTCACAGAGGCCGTGAAGGAGCCATGCGTGACTGGACCCAGGCCCTCTCCTTTCTCCTCAGCAGGCACAGATTTCTGCTCCCTTGACCGCTGGACCCCACCCTGGCTGCCATCGGCCGTCTGCGACCGGTTCCCCACCTGCTCCCACACCCGGCTGCTGACCCCGGCCTCCTCCCTTGCTCAGGGTTTGCATCCCCAGTGAAGACCTCCTGGAACCCCTGTCACACCACCTGGACCCTAGCTATGACGTCCACTGTGAGGATGATGAAGACTTCCTGGAGGCCCTATCACACCACCCGACGTCCACTGTGAGGACGAAGCCTGCTCCGGGGCTGAGCTAACCAGGGCCCTGTGTGTCCAGGCAGGGTCAGACAAACACCGTGTTCCCTCTCTGTGTGTGAGCCTGTAGCCCTTCACTTTATTCAACAGAATGACACTTTCCATAATTTAGCAAAGACTAAAGTTAGACACCTAATTCCATCAGTGAGTTATTTTCCCATGTCTGCAACAAACTGTGAAATGAGGTGTAAAATTGGATAAATTTTAATGTCCCCTGTGCCTCTTAACATTCTAGACTCTGCTGTTTGCTACATTGTCATCAGGATAAGAGCACTCTGAGTGGGTGTCTGAAGTGTGGAGGGAGATTAGGGCGGAGTGAAAAGAACTGTGCAACATTAGGACACTGAAATCGGTGATGTCTTCTATTTTAAGTTCGATTATGCACAGGCATTCACTCTGAACTCCCCGTGTGCCTGGGAGCCAGTGGGGGAAACGCAGGTCACGTCCTCCTTTGGGCGTCTCCTTGGTCTGGTGGAGGAGCCATCAGGCTTCGGCGTCACCGGCCATGCTTGCTGGGCACGGATGGGTTGGAGAAGCTCAGCACTGCCCATGGTTCTAAAGCCTGGCACTTGCTCTGCATTAAATTCTCTGGCAGAGGATTTGAATTTCAAGTGCAAAACATCTCCTTGTCCTCAAATGCTCTCCGAGAAGTAAGAAAAGAAACAAGATTAATGTGGAGATTCAGTGTGATGAGGAACTCAGCTATTAAAAGCTGGGGCATCTAAGGAGACACAGGTATCCCGATGTCCTGACGTAGTCTTCATAAACTCAGCGCAGGGTAACAGCAGAGAGAGTGGCTCCTAGCTCCTCCCCATAACCAGCCAGGGCTCTCTCCTTCCAGAAGCAATGCCTGCAAGTGTCACCAAGCTGTGACAAGTGCGGCCAGTGGGGGAAAGAAGCCAACTCCCGTGATCACGGCCAGCGCCTCCGTCTGCATCTGCCCCCTCCCCAGGCAACCCCAGAGCGTGGATGCTGCCTGCAAGTGCAGCCCGAGTGACTTGGGAAAGGCCACGCACTCCCACGCTAGGTCATAGCCCACAGCTGCTGGGGTCACGTGGCGGAGGGAGGGACAAGTCCTTAGGTTCTTTTGAATTCCTACTCCAGTGAACTGCAAAACCGCACTGGCCATCCTCACACCTCTCTCTGGAAAGCGACTCATGCAGGCCCCGGGGCGTGAGGAGACCCAACAGCTGGAGACAGAGTTTGCAGAGGGGCGGAGGAATCACAGGAGACGTGTGTGGAGGACAGTGCTGTCGCTACCTCTATCCGGAGTGTAGACTTTGTGGTTTCAATGGTAGATGCCCAGTGTACAATGTTAGGATTAACACATAAAATCAAGATCAGAAATTTATGTTGCACTTTGTCTCTGAAGGCTCGTTGTAGATGTCAACATGCCAGGGTCACAGGATGTGCAGACATTTGGTCAAACATTATTCATTCCAGGTGTTTCAATGAGGGTGTTTTTTTTTTTCTTAAAGATTTACTTATTCATTTGAAAGAGTTACAGAGAGACAGAGGCAGAGAGAGAGAGAGAGAGTCTTCCATCTGCTAGTTCACTCCCCAGATGACCACAACGGCCAGAGCTGTGCCGATCTGAAGCCGGGAGCCAGGAGCTTCCTCTGGGTCTCCCAGGTGGGTGCAGGGACCCAAGGACTTGGGCCATCTTATACTGCTTTCCCAGGCCACAGCAGAGAGCTGGATTGGAAGGGGAGCAGCCAGGACTCCAACCGGTGCCCACATGGGATGGCGGCATTGCAGGTGGCGGCTCCACCTGCTGCACCACACACTGACCCCTATGAGGGTGATTTTGATGAGATAAACTTTTAAGCAGGTAGACTTGTGACAGATTGCACCTGCAGCGTGGGTCAGCCTCATCTGATTGTTCAAATCACTTGAAGGCTCGGGTGGAGCAAGAAGCTGATAGACCCTGGAAGGGAGGGTTCCTCCTTGCTGCTGACTTTGGAATCGGACAATAGCTTTGGCGCTGCCTTCAATTCCACCAGAATCCTGCACTCTTCTAGAACAATCCTGTGGGCCTTCAGACTGGAGCTGCACCACTGGCCCTCCTGGTTCCTGGGCCTTTGTACTCAGACTGCCTATGGCATCAGTCCCCCTAGTCTGCAGCTGACAGCCCGTCCATCCTGCTGGGGCTTGGCTCCTTGATGGTACACTGAGCAGCCACTTACAATAACTCTCTAAACCAGTTTGTGTGTGTTTCAATAGATACAAACATGCACACACACATTCAGACATACATATGCACACACACATGTGCACACAAGTATGCACACACAAACATGCAGATGTGCATGCACACATGTGTACAATACACACGAACACAACACACATGTGCACAACACACATACACACAAGTATGCACACACAAACATACAGATGTGCATGCACACATGTGTACAACACACACGAACACAACACACACGTGCACAACACACATGCACACACATGCACGTGAAAACACATGTGCACAACACACATGCACACACATACACGTGAACACACATCTGCACACCGACACACGCATGCACATGCAGCCATGCACCCCACCACCAGTGGCACCTTGCTGATTCTCTAGCCCTGGCAGCTGTGCCAGGTGCAGAGCCCCTGCTACCCAGGTCAGCAGCTCTGCCGGGCGGTGACCTCGGGTCCCAGAGGCGGGGTGCACGTCCTCCTCGGGTGGGTTCAGATCTGAGTGAGAGCTGAGCACCCCGCAGCCCTGCTCTGAGGGCTGGGGACAAGTCCCATTACCTGTCACCTGTGCTGGTGCTGAGACAAGCACAAGCTCCGTGTGGGAATGTCACACTGCTGCACAAAGGCCTTCAACATCTTATCCAGGGTCCAGCTGAGGAAAGAGAAGGCAGGCATTCATGGGTGTTTGGGGGATGCGAGGAGGTGGAGAGCTCGCGATGCTGCTTGTGCCCATTTTGCACATCTAGAAACTGAAACCAGGGCCGCCGATCTGGCATAGTAGGTTAAGCAACCGCCTGTGGCGCCAGCATCCCATATGGGCTCCAATTTGAGACCCGGCTGCTCCACTTCTGATCCAGCTCTCTGCTATGACCTGGGAAAGCAGTAGGAGATGGCCCAAGTGCCTGGGCCCCTGCACCTGCATGGGAGACCCAGAAGAAGCTCCTGGCTCCTTGACTTTGGATTGGCCCATTTGCAGAGTGGCCGTTTGGTGAGTGAACCAGTAGATGGAAGACCTCTCTTTCAGTCTCTCCCTCTCTCTCTTTGTAACACTGCCTCTTAAGTAAATAACGAAATCTTTTTTAAAAAAAGGAATTGAAGTCGATGCTGCAGCTAACCCACGCTGGCTGTAACTCCACCACACGCAAGAACCCTGGAACTGCATTTCCAGGGGATGTACACTGACCAGGGAAAATAAGGCCCCAAGTTGATGATAATAGCGAGTTACAAAGTTTACAGGGCGATTGAGGGACAGCGCCTTCGCATTCACAGCATTCAGCACATTTAATTTTCCCTTCCTTGTGCAGTTTAAATCCATCGTGGTAGGACTGTATTTTTTCAAGCATCAGCATACGGAAATAAATTATCCTAAATATAAATTTGGGCTCTAGCTCCATTTTATACGTGTGCAAAATTTGAGCCATAGAATTTCATTTATTATTTTAGAAAGAAATCCTCCAAAGCATGAGAGATGAATGGTTTATCAGGGTCTTCTTTCTTGGGCACGGCTTGAATAATTCCTGCAGAAATCCCGTCCGCATGCTTCTGTGGGGAGGAGGGCTGCGTGTTCCCGAGACAGCTGTTTTTAAACATTTACAGTGGCCAGGCCGGTGCCCACCAGCTGTGATGCTGGGGTTCAGCCACGATGACCGAGGGCTCGGAGAGACAAGCAATGCCCCTTGTCCGCGTGAGGTTTCTGTCGGTCCCCAGGAAAAGCGAATAGAAAGTCTCTCACCCCTGAAAGAAAGGCCACAGTTACAGGAAACATCTTTGCTAAGTGATTTATTGTCATTCAGCTTAATTTCAAGGGCATACAATATATTCCCTCAAAGTTTTAATTCAATTTAACGGAATAATATTTATGATGGTCATAGAGCGAGCTGGTGCTCACTTATATTTTCAATCATTTGCTGCTGTGTAAGAGCCACATCTCACGTACCTGTCACGGCACACCCTTCAGTGTGCCTCGCACATTCGAATGTTAAGCCGGTTAATTGGATTATTTGATAAATTATAGCACAGAAACACTTGGAAAACGTGCCGTGATGGATGGCAGTGTTGTGGACCTGCCTTCTATCCCGGAAGTCTGAGGTGTGCAAGGTGCTGCTTTGACCGCAGGCTGCGTGTCCTTCCCGGGATTCTTCGGCATGGGATTCAGTGCAGTTATCTCAGAATGACGAGTCTGATCATTTCTGACATTTCTTCTCCAATTTGTTTGTTTGCTTTGGGTCTTTTAAGAAGTGTTTTTAAGCGCTTTTTGCAATTTGTGCACAGAAAAATTGTTTAGGCACATAGTTCTGCGAGATTTGTGTCACCAGCACCACCGAGGGAGGAGGTACAGACCTACAGCATCGACCCCAGAAGTCCCCAACCACCCCCTTCCCTAAGCCCTGCCAACCGCTGAACTAGTGTTCTGTGTCTTTATTTTATTTCTAATTTTCATTGTAACGTTGCCTTTTATTTTGTGCTACTTCAAATTCTTCTTAACATAAGTAGAGAGAAAATACTAAACAGAAATAAATTCAGAAGGCTTTTTAAGTTCATGTTTTTGTTACAGAGAACAAATATAAAATGCGTAGAGTGCTGGCTTCATTAATGATTGCAATGCTTGACTAAAATTGGTATCATTGTGGCACCATCAACCTGCAACTGTGTCTAGTCACTGCCTACCGCCGTGCAGTTGAGGTTTACAGCTATGTTGTGTGGTGAGAAATGACAGAGCTATCCCCTGAATGCTTGTAGAATATAAAGAACACAATCAAACATTCAATAACTCCATGGGTCAAGTTCGCAGGGTGCAAAGTGGAGTAATTCATACCCTGTGAGTGTTTGCTTAAACAAAACACAGGAAAACAGCAAACAAAACAAAACAAAGAGAAAATCTCCTATAACATTACAAAGCAAAAATATAATTATTGGGCTATTTGTTGAGCACAAATGATTTCCTAAACTTAATGATTCTCCTGCATCAAACATGCAGTTTCCACTGAAATTTCTTTCCAAACGGCCTTAGCCGTGAGTGTTCCTGTGCCCGAGTGCCGTGTTCCACGCTGGTGTTTTGAGCTGCAGAAGGAGGACTGGGCGTGGGGCGGGGTTACTCTGTGTCTGCCAGCACCATGTTCCTCCGCTCTCTGTTCAGACCCGAGCTGGGACACTCCTCTGTTTCTTCCCTCTGCTAGGCGCTGCCCCTGGAGCAGGGAGGGACAGCAGCTACCAGCGAAGGCAGGAAAGGGACTGGGGAGAGAAAAGAGCGGCGAGCCTGCACCCCACCCTCTGCATGATGTCAGGGTGGACCTGCTGTAAGTCTCACAGATTACATGATGGCAACCGGTTCTTGTGATGGAAACACACCTAACATACAAGTGGCCGTGTCATTGTTCACAAAACCCCCACAAAAGTAATGAGTACTGCTAGCACATTTCCTAAGTCATGGGAAGAACTTTTCCACTGGATACGGTGTTGAGTGACAATTGACTTCCGGGGGTGGGGGGGTTTATAACTGCACAGTGAGTTAATCATGCTCGGCACATTGGTTATAAGCTACAGAGTATCCAACTCAGTGTAGTAAGAACTTTGCCAGGAGGCTTGTGAAAAGAATAAAGATATGTTAAGAAATTAAAGATGAGCCTCTGTTTCCAGGATGTTAAATATACCATTGGTACTTCTTAAAAATATAACAAATAAATAGAACACATGAAAACTCTTAAGTTCAATAAAATAAAAGAAAAAGAAATAACTTAATCTACAATTTGCTGGTGTTTGTTTCTATTAAAATTAAGATCCACAAATGTTTTGTTTCAATTTGGAGCTATCAAAATATATTAACCAAGAAACAGTTTAGAAATACCAACATATGGATAACTAAAACAATTCCTTGGGCATTATTTTAATTATTTTCCCTTCCTGAGCCCCTCTAATTTAAACTCATACGTACGTACATTCCATATGGCCTAAATGTGAGTATTCACTCAGTATTTCATTCAGAAAGTTGGATATGAAGCAAGTCCAGTGAGATTGGCCTTGGTTTTCGTGGAACGATCTCTCAAGTCCACGTTCTCAGCTGCTGGTGCATGGAATGAAACTTGGAGGGGAAAAATAAAACCTTTATAAAGTCATCCAGTAGTTATTAAACACTTAAACTGCAAGGTAATAATCCATGGCATGCAGTAAATAGCACACATACATTGCTAAAGTGAACACATCCATCACACACCCAGGCACACACACACTCACACACGCACATGAGAGGCCTTCCAGAAACACATGGGAAACAAGTATTATGAACAAGCTATGCCTGGAGTTAAAAATCCTTTGCACCAAAGAAGTTTACCTTTTAATCTCATTTTCAACAGGTTTTTGAAGAATGTGTTGTACGTGGTGGTAAAGGAACTAAAATCTCTTCCAAAATGTACTTTAGACTTAACGTCAGGGAACTGGACAAGGAGGAATGTGTGCTCCGCTTACTGGAGACTTGAGATGAGTTCTGTTCTGTTCCTGTGCAGATTAATAATGAATAAGCAATTATCTACATTCAGCAGACTTGCAGAAAGCTTGATGAGGCTGTATTTCAACACAGCCGGATAAAGACAATTCACAAGAAACATTTTAAAGTCATTCTCTAAACTTTTGTGATGGGCTTAGGTTTTTTCTTCCTTTAAAATAAAGAGAAAGATTTACCCTTGAGCTAATCTTGATTCTGGCCTGGTTTTCAAAACCAGGACGTAAACTTGTATTCCTCAAATAACACAGCATTAGTATCTCCAGCACAGTCTCTGCTAAAACATTGTGGCTGCTGTCCATGAGTGAAGACCCCAACTTCAGCTGCAGGTTCCAGGGCTTCCAGGATCCGGGGGTTCCAGGGTCCATGGGTTCTGGGATCCAGGGGTTGCAGGATCCAGGGGTTGCAGGATCCGGGGGTTGCAGGATCCAGGGGTTCTGGGATCCAGGGGTTGCAGGATCTGGGGGTTGCAGGAACCAGGGGTTGCAGGATCCGGGGGTTGTAGGATCTGGGGGTTCTAGGATCTGGGGATTCCAGGATCCGTGCATTCCAGGATTCGGGGGTTTCACATTAGGGGTTCCAGGATCTGGGGGTTAAAGGATCCAGGGTTTGCAGGATCCGGGGGTTGCAGTATTTGGGGGTTCCAGGATCCAGGTGTTCCAGGATCCGGGGGTTGCAGGATCCAGTGTTCAGGATCCAGGGGTTGCAGGATCTGGGGTTTGCAGGATCCGGGGGTTAAAGGATCAGGGGTTCCAGGATCCAGGGGTTTGCAGGATCTGGGAGTTCCAGGATCCGGGGGTTTGCAGGATCTGGGGGTTGCAGGATCTGGGGGTTCCAGGATCTGGGGTTTGCAGGATCTGGGGTTTGCAGGATCTGGGGGTTGCACACTTCAGTCCTTCAGCTGGGATTGAGGATGATGAGCCCATTCTTTTCTTTCTTTTTTAATTTCTTGTTTTTCAAAATTTTTTAGTTATCCAAGTTTCATGCATTTCATACATGCAGACTTAGGACCAGAGTGATAGTGCCCACCCACCCTGAATAAGACTCGCCCTTTTGTAGGAAAGGACCTAACAAGCCGTCCTCCCAGAGCAGCTCTGAGCAGCCCAAGGACAGCTCCCAGCGCTGCAGGCTCCCTCCTCCTCCAGTTTGTCCCTGGGTCACCGGGGGAGTCTGCACCACTCAGTGAGGAAATTGGAACTCATTTTCATAATGGAATAAACAAAGCATGATTACAGCTTTAGCGGAGCCATGTGACCTAATCAACCGAGGAGCAGGTATTTATGGAACAGCGTCTCTGGACTGGGAGCACAGCCGAGCGCCACGCGGTGGCCGAGGCACCTGCTTTCCCCCGGGAAAAGCGTGGCCAAAGCACACTGATCGCTTGGATAGCAGTGCTAAGCTATGAATTTTAACTTATACTGTGATATCAATGTCTTCTTAAAGGGCAGAACTTGGGTGGGCTGTTGATCCAATCATTGGAAGGAAAATGTGGATTCTTCCAGGATTGTCTGATTTAGCGCATGCTTGAGGAATGATTCTGGAAAAGAGCTACGCCTTTCTTTTTAAAGATTTATTTTATTTATTTTGTAAGGCAGAGTTACAGAGACAGGTAGAGACAGAGAGAGAAGTCTTCCATCTGCTGGTTCACTCCCCAGATGGCCGCAACGGCGGGAGCTGCGCTGATCCAAAGCCAGGAGCCAGGAGCTTCTTCCGGGTCTCCCACGTGGGTGCAGGGGCCCAAGGACTTGGGCCATCTTCTACTGCTTTCCCAGGCCACAGCAGAGAGCTGGATCAGAAGAGGAGCAGCCGGGACTAGAACCAGTGCCCATATTGGATGCTGGCGCTTCAGGCCAGGGCTTTAACCCATTGCGCCACAGCGCCGGCCCCAGAGCTACGCTTGTCAAACAAGGAGCCCAGAGCTTTCCCAGGAGATCGCTACCCCTCTTGCTCTGATCCACACGCTGCCCTGAGCAGAGCCGTCATTACAGCAGCAGACATGCTTCACCTCAGGGGTGGCTGCGTCTAAGCCAAGATGCCTTACGATGCATCTTCACTCGGTGTTTGAAAAATACAGCAAAGTTGTAGGTGATTAAAATGTCCGTCCAGGTGACCTGAGAGGCAACGCTGCCCTCCGTGAGGAAGCAACAGTGCAATGTTACAATCTGCATATCCACAGCCTGCCTGGGACAGAGTCCCTTAAACTACTTTTACAATTTCTTCTTCTTCTTCTTCTTTTCTTTTTTTTTTAACAAGCAGAGTGAACAGTGAGAGAGAGAGAAAGAGAGAAAGGTCTTTCTTTTCTGTTGGTTCACCCCCCCAATGGCCGCTGCAGCTGGCACACCGCACTGATCTGAAGCCAGGAGCCAGGTGCTTCCTCCTGGTCTCCCATGCAGGGGCAGAGCCGAAGGACCTGGGTCATCCTCCACTGCACTCCCGGGCCACAGCAGAGAGCTGGCCTGGAAGAGGGGCAATTGGGACAGAATCCTGTGCCCCGACCAGGACAAGAACCAGGGTGCCGGCGCCACAGGCAAAGGATTAGGCTATTGAGCCGCGGCGCCGGCCTATTTTTACAACTTCTAATCAGCTGGAGGAAGCAGCTGGACCAGTGCCCACCTGCATGGCCAGCTTACAGCAGAACAATTAGACCGACAGTTGTGAGGTTTGTTCAAGTTATGCCATGTGGATCCAAACACTGCTGTAAAGGTGTGGAGTTCCGGAAGCGAAGGGCTGGTGGAGAACTGAGCCCTGCCTCGCCTGGGATCTGGGCGAAGGCTGCCCCGTCTCCCCACCTCCGTGCCTCTCACTGTCTCTGAGATACTGCAGACCAACTGGAGATTTTCTTCAGTGGGAGCATCACGGTCTGTAACGGTCAGCTCAGAGCACAGAGGAGCCAGGAAGCTGCTCACGAGCACAACTCCACAGACTCAGAAGGGAGAGGACACAGAAGGCCACGCTGGACAGACCCCGCAGCAGCACAGAGGAGGCAGAGAGGAGCTGCGGGTCCTTGGGTGGTCACGCGACAATGGGCTCGGAAGACTCAGACACAGAACCACTCCAGTTACAGAAAGACGGCCAGGCACAAAATACTCAGTTCGACATTTAAATTTAATTTTTTTTTTTTTTTTGTATTTGCAGCCATTATGGCCTGACTTTCCTCCTAACAAATCCATGTATTAACATCTACTCCCCAGCACCTCTTCATGTGCCTCTGTGTGGATATAGCGTCCTCACAGAGGTGATCAACTGAAATAAGACCCCATGGTCCCTGGGCCCTCGTCCACTGCAGCTGGTGACCTCACTAGATGGAAACATTAAGGTGCAGACACCACGTGGGGACCCAGCACGTGGCCGTCCACGACCCGGGGAAGAGAGCCCTGGGCAGGGCCCAGCACCGTTCACGACCCGGGGATAGAGCACTGGACAGGGGCTAGTGCCATCCACGACCTGGAGAGAGAGCCCTGGGCAGAGGCCAGTCCCATCCACGACCCGGGGAGAGAGCCCTGGGCAGGGGCCAGTGCCGTCCATGACCTGGGGAGAGAGCCCTGGGCAGGGGCCAGCGCCATCCACAGCCCGGGGAGAGAGCGCTGTGTAGGGGCCAGCACCATCCGTGGCCCGGGGAGAGAGCACTGGGCAGGGGCCAGCATCGTCCACGGCCCGGGGAGAGAGCCCTGGGTAGGGGCCAGCACCGTCCATGGCCCGGGGAGAGAGTGCTGTGTAGGGGCCAGCGCCGTCCACGGCCCGGGGAGAGAGCACTGGGCAGGGGCCAGCACCATCCATGGCCCGGGGAGAGAGCCCTGGGCAGGGGCCAGCACCATCCATGGCCCGGGGAGAGAGCACTGGGCAGGGGCCAGCACCGTCCACGGCCCGGGGAGAGAGCACTGGGCAGGGGCCAGCACCGTCCACGGCCCGGGGAGAGAGCCCTGGGCAGGAGCCAGCGCCGTCCACGGCCCGGGGAGAGAGCCTGGGCAGGGGCCAGCGCCGTCCACGGCCCGGGGAGAGAGCCTGGGCAGGGGTAGACACTGCAGACACCTCGACTTTGGAGCTTCAGCCTCCCCAGCTGTGAAAATCAGCCCCTGCTGCGTCACCACCCAGGCTGTGTGGCTGTGCTGTGGACACCTAAACTGTGCTCCTCTGCAAATGCAAGCGTCAGGTCAGGGTTTCAGTGCAGGAGTTGGTCAGCCGTAGCCGTGTTGACTATCTGCGACTGAACGCGGCTGGAATCAAAATGAGCAGCCGCTTAGCGTGACCTCCCCTGAGCGTCGTCCGCTGGATGAGAAAGGAGCACATGGGAACGCTTTCCTGAAAAGCTCAGGGAAGAGTTCTCGCCCAGGCTGGAGACCTCGTGCGTCTGTGCCGGGTTTACCGCGGTCGGATCCTTAATTCACGCCAGCCTCCACTCACAGGCCATGCAGAGTCAGCCAAGGAAGATTCCAGTCATTCCTTCTGAGGACCTGAGATCTTTGCCCAGATGACGAAAATAGAAGGTGGATGAAAAGCCCGATAAACTTTCTGCCGAAAGATTTTCCATTCTGGCTGAAACAGCGGCTACGGATGCTCATCACTGCGAGAGCCGAGGAGGCTGTAGCATGAGGCTGATCCTTGTCTCCTACAGAGCAAGACTCACTCTCTTTTTTTAAAAATTTTTTATTCTTTTTTAGTTAATAAATGCAAATTTACAAAGTACAACTTTTGCATTGTGGCTTTTTCCCCCATAACCTCCCTCCCTCCTGCAGCCATCCCATCTCCCACTCTCTCTCCTGTCCCACTCTTCATCAAGATTCATTTTTAATTATCTTTATATACAGAAGACCAACTTAGTATATACGAAGACTCACTTTCTAAACCAAAAATGAACAGGGGAGTAAACGGAGAGTCAGTGGCTGTCAGGCTGAGAGAAAGCCCAGAAGCAGGGCCAGCGTGCCTGGGCATTATCAGCACCAAGCCCAGGGCAGAGGCTGCTCCTCCATCCACTGCTACCCTCCCAGCCTCCACGTCGGGTCCCGCGGACATTCCCAGCACCTGTGTCCCTCATGCCCTCACCGTGGACAGTGCAAGGGCACAGAGCCATACCCACCAGGGAAGGACTCACGCCCGCTGAACCCAGCCCTGAGCCCCTCCCTTGGCAGTGGATTGGTGTGGAATCCTTTGGCTTCCTCTGGGGCTGGGGCTGTCGAAGCTTCAGGAAGCAGTCTGCAGCTGTGCAGAGGCTGTTTCCTGGGACCCCTCACTGCTCACGTCCTCTCCCCCGAACTCAGAGGGCAAACCTGCTGCTAAGAACCCACCATGAGCAGCAGAGGGCCAACGTCCAGGGTGCGAGAGCCACCCTGTGCACAGCCTTCAGTCACTGATGTCCAGGACTGACAGGACCCGGGACGACGACGCCTGGGCTGTCCCAGTCTCCCTGACATCCTGTGGCCAGCAGTGAGTCATTGCTCCCAAGGCCAGTGAGGTGCGCGGCATCGGATGCCCGAGGCTGCGATCACATCCATTGGGTGGCTGTCTGGGGGCTCTTCCAGGTGGTATCTCTGGAGCAGCTGCGCGTACCTGTGTAAAGCTGTAGGGTAAACGTCAGAGACCACGCGGATGCACCTGCTACCTGGCACAGTGTCGTGACAGCCAAGGTCAGCAGTGAGGGGAGGCCCAGCGCCCGTCTGCGGTGAATTTCCCACGCCCGACAATCCGCTCAGGCGTTGCTGAAGCCCCCCACACAGTGCAGATGTCAAAGCTTCCTTACAAGGGGAACTGAAGCTCCGGGCGCCCCCGTCCCTCTCCCAAACGCATTTATTCAAGTGGTGAAGTCAGAATGAATTTCAGGCCTGTCAGTCTGCAAAGACGTTTTCCTGCTTCGAGGAAATAAACAAGAGACATTTCTGCGTTGGAGCTCACAAACCAGGAGAGGAGGGAGCTTCGGGGAGTCGGTGGGGGGGGGGTCGGCAACGGGGTGGACATCCAGGTGGCTCAGAATCCACCGGGCGTTTGGCATTTTTAAATGTAGGAGATACACGTGTGCAGCCCTTACTGCCACGCGTCAACACACTCGCTGCGGCTTTGCATCCCAGAAGCGTACGCAGGCCTGTGGGTGCTGCCGCTGCAGTCCCACGTGCAGGACCCGCAGGCGTTTCACAGCTTATTAAACTGGAATCGCGGGCTGTAATCACCGCGGCTGCACTGCGATGTCGGAGTTACAGAAACAACTTCCCTAAGTCAAAAGGGAGAGCAAACTTGGTGTGTTTTCACAGTAATGACGTGATTCCATTAAAACAGGGGCCTGCTGGAGGTGCAAAGAGCGCTTTCCAGCCAGTAGAGAAAGGATTGCGCCACCCAGCGCCTTAAACAGCTGTCTGCATCAGAGTCAGCACGGAGGACCGGCGCAGAGGCACTGCACATTCACAGCAGGAACTTAGCGGGCATTTATTCACACATTGGTTTGCAGGTTACACACCGACCTCTAATTACTCAGGCAATATGGAGGCTTTGTGTACCAGGTAGTTTCTACTTGCAGCTGGTGACCATCTGAGGCAGGGGGCCGGCAGCCTTGGGGCCAGACCTCAGCACTCAGCCCTGCGGGCCATGGTGTCTGTGAGAGGCTTGCACGTCCCCTGCCGCCGCCGCCGCAGCTGAGAGCTGAAACAGAGCCCAGCAGCGCCCCAGGAGTCAGATCTGCCTGTGCCCTCCCCTGAGCAGCAGGTGGCTCCCCCACCCCCTCTTCCAAAAGTTCATGGACGTGCGTGCAGGGACTCACGTATTTTTTCTACCAAAATAAGTGTGTTCTTTATTCTCAGTTTTGCATGTTCTTCTTGAAGTCCCTTGTGCTGTGCAAGAGGCACTGCCCCCCACCCCGAGCGTCCACACGGGGAGGAGGGGCTTTTCTGTGATGCTTGCTGCTTTAGGTGTCCAGGAGCAGAAACCCCTCACTGTCGAGGCTGGCTGGTCTCCACAAGAAGCAGGCAGGGTTAGGGTTCCCACAGAAGCACAATGCTTGCCATCGCCGTGTCTGATTCCCAGCACACACAGTGCAAGCTGTAAAGCCGACGGCGGCACTGCCCAGGTTAGGCATCGTCGGAGTCTGCGTGCAGGAGCCAGAAACTCACGTTCAAGATGAAGAACCGTGCGCTTCCACCCTGACGATACTGAGCCCTGTTGTCCAGCGTGAAGGATTTCTATTTCTAGAGTTTCAGTTTCTAAATCTTTCAAGTGGAAGCAACAGAAACAGGCTAATGAATTCACTTGGGGTTGAGGAGGTGCGTGGGAGACAACAGTCCTGAGAACTGGCAGTGCCGCTGGACGAGAGAAAGTTGAATGTGTGGAAGGCCCTGGAAGGCCCTGAGATTCTCGTCCTGGGAACCAGAAGGGAAGCCGGGGCGTGGACCCCTGTGCGTGAGCTGGGGGCAGCCAGCCGGGGGCGGAGCGGTGCCCCTGGGGTGCTTTATCCGTGAGAATGCAATCTGTGGACTCACAGAATTCCCTCAAGAGACTTCTCTGCATTATACAGACACAACTACCGTCATCCTCTGTGATGGCTTCCACTGAATAAGTTCTTTCTCCCACAAGCCACCCATGTCTGCCACCCCTGCCCTCAGGCTGAACACTCATTGGCCCAAACTCACAACACATTGTCCGGCAGTCTCTCTTTTAAAATAAGTAGTTTTTATTTATTCTATAGGCAGAGCTAGAGGGAGGGAGGGAGGGGAGAGAGAGAAAGAAAGAGAAAGGAAGAGAGAGAGAGAGAGAGGAGGCAGAGTTCCCATCCACTGGATCGCTCTCCAACAGGCTGGCTGAGGCAGGCCACAGCCAGGAGCCAGGACCTCCTTCTGGGTCTCCCACGTGCTCAAGAGGGGCCGAGAACTTGCACCATCATGCACGGCCTCCCGGCGTGAGCGTTAGCGGTCAGCTGGGAGAGGTCCCGAGTGAGCCTCTGCCCCGGCCAGGTTACTCCTCTCTCTCTGATCTGCTAAGTCCAGGGAAGAGCCTGACCAGCTGCAGACAAAGACCCTGCTCAGCCGTTTGCTGGTGTTGACCCTGGACGAGGGGCCTGAGTGCCCGCCCTTAGCGGTATCTGCTTTCTAAGTCTCCATGAGGATGAAAGCCAGCCCGTGTTTGACCTGCTGTGGACTCTGGTGAAGCGTCCCCACCGTCACCAGCCTTTCACCTCCTGCTGCAGTCCTCTGGTGGAGGGTTGCTCCATGTCCTGGCCCCGCTCAGTGTCGTCATCCACAAATCTTACACTGGAGCCAACGTATCCTGCCCATGACTTCCTTGTGTGCATCTGTGCCCCAAGGGCTGACGTTCTCATCCTGACCAGTGACTGATTTAGCAACATTTTCTGCAGGAAAGTTCCAGTGGTATTGCTGTGGTCTGGGTGTGGTCTGAGTGCCCCCTCAGGGTACTGTCGCATATTAAGAAGATGGAAACTCAGGCTGGCATTGGGGCACAGCAGGTTAAGCTGCCACTTGCGAAGCCAGCATCCGTAGCAGAGCGCTGGTTTGGTTGCCGCTGGCTGATCTGCTTCTGATCCAGCTCCCTGCTAGTGCTCCCAGGGAGCTCTTCCCTAAGATTTGTCATCACTCTCCTAAGTCCTGCAACAGCCAGGGCAGTGCCAGGCTGTAGCCAGGGAACTAGAGCTCTACCGATTGTGGCCAGAGCTCAAGAACTTGAGCTGCCATCAAAGCAGCCAGGACTTGAACCAGCGCCCCCATATGGGATGTGAGCATCACGCACTGCCATTCATCTGCTGCTCTACAACATCTACCCTTTTATTCTTAATATTTCTATTTATTATCTACACTTTAGTACAAAATCAGGGATATACATACCCACACGCTCCAGGGTCCCTGTACTAAATTTTTAAAGCTATGTTTTTGTTTGTGTTTTCTGTCAAAGTCAGTTCCACAGGAGCTTGTAAATTAATGTGCTTAGAGGTATCAGAAAGCCAAGGGACTTGTTAGGAGATTTTAAAAATATTCACAATTAGGTCACGAAGATTTAAAGTGAATCATGTCAGTGCTCAGCAAATTCGCAGAAACTCTGAGCATGCAGAATGCACTCATCTGTCTCTGGTGACATTTGTAAACAATGTGTACAAAAACATGGGATCTAAAGTATTTAACCTGTGGCATTCAAATCAAACTGATCGATGTAACATCACCCTGTCTTCAGACAGTGAATGGGTACTGGGACAACAGAAGTAGAAGGCTCTCAGTTTGGGTGCATTGCTCCTATCTATTGTCCAAAATTTATTTGAGGAGCAGAATGAGAGGTGTAGAGAGAAAAAGAGAAAAAGTGAGTGAAAGAGAGGGAAAAAGATGGGGGACTCCCACTTCCAGTCATTCCCCAAGTGCTTGTCCCACCAATACTGGACTAAGCCAAAGCCAGGAGCCTGGATCTCAATGTGAGTGGCAGAAACCCAGTTATCGGCGCCAGAATCAGTGCCCCCCACAATCTGCATTAGCAGATGGCCGGAATCAAGAGCTAGAACCAGGACTGACTCTGATACGGGAAGTGGGTGTTTTAACTGGGTCGTAACCCCTAGGCCAAAGGTCCGTTCCTGGGGTCTGTTTCAAAATAACCGAGGCACACTGCAGAGAGCAGACTGGATTCTGTCCCATAGCTGAGCGCCAGCACTGACTGCAAGCTCGTGTTCTCACAACACGAAGGACGTTGGAGTTCTAGCTCACTTGAAGAAGGTTTCTGAGAAGCAGAGAGCGTTGTTGTCAGGACCGAAGAGGTCACTTAATTCCCTCTCAGGAGGAAGATTCATTCTTTATCTTAATGCATCCTCGCTGAAGGATCAAACTCTCACTCCTCGAGGATCAGCAGAAGCCATAGCTGCCTCTGTGATTCTGTAGCGAGCTGGTACTTGCGTGTTCTCTCTTGTTGGAATCACTCCAGCAACATCCCCTTGCAGCGTTGCCCGGGATGCTTTAATCCGTCCTTGCACTCTGAGCAGGTGTGCCTGATTCCCCAGGGTGGTCGGAAGCCGGGCCTGAGCCGGTCACACCGCCGCCCCCACCCCCAGGGGCCGTCAGGCTGATCCCACTGCCAGCGCTGTGCTGGCTGTCCTGGAAGGGGCACTCGGCCTGCACCGTCCCCATCACGAGGACTCCGCTCCTGACTACCGTCAGCATCGCAGTGGGGCTCTTGGAACCAGACACATGTGCTGTGCTGTGAAGATCCAGGTGCTGCAACTGAGAAACACTCAGGGAAAACTGTCGGAGGGTGTGTGCCATTTTTGACTTCTTGGATGTTTCCACAGTAGCTGCCTTTCTCTTCATACGTGGAGACCACATTCCAACACAAACCACCGCACGGGCTCACGCTCCAGGTGGACTGGCTGGCGTTACGGTGACGGGATGATGAAGAAACTCTGCCAGACATGGCACGCGCAGGGCTCTGTGCAGTGAGTGCTGACCACCGAGCAGGCCTCTGCCCAACCCTCTCTGACCACCCAGCACTGCCAAAGCAAAGTTTAAAACAAAGAAAAACAAACAAGCAAACAAAGCCAGAGGCGGCACAGTATCAGATTTCAAGATATACTACAGGGCAGTTACAATCAAAACAGCCTGGTACTGGCACAAAAATAGACATGTAGACCAACAAAACAGAACAGAAACCCCAGAAATTAACCCACGCAACTTCAGTGAACTCATCTTCGAAAAATGAGCCGAAATCATTCCCTGGAGAAAGGACAGTCTCTTCAACAACTGGTGCTGGGGAAATGGCTTTCCATCCATCCATCCATCTATCTATCCATGCATCCATCCATCCATGTATCCAGCCATCTATCTATCTATGCATCTATCTATCTATCTATCTATCTATCTATCTATCCATCCATCCATCTATCCATCTATCTATCCATCTACTTATCTATCTATCTATCCATCTATCCATCCATCCATCTATCTATCTATGCATCTATCTATCTATCTATCTATCCATCCATCCATCCATCTATCTATCCATCCATCTATCCATCTATCAATCTATCTATCCATCTAGTTATCTATCTATCTATCCATCTATCCATCCATCCATCTATCTCTCTGTCTATCTATCCATCTAGTTATCTATCTATCTATCCATCTATCTATCCATCTATCCATCTATCTATCTATCTATACATCTATCTATCTATCTATCTATCTATACATCTATCTATCTATCTATCTATCTATCTATACATCTATCTATCCATCTATCTATCTATCCATCTACCCATCTATCTATCTATCTATCCATCTATCTATCTATACATCTATCTATCTATCCATCTATCTACCCATCTATCTATCTATCCATCTATCCATCTATCTATCTATACATCTATCCATCTATCTATCTATACATCTCTTTATGTAACTATGCATATTGTGCAAATATACATATATCCTGACATATGTGCTTACTGAAACATGTCTTAGACATATATGCATATTTGCACTAAGTACTTGGGTCAATCTGGATCAGTGGTGGATTCATGGTTTGGATGTTAGCCTCGGTTTCCTCCTTACATGCAGCTGGTAACAGCACCGTCCCTTGTCTGGAACCCATGTGTGGCTCCCGTGAAGCTGGAGGGCCGCTGTGCGGCTGAGAGTCAGCTCTCCATGTGCAGTCCGGGCTGTGCCATGAGCAGGGCACTTTTCTTTTTAATAGGCTGCAGAATTCAACGTCGCCTACCATCCATTCCCTTTATTCTGGGGATTGATCGTTTTAAGATTCCATAACTAACATCACAAATTGTGAGAATCAGGAGAATAATCCATTCTCTAGGGACAGCTGCTGTGTCCTCGGATGCCAAGCGAGGACTGAACTCCTGCAGGGGAGGCCACGCAGCACCGCTGGCCTCGTGGCGCCAGCGGGTGTAGATGGGAGCTGTGTTTGTGGACCGAGCAGAACCCGGGACTCGCAGCAAAGCTGATCCAGATGAAGGTGTGAGCTGCTCACACTAAGAATGTTCGTGAGCTGGGATTTGAAGCTGGCCTCTCTCTGTGCTGCTGGAGACATCTGAGCCACATCAGCGAGCTGGAATAATGAGACAGCTACAAGTGAATTCATCTGAATTCGGCTGTGTGGGCGGTCATCTTGGACCACTTCCTCCATGGCACCATATGCCAGCGACAGTTGGCGTCCCACAGGGAGCTGCTCATGTTTGCAGATGCTTGAGAGAGAGATTCTCTGTGCCTGCAGCTCAGCATGTGGGGAAGCCGGCCAACGAAAGATGACAGAAAGGTGTATTTTTATCAAATTGTTTAGTGCTTCCCATATTTCTGAGACTTCACGTTGTTGGAGAGATTTGGAGGCTGAAGACGAAACGTGGCTTCCCCATTGCCGCCTCTCCATGCAGCTCCTCCACGTCTTCCCTTAGTAAGAGGAGATTCAGAAATCTCTGGACACCGTGAGGAAGCAGCTGCGCAGGGCTTACATTCCACCCACTCCGCCATCGAGTCCCTGGTCCTAGAACAGCTGCGCTTTAAAATTCCTCTGAAATGTTTTAAAGTTGCATATTCAGTCCTTTCTAAAATCAACCGCTATGTCCACAAAAAAAAAAAAAAAGAACTTCTGTTCTAGCAAGTATAACAAGTGTAATTGCTAAAGTGCACTGGAAACCAAGAAAGGAAAATGCCGCACGTTCCCCGTCTCCCTCTGAAGTCTTTGGTGCTAAACTTCCCAGGTGCACGTAGCCAGCAGGGTCAAACTCAGAGGGAGCCCTTTCTCTGTTTGCCCGTGGCCACCTGGACAAGCCACAGACTGGGAGAACCATCACTTGTTCGTCTCTGTCCCAGGTGCAGCCTTTGCCCCGTGCCATCTCAAGTCGTCAAGGAGAGCCACAACTCCCAGCCCAGCTGTTCTCCTCAGTTGGCTGTGTTGGTGTGGACAGACTGACCTAAGCCTTACCTAAGATGAGGCGCTGCGTCAAGGTTTCCGACACGGCTCTGCTGAGCAAAGAGGTCAACTTCATAAGCAAAGACTCAGCAGCAACAATGTGCAGAAAGGAGTCCGACTTTCTCTACGCCGGGTTGTGTCTGAGGCTGTCAAAGACAGACTCACAGGTGCAGGAGGTGGAGGAGTACTGAGAGGTGCTAACCTCCTGAACTCAGCCGTTAGAAACTTGATCGCAAACCCGTGCCAGCAGGAAAGCTCGTCCAGGCAAGACCCCAGGTAGAACTCTCCTTCCTTTGAGGGGGGAGGTCTCAGTCACAGGGGAACAGTGGCTCCAGACAAAGAAACACCATGCACACTGGGCTCAGGTAGTGAAGGGCAGAGACAGGTGGACGTAGCAATGAAGAGGAAGGGGAGACTGAAAACCGTCTTCCTTGGTGGTTGAAAGTTGTGGCACGGGGCACTCAAGCAATCAGGGGCAGAGAAAATGCAAAACGCGCCTTTGACAGCAAGAAGCAAGAAGAAGGAGAAGCTTCTGCTGATGTAGCACATGGTGAAAAGCAGGTGCATCGTTCCTAATGTAGCCATTTAAACGCTCATTAAAATGGTGGTTACCTCCTGCCACGGTGCCCTGCCGTGACCTGCGCGTAGCCTGTGCCCTTCAGCGCTGAGAGCCCTGCCGTGACCTGCGCGTAGCCTGTGCCCTTCAGTGCTGAGAGCCCTGCAGGAGGCTGATGCTGTCCAACCTGCAGCAGCAGCTGGGATTCAGCCCCCGTCACAGTCAAGTCCAGAGCTGCTCAACCCCGAGGACTCAGTCACAGCAAATTGCCCTCTCAGCTCTCATGCTCACGAGGCCACCGGCGGGAGCGAGATCCTTCTCCCAGGAAACCCCCAGACCCTTTTGGGAGCATAGGATCAGGACAACTTTGTTTCTTTTATTACAGTTTAAAATGTTTATTGATTTATTTATTTGGAAGGCAGAATTACAGAGCGAGAGAGTGAGGCAGAGAGAGAACGAGATCTTCCATCTGGTGGTCACTCCCCAGATGGCGGCAACAGCTGGGGGTGGGCTGGTGCAGGCTGCAGCCAGGAGCTTCTTCCACATCTCCCACGCGGATGCAGGGACCCAAGTACTTGACACATCTCGGCTGCTTTCCCAGGCCACCAGCAGCCAGCTGGATCAGAAGTAGAGCAGCCGGGATTCACACTGGCGCCCATGTGGGATGCCAGCACTGCAGGCGGCAGCTTAACCTACGGGGCCACAGCACCAGCCCCACCACCCACTTTCTAAGTTGAAGGGACAACTTTTGCTAGCATGGCTGAGAGTTACATTGTTAAAACATGAAATACGCTAATCTTCTGCCTGCGGCGCCGACACCCCGGGTTCTAGTCCCGGTCGGGGCGCCGGATTCTGTCCCGGTTGCCCCTCTTGCAGTCCAGCTCTCTGCTGTGGCCCAGGAGTACAGTGGAGGATGGCCCAGGTCCTTGGGCCGTGCACCCGCATGGGAGACCAGGAGGAAGCACCTGGCTCCTGGCTTCTGTTCAGCATGGTGCGCTGGCTGCAGTGGCCATTGGGGGGTGAACCAACGGTAAAGGAAGACCTTTCTCTCTGTCTCTCTCTCTTACTGTCCACTCTGCCTGTCAAAAAAAAAAAAAAAAACATGAAATAACAATGAGTAGCTTAGACTTGATCTTTAATGAGAGGATTTAATAGAGAAAAATGTTCTCTTAAATTTCTGTGTAAGTCTCTCAGTTTTGCTGTATTTATCTCATCACAGAGCAGGAGGACATGTGAAGATCAGCACCCATGGGTGGCTGTGTTCTAGGCAGCAAATTCCTTCCGGTTTAAGAATCAGTCTCAGAGAACTCCATGTATCTGTTACGTGGGTCATGGTTTTGAAAAATAACTTTTCCCTTTGCAACATGTGCCCCGATGCTGAGTCTGCACGTCCAGTCCAACAGAGATGCTGGCTCTGGGACATCAGCGCACAGGGGCTGCAGAAACATTCTTTCTTCTTCTTTTTTTTTTGACAGGCAGAGTGGACAGTGAGAGAGACAGAGAGAAAGGTCTTCCCTTTGCCGTTGGTTCACCCTCCAATGGCCGCCGCGGCCAGCGCGCTGCAGCCAGCACATCGCGCTGATCCGAAGGCAGAAGCCAGGTACTTCTCCTGGTCTCCCATGGGGTGCAGGGCCCAAGCACTTGGGCCATCTTCCACTGCACTCCCTGGCCACAGTAGAGAGCTGGCCTGGAAGAGGGGCAACCGGGACAGAATCCGGCGCCTCGACCGGGACTAGAACCCGGTGTGCCAGTGTCGCAAGGCAGAGGATTAGCCTATTGAGCCACGGCACCGGCCAGAAACATTATTTCTTAGACTTGCATAGTATTTGCTGTATCTTTTCTTAAAGATTTATTTATTTATTTGAAAGGCAGAGTTACAGAGAGGGAGAGAGAGAGAGAGCGAGCGAGCAAGAGGTCTTCCATCCGCTTGTTCACTTCTCAGATAGTTGCAACATCTGGAGCCATGCTGATCTGAAGCCAGGAGCCAGGAGCTTCTTCTGGGTCTCCCACATGGTGCAGAGGCCCAAGGACTTGGGCCATTCACTACTGCTTTCCAAGGCCATAGCAGGGAGCTGGATCAGAAGTGGAGCTCCCAGGATTTGAACTGGCACCATATGGGATGCCAGCACTGCAGGCAGTGGCTTTACCCATTATGCCACAGCACGGGCTCCCACTCTATCTGTTATAGAAGGCCAAAGATCTTTCTCAAAGGGGAATTTCAGGTAAGTCCAAAGAACCTAAAGTTGCAGCCACACTTTGATGGAGCTCAGGATGCTTTAGCACCTAAATACAATAAGAGTTGCATCTAGTGGTCGCTTGCCTGAAGCCTAAAACTATGCTGGGCCCATTTCATGTGGAACCGCTGAGGGAATCAGAGGACCCTCGGTACAGGGACTGTGGGGAGCAACTCGGACTAGACTAAGTTACTGGAATTAAGACTTATTCTATGCATCTGCTCTCCCACAATATGGCGCTGGGAGAGGAGGAAACAGCTTCTACACAGCTGCCTCCAGTTCAACCAATAAACAGCAGGACCTGCTCCTGATTGGAGGAGAGCAGTGTACTTGGTGTGTGGGTAGCAGAGTTGGGATTGGTGGAAGAGGACTATAAAGGAGGAGAGAGACAACATGCACCAGGAACATCTATCTGAAGGAACACCTGTGCAGCCCCCGAGAGAGCCGGCCGGCGGTGTGCCGCTCCCCTGCGGAAGTGGGGAAAGTGGCCAGGGGGAACCGCCCTTCCACGGAGGTGGAAGGGACGGTAGCCAACCCGGGAAGAACCAGCAGCAAACCCGGGGAGGGCCGAGCAGACAAAAGAACAATGCAGGGTCCTGTGTCGTTCCTCCACGAAGAGGGGGAGCGACAGGGACAAAGTGGCTCCTCACCAGTCACTCACCTGTGAATGCTGAGACACAGCACCGACCTGGTGATGTGGGGTACTGCCACATTTTTTTTTCCTGACAAAAATTAGATGATATGTCAAAAACTGCTTGAAGCCACTCTTTGTAGCTGGTAATTCGTGTTATCAAATCATCGTGACAGCTTTGCCTCCCCACCTTCTAACGCAGGCAGGCGATGCATTCCACTGTGGACATGCCATTCCCGACATTGTAGATAGAAATGAGGGATACGGATGGCTCTGGCAGGCAGTAGCCCCAGTGGGGAATCAGCATCTTGGTTAGAAAGGCATTAGCACGCAAAGCCCTGATCCCGGTCTGCAGGTGCTGAGCCGTGGACCAACACAGTGCACACGATGATGGATTGCGGGTGGTAAATCCCTCCCTGCCCGGCCCGGCCTCGCCTCCAGCTGGTGCAGTGCACAGCCACAGTCAACACTGGACTGAGTCTGCTTGACGTTTGCATTGGACCGATGCGGGCAATCGTCATGTGTGGTTTGAGAGCAGGTTACCTGTCCAGGATTCGCAACAGGGTCCAGCAGGAGAGCAATGAGACAGCGGTGGCTGGGACACTTACAGCAGCTGAGAATCCCAAAGCTGGATTTCAACTTCTTACGATGCTCAGAATGGAAATCGGGCCTGGACTTCTCTCTGTGGCTCCCTCCCTGAGCTGCACAGCCGCGGCGCCATTCGGTGCTCTGCAGGGGCTGCGTGAGGTCCGCGCTCCCTGATCCCTTTCACCCCACAGATCCACTCCTGGCGGTTACCTGCTCATGGCCCGGGGACCCACTGGTGTTTGAAGATGTGCGTGTGGAAACGCTTCAGGCTGTGGTGACTGCTTTGCCTTTTTATTTCATATTTTCCCACGTCGAGGTATGCTTGACACAAAAAAGAATGGCCTGCTTCAGGCGATGAGCTCTGGAAGTTCCTGGAAATGGACGCGTGTTGGAACACGCCTTCGAGCGGCGGATGTGTTGGATCCTCTTACTGCACGTCTCAGCCCTGGCCTCAGGGACCCGCTGCACGGAGTCCCTTTTCTGCCATCTGTGGGTGCGGTGTGCCACTGCTGAGACCCAGCCGCGTGATAGTGTGGGGGAGTCGTGGTTCTTTCACTTCTGCACAGGACTCCAGCGTCGACACCTGCATTTTGCGTATCCATTGGCCAGTTGATGAATAGTGGTGATCTCCTTACTTTTCACTACCCTGGTAGGAGTATCTGGCAGCTGTGGATGGATGTGGTTTTGGAAGTCCTCTAGGTTGTTCTCTTTAAAATCGGTCTGGATGCCGCACCCCTCCACGTCACAGAGTGTTAAGTTGTTGGGATGAGGCGATCCTGCAACACTGGCATGTTCCCAGAGGACGGCTCTGCTCCTGTCAGAACGTGGACTCAAAGATCCTGGCCACATCAGATGCTGGCGAGGATGTGAGCCTTGGGAGCTCCTGGGTGAGGAGCCGGGCAGTGGGCAGGCAGTTTACCGTGACCAAGGACTCCGCGCTTGCGCTCGAAGGACCCGAAGCCTCTGTCTCCACAGCCCCTGCACTGATGCTGACAGGCACTGCCTTCTTACCTGACAACAGGCTGGAACCACCGAGGAGCTTGTAGGGGGAAAAGTGACAACTGACAGCTACAAAGGGTTAATAAATGTCAGGTTAAAGAGATACAGAGAGAGAGAGAGAGAGAGAGATCTTCCATCCTCTGGTTTACCCTCAAATGGCCGCAACAGCTGGAGCTGGACCAGTCTAAATCCAGGAGCCAGGAGCTCCATCCAGGTCTCCCACGTGGGTGCAGGGTGCAAGCACTTGAGCCGTCTTCTGCTGCTGCTTTCCCCGGTGTGTTAGCAGGGAGCTGGGTCAGTGGTGGAGCAGCCGGGACTGAACTGGCTCCCTGCATAGGATGCTGGCCCCCAGGCAGTGGCTTTATCCACTCAGCCACAGCCCTGGCTCTGGGTTAAAGAGTTTTATCTCTCATTGACTATTTATGTGACACCAATGTCAATACTTGCAAATCAAATATGCCTGTAATCTTATATATCTCAATAAAATCCCACCTCCACACTGTCAAACTGAAAATCAAAGGGTTCTATTTCCCTCCCAATGCAATATTTTCTATGATTTCTGCCTTTATCAAGTCTGGCAAAGCTACATCGATAGCCTATAACTGAGATTTGCGTTACTCAAGTCAGTACTTCTCAAACATTTTCTTACTGAAAACACATGAATTAGCTCACTTTCCTCAGTAATGGTGACTCACTATGGCAGTGAGTTTCAATTTTTTCAGATTCATTTCAGAATGAAAAGATCCATAAATTGAAAACACTCTTGAGAGTCACTTGGTAACATAAAAGTACTTGAAATATAATTTTGTTTTAGTATTTTAATCATTGCCACTTATAATAAACTCTACTTTGTCATTTTACTGCATTGTGTTTATCATTTATTAATGAAAATAAAATACCCTAATTTTTATTAATTTATTTGAGAGGCAGAGTTATGAGGGGGAGGGGAGAGAGATGGTCCATCTGCTGGTTCATCCACTTCCTAACAGAAAAATAAGCCAGGTTTGATTTTTATTTATTTATGTTAGTTATTTAGAGAAGGAGAGACTGAGGCAGACAGGCAGTCAGAGAGAGCTCCATCTGCTGTTTGACCCCTCAAATGCCGTGGTGGCCAGGCCGGCCTGGGGCTGAAGCCAGGAGTCGGAGCTCCACCCGGGTCTCCAGGTGGGTGGGGGCCGAGTCCTTGGCTCCATCAGCTGCCTCCCAGGATGCGGCTTGGCATCCCCAGACTTTGTCCAGCGCAGGCTGTGGGCATCCCAAGGGGCACATCGCAGGCTCACCTACAGAAACCAACAGGTTCAAGTTGATTAAGGTCCTGCTTCTCAGATAAACATGTGTCTGGTCCAACAGTAACAACGGAGAGTGCCATGTTTTCATCCTATTTGCAGTTTGGAGATGAAGTCAGCCATCTCTCCAACAGCTGCCAGTCAGCCCTGTGAAACACAGCAGGAGCTGATTTAAACAGCGGAAGCCCGCAGCTTCTCAGGGAGCGGCCACCGTCTCCTGCCCCTCCCACAGTAAAGCAGGAGTCATTTCCCCAGCGAGGACGCGCCGCGAACTGCGGGCCTCTGCCGGATGCTGATTCTGCTAGGCTATCTTTTGAGCTTATGTTGGGGGCTTTTGATCACAGTTTGCCTGAAATAAACAGACGGCAGCTAACTGTGTGCCTCTGATTCCGGCAGATGAGCCGAGTCTCCGGGAAACCAGAGAGGGCAGCAGCAGGAGCCACGGGGAAGGGCGCATGTGGATCACCCATCCGTGCTTCCCCTGTGGCACTTGCTCCCCCTGCCCCCTTGCAAGAAAAAGTCCCCCAGCTTTCACCTTTAGGTACAAAGAGATGCCTCTGCCAGTTCACAGACTTGGCACTAGGGCTTGTTCAGAATCTAACAGCTGTCCTAGGACCGGGGGCATCTGCACGCAGACAGCTTAGCATCCTGGGTTCTGAGTCCCCAGCAGACCCTGACCCTCTGCTGGACACTGAGTCACATCTGGACACCACGTGGCTGTTTCAGCAATGAAACCTTCCAACGAAAGAGTTACATTTAGCCAGCATTGTAAACAGTGGAAAGTTACACTGTCAGAGACTTTATTTTTAAATATGTTTAATACAGAGAGGGAGAGAGGCAATGCTCCTGTCTGCTGGTTCAATCCCCCAATGGCTGTGTGGCCGAAGCTTGCAGCAATGAGCTCAATTCACGTCTCCCACGTGGGTGCAGGGTTCCACCTGCGCCAGCACCACTGCCTATCAGCGGCTGCATTAGCAGGAAGCTGTGGTGAGGAGCTGGAGCTGGGAATCACCCTTAGGTTTTCTGACTTGGGACGGTTAACACCCACCTCCCTCAGATAACGCTGTAGACACTTCCAAGACATACCCCAAACACTGATGGCTCATTGCGCCCGAATCCTCTGCTCACGTCCTGGGCATCAGGCAAGTGGAGGCTTTGCCACGGCACACCTGGTCTCCTGGGGTCAGAACCCAGCTCTACTAATTACCAGGTGTGCACATTTAGCCCGATCCTACAGCTTGTCTGTTTCTTATATTTACCTGCTGTGACATGGGGGCAAAAACAGCCCATGACACATTGGGTTGCCACGCAGATTAAATTAGTCAGTGTTTGTACAGCGTGTGACTTGATGCCTGGCCCAGAGTCACCAGTAAGCAGATGGCAGGGTAGAGACACTCGGAGCTCGAAGCAATGGGTGTGCAGTGGACACAGGGCTGATAAAGCTACTGACAGCCACCGTGTGCTTCTTGGAGAGGGCCACTCTGGAAGTCATTATTGATAGTTTTTTTTCCCTCCCAGGGAAAGCCTATTTCTCACATGCTAGCCCTCATTTCTTTAGGTTGCCCCTAGCAACACTGTTAGCTGTGCCTTTGTTAGACCTCAAGCAGATGGCTCAAAAGGACCACTGGAAAATAAATCTGAGCAGAAGATAATCGGGTTTCCTCACATCATTTCTGTAAAGGGGAGTCTGGGAATCCAATGCCTACAGCCGGAAGTCAGGTGGAATCAGTGAGAAGCCTCTTAGAAGATAGTGCGTGGCTTTTCCACGGAAAATGCTATCCTTGACCACTGCTGGAGAATTGGATCGTTGTGAGTGGCTTCTGCAGTTCTGGGGACGGCCTTCACGCCTTCTGTAGTTGGCTTCGCTGCCGAGTTGCTCCCTCAACGTGGTGCCCTGGAGACAGTCGCTGTTCTGAGCAGCGGCGTTCACACACGGGCTGCAATGTGTTTGCTGCACCTGCTCTGAGTACAGCACTCAGTGGTGCCCACGTGTGCATTTCACCATATGTTTTTATTAGACTTTTTATGAGTAGTATTCTTCTATACAGAGAGGGAAATTGAGGCAGATTTATCTAAACATGGACGTCTGAAAACAGAATTCACATCTGTCCATAACCAGCCCAATGCTATTTTTTTTGTAAGATTTATTTATTTTTTTTTTGATAAGGCTGAGTTACAGAGAGGCAGAGGCAGGGGTGAGGGAGGGAGAGAGAGAGAACTCTGCCATCTGCTGGTTCACTCCCCAGATGGCCGCAAAGGCCCGAGCTGCGCTGATCCGAAGCCAGGAGCCAGGAGCTTCTTCTGGGTCTCCCACACAGGTGCAGCGACCCAAGGACTTGGGCCATCTCCTACTGCTTTCCCAGGCCATAACAGAGAGCTGGGTAGGAAGTGGAACAGCCGGGACTTGAACTGGTGACCATATGGGATGCAGATACTGCAGGCAGCGGCTTTACCGCTACACCATAGTGCTGGCCCCCAGTGCTTTCTACCAGACACAGACACACAGGGAAAAGGCAAACAGTTCTCGCCCTCCAGAGTCCTCACCCACCTAGGGTTCTGAGCGCGCTCCCTAGAGCAGGTGCCCCTTGAGCTGCTGCCCCTGGGGGTGTAACTGCCGCACCCTCCCCCTTTGGGTGCCGTGATCAGGAGTAGGTCCTCAGCACTGGAGCAACACGGAGACGTCTGCACACACCGCGTTTCCTCACTTCTCCTTCCTCTTACTTCCCCCGGACTCATTCCAGGGAGGATTTTAATTAGATAGAAAACGTGAGGTTTGTCAAGTTCGCTGTGGGGATCTTACACTGGATTGATGTTTTGTTGCATTGTAAATACACATGGAATAAATGTGATCCTCACGTACGTATTTCTAAGATGTTTGGATTCTGATTTATGCAACTGTCATTGCTGGCATAGATGTAGAAATTCGACAGATAACAAAGCAGTGAATGTTTGCGGAAGGAATAGCTGTCCACATACGTGGACGTCAATGGATTCAAACTGTGATACCCGGGTTTGGGTTGCTCCAGCAGAATTTACCACCTCATCTGTTTTCTCATGCTTGACAAATCATCTTCAGATCCCTCCTGTTTTTCTAGGAGGTGGTCGTGTACTTGAGGGAACAGGAAGAACATTGTGCTGCTGTCTCTGTGAAGGTCGACTGCTGCATTGAAAGAATTAGTTGAAGAACGGTGTTGCAATGCACTTGCTAAAGCAGTGTAGAGACCCAACACAAACACTGCGTAACTTCGCTCTGTAATCCAAACCCTGCAAACTTCCAATTTGCTTAGCTTGGGAAAACTGCAAGGAAAGCAACAACAACAACAAAGATAGTGCAGCCGGAGCAGCCATTCCAGTCCCTGCAGTCAGCACACGCAAAGGTGACATTTCACAGGAGAGTGTGACCGAGCGTTTGTGCGATCGGAGGGTCACCTGAGCTCCGAGCGTGGCCCACGTGGAACACTCCACTCCGTGTTTCTGTCCAACAGGAGAGGGCTTTACACAGTTGCGGGGGAGGGGCCGTTTGGCCCAACCTTAGGGTGCTGGTGTCCCCGCTGGAGTCCCTGGCCTCAAGGTCACCTCTGGGTCCTGACCCCAGCTTCCTGCTGATGCTCACAGCAGTGACGGCTCAGGCGGTTGGGCCCCTGACACCCACGGGGCACAGTTGTGTGGAGAGGCCCAAACGTGGTCAGTTGTGATGGTTGTGAGCATTCGAGGAATTCCCTGGCAGATGGAATCTCTCTCTCTCTCTCTCTCTCTCTCTCTCTCTCTCTCTCTCCTTTCTATACCCCTCTCAAATAAATAAGCAATAGTTTTAAAAAAAAAACTGATGAAAATTAAAGTGAAGTTTATTTTGGCACAAAATAGTTGAAATACATGGATATATTTCTCTTTTTTATTTATTTGACAGGTAGAGTTATAGAAGTGAGAGAGAAAGAGAGAGAGAGAGAGAGAGAGAGGGAGAGAGATAGAAGGGTCTTCCTTCCATTGGTTCACTCCCCAAATGGGTGCTATGGCTGTCGCTGCACTGATCCGAAGCCAGGAGCCAGGTGCTTCTCCTGGTCTCTCATGGGGTGCAGGGCCCAAGCACTTGGGCCATCCTCCACTGCCTTCCCAGGCCACAGCAGAGAGCTGGCCTGGAAGAGGAACAACCGGGACTAGAACCTGGTGCCATATGGGATGCCGGCTCTGCAAGGCAGAGGATTAACCAAGTGAGCCACGGCGCCAGCCCATATTTCTCATAATATGCATTTCCTTGAGTTTAATTTTCAAGACCCTTCATATGCCTATGAAATCCATATATATTCTGAACTAAGATACACTTTTTTCTGGGACACAGAACTCATGATTTTAGAGTGTTCCATAGAAGATGATGCATGTTCTGTGCTTTCCTGTCTGGGCCTCTGCACCACACATGGAGTTTGTGGCAGGTGCTGGAGCCAATGCTGTTTTTGAGGATGGTGGTTTCTACATTATGTTTCTTTTGCAACTCTTTCCATGTGTCTTAGTGAACTTCAGGAGCAAAGACCCTCACGTGGGCCCCCCTCCCTCTGTGAAACCCACCGAGAGGGGCTGTGAGGATGGAGTCCACGTTGTGTCCTCCGCAGAGGGTTCTCTGCAGAAGTCACATGGACATTGGCTGGACTCTGGACTTCTTTCCCAAAATTAATTCTTAATAGCAGTTTGCTTTTTTTTTCCGCTAAAGCATCTGCAGATTATTTGAAGGAGCTGGTTCCCTGGAAGTAGCCCAATTCTCTGCCGAGGTCTACTTAGAGACAGAAAACAATTGTGTGTGATTGACTGTGGGATTAGAGGGCTGTTTGGCAAGTGTGAACGGTGCAGTCCATGGGTTCTGTGTGCATTAGCAACTGATTGGAGCTGTAGCTCAGTACTCACTTAATAGCAAAATGCGCACGAAGTACAATCAAACAAGGGTGCTGCTGCACAGAACTGTGCTCTCAGCGTTTCATAGTTTGTGAAATTTGTTATGAATCTCTGAAATTGCTGATTATTCTACATCCACATGTTCCAGAGGTTTCTGGAAGCACTTCTAAGGCAATGCTGCTCTTGAACTGTGGGGAGACCCACGGGCTCTCCCAAAGCTGGACCAAGACATGCAGGACATTCTGAGACCCCGTGGAATAGAAACAAAGGCAAAATGGAAGTGTTAAAAATGCTGACTGTGGATGATGTGACGTTGGAGAAAAACCATCACACCCACAAGAGCACAGGGTGGTGAGTAATGAACAAATCACTTTGAACATGTTAAACTTTGTCATCTTATATTATCTATGTTGTCCATATTATTGTCCATATCATCACCTGCAAATATAGGCTTTACATTTAATAGTTGATTTTTATCTTTTTACTTAGTATTTTTTAAAGATTTATTTATTTATTTGAAAGACAGTGTTACAGAGACACAGGGAGATTGAGAGAGAGAGAGAGAGAGAGAGAGGGTTCTTCCATTAGCTGCTTCACTCCCCAAGTGGCTGCAATGATCAGGCTGGGCTGAGCAGGAGCCAGGAGCCAGGAGCCAGGAGCCAGGGGCCAGGGTGTTCCTCTGGGTCTCCCATGTCGGTGCAGGAGCCCAGGCAGTAGGACCGCCCTCTGCTGCTTTCCCAGGTTCACCAGCAGGGAGCAGGATCAGAAGTGGAGCAACGGGGACACAAACCAGTGCCCACATGGTATGCTGCTATGGTAGGCTGCAGCTGTGTCTGCTACACCACAGCTCAGCCCCACTTAGTATTTTTAATAATAATTCTTTCTTTTGTGCTATAGCTTTTTTTTTAAAGATTTCATTTATTTATTTGACAGGCAGAATTACAGACAGTGAGAGGGAGAGACAGAGAAAAAGGTCTTCCATCCACTGGTTCATTCCCCAAATGGCTACAACAGCTGGAGCTGCTCCAATCCAAAGCCAGGAGCCAGGAGCTTCTTCCTGGTCTCCCACATGGTGCAGGGGTCCAAGTGCTTGGACCATCTTCCACTGCTTTCCCAGGCCACAACAGAGAGCTAGAACGGAAGAGGAGCAGCCGAGACTGGAACCAGCGCTGCAGGTAGAAGATTAACCTATTGTGCCACTGTGCTGGCCCCTATAGCTTTTTTAGGCTTAAGTTTTTAATCAGATACATATTACAGTTAAAAATGAAAACAAGAAGCTCTCAAGTCTTAATGCTGAAAAAAAAAATGTGGCCCCCTGTGCCTCCCCCGGCGTCACTCATTCCCCCGTGGCAGTGATTCACGGCTCACATTGTCAGAATTCCCTCTGTTCTTGAGCCTGTAATTTTAATCAGCATGTTTCTACTATAATTTCTTGATTGGCTCTGCAGGAATGCGTTTCTCACCCACCTGTTCCTTTGGTAAGGATCTAGTTTACCTGTCGATGAAGTCACACACGCAGTACACACTGTCACCTCTCACTTCCATGGTTACGATGGCTTCATTGCAGTCACCACGCAATTTACGGTCGTCGGAGTCACATCATCATTAGTGCAACTGTGCTGGATAAACAGAGTTCATCGGAGGCATGAAGCTTCCTTTCTTCTCTGAAGAATTTATTTTCCTCTAAAATAAGCAATGCCTTATTCTTATTGCTTAGCCTTCCATACATGTATCATTAAGTCAACTCAAAATACTTCCAAAGTTGTAACTTTCTTTTCAATATGTGAAGACTCTGGAATTGTGTTACTATTGTGCTTTTTCTTTGTTTTGGCGACTAGTACAAAATCAAAATTCAAATCTTTGTTTAGAATTAATGATACTAATGTGCAAAGTCCATTTCCTTTTTGAGAGTTATCTATTTTTTATTTGAAAAGCAGAGTTATAGGGAGGCAGAGGCAGAGGGGGAGGGGGTATTTGGTTCACTCCCCAAATGGCTGCAAAGGCCGGAGCTGCCTTATACCTTGTAGCTGTGACCAAGGGAATGAGAGTTAAGATTTGCACAGAGCTCAGAGTCTGTGCTTACGCATTCATTGCTGTATTTTCTGCTACAAGGATGCTTCAATATGATAACAGTGTCCTTTCCTATCAAATGGGACAGCTTTCAAATTCCTCTTCCGTTGCCAAGACTGTGGGGAGTTGTTTTCATGCTGCAGGGTTTCCAGAACTCCAGCCCGGCCACCTGTGGCCCAGCGCACACGGCCACCTGCCGCCTGCAGCCCGAGGGTGGGGCCCACCTGAGCGCACAGCACCAGGAGGCACACCTTTCCACTCTCGACCTGCTCCTGTTCCTCCAAATCTCAGAAATGAACCATTGGGAATTTAGTGATGGAAAACAAAGCAATAAACCAGTGCGCGGCTCTTCTGAAGACAGGTCCGGCGAGGCTGCACGAACCCCGAGTCCGCGGAGCCAGCGCTGGCGAGGAGTGATGTTGAGGAAGAAGCAGCAAGCTTGGCCCTCATCACGTGTAGAGCACCCTGCCCCTGAGCCGGGCCGGCACCTCTCCTAGCTGCCAGTGTGCCTGCCCGCGGCTTGTCTTGTCGGCTAACTCGAGCCTCACCCGACGTCTTTCCATTCCCCAGCTACAGTCTTGCTCTCCTCTCAAAATCCAGGGGCTGTCCTGGAACACGGGGGCAGACGGCCCTGCCACTCCACCTGCCAACTCCTTTCCTGCTGCGGCCCCTGGGCTCGCGGGCCTTTGCCTTCAGATTGCCTTGAGCACGGGTGTCCGGCTTGAAAGCGTCATCATCATCACGGCCTTCATTACCTTGTCATCATCATTGTCACCATCATTGTTTCATCCTCGTCATCCTCACCGCTCTCCGTACACTGTGAGGCTCTTCCCTGGGTCTGGGCCACACAGCCTGTAGTGGGGGAAGCATTCCTGCGTCAGATCTGAGCATAATCCTTCTCTGGGCTCGAGGTTTCCAGTGACACTGTGGTGATCTGTTCATCTCCTGGGTGGCAGAGGAAGACCCCAGACGCGCACCTGCATTAAGACGGGCATCACAGAAATCCCAGGGCAGGGAGCTGGCGCCGCCTGCCAGGGCAAAGCACGGAATCGTGGGCTTGACCACAGCCCTCTGTGCCCCCACAGCCTGGGTCCTCCAGCTGTCTTCCCCACCCCAGCCCGGGGCCTGCGTCCTGATCCCCACCTCCCCTGCTCTCATGGGGAGAGCAGGCGGTTGGGGGCGTTTGGGGAGTGAACCAGTGGATGGGAAATAACTTCCCATCTGCCCTCTCATTCCCTCTGCCTTTATCTCTGCCTTTCAAAGTAATTAGAATAACTAAATAAAATTGAATGTGCTTTTTTAAAAAGTAAATTTATTTTGGTTAAAAATTTTGAAGTCCATGCATGATTTTTTATAACATTCATTTCCATAGACTTTTTGAAGACTCCTCACATGCATGGATTTAAAAATTTTTGGATGCCAGAATAAACTTATCTTCCAATCCCATCTTCCACAATCAGCCTGCATTTTCCCACGCACCCCTAGCTCTAGCTCTGCCTGCTGAGGTCGCCGAGTGCACCCCCACGTCATGTGCTGTCGCCTCTTCAGGTCGCCAAGTGCACCCCCACGTCGTGTGCTGTCACCTCTTCAGGTCGCCGAGTGCACCCCTGCTGGACGCTCGCCAGTGAGAGTCCAGTGTAGTAAAGACACGATCGCTGCTTACTCGGTTCTCATGGAACTTTATTCATCCAGATGCAAGGCGAAAGAAAAGAAGCCAAGCCCTCCTCCCCTACACAATACTATCCCCATTATATACCCAAGGTTCCCCTAGCAGGACGCTCCCAGCCAATGGCAAGTCTGTTCACATGCAGTCTATGCAGGCACAGTCTAATCAAGTCGAAGGGCACATAGTGCCTCAGGTCGACAGTTCATCTTGCTCCGTCGGGGCTGTTTGTGTCTTCAGGACATCCTGTGGTTAGCACTTCCTTGACTTGTTTTTCTCAGCAGCCAGCACTTCCTTAACTTGTTTTGCACAAGCTGTTACAACAGGCCACGCAAACAGCAAAGTGAGGAAGTTCCCACAGGTGGCCAGCCTGCGGTTCCCACACACCCCCACGTCGTGTGCTGTCCCCTCTCCCGGTGCTGTCCATTCTCCACTCCTTTGCTGTTCTCCCCAGAACAGTCCCTCTATCCCTTCTCCTCTGTTCTACCTGTAGGCTGCAGATTTTCCAAACCTTTACATTCTGGTTCCCTTTTACTCTATAATTCCTTCTTCACTTTGTCTCCCTTCCTGTGTTTTACTGTGAGAGCAAGGAGAACCCAGGCCATGCCCTCGGCCCTGTGCTTGGAAATCACATTCGTTCAGTTCCCAGGATCATCATTTATTTCATTGTCTACAAACACTGGAACGCGATGTAGCCAAGTTCTTGTACCCTATAACAAAAGCCATCCTCTCTCCTGCTTTTAAAAATCACGTTCCTCATTTCTGAGCTTACCAGAAATATCTTTAAACTTTATGTTCCTTTCTAAAATAATTTTACATGATTTTTCTTTTCAAAATAAATTATTTTTTTTACTTTATTTGAAAGAGAAAGAGAAAGAAGTGAGACAGAGAGAAGGGAGTGATCTTCCGTTCATTGGTTCACTCCCCAGAAGTCCACAATAGCCTGGGCTACGACAGGCCAAAGTCAGGAACCGTGAACTCGCGCTCGGTCCCTGCATGCGTGCCAGGGACCCCAGTACTGCTGCCTCCCAGGGTGTGCTGAGCAGGAGGCTGGAACCAGAGTGCAGCCAAGACTCGGGCCCAGGCCCCAATCCACAATATTAACAATGAATGAATGTTTTTCCCATCAGATTTGCATTCTTATTTCTTATTGTGAAAAAAAAAAACAAAACATGTAGGTCTCCAGTGGAAAGAATCTGTGAAATATCATTGATTCATTCTTGATTGGGCATTTTCTTTTATTTACTTCTAAAAGTTTTATGCTTTTTAGTCGAGAACTTTCTGTAGTCTTCATTGTCAGAGGCAGTGCTAGGAAATGTTCCATGAAATTTATTTTACTAAAATCGTGTTTCTTAGTAACCAAATTTGGATGTTTAAACATTCACCTTTGTGTGTTCACTTTCTGACACATTGCTTAAGAACTTGGAAAATTGCAAGGTCCCAAAAAGCTATAAATATATGAGTAAATTTGTTCATTTTTCTGTGGGAAATAATGTATTTTAGCTAGATTTGTCTTTAGAAGGTTGTGACACATGAATACATGTTTTGAATTAGCTGTGCACTGTAATTAACTCATTAAAATGTTCCTAGATCATCAGGAGATTAATTTAAATATTATCTAAAAATTAATATTCATTTCAGCTTTTGACATTCAGCAACAATGTTAACAAATACCTAAACCATGAAATGATGGAAAATGCCCAGTATTGTAAAGAAGGCCCATATTTGGAATCATTTTATAAGCATTGCTCCTACGGGGACTGACTGTATTTTCCTATGAAAATGAGGTGGAATACAGCGTTTTATAGGAACGTGATCTCACTCTCCAAATAGGGTTAGAGTTGTCTATTTTCAAGTTAATGGAAAAGTTCAGTCCAATTAGTATTATAAACCAATTTCAGACATCTCTTTCTTTGCTGTTTTGTTTGAAGAGCTGCACAACCTGGGTTCATTTTTCTATTAATAATGTAATGAAATAACAGTTGACAGGAAATAATTGGGGGTATTTTCATTTCTGCATCTCAGGAAGAAATGAGAGCCTACTACAGATCGACGGGAGCATCATAAAACATAATGGGATTAAAACAGAATAATATCAGGAATTGCTTACATGTGAAGGCCAAGTAGCGTCATTAGAGTGAGTAGTGAGCAACGGCCCTCTCACTTTTCAAGAAAATAGTAAAGGGGTTGGTGGCTCACCGTGTGAAGTTGCCACTTGAAATGTAGGGATTCTACGTCGCAGTGCTGGTTCAAGTCCTGGCTGCTCAGCTTCCAGGCCAGGTTCCTGCCGACGAGCCTGGGAAGGCAGGAGATGACGGCCCCAGTCTTGAGCTCCAGCCACAGGTGCTGGAGACCTGGACGGGGCTCCTGATTCGTAGATTTGGCCTGAACCAGGCCTGGCCGTTGCGGCTCTTAGGTAAGTGAACTGGCCGATGGAAGATCTCTCTCTCTCTCTCTCTCTCTCTCTCTCTCTCTCTCTTTTTCACTTTGCCTGTCTATGTCACTCTTTCAAATAAAATACAGCTTTCAAAGAAATCAGCACAGCTTGAGTCATAATACCCCAAGCTCACACTTGTACTTCTTCTCCCACTGGTTTGGACTAACCATAGAACTAAGTCTACATAATATGTGAATGTTTATTTGTGCATTTTACATGTAATCAAAGGGCACCATGTAGTTTTTAAATATAAATTCTCAGTAACTTTTGTTTCTGTTATTATTCTAGAGTTGGCATATGGTGGCATTTCTTCCTTCAGCCTCCCAACCAGGGGAACTGAATTTTAATGTAAGGTATTGTGCTCTTATAATCAGGAGTAAACTTTGCCTTTTTGAGAATGATGTTCTCAAATCACAATATTGTTGGCAAAACTCGAAAAATATTAGTCTTTGTATGATTTGTTTCTAAATGCTGAAAAGCCAAGAGAGTCTACTGACTATTTTGAGTGCATTCCATTTTGCATAGAAGCAGCATCTGAAACTCAGCTTTCACATTGTTGGCACAAAATCACTTACACAATAAAGTTATATTGTCCCAATCATACTATGATGAGTAGCCAAATATTGCATCTAGAAATAAAAATTCAGCTGCTGCCTCAGAAGCGAAATCACATGTATTTTTAGTACCTAAATTCATAATTAGTCTGTTTGAATTGCCATTAAGTGTCTCAATCAAAATATCCTTTCAGGCCGCCCCACTTCCCCGATCTCCCCGTGCGGAGTGGCAGCGGCGTTCCTGTCCCGTTCTTTTTGATTCCGCGCGGGGGCTGCAGTCTACATCACCCTGGCAGCTTCCCACAAAGTAACGGACGCTTCCTCCCGCAGCCACAGGCTCTCTCCCTTGCGGATTTCTTTTTCTTTCACTTTTTTTCCTGCTCTGGTCGGTTGTCCACTGCCAGGGGCTTTTCCAGCCCGCCCAAGGGCTGTACGGAGCACTGTCAGACACGGTTCTTCCTCGGTGATCGCGTGCTGCCTACTGCGGTTTATCTGTTACACCCTCGTGCTATTGAGCTGTTCACGCTCCTGAGAGTGACCACGTCCACGCTCACGTCATCTTTCTGCGGGATCTGAGTAGCAAAGTGACGCCTGCCACGTCAGCCTGCACCAGTGGTCACCGCCACTTCACCTCACCATAGTAGCCACCCCATCCCAACACAACAGCCCTGGGAAAGCTTGGGTTTGAGCTGCATGCTTGCACAGTCCTTGGTCTGCAGTTGCTCCCTGCCTGGAAGACAAGAAGAGGGTGGATTGTCAGGGCAGATCCTTTCTTTCTGGGGAATGAGAACAGGCACTTGCATGATAGGAAGAGTTCCAGCAGACTCATGCTTGTACAGCGAGGACAGCGCCAGGACCGTGAGCAGCTCGTCCTGTGCCCCGGAGTCTCCCGTCATCATCCTGAGCGGTGCCCCATTTGCACCCATGTTTACCTGAGTTTGCCCATTGAGACCGCCATTAGGACCGAGAAAACGACTCGGTACTACACTCTCCAACTTTACCTGAAGCGGCCGAGTGTTCTTTACCTGTCTCATGAAAACGTCGTTTTGAAATGAGGACAGCCAGGCTTACCTTGAGATAATGTATACTTTCATGGTGTCTATATAAATAACAACAATAATAAAAGTTCTCAGGTAGGAGCCCTGAGGTGTGGGGATTGTTAGACCCTCGGAGTGAGGATGCTAACACATCGAGAGGCACACCCCAGAGACTCAGAGTCCAGACGGGCTGATGCAAAAGCAAGAGGATTTATTCGGCGTCTGAGCAGACGGGCCTCCTGAACTCGGGAGTCCAGAGAGCACCCCCAGCACAAAGCCACATGGTTTATATACCCGCAGTGACCAATCAAAAGCACTATAGTGTCCATGCACACAGCAGTCCAATCCGTGAGCTGGTCATGTGAAGGGCATGCGTCCTCTATCCAATCAGCTACGGGATCACGTGGGAGGCATGCACCTCGTCGCCATTTTGTTGTCTACTTCTTCAGCAGTTCCTTTCCCTGCCAGTGCCATCTTGTTCACCCTGAGGGGACGACGTCTCGCTCCCTTTGTTCCCCTGGAGGGAGAGCGGCGTCCCGCTTCCCACACCGTTATCTGAGTATTAGGAGGCATACAAACTGGGTTAGGTCTCAGCACAGCCAGGCACAAGTGTCTCAGCTAGCTAAGCATAGGGTCCCTTATTTTATAGCTGCACCTAATTTTAGCTTTGGGGGAAAAAGTTTAGGGCTATAATTTTTAAACTTTAATTTTTATTGGGGCAAAGGTGACTTCTTGTTTTTAATGGTATTGGCTTAGGTCACTCCATCTTGGTTTGATTTTTAAGGTTCTTCAGGGATGAAGAGATGTCCCCTGGGAGGACAGTGAACTCCTGAGCCGCCGTAGTCACTGCATTGCATCTGTGCACAGTCAAGCCAAATAAACAGGAATTTTTACAAGGCCAAAGTATGCACCATCTACACACAAATCAACATATGTCAGAAAATATAAAGAATTACAGGAAATAATACAGTGATTCACGATAATAGCACCATGTATTGTTCTAAGAACTTGATAAATCTAGTACACAAATAAGCAGGAATGCAAAGCTGACTGAATACGGGGCTCACCGTGCTGTCTACGTTTCTGGAAGTGACTCGATTGTCTTTCTATGGTAGGGTAGAGAGTAGAGTACTCTCCAGGCAGTGTCTCTCACTACAGCATCTGTCACTGGCCTGTCCACTTCTGGGTCTCCCATGCAGGTGCTGGGACCCAAGCACTTGGGCCATCTTCCACTGCTTAGAACCGCTGCCCACGTGGGATGCTGGTGTCACAGGCGGAGGACTTTCCCCCATGCCGCAGTGCCAGCCCTATCATCATAGTCTTGTTAGAGACATTTTACAAAGGCAAGGGGGAAAAAAGCTAATTTCTTTTTTTTTTTTTTTTGACAGGCAGAGTTAGACAGTGAGAGAGAGAGAGACAGAGAGAAAGGTCTTCCTTTTGCATTGGTTCACCCCACAAATGGCCGCCACAGCTGGCAAGCTGTGCTGATCCGAAGCCAGGAGCCAGGTGCTTCCTCCTGGTCTCCCAAGCGGGTGCAGGACCCACGCACTAGGGCCATCCTCCACTGCCTTCCCGGGCCACAGCAGAGCTAATTTCTTAGTAAGAACAATCCAGGTGGAAAGATTCCAGGCGTGAGATGCTGCAGCCAGCCTGCCCCTGTTGCTGAAGCACCGCTCACACTCACGGTCCCCCAGCACGGGAGAGCCCCTCCAAGCCCAGTGCTCTTCTGCAGCTTGAGCCACCACTGTGGAGCTGGACTTGGATTCGCCATCACCTTCCTCTGTGTGAGCATCTGTGTCTAGGCCTCTGTGAGCATCTGTGTCTAGGGAGCCGCGTCATGCTGGGCTCATCCTGGGCCTCCACCGGGGGGCCGCGTCGTGCTGGGCTCATTGCTGTGGTGTTCCTGGAATCTGCCAGTCTTGCCTTTTGTTTGCGCTAATTTCCAATCAACTCATGGAACAGGAACCCCAAAGGGGCAGAGCCCACTGAAGAAGAGGCACAGAGGAAGCTCTGATTTAGAGCCCGGGGGCATTTGCCTAGAGAACAAGCTTTTCTGTTTTACGCACAGAGAAATACTAAATCCCACAACAGAGACAGTTACCAAAATTCATGTTTAATTGATCATTTCTACTCTGTGAAAACAGAAAAAAATCATGATGCCCAAATTTAGAGCTTTTGTTGAATGGCTGAGAGATTTGCTTAGGACAGGAACAGCTCCCAGGTGTGTGGAAAGCAATTGCTAGTGCACAATTTGGTTCAGCCCCACGTTGGGCTGGTAGAGCCCTACGCGGCATGAGGCAGAGCACTGCGGGCCTGCTTCCTAGATCCTCCCGTGGGCGGCAGCACCGCCCCTGGCAAGGTCGGGCAGCTGTCCATGGTGCCGGCCTTGCCTCTCACTGCAGCCGTTGGCACTAAAGGACAGACCCCTGGCCTCGCAGCCAGCTCCTGATACGCACCGGCACCTGGTCCTGCTCAGAGAGGACCTTCATCTGCATCCACAACGCTGGAAAACACCCCTTCTAATTCGCCGGGGTTTGCACATCAGGCTAAAATGCATTTTGAAAGACACAGACGTCATTAACTAAAATGAAGTCAATGGAGAGGGGAAGACATGGGCACAAAGTGAGGGATTTCAGAGGAAGATGTGGGCTTCCTGACTTGAAAACACAGACAGGCCTGGAGGTTAGACAGTCACCGACCTCAGTCGACTCCCTTTTGCAAACCACAGAGACCAAAGGGCCTTCAAGTCGGGGTGCGGTGCATGAATGTGACACAATGCTAACGTGACAGGTTGGCAGGTGGACATGGGGACACGGTGGACATGAGGGGTCTGGGCACTCTGTCCCTGACTCATGGTTCTTGTTGTGTAAACTTAAGACTTTTCTACATAAAATGATAAAAAAGGAAACCTGTGAAATGACTTTCCTCAGAGCTCTGAGGCCAGGGGTGCCTGCCAGCCCCTCCCGCCTGGTGGGAAGCAGGAGGAGGATTTGGGGAATGTTTCCTCTGGTAGGCTTGAGAGGGAGATGCGATAAAAACGCTTCCTGCCCCCACTCCTCCCTTCCTGTCTGGAACCATCCTGTGAGGAGGTCACTGCTGGGGCCACGAAGGCTGCTTGGCCCCCGGAGCAGCCGTGTGGGGCCCTGCCCAGGCGCTGAGAGCAGCGTGTGCCCGGTGCTGCCTGAGCCGGGGCACCCCGTGTCTCCTAGCCTGGCAGGGTCTCTTCTCCGGGCTGCTGCCAAGTCACAAACCAGGTTCCTCTGTCATAAAGGGGACGTGTCGCTGCCCAGGACAGAATCGTGGCAGTAACAGCAGCTAAAGTGCTTTGTGAGCTCTGAAGGAAATGCGTGTGCCACGTGCTTTCCGCCCTGTCTCGGCACTCAGAGAAATCATGAAATCAGTGTCTTTGTACCGGGATCCAAGGCGCAGAGGCGGGGCAAGGGCAGAGCTTGCTCACCCAGGAGCAGCACATGCGACCTGGAGCGCAGGCCGTGGGGACAGAGGAGGAGGGAGGACGTGGGGCAGATAGCAGCGGCTTCCCGAAAGGGAGGAAAGAATCCTCGCGCAGCGTCACAGCCCCACACACGCTGACATCCTCAGCCTGTTCCACCAGGCACATGCCCGAGGCGGCCATCGAGGGCCCTCCCCACCCCACCTCCCCATGCTGAGGGACGGCCCCAGTCCTGACGTCTGGGTGACAGCGCGGCTGTCGGATCACCAGCTCCAACCCTGCACCCTTTCTGGGGAGACATGGAGACACCCCACACCCAGGAAGCGCGGCGTGCACCCGGTGTGACACTGCTTGTCGTCTATCTTGTTTGGACGTGAGTGACATTTCATTTAAACAACACCACATAGGTTTTTTTTTTTTTTAGATTGTAAATGTTTCCATTTGTCACAGGCAGAATGTATTTAAAACACGTGGGAAAACAGTAATGAAACTGCACGCATGGCCATTTCAGTGACCGTGTGGCCATCCGTGAGGGCTGCAGGGCGGCGACAGAGCCGTAGCTGGACCTTTGCTTGCATGGGAAGGATCTCGACATGCAGAATTCAGAGAACCAAGCCGAGACGCTGTGCCCAGGCCCACTGGTGGCAGCGACATCCTGACCACGGCCGTCTGTTCTCCCTGTGTCGGCTTCCAAGCTGGTTCTATCAGACAACTTTAAATAGATGAAGAAAGAGATTAGGACTCCAAGATCACATGAATAATTGTACCTAATTTCCATGAGAAAGGTAGAAAACCAAGGGAAATTTTAATTTAGTTACTAATTTCAGGCTCTGATTGAACTCCAGATTGATGCCGTGTTATATATAGAGTGAAATGATTAATCTTTCTTTCAATTGCACTGAGAGGAGAAATTATTAACAGGGATTTGATCATTATAAAAAAGGATGAAACATAAAATACACTTGATTAAAGTATTTGTTCCTGAGAGGAATTAGAGTGAGCTGGACCGCAGGAGCCTGGCCAGGAGATGTCACAATCCCGTCCTCACTGTCACTCTATTCCCCTCCTCATCACCCAGCTCTCTGCGAGGAAGAGACAAGTGGGAGACTATCTTTGTTCAGACAGACATTTGTTGGAGACAGTGCTTCAGTCCTTGCCTCTCTGTTCTCATCCAGCAAGTAGCCGCTTGACCAGTGGCCTTTCTCCACTTGTGTGTGTGTGTGTGTGTGTGTGTGTGGACCCCAGATGTGTCCAGGAAACCCTGCGAAAGATGGAGATGTTGGTACTTTGAATCCAGTGAGTGCTTTTCCCTCTTCTTCTTTCCTCCTCTCTCTCTCTGTCTCTCTCTGTCTCCCTCCCTCTCTCTCCCCACCCCACCCCCCTGCCCACATGGTGAAGAACCTTAAAAATCAAACCAAGATGGAGTGACCTAAGCCAATACCATTAAAAACAAGAAGTCACCTTTGCCCCAATAAAAATTAAAGTTTAAAATTACAGCTCTAAACTTTTTCCCCCAAAGCTAAAATTAGGTGCAGCTATAAAATAAGGGACCCTATGCTTAGCTAGCTGCGACACTTGTGCCTGGCTGTGCTAAGACCTAACCCAGTTTGTATACCTCCTAATACTCAGATAACAGTGTGGGAAGCGGGACGCCGCTCTCCCACAAGGGGAACAAAGGGAGCGAGACGTCGTCCCCCTCAGGGTGAACAAGATGGCACTGGCAGGGAAAGGAACTGCTAAAGAAGTAAACAACAAAATGGCGACGAGGTGCACGCCTCCCATGTGATCCTGTAGCTGATTGGATAGAAAGACGCATGCGCTTCACATGAACAACTCGCAGATTGGACTGCTGTGTGCATGGACACTATAGTGCTTTTGATTGGTCACTGCGGGTATATAAACCATGTGGCTTTGTGCTGGGGAGCCTGGACTCCCGAGTTCAGGAGTCCCGTCTGCGTAGACGCCGAATAAATCCTCTTGCTTTTGCATCAGCTGGTCTGGAGTCTGAGTCTCTGGGGTGTGCCTCTCGACGTGTTAGCATCCTCACTCCGAGGGTCTAACAATGGGACAACACACTGTGTCTTACACAATCACTCTGGCTTGCATCCTGTTGATCTCTGAAATATGGCAGAGGATGTGGACAAGAGGGGCAGGGGAAGAAGAGGCCGAAGCTGGGTGGGACCTGCACTGGGGCAGGCCTGAGGGGAAGCCACTCGAGTGGTGGGGTGGTGCTGGCCACCCACAAGCAGGTGCCCAAGCAGGTGCCCACCACAAGCCTTGCTCAGCAGGCTCTGTCTTCCACACAGCCGTGTTCTGTCGGCAATGTCCCCACGCGAGCACTCGGCCGTCCTCACTGCACACAGCCGTGTTCTGTCGGCAATGTCCCCACGCGAGCACTCGGCCGTCCTCACTCACTGCACACAGCCGTGTTCTCTCGGCAGTGTCCCCACGAGAGCACTCGGCCGTCCTCACTCACTGCACACCCTGTCCCCTGATGATCAGACAGGGCTTCCCCGGAGGCCGTTCTGGACTCTTGACAACAGATACTTTCCCCGGGTTTGCCTTTTGTGAGGGTACTCACAAAGTTCATGGAAACGTGTATTATGAAAAAAAAGCATTATTTAAAAAAGATTGGCACCAAAAATAAACTTACGTAACTCCATTTTCCCCTAGCTTAAGAACATTGTTTAATTGAGAAGCAGAGAGTCAGACAAAGGAGCTTCAGTTGCTTGTTCGCTGCCCAAGTGCCCAGAAACTCACGGGGAGTTTCCCACAGGGGCACAGGAAACAAACCCTGAGCCCTCCCAGGATCTGCACTGCAGGCTGAGGATTCGGGAGCCAGAGCCAGGCGCCAAGCTCTGGACTCTGGTGGGGGACCAGGCGTCTTCCCCAGTGTCCTACCTGCTGAGCCAAACTCTTGGAGGTGCCCTGACACCTGTGTTGGTAAACCTTCCTATCAGATACAGAGACTCACAGATTTAAATACATCTGCACGTTTTCACCAATTCATTGCATATAGTCAAATATATGGCATACTATAAAATAATTGCATATGGTTATTTTATAAAATTGTACACTTGAACATTGTTCTATGATGTGTAGCCCATCTCCAGGACCCGGAAACACAGGACTGTCCCCGCCCTGCAGAAAACAGCGAGACGAGAGCCAGAGCTCAGGGAAGCAGGGCTTGGTCCCTTCAGCTAAAGAGTTCTTCCGTCCCAGCCATGTTTGAAGTCAGGTCACACAGCCACCGTCGTCTCTGTGCAGAAGCCACACAGAGCTCCCGGCCAGGCTGAACGGAGCGCCTCGGAGTGCAGACGGCCCACAGCTCCCGTGACTCTGCCCTTCTGGCCGGGTGCGCGTGGCCGCGAGGCTGGTGGTTTTCGGTCAGATTGGCTTTGGACTGTCTAGGCCAGTCCCCAGCTAATCCAGCTGAGGAGCTGTGCAGTCACCCTGCCAGCGGTGGAGACTGACACACTTACAACTCTTGTTTCTCAACAGCAATGCACAGGTGCACCGTATTTTTTGTTTAAAGAAAAATATACAAATTTATTTTCCTATGATTTACTCCCCAAATTGCCGTGCACAGCAACATGCTACCTTAGCTTTATCTAGACTGAAATAACTATCAGGAATTTAGTTGACTGGGCAGTGAGCCGGGTCCCGATGTACGCATAGTAAGAGCTATTTTGTTCTGACCACCAGGCTGTTCCGAGGATCCTGGTCGCCCTGTGTGGGATGAAGTTCCCTGGAGTCCCCGTGCCTGGCACAGCCCCGTCGGGCCCTGCAGCAATGAGGCGCTTGTTCGTTGGAACACAGTTCTTCTCAGTGTTGGCAGGTTTCACTGTTCTTCGTTCTATAGAAATCCCCACTGCAGCATGCTAATTAATTTCAGAAATAATGTTACAAATACATTTAATGCCTGGGAGAGATAACTGTGCTACAGAAAGAAGCAGAGTTTTATCAACGGGTGGAGGACATGGGTCTGTGCCTCGGCTCGTCGCTAATTGACTGTGTGGCCCCGAGGCCCTGAGAGTTTCTCCACATGTCAACTCATTCCTCTGAGAAAGTAGCAGTGAAGATATCAGTGCATCAGGGCGTCGCACAGACCTAGAGACCCGTCACACGCAAAGTGACCCTCAGCTGATCCGACGCCGATCCAAGCATCAGCCGTGCTGATCCCATGGGATCTGACACCGTGGTCACGACTGCGCCTTCCGTGCTTCTAGATCAACCACACCACATTCCGCAGTCCTGTTGTATTTAAAATAGGTAGAACAAAATAGAGGAGCAGATCTGTTAAATTATTTTGAATGTGTTAATTTGTATTTTTACTTACAGGTAGGTGACAGATGCTTATCTGCATAAATTGGTTGGCAATTGCATCACTCAGCTGAGTCTTGCATCCCTCTAGGAAAGTGAAGTCACGTTTAGAAGTGTAGCAAACGAGGCACCTCAGCAGGAAGACTTTTTTGAACATTTAGGGTGCATCAGAACTGGTTATATAAACGCTTACGATAGTTGACCATAAAACAACAGGGAAGCTGCGGGGAAATGTGAGGACATGATGGATTTCTGTCCAGTCTCATTCCGGTGAGGTTTTTTATTATGAAAATGCATTTGTGAATTCTTTATGTAAGAGTGAGGAATTATGAAAGTCGCCAGGTACACACGTTACAGTCTTAGGTTTGCACCCCCATGTTCACAGCCGCTGTGTCCACGAGGGCTGGGGACCGGCACAGCCCGAGAATCCACCGATGCACTGAGCATGGATGCTCCAGCAAAACGAGCCCCAGGCCAGTCACGGCTGCCGCGGCCTGGACTCAGAAAGGTCTTCCCGGACCCGTCAGATGCGCCATGGAGATCTTGCCTGATCCCCACTGCGGCTGTGAAATGCGCCTCTCACCACGCAGTCACGGCTAATAAGCAGCTGGAATTCACCGGCTAGAAGGAGCTGGGCCTTTTGTTGCTCCACTCTCCACTCCGTCCCCCTAGAAAAGAGGCACCTGAGCTTCCAGATGGCCCTCGCCGGCCGAGTCAGGATGTCGGGCTGTCACCGCCCTGCTCCCACTAGCAAGGGACGCTGGCTGTGTTTTTATCATTGCTTCTGGGTTGTTTTTGTTTCACCTTAGGTACAAGGTACAGAAATGCTCATTTTACTGGTCTTGGGTTATCCTACACATAATTCATTTCATAATGAGAACAGTGACAAAAATACTGAAGCCAGATGAGATGCAAACAGAATAAAGCTTTTAATAGTATATACAAAGAACAAAAATGCAATAAATGGAAACTTCATAAATGTATATATGCATTGTATTATATTTAACAATTTAAAATACAAAAATCAATTATTTAATAATGAAGAATGCATCTGAAAAGGAAATTCACTAAATCTACTATTTTAATTACAAAATAAAATATATTTTATGTAATTAGTGATCACATGTATGCTATTGAGACCTATAAACTTTACAATCCATCTTTAAACTCAAAACCCTCTGAGAGAGGGACAGCGTTCCCTCAGCTGGAGTCGGATGCAGAACAAGCATCTAGAAGTTCTGTCTGGCTGGAGCTCAACGTCTCTGCAGATGGTTACAGCTTCAGAGAAATTGTTCAACTGTAGCTAACAGGAACACAAGATTTAAGACAACTGTGTCTATTACAGTGCTATTTTATGATGAAAAAAAAAACCCCTCTTATAACATAAGTACCCCAAATGGGCAGTTTTTGGCAATACCGTATGAGGACCAGCGGTGTGGCGTTTATAATGCATTAGGTATCGTAAGCCACTTAGCGAAGATTTAAAATGCAAAGACAACGTGCAGAAGTTCAGTGCAAGTACTGCAGCGTTTTATAGCACCTGAGGTCCTTGCCACCCCAGAACCCGAGATTCGGACACGGCTGTGACGACCACAGAGGTAGGCGCTACAGCCGCTAATGTACTGTAGGACACGCACACGTGTGTGAGAACTGTGACGTGAAGGCCGTGGGCCTGCTGACGGAGCTGATGTGATAGACTGTGTGACAATGATTCGCCCGCCTGTGTGTGCATTTATAAATATTTAAGTTGCAGACAAAATCAAGAGAAGACATGCCTGTTATCATAGGGCCATTGAAAGCTTGCTTCTAAAAGGCAGTGGTTAAAGCGTAACAACGAGCCTCACTGTAAAGGACATTTGCAACCCAGGAAAGTCAGGTCATCTGCAGGCCCTTCCAGCTGCCCTCCCTGGAGCCGCTTCCAAGCTTCCTCCCCACCCCGTCCTGCTGCTGGGCGTGGCCTGGCCACAGGCTCCCTTCTGTCAGTTTCCATTTGCCTCTCCGTTGGAGAACTTAGTCGTGGCTTAGACAGCACCCTCTTAGGTCCTCTAGTAATGGCTCTGACCTTTGTTCTAGACCCTGTCTAGCCCATCTGGGACCTCACCCCTTATAATCATAACCTCTACTCTAACATCAGTCCCTCTACTCCTGACCTGTGTATTGATGGTCCTCTCTCCCACTTAGTGTTGCATGATTGTTCAGAATTTCTCTATAGACAAACCCCTCTACCTGCAAAAGATGAGTGGCTTTTCTCCTGGTCTTGGTTGGGAGCAACTTTAAACCATCAAACAGACCACCAAACAGTTTTCACAAGGGTCCAGAGACCCCTCCCCCATTTCCTTTCCTCTATGAAATCCTCTCATTGCCTAGTTAATACCACTACTAGGAGCATTGGCTGCTATTCTCACCCTGTCTTTATATAACCGTGACTGTTTAAGTGTTTACAGGAGGTGATAATGGAGCAAACCAGGGTCTTCAACAACCAGGCAGTCAACCAAATGCTGCTATAGGGATATACTCGGCTCCCCACCCAGGAGACAGCAGCTCGAGACATCGCCTCACGCCAGCAGAGAGTACCTCGTCTCCCCATGTCAGCAGGAAGTAGCTCTAAAGACAGATCATCGTCCCTGTACCCCTCCTGGACTTTTAGGACTAATGTAATCCCACACAACTGCCGCTTTATAAAAAGCAAAAGTGGGGGAATGTTAGTAAAATGGTGCAGTCTTATCCATGGCGCCATCTACACCCAGACACCATCCTAGGCTCTAGGCACCACTGCCATTGCTGGAAGCCAGGTGACCCCATGGCTCAACCACCAGTGTCACCTCCACCTCCATCCTAATGGGATTTGCTACTCCTACTTCCCTGCCCCCACCCCAGAACGTTTTAAGAGGACCTGTTCCTGAACACATGGCTCTCTCTCTCCATCTCCTGATCTCTCTTTCTTTCTCTCTTACACTCTCCTTCTCCCTCTTTTCCTTCTTCATTCCCCTTCCCTCCGGTTTGTCAGGTTTCCCCCAATAAACCCCTTCCCTTAAAAAAAGAAAAGAAAATACATTGGGCCCTGCCCCCTGTGACCTAGCAGATTAAACCACGACCTGCAGCACCAGCATCCCAGATGGGCACTGTTTCAAGTCCCAGATGTTCCACTTCTGATCCAGCTCCCTGTTGATGTGTCTAGGAAAGCAGCCTAGGTGACCCAAGTGCTTGGGCCCCTGCCACCCACCTAGCAGATCTGGATGAAATGCCTGGCTCTTGGATTCAGCCTGGCCCAACACTGTTCACTGGGGAATGAATCAGTAGATGGAAGACCTGTGTGTGTGTGTGTGTGTGTGTGTATGTGTATCCCTTTCTTTCTGTAATTTTGACTTTCAAATAAATAAACAAATCTAAAAAACATGGAAAAATGAATCAAAGCATATCATTACTCCCAAAAGAGAGAGAACGGATGGGAAGAAAATTAAACAAAGAATGGCCAGGCCAACAGAAAATCATTAATAAAATTTCAGCAGAAAGTCCTCAGTCAAAAGATCTAGAGTGACTGAATGGATAAAAAGGCATGACAGGGACCGGCGCTGTGGCGCAGCAGGTTAACGGCCTGGCCTAAAGCACCAACATCCCATATGGGCGCCAATTATAGTCCTGGCTGCTCCACTTCTGATCCAGCTCTCTGCTATGGTGTGGGAAAGCAGTAGAAGATGACCCAAGTCCTTGGGCTCCTGCACCCGCATGGGAGACCTGGAAGAAGCTCCTGGCTCCTGGCTTCTGATCAGCACAGCTCTGGCTGTTGTGGCCAACTGGGGAGTGAACCATCATATGGAAGACCCCCCCACACCTCTCCTCTCTCTGTGTAACTCTGACTTTCAAATAAATAAATCTTAAAAAAAAGGGCATGATAAAATTATACACAGGGCATCAAATACTTTGGGAAAACTCACACAATATCTTTTAATTCCATTTCTCTGAAAACTTTTGAAGTCTGCTCAAATACTACCTATAAGAGATTCACTTTAGAGTCTGATTTTTATTATAGGCAAAAGTGAAAGAAGGAAAAAGTTGATATGTACAAGTTACAAACAGGAGTACCAAGGTGGTTACACCTGTAACTGCCACAACAAAGACGCGGAGACAGTGACTCAACACTGCAGAAGAACGTAAGACACCTGCACCTAACATCAGACTCCGAAAACAGGTGACACGAACATGGGGCTGCAGGAGGAGACAGATGGGACCACAATGGCAGCACCAGACTTAGGCAACTCATTGTCACTGGTGGACAGTGCTGGAGGGAACAGCCAGATGGAAAACAGACGAGCCCCTGGAGCTGAAACCCACTGGAGGCGCCGCACCAGGGTCAGCAGAGGGCATTCCCCTCGAGGGCTGATGGAAGAACATCTTCCAGTGAGGTCTCAGGGAAGGAAAAAAAAGTCTTAACAACCTCAAGAAGATTGCAGTCACAGCAACGATCAAGTGTGGAAACCAAGGGACAAAGTAAACTGGAAAATCCACAAATATGTATAAATTAAACAATACACTCAAGGAAAGCCAAGTGAGTCAAAGAAGAAACCCAAAGAGAACTGGGAAACATCTTCAGACAAATGAAAACATAGGATGAGCAAAGACAGTCCTCACAGGAACTTCATAGCAACGCACACCTGGAATCAAAAGTGGATTCCAAGTTGAACACAACCCACAACCTCACTCACTCCCCAAGGAATCAGAAAACGCAGTTATGTTGGAAGTTAGCTACAGGAAGGAAAGAATAAAGATGGGGCATAAAGAAATGAAATAGAGAATAAAAATATAAAAGATAATTGAAACTGAGCTGGTCCGATTGACTAACTTACCCAGAATCCTCAAATACAAGCTGAAAAGAGGAGACATCCCAGCAGACGCTACAGAATGAGAACAATCATAAGAGACTATGTAGATCACAACACCAACAAACTGGGAGATCTAGAAGAAACAGGTAATAACCTAGAAAGATCAACCTCCCAAGGTTGACTGGTGAAGAAATGGACGATCTGAGCATATTTACGTGTGTGAGTGTAATCATTAATCAAATGCCCGCCACAGAGGAAAGCCAGAACCATTCCCTCTCGGAGTAATTCCAGTTAGCAATTAAAGAGGAATTATTGCCAATCCTTCTCAAGCCCTTCCAAAAGCGTAGGAGAATGGAGTAGTTACAAACTCATTTTATGAAGCCAACATCACTCTGACACCAAAGCCAAACAAATAAATTACAAAAGGGAAAACTGTAGACCGATTTCCTTGATGAACATAAAGATATAAAAATCTTCAACAAAATACAAACAAGCCGAATTCAGCAGTACGTTAAAAGGAGCCTGCAGTGCGGTCTGGATCAGCACAACCTCGTGGAGGTGAGGATGGCTCAACACGTGAAACCCACTGATGACACAGCACATTAGCCATGTAAAGCGTGACCATCTCAACAGATGCGGGAAATGCAACTGACAAAATGCAACACTCCTTCATGATAAAGAGTCTCAACAACCAGAGAATAAAGCTAAATTAGGGCAAAATAAGTTCTTGTGTCCAAACCCCAAAGCTGGTGCCAATTAAGTGACGGCTGCCTGTCTCCTTGCTGTGTGCTTTACAAGACACACCTCCTTACCACCCATCCCTGTGTCACTGATGGGCTTTCTGCTCCTCAGGGGATGGGCCCAGGCTTGGGGCTCCATGGGAACTTGTCCAGCCAGCTCTGGGCGTGTTCTACATCACAGGCAAACCAGCAGCATCCACGAAGGTGAGCCCAGATCCCGAAAGCCTGGCCCAGGAGCAAGAAGGCGAATTCTGTGCCATGGGCAGTTACAAATACTGAAGTGCACACTGATCCGTTCACTCCCGAGGGTGTTATGAAATCTGGCAGGTGCACCACCTCGTGTGGGCAGTCTGCTCACCGTCAGTGCAGTGCACACTGCAGAGCTGGGCCAAGCTCTCCCATCTGAATAGGCCGTAGGTGGTTTGGTCTGAGAAGTAACCCCCAGTGTCCAAGCTCAGAGACACGGAGAGACACAGCCCCGAGCCTGCGGGAGCTGCATCCAGCCCTGCGTGCTGCCCCCGAGTCCGTCAGCCAGGTTTCTGCCTCGCAGTCGGTCACTGGTGATGCTGACTGTGGTCATGGTTTGCTCCATGTCCAGCTTCCTAAGTGCAGAGTCTTTCGTGGATACCCTGGACTCTGTTCACGTAAATTCCACTTGATCACGTACCAGGCTCTGTGCCATGTGGAGGGAAGTAGAGTCGACAAGGGAGGCTTCTGTCCTACACCAACCTGTTGACTGCCTGGCGCTCCCTGAGTGTGGCGGCCTTGGGAACCACTGCCCAACAGCTGAAGGGCCCTGCCCCCTGTGAGGGGCTTCTGGTGAGGGAGTCGCTGGAAACCCAGGAAAGAACCCACCAGTTATGAAGATAGTGAAAGGCCACAGTGCTGTGGCAAAGGGAAACCACAGGTGGTGGAGCTACACGTCTAGCCATGGGTTGCCAGGGTCTTCCCTACAGCAGTATGATGGACAGGAGGCAGCCTGCCTGGCTCAGCCTGGCCCCACGGAGCAGGGGGCACAGGAGCAGTGCCTTTGTGCCAAGGACATAACCATGGTGTTGCACACATCCCCTTTGGGAATTGCATTTCTTTTGACAATCAACAAAATTCCCCAATGGTCTTGAAAATACCAGTACGATAATCAGATGTAAAACTGTGGGGCAGTTTGGATGAGCTTCTGACTTCCAGCTTGGAACGGCAGTCACAGCTCCGGAGCGGTGATGGAGACCGTGTCTAGGCATCTGTGGGTCTGCTCGGCTCAGCTCTCCCTCACAGATACACAGAAATCCCAGGGAAACCAGCTGGACCCAGCTGACCCTTGTGCCCTGTAGCAGGAGTGAGGGCCCAAACGCCTCTCTATGTGGCCTGCTGCAGCCCTGCAGGGGAGTGGGCCAGGCTGCACGTGGTCCCCTCTGTCCATGGAGCTTGGGGCGGCCTCCTTGCAGGTTGCAGGAGCTGGACTGGCTCTCAGCGGAACTGCCCTGGACACTGTGCTGGCAGGCAGGCTGCAGGTGCCTTGCTACAGCCTGGCCAGGTGGACATCTGCCCTGCCCGGGCCTCCTGCACTGGTGTGTGTGTGTGGTCGGGGTCGGGTGGGGAAGGTGGTGTGGCACAGCTGTGCTGCAGGGGCTCATCCAGGATGCCAGGCTGCCACTCGCCTTCTCCTTAGTGGGAGCCAAGGCCTGGGAGGGGGCTTCTGTGGCCTGAACCCTGTGGTGTGGCAGGTGGACAGCTACTCATCCTGTGGACGGATGAGTAGCAGGTGGATGGCCTCCTCATTCCTGGTAGTGCTTCATGGCAGGAATGAGGAACAGAACATTCGTGCCATTTCTGGATGTGGACATTCCAAGACCATGACATTCTCCTCAACTGCTGGAGAGAAACATAGTTTTTAAAGAAAATACAACAATATTAAAAATAAAATAAATTGCTGATAGACCTGAAACAGTTATGAGCACTGGGTTGTGAAAATATGGATTAAGTAAAGTGAAAAGGCAACCTCCCCAGCAAGGAAGGAATTTGTGATAAATGTCGCCAGTGCTAATTCCAACCTTGCCTATTAAAAAAGAACTCCAACAAATCAGTAGGAAAAAGTCAGCATATCCCATAGGAGAACAGACTAATAACTTGAGCACTTTACAGAAAGGAAATCCACATGACTAATAACTTTGTAAATGTCACATTAATCACAGATTTGCAAATGAAAGCTACAATACACTCCACCTGTTTCAGAAAATAGCAACTGATGGTGAAGACCTGGACAGCAGGGACCTCTGCACACTGGCACTGGGGGAATAAGGTACCGCTGTTGTTCATTAGAGTGAAGGCATCACACTCCGTGTGTGGAAATGCTAATACTAATATACACCGTACAGGGGCACACTTCATGTACAACAAAGCACAATCCTCATAGCTACTCAAAATGGAAAAACACCACATTGTATACATTTGTATAAGAAAATATTTATATAGCAACGAAAAAGAATGAATTAGGTCTAAAAGTAAAAGCATAAATGAATTACACAAACATCAGAAGAAAAAAAAGACTCAAAGGGATATATAGACTGTGGCTATATTTATAACAAATTCAAAAACAAGCAAAACTAAGTTGTGGTATTTAGGGGTTAATGCACAGATAATGGCTAGTTTGATGTGTCACCCTAGCCAGGGCAAGGGATACTTGTGGGGAGCAACCCGGACTAGACTAAGTTACTGGAATTAAGACTTATTCTATGCATCTGCTCTCCCACAATATGGCGCTGGGAGAGGAGAAAACAGCTTCTACGCAGCTGCCTCTTGCCAACTTGAGTGATGACCTCCAGGAGCTGATCCTGCTCCTGATTGGAGGAGAGCAGCGTACTCGGCGTGTGGGCAGCCGAGTTGGGATTGGCAGAAGAGGACTATAAAGGAGGAGAGAGACAACATGCACCAGGAACATCTGAGGGAACACCTGTGCAGCCCCCGAGAGAGCCGGCCGGCGGTGTGCCGCTCCCCCGCGGAAGTGGGGAAAGTGGCTAGGGGGAACCGCCCTTCCACGGAGGTGGAAGGGTCGGTAGCCAACCCGGGAAGAACCAGCAGCAAACCCGGGGAGGGCCGAGCAGACAAAAGAACAACGCAGAGTCCTGTGTCGTTCCTCCACGAAGACGGGGAGCGACAATACTGGTGAAGACTTATTTCCGGGCACGTTCCGGCAGTGTTTCCCAAAGAAACTCAGATGGATCTGTTGGCTGATTGGCTTGTTGAGTGAGCTGACTTTCTCCGCTGAGTGGAGCAGACCTGTCTTCCATGCAGTTGGCAGCACGCAGTTTGCTCACGTCCTCCAGGGAACGCAAAGGCCGAGGAGAGGCGAACTGGCTCTCTGCCTCCGGGAGCCGGCACGCCCTTCCCTTGCCTGGACGGCAGCCCTGCAGTCTCTGGCCACGGGACTGCAGGGGCTCCTGACACCCCTGGATTCACAGGCCTCAGATGTAGAATTTCACCAGGGCTTCTGGGTGCCAAGGCTTTCAGACATGGATGCAGGCACACTCTGTGTGTGCCTGTATGCTCGCCTGTCCCCAGCCTGTGTGGTGAGCCATGTCCCCTGGCCACCCTCTCCGGTATTGACTACGTCTGTATCTATCTCACCTAGATGTGTCTCTACATCTCACTATATCTGTATCCCGTCTGTGTCTACATGTCTCACGGATTCCTGTGTCCGCGTCTTGCCTGTACCTATCTGTATCTCACCTCTGTCTATACCTGCATCAGTATCTCCCCCGTGTCTGTAGGTAGACGCTGAGGGAGGCACACAGAGGTAGCTTTAGGAGACACTGACTTGTGGGTCGTGTGCGGGTCGTGGAGCTGGGAAGACACAGCAGAGACGGTTGCTGTGGGAGGTCGCAGTGCTTATTATGATGATGGAGAAGTCAGTACACTGGGAAGGGCAATGCTGTCTCTCACTTCTACACGCTTGGCTTCCTCTCCACAGTGGCCACAGTAGGAGCGTGCGTCACACTGGGTACACGCATATACAGTTCCTGTCGCTGAATATTTTGTTCCACAAAAACCTTGACAGGGAGAAGAGAAGAGTGAAAGCAGGTAGCACAACCAGAAAGTGGTGTTTGCAACCCAATCATCACACCAGGGGAGCCTGAAGGTGCGACTTCTGTTAGCCACACACCACGGGAGCCTCGGTGCTGGACCAAACTCACACACAGACCCCAGCGAATCAGCCCACGTCACAACAGAGTGGCTCGTGCCTGCAAAGCCACGGAGAGCCATCCCAACACCGACCGATTCGGTCTGAATGTAGAGGCCAGTTTTGTGACTGACTGTAACAAGAATGTCCCCTCCATTTTTAACCTTAATAACTAAAGCAACCTGAAGTGAACCTATCCATTTTCCCTGACCATCCTGTTTCTCTGTTCCCACCTCTGAAAACTGACAGCTGTGCCTTTGCACGCGGGAGCTCTGCCCAGGTGCATGACCTGCGACTAAGAGTCAATCAGACCTAGAGCCACATTTGCGGTGATGTTGCAAGTCAGGGATGACCAGCCAGCCACACTGCCTGGGTCCTCACACCCACGCGGCCCCCACGTCAGCTCTAAAGCAGGTCCCCATTGGACAACTTGAGGGGACACACGGCCCACATCAGCTGCCTGTGGGGACACACCACCCCATTTCTTTTCCAAAGGAAACCAGCACAGCTCTGCTCAGTGGTGTTTGCCCTTTGTGTCATTCATGGTCAGGCCCATGAGGCAAGTTTCCTTCTTCCTGTTAATGATGAAGCAAGGTGTGCCCATGGGCGTGGACTCAAAGCCAGGGCAGAGTGCATGTGAGCTGCACCAGGGAGCAAAGACTTCTGCAGCCGTGGACCACGGAGCCAAGCGGACACCGCAACACTGCCCGGCCTGCGAGGCTGGTGAGGTCTCCTTGCTCCCCTAATTCTTCTTCTTTTTTTGACAGGCAGAGTGGACAGTGAGAGAGAGAGACAGAGAGAAAGGTCTTCCTTTGCCGTTGGTTCACCCTCCAACGGCCGCCGCGGCCGGCACACGGCATTGATCCGATGGCCGGAACCAGGTGCTTCTCCTGGTCTCCCATGGGGTGCAGGGCCCAAGCACTTGGGCCATCCTCCACTGCACTCCCTGGCTACAGCAGAGAGCTGGCCTGGAAGAGGGGCAACCGGGACAGAATCCGGCGCCCCAACCCGGACTAGAACCCGGTGTGCCGGCGCCGAAAGCCGAGGATTAGTCTATTGAGCCGCGGCGCCAGCCCCCCTAATTCTTCTTCTCCCTCCACTGTTGTGAGAGCCGCACTCCCTCAGCCATGCAGGGCGGCAGCCACGTTGGGCTCTCTGGAGGGCGGATATCGGCAGCTCAGCGTGGCGTGATTGGGTATCCCCCGAGTCAGCTGAGATCCAGCACCTTGTCCAACACGCACCGACAGATGCTTGCAGCAGCGTTGTTTGTGGGTTTTATTCTGGGAAGTATTTTATTTTATTTTATTTTATTTTTTTGCTTTTTGTGATGATTTGCCTCTGTATGAGTCCAACTTTCATTCTTCTTATTTTACTTTATTTACATGTATTTCACATGTAGAGTTTTAAGGGCATGAAGATGCTCCCCCCCCCTTTCTTACTTTCCTTTATTGGAATTTCTTACCTTTAGCAGAGACCAATGTACACTTAGAGATGTGCTTACAGATTTTACCACTTTTGAAAATGTCTTACACTCTTCCAAGATGGTACCTGTAGTTTTGTACTGTCGTAGAGACACTGTACTATCTTGCTTTCACCTTTAGACCAGCGATGTCCCTAGAATTTGACGGATGATTTAAGGTTGGGGACGGTTTTTCATTTATGTTGTCTTTATAAATACCCAGTGATACTGGCAGCATTTATGTGATGTAACTTCCTGCCCACTGGTCCCCAGGTCTTGCCCATCACAGAGCTAGCATGAGACATGCACGCATCTCTGTGTTCATTTTTTGATCCTGCCATTATGCCTGACCCCAAACTCAGGACTCCAGAAAACACACACCCCTTGTCTCATAGGTTCTGCAGGTTCCAAGTCCAGGGCCGTGGGGCCCAACTGCTTTCTCTGCTTAAGTAGCATCAGGGATGGGCAAGACTGCTTCCTGGAGTCTCTGGGTGTGGCCTCACTTCCATGCCTGCTAGGGTTGTGGGCTGCCAGCAGGGTCTGTGGCCGGGTCTTGTGCACAGTCGGACGGGGCTGCCTGTGTTCCTAAAGCCTGCCGATTCCTTCTGGAGCTTTCCAAGTGGCCCTGGCCCTGCACCAAGGGGCTTCTGATCGCTCTGTCCTCCCCAAAGAAAGCAGTGAAGGGACTTCACTTAGTTCCAGATAATCTAAGAAATCTGCAATTGCTCCACCCTTGTTTTAATAATTTTAGAGAATTTATGAGTCAACAGGTACTGGTATCACCACCGAATGTAAAGTCTTTGTGAACGCCGGGATAGTAACACGAAACGAAGAGAATAATTTTAATTATTTTTCTCACATGACTTACTTAGAAATGATTGCCATTCTGGAAGCATCCCTAAAAATAACTCAAGAAGTCCCCGTCCCATTTGCCCAGGGCCTTTTACACCGGATCCACTTAGAGTACCTTTGGTGACCTCGGGTTTGAGGGTGGAGGCTTGGATCCTCCGCCGTCCGCCAGCCTGGGTGTGCAGCGCAGCCCCGCATCGACTCCCTCCGCGGGGTGGGCGTTTGTGCAGCTGGAGTGGGAGCCGTGAGGCCCCAGTGACCACCCATGCGGGGGCCGAGGGCGACAAGCTCCCCCGCGTCTCCTGGGGTAAATCTTGTGGGGGAGAGAAACACGTTTCGGACACGAACGCAGTGAGGCAAGGCCGGTTTTCCGGTGTGTCTGGGCTGCCTGCACGGGACCGTGAATCCGCATCGCATTCCACACGGTGCCTTGTTCCGCCTCCACGGGGCCGCCATAGATAGGCCAAGGCCTGGCAGTGTCTGCGTCTTCCCTCTGTCTTCACCGAGGCATGGATACTGATGCGGCCACGAGGGCCCGGGGCGCCGTGCATGGCCCAGGTGCTGATGCGGCCACGAGGGCCCGGTGCCCCATGCACCGCACAGGTGCTGATGCGGCCACGAGGGCCCGGTGCCCCGTGCACGGCACAGGTGCACGAGGGCCTGGTGCCCCGTGCATGGCACAGGTTCTGATGCGGCCACGAGGGCCCGGTGCCCCGTGCACAGCAAAGGTGCTGATGCGGCCACGAGGGCCCGGTGGCCCCTGCACGGCACAGGTGCTGATGTGGCCACGAGGGCCCGGTGCCCCCTGCACGGCACAGGTGCTGATGCGGCCACGAGGGCCCGGTGCCCCGTGCACGGCACAGGTGCTGACGCGGCCACGAGGGCCCGGTGCCCGTGCACGGCACAGGTGCTGATGCGGCCACGAGGGCCCCGGGGCCTTGTGCACGGCACAGGTGCACGAGGGCCCGGTGCCCCATGCACCGCACAGGTCTGTGACGCACCACGCCTCGCTCTGCTTTCAGGAAGCACGGGCACCCCCTCCACAGAATTTTCCCCGAAAGGGATCAAGTACTTCTTTCCAAATCCGCACTCTGTAGTGTGCCCTTCCCCCAACAGAGCAGCTGTGACATCCGACATCCTCAGCCTGCAGAAGTGCAGCGTGTCAGGAAAGTTGGACCCGGGCCTTGCGGAGGCTGCTCGTCAGTTTGTAACTGAGGAGCGGAGTCCGGGCTGCCAGGGCCGTCTGCACGCCTGCTTTCCCCTCCTGCGGGCCTGGCACGTTCCGTGCTGCATCCAGAGAGGTTTTCCTTATCTCGCATCTGCAGACATTCATCAGCACGTGCAGAGTTGGGAAGTAATGCCGTCAGAACGCGTGTGGCGCCCTCGTCGCACTGCAGGGCAGAGATTAGAGGGCAGCCGTGCAGCCTTTTCTGGAATATCCAGACTCCGACACATGGACGGTCAAGCAGCAAACACTCCCCGACGTGTATTTTATGCATATTTGAGTTTAAAGTAACATGGGAGTGTCAGGTAGGTCTGTGCGGATGGGAATATCATTCTTCGTTCTGATCCCGAGGCCCCTCCTGCCCACGCCTCTGTAACCAGGCTCCGCCCCGCCCACCTCTGTAACCAGGCTCTGCCCCGCCCACCTCTGTAACCAGGCTCTGCCCAGCCCACCTCTGTCACCACGCTCTGCCCCGCCCACCTCTGTCACCACCCTCTGCCCCGCCCACCTCTGTCACCACGCTCTGCCCAAGCTGATGCTTGGGGTTGGTGGGAGCTCATGGCGACCACGGCTGTCACCACAGACGAGTCCGAGGTGAGGCACAGGGAGGCAGGAAACTGCAGTGAGGACTCCACACTGCTCCTCCCCAGCAGGGCTGCACCTGCTTTCCGCCGGCCTGCGTCTCGTCTTGTGGAGCTGAGTTAGAGAAAAGGCGGACACAGAGGCAGACGCAGCGAGATGAGAGCAAAGTCAACACGTTGCTTGTTGAAGGGTCTGAGGTTGTTACTTTGTCATTGCTGATAGTTGAGCTCACAAGAGAAATTCAGGGGAAAAGCTACATTAAAGATAGATCTGTTCTGCTTGGAGACCGATGCCACAGTGAGCATAGACAAGATCAGGCTCAGTGCTGGGTGAACGCTGGCTGACATAACTGAGTGTGGGTCCAATTCATAAACACCTTGCTAATACTCATGGTATTTTTAATTTTGTTAATGAAGTCTTTTATTCGAAAGGCAGAGTAGGGGGAGAGACATCTCCAATTTGCTGATTCATGCCCCAAGTGCTTGCAACTGCCTGGGCTGGGTCAGAACAAAGCTTTGAGGTATTTTCAGGGATTCTTCCAGAATGGCAATCATTTCTAAGTAAGCGATGTGAGAAAAACAAATGCACCCGGGTCTCCCACGTGGGTGACAGGGGGCCAAATCCTTGGGCTGCTACCTGCTGCTTCCCAGGTGTGATAGCAAGGAGCTGGGCCAGAATGGGCAGTGGGGACCGTCACTGGCACTTGTGTGAGTGGCATGGGCCTCCCCAGTGGCAGCTTCACCTGCTGTCCTAGAGCAACGGCCACCTCCACACACTTTAAATGAATTATTTCTCTGGAAACATAGTGGGAGTTACAACACTCAGCGATTTCTTTCAGCGACACACAATTGCCTGCTGGTAGATTGCCAAGCCCGAGCCTTTGTTCTTCCAGCCGTTTTGTGCTGTCTCCAAAAGGGGTTCCCACCTCTGTCGACTCCCCACTTCCACGGTGCCGCTGTAATCATCACTACTGTTGCACGAACACCACCAGACCCAAGGCGTCCGGCCTCTGTCGTGGTGTGGCTCTGGAGAGGCTGTGTGTGACCCCAGCATTAATATTCTTATCGGTAAGAAAGGGAGGCGCAGCTGGCTCCACGGCTTCCCTGTGGCCCAGGGAGCACCTGAGGCTCTGAGCCTTGATCAGATCCGTCTGCAGGAAGAACCGTCAGCATTATTCTCATGGTAAGTCCCCAGCGAGAGAGCATTTAACCAAGGGCTTCACGTCTCACTGCTGCGACTGCTTATCCAGGAACGGTGACCGGGACACAAAGGGGCAGGACCCAGCCTTCTGACTGCTCCTCCCTCCCCGTCCCTCCTTGTCCCCATGCTAGTAGCTGCCATGTTTCCCCTCATTTAAAAATGCATTGAGGCCGGCGCCCCGGCTCACTAGGCTAATCCTCCGCCTAGCGGCGCCGGCACACCGGGTTCTAGTCCCGGTCGGGGCGCCGGATTCTGTCCCGGTTGCCCCTCTTCCAGACCAGCTCTCTGCTGTGGCCAGGGAGTGCAGTGGAGGATGGCCCAGGTGCTTGGGCCCTGCACCCCATGGGAGACCAGGAAAAGCACCTGGCTCCTGGCTCCTGCCATCGGATCAGCGCGGTGCGCCGGCCGCAGCGCGCCGGCAGCAGCGCGCCAGCGGCAGCGGCCATTGGAGGGTGAACCAATGGCAAAAGGAAGACCTTTCTCTCTGTCTCTCTCTCTCACTGTCCACTCTGCCTGTCAAAAATAAAATAAAAAAAAATGCATCGAACGCCTCTGAAACCTTGACCTATTCAGTTCCGATGACTGCTTTTCCACCGTCTTAACTCCACGACCTAGTCTCACCACCAGGATCTCACCGATACCCAGGGAATGGCGCCGGCCTTGATGCCACTGGTCCCAGCGCGCTGCAGCCCGAGCAGCGCACCTGTGCAGGCACGCGGACGAGTAAATCTTCAAAGACTCCTTCTCTTTCCAGGTGTCAGCAGCTGACTTGGGCTTTCCCTGCACAAAGCTTCTCTCAGAATGGGCTCCAGATTCCACCTTTACAGCCACGCCCCTGCAAAATCTCCCAAGGTCTTTGTGCAAAACCAGCCGTATCATTCTCCTCTCCCTGTACCGGCATAGACACAAGGGACATCACACTCTGATTCTGTAATGTAAACACATTTATTCAAACCCGAGAACAGATGCTGTAAGCACCCTCCCGTGTGCCCCTCCCGTGTTTGTCTTCCTCCCTCTAAAGTATAAGCAGAGGGGCCAGCGCTGTGGTGTAGCGGGTCAGGCCACTGCCTACAGTGCCTGCATCCCATACGGGCACCGGTTCGAGTCCTGGCTGCTCCTCTTCCGATCCAGCTCTCTGCTATGGCCTGGGAAAGCAGTGGAGGATGGCCCAAGTCCTTGGGCCCCTGCACCCACGTGGGAGACCCAGAGGAAGCTCCTGGCTCCTGGCTCCTGGCTTTGGTCCAGCCCAGCTCCAGCCATTGAGGCCATCTGGGGAGTGAACCAGAGGATGGACGATCTCTCTCTTTCTGTGTGTGTAACTCTGACTTTTAAATAAATAAATAAATCTTAAAAAAATAAAGTATAAGCAGATTTACATGGAAAGGTTTTAAACTTTATAAAGGGATCATAAACAACATACTATTTTGTGTCTGACTTCTTTTGCTCAATATTATTTAACGATGTCCACTTATACTGTTGCTAAATGCTGCTATTTGTTCTAAGTTTTATTGTACAGACTTCAAAAACATGAGAATTTTATTGAATAATCCTGATCTTTTTGGCATTGGCTTACTTGCAGATTGCACTTACTGTGAGAATGTTTCTATGGCCATTTTACTACATTTTTTCCTGCAGTTCAGTAAAACCCGTGGGCACAGTACTGCTGGGTTATCCCTAACGGAGGAGTTAGGGGCCGTGGGCTTCAGTGTGCTCGGCTTGCGTGGGCATCCCTTTGTCTTGGGAAGGCTCGCTGGGGCCATGCAAGGCCGTCCTGTGTCCTGTGGACAGAGCAGTCTCCTTCATTTGCCGCGGACTTGCCCTTTGGATTCCCCTGCCTGAGTATTCACTTTCAAAAGGGGTCGGCACCTTTATACAACGTCCAGGAAGATCCTCCCCATGTGGGCTTCTTTCTGTAAACATTTTCTCGCTTGGTTGAAGTATGAAAGTGCTTTCACTTCAAGCGAGGCGGTTTTAATAATGAATGAAGGCGGGGAAGCTGCTGAATTACAGTCAAACTAATCTTTAAAATCTTCAAATAGCGACGTAGGAGAAGAGCTTGGAGCCACACAGACGCTGAGAGCCTGTGGCACAGCACAAGGGCTCAGCAGGCCAACGTGGACAGAGAGGAACCTGAGCCCCCCATCTGGGAGCACCTGCCTCCACAGCAACCCCCCCTTCTTCACCCCTGGGGTGAACCCTGGCCCAGGTGCGAATCACGAAGCTGCGCGGGGGGGGGGGGGGGGGGGGGCAGTGAGCAGCAGGCAGAGCCTCACCGCAGTCGCTGGACGACCTGTCCTACAGCATCCCTGGCGTTTCCTGGCTGCCCCACCCATAGGTCTCAGCGGGCAGTGAGGTCTGTGACTTTCTCCTCATAATGTTTGCTAATGTTTGGAAGGCTGCTGTGTCTTTAAGTCATAAATAGTTCCTAAATTATGCATTGAAAAGTCAGACTTAGGAATTAAATCAATCATAACTATAATATCTACAAATAACTTGATCTTTCAGCATACAAAACACAACACAAAATAATCTTTAGGGGGCTGGTGCTGTGGCATAGTAGGCTAAGCCTCTGTCTGCATCCTATATGGGTGCTGGTTCCTGTCCTGGCTTCCCCTTTTCTGATCCAGCTCTCTGCTATGACCTGGGAAAGCAGTAGAAGACGGCCCAAGTGCTTGGGCCTCTGCACCTGCGTGGGGGACCCAGAAGAAGCTCCTGGCTCCTGGCTCCAAATTGGCTCAGCTCTGGCCATCACGGCCATTTGGGAAGTGAACCAACAGACCTCGCTCTGTCTCTCCCTCCCTCTGTCTGTAACTGTTCCTCTCAAACAAATAAATACTAAAAAAATTTAGGAAGCATATTTTAATTTTGGTGTTTAATTCTATCTAGTGATGCATTTTAAAAGAAAAAGTCCCCTTTTCTACAAGGTAAAAGTACAATATCCATTTTACTATCTCAAAATCTTACAAAGAAAGGAACTTCAAATCCATGAATAGATGCCATGATAGATTGTTCTCTATTCAAGCACAGGAAAACTGAAAGTACTTGAATAAAGGAAGAAGGCATCAGTGAAAATTAAGAATTGAATTTTGTTCTTGCTCAGACTTCAAAAGCAATAGACTTCGACACGACTTCAGACTAGAATTTCTTGCGGCTGTGAGTCAATGGAGACCTGTCAAACGCTTTGCAGCATTCACATCTTTGCTTGTTAAAGACAAAGGACTTTTGAAATTTAACCAACTACTGATGTTACTGCAAAGTTCTTGCAAAGCACGGAACACAAAGCCTCAGTGAGGAACTGTATTATGCTGTTCATAAAAAGAAGTGTAGTTATGTTTTTAAATGGGTCGTTTAAAAAACTGGGGACACAATGACTTAATGGTGAATTTAATAATATTTCTTTTTAAAACACACTGCAATTGATCGACTCTGTATAAAATGAAGGATTAATGGAACAGATAATTGTCATTAATTCATTCATCCCTGTTCACTGTCTCATGATGCTAGGCACTGCCGTAGCCTTGGGGATAAAAGGCGAAAACAAACTAAAATGCCGTAGACAGAAGCCCCAGCTCTGAGTGGAACTCTCATCTGGAGGAGCCTCAGATGTGACCTGACCGGCCCAGCGCGCTGTTTGGTGAAATAGCGTCGGTGCCGCGGCCCTCAAATGTGATGGCTTCACAGAGAGGCTTCTCTCAGAGCAGACGTGGGGACTTGCAAACAGTGACTGCTGGGGCTCAGGCAGCCACGTGGACACGGGAGGGCTGCCTTCCAGGCGGAAGAGCAGTGAGTTTCCAGGGCTCTGAGGTCAGGTCCTGTGAGGCTAGTCCAGTACACGCTGGACGCCTGGAGTGGTGAGGAGAGAACCAGCAGACCGTGAGCGATAGGTGACGTGGGAGGATCACCACAAGTGCTGCTGTTCTCGCAGAGAATGTGGTCACGGCTGAACAACTCAGAATGGCCAAGGGCTTCTAAAATCCACTCCGGGGCTTCCAGGACAGCTTCCCACAGCCCCAGGTGAGGCTCCGGCCGCTGGCCCTCTGGACAGCTGCCCACACGGAGAGCCTGGGAGGATCAGCTCCCAGAACTCAAGGCAGCGGACACAGTGGAGTAGCCCTACCCGAAATGTGTGTGGTCACAAGCGAGATTTTATTTTTTTTCCACATTCATGATGTCTTCAAAATTCTTTTTTTCAATTTTTAATTTTTAATTAATTTTAAGGTATTCATTAATACATTAGATTCTCAGGGTCACGGCAGATACATGATAATTACTATAACACAATTCTCATGTTAATGTGATATTAATACACAGAATAGGTTCCATGTAGTTCAAAGACGCAACTCTAAATATAGGATGCTTCCTTTCCTCCCTCCCTCCCTCTCTCTCTGTTTCTTAATTTTTGAAAAAACATATTTGAACTTGTATTATATTAATGGCCTAATGCACCACTAAACAGAGTTCCAAGGTGAAAAGATCGCAGTTCTGAGGGAATGCAGGCAAGGGCTGCAGACCACAGTCAGATGAAAAGGTGTCCACTCCAGTCCTAACATCCTAACAGTGAATTCCTCACAGTGCAAAATACACACAGATCATTACACTTACAGCAGACCTAGATAATGCCCATAGAGTAACAGCAAATACTTGGGACTTTGTTCATAGGCTTTTAAGCAAGGTTCCTTACTATACTTACATTAATAAGTGAATAATTAGGTATATAAATGAGTGAGGGCAAATTGAACCATAAAAAAGATAGCAAGTGTCTTAGATTTCGTGGGGTTTGGCGGATGGCACATTTGCATATACATAATGAGACATTTGGGGCCAGGACTCGAGTCTGACGACAAAGTGCATTGCCGTTCCACAGAGACTTCATAAACACGCCTGAGCGTAAGCTGTACTTAACATGTGTGTTTTAATATGTAGCCATGTTTAGTCCTGCTTTAGAGATGAGTATAAGTTGGGGTTGGCTCTGTGGATCAGTGGGTTAAGCATTCCTTTTGAGAGCCTGTTCAAGTCCTGACTGCCCCACTTCCGATCCAGCTCCCTGCTGATGTGCCTGGGAAAGCAGCAGAGGACAGCTCAAGTGCTCGGGCCCCTGCACCCACGTGGGAGACCTGGAAGAAGCTCCTGGCTCCTGGCTTTGGCCTGGCCCTGGCCATTGTGGCCATTTAGGAAGTGAACCATCGGATGGAAGGTCTCTCTCTGTGTCTCTCCCTCTCTCTCTGTAACTCTGACTTTCAAATAAATAGAAGATACATCTTTAAAGATGAGTGGAGTTGAGCCAAGCCAGGGGTTGAAAGGGTGTTCGGGGCTCCGTGCTCCCCGTCGGGGTCTCCCCCAGCCCCCTCACCTCCGCCATTCCTACTACTCGGCTTCCTCCTCCTGTGCTGTAGACCCAGCACAGGACTGCGTGTCAGTTTTCCTAAAACCATCAGCGTGTGCCTCTGTGTGCTTTGCTCTCTTGGGGCTGTCCTTGTTTGGATGTTAATGTAGATCAGAGACACTCAGGCACTTATGCTTTGTCCGTGAAGTGCTGCCTTTGTGGTGTCCTGGGAGTGCTCACACGGTGCCGAGCTTTGAAGCCCTGGGTGTCAGCATCGTCCTTGGCGGTGCTGCTCCTGTGTGCCCAATGCTCGCTTCAGAGTGAAGGGTCCCATCATGAGCTGCAGAGCGATGGCCCCAACACTGGGCCCGGGGATCCGAATGCTGCCTGTGCGGCTCACAGACTTCCAGAGAGCAGAGCTCAGCAGTGGCTCCAGGGGTTTCTGACTACACCTGGGCCACACTGCTGCAGACTTCAGAGGACTGTACAGGACATGGGTTCTATCTCAATAAAGTAAGTCTGGAAAAGTAGCCAAACTAAAGTCCTTGACTTGAGCACGTTTCTGCACCATCTACACGACAGCTCTGCTGGAGGAGGTGTGCTTGTGCAGAGAGCTAAGAGCAGACACGCTGAGAGAGAACTGCACCGGCTTGCATGCTGGTTTCTCGGGTCTGTGCAACACTTCCACATGACAAGCGTGCCCACAGTTGTTCCTGAAGGACCGTGAGCAGCAAACGAATACAATAGCAGAAACAAATGCGCAGGTGCTCAACACCGTTAAGTTCGCTTTTGAAAACATTCAGCGACTCCTTCAGGAGATGAGCAGAGTTCAGTGTGCGTCAGTGCTCCTGGCGTTCCGTCAGTTCTACCAGCCTCACCTCCAGTCAGGAAGGCGAAGAGAAGAATCTTTGCTATGTGGGGCTACAGAACGCATGGCCAGGAAGCCTGGCGATGTGTTTGCACCCCAAGGAGCGGCTGTGATGCACAGCTGCCGAGCAGACCCTCACTCCTCTCTCCCGGCGGGCTCTGGAGGACAGCAAAGCCCGTGTGTGGCCACAGGAGCCACACGGTGGCTGGCAGCATTGAGAAAGTGTTGTCCCTACTGTAGACAGGGATTGAATCTCTCCCTCGGAGCAGTTGAGCAGTCCTTGTGCAATACTTAACTTGATTTGGTTTTCATGTGTTCCTGCAGAGTTCTAAGCTGTGAGCTAATTCACATCGGCAGAACAGGAAAAATGTCTTCCTGCAAAGGATGGCACGGAAATGTGCAAACTCTCCCTTGGCTCCTGTTTCTTTCATTGTGGGTGGACATCTGGAGGAGATGGTCTCCTGGAGTCTATTTTTCAAGGAAAATTCCAGAGATCAAGGAAGAGACGTTGGTGTGTTACTCAGTGGCCGTGGCATCACTGAGTGGGTGCGCTTGTGCTGGGATAACAGCGGCCAGCAGTGGCAGCCTGCGCCAGGGATTCCATCTCTTTCCAGCAAATGGACCCCAGGAACCCACCTTTCTCAGACCCCAAGCCCAGCATCACGCCCTATGCCGGCTTAGGAATACGTGGTCCCTGGGGCATCGCCATGAGCACAGAGCCCTTCCCATGCCATCCACGGTCAGCCACGGTCCTGACGGCTCACAGCATCACAGGAAGCGGGGTGAGCACAGGATTAGAGAGAGAGAGAGAGAGGAGGCAAGCATTCACGCCGTGTCCACGCAGCACGTTGTTGTAATTGCTTATTCTGCTCCTGGGTGTGGCTGACCTGTCGCTGTGCCGCATTCATGAGGAAGCCTCACCGGGAGGATGCAGGAGCGGGGAAAACACAGCTCACAGAGAGCCTGGTGCTCACAGGGAGTCATGGGTGAAACCCACGGTTCCAGGCGTCCATGGGGAGCTGGGACATATCCCTGTGCGTGGGGGAGACTGCTGTAGCTACTTCCTCTGTGTTTCCATGAACTGCAAGCTCTCTTGACATCCACGTTCAGCTGTGTTGTGTAAGCAAGCACACTTTTTATGTGGTTCCGATGAGTCCATTTCACACGTGACAGTTACTGTAGGTAAAGCCTGCAGCACTGGCCCACACTTGGCTTCTGGTATTGCATGCTTCTCTCCATTGGAGTGATTCGTTTTGTTAATGAGCACGTGGTTCAGATAGCAAGACTCGTCAGGTTCACTGGTGCTCGATGGAAACGTCCAAGGCACCGTGAAATCCCCCGGCAGGCACACGGCTGAGACGAGGCTTTCAAGCCATGTCCAGTTCAGCAAGGGCTATGAGACCTGCGCCACCTTGAACATTCTGCACGTGATGAATGAATGAGGGCCAACATTTATTATGAATGAAACATTTGTTTCTGATAGTGTTTATTGAATTTCTTGGATGATCAACTCCGTCTTCGATGCCATGATTCAAAGCAGCATGAGAGGAGAGAGTGTGGATATGCATCTAGACGCTCTCGTTCTGAAAAATATAACTACCCCCAAAAGCAAAATGCAAAAGGAAGTCTTCCTTCCTGAGTGTCCTTGGTGCACTGCGACAGAAAGACGTGTGCAGGTGCGGCGCTTCTGCAAGGACGCACCTGGCCCTCTCCGTCACCGCCTTCTCCTCTCTCATTTCTATTTTAACACAGGCTTCTCAAGCACAATGCCACCAAGCTCCATGTTGCCATGGTTACATGTGTGCTATTGTGCAGGTAATTTTCAGAAATGCGCAATTTGGGAAAAGATCTGAGGGTGTGATATTATGCATCAGCTAAAATTTCAAGCATATTGCTATATTTTGTCCAGTCATTAAGTAAACATTTACGTTAGTCACTGCGTACCCGTCAGAAGCATCTTCGGGCTAGTCATTCTAGCATCCTCCTTTAAATTTGTCTGATTTCGTAAGCTGATAGAACCTGGACGAGTTCATCCAGTTGAGTTTTTTCCAGTTATGAGGTAGGATTTCAGCTGCTTCCTGGTAATGCTGTGATGGCGACACTAGTATATTTCCAGTAGTAGTATATTTCTACTAGTAGTCGTAGTATTCCTCAACTTATCTTCTCCTGTGTTTTTCTGAGTCCACTGTTTTTGAAATCAACCATGAAAACTTTGTGAGCACTCCATCCTGGCCGCCATTTCCTGGCCTTCCCTTCCCACCTCCAGGGAGTGCCCCTGGCTGGTCCACACCGAGGCCCTGCCCAGGGTGACACCCACAGCTGGGGGTGTCTCACACCAGGTGTTCCAGGCCCCTCCTTGTCCCGGCGGAAACTGAGGGGTTGAAGATGGGAAGGAGCAAGCGGCTGCTTATTGCACATGGAGACATCAAACCACCGGGGAAAAGCTGCCGCGCCACGGAAAGCTGCAGCTGTATGGGTGCAGTTCGAATGTGCCTGCATTTGTCTTTGCAGATACCGAATGTGACAATGCCTTCCTCATCTCCATTTTAACCTTAATTATCTCGCTGCCATTTAATCAGAGATGACACATTTTAGGATTTTTAAGAAATTATTTAATTATGGTTTTACATAATATAAAAATAGCTGCTTTGAAGTGAGCATGTCAATAACATTTAGCACATTCACAGTATTTTGCAACCCTCATCTCTATCTGTTTTAAAACAGCTCCAGGCCTGGGAAACAAACCCCTGTATTAACTAGGCAGTCCCTGCCCACCCTCCTGGAGCCCCCGTCCCTGGCTGAGAGTAACCTGCTTGCTGTCGGTAAGAACTGACCCCGGGGGGAGAGTTTCGGGCGCCATTCACCTCCAGTGCCGGTTGCCACTGCCATGAAGGTGCGTGTACGTGTGTTGGCGTTTGCGTCTACCTCCTGGGGCCCAGGTGAGCTCCTCGGCAGGGCAGATGCTCCCGCCTGAGCGCAGCCTTCCCGGGTCCCGGAGCCGCATCACGGTCCCCGCAGGCGGCCTTTCCACACTGACAGTCGTGCTGAGATTCTTCTCCTGTGCCTCGCCTGCCCTGGAGACGTATTTTAGGGTTTTGAAAAAAACAGCAGCAAAGACTTCTGGCAGCAAGTGCGTTAATCGCGGCCCTCGGCCGGGATGTGTTGTCACAGAGCTGCCGTCTAGTGTTCACGCCAAGGACACCAAGTCACGTGAACACGTGGAGACCCTCATCCACAGCCGCCTGGGCCAGCAGTGACTTCCTGTGAGGCTGCTCCTGTGTGGAAAAGGTCAGGAAGCATTGAGTTACAGAACCTCCCACACTGGTGGGCTTGGCTGTTTTGTGTAAGGTCGCGTGTACACACATGTGTACATGCACACACAGACACTCGGCACACACACAGAGACACACACAGACACACACGGACACATGGCACACACACAGACACATGACACACACACAGATACAGACACAAGACACACATGCACACAGACACACACAGACATACACAGACACATGGCACACACACAGACACATGACACACACACACAGACACAAGACGCACACGCACACAGATACACACAAACACATGACACACACACAGACACACACAGACATGCACAGACACATGGCACACACAGACACATGACACACAGATACACACAGACACATGACATACACGCACACAGACACACACAGACATGCACAGACACATGGCACACACACAGACACATGACACACACACAGATACACACAGACACATGACACGCACGCACAGATACACACAGACACATGACACGCACGCACAGATACACACAGACACATGACACACACAGACACATGGCACACATGCACACACACACACACACACACACAAGCTCTGTAAATAACTTGCAAGTAGAAATAAAAGATGCCAGAAGTCTGGGAATTCAGGCTTGTAGGGGATGAGCAAGGCTGCCGCTTCAGTCCTTCGGGTTGACGTGAGATGTTCCTGAGAAAACGCAGGCCCCAAGCGACCGATTGAAGTCAAAGATGCGCCAGAGCACACATCCCATAGGGACCGCCACCGCGGGGGGCATGGGGCCAGAGCGCACATCCCATAGGGACCGCCACCGCGGGGGGCATGGGGCCAGAGCGCACATCCCATAGGGACCGCCACCGCGGGGGGCGCGGGGTCAGAGCGCACATCCCATAGGGACCGCCACCGCGGGGGGCGCAGGGCCAGAGCGCACATCCCATAGGGACCGCCACCGCGGGGGGCGCGGGGCCAGGGCGCACATCCCATAGGGACCGCCACCGGGGGGGCGCGGGGCCAGAGCGCACATCCCATAGGGACCGCCACCGCGGGCGCGGGTGCTGCCACCCCGCTGAGCGTCCTGGTTCCATGAGCCGCAAGGCTCCCCATGAAGTCAGGAGAAGGCCACTGTGGGGGAGGGGTCTGCAGGCAGCAGGAAGTAAAACAGCCACAGTAAGACAGCGGCGGCAGCCTCACTCACTCATGGTGTCGATCAGAGAGGGAGAGATGGGGAGCCCCTTGCGGTTGATTTTAGCAAACTGAACTTGCAAAGTAGCCAACTAAGGCTGGCATAAAGACTCTGGAAGCCCCTGGGTCTGCGGTCAGTGGTCAGGAAGGAGCTGGGAGAGCTTCGTGGCCCCCTCAGCTGTGGACGAGGAGTCAGCAGGAAGGAAGGAGCTCCGGGAAGCAGAGGGGCGGCGGAGACCCGAAGCGGGGGAGGTCTCTGGAGGAGAAGCGGCACCGCCAGCCAGCACCTGGACCTCAGGGCTGCCCGGGCAGGGGAAGCCCAGCTGCCCCGCCAGTCCCTCGGGCCCTAGACACCTGCCCGCCACGGCCCTGCACCCTGCTGTCTCTGGGCGGGACGTGGTCCTGCTCCGTCTTCATCCCTCTCTACCAAGATTCACCTCCCCGCCTCCCGATATCTTGTCCTTCCACTGGCCAGGCCTGGAGCAGATGGCAGCCGGGCCTGCCCTTGGCCTCTGCACCGTGACGGCCTCAGGAGCCAGGCTCAGTGGTGTCTGGGAGCCGCTGTGCCTAGGCCTCTGGGCCCACCCCCGCCCCAGACCTGCCCACTGCTGGGGCGTGGCAAGGGAGGATGTCCAGGCCTTTGCCTGATCTCGATTTTCACACAGGTGCACGAGTCCCTCCCCTGGGACTCCTGAACCAGGGACAGCAGCCACAGAATCCTGCCCCCAGAGTCCCAGGGTGGAGAGAGCCCGAGGCGCCCCTAGTGGTCACTGAGAATGGTGCTGGGTGCCCTGGTGGCCCAGCCGTCACCACTGGATTTGAATTTGCTTTCATTGCCATTCATTTTGGCCATTGGGAGCTTATTTTTTTAATTCAGATGTTTTTATTTATGCAAATGGAGCAGATTTTATGTATCTCCTACGTGCAGTTTCAAGTGCATAATGACACTTGCCACCATTCAGTGGACACAGAGCCCTGCCCCAGCTTGCACAGACTTGCAGAGGTTTTGAGAGGAGATGAGTAGCAAGTGGAGTGGACAAGGGGCAGCTTACGGGAGCCAGTGAGTGGCCGCATGGGATTAGCCATGACTACGTGGGGAGGGGGTGCATGAGCTACAGGGGTGAGGAGGCAGAGCTGGTGCAGGCACAGGAGCCACAGGCAGGAGCCACAGCTGGTCCGCGGGTGTCTGCTGAGTACGGGGGCTCCTGACACGCGTGTTTCCCATGCGTGTTCCTCCGTTCCTCTGTGCAAACAGGAGCGTGAGGAACTGCGTCCGTGGAGGGCTCTCTGGTGGCTAACGTTGGCGAGACACCACCCTTATCTAAGTATTAACTAATGCAGTTTGCTTCTTGGATTTGCACGGATGCTCTGGCGTGTGAAGAGGCACTGACTGAACAAAATGCAAAGCATAGCGGGGCCATGAATATGGCGCAGCTTCTCTGGGAGAGATTCTTATAAACAAAAACGCAAGCCATAGTTGATGCTGAAAATACGCTTCCTGGTATGAAAAAAAATACAGCAAAAACAAACACAAAGCTTGGATAAAATACTCCACAGAATGAGAAAGGAGACATAGATTACAAAAGCAGTAAGTCCCTATAACAAAGAACGGAATGCTTATCTTGCTCCTCTTGGTTCTGGTGGTTTTCACCCAAACCCAGAGAAACCAACGCTCCGTGAGCTCCCAGCAAAGGGCAGGTGGCCCGGGGCACTCTCAGTAGTGCACAACGCTGTTTCCCCAACCCCAGGACCAAGAACGCTGTAAGAGGCTGTAAGAAACAGGAGAAGGTTGGAAGCAGAGGCGCTCCCTGCTCCAAACGCCCACATGCCGGGTGGAGCAGGCTGCGGGCGGTGCCTCCCCACGGACCTGGGCAACAGAGGCGGCATCCAGCTCCCTGCGCCGCTGCTCTCTGTGAGGATCCAGCTCAGCCGAACACTGGAGGGGCCTGAGTCAGCCCCGGATGCAGGAGCGTCCACGCTGTGGGATGCCAGCCCCGGACGTTTCTCGGTGGATCTGCTCCTGGTTGTAGCAGGTCTGGGGGACCCTGCGCCCACAGCACCTCACAGTGCCCTCCTAAAAATCATTTTCAGACCAAAGTGATGATAGAAGCAGAAGATGGAGACAGAACATTTACTGAGAAAACTAGAACACAGGAAGGAATTGAGAAGGATGCACATGATGGGGGCGTTTTCATGTTTATCCACTGGAATATCTAACGTCACAAGCACACTCGTTCTCCATGAATCATCCGTAGAGTCTGCCGTTCACTCTCCATGCCCAGCACGCTCTGCTGCTTTAATAAGGAGATGGTTCTAGAAGTAGTTGAGCTCGTAAAAGCCAGACGTTCTCCAAGAGAAGTCCTGAGACGTCCTCTCCAGAGTGCAGAGCTGTGTGGGCACAGCTGTCGTCCACAGGCAGATGGATAGAAACTGGAAAGAGTGAACACCAAGGGCGCCTGAGGTTACAGGCAATGGTGAGAAACCCGGGAGCCGCATCCTGGGGAACAGATGAGCCTTCACCAAGCGGGACAGCTCCTTCGGAGCCTGTGGACATGGCAGCTTGAACCCTGGTGCAAACCACAAGAAAAATCAGCCCCGGTACCAAGCTTATCCACTATGGAGAGAAACCACAGACCTTCTCGAAGAAAACAGAAGCATGTAGATGTGAAATGGGCAAGATTTTCTTTTTTTTCTTTTTTTTAACTTTTATTTAGTAAATATAATTTCCAAAGTACAGTTTATGGATTACAATGGATTTTTCCCCTCCCGTAATTCCTTCCCACCCACACCCCTCCCATCTCCCGCTCCCTCTCCCATTCCATTCACATCAAGATTCATTTTCAATTCTCTTTATATACAGAAGATCAGTTTAGCATATATTAAGTAAAGATTTCATCAGTTTGCACCCACACAGAACATAAAGTGTAAAATACTGTTTGAGTACTAGTTATAGCATTACTTCACATTGGACAACACATTAAGGACAGATCCCACATGAGGAGTAAATACACAGTGACTCCTGTTGTTGACTTAACAATTTGACACTCTTGTTTATGGCGTCAGAAATCTCCCTAGGCTCTAGTCATGAGTTGCCAAGGCTATAGAAGCCTCTTGAGTTCGCTGACTTCGATCTTATTTAGACAAGGTCATAGTCAAAGTGGAAGTTCTCTCCTCCCTACAGAGAAAGGTACTTCCTTCTTTGATGGCCCATTCTTTCCACTGTGATCTCACTCGCAGAGATCTTACATTTAGGAGGTTTTTTTTTTTTTTTTTTTTTTTTTGCTAGAGTGTCTTGGCTTTCCATGCCTAAAATACTCTCATGGGCTCTTCAGCCAGATCTGAATGCCTTAAGGGCTGATTCTGAGGTCATAGTGCTATTTAGGACATCTGCCATTCTATGAGTCTGCTGTGTATCCCACTTCCAATGTTGGATCGTTCTCTCCCTTTTTTATTCTATCAGTATTTGCAGACACTAGTCTTGTTTGTGTGATCCCTTTGACTCTTAGATCTATCAGTGTGATCAATTGTGAACTGAAATTGATCACTGGGACTAGTGAGATGGCATTGGTACATGCAACCTTGATGGGATTGAATTGGAATCCCCTGGCACATTTCTAACTCTACCATTTGGGACAAGTCAGATTGAGCATGTCCCAAATTGTACATCTCCTCCCTCTCTTATTCCCACTCTTATATTTAACAGGGATCACTTTTCAGTTAAATTTCAACAGCTTAGAATAAATGTGTGTTAATTACAGAGTTCAACCAATAGTATTAACTAGAACAAAAAAATACTAAAAGGGATAAAGTATTACATTGTACATTAACAGTCAGGACAAGGGCTGATCAAGTCACTGTTTCTCATAGTGTCCATTTCACTTCAACAGGTTTCCTTTTTTGTGGTTGGTTAGTTGTTATCGATCAGGCAAGATTTTCTTTAGAAATCAGAAAGGAAAATGTTAGTCACTAAGAATTTGATTACATGATACGGACAAGGAAATATCAAAATGGAGAGAAGATGTTTGTGACACATATGTGTGACAATTGGCCCATCTTCCAGAGAGTCTACCAATCACTAAGAAAGAAGAGCAATAACACAATAAAATAACCAACACATGTGACCATGTATCCCCCCAATGGCATGCACACATTTGGGTATTACATATATATATATATATATGTGTGTGTGTGTGTGTGTGTGTGTATGTAAGTTGATGTATACATATATACACATTACATAGACATGTCTATATAAATTCTACCAGAATCATCGAGAAACCTGGAACTATGACCCAAGGAAATATCAGGGCAGCACGTGCTCCAGTGGAAGAACCTATAGTCCTGAGGTTGGAGAGCAGTGAGCCTGGGAAGGGAACGGGGACTGCACGGCAAACGGTGAAGGCTGCTGCTTGCCCTGGCCAAGGTGTGGGGCACAATCGTGAAAGAGAAGCGTGGACGTCAACTACTAGATGCTGCAATCCCAAAAGATCAAGTCTAAACTCTTGGGAACTCCAACGCTCCAAAATGTAATTCTAGAAAATAAATCAATGTTCTTTAAAGGTTTTTATTTGCATTTTAGGAGATAATTTGAGATAGGCTGGGGCACAGTCCCGGTTTCCAGATTAAGGCCAGTGCCACTGTAGTGTGTCACTGCCCTGGGTTTCTGTCAGGTTAGTGAGCTTCTGTGATTCAGTTTGCAGTTTAATGAAATGCATACCATAATTAAGATATTATTACTATTTGGAAGGCAGAAAAACAGAGACAGAGAGGGAGAGACAAACAAGATCACCCATGTAATGGATGACTTCTCAAATATTTGCAAGAGCTAGGATGGTGCCAAATCCAAAGCCAGGAGTCATGAACTCCATCCAGTTCTCCATGTGGGTGGCAGGGACCGCGGCACTTGGGCCATCCCCTGCTGTCTCCCAGGGTGTGCGTCACTGGAAGGGGGAGCTGTAACCCAGCCACTCCAACAGGGCTGTGTGGTCTTCCAAGCACTTCATAACCCCTATGCCCAGGGACAAGCAAGTACAATTATTAAACATGGAGGAAGAGTTAAGTAGCGTGCTAACTGTGATGAGCTGTTTCTGAACCTGTGTACTATTTCTGCCCATTATTTCAAAAATAATTGTTTCTGTACCCTACTTACTGCTGCTAATTACAGCTATTACTTTACAAATCTCTGCTTATGGAGATTTACTTACATTATTCTCCTTTCTTTCTTTCTTTCTTTGTGTGTGTGAGTGACTCAGAACATTGACCCTATACGATTTCATCAACTCTAAAGTACAGCCTGTAAAGAATTCTTACTGAAGAACAATCGAGCAAAATTAATTTATTATTTTTCTTAACTGATCTGAAAGCACCTTCATTTGTCCCAGTTTCTCTGAAAATCATATAATAGATGCATAATTTAAGGTTGACAGTAATTTCATCTTGATATTTTATAGGCAACTATTCTGGTTAATGCAATAATAATCAATAATAATAATCAATAATAATAACCAATGTATTTCTTTTATAATTTTTACTGATAGCTCATTTTAGAAGTTCTATGTTGTTTCACTTTTAAAACACCACATCACTTTGACACTTTCTTTTCTAAATAATACTTGTCACAGCCTCCTACACTTACAGTAAAGTATCAATGCCTTTCTGGTTGTTCCAATTTATAAAATTGTTTTACTGTTTATTTTTTTTTCTGTAACTGTTGATTCACATTCATGCCCACTTAAAGACAGAATTACCCAGTGATACTAAGGACATCTTCCTAACTTGGGATATTCCACAAAATCGGAGGATTATTGTTTTTCAGAATTGTCTGCCTCTCAGTAATTATCTTTCTTGATCATTTGTGTGTTAGAATCATTGTTTTCATTTTGCCCAGCATATCTGACCTTCTACTACAAACATGATTACTGTTAGGTATCTATTTCATCAAAATGCAACACTCTAAAATGTCCTGTTAATTAACTTTGTATTTCTTTCCATATACAGAATAATTGCTTACCTTGCCTAATTTTAAAAATGGTTCAGTATTTTGCACTTGTTTTCAATGGTCACCAAGGGCACTGAATACAGGAACAGCCCGGACACATAACTGGGTTCTCAGGTCTTCGCAGCTGAATGGGGTGGAAGATTCAGAAATCCTGCTGCTAATAATAGTAGCAGTAAAAGCAGAAGCAATGATGCAACACAGCTCTGAGCAGGCGACCCGGGTGCCTACAGGTTTGTGTTGCCAAGGACACAAAAGTAGACCAGCATGGGAACTCCTGACATCTGGTTCGTTTTTAAAAAACTTATCTTTAGGATTAAAAAAAAATTTTTTTTGAGAGGCCTTCCATCTTCTGGCTCCCTCATTAAACGGTGACCACAGCCAGGGCTGGGCAGGGCCAAAGCTCCAGAAGACCCTTCTTGGTCTTCCACATGGGCAGCACGGGCCCAGGTCCACTGCCTGCCCAGGTCCATTAGCGGGGAGCTGGACCAGAACCGGTGTAGCTGGGACTTGAGCTGGTGCTCCATCCAATGTGGGATGCCAGTGTCAGTCAGCAGTAAACCCACTGCGCCATGGTGCTGGCCCCGTAGTGCAACCTCAGTCTGCAGCACGGTGGGAGAATCCCACAGAACAGGCCCCTGGAGGTGGGTCAAGGCCAGTGGAGTCTCAGATGGGACTAAGAGGGCCTGGAAGCAAGCAGGTGCGTGTGCACCCAGAGTACAAGCAGCAGGTGACAGGCAGGGAGGAAGGGATGGCCTCCCTCTCCCCTCTTGCGTTCCAAGTGGCCGGGCTCGAGTCCCAGCTCCAGCCTGGCCCCAGCTTCCTGATAACACAGACTCTGGGAGGAAGCAGCCCATCTGATGCTCACATGGAAGACCCCGAAGGCTTCCGGGACCCCAAGTCCACCTTGATGCAGCCTGGCCCTTGTGGGCATCTTGGGAGTGAATCAGTGGTTGGAAAATCTCAATCTCTCTCTCTCTTTTTCTTCCTTTCAAATAAGTTACATAAAATAAATTTTAAAAGAATATTAAGGAAGAGCATATGTTCTCATTTAGCTTGCATTATGTGGCAACTGTTAAAATAGTGATTTTTTTTTTGTCCGAGTCACGATGCTTGTTCTATTTCCTCTTGAAGCCACTAAATGAGATTTTCCAAAAGGAAGAGGGCGACTGTGCGATGTGTGTCCCCTTGCTGAGTCACACGATGGCACTGGCTGCAGGGTCCTGAAGTCGAAGCCCGCCTGGGAGTCGTGGGTCTGGGCAGAGGAAGGCGGGGTTCTGCTGATGGAGGACGGGAGGGGACCCTGGCACTGCGGCGTGGGCGTCCACACAGCAGCACCACTGCAGCTCCTGTGCTGCCTGAGCAGGCGCAGGGGAGGCCGGACGCCGCTGGTCCTGTGCACGGGTCGCATCACCGGCACACTGCTCTCAGCGCTGCTGACTTGGGGTCCTTCCTGGCGTCTTAATCTGCTTTTCTGTATTTCTGATCGGCTACTCTATTTGCTGGCACCGTAATTTAACTCTCATGGGACAAGTTCAATTTTCCAGACAGCGAGAACTTTTATTAATGTCTCCATAACATGGATTTCAATCTGGCCAAAATTATATAAAAGTGTGAAATATAACTTCGCACTCACAGGCATTCAGGAATCCAGGCTGGACTTACATTACAGGCTGTTTTCAGTGAGTCTGCATTTAACATTCTCGGGGAGAAATCGCACATCCTTTGCTTTTGATAATTCAAGAACTGGTGCAGCTTTTAAGTTGCTAGGTATGCCATGTGCTTAGATGCCCATCAATTGTTTGTCAGTGCTAAAAATAAAGTTGGGGTTAGGTTGATCAATGTGATAATTTTATAAATCTCAATTGTAACACAAAAATGTTGTTTTAATCTTACTACATGAGCCAAAATTAAAAAAAAAAAAAATTATAGGGGGCGGGCTCTGCGGCATAGCAGATAAATCCACTGCCTGCAGTACTGGTATCCCATGTGGGCGCTGGTTCAAGTCCTGGCTGCTCCACGTCCAATCCAGCTCTCTGCTATGGCCTGGGAAAGCAACAGAAGATGGCCCAAGTCTTCGGGCCCCTGCACCCACATGAGAGACCTGGAGGGAGCTTCTGGCTCCTGGCTGCAGATAGGCCCAGCTCTAGCCTTTTCAGCAATATGGGGAGTGAACTAGCAGATGGAAAACTCTCTCTCTCTCTCTCTCTCTCTCTGTAACTCTGCCTTTCAAATAAATAAATAAATCTTTAAAGAATTATGACAAATGTAGATCTTGCAGGCTATTTTTGCAACATCAAATTACATTTAAAAGTACATATTTCAATGATGTTGGTCTAAGATTAATTTCAAATTAAGGGACACCTGTCCCTTAATTCCAATGAATAGGGAATCAGGCTGAAACAATTTCATCAAACCAATTAGTCTGTGCTTACTCAAAACTGGAACTAAATGATTTGTACATATCAGGAGCCACATAAACACGGCCGCTCACCTTCTCTGTCCCCAGACACGCTGATGTGTAGGTGGAGACACAGTCTATATAGAGCGGAAGAAGCTTCAGGGAAATGCGTATTCCGACTGGAGGTTAATCGCTGCTCCTCGTCCTGCAGCTCTGACCTTGTGGGCCTAGCGTCTGCGTCATGGCGCCCCCTATGGAACGTCGGTGCCAATGCGCTCTTCCAGGGTTTCAGGAGAAGAGGAGATTCTAGAAGCCGAGCATTGGAGCCATGGACAAAATGTGTGTGCCTTGATTAGGCTGGTTTTCTGTGTGGGTGTTTGTGAAAGACAATTTCAGCCTTGTAGAAACCCACTGCTTTAATCACAGCTAGCCGGAGCCCAGCCTGCGGCCTTCTCGGTTCCCTTTGCTTTTGTCCTTCAGGAAGGGATCCTGGAGGACGACTGGACACCTTGGAGACCACAAGCAGGGGCCAGGAGGGAGGATCAGAGACCTCCTGTGGGGGCGGGGCTGTCACGTTCCGGAGGTGCACTGGCAGCAGGGGCTTGGCTGGGAGGCCCCTCTCCAGGACCCCTCAGGTACACAGTGCTGGGAGTGACTGCAGCTGGAGGTCAGTCTGACTCCCCTGGGAGTTAAGAGCCCTGGACAAGGGGTTTCTTCCCAAGGACAGCTGCCTCAACTGCTGACAACAGCAGAGCACGGTGCACCTCAACGCTCGGAAGTCAGTTGCGTGCATCGGTTATGAGAAAATACCCTTGTGAAGAGGGATCCTGTTCTGACAAAGCAGAGCATTTGCTGACGCGCGTCTAGGCACCGACCCTGCGCCATCTGACACCTGGGTGCTCCTCTTGCCCGTCAGCTGGATGAGGTCATGGTGCGCCTCTCTGGGGGCGTCTGGGACGGCTGTTCTGCTGGGATTGGTACACTGAGTGAAGCGCTCTCCATGTGGGGGAGTCTCATCCAATCCGCAGGACGTCTGAATGAAGTTTGTGCGGGGAAGCAAGCTCTCTCTCTGCCTGTCTTCAAGCCGGGACGCTCATCTCTGGCCTCCAGATGGGACTCAGATTGGAATTTGCACACACAGCCTCCCTGGTTGTCAGAACCTGGGGTGAGGACATCAGCTCTCCCTGGTCTCAGAGCCGCAAGTCTGGACTGGACTGCAGCTCACGCCTCACCTTCCCCCTGCTGCCACCCCCACCTGGGGTCTCCAATCTTCATCCATCCACCAGGACCACACCATCAGCTGCCTGGGTCTCAGCCCCTGAGGCGTGGACGAACATGCTAGCATGGGGGCCAGTGAGTCTCAGATCCTCAAATTCCCGCACTGTCTGCTGGGGCTCAGGTGTTCAGACGGGGACTATAAGGACAGCACCATGTCCTGGCCGCTGCAGTGTGTTTCTGGTGTTAATATTACTACTGACCAGCTTATTCTCAAGTCACTATAGCAACGCCTGTGTAAGGTGTCCCACGGTGAGTTCCTGTTACTGTCATTGATGTATTTCATGTAATTCTAAGATAGACTTAAACACTTTCCCCATATTTTCATGTTTCAGCCCCATTCATTATTTATATCTGAGGTTCATTTATTCCTTTTAAAAATATTTTATTAATTTGAAATGCAGAGTTATATGTAGAGAGACCTTCCATCTGCTGGTTTACCCCCCAAATGGCTGCAGTTGCCGGGGCTGGGCCACGTCAAACCCAGGAGCTTCATCTGGATCTCCCAAGTGGGTGCAGGGGCCCCAGCACTTGGGCCAAATTCTGCTGCTTTCGCAGGTGTGCTAGCAGAGAGCTGGATGGGAAGTGGAGCAGCCAGGACTGGAACTGGTGCCCATATGGGATGCTGGCCATGTAGATAGTTGCTTAACCTGTTATGCCACAGCACCAACCGTGGTCCTGGACAGGTTAACCAGGAGGCACACCTGAGACAGAGAAGTCAGTCCACACACTTAGGCTGCTAGGGCGAAGATGCAGATAGTCAGTTTCCAGTGCCAGCATCCCCGGCAATCTCCCCAAGATCTACATTTAGTAATACCTGCACACTCCTCAACTTCACCGCTTGAGTGTTGAGTTGCTCTTTCTGAGTTCTGACACTTAAAGTCCAACTTCCTGGGAAAGTTGCCTGCTCTCATTCCCCGTGTCTCCTCAGTCCAACACCTTCTATTGATGACGTAGTTTTTAGTACTTGGCAGTGACGAGCACTTGGTGAAAATGCTGGTCTCCTCTACTGTTTAGATGAAGTAAGAATAACCTTTAGACACAAATAATTACTCCCCTAAAGCTCTGAAAGTCATGAAAGTACTGCAGTTTTCTGAAAATATTTTCAGGTCTGAAAATTGTAAAGAATGATATTCCCATGTTTTTGCCCTGCTTCTTCTAAAGCCAAAGTGCAGGATTTAATGATTAAAGGCGTGTTTCTAGGCCGGTGCCTCAGCTCACTTGGCTAATCTTCTGCCTGCGGTACCGGCACACCGGGTTCTAGTCCTGGTTGGGGTGCAGGATTCTGTCCCAGTTGCTCCTCTTCCAGTCCAGCTCTCTGCTGTGGCCCGGGAAGGCAGTGGAGGATGGCCCAAGTGCTTGGCCCTGCATCCACGTGGGAGACCCGGAGGAAGCACCTGGCTCCTGGCTTCGGATTGGCACAGTGCTGGCTGTGGCTGCCATTTGGGGGGTGAGACAATGGAAAAGAAAGACCTTTCTCTCTACCTCTCTCACTAACTCTGCCTGTCAAAAAAAAAAAAAAAAGGCACTAAGCCACTGGGGCTGCTGTCAACACAGGCTGTATTCAAGGTAACCCACAGATTTCTTCTTTTACACAAGTCTACAATTCTCTGGTTTCTCCAAACTTCCTCACAGCCGTGGCCAGAGAAGTACTTAACCTCTGGCTTCCCCACGGCAGCCTGTCAATTCTGCTTTCCATGGAAATGACGATGATATGTGTGCTGATCACGTGTTCTGTGTGCTGGAGCCATGCCCACCCCTAGGAGTGACAGGACATGTGCACCAATCACATGCCCAGTGTGCTGTAGCCATGTCCACCCAGGTGTGACAGTCTGTGTGCTCCAATCACGTGCCCAGTGTGCTGCAGCCACGCCCACCCCTAGATGTCACAGGCTGTGCTCCAATCACGTGTCCTGTGTGCTGCAGTTGTGAGTGGTGGATTAGCCCCCGTGGAGTAGACGCTGGACTCTCCCCACTGTGTGTGGCATGGCACACATGTGTCTGTTTATTAGGCAGTACGGTGCTGGTGAGGTGGTGGCAGCGGGGGTGGCACTGGTGTGGTCAAGACCAGGGGAGCTGTACAGAGGGACAGGTCTGTGTGATGGCCCTGGCTCCGCGGCAGCTCACTGCATGCCACGGTCTCTGGGCCACACCGCACACTGTGCTGGGATCCCAGGCACGGGTGAACCTGTGAGTCACCGGTGGTGACAGATGGGCCTCCCACAGAGTCGGATGGAGGCGCACATCCATCAGTCATTTACACTGGGGATAAATAACCCGTGTCACCCTGGCACACTTCAGGGGAAAGTCCACTCTTTGTCAACCATCGGCCACAGGCTCTCGCAGGAGCAGGACGCTGGAGGCAGGGTGCGCAGCTGGGGATGCAGCCGGGTTCTCAGTGGGAGCTGGGCGTCCAAGCCGCTGGGCCAGTGCCCTCCCTGGGCTGTGTTTTCAAGTAAGGAAGTTGTCAGGCTCTCGGTCCAGCAGAGACGCACAGGCGACAGAGAGACTGAGACGCATGCACGCATGGTTTTCTGAGGCACCCACCAAGGGCTTCTGATTTGCGCTGTTATTTTTGTCTGACAATGTGCATATAAGAAAGGGAACACTTTATGAATTTTTCTGAAATGTAAGTAAAGTAGAGACCCCAGTCACACGGCCATTGGAGTGACCGTCACTGAATCCTGGCTTACATGGGAGCTTGTCGGGCCCCTGGGTGGATCGAGCCCCAAGACGAGCCTCGGTCAACACCTGCAGGGCCGCAGTGGTCAGCGCTCTCAAATCCGGGAGGCGAAACCCCAGCCCGAGGCTTGCATTGCCGCCCAGAGCTCGCTTCTGGGCTTCAGGTGGTGCCCACGGCTCAGACTGCCAGCAAAGCTCCTCTTCGGGATAATTTATGGGAAGAAGTGGCTGAGTTACAGGCCTGGTTTTGTGAGCTGAGGGAGGAGATCCGATCTGGGAAGAAAGTTTCAAAAAGGTGGTCACGCAGGGGACACAGACTCTGCTGCGGGTGAACGCCTCGGATAGGAGATTCCAGGGCTCACAGAGGTCTTGAGAAGAAAGGGGGACGTCACCTGGGTTAAGCTCACTTAACTGGGCTTCCTGGATTCAAGATCACAGAAGGTCAAAGCCGAGCCGACACCACAGGCTGTCCCTGGCTCACGGCAGCTCCGTGTCGCGTCTGTAGACTTTGTAACTGCATGCAAATGGCACACGTGCAGTAGAAACTAGCCTTGCAGGGCTCAGTGTGGGTCTTTGCAGCTGTAGGAGGCCCAAGGACTGTGACTTCCCAGGCGTGGACTAGTGCTCGGCTAAGAGGGGTGTGGCTCCATCACCCGAGGGGCAGGGCGGAGCACCGGGCAGTGGCACCCTCTTTCGCACCAGCTGTCTGTGGCTCCTGCATGAAAACCTCGTGCTGTCCAATCCCCTCCGTGTGTTTGTGCCATGAAGCCCTCAGTCTGACCCCTTCTCTAAGGAGAAGTCTGCACCCTGTGCTCATCCACACCTGCGATTTTGTTAGTGGCATCGAGGGGCTCCGTACTCTCCTCCACCATTGTGTTTTAAGATTTATTTGAAAGGCAGAGCAACAGCGAGAGAAGAAGAGAGACAGAGGAGGGGAGGGAGGGAGAGAGAGAGAGAGAGAGAGAGAGAGAGATCTCCCTTCTGCTAGTTCACTCTTGAAATGTCCATAGCAGCAAGGATTGGGCCAGATGGGAGCCAGGAGCCTGGGGCTCCACTGGGGTCTCCCACATGGGTGGCAAGGACCCGAACACTTGAACCCTCACCTGCTGCCTCCCAGGATTCACACTAGCAGGGAGCTGGAGGAGAAGCCGAGAAGCTGGGATGCAAGCCAGGTTCCCTGTTATAGGCATGAGTGCCCCAAGCAGCAGCTGCACCTGCTGCGCCACGTCACTGCCCTGCCCCACAGTTCTCTCATTGCACTCAGCCAAGGGGACCCAGTGCAGACACGGAACACTGCTGAGTTTTCAGGGTAATGCTGGTGGGATTGTGTCACATTTGTAGTTAGAGAAGGGTGATTTTACTTGAGTTATAGGGAAGTGACCTGGACAATTTTGGGATTTAATTGTGAATTTGTTTCCAATGTTCTACCTTGAAGAAAAAAAAAAGGTAATATCTATTGAATAAATGGCTTATTTTTGGAGAAGCAAAATAAGACGAGCAGAAAAGTCAGAAATATTTTCTTTTAGGTTTTCTTTAGTAGGCTTATTTTGTGCTTTATTGAGAAATAATTGACAAGTAAGAAATTAAAAGGATGAAATAAAAGTAGGCAGCGGGAAATTCTGATGTATGTGCACAGTGCGAATCAACTGCTGCCCCAGGAATCACACGGTGCACCCCACGCCCTTCACACGCTCACCTCCGTGTGATAAACACCGAAGTTGCTCCCGCAACGCAAGCTCACAGCACCTCGTGAGCTCTGAGCGCCAGGCTGCACGTGGGAGCCCAGAGCCTGCTCTTGCTGTTGAAACGGAGGCTTGGCCGGAGCCTCCCTCTTCCCTGTCCCACAACCCAGCCACCATCCTACTTTCTGCTCCTGTGAGTCTGGCGTTTCTTCGACGCCTTGTATTAGTGAGGCCACGCCGTCTTTGTTTCTCTGCACCTGGCTTATTTCAGTTACTCATCCGTTGATGGTTCTCAGGCTAATTTCATCTTCTGATTGCTGGTCATGCTGTGACAGGCGTGGGCCTGCAGGGCGTCTCTGAGACGGGTGGCCAGGAGCAACACGCTGGCTCACAAGGAAGGTCTGCTTTCAACTTTTCATACAGGTGACACCAGTCTTCCTAGGCAGAGAGGTAGTCATTTCCCCACACTCTCGGAGGCAGAGGGACCTCTGAGAACATATCTGCTGGGGATGGCTGCAGGGAGGTGGGTGAGGAGGAGCCCCGTTCTCCCCAGGCCACTAAATCTGTGTGATGGGAGGGGTTCCAGGGGAAGGCTGTGGCCCTGGCAGGGCAGGGCAGGGATGTTCTGTCTACATGGGAGAGGAGAATGTGCCAGGCACAGTGGGTGAGCAGGTGCCGTCTTGTCTGCACGTTGATCAGAGGACAGCCAGCAGAAAGAGCCAGGGAGCAGAAGCAGAAAGAGCTTAGGGGGCGGTTTACACACAGCAGCAGGAAGAAAGTCGGGGGGGCCATAGGTTTTTTAAAGGTTTTTATAAAAGATTTATTTATTTATTTGAAAGGCAGAGTTATAGAGAGGTTTTTTTTGTTTGTTTGTTTGTTTGACAGACAGAGTGGACAGTGAGAGAGAGAAAGACAGAGAGAAAGGTCTTCCTTTGCTGTTGGTTCACCCTCCAATGGCTGCTGCGGCCGGCACACTGTGGCCGATGCACCGCACTGATCCAAAGCCAGGAGCCAGGTGCTTCTCCTGGTCTGCCATGGGGTGCAGGACCCAAGCACTTGGGCCATCCTCCACTGCACTCCCGGGCCACAGCAGAGAGCTGGCCTGGAAGAGGGGCAACCGGGACAGAATCCGGCGCCCTAACTGGGACTAGAACCCGGGGTGTCGGCGCTGCTAGGCGGAGGATTAGCCTAGTGAGCCACAGCGCCAGCCGAGAAAGAAGTCTTTCATCCACTGGTTCACTCCCCAGATGACCGCAATGGCTGGAGCTGTACGGATCTGAAGCCAGGAGCCAGGAGCCAGGAGCCAGGAGCTTCTTCCGGGTCTCCCTCGCAGATGCAGGGGCCCAAGGACTTGGGTCATCTTCTGCTGCTTTCCTAGGCCATAGCAGAGAGCTGGATTGGAAGTGGAGCAGCCAGGATTCAAACCAGAGTCCATATGGGATGCCGGCACTGCAGGGGGTGGACTTACCTGCAATGCCACAGCACTGGCCCCAAGGGACAATAATTTAACTGAGATGTGAAGACCAGGATAAGTATTGACTACATGGAATAAAACGAAAGAATGCTCCAGGAAGAGACAACGAGCACTGTGAGTGTCTTGTGGAGGGAGGGAACAGACTGCTCATGGAAAAGGGTCTGGTGTGGGGACACCACAGTGCACAGGTGCCAGACAGGGACAGGCGCACAGATGGGAGCAGGGGCACAGATAGGGGCAGCTGCGTAGATGCACACAGGAACACAGTTAGGGACAGGTACACAGACAGGCACAGGTGCACGGGTGGGAGCAGGTGCCCAGATAGGGACAGGTGCACAGCAGACAAGTATAGGTACAAAGGTGGGGGCTGGTGCAGAGATAGGGACAGGTGCATAGACAGGCACAGGGGCACAGAGGGGCACAGGTGCTCGGGGGGGGCAGGTGCACAGATAGGGACAGGCACATAGACAGGCACAGGTGCACAGACGGGCACAGAGGCACAGAGGGGAGCAGGTGCACAGACAGGCACAGGTGCACAGATGGGCACAGGTGCACAGACGGGCACAGGTGCACAGAGGGGAGCAGGTGCACAGATGGGTACAGGTGCACAGATAGGGACAGGCACATAGACAGGCACAGGTGCACAGACGGGCACAGGTGCACAGAGGGGAGCAGGTGCACAGACAGTTGCAGGTGCGCATAAGGGCTCCGGTCAGGGTGTTCTCACAGGACAAACACATCTTGACCATAAAAGGTACATGAATTCCAGTCTGATATCCCCGACGCCTTTGTGTATCTGATTCACAGCATGAAGTGTCGACTGTTCAGATCCGTCAGGAAGCACCTAAGGACAGAGGCTGACTTTAACAAAGTCTGTGGGTTTTTTCTCCAGCTATAAAGCTACCTTACTGTTCTTTAATAAATCTCAGCCTCAGCCGCACATCTCAGAAAAACTGGAAATTATCAGAGCTGCACTGCACTCTGTCATCACAGGCCTGTACTTGACAGGCACAAGGAATGCATTAAGACACAAAGGAACAAGGGCGGGAAGAAAGCTTCCTGGAACTACGAGCGCTCTCCGGGAAGAGGACAGCACGGGCAGCATCAGAGTCTGTGTCGTTCCTCCATTGAGACAATTTTCCATCGACACAGTCATTATTTTTGTTTGGTTTCTGGGGCAGAACTTTCACCTGTTTGTTGTTTTAAACCCTAACCCATGACCTAGGTTTCTGTCCTAAGTGTCAGGATTTAGGAATTACAGACAGGGAATTAGAACGCACTTCCACACGGGAGTCTGTGAGTCGCACGGGTCAGCCAGGGTAGCCCACGCCCGGTGAGCACAGCGGGTGACTGCTGTCAGCCGGCCGGCAGGGCTGGCGTTGTGGCACAGCGGGTGAAGCGTGATGCCAGCGACTCAGTCCATCCCCAGATGCTCACTCTCTGGGGATGCAATTGAGCCTTTTCATCCATCAGGGAACAGAGCCCAGTGCCCCGTGCTTGAGCCCTGGCCTCAGGGCTTGCTCGGACCAAAGAATGAGGCAGCCGAGGTGCACTTATGCAGTTCACTCTCCTGCTCGGACCAGAATAATGAGGCGGCCGTGGTGTGCTTACGCCATCCACTCTCCTGCTCGGACCAGAAGAATGAGGCGGCCGTGGTGCGCTTACGCCATCCACTCTCCTGCTCGGAACGTGAGGCGGCCGTGGTGCACTTACGCCGTCCACTCTCCTGCTTGGAACGTGGTACCAGGTTTGAGGAAACCTGGCTCGGCCTCCAGAGTCAGGGACTAAGTGGAGATGGACGGTGAGGGGACACTGCCGGCGCCATTCGGGCCACGTGAGCCACATCCACACGTGAGGGGACTGCCACAGGACAAGTGACCCCAGGAGGACCAGCAAAGGACGGCGCAGGAAACCCCCAGTCACAGAACCTCAGAGTCATGGCAGATGAGATGACGGAGGTTTGCTCGTACACTTTCATTATTCATCAGTGGACAGCGGGTTCAGTGATGACTTACCCGTCAGCGGTATCCATTTCCAGTTTGGAAAGCTGCCTTGTGAGGATGTCCAGCTTTAGGATCAGATATTCCATATGCTTGTAAAACCAGCAACTTCTGTTGGGGGCCACTGTTCCTCTTGATGCGCCTTTGCCTATTAAAATATAAGGGGGGGCATTGGCACAGCAGTTATCACCTAGGATGCCTGCACCCCCCCCCATCGAAATGCCCGGGTTCCAGACCCGACCCCGCTGCCAATGCACCCAGGTCCTCCCTGGGAGGCAGCAGGTGATGGCTCAGGTATGTGGCCCCTGACATCCGCCTGGGAGGCCTGGACTGAGTTCTGGGCTCAGGCAGTCGGGTCGGTGCAGCCTCAGCAGCAGGTTGAGAGTGAACCAGCAGACGGGAGCTCTCCATCTGTCTGTCTGTCAGTCTCCTTTCCCTGTCTTTCTGTTTTACAAATCAATAAAAGTTTAAAAATAAATATCTAAGCACACCAATAGATAATTTTTAATATAACTCATTTTTTAACGCCTACCCTCCATTTGTTAATTTTATTCTCATACTAAAAATTTTAAAACTTCATGTTGAAGATATCATTTGCAATTTTCTTCAAAAACCTACTGGTGTCCTACAGAATTAAGGATAAAATCTCCTTGGGGCCGGTGTTGTGGCTTAGTGGGTCAAGCCACCACCTGCAGTGCCGGCATCACATATGGGTGCTGGTTCAAGTCCTGGCTGCTCCACTTCTGATCCAGCTCTCTGTTTTGGCCTGGGAAAGCAGGAGAAGATGGCCCAAGTCCTTGGGCCCCTGCACCCACGTGGGAGACCCGGAAGAAGCTTCTGGCTCTTGGCTTCAGATCAGTGTAGCTCCAGCCGTTGTGGCCAGTTGGGGAGTGAACCATCAGATTCAAGACCACCCCCCCCCCCGCCTCTCCTTTTCTCTCTATGAAACTCTGACTTTCAAATAAATAAATAAATCTTTAAAAAAAAGAGTAAAATCTCCTCAACACTTGTCTCTTAAGAATTCTTCATTATTTAATATGACTCCAAAGTCCTTGGCAATTGAGAAATGGCAATGGAAAAAATTGACTTTCAGAAACACTGCAACATTTTGTTATAAGCGTTTTCTCACATATTTTGAGTTATCAGAGCTATTCTATTTGTTTGCCACACAAACATGCACAATTAGAATGCTAAGTAGGCATTATACTTGCATTACCTTTCTTCAAGTGGTAACGTAACATTGTTAGAAAGTCTTTGGGACTTGGCTGAATGCTGTACTTCACTTTAATTTTTAAATTTGGAATCTGCCTGAGAACCTGCATCACTGTTTTGTTAAAATTGTTTTTTGCTCCGTTGGTGTCCTTGTCCTTGTTTCTCAAAGGATTTGCATTCTGCGTTTAGCTTCTCAGGATGTGGAATTGCACAGCCCGCTTTTAGACACACTGTGTGCTTCTCCCAGGCCCGACTTCTCAGCTGAGAACATGTGAATGTTGACTTCTTCCCTGATTTTAACACAGTGGCTGGGCATCTTGAGTGCTGATTGATACAAGCGAATGCAACGAGATATTATTTATATTATGTTATATACATTGTATTATCAGCTCTGAATTCATAAGGCCACCATTCTAACTTGAAACTGAGTTTGGCATTAACCAAGTCTGCTAACGTATATGTGAGAGAACGTCCTGAATGTTCCCGTGTATCAGGCCAGCCTTCATGCTGACGCTGGCGATGGCCACTATTTCCTGTGAGCTCTCCGTGCCTGGTACACGGGTGCCTGACAGACCGCAGGTATGAGGACCTCCTAACGTTGCTCAGGTGGGCGGAGGCTGCAGGTGTCTGGCCGACTAATGCTGCGTCAGAATGTGTGGCCGTCGCCGAGGGCTGGGTCTGTTTGGTCGCGTTCCATCAGGGATGCACGCCACTCCGTCTGTCAGCATCTCACACAGGTCCAGATGCATGAAGGGTAAACTGCTGTGCTGAGTCCCACAAAGGAGCCCCCGATCCGGCAGCCAGGGCTCCTCCACTGCTGTGCTGTGGTGCCGCCGCATCCCCAGGGCATGGAGATCACCGAGAATGTGTGATCCGAAAGGCCACTGCTCTCTTGAAGCAGCAGTAAATATTAGGCGCTTCTTAATTCGGGAGAAAGGGGAGTCAAGCCAACAGCACTGCAGAGAGGCCCCGTGAGCAGCCCAGCCACTGAAGTGCGCAGCCACGTTACACCACTGTGGCCAGGGTGTGTACAGAAGAGAGCCCGAGCGATTCAAACACCGGCAAGCAGAATCACACACGCACTTAGGTGAAAATATGAAAGTAACTGCAGGTAGTAACAGACGTAGGTGGAGAAGGGAGGGACGGAAGCAGGACTGTGAGATTGCTAATTTTCTATCTAAGCACAGTTAGAGTCTGGCTAATTTTAGGAAAAGGTGAAAATCAAGTTAACTTATTAATACAGCATTAGATTTGCTAAAATTAGCTTAAAATTTTTCAAAAAAACAGAAAATCAAAAATGACAGCACATATCTAAATGTATAATACAAAGTAACCCTGGTGTACACAAAACCCAAACACCGGGTTCTAGTCCCCGTCGGGGCGCCGGATTCTGTCCCGGTTGCCCCTCTTCCAGGCCAGCTCTCTGCTGTGGCCAGGGAGTGCAGTGGAGGATGGCCCAAGTGCTTGGGCCCTGCACCCCATGGGAGACCAAGAGAAGCACCTGGCTCCTGCCATCGGATCAGCGCGGTGTGCTGGCTGCAGCACACTGGCCGTGGCGGCCACCAGAGTGCCAAGGCGATGGGGGCGAAGAACAGGGAGCTGGGAGAGACAGAGACGAAGGACAGGGAGCTGGGAGAGACAGAGAATCGGCCCTTCCAGGCGCAGGCTGCACTGCCCTCCTCCAGTCACCGACAGAGCAGATGGGACAGCAGTAAGGGGAGAGCCGCAGAGAGCAGCGCCGTCAGTCACCTGCTTTGGGTTGACATTTGTGGAATTCTCCATCCGACAGCCCAGAGCACCAGTGACGCTCAGGCTTGTCTGGAACGCGCACCGAGACAGACCCTATTCTGTGCAATAAAGCAGATCTGAACCAACAGAAATGAAGTGCTCCCTCGCCTGCCGCAGAATTCATTAGCAATCAATAACAACATTTAGCTGGAAAAGCACCAGATACTCACCCATTAAACGAATATTTTTAAAGTACTTATTTGTGAAGCGGTGGGAAAGAGAGAGATGCAGATACCCTGAGAGAGCTCCCATGCACTGATTCACTCTCCAAATCCCCCCAAAAGGAGGCCTGGGCTGGACCAAGCTAGGAGACAGAGGCTGAATCCAGAACTCCCATGTGGGTGACCGGCACACACCTGCTACCACTCAGGGCCTGTAATAGCAAGAAATGAGTCAGAGGCAGGAGCTAAATCGAGGCACTCCAACGTGTGACACGAATGTCTTAGCCGCCAGCCCAGTGCCCGCCCAACAGCTTCGCTGTAGCATGCGTGTCACAGTTGTACCAAGAACAACTCAGACGCTCTGAATTAAAGAAAGCGCAGCTGATGCTGATTTGCGGGATGTAGTGAAGGCAATGCTGAGAGGCAAAGCTGCAGCAGGAAGTGCACAGGCTCCATGACAGAAGCCTTCAGACAAGAATCTGAGGCTCTACCACACGAAACCAGAGGAAGCAGAGTGTTCCGTGCTGAGAGCAGGCAGACAGAGGTAAGCAATACAAAATTCAGGCAAAATACACAAAACTGAAGACTAGACTCTCTAAAGGAAAATCAGTCTCCAGAAGTCGATTTACCGTCAACATCAGCAACATTGATAAAGTTATTTCTAGGTTAACCGAGAAAAAATGTGCACCTTGGGGGTTAGTGATGATGGCTCAGTAGCTGGTTCCACGCAACGCATTTCGGAGACCAGGGTTGACTTCCAGGCTCCTGGCTTGGGCCTGGTTCAGCCCCAGCTGTGGTGGGCACTTGTGAAGTTGACCAAGAGACAGAAGATCTCTTCTTGTTTCTCTCTCTCTCTCTCTGCTTTCCAAATAAAATGAAAATTAGTTAAAGTATACAAATTTTATAAAAGAAACTAACCATATGTAAATATAAAGAAGGTAATTGTTAGCAATTTCATGACCATTTGAAAGATAATGGAGTTATAGTACAAATAACTGTGCCCACAATGTTGACAAGTTAGGTAACAGAATAAATTCCATGAAAAACACAATGTGTGACGTCACACAGAGCTATACGACCTGAATAGGCCCATGTCCATTAAATCATTAAATATCAGCATTCCAGGCCGGCGCCGCGGCTCACTAGGCTAATCCTCCGCCTTGCGGCGCCGGCACACCGGGTTCTAGTTCCGGTAGGGGTGCCGGATTCTGTCCCGGTTGCCCCTCTTCCAGGCCAGCCCTCTGCTGTGGCCAGGGAGTGCAGTGGAGGATGGCCCAGGTGCTTGGGCCCTGCACCCCATGGGAGACCAGGAAAAGCACCTGGCTCCTGGCTCCTGCCATCGGATCAGCGCGGTGTGCCGGCCGCAGCGCGCCGGCCGCGGCGGCCATTGGAGGGTGAACCAACGGCAAAGGAAGACCTTTCTCTCTGTCTCTCTCTCTCACTGTCCACTCTGCCTGTCAAAAAATAAAAAAAAAATAAAAAATAAAAATAAAAATAAAAGTAATCATTAAATATCAGCATTCCAAGAAAGAAAACAGACAAAGCCCAACTGTTCTGGTGAACTGTGCCAGGCACTTAAGGACAAATTCTCATCTCTTTCTGAAAACAGCAGAGGTAGCGGCAGCTTCTGACGAGCTCTGCAGGTCACAATCTCCACGTGGTTTGGCGCGCACTTGGAGAATTCAGCATGAACTTGTCTGCACTTAACGTACAGCGGCAGAGAGAGAAGTTGATGCACACGCGAGTGCACAGGGTTAAATCCCGACCTGCATCTCCTCCTCTTCCCAGCAAAGAGGACTAGAGCGAGGGCGGCTCATAGCAATGATGACACCTGCTGACCACATCTTGGTTCCTCTTGGTTTCTTTCTTTTTTTTTTTTTTAAGATTTCATTTATTTTGAGAGGTAGAGTTACAGAGAGAGAGAGAGAGAGAGAGAGAGAGAGAGAGGAAGGTCTTCCATACGCTGGTTCACTCCCCGGATGGTCACAATGGCCAGAACTGCACCAATCCAAATCTAGGAGCCAGGAGCTTCTTCTGGGTCTCCCATGCAGGTGCAGAGGCCCAAGGACTTAGGCCATCTTCTACTGCTTTCCCAGGTCATAGCAGAGAGCGAGATCCAAGTGGAGCAGCCGGGACTCAAACCAGCGCCCATATGGGATGCCAACACTGCAGGCGGCGGCTTTACCTGCTGTGCCACAGTGCCGGCCCCTACACCTTGTTTCTCACACTGTTTTCCCATGACAACTTGTGGTTGACTGTGGGATTGAGGTACGAAATATGAGAGGTGTTTAAAATTTAGTGGGAGATGCATAATGGAAAAAAAATCATGATTTCATTTCATACACCTCAATAAACACCTTTTAATTCTACTATCCACAAACCCTTTGGAGTGCCTGTATACAGCATGAACCTGGAACATCATCTAGTGCCAAAAACAAGAAAATATTCACAATGAAAGCTCGAGAACCCCCACAATTTGGGGACGGAGGGCTGAAAGGGACGCAGGAACCAACTGCAGGAACTACCAGTGGTCGCCTACAGAACAACTTGGGCAGAAAATAACGCAGTGGAGGAGTGTAACCCAGAGAGCAAAGTCAACATCCATGAAGCCATCACTGTGTGAACGGCTGAATGTGCACAGCAGTGGAGGACAATAAACAAACGTCCCGCCTGAAAAAAAAACCCAAGTCGTTCTGTTCTCAACAGAGGACTTAATTATAACTCTCCACATCTTTTTATTATTAAAATATTTTATTTATTCATTTTTACTTTGTTATATATATAGAGAGAAGAAATTGTGTATATTTCAATATACAGTTTTTAAAATATGCATGCGTGACTGACAGAGAGAGAGAATCTTCCATCGCTGGTTCATTCCCCCAAATGGCCACAATTGCCAAGGCTGGGCCAGGCTGAAACCTGGGCCAGGAGCTTCTGCCACGTGGGTGCAGGGTGTCTAGCATTCGGGGCATCCTCCACTGCCTTCCCAGTCCATTAGCATGGAACTGGACCGGGAATGGAGAAGCTGGGACCAGAACCAGCACCCACATGGGACGTTGGTGCCTGCCCTGCATGTCAGTTTTATGAGCACAGTGAGGCTCCCTCCCTCCCTCACTGCCACCCGCTCCTCCCCCTTCTCTCATTCGTCTTTTAATTTATTCAATGACATACCTTCAATTTACTTTACAATCACAAGATGAACCCTCCAGTAAGTATCTGTGGGCTACGGAAGGGGTGATTTGCAACAGAGACCTAAGAAGTACTTCCTGTGCCAGGTGATCTGGGTTCAGAGTCCTGGTGATGAGTGCAGGACACACCTCTGCCACCGTGAGACAGCAAACGTATAATTGAACTTGAATGTGTCTTATGCTTAGTCTTCTGTTTTAAAGAATTGGGCATAAAGAAGTAGAATATGTGGAGATTCATGAAATTTCAAATCCATTTTCCTCTTTCCCACCTAGAACTCTCAAACCAAACAGATCCACATGGAAATCTCGGGTCCACCAGCGGCTCACAGACAGAGAAGAGCAGCAGTTTTCTTGGGCCCTGTGTTCAGGGCTGGCGATCCTTCACCATGTAAAAACACAGGAAAAGCCCCGTGCGACTTCTGAACTACACCTGTGGCAAAAGTTAGACCCACATGTATAAGAGAAAAGTAAAGGTTTTTTAGAAATTTTCAATCTGTAAGAGCATTAGGTGCAATGTGTACCTAAGTGTGTGTTAATTATAAATCACTAATATCCATTATATTGTATTTATCATAAATGATGACTTTACACTGCATCAATGCCATCTTTCCACAGAAAATGATTCAGAAACAAGACATATATGATTTACTTGAGCATAATAGTTTATGCTATGGAGAATGGTTATATTCAAGTCTATAAGAAATGATTCCTCAGCTCTGAAATAACAGATAATAAGCAGAAAATAATCTGTTTTAGATAAAAAAATTAAAATATAGTTTCCTATTTCCTTTTTCTGAAAACAGATTACCAATCTCCAAAGTAACTGCAATAACTCATATAAGAAATCTAATCTTCGCTGGTGAAATGAAAAGCGAGGGTTTGAGGGAAGAGGAGGACCCACACGGCTTCCCGGCAGTGAGAGAGCAGAGGTGTCGTGCGTGGAGGAGGCAGCCCGGGGAGGCACCTGCGGAGAAAGCCGTCTTCACAGAGTGCTGCTCCCTGACGGCACCGCTGTGCTGTTCACGCGGTTGGATCCTCAAGGCACAGACGTGCGGGGACTGTGGGCCACGAGGACCCGGGAGCGACCCTCTGCTGGAAGGGGAGGGCTGTCGCAGCACCCTCTGGGTGGGCAGGGACCCCAGGAGGGGCCGCGAGGATTGGGAGGAGAGTCTCCATCAGCTACTAGGCACCTGCTCAGAAACACGGGGCGGTGACCGCAAGGAGCCAGGCCTCCGTGGGTCGGAGATGGGATCCACCGTCTCAGAACATGAGCAGACCCCACAGGCAGCTGCTCCCCGGGTTCTCGTTCACGTGGTGGGAATCCTAGCACTGTGCTGGCTGCTGCACCCCCTTCCCTGCCCAGGCCTGACGTCGAGGGCATCGTGCTTAAGAGGAGGTTCTAGTCCAGGGAATCACTCCATCTGGGTCTTCCTTACCCATTGCTCACCGGCCTGGCTGTCGGCTTTCTCTCTCTCTCCTCAGGCCACAGCGCCCTTGTCTCCCACCATCCATTCCCAGCCTCTCACCAGTCGAATGGGGAGAGGTGTCAGTACATATATAGCTGCTTCCTGGGTTTATCAGACTGTGTGCTGTCTTTGGATAGCGGTGGGCACTCAACAAACACCGCAGAGAGGAAAGCTACTTGGCAGTGGTCGACGTTTGGTGAAGGTCTGATATCTGGTTCCTGGGGAAGCACCTGAGCAGTGCAGGAAAGTTGGTCGTGGTGTGCCGTGGCTTGGCCCTGGGAGCACAGGGGCAGAGTGCTGGCTGGCACGGTCATGGTGTGCTGTGGCTGGGCCCCAGAGCACGGGTGCAGAGTGCTGGCTGTCACGGTCGTGGTGTGCTGTGGCTGGGCTCCGGGAGCACAGGGGCAGAGTGCTGGCTAGCATGGTCGTGGTGTGCTGTGGCTGGGGTCCCAGGAGCACAGGTGCAGAGTGCTGGCTGTCACGGTCATGGTGTGGCGTGGCTGGGCTCCGGGAGCACAGGTGCAGAGTGCTGGCTGTCACGGTCATGGTGTGCTGTGGCTGGGCCCCGGGAGCACGGGTGCAGAGTGCTGGCTGTCACGGTCATGGTGAGCCGTGGCTGGGCCCCGGGAGCACGGGTGCAGAGTGCTGGCTGGCACGGTCATGGTGTGATGTGGCTGGGCCCTGGGGGCACGGGTGCAGAGTGCTGGCTGGCACGGTCATGGTGTGATGTGGCTGGGCTCCGGGAGCACGGGTGCAGAGTGCTGGCTGGTACGGTCATGGTGTGATGTGGCTGGGGTCCCCGGAGCACAGGGGCAGAGTGCTGGTGGTCACGGTCGTGGTGTGCTGTGGCTGGGTCCCAGGAACACAGGGGCAGAGTGCTGGCTGTCACGGTCATGGTGTGCTGTGGCTGGGCCCCCGGGGCACGGGTGCAGAGTGCTGCCTGTCATGGTCGTGGTGTGCCGTGGCTGGGCCCTGGGAGCACGGGTGCAGAGTGCTGGCTGTCACAGTCGTGGTGTGCCGTGGCTGGGGTCCCGGCAGCACAGGTGCAGAATGCTGACTGGCACGGGGTGTATTAACACCGTAACTCCATGAGGAGTGTGGAATAACTTGCACAGCCGCCTTGGGGATTCCTTCTCCAAGGGTGAGGGTTGAACCACAGCTTGGGGAAACCCCACATGAGCGCACACACTTCTGCTGATTGACACAGACTCGTCAATCACGAAGGCTCCAGGAGGCGTCCTCGCAGAAGCCTGACGGGAGGGGGGCACAGGTATCAAAGCCTCAGGCAGCAGCAGGAAGCCGTGGTTCTCTTCAACCCCTCACGGAGAGCCACACACTCGCACTCCCCGCTGCTTCCACCGCCTCCGCGTAGTTAGACGCTGGACTTTCCTGTGAGATCACTGGGAATGTATCTGTGCAACACCTCTCGAGAGGTCTTCTTTGACTCAAGTGTTCTGAAGAAGTTTGTTTATTAGTCTCCAAGTATTTGAAGTCTCCCTGTGTTCCTCTTGTTACTGATTTTTAGTTTAATTTCACTGTGATCTGAGAGCCCACTTTCTGTCATTTATATGCATTTCATTGGGTTCAGCTGTGGTCTGACCCAGACTGTGTTCTATTGTGATGTGCCTGGTGCTAGAAGAGAATGCTGTTCTCGGGGGCAGCGGGCGGTGTGTCAGTCAGACCCTGCTGACAGTGACGCCCTCCGCCCAGCTTCTGCCTGTCTCCTCCTTCCTGCCGGGTCTCGGGCTCCAACAATGACACAGGCTCCGTCCCGGCTTGGAAGTCTGCTTTGTCTGCCCTGCGCTGGGACGGCTGTGCTCCTGGCTGCATCGCTGTCCGTTCCTCCTCTGGCTTTGCTCTTCTCCACCTGGCTGTGTCTCTCGTAGAGCAGCTGGGGCTGTCCATGCATCCCGACAGCCTCTGCTGACACAGCAATGGCCGATGTGGTCGGATTAGCCTGTTCCCTATTAGTTGTTGCTTCCTATTTGTTACCTTTGTTCATTTTGTGTCTTCCTTTTTTGCTTTTTCTATTCACATCTGAGAATGTTATGACTCCATTTATGTGATTCTATCCCTGTCTTTTGCTTTCTAAAATTTTTTAAATTTTAGTTTTTAATTAGTTTTAGCAGATTCAATATGATTTGTAGACACAATTCTAAGGACATAATGATGTTCCCTCTCTCCCTCCCTCCCTCCAACCCTTCCACCCTCATTCCTTCTCCCTTTCTTTTTGTCTTTTTTTTAGTTTTTGAGATAACATATTTTAAATTTACATTACAGTAAAAATGCTTAATACTTCACCAAAAAAGAAGCTTAACAAGTAAAAAGCAAAAGACTCTAGTTTAGTGGGAATATAGGCAATGACTATAAACAATAATTGAATGGAAAATTGACCATTTCACCTATATATAGTAAATATTAAAGTAATCACAGATCATTAAAACTATAATAGTCCAGCATTCTTAACCATCAGTTTCACAAAGGTGGTCAAGTTTCACAAAACTATTATTTACAGCAATGCTGATACACACAGGCATCTCTTTCTTTCTGGTTTGTTTTTTAAATTCTGGCTCCAACATGTAAGGGGGAACAGGCAATATTCGCCTTTTTGGGGGGGTCCAACCTATTTCACTCAGCATCACGTCCTCCATTTGCATCCATTTGGCTACAGGTGGTGGAACCTGGCAGGGCCCCTGTGGGATGCTGGGAGCGTGAAGGGGGACTTGCTTTGGCCCTCACTGTGAGAGCCTGGTAGCCCTGGGGAGAAGCACCCCACAGAGGCATGAGGGCCTCCAGGACATGTAAGTGTCAGACTCTCCCTCTGCGGGCCTCGGTCAACCTGACCCTTCCTGTCTGCGTACTCCGGCAGGACCATTTCTCTTCCTGGCCGCTGTGCAGCCTCCTGCCTGTCTCTCCAGTTGGGATGCCGTGGTCTGCCCTGTGACTCCAGCCTCTGACGGATCCGAGAGGAATTGTGGATTTTCATTTTGTTCTGCTTTTCTCTTGTGTGCACAGGAATAACGCTTTCCCAGCGCCCTGCACGCTGGGCCAGGGATTGCGGTCCCTGGAAGGGTTCCTAATTATCTCTTCTCCACTGTGCAAGCCTGAGCCTGGAAGAGCGGGGTGCAACGCAGATGCCAACAGAAGCTTAACCCATCAATGGAATAGACCCCATGAGTGCTGTGTGTTAAACAGGGACCAGGTAACCTCACTCACTCCCGCCTCTCTCTGTCTCAACAGCCATGCATTTGTAAAAACCAGTATTTCTATTTCATTTGTGAAGAATTAAATGATATGCCACAAAATGAGTGAAAAGTACCCATGCAATGCCTGGCTTCTTGCTTTTAATGCCTTGATTTATTTATTTATTTATTTATTTATTTATTTATTTTTTGACAGGCAGAGTGGACTGTGAGAGAGAGAGACAGAGAGAAAGGTCTTCCTTTTTGCCATTGGTTCACCCTCCAATGGCCACCGCCGGCGCGCTGTGGCCGGCGCACCGCGCTGATCCGATGGCAGGAACCAGGTACTTATCCTGGTCTCCCATGGGGTGCAGGGCCCAAGTACTTGGGCCATCCTCCACTGCACTCCCTGGCCACAGCAGAGAGCTGGCCTGAAAGAGGGGCTACTGGGACAGAATCCGGCGCCCCGACCGGGACTAGAACCCGGTGTGCCTGCGCCGCAAGGTGGAGGATTAGCCTAGTGAGCCACAGCGCCGGCCCAATGCCTTGTTTTAATCACCTTTAGAAACACTTTATGGAGAGGGCCAGTGCCGTGGCTCACTTGGTTAATCCTCCACCTGGGGTGCTGGCATCCCATATGGGAGCCAGGTTCTAGTCCTGGTTGCTCCTCTTCCAGTCCAGCTCTCTGCTGTGACCAGGGAAGGCAGTGGAGTATGGCCCAAGTGCTTGGGCCCCTGACCTGCATGGGAAACCAGGAGGAAGCACCTCGTTTCTGGCTTAGGATTGGCGCCGTATGTGGGCCATAGCAGCCATTTGGGGAGTGAACCAACGGAAGGAAGACCTTTCTCTCTGTCTCTCTCACTGTCTAACTCAGCCTGTCAAATAACAAAAAAAAAAAAACACAGTTTATGGAGATCTGGTGTTGTGGCATAGCTGGGGAAGCCACAGCCTGAGAAAATGGCATCCCATATAGTCACCAATTCGTGTCCTGGCTGCTCCACTTCCAACCCAGCTCTGTTCTGATGGCCTGGGAAAAGCAGCAGAGGATGGCCCAGCACTCACACGAGAGATCCAGGTGAAGCTCCTGGCTCCTGCCCCAGCTCTGGCTATTGCAGCCATCTGGGAAGTGAACCAGCAAACGCAAACTCTCTCTCTCTCGCTCGCTCTTGCTCTGTCTCTCTTTCTCTCTGTAACTCTCTCACAATAAATAAATATTTAAAAAACCCCACATTTTATGATGCTTTGACATCTAAGGCCCTAGTGGACCCAGGGAGGAACTGACTCTCTAGAGGTACCCCTCCCCACCTACGATGGCTGCAACAGCCAAGGCTGGTGTACACCAAATCCATGAGCCACGAGCTTCGTCTGGGTCTCCTATGTGGATGCAGGGCCCCAGATGCTTGGGCTGTCTTCCTTTGCCTCCCCAGGCTGTGAGCAGGGAGCTGGATTGCAAGTGGAGCAGCCAGGACACAAGCTGGTCCCCATGGGACGCCAACATCAACCTGACTTTCCCATACAAAGTGCAAAGTCCAGCGTGGTCATTGTTTAAGAAGTTTTGGCTTCTTTTTGGAGGAGAGAGTCTTGGTTGCCTCATTTTTAGTTTCTGAATGTAGACTTGTTGATGACTACTCCAGGAAGCAGCGTTTGCAGAAAGCGCCTCCCTGTGTTTGTCTGCATGACTGGCACTGTGTGATACACAGCCGAGTCAATCAAACAGGTGTCTCTGTTGTTTGTTATCAGGAATGAGCCGCAGTCCCACCCCTCCTCCTTCAAGTCCTACTACTTTTGCTGTCGTCCGCACAAACATGTGGAAGACTTGTCGAAGGCACTAGGAAGTATAGGGTGTATAAAAGTAAAAAGCGGGTTGTATCTCATTTGGGTCTCCCAAATGAAATATTCAGTGACATTTTCTTCTTTAATTATGGGGAGGAATGCTTTTTAAGGATTGCATTCTGTCTGGCAGGAAAAAATGTACCAACTTTCAATTTAGAAAATGATCAAATTAAATATCATATAAAACTGCAAAGTATAGCAGGGATAATTATGGTAATAATTACAGTGTGCTAAAGATATTAACTTAGAAATATAATGGGATTGCTATTTTGGTCACCTCAGAGACACAGAGCTCAACAATTCACAGGCCAGAGTCCCAGAAGAGGGAAGAATCTCTCCATTCTCTTGGTTCGTCACTCGTGGTCACACAAACCCACGCTCGTGACCTGAGGGCGAGGGATGCTCCCCCTCCTCAATTCCCTTCCACTGCACATTAGCTCCCTTCTTACTGACATGCTCCTACCTTCTTATCTTATATGCTAATCTCCATTTCAGAAATGTAGGGATCTTTATTGCTTCAAAACTATTCATGTAATACTTACAGATGTGCTACACCTACCGTTTGAGCCTGATTGATTTTATTCTTTTCAACTTATTGGATACTTAGAATGAAGACTTTTTAGAATTTTAGAAATTATGCAATTTTATCCCTTCATTAAGATAAAAAGATCAAACTGTACAACTTTCTCAGCGTTAAATATTTTATTAAGAAAAACACACAGTTGTATGCATATATGTGAAGTACAGTTGTGGAATTGTAGGGCTATTCTAATGATAAACATTTTCTGTTCTTTTTAATCTTAGAAAGTTTATTTGTTTATTGATTGAAAGGGAGAATGACAGAGAGACAGGAAGAGACAGAGAGAGTGAGAGATGTTCCATTTACTGGTTTATTTTCTAATGCCTGTAACAGCCAGGGCTGGGCCAGGGCGAAGACAGCAGCCAGGAGCTCCACTACAGTCTCCCACACGGTGGCAGTGGCCCAGGTTCTTGAAGCATCACAGACTGCCTTCCCAGGCATAGTAGCGAGAAGCTGGATCTGGACCGGAGCCGCAGGGACTCGGTCAACCTGCGCTCCGACGTGGGATGCTGGCCTCCCAAGCAGCCAGCCCTGCTGTGCCACAACAAGACCCTTTTGACAACTTTGAATCTTATATAACATGGATTAGTTGTTCAGTGACTAAAATATAATTTAACCAACTTATTTAATATGTTTTTCAAAACACTGAAGGTGTGTTAGAGGAAACTGGGCATTCGGTGAAGTCAAGATTCCCCTCCTGGCACTGATGCACTCGTTGCCCCGCAGAGCAGGGCCTGGAATTGGATGGAAAGTCCTGGGGCATCAAACAGTCCTGTGCCCTTCCTTCTTCCTGGGACCCCGGTGCTGCAGTCTCCAGTGTGGGTGAGTGCTACAGTCTCCAGTGTGGGTGAGTGCTACAGTCTCCAGTGTGGGTGAGTGCTACAGCCTCCAGTGTGGGTGAGGTGCTACAGTCTCCAGTGTGGGTGAGTGCTACAGCCTCCAGTGTGGGTGAGGTGCTACAGTCTCCAGTGTGAGTGAGTGCTACAGTCTCCAGTGTGGGTGAGTGCTACAGTCTCCAGTGTGGGTGAGTGTACAGTCTCCAGTGTGGGTGAGTGCTACAGTCTCCAGTGTGGGTGAGTGCTACAGTCTCCAGTGTGGGTGAGTGCTACAATCTCCTGTGTGGGTGAGGTGCTACAGTCTCCAGTGTGGGTGAGGTGCTACAGTCTCCAGTGTGGGTGAGTGTACAATCTCCAGTGTGAGTGAGTGCTACAGTCTCCAGTGTGGGTGAGGTGCTACAGTCTCCAGTGTGGGTCAGTGCTACAGTCTCCAGTGTGGGTGAGGTGCTACAGTCTCCTGTGTGGGTGAGGTGCTACAGTCTCCAGTGTGGGTGAGTGCTACAGTCTCCAGTGTGGGTGAGTGCTACAGTCTCCAGTGTGGGTGAGTGCTACAGTCTCCAGTGTGGGTGAGTGCTACAGTCTCCAGTGTGGGTGAGTGTACAGTCTCCAGTGTGGGTGAGTGCTACAGTCTCCAGTGTGAGTGAGTGCTACCATCTCCAGTGTGGGTGAGTGCTACAGTCTCCAGTGTGGGTGAGTGCTACAGTCTCCAGTGTGGGTGAGGTGCTACAGTCTCCAGTGTGGGTGACTGCTACAGTCTCCAGTGTGGGTGAGGTGCTACAGTCTCCAGTGTGGGTGACTGCTACAGTCTCCAGTGTGGGTGAGGTGCTACAGTCTCCAGTGTGGGTGAGTGCTACAGTCTCCAGTGTGGGTCAGTGCTACAGTCTCCAGTGTGGGTCAGTGCTACAGTCTCCAGTGTGGGTGAGTGCTACAGCCTCCAGTGTGAGTGAGTGCTACAGTCTCCAGTGTGAGTGAGTGCTACAGTCTCCTGTGTGGGTGAGTGCTACAGTCTCCAGTGTGAGTGAGTGCTACAGTCTCCAGTGTGGGTGAGTGCTGCAGTCTCCAGTGTGGGTGAGTGCTACAGTCTCCAGTGTGGGTGAGGTGCTACAGTCTCCTGTGTGGGTGAGGTGCTACAGTCTCCAGTGTGGGTGAGTGCTACAGTCTCCAGTGTGGGTGAGTGCTACAGTCTCCAGTGTGGGTGAGTGCTACAGTCTCCAGTGTGGGTGGGTGCTACAGTCTCCAGTGTGGGTGAGTGCTACAGTCTCCAGTGTGGGTGAGTGCTGCAGTCTCCAGTGTGGGTGAGTGCTACAGTCTCCAGTGTGGGTGAGGTGCTACAGTCTCCTGTGTGGGTGAGGTGCTACAGTCTCCAGTGTGGGTGAGTGCTGCAGTCTCCAGTGTGGGTGAGTGCTACAGTCTCCAGTGTGGGTGAGGTGCTACAGTCTCCTGTGTGGGTGAGGTGCTACAGTCTCCAGTGTGGGTGAGTACTACAGTCTCCAGTGTGGGTCAGTGCTACAGTCTCCAGTGTGGGTGAGGTGCTACAGTCTCCTGTGTGGGTGAGGTGCTACAGTCTCCAGTGTGGGTGAGTGCTGCAGTCTCCAGTGTGGGTGAGTGCTACAGTCTCCAGTGTGGGTGAGTGCCGCAGCCACACAATGGTGAGAAGGCAGGCCCTGTGCAATCACCAGCCCAGGAATCCTGCCTGCACCACCACAGCTGCTGTGTGTCCTGCTTGGAGACGCCTGTCGGCGGGGCCAGGGGAATTCCAGCTAAAGGTCAAGTTCTTAAAGGACACCCAGACCACTGATTCCTCGTCACTTCCTGCTTCCCCAGCTCTGCCTGTCCAACGCAGGTGCGTGTTTCAACATACTGGCAGTAAAGTGAAAGGACGGAAATGAGCTGTTGTGTTGTTATACAGATACTATTTTTCTACTTTTAAACTGTGCACTTGGACAGTATTGTGTTGGTAACCAGGTAGGCCGAGTTTATGAAGTAGTGTTATTTAAAGCACACGCTGTGATAGCGAGTGACCTCTAAGACAAACACACACTCATTCATGAAAGCCTTGTGTCCTATCCTATCCTTCTTATTGAAATAGACTCGGGAGAGCACACGCCGCCACGGCTGTCCCTCTTACTGAAACAGACTTGGGAGGCCACATGCTGCCACGACTGTCCCTCTTACTGAAACAGACTCGGGAGACCACATGCCGCCACGGCTGTCCCTCTTACTGAAACAGACTCGGGAGACCACATGCCGCCACAGCTGCAGGGCCTGGGGTTATGTTAGGGCATTGCTCCAGAGGCATGCTTGTTGTCATCAATAGCATCAGACTGACGGCAGCCACTCAGGCAGCTCTGACCAGATGCAAGGCCCTGCTATGAGGAAGCCAGGACTCTCTCACTCTCAGCACAGTTGTCCATGGCAGGTGTCACCGTCGTTGCCATTGTGTGGATCCAAAAGCTAAGACACAGGTGTTTAAGCACCTCGAGCAAGGCCGCATGGCCAGTGCCTGGCAAGCACATGGCTGAGCTGAGACTTGAGGCCAGACCATCAGCAGACACGGCTGCTTGCCAGGAGGCAAAGATTGGTTTCCTCTGAGAGAAAGGTTCAGCTGAAAATTTGACTTGGATCTTCTGGTAAACAGTCCATAGCAGCAGACCAATTTTTACACAAAGATTTTTGGAGAATATTCTTTCCTACGTCAGGGTTTTATTTTGTTTTCAAAGTGCAAGATCTAACTGTCAGGTCACGTTCAATGTCTTAGTCGACAGGGTCTTTGGCTTAGCAGAAGGAATATAAGACAAGGAGCATTCTTGTAATGAGTCTTGAGAACAGGAAATGGAACTAGGAGGAAAACACTTATTCTGGGAAAACCTGTGGCTGCGGGTGCACGGCATTGGATCGGCTGTCGGTGTGAAAAGCTGCCGAGTGTAGACTGAGGGTTCTTCCCAGCTGAATGCTATCACAGCTTCAAGTCCTAAATGCAGGGCGGTGCAGGAGTGGCTGCAGGCTAGGGCACAACCCTTCAGCAGAGAGCTTCCTGCCTGGTGGCTACCCTGCTCTTCATACATGGACAAAAGCACGCCTCCTCCCCTCAGGCTGGACCCCGTGAGGGGCCCTGGGTAGACATGTTTCCAGCCCACAGAGGAGCCAAGTGACAAGAGACCTTTCCAGGCACAAATGACAAGCAGGAGACGAAGCAGACATGAAGAAGTGCTATGTAGGTGTTCTCCATGAGCAACACCTACTTGAGTTTTCAGCTTTCAAGAGAATTCTATTTTGGCCACTAGAATTGCAATCTCGATTCTGGTTTGCTGCCCCAGGCGGGGAGTGAGCACCCACCCAGGCAGACCAGTTTCCCGGAGCTGAAGGAGCAAATCGTCTTGAAAGCAGGCTGGGACCCACTCCTCGGGACCCTGGCCACAGGCAGCCGCTCCGAGCCCACACGTGGCAGAGATTGGGAGGACGGAGGCTCATGTAGTCGCTATGGCAGGTGCTCGGATGGGATATCCTATCAGAAAGGCCACCATCCACAAGAGGTGTGCAAGTGGGCTCAGCATAAACAAACACTTCACTTATTAAAAAATGGGGAGGTTTGGTTTGGTCCACAGGGCCAAGTAAACAGATCTCTGTGATTACTGATAAATGCAAAAGGACGTACAGTGAATAGACTGTGTGAAAGGAGACGGCGGGGAACCGGCAGCGCAAGTCCTTCATGGGGGCGGGCAGTGCTGGGACAGTAAGGAGGCCTCCACAGGGAGCGTCTGTGTCCCAGGAAAGCAGCCAAGCGCCAGAAAGGACACCCGGAGCAGCTTCCCCGCAGCCGGAACACAAATGGAACTGTTGGAGCAAATGCTGGGACCGAAGTGACCTGAGTGGGCGTCGACAGAGAGAAAACCTCAGAAATCAGTGAGGGAAGCCCTCAGGGGCCTGGAACAGAGGCCCGGGAAGAGCGGGGTCACTGTGATTCCAGGAAGACGGAACGGAGAACTGAGAAGGAAAAATCAGCACTGAACTCAGGCGGACGCCCAGCAGTGCCAGAAAGACCGCAGGAGACCACAGAGCCGGAGGCACAAAGAGGAGTGAGAGGGCGCCCTGGGAGTGGGGGAAGCAGCGGGCTCTTCTCAGAGGATAGGAAAGAGAAGGAACGAGGAACTGTGCGACAAGTGGAAATGTATGTGGGGAGCGCTGGAGAAGTTCCTTGGGTCTGGGGAAGACAATTTCGAAGTCAGAGTTCCACACCCAGCCACAATCAGACAAAGCAGACCACAAGGTGAACACAGAACTGGTATTCAAAGAATCAGCCTTTCTCCCTGTTCCGCCCTACATTTCCGCCATCATATTCTCGCGTGCATTACCGCAGCAAAAAAGAGAAAAGTCTGAAAGTTATTTGAAATAAAAGAAGTTGAAAAAACCGAAGATGGAGGGAAGCAAATGTGGAGTTTAAGGGGTCCGGGTGAATTCACCTCTGGGAAGTCATCATTTGAGTGGCAGAGTCTCAACCACAGGTTCTTCTCTGTCCGCCCGGTCGGGATCCTTTCAGTAGCGCTAGCATCTGTTGTTGAAAGGTGGAGGGGCTTGGGGCAGAGCAGCAACAGATCCTGGGATCCTCAGGTACGGGACAAAGCATCGGTGACACTGCAGGAGCAGCAAAGCCCCCACGTTAGGACAGGCGCGGTGAGAAGATGGGGAGACACATGCTACGCGATAAATTCAGAGCCTAAATCATTTAATTTTGATAAAAGCAAACAACAAAAATCCATTTTTACTTTACACGTTTTATCTTTTTGGCAGTTTTCTTCCTTTTGGGAGTAAAGTTTTTTTGAGACCTAACATTCCTGAGAAGTCGAGATACAAAACCCGAGGCAGTGGTGGGTCTGGTGGGGCCTGCGCTGTGCACCGCCCAGGGCCCTGGTGCCTGTGCACTCACACCACGGAAGCCCCAGCAAATGTGGAACCTAAAGGGCGTTCAGGGTGGATTCACCTCGGGAAGTCATCATTTGAGTGGCAGAGTCTTAGCCACATCCAGGTCGCATGTCGTTCTGAAAGCCGACACGGGAAGCTCACTGGCATCCTGGTGGCCTGCGTTGCTGCTGAGAGAAGGAGCAGCCCCTTCCCGACCCTGATGCTGCGAGCCAGTGCCTCTGGAGCCTTGGCAGAGCCAGCAACCTGGGGTTGGGTGCACTACGCTGCTTGCTGAACTTGGCGGGCTTTTCTGACTTGCGCACACAGATTCTTTGTCATGGCAATGCCACTGCTGTCCTCACACCGAGGCCTCCACTGCAGCTGCCACAAGGCCCATTACCCCTGCTTCTCAGTTTCCTCTCTCAATGCCCCAAGGATCGAATTCCCGAATCAGGGAAGAGCAGCTCTGCGTGACGGCCACCCCGTGTCCTTCACCGTGCTCTGGGTGAAGACAGGCTCAGTTGACTCTGACTGAACTCAACGTCACGTGGACGTTTATATCCACTTTTCAGAAAACTTTCAAATTATTCCCAACTTTCCAGTGTTCTGGAGAGTGGCGGTTGCTAGGACGCAGATGCCTGCCCCTCTGACTTTGGTGGTGCAGGGAGAGCTCACAGAACGCACACGTGTGGAACATTTACTCAGTGCCAGGGAGGAGTTTAGGTTTTCAGTCAAGGTAATCTTTACCACGAGCTTAGTGCAAGCTGCTGCTCTATCCCCACTTAGCAGACAGGGAGACGGAGGCCTGAGAGGCTGCAGAACTGGACTGAGGTCACGTGGATGATAGCCACCACGGAGAGAACGCCTGGATCCAGGCTTCCGACCCCTTCCACAAGTCCGGCAGGTGCACTTCCCCGGGGGAACAGCTGCTCTTTCTTGGTTTCCCTGAGTTCTGGCGGCAGACCTGTCCTTCTAGGTGGATGAGCACAGCTCCCCTGTGCTTCCTGGTCAAACAGCCAGTGGCATTTTGGGAGGGTCGTGAGACCTTAGGCGTGCTTCGTAAGTGCCTGTGTTCAGTTATATTCTGCCCACCGTGCTTCGCACAGGCATGACTGTCCCGTGAAACGTCCAAAGGTCATAGAGATTCAATCACTCGGCTGTAGAGGAAAACATCACCTGTGCCCTTGGCGGCTCCTTACAAAAGTCCCGGGTCGAATTCAGGGTGCCGAAGTGTGGCCCTCCCGGCTTCTGCTCACTAGGCCCCAAGAAGATGGTGACCAGGCTGAGAAGCAATGGTGGCGACACTCACCGTTCACACCTCTCAGGTGCACAAGCAGAAGCCAGGCCAGCCGTGGGCCAAGCTCCATCCTCACCTTGACCTTTCCCTGGGTAAGCTCGGGATCCCGTGTGGGGCGCCTGCATCGTCTCATCCAGGCTGGATTCAAAAATTCCAGTGAAGCAGCTGCGTAACCTGCCATTTCCCGTGTAGAAACTGTTTACCTATCACCCATCTATCATCTACCCACCTACCTAGCATCTATCCATGTACCTGTCACCTATCTACCCATCATCTATCTATCAAAGCTAATCTGTTTAGCTATGTCTATCCAAGCTATCTATATAAACACGTCTGTCTTCCTGTCATCCATCTTCTATCCATCTATCTATCACACCAGGAAAAGGAGCCAACTAACTCATGCATGTGCTTAGCACGAGCTCTGACTCACCATGGAGGAAGATTCGCCTACAGGTGTGGCATGAAAAAGGCAGCAATGCCTGCTCGTACACAGATGCTCGCTTTCCCAAGAGTTTTACCTTCTTCATCACCAACTTACACAACACAGGCTTACTTTCTAATAGCTAACTTGCCAATTATTGCCAAGAATGTAATTTCTTCGCCTTGCGTGGTATTCTTAGCTTGAAAGTGTAATCCCATTGTGTATTTCTGATCCACTTTTAGCTTGATACATGCGCTAGATTTCAAATTACACTCCAGCCTCTTCTCTTGTTCAGCCTCCATTTAGTGTTTGCAGTCTGCTAAGCAGAGTGCCTTCAGCACTTCTGCAAGATTTAGGAACTGATTTGGATGCTGTGAGCCACCATTCCCAGCTCGGCATTGACCGACGCTGGCTGAGAACTGAATGTATACTGATTAGGAGAGAAACAACCCCGGGCACGTGATGGAACAAATGCATCATCATTTCCATGCAGGCTTTCGCACTGTGAAAAAGCGATCACAATTTAATCAGTGAAAGACTCGAGAGGAAGATAAATGGCAGCTTTTACTGGAGAGTAAAGGACCCAGCAAAAATAGTCCAGGATCTCAAATCAATGAATGTAAAGACAAAAGCTCTTCAAATATGTTGGCAGACCACTAAAAGGAAAATATGATATTAAAAGCGTGAATAAATGCCAGTCACTTTTTCATGCTAAATAGGGTTTTGTATTTCTCTTACAGTAAGTTAGGCATTTTTCGGCAGTGAGATGTGGTCATCAGTACCTAATTACACATTAGGCTGCGTTACTGGTGAGAGGAATAGGTAAGGGGGGACAATTCCTTTACACTCTCACCAAGGTGACTGATTCTGCCAGTATTGTTTTACATCTGGGCCTCATAAGAGAATAAAACACAGAAACCATGGGGACGACTCCTGGCCTTGCTAAATTAATATAATTCTAGGATCTGTTTCAAGAACGAGATTGGGCAGATACACAGGAAGAAAGACAACCCCTTGTTTATGAACTCTGGCTTGCTCTTTTCTGTGTACTTATTTTCTCTCTGAACCAGAGCTAAGGTGCTGCTTCTGCTTTCTGATCATGTCAATATATTGCCGGCACTTTTCTCCTTATCTTCATCTGCCCTCCCTCTCTCCTTGTCAGGTGCTAATCTGAACCCTTGACTACTTTGTTTTTAATTCATTAAAATTATCTTTATAGTATTTCTAATGCTACCAATTTTTTTAAATTCTTTTTTCACCCAGAAACCTTTTCTTTAAGGTATACAAACTTCATGCATTTTGTAAATACACATTTAGGAACATAGTGATCCTCCCCACCCTACCCACCCTCCCACCTGCACTCCCACCCTTCTTCCTCTTCCCTCTACTATTCCCATTTTTTTATTTTTTTAAAGAGTTCAACAAATAGTATGGAAATAAAAAAACTGTTCTTCAACAGCGGAGACCAAGGTTGTTCAAAGTCATCACATCTCAAGGTATTAATTTCACTTCTACAGATTACCTTTTAGGTGTTATCATGAGTCAGGGAGAACATATGGTATTTGTCCTTTTGGGACTGGCTTATTTAACTAAGTATAATTGTTGAGGTGATTTCGTTCTGAGAGGAGGAGCGTGGTGGGGGCAAGAGGCACGGAGTCACCACACAGACCCCGGGAGTCAGGTGAAAGCGGGCCAGAGGTGAGCAGCCCACAGACTCATTTATTTCAGTTAGTATAGCAGTTTATATAGCCAAGACAGCCAATCCAGTCAAGGGGCGGTCTGTGGGGAGCAACTGGGAGCAACTCGGACTAGACTAAGTTACTGGAATTAAGACTTATTCTATGCATCTGCTTTCCCACAATATGGCGCTGAGAAGGGAAACAGCTTCTACACAGCTGCCTCCAGTTCAACCAATAAACTGTGGGACCTGCTCCTGATTGGAGGAGAGCAGCATACTCGGCGTGTGGGTAGCAGAGTTGGGATTGGCGGAGGAGGACTATAAAGGAGGAGAGAGACAACATGCACGAGGAACATCTAAGGGGAACATCTGAAGGAACACCTGTGCAGCCCCCGAGAGAGCCGGCCGGCGGTGTGCTGCTCCCCCGCGGAAGTGGGGAATGTGGCAGGGGGAACCGCCCTTCCACGGAGGTGGAAGGGTCGGTAGCCAACCCGGGAAGAACCAGTAGCAAACCCAGGGAGGGCCGAGCAGACGAAAGAACAGCGCAGGGTCCTGTGTCGTTCCTCCACGAAGACGGGGAGCGACATAATGGTGCCGTGACTCGGATATGAAGCCTAGGCAGGGTTTAGTGTCGCTCCTCCATGAAGAGGGGGAGTGACATAATGGTGCCGTGACTCGGATATGAAGCCTAGGCAGGGTTTAGTGTCGTTCCTCCACGAAGAGGGGGAGCGACACGGTCTATGCCCCAACCAATCACAGCCTGTTGCCAGGCAGTATCCGAAGCCATCCAATGACAGCCTGTTGACAGGCAGGCTCCATTGTCAGGTGGGTTTCAAAGCCATTCCTGAGTAACTGACGCTCGCTTGCCAGTGGCCATCTTGGCATGGTCTTCTCATTCCACCACATATAATGTTTTCCAGTAGCATCTATTTTGTTGCAAATGACAGGATTTAATTTTTTTTAACCATTGTGTAAAATTCCATGGTGTACATGTCCCATAATTTCTTAATTTAGTCTTCAGTTGGTGGACATTTTGGTTGATTCCATATCTTAGCTATTGTGAATTGAGCTGCAATAAACATAGGGGTACAGATAACTCTTTCATATGTTGATTTTATTTCCCTTGGGTAAATTCTCAGGATTGGGATGGCTGGGTCATATGGTAGGTTTATATTCAGATTTCTGAGGTATCTCCATACTGTCTTTCATAGTGGCTTCACCAATTTACATTCCCACCAACAGTGGATTAGGATACATCTTTCCCCACATCCTCACCAGCATTTGTTGTTTGATTTCTATATGAAAGCCATTCTAACTGGGGTAAGATAGAACCTCCTTGTGGTTTTGATTTTCATTTCCCTGATGGCTAGTGATCCTAAACATTTTTTCATGTATCTGTTGGCCATATGGATTTTCTCTTGAAAACATGCCTGTTCAAGTCCTTTGCCTATTTCTTAGCTGGGCTATTTGTTGTTGTTGAGTTTCTTGATCTCTTTGGATATTCTGATTACTAATCCTTTATCAGTTGCGTAGTTTGCAGATAATTTCTCCCATTCTTTCAGCCGTCTCTTCACTTTCCTGAGTGCTTCTTTCACGTTCCACAAGCTTCTCAATTTGATGTAATCCCATTTGTCAGTTTTTACTTGCCTACTTTGGAAAACATCTTTGCCCTTGTGGGCTTGTTTTGGTGCAGGCAGATAAGTGTGGGTGCAGAGAAAGCATCAGTCGTGCTCCTGGTCCCTCTGAAATTCAAGATGTCCAATGAAACTGGCTCTCAGTTTTTCCAGCAATCTCTGATGACCTCCCCCATGTGCCCACCCTGCATTTCAGACTATCTCATGTTCACTGTTCTTTGCTCATGTCCTCCAACATCTCTCCTCCAGTCTCACTCTTCCATGTTCACAAGAACGTGAAAGCCATCAGAGAACTTCACAGACTCCCCAACAAGCAGCACCCCCACCCGTGTGCTCTATCTTCTCTGCTGTCACCCCGAGTCACAGCATGCAAAGGTCATCTTGCACTGCTCTCCCCAAAGGACTGACATCAGCCTGGACAGAACAGAGGGTCCATTTCCCTCGGGACACTCTCTTCCAACATGCATAGCACCACCAGGGGGTTTCCCTTCTCTGCTTCTGAACGCACCTCTCCAAGGCCTTTCTGGCCTCTGCTGCAGCCCGGGGCCTCTATGTGATGGAAGGTGCCAGGACCCAAACTCCCAGCCTCTTCTCTTTTCAATTGCACTCATTCTAGAGGCGATACATTCAGTCTCTGAGATTTAAATCCATCCAATGCTGGTCATTCCCAAACAGATGTTCTTACCCTGGGTTGTTTTCCAGTTGGTGTGCCCTGTGTCTAAAGCTCATCAGCAAACACTAATCCACCTGCTGTTGTGCATGATCCTGCTTTGACCTCTGGGGACTTATTCCCATCATCTTGCCACTGTGACTCCTGCCTGTTCAGTCCACTTTTGGGATACATCAGTTCACTCAGGAAAATTCCAGAATCCATTAAATGTCCTGCCAGGCACAATGTGATCTGGGCTTTCCCAGATCCCTGACTCTGAGTGTGGGAGCAGCACCGCCCCTGGGACAGCCACCCTGTCCTTCATGCTGTTCCTTCCACACCTGTGCACCAGCTCACACCTGGGCTGTTTACAAACCCATCTGCCAAAAGGGCTCAAATTCTGCCTGGCCACACCCATCTGCCCCTTCACTCTGTAAGTCGGGTTCTCTGGAAAGTGGCTCTGCATTGACTACCAGCCACGCGTGTCTGCGTGTGCTTTGGTGCTGATGCCCCCAGACTGCGCCACCAGGGCATTGTGGTGAAGAATTCGGTTCACAGCTACCTCCCTGGACCTAGAACCTGGCCTGGTGCCAATCTGTGTGTTTCAGGTAAACAGAGGGACCGCCCTGGCAGCTAGAACACGAGTGTCTGTCCACTCTGCAGATGTTTGTGAAGACATGGCCCTGCTTCCAAGCTTGACAACTAGATGAAAAGAAGCACTGATGGCTTCATGAGGCTCTCAACACGGTAATCAAGGCATTCACGGAAAGAAAGGCAACAGAGGAGAGAAAATTATCTGTGGATCTGACTCAGAACCACACACATGATTAACAATCTGGGGAAATTGAGTGGGTTGCAGAAAATCATGGACTCTAGGATAACCAAGGAAGCCAGTGCAGCTGTTCTGAGAAACAAGGTCCTGACAGAGGTCTTTTGAATGGTTTCAGTGATTATTGGAAAATCAAGAATTTCTTGATTAAATGTGTAAATGGAAAAAAATGACAAAATTTCAAATAGCATAACATATATATTATACACAAGAATAAATACATGAGATAAAACTTGCTATTTTTAAAGCAAGCAGGTACTAGTTTTAAACTACATGCTAGAGTTCAGTTGCAGAGTTTAAGTATAAAAATAAGATGATCTGAGAATGATGTATCTGGGGAAGTTGTTTTTCAAATATCAAAAAAAGACAAAGGTTTTCAGGTATGAGGCATTCTATGTCACAGTTGTACCCAAGATAAAATGGGAAGACAGTGACAGGGGGTAGACAGCACCCCAAAATATGAAACAAAATTAAAAACAAGAAATAAACATGGAAGAAAATAAATGGAGGGTGTACTCAAACGTTGGATTCCAGCCACTAGCCTGGGGCTTTCAGCGTCCATAACAACTTTCAGAAGAACCTGAATAGATTCGCTGTTTCACTAATCTCCTTTGATTAAATTACTCACCCGATGAGGTCGATGGGTTGATGTTGTATTTTACAGCATTTATTGGATTGTGGTTAATTCCTCTTTATGGGTGGACATTGCATAGTAGGACCCAAGGCCTTTGGGTAAAGATCACTTTCAGGCAGCAGCTTAGCCCAGAGAGATACACGCACAAGGTGAAGCAGCTCAGAGGAGAAAGACCAAGCAACCGAAGTCAGCACGGCCTCCCCGGCCTCTGCATGCGCGGAGTCTGTGCTTATTGTTATTTTTAATCCAAGTGTTCTTGGTTCCAAATTCCCTTTAATGACCACATATTCCTCCTGCCTTACTTTTTAAAATAGTAAATGAAAAAATTACTTTTCATAGTTTACTAATGGTAGTGAGAGTTCACACAATTGCACTTTTTAAAAAAAATATTTATTTGAGAGGTAGAGTTACAGACAGTGAGAGGGAGAGACAGAGAGGAAGGTCTTCTGTCTGTTGGTTCACTCCCCAAATGGCCACAACGGCCAGAGCTGTGATGATTTGAAGCCAGGAGCCAGGAACTTCTTCCCAGTCTCCCATGCGGGTGCAGGGGCCCAAGGACTTGAGCCATCTCCCACTGCTTTCCCAGGCCATAGCAGGGAGCTGGATCAGAAGAGGAGCAGCCAGGACCAGAACCAGTGCCGATATGAGATGCCAGCACCACAAGCGGATTAACCCAATACACCACGGTGCCGGCCCTGCAACTGCACTTTTAATAGACCATCACAGTGTTTATCAACCCACAGTGAGAACAGTTGAGGGGAGAAAAAACTTGAAATTTTTATTTAAGTGCGAATAAAAAGATTAAAAAGTACTTAGGCATGGTGGGTCCTTGGGAACACCTGACGGGGTCTGGGCTGCTGCCAGAGCACTAGCTGCTTACCCAGCAGACCCTGTTTCCCGGTTCTGCAGGCTGAGGGACATGTGTGTGGGGAGGCCCCGACTCCTGGTTCTCACAGGTGGCCGTCTTCCTGTTCATCCTCCCAGGGCAGGGCAGGAGTGGCAGGGAGCTGCCCAGATCTCCATATCCAGGTACTAACCCCATACTGAGGGCCACCATGACCTAGCTGCCTTGCAAAGTCCTGGCCTTCTAATGGGGACAGCATCAGTAACGGCTCTGGGGGAGAAACAGGTGCGCATTCTGGAACAGAGCTGAATCGCATTTGCTAAGAGAGCTGGCTGTGGGGAGGCCCTGAGTGTTTTCCTGCCACTCAGAACACCAGTTGCACACGACAGACGTGTGTTAAATACTTAGCCTCTGTGGTGTGGACAGTGCCCAGGACGCTGATTAGGTGATCTTACTTCACTGATGGTTTTCATCCCAGGCTGTGCATTCAAGTCCCTTGTGGTGCATTTAAAAAGCACAACTTAAAAGCGCAATTCCCAACCCATTAATTACACTTCCTTAGGATGGAGCTTGTGCATCTACTTTTCAGTTCTCTGTAAGAAATTATGATGCATAAAAGAATAAGAAAATGGCAACAACACGGAATAAAGAAGTTACACATACATAAATTGGCAATCTTGTCTTGCATATGTGTAAAATATCTGTTCCAATCCCCCAACATCTTACTCATGTAAATCACATTGATTAATAAGGAAGAGAGGCCCGGGCTCTTAGTCTGTGGAATGGGAAAGATGTATACCATTCCGACAAAAGGAAAGGCACTTAAAGTTTCTCTTGTATAGTTGCATATAATTTAGAAAATGTTTATTGCACTTTCCTTATGTTTGCATCTTAGAGGGAGCGGAAGTGACTCTGCATTAAATCACACGCTCTATGGAGGCTTCGGCTTTCTCGTTAACGCCCGAGAGCCAGCCCAGGGTCCCAGTGCGGTCTCCTCATCCTGACAGGTGCCGTGTCCACCAAGCAAACACCTCTTCTACATATTTCTGGGTTTCGCTTATGTATTCCTCTGCCTAGGTCATAACTGGCCTTCTGTCCAGTTGAGAATATAAAACAAAACCAATTCAGCTTATAACTTTATATATGTGAGGAGTCGCTCAATTGAAGAATGTGCAGAGAACTACTTACAATTCAGTAATGAGATTTTCTCTTCGTATTGGACAAGGGAAGGAGCAGTTTTAACCAGTATCCTTCCCATCATTTATGACAAGGATGAAGGGATTTTTCTTGTGCAAGGGAAGGGAAATTGACTTTGTAAGATTTTCATTTGAAAAGCATAATTCATTTTCTTAGGTAAAATGCAGCCCTGTACCCACTGCACCTGCATCAACTCAACGAGGGTTCCCGGAGCAGCCCTGGCCTCTGTCCCACGGTGCTGGGCACGGGGTGGACCCAGCACCAGGCCCTGTGCTCAGGGAGCTCCGCTGGCCCTGGAGGAGACAGGGACCCGCTCAGGACATCTTCCAAGCTGCTCAAGTCCTGTTCCTGCTACTAACATAGCAAGCCCAAACCTGGTAACTGATAAGGAAAGGAGGTTTATTTTGGCTTGTACTTCTGGAAGCTGGGAAGTCATGGCCAAGGGGCCACATCTGTGGGGCTTCCTGCTGAGTCCACTCCTGGCAGAGAGCAGGGCAGCAGGTGCGTGAGGAAGTACAGAGGGATGAAGGAGGCACAGACCCCTCAGAGGACCTGCCTGGGGTGTCTGACCCGGTCCTGAGCCAGCTGCACCCGTGTTTCCACGGAGGTAGCGCCCCGGGATCCAGCCCCTTCCGAAGGCCCTACGAGCTCCCCACACCTTTACACTGACAAGTGAGTGACAGCATGAGTTCCGGCAGGGACCGGCTACGCCTTAGCACATGCAGAGAGGAGAAAAAAACACGGGGGTTCTGTCTTCCGAGCCGTGAAGTGGTGGTTCACAGGCTCTGGGTGAGATTCCAGGACCGGAAATCTTGTCCCTGAAGATGCAGAGCTGGAGCAGGCGGAGAAGAAGGCCTTGTGACAGCTGATTGACAGCCCAGCTGCTGTCGGAAAGCACAGGGCCTGATCTGTGGACGGGAGGCTGAGGCCAGCGTGTCCAGGTCACCAAGACGGGCACTCTCCCCAGACCTCCCTCAGCAACGTCTTTATGTGAGGTCCGTCCTCCTCTCTGAAAGTGGCTGCCCGGCCCCAGACCTGCAGGAACCTGGCTCCTGTTTATGGGATGGCCTTCTGTAGGAGCCTTGCCCATCCCAGTGGGGTCTTCCTGCCTGCTTTGTACCCACAGGAATTGGCGGCTCGGAGGATGGCTTTCTTTTTTCTTTTTTTAAAATATTTTTATTTATTTATTTTTATTTTTTGACAGGCAGAGTGGACAGTGAGAGAGAGAGACAGAGAGAAAGGTTTTCCTTTGCCGTTGGTTCACCCTCCAATGGCCGCCACGGCCGGAGCGCTGTGGCCGGCACACCGTGCTGATCCGATGGCAGGAGCCAGGAGCCAGGTGCTTCTCCTGGTCTCCCATGGGGTGCAGGGTCCAAGCACCTGGGCCATCCTCCACTGCGCTCCCTGGCCACAGCAGAGAGCTGGCCTGGAAGAGGGGCAACCGGGACAGAATCCGGTGCCCCAACCGGGACTAGAACCCGGTGTGCCTGCGCCGCAAGGTGGAGGATTAGCCTAGTGAGCCACGGCGCCAGGCAGGATTGCTTTCAATCTTGAAGTTACACACAGCTTTTTAAATCTCGCATCGTGGTCTTTGGGGGCAGTTCACCTGCTTCATAAACGCAGCCTGGTTATCTTTTTTATTCCAGTGAACTCCATGCGCCAATTTTTGTAAAACGCGTCTGGCTCTGTGTTCATTCTGATAGTTTGAAAATCACACCTTTCGTCTACTTTTCTCGAATTATTTTGTTCAAAATTACTTAAGAGTACCGCCTTGACCTACACTATGCAGGTGTCAACACGCCATCTGGAAAGAGCTGATATTTTTACATTTTGAAAATGCTTTAAAGTTGTTTTATTCATAAGTTGCATAAGGGTAGTGAAAATAGCTATTTTTCATTTTTAATGAAAATTCAAGCAGAGAAAATTCAGTTTTTTGTATACACACCTGGGACACGCACTGACCCATGAATGCAGCCCACCGTCCATCAGCTCTCCCGCAGGAGCTGGGGCTCAGTCTCGCGGACGCTGACTCCTGGCTGCAGGGGCTCCGACAGGCCAGCCTGTGATTGCTTCTGCTCCGTCGTGTCCTTGCTTCTTCACGACACCACGCGTTGCAGACCACGGCGATCATAACTCCGTGGTACAGAGGCTGACCACCCCTGCTGGGCCACAGTTGCACATTATTATTCTTCAAATTTGCAAGAACCAAGCAGAATGATCAATTAGTACTGCAAATTACTTCTCACAATGTATTTCCTTCCAACCAACGTTTTTGCTGTGAGGACTTTATTTCTAGGAGAGTTCTGGTTTCGAAGCATGACTGCAGGAAGGCAGAGAGAGTCCTCCAGCACTTTCTGCCCCACAGGGCAGGGCCTCCCCCGTGATCCGCTCCCCGTGACAGTGGGACAACGCTCTAACCGGGGAGCCTGCACTGACACACATCACCTGCCCCGTCTACGGTGTATGTGAAGGCCAGCTTTTGCTGTCGCAGTTTCTCTAAGGCCGCACACCGAGTGCTGACTGCAGCCATCCTGGTGGCCCTGAAACTGCCCTGTGCGCCGCATTGCTTCCTTCCTCCCCCAGCGCTGGCGACCACTGACATCCTCACTGTGGCCCCTGTGCCTTTTCCGGGACATCACAGAGCTGGGCTGGCACAGTGTGAGCGGTGTCTTGACAGTAACACACATCAGTTTCCCCCGTGTCTTCTTACAGCTTCTGTTTGTGTCCTTTGAGCACTGAGTCGTGGTTCATTGCAGAGATGCACACGGTTCCACCCTTCACCCCGGAAAGACATTGGGGTCGCTTCAGGTTCTCACCGTTGGGAATGTGTCTGCTGCAAACGCTGTGTGCAGGCTTCGTGTGGGCACGTTTTCAACTCCTTTGGATAAAGTCCAGGGACAACTGCTGGATCACATGGTAAGAGTGTGCTTAGCTTTATTAAAAAAACCCACTGAAACGGCCTTCTGATTCGCATTCCCTGCGGCAAAGACGAGCGCTCCTTGTGCAGCACCGCTCTGCAGGGCTCTGGCTTTGGCCATTGCAGTGGGCGTGGGTGGGGCCTCTCAGCCCTCTCCATGGCTGCTTCTCTGACGTGCAGGACACGGGGCGCCTTTCCTAGGCTCCTCTGGCTTCGGTTCTTCCTTAGCGAGTGTCAGGTGAGGGCTCCGGCCCAGCTTTCCCAGTGTGGTCGTGCACTGGACTTCCATGTCGGTTTGGATGACAGTCTCTCAGAAGATGTGTTGCTGTGAGTACTTTCTCCCATCTGTGGCTTGTTGGTCACTTGTTTGACAGTGACTTTCCTAGAGCAGAAACTTTTAATTTTAATGAATATAGCTTGTCATTTTTTTTCATGAAAGGTACCTTTGGGCTATACTAAAAAAAAAAAAAAATCACCAAAGCCAAGGTCCGCTAGATCTTTTGAAATGAATCTCTATTATCACTTTTGATTTGTGTCACAGGTCCTTCCTGTCAGCGGCAGGCATTTTGCCTCGTGGTTAAGACACCAGTAGGAAGCCCGCCTCCCGTCCTGGAGTGCTCGGGTTCGAGAGCCAGCCCGTCCTCTAGTGCACGCCTGAGACGCACACCCCGGGAAGCAGCAGCTGACGGCGCCAGTGGCTGGGTCCCGGCACCCGAGCGAGCTGGCAGACTGAGTGCCCAGCTTCTATCTTCAGCCTGGCCGGACCACAGCCATCGCAGGCTTTGGGAGCAATGAGCTGAGAATGAGAGCTCGCTCGCTCCCTCTCCCCCTCTGAATTTTAAAATGGAAAACAAACAAACAGAAGAAGCTCCTGGATGATGATGAAGACGCACATTTCACTTTTATTCTTCAAAAATGATCGTTTACTCACCGAGTGTTGACTTTGGGAAACTTCACCTGTGCCGTTTCGTCTGATGACACCTAGTCCGAGACCTCAACCACAGAATGGACTTGGCCATCACTGTTAGTGTAAGAAGCCCTGCTAGTCACCTCTCAGCATTTGCTCTTTGATCCACATAATTGAGGATATCATTCTCTTTGCCATTTTGATGGAATTCTCTTCAAAAGCCCAATTTTTCAAGTGTGCTTAACATATTCCATTTTAAGGAATGCTATAAGATTATGGTTCCAGATTTATTTTATAACTTCTTGAAAGATGATGAAATATTTTGAACAACCCAATTAAAAAACTGAAGGATGATGTAATATTGATGATTTGTCTTAGCATTGCATCATTCCAGATGATTCAATTTCAATTTTATTATATTCTTCCTTTAGCATAGTTGGGGATAATTTATGAGTACTGATAAAATAACTTAATTCCTAGGTTATAAAAGCAAAATATGCCAAGATACAGATGAAATAGGCTCGCCAAGATACTGCAATGGCCATTAAATTTTAAAATTAGTCAACTGGCTCACATTATGAACAATATCTTTTGTTTAAAGTCATAAAATTACAGTTGTCAATTACATCTACAAAATAACCTCATGGCCTTGTTTTGAAACATGGAATGTTATATTTTACATTACATGCAGAGTGATTTGGTTTCCCTTTTATCTTTGGAAATAAAAATTATGAAATAGTGTATTTTACAAAACACATACTCAGGGATATCCTCACTCTAGACAGGGTCAGATCAAAGTCTATCTGGGTTAATCTATGAAAAATAATATCAATGGGATATCCTCACTCTAGACAGGGTCAGATCAAAGTCTACCTAGGTTAATCTATGAAAAATAATATCAATGGGTGTAATAGTCGTGTTTCGACTTGACCTTGAGAGGAAGCTTAGGCTTTGTTTCAAACCTTCTTAGTAAGCTATGCAAACAGCAAGGTGCAGGAATCTGACTGTGCAGTTGGACTACTGCACTGTGGGTGTTCTGCCTCTCAGCACTCGCTCAGGACCCTGCGAGTCCCTCCCTACACTCCCAGTCCCCGCCCCTTCCCAGGTGACAGTTCTCTTGAGTGCTGTCGGCACAGGTGCGTCCTCCCTGCTTGGAAGATGGTGAACATGAGGGACACAGTGCCCTACTTTCTGTCTGCCTCCTGTCACCATCATCCTTGTCATCACTCGCGGTCTGGGGTTTGCTCACTCTGCCCTCTGTAGCTCTTCCCCACGACTGTGGTGCAACCCATTTATCCTGCCTAGTGTGATATGGATACTGGTCCACTTTTACTGTTGTCAGAATATTGATAGACATAATCTTTGCATTTCTTTTCATAAATATGTTCAACTATTTTTTGGCTTTATAACTGTGATTCAGTTTTTAGCACTGCCAGTTTCCAAAGGTAGTTGTGTCAAATTTCATTGCCATTAGCTACATATGAGATTTCTTCTCAACACAAATCTTTTCCAACACTTGGCACTGAAAATGTTTTTTTTTAGTCTTTCTGGCAAATATATTGTCTTATCTTGTGCATGTGCTACGTTTTTAGAATGAATACCAAACAATGAAACTCAGTGTCTTTTCTTAGGTTCATTAGTTCTTTGGTTCAGGAACAAGGACAGGCATGTATACTCAAACTTTTGCTCGATTTTGATGGCATTTTCTTTCATTTTATTGATTTATTGATTTGTTTTTATGTATTCTGTATATGAATCCCTTGTCAGGTATGTATATTGAAGATATCTTCTATCACACTAAAGTTTACTTTTAGCTTTCATAATTTTTCATTCTTTTTCAAAAAGTTTTTAAATTAATATTTTTTATTTTTGAAACAATACATATTTACATATACAATTGTAGGAAAAATAAAAAAATCACCCCTGTACCCTTTAACCAAGTGGCCCCAGTGGCAACATTTTGTAGGCTACAGAACGATACCATGGTCAGGGTATTCATGGTGAAGCCATGGAATGGATCCGGCATGTGGCTGTGTCACTCGGCCCCTGTTGCACCCTCCCCACCCAGGCTCCTGCTGCAGGAGCCGTCCTGACTCCCTGCCCACCTGGAGTCCTGTGACGCAGCTGCTTCCCTGCACCTGTGAGCTCTGCCTTGCCCAGGGGCCAGTGAAATCCTGGTGGGCACCCTGAGCAGCCCAAGCTGTGGAAGCCCCAGAAGACATCTGGGTGACTGCTCACTCTCCTGCCAGGAATGGCCCATCCACCGACCCTCAGTGGGAGAAGCTACTGGACAACCAGCCTTGAGTGGCTGATGCCACAGAGGCACAGGGAAGCAAACATGTCACACCCTCGAAACCCACAGAAATGACTGCCTTAGCCAGGACCCCGTCCCTGGGCAGGGTGTGCTGCACCCACTGAGCCCATGTGGGCAGCTCCTTATCACCTAACTTACAGGCCTGCAGCACCCACAGCTGACACCACAGGCACAGCTGCCAGTGGATCCTCCTTGCCTGGGGGCTGCATCCCAGGCAGTGTTGCAGTCTTCCCACCCCAGCAGCCCAGGACACGGCAACACCGGAGACAGCAGCGTTGGCTGCAGCTGAGGCAGCTTTACAGACCTTCACCAAAGCACCCACCTGGACCCAAATCCAGCACAGCACGTCCAACCTCCATTCAAGGACACACGTCCAGGAGCAGTCTTCTAGGGAAGCCGTCCCACAAAACTGGAAGGAGCAACTGCTTCACCAGATGCACAGAAACCAACAGAACAGCACAACAATCATGAGGAAAGGGAGTTGGCATGACGCCTCCAGAAGCACATGGAAGTCAATGGCACGATGCTGATAAAGAATTCAAAAGACTAATTTTAAGAAAACTTAACGAGATGTAAAAGAATACGGGCAATTCAATGACATAAGGAAGACGATTAGTGATATGAATGTGAAATTCAGCAGAGATTAAGATAATAAAGAGAGTCAACCAGAGATCATGGAATTAGAGAACTCAATGATCATAACTGAAAATACAATGGAAAGCTCCAAGAGCAGATCTGAACAGGCAGAAGAACGAATCTCTAATGAAGACAGTTCCTTTGAAAAACCCTTTTAGACAAAAAAGGACAGATTTTGTCGTCTTTATATCCAAAGTTTTCAACAGAGATGTAACTCAACTTTTAATTTACGGTGACCCCTTTCTGTATCTTATTAAAGAAAACGTGGCCTTCTCTGGCACCGTGAAGTCTTCCCGGTGCCTTTAGCTGAGGTGTTGGTTAAATACCACCTAGTTTCGCGTTGCACTAATTAAATGTCTAACACTCTTAGAACTTTCCTATCAGATGTTGTACACACTTCACATTATTGCAGCTAACAAATTTTCCAAAAGCACGGGTTACCGTATTTCAGATCTAATGGTGATAGGTTCAGTGTCTTTTCCAGGATCCCAGGCCATCGCCGTGAATCTCAATGTCTGCGTCTTGTTTTGCTTTTGTGTCTTTGTTGTTGCTGCTGTATCAGCCATTCATGTCCTTCCGCCATTCCCAGGAGAGTCCAGGGTGACTTGGCAACGCTATGGCAACACCAAAGACAAAATCAGAAGTCCTGGTGATCCTTACAGAGGGGCCGGGCCTCGTGCTCACGGCCTCTGTTGGCAGCAGGGCTCTGGGCACACTTCCTCTGGAAGCCAGCACGTAACCGTGGCCAGCGTGTGGCAAGCTGCTGACTCGCAAGGCAGAGAGGCAGAGCGAAGGCTCCGAGCTGGAATGGACACGTGTGCTCTGTTCACATTTCCCTGGCTGGAGTTTGTCACATTTCCAGTCAAACTTGAGAGGGCCATGGATGTTAAGATGCTAACAGCTCACGGGCATCATTCCCAACCAGCGGACAAAGCCAGTGTGTCGTGGATCACAAGTAAGGGGAACGTGACACTAAAGAAAAAGAACTGAAGAGCGAAGAGGAGCTCCACGACACGGCCAGGCCACTGTTACTCCCCTGGGCCCCCTTGAGTCATCATCAGCGTCCCCCCACCAGATAAACAGTAGAACCCTTCACGTGACACACAGCAAGGTGTCACCAAAGGTCAGAAGTGCTGCTACCCCTCTGTAAGCACCAGAGCATGGTTAATAGAGGAGTTTGTCATCATTTTCTGAGTATGTCTGAGGCACCACTGAAACAAAGAATTCTCAGAAATGCAGGGAGAGTGATTTTCTAGCCCTTTTTTGAGCATAAATGTAAGACATTCATATAACTGACAATCCTTGTCTAAAACTTTGAAAGGAAAAATACAGTCTTATTTTGAAATTTTAAACATAATCTTACTCAAAAATTCCTTTCATTTTCTATTAAATCTTTTTGGAGATAGCTGGTGTGATGGAGGAAATTATTAACATTCATACATACGTACATGACACTTTGAAGTTTATCTGCATTTAATCCATACGACTGTTAGTAAGGAAGACATTCTGCCTAAAGAGATATGATCAATTGTGCCCAAAGTCACAGGGACATTAATGCATATTCCTCCTGGCCTTTTTATATCATAATTGCAAATCCCAGAGAAACCTCAAATTCAACATCCACAAGGGAAAACTGGTATTCATCTCTCTCGGCCCACTGCATCAGCCTGGAGCTCACAGATCCCGGCATGGAAGCTTTGACTGGCAAGGGGTTTATAGAGAGAAATGCCCATGAAGGGAGAGAAGACAAGGGGGGACCTCAGATCCTGCACTGGCCCCACTTCTTTGAAAGGATGGGAAGGGATGGGGATGAAAAAGGATGATCTCCAGGCTGCAGCCCAGTTCTAAGGATGGTTCTGACCAGTGTCGGGTGCCTCTGCTGTGGCTGAGTGTCCTCCAGGACCCCTGCCCAGTTGCATCCCCAAGGTTAAAGCACACCATGAAAGCGAGGTCCTAATGCGATGGGCAGTGGCTTTAGGAGACCAGCAGAAGCTGGAGCCCGTCCTGTCACGTGAGGCCCTGGGTGACCCAGGACTCCACAGAGCGTGCACACCAGCAGGAAGACCTCCGCAGATGAGGCTGCGGTCAAGCTGCCCCATTCAACTGTGTTCACATCCTTGAGGGACCACGGCCTGAGCTGGAACCTCCCCTTTGCACTGTAAAGCAGCCGTCCAGCAATTTGGAGGAACAAGGGCAGGGCGTGAAGGTACGGGCGGCTATGCTGCTATGGTCGCATGTCTGTCCCCACACGTGGTTCAGCAGGCCAGACTCCCCAGGGTTCAGCCACCACATGCACTCCACAAGGGGTCTGATGACAGTCTCTCAGCACAGCACTGGGGAAGCCAGAGCGAGTGTGCCTGGATTCTCCCCTCGCAATCCCACAGCTCTGTGCCCAGCAGCCCTTCCTCTAGCAGCCCCGTGCCCGGACCAAAGCAGCCTTTCCCTCCCAGGTCTCAGCCTCACCACTTCACAGGGCTCGCGCTGTCTGATTGCTCCACTGCTGCTTCTGGGGCCCCTTCCAGGGCATCACCTCTGCAGGAACCCACATGCTGGGTGTGTCTGACTCCCAGCTGGGCTCATTTTTACATAATGGAGTTTTAAAACTTGAACTTTATTCCTCTAAGCAGAGAGACACTTTGGATTTTTAAAATTTTTTTAAAGGTTTATTTATTCACTTTGAAAGAGTTACAGAGAGAGAAGGACATACACACACACACACACACAGAGAGAGAGAGAGAGAGAGAGAGAGAGAGAGATTCCATCTGCTGGTTCACTACCCAAATGGCCGCAGCACAGCTGGCATGGGGCCAGGCTGAAGTCAGGAACCAGGAGCTCCATCTGGGTCTCCCATGTGGGCACAGGGGCTCAAGTATTTGGGCCATCTTCCACTGCTTTCCCAGGCACATTAGCAGGGAGCTGGATCAAAGGTAGAGAAGCCAGGACTTGAACCAGTGCCCATATATGATGCCAGCTCTGAAGGTGGTGGCTTTACCACCTACACCATAAGCTTCCTACACACTTTGCATACAGCCACTCCCTCTTGTATGTTCACTCAGCCATGGAGCGTCTTGTCTGCAAAGCAATGGGAGTCGGATGCTAGGCTAGAAGGTAGGGTCTGTAGATCTGGGGAATACTAAGATGAGACTGCAGGAAGTAGCACCAATAAAACTGTGAAGGAAAATGAATGGTGGACTAAGGGGCACATTTGTCCTCCGGCTGCAAGGGGATGCACTGAGCTGGGGCACTGGGGTCAGTGTCAGGGACCGGTTGGCCAGAGGAACCTGGAATTACTGAGGGCAGAGAGGATGCTGGTGCTGCATTCCAAAGGACAGCTTTTGTGTAAACTGGGCTGTGTTTAACACAAAGGCAGTGGAGGGCTGGGCGAGAAGACCAGCCTCAACCCCATGGGAAGGAGCAGTGTTGCTATAGACATCAAAATCAGCACAAAGATGCTTACCAAGTATGTGGGATATGTGTGCATAAGACAGAGAATTCTTTTCTTTTTTTTTTTAAAGTGAAACGTGTGTAAAAGACTTCAGTGAACAAAGAACTTAAATAAAATCTTTGATTAAAAAAAAAAAACCAATGACTTGCTCCAAGTCCTTAGCAATAATTTTCTGAAACAGTGAGAGTGACAAATTCCATGATTGAAACAGCATGGCACTGGTATGACAGCTGGCACATAGGCCAATGACATGGAAATAAAGCTACACACTTCACATCAGCTGATTTTCAAAGACAATGCCAAGAACATACAATGAGGAAAGAATGGTCTCCAATAACTTATATTGAATAGATGGGATTTCTGCAAGCAGGAGTCAAAATAGATCCTCATTTCACATTCACATAAAAATCAACTCAAAATGGATTAAAAACTTCAACGTGAAACTTGGAATTCAAAAATTACTCAAAGAAAATAGAAGAAAAGCTCATGAAATTGATCTGGACAAGGTCTTCCTTGTATATGATCCCAAAAGCAAAAGCATAAAAACAAAACTAAAAAAATAGACTACATCAAACTGAAAAGATTATGAACATTTAAGAAAACAATCACCATAATGAAGAGGCGGAATTATGGAATTGGAGGAAATATTTGCAAACTATTCATCTCATCAAGGATTAATATCCTAAATATTCAGGGAAATCAAACAACTTAACAGTAAGAAAATAAATAGCTTCATTAAAAAAAGACAAAGATCCCATTAACAATAGCTACAAAAAATCAAATGCATTGGAATAAATTTAACGAAGGATGTCAAAGATCTCTACAATGAGAATTACAAAGCATTGAAAAAAGAAATAGAAGAAGGTATGAAAAATGAAAAAATCTTCCATGTTCAAGGATTGGAAGAAGCAATATCATCAGAATGTCCATATTACCAAAATTAATTTACAGATTCAATGCAATACCAATCAAAATACCAAGGACATACTTCTCATATACAGAAATAATGTAGAAATTCATATTTAAACATAGGAGACCCCAAACAGCTAAAGCAATCTTATGCTACAAAAACAAAGCTGGAGCCATCATAATACCAGATTTGAAGATATACTACAGGGAAGTTATAAACAAAACAGCCTGGTACTGGTACAAAAAGATGAGTAGACAAATGAAACAGAATAGAAATGCCAGATATTAATCCAAGCGTCTACAACCAACTTATATTTGACCAAGGATTTAAAATCAGTCCCTGGAGAAAGAAATCTCTTCAACAAATGGTGCTGGGAAAACTGAATTTTCACATGCAGAAGTATGAAGCAAGACTTCTACCTTGCACCTTATACAAAAATCCACTTAAAACGGATTAAAGAACTAAACCTATGACAAAACACCATCAGATTATTAGAGAACATTGGGGAAACCCAGCAAGACATTGTCATAGGAAAAGGTTTCTTGGAAAAGACCCCAGAGGCACAAGCAACCAAAGCCAAAATTCAGAAATGGAATTACATCAAATTGAGAAGCTTCTGCACTGCTAAAGAAACACTCAAGAAAGTGAAGAGGCAACTGATAATGGAAGAAATTATTTGCAAACTATTTAACTGATAAAGGATTAAAAACAGAATATATAAAGAGAACAAGAAACTCAACAAAAACAAAACAAACAACCCAGTTAAGAAATGGGCAAAGGACTTAAACAGATATTTTTCAAAAGAGGAAATCCAATGGCCAACAGACACATGAAAAAATGCTCAGGATCACTAGCCATCAAGGAAATGCAAATCAAAACCACAATGAGGTTTCACCTCACCCTGGTTAGAATGGCTGACATACAGAAATCAACTAACAGCAGATGCTGGCAAGGATGTGGGGAAAACGGTACCCTAATCCACTTTTGTTGGGAATGTAAACTTGTAAAGCCACTATGGAAGACAGTATGGAGATACCTCAGAAATCTGAATATGGACTTACCATATGACCCAGCCATCCCACTCCTGAAAATTTACCCAAGGGAAATGAAATCAACATTTGAAAGAGTTATATTCATTTCCATGTTTGCTGCAGCTCAATTCACAATAACAAAGACATGGAATCAACCCAAATACCCATCAACTGAAGACTGAATTAAGAAATTATGGAGTATGTACACAATGGAATACTACACAGTGCTAAAAAATGAAATCCAGCCATATGCAACAAAATGGCTGAATCTGGAAAACATCATACTTAGTGAAATAACCCAGTCTCAAAGCACAAATACTACATGTTCTTCCTGACCTGTGATAACTAACACAGTGCCTAAAAGGCAATCTGTAGAAGTGAAATTGACACTTTAAGAAGCAGTGACTCAAATAGCCCTTGTCTTGACTGTTGATGAACAATTTTTTTCATCCTATTTGTTGAACTCTTTCCTTAACATAGAATGAATCATATGAGTACAACGTCAATTGAAAATAGATCTCAGTAAAAAATAAGAGTGGGAATAACAGAGAGAAGGAAGTTTGTAACTGCAAAGCTGTATAGTTCTGCATACATTCCTATGGACTTACTTCTAAGGATACAGTTTAAAAACTTGTCATTGGACCCCAAATCCCATTCATCTGGGTGGTGAAAATGTCATCCTAAGTGTTAAAGTGATCATATTAAGTGTTAAAGTGAGCATATAGATAGGATTAAGTGTTAAAGTGATCATAGAAAAAGGATCAAGTGTCTGGTGATAATAATAGACAGAATTAAAAAGGAGAGAATGTTCCAACATGGGAATAGTCCACACAGCAGACTCATAAAATGACAATCACTTTAAGTAACACTCTGACCTCAGAATCAGCCCTTAAGCCTTCCTGGTCTGGCTGAAAAGCCTGTGAGAGCATTTTAGGCATGAAAAGCCAAGACATTGTAACAAAAAATGTCCTACATGAAGGTTCTCTGAGAGAGAGGCCCCAGTGGAAAGAAGTGGCCATCGAAGAAGGATGTACTTTTCCCTGAAGGGAAGAGTGAACTTCTACTTTGCTTATGGCCTTGTCTAAATACTGATGGAGTGTGTGGATTCAAAGGCTTCCATAGCCTCGGCAGCTCATGTCAAGAGCCCCGGGTAGTCACTGATGTCATACATAGTATGTTAATTGTTAACTTAACAAGAGTCACTATGAACTAACTTCCCAGGAAGGAACTCTGTGCTCAGTGAGTTGTATTATAAGAGTTAACTGTAGAACTTGTTCTCAGTTTTTTTAGTGTGTGTGTGTGTGTGTGCATGTGCACAAATCATTGAAATTCCTACTTAGTAAAGAGTTAGTCTTCTGTGTAAAAAGTTAATTGAAAATGAATCTTCATGGAGAATGGGTCTGGGAATGGGAGAGGGAGGAGGAGGAGATGTGGGAGTTTGGGTGGGAGGGCTGGTATGGTGGGAAGAATAACTATATTCCTAAAGTTGTACTTATGAAAATTATATCCTTTAAATAAAAGGTTTCTTTGAGGGAAAAAAGAGAATATGGCTTTGGAAAAGGTCACAGATACCTAAAAACAATAGAGAATTGCATCCAGTAATAGACCAATATAAATATGGCCAAATGATGCTTGACAAAAATACAGAGGCAATTCAGTGGAAGATAAGTTCCTTCAATAAGTGGTATTGCAGCTATTGGATACCATATGAAGAATAATGAATCTCAAATTAATCTTGGTATTTTACACAAAAATTAACTCAAAATGGTATAGATATAAATGTAAAACAAAACTGTAAAACATCCAGAAAACCATTTTTTGAACATTTTCATGACCTGCAGTTAGGAAAATATTTTCCATCTATGAACAGAAGTCCTATTCATGATATTATGTGAAATCATGTTAATAATAAACTTGGTAGTCATAAGAATTAAAACCTTGTCACTGTGTATGACACTGGGAAACATATTGAGAACAAAAAGGCTGAGAAGGGTTTTTCAAACTGCCTGCCTGACAAAGGCCATACACACACAGTGCAGACGCATCTCCTAGTGTGCAATGGTGAAGAGGCAAACAAACCGAAGACGGGGCTCAGTCGCTGGAGCAGATACCTCACTAGACTGTACGTGCAGATGATAGAGTGTGGTGGAATGAGAAGGCCATGCCCAGATGGCCGCTGGCAAGTGAGTGTCAGTTACTCAGGAATGGCTTCGAAATCCACCTGGCAACGGAGCCTGCCTGACAACAGGCTGTGATTGGATGGCTTTGGAAACCGCATAGTAAACGGAGCCTGACTGGGAACAGGCTGTGATTGGTTAGGGCATAGAACACCCCTTGACTGGATTGGCTGCCTTGGCTATATAAGCTGCTGTACCAACTGAAATAAACGAGTCTGCGGGCTGTTCATCTCTGTCTTGCTTTCACCCGACTCCCGGGGTCTGTGTGGTGACTCCGCACCTCTTGCCCCCACCACGCTCCTCCTCCCAGAACAAATCAAGCTCAACAATAGAGCAGGTGAGGGGACATCTTCATTATTCATCAGGGATTCACAAGTTAAAACCATGACAAATCATCTCTGCACACGTGTCAGAACGGGCAGAACTATACAGAAAGCAACTCCAGTCCAGCCAACGTGGATGATAGAGTCCTGGCTGTCTCACAAATTCCTGGTGACTGTGAAGAGGCCACAGTAGTGAGAAAATACTGGCCGTTTCCTGTCGACTAAAGCAATGCAGTATCTGACGCAACAATCCCACTTGTAGCTTTAAAACCTGCACATTAACGTGCACAGACACGTGCACCCCAAGTGTCCTTCAGAGAGTAGGTGCTTCAAGTGTGCTGCACACATGTCCTGGTGCTCCTGGGCGAGGCAGAGAACCGACCATTGATCCACACAGCATGGGTTGGGCTGAGAGTCCCCATGCAGAGAGAAGGCAGCCTGTCTCCAAGGTTACATCCTTCAGACTCCATTCAGTGAGCTTCCCGGGAACATTAAGTTACAGTGCTGCTGGGCAGGGGAGCGGCTGTGGCAGGGCACAACGCAAGGTGGACGTGCAGGGTAAAGGACGGTGCCTGCAATGGATTCCAGGGCCCCACACAACCTTGTTAAACAATAAAGTTAGTTTTTAAAAGCTCTTTTTTAGAATGAGAGAGGAAAATATTTCAATTGGGTTTGTTTAGGCTTCCTAAATTGAAGGTTTAATGGTAGATAATTCTTAGCACAAATCTTTTTGAATGTTACTCTTTGCCATTCTTTCTGTTTTATCTAGAGCTCCCATCACAGACACACTCACACACATTCACACACTCACACACTCTCACACACTCACACACATGTGCACTCACATACACATTCACACACATTTGCACTCTAACACACTCACACACACTTACACACATCCATACACATTCACACACACAGGCTCCCACACTCACACACTTTTGCACTCACACACACTCACACACTCACACACATTTGCACTCACACACATTCACACACACTCACACACACATCCACACATTCACACACTCACACAATTTCCACTCACACTGTTGTGCTCCAGTCCTGAGAGCCCCAGGGCTTGGGGTTCGCTGCCACAGCTCAAGGGGCCCAGCGCCCAGTCATGTGCCCAGCTCCAACTTGTCTCAGCCCAAGGAGAGAGAGCACATCCAGAGAGAGAGGGGGAGGGGGAGGGAGACAGAGAGAGTGAGAGAGAGCCCTGGTGGTGGCCTGGAGGGAGCCAGACAAACCAACAAGGTCCTTGGCTGGGGAATCACAAGAGCTCCCTGGAGACCAGCGCCGGCTTTTCCTGAGAGTTACTCACATTCCGCCCCCACAGTGAACGTGAGCGAAATCCAGACTCCACCTCCCACAGCCCACACTTTACGCAACCAAGTTAGGCAGGTGAGCCACCCCTGCTGGCCCTGGCAGTGGTGCGGACTCTCCTGAAACCCAAGCTCCCAACCGCCGGCCTAAGACCCAACTGGCAGGCAGCAGTGTGCCTTCCCCCTCCCCCTCCTCCCCCCCCTCCTCCCCCTCGACCTCTTCCTCCTCGACCTCTTCCTCCTCCTCTTCCTCCTATAGTGAATGCTCTGAATTTTATGGCACTGTGTGAATATCTACATTTGTAATTGCTCACACAGTGAAAGTAATCTAAATTGTCATGGCTCCAAATGTTCAGCATCACTTATCTCCAGAGCCTGTGAGAATGAAGATAATTCTCTTAGGGGTTACAAGTCTTGGTAGATTACACTCTTTAAATTTTATTATATTTATTTTTAGCTTTTCTCTTAGTTTGCCACAAAAATTGTGTATTAGCTTTGTTTCAAATACAAGCCGCTCAAATACAAGGAGGCTTTTTGGGGGCAGACGGGGGGCTCGGGCGGCACACCTTTCTCCTGAATGAGCTCTTTCACTGGGGTGATCTGCGGGATCCAGGCTGCTTGCTTACAATACAAGCACTCCTGATTTCCACCCATCCCCGTGGGCATTCTCTTTGCTCCTTCTGAGATCCTAAACAGGCGAAACTTGCCATTTTAAAAAATATAAGTCTATAAATAAGCCTGGTAACACGACTCAGCAGCAACTCATCATCCTACACAGAAACATTGCAGATAATGCAGCAGCCAGGCATAGAGAAAAGCTCAGTCAGTACATGTCGATTTAACCTGTTTTGGAAATTTGCCCTATTTGCTTCACATGTCACCGTTACATGTACACACACACGTCACATGTACACACACATCACATGTACACACACATTACATGTATACACACATTACATGCACGCACACACAACGTTACATACACACACAATGTCATGTGCACACACACGTTACATGTACACACACAACGTTACACATACACACACAACGTTACATGTACACACACAACGTTACATGTAAAAACACAATGCTACATGCACACACACACAATGTTACATGTACACACACGTTACATGCACACACATATACATATACATATGTTACATGTACATATACATATGTTACATGTACACACAACATTACACATACACACACAACGTTACATGTACACACATAACGTTACATGTACACACACAATGTTACATGTACACACACAACGTTACATGTACACACACGTTACATGCACACACAACGTCACATGTACACATACAACATTACATGTACATATATGTTACATGTACACACAATGTTACATGTACACAGACACAACGTTACATGTACACAGACACAATGTTACATGTACACATACAACGTTACATGTACACACACAACATTACATGTACACACATACAACGTTACATGTACACACACACAAGCTTTTTTTTTTAAATTCAGGGGTAGATCCATCACATGATGTTGGATTCAGCGCAAAGACCCTGAGACGAGGGTGAGGATGAGGATCCAGGAGCATCCCATCAGGTAAGGGGTGCGAGTCCGTGCAGCCCGCTTAGTCATGTTTATGTTCTTCTCAGTTCTCATCTAGACTGCGTGTGTGGTTGGAGAGGCCGTGCCACTTCCTTGACAATGTGCAGTTCCCGGTCCCCCACATATTACTGAACATTTCTGCTGCTCTAATTCAACACTCAGCATGAGCTACCTGCTGGACTGAAGTACATCAGTCACAGCAAGCATGCAGGACTTGCACGGCACGAGATTATCCTGTGTTACATGCAGAGTGCACGCTGGACATTTTATGCAGGATGTTAACTGGGAAACATCCCCAGACCCCACGAGGGGCAAGGAGAGCAGCTCCAGAGCTGTCCCGGGCTCGGCGAGGACGTGGCCTCCAACCCTCAGCGTCCAGCGCTGGTGAGGCTGCCCGAGAGGGAAGCAGGACCTGGGGGAGGTCACGATTCGGAGCTCAGGGCAAAGTGAAGCGGGGAGGCAGCTCCGAGCTGTCAGCTGCCTGCACCAGCCGGGAGGGCAGGCGCCTCAGTGCAGGGGACGGGGCGAGGATTTGGACAAACACGTCCACTACTGGGCTACAGGGAGCAAGCGTGCTCAAACTCAGGATCTCCCCCTGGAATTGTCCAGTGTGTATTTTTGGCTGATGTTAAATACTGAAGATGTGGATAAATAGGAGAAAGTAATTTTTAATGTTGCTTTCATTGTTATTACGACTAGTCATAGTGTGAGGCATCTTTATCAATGTTGCTTCTCCCTACTTGACAAGCAAATCTTTTTTACTAGAACTTCAGTATTCCCCTGAGTTATTAGTTTGTTTACTTAAAGATTTCAGACAGAAATCACCTATTATCCATTAAATTTTTCAAAATGTTCTCAGTACTGGGAAATGGCTAATCAGAAATTATTGCACCCACGGAACAAAAAGACCGTGAACACCGGCAGGAATGGGGGAAGTCTCTGCCCCTCCTCCCTTTCAGTGTCTGGTTGCAGCAATGACCTCGCTCGGCCTTCGCTGGGTGTAGAAGCCATCACAGTGTTAGGGGAAAGTGGCCGCGCTGGAAATACACGGCACACCTGGCTTTATGATGATCAGCTGACAATCGACATTCGCACAAACACCAGTCATTCCATTTCTGGCTCACTGACACATACAACAAATAAGTGTTGGAAAAGGCAGAGGTGCCTTTCCTACACCTTGCGTGTGTGCCCTGGGCTCAGAGCCCCTGGGGACCTCCAAACACAAGAACTAGCTCCCCGCTGCCTTCATACTCCACCGTCTGGCTCTCAGTCCAGCGAACCCAGCTGAATAAAACTCACGAATAATCCTTGACCGATGCCACTTCATCCTGGCTCAGATTATGCAGGCCTTCATAAATCGCACCAGGAGTGGTAGTTTGAGGATTGGGAGATAAAAGAAAATTCAGAATCATGAAATATCCCACTTCTCCATGCGGCCTGACTGCAGGGCACTGAAGGAGCCACGGGGCAGGGGTCAGCCACAGAGGGTGGAGAGGACGGGGCGCAGGGGTGAGGGAGGCACTGAGGACAATCGTGCCTTCCCCAGTTTCCATGTAGAAATACCCCGGGACAGCAATTTTCAGCCCGAGTCGAGGGATAGACAGTTGGGAGGGGCCGCCTTGTTTCAGTCGTGAGTGAAAATCCCAGCAGGAAAATCCAGGAGGAACTTCCTGTTCCGGGCTGCACTCAGCTCCATTTCTCCAAACGTCAGCTGGGCGTGATGGCAGCAAATGCAGATGCGTCTGATTAGCACACGCCGAGGATGCCGGCTGTATACACCGCTACAGCACCTGCTGAATGCAGCAGCAAGCTGTGCCCCTGTGCAGCGACTCGGGCCTGCACACGGTCACTGCATGCATTTCCCAGGACTTACTCACTTCATTTGAAAGTCTTCAGATTTCTTTGTGTCATGATAACTTCAGCTTAATGTGTGACATGAAAGTGTTTATGAGCTTGTTGTTTAAGTGATTACAGTTGATCACAGTTTTAAGGTTTCTGAGTATTCAATTGAAGTTTAAAGTTTTAATAAGTATAAAAGTCATCGAACTATGTTTGAGAAGCCTGGGAAAATGCAGATGAAGTGTTTGTAAAGCATGAGAGAGCAGGCTGATGCATGAATCTGCAGAAGGGAAGGCCTGAGGTGACAAAGCAGGACAGCGAGCACGGAGACAGAGAGGCGTGGAAGCGGGAAGGACAGCGGCTGCGTGCCGGCTGCAGGACATTGTCCAGCGGCCTGTGGGCCACTTCTCCTTCCTTCCTCACCTGTCGCTCTCAAGGAAGCTAGCGTGTGCTGGGAAAGCAGCGTGCTGGGGTCAGGAGGGCTCTGCTCCTGCCCCACCTAGACCAGGAGGCTCCAGAGCTGCAGCTCTCAGGTTCTGGGAGCATGAACGGGCCGCTTCCTGGGGCCCTCGTGTTGCAGGACAGTAGAGCGGCCCGGGGCTCCAACTGCCCTGAAGACCTTCACCGAGCCCGGAAGGGTCAGCTGCCATGAGTCCTGGGCTCCTGCTGGCCACGCGGCAGCAGCCCCACTTCACACTCTCCTGTGCCACGGGAGCACTCTGTCTCCCTGGACGCATGCCTAAGGTGCCCTCTTCTCTGCTGAGCTGAGCCAGAGCAGGTGAACCTGCTCCACACTGGGCAGTCACCGGCAGGAGCCACCTGGGCACCGCAGTGACCTGGACGTTGCTCACCTCCGCCTGTGCCTCTCCTCTCACTTCCAGATTGCCAAAGCGAATTCCCAGGGAGCTCCTCTTGGCGGTGTACTGAAAACTCGATCGCCAGATGTTATGTTATCAAACACCAATGCAATGGTGTACCGGGGCTTCCTGTTCCTACAGTGAGATAGCACGCAGCTGACACCGTAAGGGGAGTAGTTTATTTTGACGCACAGTTCTGGAGGTTCACAGTCCACGATCAAGAAACCCACTGTTCTGGGCTTTGGTGAGGGCGTTCGTGCTCACGGAGTTCTGAGGTGGCAAAGGCTTCCCGTGGCAAGAGCCAGCACGTGTCTCTGTGTGGTCTCGTTCTTTCCAGGTAAAAGGCACTCCGACTCAATCACGGCAGCTCCACACCAGTGGCCTGATCGGCTCTAATCACTTTCCAAAGGTGTCCCTGTGACCCTCGTCAGATTAGATCCCCACGGTAGCATACGACTTTCAGATTTAATCTCACATCAGCTCAGGGCCAAACCACACTCAGACCGCAGGAACTGCGGCTTCACCTGTCAAGTCTGCTACTAATTTAGCAAAAGGCATTACTGTCTCCTCCGCTGTAACCATTAGCATGCTTTGTCAAGGCCAATTTGTGCTGGAACCAGATATGTATGGAGAGGGCTAAAGCTCAAAGTACGCCTGAATAAAACAGTAATAGTAATTCATATTTGAACAGTGACTTTACCTACTATTCAAGGGTTTTTTTGTTATTAAATCATCACTATAATCCTGTGAGCTAGGCAAGGTATTTCAGGTTCTTCAGAATCATAAATCAAATACTTTCACATAATTATAATACAAGAGAACAGACAAGGATTCCAGCCAAGATCTGCTTAAATTCCAACATATTGAAATTTTTTAAAGACCTTCTTATATGTTTAAAAGGGAGAGCAACAGAGTGAGAGGGAGCGTTTTTTCCTAACTCCTCACTCCCATGGCTGCAACCTCTAGACCCAGAAGCCAGGTGCCTGAAGCCCCGTCCTGACCTTCCACATGGGTGACAGGGGCTCAAGTATGTGGCCACCTTCCATTGCCTTCCTGGGTATGTTAGCAGGGAGCTGGAGCAGAAGTGGTGTAGCTGTGATTCGAACTCACACTCCAACACGGGATGCTGGTGTTGCAATGGCCACGTAGCCCACTGTGCCACAATTCCAGCCCATCACTGACTATCGAGCCAAGTGAACAGCCACGTGCAAATTAACGGATAAGAGAAATTTATCAATATGAGATTATGACAATGAGTGGCAAAGTCAGTAGAATTAGGGACATCCACAGACCCAAGATGAGAGGAAAAAGGGAAAGAAAGGAGGAAGGAAAGGAAGAAAAAGGAAGAAAAAGGAAGGGGGTGCCGAGAGGGGGCTCGTTTCTGATGAGTCCCGGCCGTGGCTAAGAGGATCCGAGCTGCAGATGTCCAGACCAGAGCGCCGGGTGCTCCACGGGTGCTGGGAAACTGCTGGCCCAAGTGGTTGCGGCAGGGGAGCAAAGTTCAAGATTTGGTTTCGCAAAAGGTTCCTTTCAACCCCAGAATGCATATAAAATATACATATATAGAGAGAGAGAGTAATTCAAAATCTGAAAAAATGACTCCATCATCCTATTTTGTTTCCCATCTATCGCTTATCTGGGCTGCGACTGTACTGTGAGCTCTGAAAACAGCATGGCTTTCTGGAAGAATTTACTGTGTAATTGTCTTCAAAATGAAATCTGCAGGGAAAAAGAAGCTAGGAAGCGCTTCTCAACGCCGTCACTAGTGGCGAGCTCACTTTTTCAAAACCAAAAAAAAGTGTCAAACATGGATTTCCTTCAATTAAAAGTATAAAATACAAATCCCAGAAGGATTTTGGTTCAACTGGGATCTTAAAGATCTTAAAGATAAAGGCTGGGATGGTTCCCTGACAGTTTTCTCTTTCCTGTTCATTCCGTTGTTTGAGTTACTATTTAACCAGATCATGAAAAGCCTAAGCTGAGAAAAGAGGCAGAGTCATGTGTCACACTAGGTGTATACAGCTATTTATGTTTTCATTATAATCCCAATAGAACAGCAGTTCGTCCACTTTAATGGAAATGTCATACTGGATTTCATTGGACTTAGTACCGAATTAAATTTGGTCTTCAGGTAGATATACAAATAAAAAAACAGAACTTACAGAGCAAAACTCCTAGAATTTTAGTTACACATTTGACTTGGAAGTAGTGTTTGTATTTCTTTTTAGGGGCAGAACTTGAAGGAAACACTTGCAGTTAAAGCTTCTGGGGAGAGGGTCCCCGCAGTATTTATCCCAAGTTCTCATCTCTGCATGGAGATGAATTCAGAGCACAGACATGGACAACTGCACGAATGGGAGCTGGATTTCTTTAAAGAGGCAGTGCCCACTCAGACGTGGATGTAGGCAGCCCGAGGAGAACCCTGTGCACCCCTTTTAGCCCCCCCTTCCTCCGTAGGGAATGCTTCCCTAATTGAATATGCAAATGGAGTGGAGTCTGGGAGGCGTTCAGTGACGTTCAGTGACGTGATGATTTCTGGGAAGGATTTATGTCGTCTCCACGTGGAGCTCAGCACACGGATGTTCATCACGGCCTCTTCTTCTTGGTAGAGGGGCCCCGCTGCCTCGTGGGAAAGTGAGTGTACTGAATGGCGTGGAAGGAGTGGTTTTTGCAGTGTAGAACTAATGCTCAGAGGCTGTAGGGAACCTCTCAGCTCCTTGTCCCTCACTGTCTGCCGGCCTAGCCCAGGTCCAGGGAAAGTGTTATTTTTCTAAGTGTTGCCACATAAAAAAATTTGGGTCACGTGGGGTGTGTGCAAATTCTGGGTGCTCCTGTCATTGTGTTGGTAACTACAACAATTATCAAAGCCGGCAATGGAGTGCCTGGATCCTAGGCATTGTTATTTGATTTGTCACAGAACACATTGAGGCAAAGGTCTTCTGTCTCCTTCATAAAAATGCAGCAGCCAAGACTCCACCAGGAAAGTTAGTTTCCTGGTGCATTCGTGGGTTTGGACTCAGGGACTGTGGTTCCTGAGCAGGACCCTCTGATGCCACGTTCCAAGGACTCCTGCTGTCATGAAATCAAACAGCACACGTGTGGCCAGACAGCTGCCAATGGAACAGACCTCTCACGTCTTCAGCACTGGGAAGCAGTGTTTGTATCGCTGGACACTGCGTATTCAAGTCCCCCTGGCACATGCACCAGCGGCTGGTGAAGCTGCTCTCTTCCTGTTCAACAATTAGCAAAAACCATGATGAATCCTAACTTCCCCTGCACCTGTAGCTCCACCAGTCAGCACGAGTGACTGCTCACCTACGCCAGGTACTGACAGTCGGCGGGTGGTGTGGCTTAGCTCCCACGTGCACGTCTCCTGATCTCAACAGCACAAGTCCGCTGTGGACCAGGCAGTCAGTGCTGGTTCAGATGTCTGATGACCTCCGAGGAAACATGAGGGAGTAGGACTGCAATTGTCCTTACTAAGGGTGAAGAGCCACTGGTAGTTGGCTGAATCGTGTGTGTGTGTGTGCACATGTGTGTGTAGTGTGCATGAGTGTGTTTAATGCCTATCCTACTCCCTGGGAAGAGATATTGTCATTTACTTTTTGAGTTATCAAACTGCATGTGTCTGGGCCTTGGCAACATTTTTGGATCCAGGTTCCTGGGTGTTGTAGTGGTTAGGCAGATTGGAGAGCTGTGTGGCTGGTAAGAGTAGCTTTAGTTTTTCCACATTGAGAGTTTAAATTCAGCATCATGCTCAACTTTCGCATCATAAGCTAAAATTTAGCATTCAGGGATCGGGGACCAAGCCCATCAGCACACTGTTTCCCCCGCACACTTCATATCGAAACATATGCATCTCTACAAAGTTCAGTTATTCCTCCTTTTTTCCTGTCTTTCTTTCATCACACTTGCCTTTCTTCTTCAGGGCACAACAAGATGTGTGGTTGATTGCCTTAGTTTGAATTCTGGCTCCTCATTCATTAGTTAAGTGAACATATGACTGAATCTCTCCATGTCCACAATTATCCATGAAGATAATAAAAGATGCTACCAAGATGAGCTATTACAAGGATTAATGGGAAGTAATGCATGTTAAGCAATTAGAGCAGCATCTGGCACTGTTGTTATTATTATTAATTTAATATTAGGCTAATCTTACCAATGTACCTCGTATGTACTGAGTGGCAAACGTATTCAAGCTGCAATCCTCTAATGATGAAAAACTGTAAAGATATGCACTACAGATGACAATCCATACCTGATCTGGAAGCCTTTTCACAGAAGAAGACAATCTCCACCTCACCCCCACACAGAGTCCAGGCAGCAGGGAAGGAGGCATTGCATCAGCACGGGAAGGAAGGAGCCGGCCAGACACTGCACAAGCCTGAGGATGGCCCGTAGGGCTCTCTGGCTGCCAAAGAGCGTTACTTCCCAAGAAGTGAAGAACATCCCAGTGGCGATTCAGAGTTCATCGGGATGAGTCCCTAACTTTGTCAAGCTTGTTCTAAAGATTTGTCCAGCCAGCTCACAGGAAGCACGCACCACTATAGTATTGATTGCTCCGTGACTATTTTATAATTTACTTCCCATGAGTGGAACTGAACATCCTTTCATTTGATTGTTGATTTCACTCCTTGCCTATTTTGCTACTGGGCTATGCTTTCTCTACTTTTTGTTAAGATTCATTCTAATTATTTGAAAGCTAGAGTTACACACACACACACACACAGACAGAGAGAGAGAGAGAGGGAGAGAGTTATCTTCCATCTGCTGGTTCACTTCCCAAATGGCCGAAACAGCTGGCACATGGCCAGACTGAAGCCAAGAGCCATGTCTTGCACACGGGTGCAGGTTTTGCACATGGATGTACAGGCCCACTTGGGCCATCTTCTGTTGTGTTCCCTGGAGCCTTAGCAGGGAGCTGGATCATAAGTGGTGAACTAATGCCCATATGGGATGCTGGCACCCCAGGCAGTGGCTTTAGAACTCTGACACAAAGCCAGCCCCAGCCTTTCTATGTTTTATTTGATGAACTCTTTGTTTAATAGATCCATTAAGCTTTTGACTATAAAGTAAATTAAAAATGTATAATGATTTTTTTTTGACAGGCAGAGTGGACAGAGAGAGACAGAGAGAAAGGTCTTCCTTTGCCGTCAGTTCACCCCCCAGTGGCCGCTGCGGCCAGTGCACCGCGCTGATCCGAAGCCAGGAGCCAGGTGCTTCTCCTGGTCTCCCATGCGGGTGCAGGGCCCAAGCACTTGGGCCATCCTCCACTGCACTCCTGGGCCACAGCAGAGAGCTGGCCTGGAAGAGGAGCGATGGGGACAGAATCCGGCGCCAAGACCGGGACTAGAACCAGGGGTGCTGGCGCCTCAGGGGGAGGATTAGCACCCCGATTCTTACACAAATCAGGTTCCATTGGTGTGGTGATGAAATCCCTCTCCTTTAACTCTTAACTTAAGCTGACATTGATCTACAGCTGTGTTTCCACCCTGCTGTCTAGGAAGAGTGAAAGGACCAGTCTACTTTTCGCTCTTTCTTCCTATGTTTTACCCTCCCACATTCATTAAGCCAACAACTTCTGCTCAGTCCAAAGAACAACTATTCTGTTTTATGGAATGAACTGTTGCCAATTCTATACCTAAGACAAAGCCAAATAAAGCTTTTAAAGAAATGTTGGTGGCATCCATGACTGCTTCTTCCTTCCTTTTTTTTTTTTTATTTTATTTTATTTTATTTTATTTTATTTATTTTTTTTAATCTTTTATTTAATGAATATAAATTTCCAAAGTACGTCTCATGGGTTACAATGGCTTTCCCCCCCATACCGTCCCTCCCACCCACCACCCTCCCCTTTCCCACTCCCTCTCCCCTTCCATTCACATCAAGATTCATTTTCGATTATCTTAGTATACAGAAGATCAGCTTAGTATACCTTAAGTAAGGATTTCAACAGTTTGTTCCCACACAGAAACATAAAGTGAAAAATAATAGATGATTTTTTTTAAATGATGATGAAATCAGATCAGACCTATTGTCATGTTTAATCCCAGTGAGAGTCAAGTTGGGAATTGATAGTTTCTTTTCTTTTTTTTTTTTTTTTAACAGAAGATCAGTTTAGTGTACATTAAGTAAAGATTTCAACAGTTTGCACCCCCATAGAAACACAAAGTGAAATATACTGTTTGAGTACTCGTTATAGCATTAAATCTCAATGTACAGCACATTAAGGACAGAGATCCTACATGAGGAGTAAGTGCACAGTGACTCCTGTTGTTGACTTTACAAATTGACACTCCTGTTTATGGCATCAGTAATCTCCCTATGCACCAGTCATGAGTTTCCAAGGCTATGGAAGCCCCTTGAGTTCTCCGACTCTTATCTTGTTTAGACAAGGTCATAGTCAAAGTGGAGGTTCTCTCCTCCCTTCAGAGAAAGGCACCTCCCTCTTTGAAGACCTGTTCTTTCCACTGGGATCTCACTCACAGAGATCTTTTTGCCAGAGTGTCTTGGCTTTCCATGCCTGAAATACTCTCATGGGCTTTTCAGCCAGATCCGAGTGCCTTTAGGGCTGATTCTGAGGCCAGAGTGCTATTTACGACATCTGCCATTCTATGAGTCTGCTGAGTATCTCACTTCCCATGTTGGATCACTCTCCCCTTTATTTATTCTATCGGTTAGTGTTAGCAGATACTAGACTTGTTTATGTGCTCCCTTTGACTCTTAGTCCTTTCATTATGATCAATTGTGAACTGAAATTGATCACTTGGAATAGTGAGATGGCATTGGCACATGCCACCTTGATGGGATTGAATTGGAATCCCCTAGTATGTTTCCAACTCTACCAATTGGGGCAAGTCAGCCCGAGCATGCCCCAAATTATACATCTCTTCCCTCTCTTATTCCCACTTTTATGTTTAACAGGGATCACATTTCAGTTAATTTTCAACACTTAAGAATAACTGTGTGATAATTACAGAATTAAACCAGTCATATTAAGTAGAACAGACAAAAAAAAAATACTATGAGGGATAATGTATTAAGTTGTCCATTAGCAGTCAGGGCTATGCTGATCAAGTCACCATTTCTCATAGTGTCCATTTCACTTCAGGAGGTTTCCTTTTTGGTGTTCAGTCAGTTGTCACCGATCAGGGAGAACATATGGTATTTGTCCCTTTGGGACTGGCTTACTTCACTCAGCATGATGTGTTCCAGATTCCTCCATTTTGTTGTAAATGACTGGATTTCGTTGTTTCTTACTGCGGTATAGTATTCTAAAGAATACATATCCCATAATTTCTTTATCCAGTCTACCATTGATGGGCATTTAGGTTGGTTCCAGGTCTTGGCTATTGTGAATTGTGCTGCAATAAACATTAGGGTGCAGACCGCTTTTTTCTTTATCAATTTAAACTCCTTTGGGTAAATTCCAAGGAGTGGGATGGCTGGGTCGAACGGTAGGGTTATATTCAGGTTTCTGAGGAATCTCCAGACTGATTTCCATAGTGGCTTAACCAGTTTGCATTCCCACCAACAGTGGGTTAGTGTCCCTTTTTCCCCACATCCTCGCCAGCATCTGTTGTTGGTAGATTTCTGTATGTGAGCCATTCTAACCGGGGTGAGGTGAAACCTCATTGTGCTTTTGATTTGCATTTCCCTGATTGCTAGTGACCTTGAACATTTTTTCATGTGCCTGTTGGCCATTTGGATTTCCTCTTTTGAAAAATGTCTATTGAAGTCCTTGGCCCATCTCTTAAGTGGGTTGTTGGTTTTGTTTTTGTGGAGTTTCTTGATCTCTTTGTAGATTCTGGTTATTAACCCTTTATCTGTTGCATAGTTTGCAAATATTTTTTCCCATTCTGTCGGTTGTCTCTTCACTCTCCTGACTGTTTCTTTTGCAGTAAAGAAACTTCTCAATTTGATGCAATCCCAATAGTTGATTTTGGCTTTGACTGTCTGTGCCTCCCGGGTCTTTTCCAGAAATTCTTTGCCTGTGCCAATATCTTGAAGGGTTTCTCCAATGTTCTCTAATAACTTAATGGTGTCAGGACGTAGATTTAGGTCTTTAATCCACGTTGAGTGGATTTTTGTGTAAGGTGTAAGGTAGGGGTCTTGCTTCATGCTTCTGCACGTGGAAATCCAGTTTTCCCAGCACCATTTATTGAATAGACTGTCCTTGCTCCAGGAATTAGTTTTAGATCCTTGATCAAATATAAGTTGGCTGTAGATGTTTGGGTTGATTTCTGGTGTTTCAATTCTGTTCCATTGGTCTATCCATCTGTTTCTGTACCAGTACCATGCTGTTTTGATTACAACTGCCCTGTAGTATGTCCTGAAGTCTGGTATTGTGATGCCTCCGGCTTTGTTTTTGTTGTACAAGATTGCTTTAGCTATTCGAGGTCTCTTGTGCCTCCATATGAATTTCAGCATCATTTTTTCTAGATCTGTGAAGAATGTCTTTGGTATCTTGATTGGGATTGCATTGAATCTATAAATTGCTTTTGGGAGAATGGACATTTTGATGATGTTGATTCTTCCAATCCATGAGCATGGAAGATTTTTCCATTTTTTGGTATCCTCTTCTATTTCTTTCTTTAAGGTTTTGTAATTTTCATCGTAGAGATCTTTAACGTCCTTGGTTAAGTTTATTCCAAGGTATTTGATTGTTTTTGTAGCTATTGTGAATGGGATTGATCTTAGCAGTTCTTTCTCAGTCATGGCATTACTTGTGTATACAAAGGCTGTTGATTTTTGTGCATTGATTTTATATCCTGCCACTTTGCCAAACTCCTCTATGAGTTCCAATAGTCTCTTAGTAGAGTTCTTTGGATCCTCTAAGTACAGAATCATATCGTCTGCAAAGAGGGATAGTTTGACTTCTTCCTTCTTGATTTGTATTCCTTTGATTTCTTTTTCTTGTCTGATGGCTCTGGCTAAAACTTCCAGAACTATGTTAAATAGCAGTGGTGAGAGTGGGCATCCCTGCCTGGTGCCAGATTTCAGTGGAAATGCTTCCAACTTTTCCCCATTCAATAGGATGCTGGCTGTGGGTTTTTTATAAATTGCTTTGATTATATTGAGGAATGTTCCTTCTATACCCAATTTGCTTAGAGTTTTCATCATGAAAGGGTGTTGAATTTTATCAAATGCTTTCTCTGCATCAATTGAGATAATCATATGGTTTTTCTTCTGCAGTCTGTTAATGTGGTGAATCACATTGATTGATTTGCGAATGTTGAACCATCCCTGCATACCAGGGATGAATCCCACTTGGTCTGGGTGGATGATTTTCCTGATGTGTTGTTGTATTCTGTTGGCCAGAATTTTATTGAGGATTTTTGCATCTATGTTCATCAGGGATATTGGTCTGTAATTTTCTTTCAGTGCTGCATCTTTCTCTGGCTTAGGGATTAAGGTGATGCTGGCTTCATAGAAAGAATTTGGGAGGATTCCCTCTTCTTCGATTGTTCTGAATAGTTTGAGAAGAAATGGGATTAGTTCTTCTTTAAATGTCTGGTAGAATTCAGCAGTGAATCCATCTGGTCCTGGGCTTTTCTTTGTTGGGAGGGCCTTTATTAGTGTTTCAATTTCTGTTTCAGTTATGGGTCTATTTAGGTTTTCGATGTCTTCATGGTTCAATTTAGGTAGGTTGCATGTGTCCAGGAATCTATCCATTTCTGATAGGTTTTCCTGTTTGCTGGCATACAGGTCCTTGTAGTAATTTCTGATGATTCTTTTTATTTCTGTGGTGTCTGTTGTTACGTTTCCTTTTTCATCTCTGATTTTATTGATTTGGGTCTTTTCTCTTCTTTTTTTAGTTAGTTGGGCCAATGGGGTGTCAATTTTGTTTATTTTTTCAAAAAACCAGCTTCTCGCTTGGCTGATTTTTTGTAATGTTTTTTTGGATTCAATCCTGTTAATTTCTTCTCTGGTTTTAATTATTTCTCTTCTCCTACTAGATTTGGGTTTGGTTTGCTGCAGTTTTTCTAGGTCCTTGAGGTGCGCTGAAAGCTCATTTATTTGGTACCTTTCCAATTTCTTGATATAGGCACCTATTGCTATAAATTTGCCTCTCAATACTGCTTTTGCTGTATCCCATAAGTTTTGATATGTTGTGTTGTTGTCTTCATTTACTTCCAGAAAGTTTTTGATTTCTCTTTTGATTTCTTGAATGACCCAGTGTTCATTCAGGAGCATGTTGTTCAGTCTCCATGTGTTTGCATACTTTCTGGGGTTTCCTGAGTTGCTAATTTCCAGCTTCATCCCGCTGTGGTCTGAGAAGCTGCATGGTATGATTCTAATTCTTTTAAATTTGCTGAGACTTGCTTTATGGCCTAGTATGTGGTCAATCCTAGAGAAGGTTCCATGCGCTGCTGAGAAGAATGTGAAGTCTGTAGATGTAGGGTTGAAAGTTCTGTAGATATCTGTTAGATCCATTTGGGCAATAGTGTCAATTAAATCTGCTGTTTCCTTGTTGATCTTCTGTCCGGATGATCTGTCTATTTCTGAGAGTGGAGTATTGAAGTCCCCCAGTACTATTGTATTGGAATCTAAATCTCCCTTTAAGTCCCTTAACATATCTTTTAAATAGACCGGTGCCCTGTAATTAGGTGCATATACATTTATAATAGTTACATCTTCCTGTTGAATTGAACCCTTAATCATTATATAGTGTCCCTCTTTGTCTCTCTTAACAGTTTTTGTATTAAAGTTTATTTTGTCTGATATTAATATGGCTACACCTGCTTTTTTTTGGTTTCTGTTGGCATGGAATATCTTTTTCCAACCTTTCACTTTCAGTCTGCATGCCTCTTTGTTAGAGAGATGTGTTTCTTGTAGGCAACAAATAGTTGGGTTGTGTTCTGTGAGCCAGTCAGCTAAACGGTGTCTTTTAACTGAAGAATTCAGACCATTAATGTTCAATGTGACAATTGATACGTAGTGACTTTGCCCTGCCATTTTCCCGGAAATATTTTCTAGTATATGCTTTGAGCTTCCCATGCTCTTTTACTGGTAGGTGTTCTTCCTTTCCCTTCTTTCATATTGATGGCCGTGTTTCTGTGTTTCTGAGTGTAGCACATCTTTAAGTATCTTTTGCAGGGCCGGACGAGTGGCCACAAAGTCTTTCAATTTCTGTTTGCTATGAAAGGTCTTTATTTCACCTTCATTCACAAATGAGAGCTTGGCAGGATATAATATTCTGGGCTGGCAATTTTTCTCTCTTAGCACCTGTGCTATGTCTCGCCATTCCCTCCTAGCTTGTAGGGTTTCTGATGAGAAGTCAGCTGTGAGTCTGATTGGAGATCCTCTGAGAGTAATCTGACGTTTCTCTCTTGCACATTTTAGGATCTTTTCTTTATGTTTCACTGTGGTAAGTTTAATTACCACGTGTCGTGGTGAGGATCTCTTTTGGTCATGTTTATTGGGGGTTCTATGAGCTTCCTGTACTAGGATATCTCTGTCCTTCTCCAAACCTGGAAAGTTCTCTGCTAGTATCTCACTAAAAAGGCCTTCCAATCCTTTCTCTCTCTCCATGCCTTCAGGAACTCCTAGAACTCGAATGTTGGTTTTTTTAATAGTATCCTGTAGATTCCCAACAATATTTTTCAGGTTTCTAATTTCCTCTTCTTTTCTTTGGTTTGACTGTATGTTTTCCTGTGCTCTATCTTCTAAGTCCGATATTCTCTCTTCTGCTTCACCCATTCTGTTTTTAAGGCTTTCTATTGTGTTTGTCATTTGATCTATTGAGCTCTTCATTTCATTTTGATTTCTCTTCACTATAACACTTTCCTGTTCTACTAGTTTCTGAGTTTCATTTTGACTCTTCCTTAAAATTTCATTTTCACGAGAAAGATTTTCAATCTTGTCCATTAAGGATTTCTGTAGTTCAAGGATTTGCTTTTGAAAACTTCTAAATGTTCTTATCATAAATTTTTTGAAATCCGTATCTTGCATTTCTTCTATCTCATCATCTTCATACTCTTGGCTTGGGGTGTTTTGCTTATTTGGAGGCATCATAGTGTCATCGTTGATCTTGCTCCCTCTATTTCTGTGTTTGTTACTCGGCATAGTTAATTCTTCTTGCGTCACTGTGCGCTTTTTTTTTTCTTTTTTTTTTTTTTATACTGTGTCCGTGTTAAGTGGACTGCCTGCTGTTGGAGGAGCCTTGGAGGCTTGAGATGGGTGGGGCCTGAGAGCTCTGCCTGGTTCTTCCAGGTTAAGGGTGTGCAAAGGTGACACCCTCAGGTTATGCGTGGTAAATCTCTCTCTTTTTATTTATTTATTTATTTTATTTATTCAGGGGGTAAGTAACACTGCAGGACAGGGCTGTGCAGAATTGATGGTATTTAGCTTCCAGTCTTTGGCTCCTCTGGACTCCCACTGGGTTGCCTAGGCTACTGAATTGTAGTGACTCAGTTCCTTAACTCTCCCCCACTGATATGTAAATCCAAAGAGGAGGCCTGCTCTTTGTCTCTTGGGAATTCTTCAAGTCTTGCAGGCTTGTAACCTTTGCAAGGTTAGGGGGAAGAGAAACCCCGAAGCTTTTTTTTTTCCTTCTTTCCGGTAGTGAGTTTGCTGCACTTTCCGGCCCCCCTCTAGATTCTGACCCCCGTTTCCCCACCAATGTCTCGGGTTATTGAGCTCACCTCCCCTTCCAGCGCCGATGTGTGGACTCGGAGCCCTGAGCGTCTCAAGTCTCCCCGCTGTTTTCTGTGTGGCGTGCACTCTCCTTGGAGCACTGTCGCGCAGACCCTGGGGCTTCTGCGGCTGGGTCCCACGACTTTGCTTCCATGCGGTGGGCGACCTTGTTCTCCCAGTAGGTCATCCGATTCACGCCTGCTCCATTCAGAAGGGTTTCCCCTGCAATTTTTGTTTGGTTCTATTTTCTGCGGCTACCGTAACTCCCCTTTTATTAAACTAAATTTTCCCGGACTATCGGTGCGCGCCCTCACTATTCCGCCATCTTGGCTCCGCCCCCCCTGCTTCTTCCTTCCGATGTCTGCCTTTTGGAGTGAAGCTGCCTGTCCCACGCGTGCTCCACCCTGCAATTTGGAGCCTGTTGTTTGACACAACAGGTTCCCACCTGTGAAGAAGTTGCTTCAAGTTCCATTGCTTTCTGACTCAGATGCGATTGAGCTTCAGCTTTGGAGTGAATGCTGGGATGAATGCCTCTTGCACACAGGCACCACACGGGCTGGGGGCAGGGACTGAGCGCCGTGGATGGCTCTGTGCCTCCCTGGTAACTCTCGCGGCAAGGCTCTAACCGCAGTGAGCCCTATCTGGAGGTGGGGCCTTGAGGAAATGATTAGAGCTAAGCGAGATTCAAAGCAACAGGTGCGACAGGTCTGTGCCTTCCTCCGAGGAAGAGGGAAATCTCTTCCCTTCCACCACGCAAGGTCATAGGAGCAGGCTGCTGTCAGCACCAGCAGGTGCCTCCTCCACTTCAGACTCACCTGGCAGGCAGGCAGCAACCATTTCTCCTCCACTTACTGTCTGTCTTATTTTTGCAGGAAATGCGCTGCTACAAGGTCTTCTCAGGGAATACTTGCAGATGTCATGGTGTCCCTCTGATCATCAGTGCTGAGAAAAACAAGGAAAATCCAAAAGCGGTTTTGCCAATTATTTCCCTAATTGAGCAATATGACACACACACATTTGTGATAAAAAAAAAAAAAAATCATTGTTCAGGGCTGGCTCCATGGCGCAATAGGCTAGTCCTCTGCCTGCCATGCTGGCATTCCATATGGGTGCTGGTTCTGGTTCCGGCTGCTCCTCTTCCAGTCCAGCTCTCTGCTGTGGCCTGGGAAAGCAGTAGAAGATGGCCCAAGTCCTTTGGCCCCTGCACCTGCATGGGAGACCTGGAAGAAGCTCCTGGCTCCTGGCTCCTGGCCTCGGATCGGCACAGTTCTGGCCATTGCGGCCACTTGGGGAGTGAACCAACGTAAGGAAGACCTTTTCCTCTGTCTCCTCACTGTCTGTAACTCTACCTCTCAAATAAATAAATAAAATCTTTAAAAAAATCACTGTTCAACAAAATACATGCACATATGTACAGATTCCGCAAATAAGCTTCACTGGATATAACTCACACCACCTTAAAGTTGTGCAGTCCAAGGGTCAGTCACACGGGACAGCCGTTTAGGAAGATGCTCCGTAAAAGGGACCGTGGAAGCAGTGCTGGGTAAGGACAACCACGGACAGCGTCCACGGACTCACACGGTCGGATTTTCTGTCTCTTTGTATTACATTAAATATACATAAATCTAACTGTTATAAATACAAATATGTCAATATCGACATAACATATAACAAAATAAACGCAATTTTTAAAAGTTGGAACTAAAAACTGAAGGCACTGTACTCAATGCACAAAGTTTTTCTTCTAATTTATGATTTGAGGTAAGTACATTTAGCCATGTTTCTACAGCCTGTTTTGGCTTGTATTTATGGGCTAGAGACAGTGAACAAGAAGATAGAGAAGCACTAATGAAAACGGAGGTGACAGTGGATGAACAGGGAACTATGGGGCAGGTGTACACAGTGACAGCCTGAAGCAGGGCCTTCGATGGGTCTTTTGTTCATGAACTAGTAGGGTGCTTACTTTCTGCTTGTACAATTGCACTAACTGACCCTTTTCTACCCTACTATGGTACATCTACAATATTTGTAATAGGGATTATTTTATCTTTGACAGGAACTAAATATTGTGTCTGGCATTGAAGTAATTTTAGACCTAATGAAGAGGCCAAGCTCAGTGCTGACCTGAGTGGGTGTCCTTGGGGAGTGAGGCAGATGGGCCATTTCTGAGCGGCATCACCAGCTCATGCCAGTCCCACCTCCTGGTGCAGCAGCCGGAGAGGCAAGAGCTCCAGTGCCCCCTTCCCAGCCCAGGAAGCCCGCCTGGCTCAAACCCCCGGATGCGAGGCGGCTGGACAGCCCCCGCTGTGTGCTCTACACTGGGAGTTTCAGGCACAGCCGAGATGAGGCAGATGGGGACAGGGCTCGCAGTGCCTGGAGCGGGAACTCTACAGTCATTGGCTACCAGCGCACTAACTGCTCACACGCTCAGGTCTGGGGCTCTGCCTTCGGGCTAACAGCATATCTGAACTGCTTCAGCTTCAATTGTAGACAACAGTCAGAAGCTTTAATGGGAATCTAAAATAGTCATAAAATTCAAATTGCTTACTGTGTGATAAATAAAACAACATTTTAAACAGCAGTGTAAAGCAATGACACATGACACATGCAACGGTGTAGTTGAGGTCATGATAGCTACACTCGGTGAAAGAAATCCAACAGAAATATCCTTATTGTGTGCTTTTTAAATTCTAAAAAATGCTAGCTCTTCTACAGTGATGAAAGCAGTGGTTTCTGGGGATGGTGTTGGCCTTGACTAGAGGAATGAGAAGGATTTCCTGAGTGACAGATGTGCTCACTGTTTGGTCGTAGCGATGTTTTGTCATGGATGCAAGTCTATGTCAATGTTTATGGATGTGTACAAATTAAAGATAATAAATAAGTATGTAGCCAATATGTATGTACACCAGTCATACGCCCACATGTGCCAGTATGTGCACCAGTTATAGTTCAACAATACTATAAACAACATTCTTGTATCTCTTTATTTTAGCATAATAACTCAGGAAAAATATATGGTACCAAATTAGCAATGATTTATCTAAGATCATATTACAAGAGTGTCTGTGTACCAGACAGTAGTCCAGACAAAACCGTAACATTCTTTCACGCACTTTGCCACAAGAGGCCTCCCATCCTCCGGCATCGGTAGAGGAAGGTGGTGGAGGTCAAACCCTGCGGCATGCGTTCCAGGAACGAAGACGGCTCTGAGACGCCGGGCCCAGCCTGAGCTGCCAGGACACCAATGAAGCAGATGCACAGACAGCGAATGTCTGGGAAACCACAGGGCCCTTGCCATGGCTTTGCAAGGAGAAAATGATGGTGATTTTTTTTAAATAGCAAAAACAGTAATAAAAGACGTTCTTCTTTCTTCTTGTAATGGGTTCCACCTCTGTTTTAATTATACCCAGCATACATTTGCTTCTGCCTTTCATTTGTAATTGCTACACACACACACACACGAGTTTAGCTTGGTTCAAAGTGGCTCTAACACATTCTAATTATTTCAAATGTCAGAGCAATTCTATCTCGTGTCTTGTTTCCCCATCTTAGAAAATCAGAGTATGTCAGCAGTTCTGTTTAAGTCAAACAATGAGTGAAATGCTCATGAAATTCTCTTAGAAGTAAATATATTTTGAGGGTGCAATTATTGCAAAGTGTATGTTCCTCCTGGGATTTTAATTTCCTGAATACACTGTGAATTCCAGGCTGACAGGCAGGCAAGAAAGGACAGGAGAGGCATCACGTTTTATGTTCATCTCTGCGAGGCTGAGATTGCACTAAACGGAGAGCCTCGTTCTCACCCTGCATGCGGGCAGCGACCTCCGGTCCTCGGAGGGGCGGGCCATCCTCAGAAGGTGTGGCCGATGATGTCTATCAGAACAATCCCGAATCCTAAGAACCTGGGGATGAGTTTGTGTTCCACTAAGTGTTAGTCATAAAAGAAAATATTCTATACATTCCTCGGAGACTCATTTTCATAAATTTAATAACAGAAAACTCCTACTTTGTTTTAGAATACACGGGAGTTGCAGGAGAGGTGCACTAAGGTGTGGGGAGCCATCACTCCCTCCCCTCTGTGGTCCCCCCTCCTGCCCACGGATGAAGGTGCAGTTCTCCTGGCGCGGGACTGGCCGGGCTGGTCCTGGGCGTGAAGACTAAGTCACCCCTCCCTCTGGAGCTCCCGTCACAGCTGAGGGAGGGAGTCCTGTCCCTCAGATGGTGTGAGGCTGCCTATGACCTTCTCTTTGGGACTGCAGGCTGCCCGGGCTTGCGGAACGACAAGAAGGCACCGGACCACACAGGAAAGCAGAGCAACGCTGCTCCAGCTGAGCCCGGGTCCCATTTCTGCGGAGCACAGAGGTCCGCTGAGACGCGGGTCTGAGACGCGGATCTGAGGACAGCAAGCGAGACCTCAAATTCTGAGTCACCCTAGTGCAGAAGGCGGCATCAGACTGAGCGCAGAACTTCACGTTGCAAACATGTTAGTAAGATGCCTGCGCCCTCAGTTGTTCAGTTTCTTTCTAGACAGATTCTGAATTGGAAGGGTTGCGGTTGTGAACTTTGTGACTTTTCGGTGGTGTGAAAGCCGTCCCCACTCAGGAGAAACCTTGCCAGGAAACTGGAGCCTGTCTTTCCCGTGCCAGTGCATGGGGTCCCACCCGCTCTGGCAATGCTGTGTCTCCTGGGGTGACGGGAAACGACTGATGTCCTCCAGGGTGCCGCCTGCCAGGCCACAGGCACGCAGTGTATGTTCCACTCATGATATTTTTAACATGGTTTGGCCTTATCAGGACCTAAACTCATTGTCAGTCAAGGAGCATCCTGCACTGTCACTGTAATAAATTGCATGTTTTACTTAAGTCAGTTTTATTTAGGCTTTTGATCAAAAATTTCCAATAAATAAATGTGGTTTCCAATGTCTACCGAAACATCTTTCATGTAGTAAGTGGATTAATGTGATGCTAAGCATCCTTTCACCACCATGATGAATAAATTAAAGTTGACTGTCCATGCTGTACCTACTCCATTGCACAAAGTGGACCCCAGACCAGACTCAGCCCGCGAGTTGAGACCGATGATGTCATACACAGCTGCAGGTCATGAACATTTTTGTTATGTACAGAATGAGGCTGTCAGGGAAAAGGGGTGAGCTGCCCGAGACGACCTGAAAACGGCAGGGTTTTTATGTTGTTGGTTGGTGGAGGGGCAGAGGAAGGGGTTCTTCTGTAAGTGCGGGTGGCAGGTGCAAGCTTTGATCTCCCCTGGCGACCGAGGACAGGGCACCTGGACATCCTTCCAGCCTGCACTGCTGTGAGGCAGAATGGGATGGTGGCCTGGGACTTAAAGATGCTGTCAGCCAATATCAAAGAAGCAGCTGGGCCTCTTCTGGAACAATCCACTTCCCGGAGTGACAAGCTCTCCCGCAGGTGTCCAATCACAGGAGGCTTGTCCGGAATGGTGACCAACACCAAGTGGTTGTCCAGTGAAGACTTTCAGCCACAGCAGGTGTCTGTCCTTCAGGACAGGTTGAAAGGTCCTGAGCCCATCATCTCCGTTTCAAGTTCCTGGGCACAAACCCGAGCAGTCAGAGCACTGGTCACTTCGATCCTTCCAGTGCAGATGCGTTAGCGGGAGGGGAGGGAGTAGACGTCTAGCAACGTCTGAGAGTTGTTAGCGTAGGCTGTGCTGGAGCTCTCCAGTTTTAGCGGATTTTACACTTGCACATGTTGTTAACGTATGATGTGAGAGCGAGTGGGTCAAGCGTAGCAATGAGATATGAGCAGCATACAATCGGAGCGCACAGGATGGTTCTGGTCCAGCTGTGGGTATTAGAAAGGGCTCGAGAGGAAGACCAGGAACTTCTTCCCCTCACATAGAATTGTGATAAAATGTGACATCGATTGAAACCAAGATCATGTATCTGGAAAATAAGGTAATAGAGAACTTTTGATAAAAAAATATAGAGAGAGAAATCACAAATGAGTGATCGCAAATTTTCAAGAAAAAATTGAGGAAATCAAACATACAAATTGAGTTACAACATGTGGAAATCCAGGTAAGGATGCTAGTCTGGGAAGCAGGGCGGTGAGCTGAGTGAGGAGGGAGACTGACGCGACAGGCCCGTGTCCTGGAGCCCAAGATGATCGGGCCTGACTTCTGCCTGCGTTACCTCCTCTGTATGACCTTTTCCAGCACCAGACAGCCTGACAGCACAGCAGAAGAAGATGGAGGTCAAGCACTTGGGCCACCTCCTGCCACTCTCTCAGGACATCAGCAGGGAGCTGGGTCGGAAGGAAGTAGAGCAGCTGGAACGCAAACTGGCACCCATATGGGTACCAGCATTGCAGACAGCAGCATCGCCTGCTGCACCACAGCACCAAACCCGTAAAACTCTTGTGAAAATAAGTGTGTTCTCCTAGGGAGTATCCATGGAAAAGACAGATATCAAAAGCCACTGAAGTCGTTCATGGCTGTAGCATCGCATCATGGGGTAGGTGGGGGTGGGGCTGGCTGCCTGCCATGTGCCAGGTGGAAAGTTCAGGGATTATCCATCAGGCACAGGTGCAATGAGGAGCAATCCAAGCCACAGAGAAGTGAAGTACAGGTATGAGCAAGTCTGCGAACAGAGACTGGCAGGTAACAAGAGTTCATCAGTTTTTTTATTACTACAACAAAATGCCCTGCGGCAACGCATTTTATAAATAAAGGAGGTTGACTATGGCTCCTGGTTTTGGAGGTCCACAGTCTCAGGTCAGATGGGCCACTGCTCCAGCACCTGGCAGAGGTCAGGGGCTAGGGAGGTACATGGCAAGCGCAGTGGCTTGTTCATGTGCCTGTCTAAGTGGCCTCTAAGAAACCACCAGGATCCAGTGGAGGGGGCTCCACCTCAGGACCTCTGAGAAGCCCCGCCTCCAAGCTTCATCCCTGGACTGAATGTCCACCCTCTTGACCCGTCAACATCCGATGCTGGAGCAAGCCTTTAACATTTAATAGCCGGGCTAACATTCACACCACGGCAGGGACGGAGAAGTTCTGGGTGCACACAGCGAGGATGGAGAGGAGGGAGGGGGGAGGGAGGGGACACCAGACAGCCAAAATCTTACAAGTACTCACCGCCCCCTCCACTGAGGGCTGGCGCTGTTGTGGTGATGAAGCCACACACAAGAAACGGATCCTGAAGTTTGAAGTCACGCAACCACTGATGTATGTGCAACTGGAGACACACTCCCATCCATGCCTCACCCTGAGCCATGCTGTTATCTGCACTGCAGGGGTCAGTACACTCAGACCTGGTGGGCGTGGGGACCAGCATCCCCTAGGAGTGCAGGTTCAAGTCCCTGCCCATCTACTTCCACTCAAGCTCCCTGCTTAGAGCACCTGGAACCGCAGTGGAATGTGGCCACGTACTTGGGTCCTGCCCCTACAAAGGAGTTCCAGCCCCTGCTGTTGCAGCCACTGGGGGAGTGAACCAGCAGCTGGAAGATATTTCTCTCTCTCCCTCCCTCCCTCCCTCCCTCTCCATAACTCTACTTTTCAAATAACTGAATGAATCTTTAGAGGGTTACATTTAACACACTCAAGTGAGGCCACAGGCTGTGATGTGCATCAGCTGAGGGCCAGCGTTTTATCCCTATTTCTGCCTCCCCAGCAACGCTCTTTCTCTTCCGAATGGAAAACAAAAGATGCATTCGTTGCTGATCTCATGCCTAAAGATGGTGCATTTCAAGGAGTTAAGACAAGAATCAAAAATAAGTATCTGAGTAGATACATTTCAGAGACAACAATGTGGTAAATAACGAGAAATAAGGGGCCAGTGCGCTGGCATAGTGGGTAAAGCTGCCACCTGCAGTGCTGGAATCCCATATGGGTGCCAGTTCGAGACCTGGCTGCTCCACTTCTGATCCAGCTCTCTGTATGGCCTGGGAAAGCAGTGGGAGATGGCCCAAGTGCTTGGGCTCCTGCACCTGTGTGGGAGACCCGGAAGAAGCTCCTGGCTCCTGGCTTTGGATCGGTGCAGCTCTGGCCATTGTGGCCAAATGGGGAGTGAACCAGTGGATGGAAGACCTCTCTCTCTCTCTCTCTCTCTCTCTCTCTCTCCCTCTGCCTCTACCTCTCCTTCTCTCTCTGTGTAACTCTTTCAAGTAAATGAATAAATCTTTAAATAAATAACGAGAAATCATGTTCTCAGAACTTGAACTGACAAACATGAAGACAATCAGAGACGATGCAGTGAGAATATCAATTAGAGGAGTAATTGAGGAGGAGGAAGCATCACAGTGCGAGAGACCTGGGACGCAGATTTCTGGAAGGTTCCCATCCTGCAGCCACGCGAGGCCGAGGGCTCGGACCCCGCAGTTCCCCGCGAGAGGCCCCGTGGAGGAAACCGCGAGCCCCACGTGCGTGTCTGTGTCACCGGCCCCAGGCTCTCCGGCTTGGACTCGGCGCGAGTCGAGGTGCCCGAGGACCAGACGTCCTCACTCGCAGGGTCGCCGTGTTCTGAGGTTTCCTCACAGTGTGCGCTCGCGGCGCGTCCACGTCTACACCCGCATGTGACAACGTGTGTAGCCTGCAGATTACGTGACCTCACGTGGCTTCGGTTAGGGAGCCATGTCGTTCCCTTCAGGCTGCCAGCGAACGGAGGTTGCGGCGTGACGTCACGGTGACCCTTACTGCAGGCGCAGTGACGTAATACGGTCGTGCTCTGGGTGACGCCAGCGTCCCGAGCTCCTCACAGGAGCAGGGTCCCCGGGCACTGTCAGGAGACCCCGCCCACACCCACCCCGGGTTCTCCTCGCGTGGGAGCTGGGGCCATTCTGCTTGGCCGTTCCCTTCGTGTGACATCACAATGCACGTGTTGGCAGGTGCTCTGCGACAGTTCCACGCACGCCGCGGGTCGTCGTGGAGCAGGCCCGTCTGCATTTCCACCGCATTGACCGCTCATTTCCTCGTGAACGCCTCTCCCGGGGGACCGCCCTGTGCCCGCCCTGTGCACACCGGCGCCCGGGCCAGATCCCCAGCACCCCTGCAGCGGGCGGTGATCCTAGAACTCGGCCCTCAGCAGGAGCTGCGGACAGAGCGCTCCCCAACGCAGGCTCGGCTCGCACCCAGGCCCCGGACACAAGGAGGAGGCGGGGGCATTTCGGGTTTGTCACTGCGCCTGACTCCAGGCTCCTTGCTTGGGTCACGAGCCCGGGACGCGCTTCTGCTTGTTGGAAATTCTCTAAACATCCTCCTTCGTCAGCTTTCCCGTCTCTCTGGCTCAAGAGTGTTCTAGTCAGATGCTTACGCTTCTGCAATTTGGGGGAAAAAATAACAGACATCTAAAAATATTAGTTTGTGATTAAATTCGCAAAAATAAAAATAGCTGAAAGAGTACACCAGTACACCCAAGGGCATTTCTTTTTTTCTGACACACGGTGTGAGATTTCTTCTGAGTTTGGGGTCATCCCAGGAGCTGGAGAGCGAGTGACACCACTGCTGTGGCTGTACCCACACCTCTGTCCAGTCACTGCCGCTGTGGCTGTACCCACACCTCTGTCCAGTCACCACCGCCGTGGCTGTACCCACACCTCTGTCCAGTCACTGCCGCTGTGGCTGTACCCACGTCTCTGTCCAGTCACCGCCGCTGTGGCCTCATCCACGCCTCTGTCCAGTCACCGCTGCTGTGGCTGCACCTGCACCTCTGTCCAGTCACCGCCACTGTGGCTGTACCCACACCTCTGTCCAGTCACTGCCGCTGTGGCCACACCCATGCCTCTGTCCAGTCACCACCACTGTGGCTACACCTGCACCTCTGTCCAGTCACTGCCGCTGTGGCCGCACCCATGCCTCTGTCCAGTCACCGCCACCGTGGCTGTACCCACACCTCTGTCCACAGTCACCACCACTGTGGCTGCACCCACACCTCTGTCCAGTCACTGCCCCCGTGGCTGTACCCACACCTCTGTCCACACTTGGAAAGAGCAACACGCACCTTCTCCCTCTGAGACACCAGTGAGCAAATAAATAAAAAGAAACAAATTTTTGTAAACATTTGTTTTTCTTGCTCTGAAACTTGTTGTGTTTCAGATTTACATTACTTTTTTTTTTTTAATTATTTCCTCTGGTTGTGTTTCAAAGTGAAGCAAATCTTGCTTTCTGTGACTAAAATATTTTATTGATTTGTGTGCTTCTCTGTTTTTATAAACTGCAATTGAAAAATCTATAATGGGATAATTACTATCTAATAAAGTAATTAATTAAAATAATGATAAAGATTAAAAATTCAGAATTAGTCTCAGACCCTGTTAACCTTCTGTTGCATTTAATTCTCCAGCTGAGACGGCCAAGACAGAGACCACCGAAGTAAACCTCAGTTCTCTGGGATTTTGACTGTTTAGGAAGGAGATGGGGTGCAACTTACAGAAACCACATCACGATTCGTTTCTTTAGTTGTCTTGTGGAATATTCTGAGATATTAGAAAGATGAAAGTAGAAAGGAGAAGTAAAGTGGAACTATTCTGGAGCAGTGTCAAAGACAGGTAACTATTGAGGAGAGTTTTCACGGACAGGAAAGGTTTCATTCCGAGGAAGCGAGGGGCGGGGAGTGGGAAGCCGAGGGATCCCAGAGTGCTCTGCTGCTGTCCGGCAGGGAACATGGTGTGGCCGGCCAGTTCCTTTGATGTCTGCCTTGGTGTTCCTAAGGGAAGCAAGTTGGAGGAAGAGGAAGAGGATTGCATCCATCAGTGCATTCGTTTCCCGGCCACTCACTAGAGCACTCCCACGACCAGCTCTGCCCCTTGGTTCCAGAGGAGGATGCATTTATGTTCCACAGTTTTCATTTATTTATTTGCAAGCCTAAGCATCATTCCATCTTGAAAGCTGCAAACTGAGCACAGCTGCGTGTGTTTTCTAAAGTTAAATGAATTCAGATGTGTTAACCAGTTACAGGAGGCAGCGGAAGGCACGCTTCCCAACAGCTCGCTTTTGAGTGTTCTCACGTCTTCCCTGGTGGAGACGGAGCCTGCCGCAGCGGGCAGCAGCCAGGGAGCCAGGGAGCCACGCTCTGAAGCAGGTCCTGGTGGGGAGGGGATTTTTCTCCTGCAGGCAGCCAGAATGAAGGGAGTCTCAGCAAGGTGTCCGACCAAAAGCAACCGCAACAGAAAGTCCCAAGTCCTGGTCCTGTGTCACCGATGAATTCACAAGTCGTGGTCCTGTGTGACCGAGAATTCGCGGGGAGTAGAGGAACACTGTCCAGGATAAGGCAGGAGAGATGTTTTCAGGCAAACACCACTGAGGTTTCTGCAGCTCTTCCTTTATGTCTAGACATACATTTCACATCTTGACTTAAAAACACTGCAGGATTCCCTTGTCCTTTTAATTTTAACTGAAATGTGTTAAGTCCGTACACTTGGACAACATAAGTGACTAACCTGTCTTGGATGGCTGGATGTGCATACTGCTGCTGTCCTCTGTACCTCTAACAGATATTTAACATTTACCTTTAAAATCTTTTTTAAAAAAGATTAATTTATTTGAAAGGCAGAATTACAGTGAAGTGACACCCTGACAGCAGGGGCTGGATTTTATAGACAGAGGAGACCCCACCTTGAACAAGGAAAAGCACCCCCACGGTGAGACTAGGGTTTAAAAAGACAGACAATGGCAACGTACCACGTGCTGCTTAACAGGGCATGGAAATCCCCTGGCAGAATCACGCAAGCTTGGACAGATGGGCTTCACCTGGACCAACGTCCACTATGATCTGTGTGTGTCCATATATGATTTAGGTCAGTACCTGGGCTAATGTCCACTGTGATCTGTGTGTGTCCATATGTGATTTAGGTCAGTACCTGGGCTAATGTCCACTATGATCTGTGTGTGTCCACGTGTGATTTAGGTCAGTACCAGGACTAACATCATGATTATGATCTCTTTATGTCCCACATGTTATTTAGGTCAGTTCTGGGCTAACGTCCACCATGGTCTGTGTGTCCCGCATGTGACTTAGGTCAGTACCTGGGCTAGCGTTCACTATGACCTGTGTGTGTCCATGTGTGATTTAGGTCAGTTCTGGGCTAACGTCCACCATGGTCTGTGTGTGTCCCGCGTGTGACTTAGGTCAGTACCTGGGCTAGCATCCACTATGACCTGTGTGTGTCCACGTGTGATTTAGGTCAGTATCTGGGCTAACGTCCACCATGGTCTGTGTGTGTCCCGTGTGTGACTTAGGTCAGTACCTGGGCTAGCGTCCACTATGACCTGTGTGTGTCCACGTGTGATTTAGGTCAGTACCTAACATAGGCTCTAGTCAGCTTGATCCTAGTGACCACGGATCCCCCCTCTCCTCCTTGTGGTTTTTGCCTTTATAAACCCTGTTGCTCTGAGCTTCAGCGTTGAGAGTTCTTTAGAGCATGAGCCTGCTCTTGACCACCCACTTAATAAAGGACGCATTCCAAACTTTGAGTGTGTGGCACTTCTCTGTGACTCGCTTTGGGCATATCAACAGCAGGAGATGGGGGGAGGGGCTACAGAGAGAGAGAGAGAAAGAGAGATCTTCCATCAGCTGGTTCACTCCCCAGATGGTCACAATAGATGGTTCTGGGCCAAGCCAAAGCCAGGAGCTTCATCTGGGTCTCCCACATGGGTGCAGGGGCCAAGCACTTGGGCATCTTCCACTGCTTTCCCAGGCACATCGGCAGGGAGCTGGTTCAGAAGTGGAGCAGCCGGGACTTGAACCAGCACGCATATGGATGCTGGTGCTACAGGCAGCAGCTTAACCTGCTGTGCCACAAGGCTGGCCCCTCACCAATCAAATCTTAAAATTTCAATGCATGAATCAGAATTCTAAAAAAAAAATTCAGTTAATGGCAACTTTTTCTTGGAAGTTGTTTTATTTAGCTTACGTCCACTTGAAAGCGGTCTTGACTGAATGTACACCGTGTTTACCCATATCTCTAGAGGGACACAGATGAACATAAATAAAGCGAAAAAGATGTAGAAGTCAGCACTTCACAAGCAGATGCCTGACTCTTTCTTCCATGCCCTGGACTATTGGTCTGTCATGTTCCTTTATTACTCTCCAGATTATTACAAAACACTCTTAAAAAATATGATTGATTGATTGATTGACCCGAAAGGCAGAGTGAAGGGGGAGGACAGAGCGACAGGCGGCTGCGTGACCAGGGCGGGGCCAGGCCGCAGCCAGGAGTCTGGAGCTCCATCAGAGTCTCCATGTGGCCCACGCTTGTGCCACCTGCTGCTGCCTCCTTAGGTGCATTAGCAGGGAGCTGGGCCAGAAGCGGAGCCGCTGGGACTGGAACCAGTGCTCCAGCAGGGGCTGCCGGCTCAAAATGGTGGCTTCACCTGCTGTGCCACACTGGCGGGCCCCAAAGTATTCCTGATGGCTCTGCTAGAACTAGGCCAGGGGCTCTCCCCAGCAGCCGGCTCCGTTCTCAGAAACTCAGGCAGGCCCCTGTCACTTCACCTTCCTCTTCCTCCAGGGAACCCGCTTCCCCAGCCTGTCCGCAGTCTCTGCATGGAACACTCACGGTGGTTTCACCACCAGGGCCGCGCACCCTCCTGAGAGGGGTTCCTGCGCATGTCCTGTCCCGCGTAGCGTCTGTGGATTCACTCCAACCAAGCCTTTGCTTTTCACCTCTTTCCACGTAAGTCCAGCTCAAAACCTGTGGTTCTCCTGGAGTTTACTGATTTGCTTTTCCCCCAGCGCAGGTCTCTGTTCTGGACACTCGGAAGCTGTCTCTGGCGGCTCAATCTCGGGGAAATGCTGCCCGTGGCTCTCAGGCCAAGGGTGAGCTCTGTGTGGTGCAGGCCGCCCTGGAGACTGAGCTGCGCTCCTGTTGCTCCGCCTGGAGCTCTGCCCAGGAGTCTGCCGCTGGCTCGAATCCCTCTACCCCGTGCTCCTCTGGGTGCAGGTGTGGCCCTATCTCCTCTGTTCCTCTACATTTCAGTTTTTAACTAAAAAGAACGATAGCCAGTTGGGTAACTCAAAGCCATCTGAAAGAACTAAAGGAGGATTGTCCCGGTTGCCCCTCTTCCAGGCCAGCTCTCTGCTGTGGCCAGGGAGTGCAGTGGAGGATGGCCCAGGTGCTTGGGCCCTGCACCCCATGGAAGACCAGGAAAAGCACCTGGCTCCTGGCTCCTGGCTCCTGCCACCGGATCAGCGCGGTGCGCCGGCCGCGGCGGCCATTGGAGGGTGAACCAACGGCAAAGGAAGACCTTTCTCTCTGTCTCTCTCTCTCACTGTCCACTCTGCCTGTCAAAAAAAAAAAAAAAAAGAACTAAAGGAGAGGAAGAGGATGACGGGAGAGCGTCACGCGCTGCAGGGACCACACAGCAGGGAGAGCGTCCTGGGCTGCACAGCTCTCACCAGCAGAGTTTCATTGGAGGGCGCTGGAAAGAAGACCCAGCTGACAGAATAGCAGGGCTCGGGAGGGTGGCAGCGCGCACGGCAGTCAGACCAACAAGGGGCTTGGTGTGCAGTGGCCGGGAGCTGGGATAGCTGAGGGGTGGGAGGACATGATGGGGACTTGGGCTCTGCAGGGGCCTCGAATCCACGCCTCTGCAGGTACCGAGGCAGCAGTGCAGCCTTGCTTACCTACAAGTCAGATAATGAGTGTCTTCGGATTCATTCTCTCAGTTCTGTGTGAAATATTAAACATACTGAGATATGTTAGAGGACCTTAGACACTCAGAAAATACTAGAAATATTTAAACACCCAGATAAATATACAGGCATAGAATAAATGATGTATTAAAAATAATATACTAGGCCCTCTGTATCAGAAAGAAGGTAATGAGGTGAAAATTGAAGTTTGCTTTATGCAAATGTGTGATCATTAACATAAAATATCTGCCTTGCCTTCCTTCAGAGTGTTTTCAAACTATGCGTTTAAATATAATTCATCAGTTGTAACCTTTGGGAAAGAACTAGTATATGTCTCAGTGGATTCCGCTTCTCACACAAAAGCTGGATGTCTCGGCAATGCTGAGTTTGAGACAAACTGTAGGGTTAAATTGCCCTGTATTAAGACAGTGGAGACATTGTTTGAGGTTGACTTTTTTTCAAACTTGAGATCAGCAGTGTCCATCACTTTAGGTGCCAGAGACTCACGGGTTGAAGCGGGAGGCTCTCTGGTCGGACCGCGCCACGACTTCTCAAAGGCTCCTCCCTGTCGGATGTGAGTGATGCCACCCTGGAAGGGCCCACAGCCGGTGCTGAGATGGCGAATAAAGCGCACCACAGCGGCCGAGCACACAGAGGCCGCAGAGCCAGGAGGACGATGTTGGGGTTGGTGATGACCAGGCGGCGCGTCCTTCCCCCAGGTCCCAGCCCCGCCTGAGGACCACCCAAGTTCCTCTTGGGAAATGCTCAGCACACCCTGTAGCTTACAACGTGAAGTCCACATGACAAACCCCGAGCTGACAAGTCAGGGTCGTGGCTCGGACTCCTCCAGCTCCGCATGGGTCACCCTGACAGCCTAAGAAAAACAGCTTCTAGGGACCAGCGCTGAAGTGCAGTGGGCTAAGGCCCCTGCCTGCAGTGCCGGCATCCCATGCAGGCACTGGGTCTAGTCCTGGCTGCTCCTCTTCTGATCCAGCTCTCTGCTGTGGCCTGGGAAAGCAGTGGAAGATGCCCAAGTCCTTGGGCCCCTGCACCCACGTAGGAGACCCAGAAGAAGCTCCAGGCTCCTGGCTTCTCGTAGTTGTGGTCATTTGGGGAGTAAACCAGTGGAATGGAAGACCTCTCTCTCTCTCTCTCTCTCTCTCTCTCTGGCTCTACCTCTCTGTATCTCTGTCTTTCAATTAAATAAAATAATTCTTTAAAGAAAAAGAAAAACAGCTTCTAAAAGCAGTCTTTGATGCAGGCTCTTCCAATTGGCCCAGTGAGTCCATAATCACCAAAGATGAAACTGACCGCACACCCAGATAGTAACACCTGTGCAACCCAGGATCTGCAGCAAGAATAAAGCCGGGACACAGAACCAAGCCTACCCCGTCCACAGAATGGAGTCCACACTTCCTTCCTGATCTTAGATAATCCAGGGACGTCTGTGACATCCCAGGTCAGAGGGGAGCCATTCTCTGCTACATAAGGAGCTCTTGTGAGCCCATTCTCAAGTGCTTTGTTCATGACCCTCATCTTTGCAAATCCATCCAGAGGTAATACAACTCAAACATCCCAGAGAAAAAAAATAGAGGACATACAGGCTACCTGCGAGGTCCAGCTCCCAGAAGGGAAAGAGACGGGAGAAGACCATGAGTGGTGTTTTCTCTGGATCACGTCATTCCAGATAAGGAAGTCATCACTCAGCAGTTTATGGGGAAGACAAATCGGTCACCCTCTCAGCCTGATTCTGGCCTGGGGACCAGGTGCCTGGTGGCACGCTCCTCTGTGAGTCTGGGGCTCAGACTCAGTCAATCCCACCAAAAAACCCAGAATTTCAGCAAATGGAGGTATAGATCACTACAAACGCATTGCATAATTGCTAAGACGTGAGAAAACCATACACGTGTATGCGCACAAACTCTTGAAAAAAATTTCAACAAATTTAAAGCAAGTTTTATCCAAAGAAACACATCTCTAGAAAGACAGCACAACATAAGGTTGAGAAAGGGTCCCAGAATTGTTAGGCACAGCCAAAGGAGGGCAAGACACTCGCTGGACAACAGGAACTTGGCGAGCGAAGCTCCGCACCAGGCGCTGGAACAGCGCACCAGGCTCGGCCTCACACCAGAGGCGAGGCCACATTCCTCGGAGCTCATAGCTTGTGGGATCAAGGAGGGGTGTCACTGCAGTGCAGCTTAGCCGTTTATTTACCACTGTTTTTATTCATTTCGGGCACTAATTATGCCTTTGGCCCCATGCTTTTTGCAGGGAGCTGATGTCCGTTGCTGTTGTTTGTTGGGCATCCAATCTTTAGGATGAGAAGGACTGAAAATCAAACGCAGAAGTGAAATCAAAATTGAGGTGATTCTTAGGCAGGAAATAGACGCCGTTCCATGGAATGGCGCCTCCTTGTGACTTGATGTGAGAGAGCATGGGCCTAGGTGGAGGGGTAGAGAGAGGCTACCCATGTAGGCAGAGAACAGGACGCAGAAACACTGCTGTGGCGAGTGTGAGTTGAGGAGGTACGAAGGCCAGGAACCATCGAGCCACAGGAGAGCTGTCAGGATGCCAGCACTGTGCCCGCTACAGAGGAAGCTCACAGGCCAGGGAGAGCAGGAGAACCCGGCTTCCCTCTGCTTTCCGGGTGCACGTGTGGCCAGGGGTGCAGCCGTGACTATGACGTGGTGTATCAGGGAAGGGGAAGGGGCGCGTTCCGGAACCTCCCCTCCGACAAGGGCTGCCTCTCTCACGACCTTTGTGCCGCCTTCTCCCGTTTCCTTCCTTCTGCTTGCAACGTGAATGTCATGGATTCGTGGATGAGGACCATGTCCTAGGGGTGCCAGACTGGAGACCCTGGAGAAGCCCGGACTCCACGGGGCTTCAGGAGCAAAGGCACCCCCTGCTGCTGCCTATGGGCCTCTGTGCTCCTCCGTAAGAGAGAAGGAAGCCCCTGTGCTGTTTAAATCACTGGTGGGAGAGGTTCCCGTCTCTCCTGGCTACACTCAATCATAGCGAATGTAGCAGCTGATGCAGATCTTGTGGCAGTGTAAGTCACAGTGCAAAGAACTGGTCATTTTTTTTTTTCTTATCTGACTCTGCAGGATGTTTGGAAAGGGATTAACGAAAATAAAATCCCACAAACGTGTGTTGATTGGGTTTTACACATGGGAAAGCATAGAATTGAAAAAGATGTTTTATCATGGAAGCATATGCACACCCCAACACACCAAACCGCACGTGTGCCAGCTAAAATTCCAACACTTCAATGTAATTATCAGCATGCAAGAAAATGCAATCAGAAAATGCAATCAGTAAGCCTAAGTACGTGTAGATCAGTGATATTTCAATGATCAAATAGAGATGTCCAGAGGACTACTACTGTGGCTCAGCAGGTTACAGCCCTGTCTGCAGTGCTGGCATCCTATACAGGTGCTGGTCTGAGTCCCGGCTGCTTCACTTCCAATCCAGCTCTCTGCTCATGTGCCTGGAAAGCAGCAGAAAATGGCTCGGGGTATTGGTATTGTACAGGAGAGCCTGATCGTTGAGAGTATCCTCAGATAGCCGGAGCCCCTCCCCAAACTGATATGTCTCCCATGAAGATGCGGTCAGTGTAACATGGAGAACACATGACCTACAGGAGACCGCATGTGTCTGTGTGTAACATGGAGAGCACGTGACCCACAGGAGACCGCATGTGTCCGTGTGTGACATGGAGAGCACGTGACCCACAGGAGACCGCATGTGTCTATGTGTAACATGGAGAGCATGGGACACATGGGAGATGGTGTATGTCTATGTGCATCACGAAGAACACGTGACCTACAGGAGACCACATGTGTCTATGTGTAACATGGAGAACACGTGACCTACAGGAGACCACATGTGTCTATGTGTAACATGGAGAACACGTGACCTACAGGAGACCACATGTGTCTATGTGTAACATGGAGAACACGTGACCTACAGGAGACCACATGTGTCTATGTGTAACACGGAGAACACGTGACCTACAGGAGACCACATGTGTCTATGTGTAACACGGAGAACACGTGACCTACAGGAGACCACATGTGTCTATGTGTAACACGGAGAACACATGACCTACAGGAGACCACATGTGTCTATGTGTAACATGGAGAACATGTGACCCACAGGAGACTGCATGTGTCTATGTGTAACATGGAGAACACATGACCTATAGGAGACCACATGTATAACATGAAGAGCATGGGACACATGGAGATGGTGTATGTCTATGTGCATCACGAAGAACACAGGACACACAGAAGACCACATGTGACCATGTGTACCGCAAAGGCTGTGGGACATACAGAAGATGACATGCGTAAGATGAAGAACTCGAGGCACACAGAAGACTGCGTGTGTCGAGGGGACCTGACAGACGTGTCCGTGTGCACCGCCACTTGCTGGACGGGCAGACGTGCTGGCTGCCACTGCTGTGGTGACATCTGCGGCTCCTGCAGTGTTGGCTGCACGTGCCGACTCTGAAACCTTCTGTCCTGCTAGTTGTGCTTATTACGGCTGCTGTATTTTCTAAGAATCTTCTTTTTCTTTAAAATACTGTCAATTAACATAAAGGAGAGAGAGAGAGAGGTGCTCAGATGGGCAGATGAGATTGGTCTTGAAGAAAGGAGCCCGCCTACGTCACGTTTCATCCTCATTTTCCCTGATGCTGTTGGCTTCCTCCAATCCATCTAAGTCTATTCACGTTCCCAACAAAATCTGTGTTTTCCTGTCACATGCCTTTGCCTGTCTAAAATAATCTCCCTCGTCCTCGTGTGTCAGATCTGCATGTCCCGTGGCGTGCTGTGAAATGACTTCTCATCAACCACATCCACCCTCACAGGGACTTGTCTTCTCACTCGGATTTATTTTCTTTGTGAACTTACCTTGTGAGTGAGACTATGCACACAATAGGATTCCTGTTTAAAAAAGCATTGATTAGTGCCATGAACAATGCATTTGATCAAGCTAAACTTAAAAATGCAGAAATAAATTTAGAAACATTCAATATAATTTTGTAAAAGAAATTTCACTGGTATAGAGAATGCACACATCTTTCCTTAAGTATAGAACACTATAATTCACTATCACTAAGAAGGCCATGTTGAAAATATCAGATGTTTTCAAACTGAATATAACTATCTAATTGACCTCCCACATATTCCATTAGGACATCACCTGGCTACGCAGTCAGATGGCGGATGCTCAGATGTACTACTTGGTAGAAAAACCCGGATGGACTTTCTCCATGTGTGAGAAACAAACGATTTGCACCATGTACGAAAGCGCCTGTGCCTCACTGATGAGCCTTTTTGTTCTGTGCACCGGGCTGTGTCTTGTTAGGAAGCTTTTGTGAGAAAGGTGGGAGAACGTGGAGAAGCCAAGGTGTGAGAGGTCAGAAGGATCAATGCCCGTTCCTCCAACCCTGGCCCTGTTTCTTCTCCTGTCTGCTCCCCACCTTTTTCCACGCCCATGGCCTCTCTGTCAGTGGCGTAGTGAGTAAAGCCATGTGGGTGCCGGGTTGGGTCCCAGCCACTCCCCTTCTCATCTAGCGCTCAAGGCCCAGGAAAAGCAGCAGAAGATGCCCAGTGGTTGAGCCCCTGCCAACCACATGAGAGACCCGGCTTTGGCTGGTTCAGCCCTGGCCATTATGGCCAACTGGGGAGTGCAGCAGGAGATGGGAGAGCTCCTCTCTCTCTCTCTCTCTCTCTCTCGCACTGACCTTCAAATAAATAAATAAGTAAATGCATCTTTAGAAACTGCTTGTCCAAGATGGCATTGGGGGTGGCCAGTGGGGGGCCGAGGTGGAGGAGTTCAGGGTGCACCTGATGTGGAGCTGCTGGAGCCCGAGCTGAGCAGCATCACCGAGCAGTGCAGCCCTAAGCGGATCTTCGTCGGGGCAAGGGCAGGGTGGGCAAGACCACCTGCAGCTGCAGCCTGGAGGTCCAGCTGTCCAAGGCGCGGGAGAGTGTTCTCATCATCTCCACAGACCCCACCCACAACATCTCAGATGCCTTCGGCCAGAAGTTCTGCACGGTGCCTACCAAGGTCAAAGGTTACAACAACCCCTTTGCTGTGGAGATGGACCCCAGGCTGGGGGTGGCAGAGCTGGAGGACCACATGCTGAGGGCGGAGAGGATGGGAGAGGCCGTGAGCACCTTCCTGGGTGTCAGCAAAGCCATGAGCGATGCCGAGGTCGGGAGGCTGGTGAAGGGCGGGAACTTCTCGGTGGTGGCATCTGACACAGTGCCCATGGGCCACACGCTGTGGCCACTCACTTCCTCACCGTGGAGGAGCGGGGGCTGGGCTGGCTCATGCAGATCAAACACCAGATCAGCCCCTTCGTCTTGCAGATGTGCAGCGTGCTGGGCCCGGGGGGCAGGGACGCCGACCAGCTGCCTCCAAGCTGGAGGAGACGCTGCCGGTTATCGGCTCGGTCAGCCAGCAGTTCAAGGACCCCGACCACTTTTGTCTGCGTGTGCGTTGCTGAGTTCCTGTCCCTGTACAAGATGGAGCAGCTGACCCAGGAACTGGCCAAGTGCACGATGGACACACACGACATCATCGTCACAGCTCTTCTTCCCCACCTGGAGGAGCCCTGCAGGAGGAGGCCCGCTGCAAGATGCAGGCCAGGTTCCTGGTCCCGATGAGGGACCGTATGAAGACTTCCACATCGTGAAGCTGCCGCTGTGACCCCACGAGGTGCAGGGGGCGACAAGGTCAACACCTTCTCCACCCTCCTCCTGGAACCCTACACGCCCCCCAGAGCCCGGTAGCACCCTGGACCCCTCCCACCCCACCTCCACCCCCAACACCACCAGCCACAGCTGCTGCCATTTTCACACCATCCTCCCCCACACTGGGGCAGAGTTTGCACAAGGCCCACCCCCTCCCCCACGGTGCAGGGGGAGAGCCACGTGTTGGGGCCGGCAGAAGGCCGGGAGGGGTCCTGTGCCCCTGGTGGGGCTGGAGGGCTGTACTCGTCCCCCACCCCTTCCTGCCTCCCCTCCTCAATAAAATGACCAGAAACTGAAAGAAAGTGCTTGTAAAGTCCCGCACCTCCTTGCAGGCGTCTGCCGTGAGAGGCGTCCGGGAAGTGCTGTTTGCTGTAAGTGAGCTCCGCAGCCGCTCTGGCCCGTGGCAGTGGCTCCCAGCAGAGCAGCTGTTCCAGGTTCAGTGAGAAACCGGAGAGCTGGATTATCGACAACAGCCAGGTCGCCCCTCCCGCTGCCATCGAGGCTTAACAGTCTCATTTCTCAGAACTGCAGAAGCCCCGCGGTCCAGTTAATACCCAGCTTCCTTGTGATAATGACAGTGGCCATCTCACGTAGCTGGGTATTAGGCGGATTTACATCTCTCGCAACTTGAAGGAGTTATATCCCCTTTCTCTTGCTCTTCTTGAGGACACGAGTGGGTGGGGAGAAGCACTGAAGCAAGCTTACTTCTTATTTAAATTTTGAATAAAAATTTCATAAAGAAGGATTAAATGGTTTTAATTATAAAACAACTGAACTGTCCTTAATTTATTTTAAAAATTAAATCCAGGATGAAATTGAATGTAATGAAGATTAATCTCCAGAGTCAGATCAGGCTGCCTGAATTCCAACGGAGAACTCCTTCTCCTTCCTTTGTTGTTTGAGTCCCAGTTTCTCCCTGCACTTCCACAGCCGCTTTCTTGGGTCTCTCCTAAGTGCCACGGGACGCTGATGCAGAAGCCACGTTCCAGCTTGCCCATCGCATGCAGGAGAACCTCGAGGTGCCACCGCGTGCCACAGCAGGTGACTCCGCCACCCCATATGCCAGTGCCATTGGAGTCCCAGCTGCACTTCCAATCCAGCTTCCTGCTAATGCACCCGGGAAGGCACACGACGGCTCCAGTGCTGGAACCCCTGCCACCAAGGCTGGAGACCACGGGGCGTTCTCGGCTCCCGGCTTCAGCCGGGCTTAGACCTGGCGATTTTGACCCTTTAGGGAGTGAAGCAGTGGACGAAAAAGTCCATGAAGAAACAGTTACGAGATCACTTTACATTGGTGCAAATTTTGTGAAATCTCTGTGTAGCTTTCATAAGTACATCTCATGAACTTTCTGAAGACCCCTCATGTGGATGGATTTGAAATTCTTCAACCAAAATAAACTTTGTTTTTACTTGCATTTTCCACAAGCTTCTGGTAGTTCTGTAACATGAACACACACGTGTGTGCACGCATCACAGAGCTCAATCCTGTCTCTTGGTGTGAAGTTGGGGCTGTCACCTTTCGATGAGCTGGAACCAGCCACTGTGCCCTGGTCTGCACTGGAGCTCCCTGGGGTGCCCGCTGCTCCCTGAATCATGCTCACTGTGCGTGTGTGGACCACAGCTGATCTCTGCTCCTTGGCATTCGTGCCCAGAAGTGGGAGAGCTGGCACATTTGCTACAAATGGTTGATTCACATTTGTTTGAGGAAATGCCATGTTGCTCTGCATAACGGCCATCCTGGCTAAGCAACTGCATCCTGCTGGATTCACAAACTCAGTTCTGCCTTGTTTCTCCGTCCTCAGAGCCCTCGGTGTGGTCCTCGACGTGTTTCTTGTGCTGGACTTCGCGGCTCTTGTCCATCTGCACACAGCTTATCTCAGCTCTGAGAACATTCTCCACCCTGGACACACTTCCTCTCACTGTGTTCTTGTCTCCCTGCCCCAGCACTGCTTTATTTACGTGTTAAACTCCTGAATTTGCTGTGCCTCAGACCCTCACTCTCCAGGTTGTGTGTGTGTGTGTGTGTGTGTGTGCCTCTTTTGTTTTCCAGTTCTACGAGACCTGTTTAACGCCGTCTTTTTCCACCTGATGTTGAGTTCCTCCGGTCACCTTTCTCATTCTCCAATTCTCTCTGTGTGTTTTGTGGATGCCCTTGTATCTTATTTTAGCAGCATCTTGTTTCTGGCCCGGGCTGAAGCTTCGACTGATCCGGAGATCAGAGAGACCCTCGTGTCTTCTTTCTCGGCGTCACTTCAGGCCCAAGGAGCACGATGAGAAGTGAATTATACTTTTAGCAACTTTTTATCAACGTTTTTCGAAGGTAGTGCACAATCATTCATTATCACTCAAGGGTCAGAGGATGGCAATCTTTTCCTAGAATCTTGCTAACCCAGGGAAATGAAATAAAAAAGAAGCCCCTTCGGAGAAGGAGAAGGACGCCAGCGCAGACAGCACACAGAGGCCAGGAGGCCAGGGACGAGGTGGAGGCAGTGCATCTGTGGGCAGGACAAGGCGATGGCTGCGTGTCCCAAGCCGGTAGCAATCCCATCTTCTCTGCAAATTCACTGCAATAATTATGGTAAAATGCACGCAGACGGATTTACTGCTTTTATCCTTGGGGGACATGTTCTGAAGTTGGATTAACAGAGAACAAGTGAATTTGTTCATTTTTTATGAAAAAAAATGCAAGCTTCTCTTCTGTTTGGCCATCATTTCTCCTTCTCGCACGCTGGGTGCTGGTGAGAGATAATGAAGTTATAAAATGTGTTTTACAGCACGAAGAGCCGACTGTGCCCCTGTCAATGGTTAGACAGCCAGAGTGGTGTTGGGTTGACTTTATGTTTCATGCAGAACATATTTTAGAGTTTCAGGAAGAAGAATGCTGTTAGCATAGAAGAGTCTCAGACAGCAAAGGGAGCGCGGTCAGTGGTCTGAAAGGCAGAATCCCTTGCTCGTGACCATCTCCGGAGAGGCAGTGCACTCTGCTTTCGCGTCACAGGAAATCCCAGGTTACTGATGGTTGTGAAAAGACTGTGGAGAACCTTGTGAGTGCCCACAAGTGTTGGGAAATGTTGTTAAGCCGGAGGTGGGTGACAAGGCCCAAGGGTCTGTACAACAGAGCGACACAGCTGACAGCTAACACAGTGTCTCCACCGCCAACAGCTCGCCATGCCTCTCGCCCTGTGTATGGAGTGGGGGACTCACCTGGGTACCGGGGCACAAAGACGCTGCTTGAGCATCTCTTGTGTGGTTTGCAAAGAAACTCCAGCCCCCAGGAAGGTGCTGAGCTCCGGGTGGGCACAGTGCATCATGCAGACTGTGAAAAGTGCCAAGGGACTAGGGGATTCACCTAAGAAAGTCGCTAAAAGAAGACTCCAAAGAATGTGTCCCAAAATGGAAAGAGTGAGTTTATTTTGGTGACATTCTTGAAATGCATGCAGTCTTTTCATAATATGGATTTTCCATGGACGTTTTGAAGGCCTGTTGTCTATGATTTAAAAGTCTATGAGCCAAGGTAGCGAGTTAGCCTGATCATTGCAGAAAGGGACTGTGTGATGTGAAAGTGATCTTTCAAACAGGACAACTCACGCGTGCCCAGGCGCGTGCCCTGTGGCCTGCCAGGACCAGCAACTCCCTTCTGTGGGGTTGTTTTCGCTGGGAAGTCAGACCCCAACTTCAACAGCCTGTATCTGCAGTTCCTGCTCTCCCCACCCCAGCACTCAGGACATTGGCAGGGAGCAGACGGCAGAAGCCAGCGGTGGCCGGACAGGGGCTGGACAAGGTGGGGCTTTCCCGCCATGCGGCAGGGAGCAGATGGAGAACCTCTGTCTACCGGTCGAGAGTTGTGGACGATGCCCACGGCTGGGGCTGGAGGCCGAGGCAGGGGGAAGATTCCAGACTGAAACCACAGAGTGAGAGGGACAGAGATGAGAAACGCCTGCTCCACTAATTCCCCTTTCTTTGGCCACAGCTGAATGGAGACCAAGTCAGGCAGAAATCCCAGCAGGTGCCTCCTGGGGCCCAGCAGGGAGGACAGCACTTGGCCACGCCACCACCCTGCCTGGGACTGGACTTGGCCTTGTCTCAGGTTTCTGTGATGGTTCTTTGTCCTTTGCCTCAGCTGCCGAGAGGCAAACCTTTCCATACTTCTTAGTTCCAGTTCTTGGAAATGGAAATCTGACTTGTCATTTTCCGAAAGGGCACAGCTTCTAAAACGACCGCTACTGGAGGACGGGCCGGTTTTCAGTTCACTGAGCTTGTGTGCAGGACAGGGCTGCCTGGAAGACAGGGGCGTGAGGCTCTGGTAGGAACAGCGTTGAGTGGGATAGCCACCTGGACTCTGTTGGTCCGCAAACAAAGCATTCTATTACTTCATGCTTTTTAAAGTTTATTTCTTGTAAAAAAGTGTAGGGAAACCAAGAAGCTAACTTAAAGCGGCCGTGCCAAGGCAGGAAGTGAGAAGCAGCCTGGAGGCAGGGCCTGGCCTCTCATTGCACTACAGAAAGATTTTCACCAGACAGGCCCGGGCTTGCTGGAAGCTGAGATGTGAGCCGGTGCAGGAAGGCCTTCCAGCCCAGGAGGCCTCGGCGAGGCGAAAATGAGGGACATGGGAAAGAAATAACCTTCTAAAAACACACACACACAATCAAGCATGACCAGGGCCGGGCTAGTACTGTGGCCCAGTGGCTTAATCCATGACTTGGGATATCAGAGTGCTGGTTTGAGTCCTGATCAGCTTCCTGCTCCTACTCCTGGGAAGGCGACAGAGGCAGCGGTGCAGACACTTGGACCCCTGCCACCCACATGGGAGACGGACTGGTGTCCCTGTCTCCTGGCTTTGGCCTGCCCAGCCCCGACTGCTATGGGCGTCTGGGCAGTGAACCAGCACACATGATCCCCGTCTCTCTGTCCCTCTGACTTTCAGACACATGCACACATACAGACATGCGTGCAAACACGCCTGCAGGCGCACACACGCCTGGAAGACAAGAATGGCCGGAGGCTGCTTCCACTTGCACGGCTTCAGGGTCCGAGCATCAGCTGGAAGCCGGGAACTGAGGACTCCAAGGAGTGGCGCCACATCAGAGGCCAGCTGCATGCTCCCAGAGAGCAAGGCTGAGTGGAGGAGAGCGGGCGCGCTCCTGGGGAGCCCCCTTCCCAAGACGGGCACCACGGGGAGCCGAGCTGAGGGCGCCTGGGGAGGCTCAGCGGGGGGCGGGGCCGATATCCAGAAGCAGCGACTCCAAGATACATGTGCGGCTTCCTAGAGCTAAGCCCAAAGGCCAGAGGGCCCCTGCCTGGCCGATTCCCATCAAGGACGACCTGAGTTGCCCGGTGCTCAGGACGACCAGGGAGCTGCTGTGATCTACCCACTTACATCTCCCAAACCTGATTGTTTTCTTTTTTTTTTTTTTAAGATTTTATTTATTTATTTGACAGGTAGAGTTAGAGACAGGGAGAGGGAGAGACAGAGAGAAAGGTCTTCCATCTGCTGGTTCACTCCCCAGATGGCAGCAATGGCAGGAGCTGAGCCAGTCCAAAGCCAGGAGCCAGGAGCTTCTTCTGAGTCACTCATGCCGGTGCCGGGGCCCAAGCACTTGGGCCATCCTCCACCGCTTTCCCCGGCTCCAGCAGTGAGCTGGATCAGAAGAGGATGCTGGCACTGCAGGCAGAGGATTAACCTACTGCCCACAGCGTTGGCCCAAACCTGATTGCAAAGGGGATGTGGCAGGCAGGGTCTCCCCCATTTCTCAGCTGGTTTGTGTTGTTTTCCACCAAGCAGCTTCCGGGGGACAGAGGAGAGAGCTGCAGCTGGGCACAAGGCTCTCACCCTCTGCTCACTTTACTTGCAGGGTGATTTGCATTGCATTTGCATAAATCTGCACAAGAACACTCCTTTGAGGGTCCTGAGCTGTATTTCTTTAATCAGGATCTCTCCGTTAGGGTACTCTGGACAAGTGTGCCCTCTGTGTGAAACCACTTTTAAAAGTAAAAACATTTGGAGAATTTCAGGCAAGCACTGAGCTAAATATAACCCCGTCCTGGGGGTGTCCAGGAGGTTCCAGGGCTGCCCTGCAGAGGCCATGCAGCTGGGAGCCAGGGGCCGGCCTCCTCCCCTGCCTACCGCCTCCCTCACTATGTGGGTTCCCACTCCAGGCCCTGGCGCAAGTGAGCATCCAAGTGCAGCCCTGCAAGCCCACCCACCCACCCTCCCAGTGAGGCCCTGGCCTCCCATGCTGATGCTTGGACACTGCCCGCACTGCCCAGTCAGTCGCAGGGCCCCTAAGTCTCCAGCCTCCCTCCATGCTGGGCTGGCACCTCTGCCTGCGTCTGCGTGTGTGACTAGGTGTTCTCTCTCCACACCCCTGGCAGCAGATGAAGGCCAGGGAGGGAGTGGGTTGTGCGGCTGGTGATGCCAAAGGAGACCCCAGCTCCGAGTGTGGGGAGAGCACGGGCAGTGCAAGAGTCCAGGGAGAGCAGAGTCCGCCACATGGGGGCCCGCCCCGTGTGAGGAGTCCACCCCACCGTGTGGGTCTCCACCCATCTGTAGGGTCACAGCCGGGCGCTGGTGCTCACCACGGCAGAGGCCACCAGGCACAGGTGCAACAGGTGCGAGCTTGGCCCACGCCTCCACGAATCCCGACCCTGCTGCCCCGCCTGGCAGCTACGTGGATGCAAGAGAGCTGCTCTTGGGAGCTTTTCATGAGGTCGCTTGCTCTCACAGCAGCACTAGATTTTAGGAATATTTAAGTATTGTTTGAACACGAATACTGGTTCACACTTGCGTTTGCTGTTTGGCTTTTAAGGTGAAAAGGGAGGTGTCCTCAAGGCGCCCCACCTGCTCATAGGCACATGGACAGCCAACACGGAGTCCAGGACAGGCAGGAGGGACCCTCTGGTGGCCCTGCTCCTGTCACTGTGACAGTCTGCACTCCTCCGTTCTCAGCCCTGGGGAGGGCTGCACCTGTGCCCGGAGCATGCACAGCCGGGACCCCCTGGGGAGCCCGGGCCATGCTGCAGCACCCCTGGGTCCTTCCGTCTCTCCCGGGTCGTTGCCTTCCTTGCCTGGGGTGCAGAAGCTTCACCAGTGCAAGCCCCCCCACCCCATTTCCATGTTGTTTGGAGCAGGGAGTTCTTAGGCAAGCAGCAGACTGCCTTCTAATTTTAACAGATAGTTTTGAATATTTCAGAAAAAATACAAATTGGAAAACATGTATACATTTTTAACTTTTTCCTTTTCTTTTTAATTTTATTTTAATGGAATTACATCCCAATTGTTGTCATTTTTTAATTGATGTATTTATTTAAAAGGCAGAGTTAGAGACAGAGAGAGAGAGAGCGATAGAGAGAGACAGAACTTCCATCCTCTGGTCCACCCCCCAGATGGCTGCAACAGCAAGAGCTGGGCGGATCCCAAGCCAGGAGCCAGGAGCTTCCACTGGGTCTCCCACACCAGTGCAGCGGCCCAAGCACCTGGGCCATCTGCCGCTCTCCCAGGCCATTAGCAGAGCTGGATTGGAAGTGGAGCAGCCAGGTTTCCAACCGGCACCCACGAGGCTGGATTGGAAGTGGAGCAGCCAGGTTTCCAACCGGCACCCACGAGGCATGCCAACATTGCAGGCAGAGGCTTTAACTGCTAGGCCACAACGCCTGCCCCCATTGTTGTCACTTTAATGTATTTATACTTTATTTGGAATTCTTTTGATCACTACTGACAAGACTGCAGAAATTGTGTGAATGTTTGGTTTTAATTACATAATTGGAGAATTTGTTAAAATCACAACAAGAAAATAAATCTTGAGGAATAAAGATAAAGTCATCTGATTTATGAATGACCTTGTTCTAATCATTATGCATTTAATCATTGTCAGCTCACTGGAAGATCCAGACACAAGCAGTAATCCGGTCATCTTTTTATATTTTATTTATTCCCAATCTTAAAAAAAATGTAACTTTCAGGGCTGGTGTGTGACACAGTGAGTAAACTGCCACCTCTGACACCAGCATCCCATAAAGGTACCAGTTCAAGTCCCAGCTCCTCCACTTCTGACCCAGCTCCCTGCTGGTGGCCTGGGGAAAGCAGCAGAGGACGGCTCAAGTGCTTGGACCCCCGCACCCACGAGGGAGACCCAGAGGAAGCTCCTGGCTCCTGGCTTTGGCCTGGGCCAGCCCTGGCCATTGTGGTCACCTGGGGAGGGAACCAGTGGATTGAGGGTTTCTCTCTCTCTCTCTCTCCCTCCCTCCCTCCCCCCCCCCTTTCTTTGACTTCCTCCTTCTCTCTGACTTCCAAATTAGTAAATAAGTGTTGCAAAAAATGTAGCTCTGTTGGCTTTGGTCATTAAGGATGTGGCTCTGGTGAACAAAATCTAGAACATTCCGTTCATCAGTGTCTTGCCTTGTTTTCCGTCAGTATTAGCCACGTGTTTTATCAGTCTGTGTCTTACTGGTCTGGGCTGCATACCAAAGTCCCACAAGCTGCATCACTTACAGATCACCAAAACATGGCTCCCAGCCCTGGAGTCTGGCTGTCGGCGCTCACGGTGCCGGCCTTGCCAGGCGCGAGGGGGTGATCTCCAGGATTGCAGGCGAGGAAAGAGTGGGGAGGAAAGAGAGGCAGGGCTCTCTGTGGAAGGTCTCTAACGCCAAGTGTGGGGGCTCTCTGTTCTTGTCCCAGGCTCCCCACAGCCCCGACCCCTAACTGGTGACGGTGAGTTAGGACTCCTTGAAGTCGCAGGGCCACACGAGTCGTCGCTGGAGTCCCCTCGATGCCCTTGCTCAGCCCAGGCACACAGGGGACAAGGCTGCCCCTTTTGCTCCCCTGCCTGCCCTGAGCCAGTGCAACCCTCGAGCCTAGCAGGAGGCACCCTCTGCTCTCTGCTCTTCCAGGCCTTGAAGAACCTTGTTCCTCCTTGACAAGTCTTAGAGTAGCTGCTCATATTGACAGCTTCACGGACTCCGTGACTCTCAGTCCTGCTCCATCAGACGTCTGAATCCCTGTTTTACTATGCTTTGCACTTCTGTATCTCTCTCTCTACCTGGAACTTTCCAAAGATGTCAGCTGACAGGACAAACGGGCAACACCTGTTACCTGACTCCTGCGGTGAGGCGCTGGGCCCCGCTCGTGTGAGTCTTCTCTGCCATGGGCACTATTGTTCAGCATTCTTTTTTTAAAAAAAGATTTATTTTATTTATTTGAAAGACAGAGTTACAGAGAGAGGTAGAAACAGAGAGAGAGGTCTTCCATCCGCTGGTTCACTCCCCAATTGGCCGCAACGGCCGGAGCTGCGTCGATCCGAAGCCAGGAGCCAGGAGCTTCCTCTGGGTCTCCCACAAGGGTGCAGGGGCCTAAGGACTTGGGCCATCTTCCACTGCTTTCCCAGGCCACAGCAGAGAGCTGGATCGGAAGAGGAGCAGCAGGCACCGGAACAGTGCCCATATGGGATGCCAGCGCTTCAGGCCAGGGCGTTAACCCGCTGAGCCACAGCACCAGCCCCGTTCCGCATTCTTTTATCTTGAGCAGAGATCCCATGGTGGACTGGACACCATTACTTTATGGAAAACTCCACCTATACAACATCAATATTTAAATGTGACTTGTTAGAAAATAAATGAATATTTCTGTTCTATAAGTAAATACAGTCTGAAGACATTAAACAACACAGTTGCCGTGGGATCTCATTTCAGGACGACACCTTCCTTAGTCTTCCCTGTCTCTGCACCGGGCTTCACATGTCTGCGCTGGAATTCTCTCTACCTGCGTGTTTTATCTCACACGAGCCACCTCTAAACAGACTGATCAGTAAAGTCTTCTCGGCTCTGCTCATGGAATATCTCGGATCCCCCCCTCCTGTCCACGTCCACTGTTATCCACAAGTCAGCGTCGCCTTCACACCGTCCCCACGTGGGGTTACCTGTGGCCTTCACACCATTCTTCCTGGTGTCTCTCTGGGTCTGTGCTGACATCCTTCCCACAGAACCACATGGGAGGCTCCAGACAGCACACGGACAGGCAGTTACAATGGAAACAGAAGGAAAACGGGTGTTTCATCAGCTCGGCATGCCCCTACTCTTAACAGGACGCGGCGTGTTCCGTCATTTTATTTGACGAAGTTCCCAACGCTAAACCGGAGTGGTGTGTCTTCCTCTCAGGAGAACACAGGTCACCACGCGCTCCTCAAAACCCTGCAGCTCCTCACTGAACCAGAAAGACGCCTCCGGGGCCTCCAGATCCCACTGGTGCCCCCGCACGCCCTGCCCCAGCCACGCCTCCTCACACTTCTCTGTCCCGAGTGGCTGAGCTGGGTCCTGCAGGGCTTCCTTCCGGTGGCCACGTCCGTCTTAGCTGGGGAGATCCTGTCTCTCTCGACTCGGCTCAGCTGGAAGATGCCCTCAGCACACAGGAGCTTCGTGCGCACCCAGAGCACCCATCGCAGCAGAGAATTCCAACATGGCTTCCGTGTCCTAATTCATCCTTTTTGTTTTACTTGTTTTTTTTTTTTAAGATTTTTATTTTATTTATTTGAAAGAAAGAGTTACAGAGAGAGGTAGAGACACAGCGAGAGAGGTCGTTCATCCGATGGTTCACTCCCCAGTTGGCCACAACGGCTGGAGCTGTGCTGATCCAAAGCCAGGAGCCAGGAACTTCTTCTGGGTCTCCCACGTGGGTACAGGGGCCCAAGGACTTGGGCCATCCTCCACTGCTTCCCCAGGCCACAGCAGAGAGCTGGATTGGAAGAGGAGCAGCCGGGACTAGAACCAGCGCTCATATAAGATGCCAGCGTTTCAGGCCAAGGCTTTAACCCTCTGTGCCACAGCACCGGCTCCTTGTTTTACTTCTAAAGTATGCATGCCCCTGGCCACCCTGACCCAAGCAGCCTGAACGTAAGGGAGCTCCCTCCTGGCCTGTCCCTGCGACTTCCATGCCCCGCCCCCATTCCCATGGCCCACCTGGTGCCGAGATGCACTTCCCGCAGTCTTTTCGGGTGGACAGAAAGCACCGTGGTGCTCGTTAGGACCTGAATGCAAAGCAGAGTGGCCGCATGAAAGGTAGGACATGAGACCAGAAGGAAGCCCAGCAGTCAAGGTGTCCGGAAAGAGCGGAGGAGGGAGTGGCAAATGGAGCAGGTACAACTGGAACTAGGCTCCTCCTGCCACAGCCACCATCACAAGTCAGCCAACATGTGGGGCAGCCAGCGGTCACGTCCCATGAAAAAGCGGACACTAGGGAGAGAAGCCGTGTCTGACTGCGACGGACTTCTCGTGGAAAGTCAAGGTCACACTGCGACGACCTCTTCCTGTCACCCACAGGGTTTCTGAGTGATCAGGAGCCCCTCCCCAGCTGGCAGGTAGGAGGGTGGCGGGCAGATTGGAGGCCACACTGAGTGTCTCGTTCACAGCACAGCTCTGACATGGGCTGACAAGGGGCATGCTGGCCAAAGGTAACGCTGCCATGGAAATGGTAAGAAAGGGGCCTTCCCACTTCCGTTTTTCCAATGGAGAAGAGGATTTGCGGCTGGCAAAGAGAAATGGATGCATCTACAGAGGAAGTTCACCAGGCGGCCCCTTCGGGTCTGGTATGCCCACTGCTCCCTTCCTTTGCCAGCCTCGTGGATTGGCTCGTTTGGTGATTTGTGTATTAGGTGATGAGGAAGCAGAGTAGTTCGCGGCTGCTTGTATGAGGATCACTGGGTTCCTTGTGCATAATCGAGGTGTCCAGGCCACCACAGCTCAGTGACTCCAAACTGGCGGCAGAGTGAGACGCACCCAGGCTTCTGTTGCGAGGTTGTGCAGGACCGACCTGCCACCTGGGCACAGCAGGCGTGTTTGGGCGAGAGGAGTTACTGCCAGGAATGATCTGCAAAGAAGGCGAGGGCATATGCCTCTCCTACAAGTGTGTGGTAGACACAATGGCTGAGGAAATGGATGTTCTTATAAAGAGGGTGAGAACAGAATTGCGGTATTAGATAGACACAATGTGGCTAATGTATTACGGGCAACAGACCCATACCCTCTGGTGTTATCATTTTCATACCAGAAAACTCCACAAGCTGATGCATAATCTCACAGCATCGAGAATCTATCCAGATACAAAACAGTAGCGTCAGCAAGCTGAGATGAAGAAGCCCACTGGGCCTGTTAGACGCCGCTCCGGTGTGACAAGGAAAGGGCATCTGCTCTTAAGTTTCCCTGATTTCCAGATGCCCAGCGACTCCTTGGCTTCGGCAGCTTCTCATTTGCATGCGGCGATTCTGTGATGTTATTACTTCTGAGGAAAATGGAAGAGCAGGAAATGTGACGGGGCGGGGTCGTGAGAGGCGTCTGATTCATTTGTTAAACACACTGACAAGCCAGGCAGTTACAAGTATGACATCATACTTCAGAGATCTTCACCGCAGTGGGAGGGGTGTGTGTTAGAATTTACTCCAATGAGCACCCCTTCCCCTCCCGCAGCTTTGCAAAACAACTGGAGGTGAACGCTGCTAAGCAGCTCTAATGGTGTCCTTTAGGAAGTGCCCGTGCTCCCTGCTTCCCTCCGGGGGGTAGAGTGAGGGAGTGAGACCCTCCAAGCCAGCAGCAACTTTCCATCAAAGTCAAAGCTCTGAGCCTTCATCAGGGTGACTTTAAAATGTAAAAGGTGGTTAAGCGTCTGTGTACTTTGATAACCAAATCAAAGGGACCCTCTACAGCACTGCCACTCACTCCAGTGAGAGAGGCTGAGACGCAGACACACAGAGCTGACATGGCGGGGTGGGGGTGGCATTCGGGTTACTGTCACAGCAGGGATGTGGAGGTTCTGAGTCGGGGTCAGTGGAGCCACAGGAAGGAGACGCCCTGCCCAGCTGCACAGCACTTGGTCCTTGAGGAGAATCACTGGATGCGAGTGTATCAGTGACACTGCATTTCCATTGGTGTCTAATGCAGGAGTTGCTGTTGCAATTTAGAGTCATTCACATTAATTGCTATTAGTCACAAGTTCCAGCTTCTCTCATGACAAAATAATTGAGCATTTTTCCTGAAATTGTTAGTGTTGAACAAGCCATTATGAAATTTGAAGAACTGAGAATAGGAATAATTTATATGAATTCTCTTTTCCTTGTTATTAACACAGCGAGTTCTGCAAAACTACTCACTAAAAATAAAGATGCTTACAGAACTTTGTAAAGGGAGCCCGGATAAAACGCTGAAAGGGGGAAATCGTGACCTGTGGCAGCTGCAGCCACTGTCAGCCGGGAAATCGTGACCCGCGGCAGCTCCAGCCGCTGTCAGCCGGGGAATCGTGACCTGCGGCAGCTCTAGCCACTGTCAGCCCGCTCTTCCCAGCCTCTGCCTCTGGGCTCCCACCTGCTCCTGTAGGGCTGAGTGGATCTTTGCTTCCAACAGGAAATATTTCATCAAGATTAAAATCCAAATTAAGACATATCTTTCATTAGCCTGGTGTTACTGGAAAGAGATGTTAATTACTCACAGGCTGATTTTATAGCGTGAGCTCCAGCAAGGAATTGCCAGCTTGAGCAGAGCATCTTGTAGCAGTTTTCCTCGTTCTGTGCAGTCAGAGCCCTGTTGAAGAGGATTAGGTTTGTGTGTTGGTGGTCAGCAGGCTGCAAGGTTCCCTGATTTCTGGAAGAAGCCAGCTACAGAGGAATTAGCCGGCTTTCCACGTGAGCTACAGACACCATGGATATTAAGTCTATGGTTAATATTAGAAAAAAGGCCATGAACAAAGACGTTGTTATGGAGCAAATGCACAAAGAACCTATAAAAATAAGGACCAGCAGAGTGACTTGTAACCAGAACGTGGGACTCACAAACCCAGTGGCCAACGTGGAGCTCTCCACGCGAGGGCCAGCTCCCACCTGTCACCAGACTACTGACTATCAAACAACACGAGAAAATGCTACATGAGCAAAATGAGAACTTTCATTTAGAAAAATCTGTGTCTCTGCCTCTCAGATGAATAACAGTCCAACTAAACACAAATCTTGGAGCTGTAGAAGAAAACGACAAATTTGGAAAATTCAATGGAGCCTTCAACAGAAGATTCACAAGCCAAGCAGTGAACCGAAAGCTCATTCGAAATGAGCCAAGCAGAGGAGTAGGAGGAGTGAGGTAGGGTAAGGAAGGCTTCAGAGACTCCAGGGACAGAATCAGCTGCACAAATATCTGCATTGGGCTCTCAAGAAGGAAGCCGAGAGGGAACGAGGCAGGCATCTTACCGAATGAAGCACTGAAAACAGACTCCCGAAGACCAAGGAGCTGAGGCAGGATCACCTCAGGTAAAGTGTCCTGACACCGGCCAGCAGAACCTTCCGAAGTCACAGACGAGGGAGAAATGTGAACCTGCAGGAGAAAGGAGTCGTTTACTAACGGGACCTCTGTGAGGTTGCAAGTGGGGCCCACAGAAACCCTGAAAGCCTGGGGAGGTAGAGTGTGTGCACAAGAAACAGGTACATAAAGCATCCACCAGGAGCTCCCCACCCAGCAAGGCTGTCCTGCAATGGGAGAAGGCATTCCCACAGAAGCAGGAAAGACTGGAGAAATTCATCACCTGCCTCACAAGGAACACTAGAGACGTCCTCAAGTCAGAATGAAAAGATGTTAACTAACAACAGGACAATGTGTGAAAATGCAAAACCCACTGGCAAAGGCGAGTATTCCTGTTTTTAAACTCAGAATATGCTAATGTGATAATGCTGCTACAAGTCACTTTTAATCTAGTTTAAAAGGTTAAAGCATGAATATAAAAACAGGAGCAAAATAGCTGCAATGCTGTGAATGAATACAGAAAATAAAAATATGTAAAGTGTGACATAAATAAGATAAAATACAAAGGAGGGAGTAAAAGTGTACAGTTTCTATATGTGAACTTAAGATGTCAATAGCTTAAGGTAAAATTTATAGCTGTAAGATATATTGTATAGTCTTCAAGCCACTAGGAAGACATAGAACAACTAGTAGATACACAGGAGAAAGAAAGCAAAGCATTTTCTACAAAAATCCCACAAATCACAAAGGGTAAAAGCAAGGCAGGAATAAGGGAACAAAGGAACTACGTAGTATTCAATAAACAATTAACAGAACATCAATAAGGTTGTCCTTAAATCAATAATTGCTTTAAATGGAAATGGATTAGATTCTCTAATCTAATGAATAAAGCATTAAGGAGCAACACTCACTGCCTGCTAAGGAATCAGTTCTGTCTTCATGACACAGATGCAGTGAACGTAAGGGACGCGGAAGCATGTTCCAGTCTTCATGACACATGCAGTGAGAGTGAGGGACGTGGAAGCGTGTTCCAGTCTTCATGACACACGCAGTGAACGTGAGGGACATGGAAGCGTGTCCCAGTCTTCATGACACACACAGTGAGAGTGAGGGATGCAGAAGCGTGTTCCAGTCTTCATGACACACGCAGTGAACATGAGGGATGCAGAAGCGTGTTCCAGTCTTCATAGCACACACAGTGAACGTGAGGGATGCAGAAGCGTGTTCCAGTCTTCATAGCACACACAGTGAATGTGAGGGACGTGGAAGCGTGTTCCAGTCTTCATGACACATGCAGTGAGAGTGAGGGACGTGGAAGCGTGTTCCAGTCTTCATGACACACGCAGTGAACGTGAGGGACGCGGAAGCATGTTCCAGTCTTCATGACACACACAGTGAACGTAAGGGATGCGGAAGCGTGTTCCAGTCTTCATGACACAGACGCAGTGAACGTGAGGGATGCGGAAGCGTGTTCCAGTCTTCATGACACACACAGTGAGAGTGAGGGACGTGGAAGCGTGTTCCAGTCTTCATGACACATGCAGTGAACATGAGGGATGCAGAAGTGTGTTCCAGTCTTCATGACACACACAGTGAACATGACGGATGCAGAAGCGTGTTCCGGTCTTCATGACACACGCAGTGAGAGTGAGGGACGCGGAAGCATGTTCCAGTCTTCATGACACACACAGTGAGAGTAAGGGATGCGGAAGCGTGTTCCAGTCTTCATAGCACACACAGTGAGAGTGATGGACGCGGAAGCGTGTCCAGTCTTCATGACACACACAGTGAACGTGAGGGACGTGGAAGCGTGTTCCAGACTTCATGACACACACAGTGAACATGAGGGATGCAGAAGCGTGTTCCAGTCTTCATGACACACGCAGTGAGAGTGAAGGATGCAGAAGTGTGTTCTGACGTTTGATAAGCAGAGGAGCGTGGCTGTGCTTACCTCAGAACAGATTCCTGGTCAATCCCTGACAAAGAGCAGAGATCACAGTAAGGTGGGGCACCCACACATCAAGAGGATAGCATGACTGAGTATATATAGTTCCACCTTCGGAGCAACTAGCTACATAGAACAAGTGCTATCAACACTAGGAGGAGAATCAGACAGCAGCAGAATAATAATAAGGACTTTAACACGTCACTTTAGATGATAAATGCACCATCCCGGGGGGAACAGTGAGAAAGAGCAGTCTGGCTACCACTGCAGACCACATGGGACAAGAAGACATCCACAGAACGTCCCACCAAGGCACCAGCTCAGCAGACGGCTCTTCCCTCGAGCAGGACACACTTGATCTGCAGGGTGGATCACAGGGTGGTCGCACAGTCAATCTGAACTGAGAATACTGAAACGACTGAAGTATCTTTTCTGACGATAATAATACGGAAGTGGAAATCAAGCAGGAGGAAGAATTTAGGGAAACTCTGAAATGCACGGGCGTTAGCTGCACACGCCCCGACATGGCTGAGAGAACGAATCAGAAACCACAGGCAGAAATGCACCAAAGCGTGTAGGATGCAACAGGAGCAAAGCCTGCGTCAAGAAAACGAACTCTCAAGTACACACGCAGACGCCGTGACTTAAGAAACGAAGCGATGAGGAAAACCCTCAATGCAGTTCCAGCAGAAGTGCTCCTGTGTGCCACGGAAGATCCAAGTTGAGGCCAGTGCAACAGCAGCTTGATCCTGAGAGCACATGCCAGGCTACGCGAGAGAACCGAGCTCCCTGGACGTCCCACAGTCAGGGTTGCGTGTTTGTGTCGTCGAGTGCACAACTCCCGGGAGAAAACGTGTGCCTGCGACGTGCGTTGTGAAACACGCCCTACGAGCAGAGCTCCTCAGACTCTGTGGTGCACCTGTCAGATCATCAATTTATTGTTCAAGATTTTCCTTAGTTCTGTAATGCAACAGGAATTGAAATGTCACCCTGGCTTTTGAGTGAGGGCGAGGGAAGATGTACAATAGCGGTTGCCATTATAACCATTCAGATGATCGTCATTTAGAGGTGGGTTTGTATTGATTTCATATTAGAGGGCTAGAAGTACACGGTTCAGCTCTTATTACTGCTGTGAATTATGTGTGCTGTCAGCAACTTTCAGGTGATTGCCTGAGGCAGAGAGGAGGTGCTTCAAGGGGCTGAGCGTGCCATCTCACTTCTCCAAATGGAACTGCTGAAACTTCGTCGAATCATTAGTGTTTCTGGGTGAATGTCGTAGATTTAGCACAAATTCTGATCTTATCCAGCAGTGATGAGAGTCAGTCAGCCTGAATTATGAAAAGCCTTATTCTACCCACTTTAAAGGGAATGCACTTTGTTCTGCTTCCAAGCCGTATGGTGTCTCCTGGAGCCAAAGTCGAGACATACACCTGCCTCTTACTGTGATGGATGTGACACTGCTTAGACTGTCAGGACAAGAGGCAGAAGCAGGCTCTGTGGCCTGGCTCGCGTAGGAGTTTGTTTTGCTTCATGGTGGGGTTACTGTTGATTCCTACTTGCTCTGTGGCCATCAGGCCCAGACAACTCCTTGATGTCAGGGTCCAGCAGGCACATTTCTCACCCCTTCTCCAGCTGGGAGAGTAACAAGTCTTGTCGACAGCTCTGCACACTGAAGGAGCCTGTAGAACCCGTGTCCCTCTCAAGACAGACAGGCTCAGCCCATGCTCTTGGCCGTGGTCCCCTGTCCAAACTTCAGCTCTCCCAACCCACTGTAGTAAATGGAACCACAGTGCCCTATATCTCCTTGACGGGAAAAGTAATTAACAGGATCCGGCCATTTCCCTTGAATACAGTACGTCCCGTCGAGCAGGAACGAGAGCTTCCCCGGGAGTGCGTCAGACCCAAGAATGAATGCCAGCTGGGAACGCTCTTCTTTCTCCCTCAGAATTCAAAACCAGGTGGTTTTTCTCCATCTCATCTACACCCAACATGCTAATAAATATTTGATTGCACGGGGTATTTTTATGACATAATTAGAGGAAATCATGAAATTCTGCTCTTAAGTTAACTTTTAAAAGCACATTTTTTACTACCAGCTAAATGTCAGCCACTATTGGCTGTGGAGGTTCTTGAAGTCCAGTGAAGCACACAGAGTTAAGACGTCGATTACAAGGAAGTGTCGATCAACGTTACAAAGTTCAGAGGGCACAACACGGGCTTCGGTTCAGATGGGGGGGGGCTGCCTTGAGAAAGCTTTGAGGAAGTGGGTGAGGAGGCTCCAGGATTCCCCCCGGGGGGGGGCACCGGTGGAGGGCACAGAAAGCAGAGCCCCCGGGACAAATATCCCACTGCACTCACATATGGGTAGGAGACCTGGGCCACGCTGAGCCCCAGAGCTGCGCTCCGAATCCAGCCGAAAGGACCCCCATGGCCTGGACACTTCACTCTGAGATTCGGAAAGTGGACGACAAGAACCGGGCAGTGTGGGTGAGTCCTGGGAATGAGCGAGGCAGTGACCTCCTGATGGCGCAGTGGAGCAACTTCCTGCACCTGCTCTGCTGGGGACGCCACGGGGCTGGGCGAGGGGCTGAGGAGAGGGCCTGTGCACCCCGCACACAAGGAAGGGCTACGCTCTGTGTGCATTGTGTATGGGAACACTCATTTGTGTGTGTATGACACACTCGTGTGCACTGTGTATGGGACATACCTGTGTGTATGGGACACTCATGTGTACTGTGTATGGGACATACCCGTGTGTGTGACACACATGTGTACCGTGTATGGGACATACCTGTGTGTGTGACACATGTGTGCATTGTGTATGGGACACACCTGTGTGTGTGACACATGTGTGTATTGTGTATGGGACATACTCATGTGCATTATGTATATGACACTCGTGTGCTCTGCGTATGTGACATACCTGTGTGTGTGTGACACACATGTGCATTGTGTAGGGACACACCCATGTGCACTGTGTATGTGACACACCCGTGTGTGTGACACACATGTGCATTGTGTATGGGAAATACCTATGTGTGTGACACACATGTGCACGGTGTATGGGACATACTCACGTGCATTGTGTATATGACACTCATGTGCACTGTGTATGGGACACACCCGTGTGTGTGACACACATGTGCATTGTGTAGGGACACACCCGTGTGTGTGACACACATGTGCATTGTGTATGGGACATACCTATGTGTGACACACATTTGATGCCATGAAAATGCATGAATTATATATGGCAGCTTCTGCCCCCCATTTCCTTGCTTTATTTTCATCCCTAAAGGACTAGTGCAGAGCGTCCAGGCCCTTCCTCATCAGGGGGCCGTGTCAAGCAGCTGTGCACTTGCTGCATAGTGGTCACCCCCATGGAGTGCGTGTTCACCTTGCATCTGCACACCACGGAGCCAGAGATTCCAGGCACCACATGTGCCTGAGTCCACCCAACACCCACACAACACGCAGAGGGAGGGCGGAGTGGGATGGACTGGTGGTTTTTAAGTAAACTTAAAGCTTTTCAGGCTAGTCGAGTGTGCAGCTGGGATTGAAATTCTGAATTTAGAGAGGGAAGAAATGTGTAGAATTTGCAACTTTTCTAACTATTTCCTGCTGTGTTCCTCAGAGCCAGAGCTAGGCACAGGCCAGCTTGGCCCCAGGCAAACCCTGGTTGGTTGAAGCAGAAAGACGGGTTTACAGTGCGTCTCTGACAGCGGCATAGTGGCAGAAGCTCCCCAGGTACCACCCCGGGCAAAGCCTGCTGCATGCTGTGCCCCAGGAAGAGCCGTGGGTCACTGGGTCAAAGCACCTGCCGCAGAAGGATTTTGTGGTTTTGAGATCCTCCCAGTGCGTCAGAAGGAAGCCTTGCAGCCTCTCTCTCCTGTTCCTAAGATTCTGCTTAAAACAGAGCTTTGGCATTTTACCGACGTCTTAGGGGCAGAACACGGCCCTACGGCAAATGAGCAAGATGCTCATTTGCTTCAGTGCCAACACCTAGGGCCTGACAAGGAAGATCACTTCCCAGATTTGCAGGTTCTGGAATCGGACTCCACCCCCGACTTTATGTTATGGCCTCCCTGGATGCACAGCCCAGCGTCTCTGTCTCCACTGGCCTTGATTTCACTTCAGGAGCGGCAGAGGACTCCTGATATCCATGTTTAGAAGGAGTGCCCTAGATGTAGCAGGTAAGGCTGCCACCTGCCACACGGTTGGAGCCCGGGCTGCTCCACTCTGCAGCCAGCTCCCTGCTAATGACCTGGGAGAGCAGCAGATGACGGCCCACTGGGCCCCTGCCACCCACATGGGAGACACAGAAGAAATTCCCGGCTCCTGGCTTTGGCCTGGCACTGCCCTGGCTGTTGCAGCCATTTGGGAAGTGAACCGGCAGATAGAAGATCTCTCTCTTTCTCCATCTCTTTCTCTGTAACTCTGACTTTCAAATAAATAAATACATCTTTAAAAAAAATAAGAAGACGGAGTGCCCAGAGCCCCGGCTCCTCTCCCTCTCCGCAACGTGAGGGTCCTGGTCACTATCACACAGCATAGTTCAGTTTTTCCTGGTTATAACAGGGTTACTATAGTGGCCATGGGGACACTAGGTCGAGAGTTAAGAGAGACAGCAAATCTTATTGCTTTTAGCTACTGCTTCCATGGATATTTTGCCATGAACATTAGAAAAAGAAAGCAATCCATGAAGTTTCTATGAGACTAAGTTTGGGCAAACTGAAGATGACACAGTGTCTACTTAAACCTAGTCCTCGAATCTGGGAAGCCCTTGTAACAAAGCTAATGTTGAAGTTGTATCACTGGATTTGTAAGCCAACCCTTAAAAATGTAAACTGTTCATAAATTTGATTTTTTTTTTTACATGCAGAGTGGACAGTGAGAGAGAGAGACAGAGAGAAAGGTCTTCTTTTTGCTGTTGATTCACCTCCAATGGCCGCCACGACCGGTGTGCTGCTGCCCGGCACACCGTGCTGATCCAAAGGCAGGAGCCAGGTGCTTATCCTGGTGTCCCATGCGGGTGCAGGGCCCAAGGACTTGGGCCATCCTCCACTGCACTCCGGGGCCATAGCAGAGAGCTGGCCTGGAAGAAGGGCAACCAGGACAGAATCTGGCGCCCCAACCAGGACTAGAACTTGGGGTGCCGGCAGCCGCTAGGCGGAGGATTGGCCTAGTGAGCCATGGCGCCGGCCCCATAAATTTGATTTTTAAAAGTCATGCCTTTGGGGGCCGGCGCTGTGGCACAGTGGGTTAACGCCCTGGACTGAAGCGCCGGCATCCCATATGGGCACCGGTTCTAGTCCCAGCTGTTCCTCTTCCAATCCAGCTCTCTGCTATGGCCTGGGGAAGCAGTGGAAGATGCCCAAGTGCTTGGGCCCCTGGACCCACATGGGAGACCCGGAAGAAGCTCCTGACTCCTGACTCCTGGCTTTAGATCAGTGCAGCCCTGGCCATTGCAGCCATCTAGGGAGTGAACCATTGGACGGAAGACCTCTCTCTCTGCCTCTCCTCTCTCTGTAACTCTGACTTTCAAATAAATAAATAAATATTAAAAATAAAAAAATAAAATTCACATCTTTGTTCTTTGTCCAATCCTAATACTGTCCTGTGGAGTGTTAAATGATAAGGAGAGAAATGGCACCCAAAACACACAGCATTGACTGTTGATGGCTTCAAAGGCCAGCTCATGGGAAAAACCACACGCCAGTAGGTGGGGGTCTCTGCGCTCCCTTCTCTTCACAGAGAGAAAGACCCTCCCTGAGGAACTCAACGGCCAACCCATCCCTGGCAATCTTATCAACCAATGAGGTGGAACCCAGTCCCTGGACTGGACGTGGAGGCGGACACCACACCCAGGCAGCCGGGGTCCCAGGCTGTTGCCTGATCTGAGATGGAGGGTAAGAACACAGCAGGAGCTGAGACCGGGCCAGGCGGCGCCTGGTGCAGGGCCATGCATTCAGGCTCCACAGCTGAAACATGGTGATGACCGCTGTGCCCCGACGTTAAAACAGCCTGACCTACAAAGCTGGATTAGAGTGGGCGCTTAGCTAAGGATAAGTTATAAGTCTTGCTAAGGTGAAAGATTGGCGGGGAGGCATTTGGCCTAGGAGTTATGATGCCAGTCAAGATGCCCGACCCCGGGTCACAGGGCCTGGGTTCAATTCCCATCCCCCTCCCAACTCCAGCTGCCTGTTGGTGCACATCCACGGAGGCAGCAGTGCTGGTTCAGGGGGACCCACCCTCCCGTGCACGCTGGTTCAGGGGCACCCTGCCTCCCGTGCACACTGGGTCAGGGGCACCCACCCTCCCGTGCACACTGGGTCAGGGGGACCCACCCTCCCGTGCACACTGGGTCAGGGGGACCCACCCTCCCGTGCACACTGGGTCAGGGGACCCACCCTCCCGTGCACACTGGGTCAGGGGACCCTGCCTCCTGTGCACACTGTTTCAGGGGACCCTGCCTCCTGTGCACACTGGTTCAGGGGAACCCTGCCTCCCGCGCAACCTGGTGGGTTGGTTACCTGGCTCCCTGCATCAGCCTGCCCTGTCCCAAGCTATGACAATTTAACATTTTTGGATTTTAGTGTGTAAACCAGCAGATGGGAGATATTTTCCTTTTTGTTTCTTGGAGGATTTCCCTCTCTCTCTCTCTCTCTCTCTCTCTCTCTCACTCTCTCTATGTGTGTGTGTGTGTGTGTGTGTGTGTGTGTGGTTCTCTATTTCTGTTTCTCACACTCTGCTTTGCAAGTAAATAAAATAAATTTGTAACACATTTTAGATCAAGGTGGCCTCGAATCATAGCTCCACGTGTGAAAATGAAGAACTCCTGGGCGGGTGCAGCAATCCCATTTGTCTTCCTAGGAGCCTAGGAAATGAGGGGGCATGGAACCCACACAGGGCACCGGGGCGCTCAGGACTGCTGCTCTACCTCACGCTTATCCCAGGGACCTGATTCTCAGTCCTGCTTCTTCTCACATTTATCTGGAGGCTTACAAGCAGCAGAGGGAGGCATGTGCACCCCACCTCTGACCTGCCACGCACCAGTTCTGAGACTCACAAGGCCCAGCTCAAGAGAGTAATGGCACTGGATACGGCTTCACAACATCACACAACATTGGTAAAGAGGTTAACAGGGAGAGAGAGAGAGAAAGAGAGAGTGAGCGAGCTGACTTCTGGACACGGCCTTGACGAGAGGTGAAGGGAGTTTGCCTTCCAGTGAGGCAGCAGGCAGTCTCCTCTGCCCCCCACGGGGGGCCTCACCGCCTGTGAGTGTGGCACAGGTGTCTGCAGACGTGGACAAGTGCGAGAGCGTTCCTTCTTCTTCCCCCTTTGCAGACAGCTGTGGGGTCTTTCTCCACAATGAGTGCACTGACTGTGACCACAATGAGGACCCAATGGCACCCAAAACACACAGCACTGACTGTTGATGGCTCCAAAGGCCAGCTCATGGGAAAAACCACACGCCAGTGGGTGGGGGTCTCTGCACTCCCTTCTCTCCACAGAGACAGAGACAGACCCTCCCTGAGGAACTCAACGGCCAACCCATCCCTGGCAATCTTATCAACCAATGAGGTGGAACTCAGTCCCTGGACTGGACGTGGAGGTGGACCACACCCAGGCAGCCGTGGTCCCAGCTGTTGCCTGATCTCCTGAGAACCAGAAACTCCCTACACGCCCCTAGGTGTGTGGATCCCACCCCCCACTCAGAAGAGGGTGCAGAACCTTCTGGAGCTCTCTGGGGTATTGGTCACTCACTTTGCTTTCCTGGGAGCTCTTGTACACGCATGCTGCCTGTTGACCTGCCTGTTGTCGGATTATCCCACAGAATCCGTTAGCTAATCCTGGAAGGGCAGGGCGAGCTTTCCCTCTCCTACGCTGAAATGAGGAAGATGTGCTGAACAGCAAGTGGGACACAGCGGGAAAGAGAGGGAATGCCCACAGGGACACGACAGAGGGGCCCCAGAAGGTGACTGTGCACCTGCACGGACGCCGTTCCAGAGACCGCCCGGAGCCGCGGCCTCCACAGCCCTGTGCTCACAACTGCGCCAGGATCTGCACCCGCAGAGCACAAGGGAGCCCAGAACAGTGAGGATGTGCTTAAGAGGAAGCAGGGCCTCGCCCAGGATGACCCCCGGGGCCTGGAGCGGCCCCGCCCACCGCGGGAGAGCACAGTGCCCTGGTGGCAAGGCTGCACAAGCACTTGTAACTCCCCGTGGACTGGGCTTTACTTCTTTCTGGAACACGGTGCTGAGAGGGCACCAGAGGACAGAAAGTCGGGGCGGAGGACACGTGCAGACACTTACACAAGGGCTGGCGTTCAGAAGCTAAGTGTCCATGTCCCACACACAGTGCCTGGCTCCGACTCCTGACTCCAGCTTCCTGCTAATGCAACTCGGGAAGCAGCGGGTGATGGCCCAAGAATTTGGGTTCTTGCCACCCTTGTGGGAGACCTGGTTGAGGTTCCCAGCTCCTGGTTGAGCCTGGCCCAGCACTGACTGTCAAGGGCATATGTGGTATGAACCAGTGGATGGAAAGTCTCTCTCTCCGCTTCTCAAATAGTTTTTATTTTATTTGTTTTTAAACTTTATTTTAACTTGAAAGGCAGAGTTACAGACAAGCAGGAAGAGAGAGAGAGAGAGAGAGAGAGAGAGGTCTTCCACCCACTGATTCACTCTCCAGTGGTTGCAACAGCTGGAGCTGTGCTGATCCTGAAGCCAGGAGACAGGAGACTCCTCTGGGTCTCCCATGTATACAGGGGCCCGAGGACTTGGGCCACCTTCCACTGCTTTCCCAGGACATAGTAGACAGCTGGATGGGAAGTGTAGTAGATGGGACTCAAACTGGCGCCCACATGGGATTTACCTGCTACACCACAGTGCCAGCCTGATTTTTTTGTTTAAAACAAGAAAATGTGAAATCCCAAATTCATGAGAAATTGGAAAAAAGTAAATGTGATATTGTTATGATACTGTGGTAATTATCAGCATCAACCCAGGATGACGCTGTAACTCCCAATTTTAACGGAATTATTGCTTCAAAATTAAGGACCCAAAAGAAACAATTTGACAGCGAAAGTAATACAAATCCTCACGCACTGTAGTGAGCCGCCAACAGACACAAAACCAAGGAATCCAGTGACAGCCATGACTCTATCCAATTCAGAATAACTCAGACTAAGCAACTAAGGGGAAGAGAGGGCTGGCTTTTGCAGAGGACAACTTGGGGGGCAGGGGTGCAGCCGAGGGTCACTCGGTCACGTTTAGGTTACTATGTAACGTGTTAGGCTTTGCAGCACATCTTGCTTTGAGCTTTGATAAAACTCAGGTAAATTGAAACGTTTGTGATGCAGGTCTCAGCCTCCTGAGCGTCATCCAACCAACTTGTGCAGTCAGCATCCATCTGTCTCACTGACGCCCACCTGGGCCTCACTGCTGCGAGCCAGCCCCGCCCCTTCTGGGGGTGCAGAAGGAACCAGAGATGGAGAAGCCTTGCCTGGGACGTCTGCATAAACAAATTCCTTTCTCTGCAGGCAGGAGGCTGCCTAGCAACCGCCCTGCATGCCAGGGCCACGAGGCCATGTGCCTGCGTTTCTGGGTATTTATGAGATGTAGCCGAAGAAAACACAAACGCATTTCCCTTCTTAGTTTGCAATCACCTGGCGGGGAAATCAGCTTCCTTATGAAGGAGAAGCAGGTGCACTAAATCGCCTGCAGTGTACACGTTACTTTTCTTGCGAAGTGGTTCACCAGTGTCGGGAGACTGCACGAAGCCAGTGCCAGGCAACAGGGCCGGGATGCAGGGCACCTGGAGCTGGAGCTGGTGGCTTCCCTGTGGTTCCTTCAAACGAGCAGACGCCCGGCACTTGATTTGGGCTCAGGCGTGCTCTAGTCTGCCTGTCAGGAAATTGGCATTTCTGTGATCAAAATGAAAGGCGTGTGCGAGGTTTATTGGAAAAGGGGGTGTAAGAAGGGCTTCCAGTGCTTCTGAGATCAGTTCTTTCACGATGATTCGTAAAGGGAGCAAACCCACAGCCCCGGGGGCTCAAGGTCCCCCTCCCCACACAGCCCAGGGGTCGCAGCTGCTTCTCTCTGCAGCAAAGGCAACAAGCAGAAGTCAGCCCCTCCCTCTCCCCCTCTTAACTTTGGGCATCTGACGACTAATTAGAATTCTTAACAGCTCAATGGCTTTAGCCCTTTTTCCTACTCCATGAAGTCTTTGGCAGCTTGTGTGTCAAATCGAGCTCCTGTCATGCAGGTGCCTGAGAGTGCTTCAAAAAGTTTGTGGTGAGTGGGAATGAAGAGAGGTTTATTTTAGAGCAAAAAAAAGAACAGAAACTTGAAATCCACATACACGAGGGGTCTTCGGGGGCTTCAAGGAAAACGCCTATTATGAGAAGCTGTGCATGGATTTCAAGTTTTCTGTAGCAGAACAGTTCAGGGAACGAACAGCAAACAGACGAGGAGACGTGACGCTCTGTCAGCAGAAGACGTAAGGACGTCCGTGTCCCGGGCCGAGAGTCGGGCCCTGGGAGGAGGCTTGCCCTGGCTCCACGCCTCCAGGAGGGGGCACAGCGGCCAAGCCCGCCAGCACTGCAGGTGTCATCCTGTGCAGCAGGAGGCGGGCGCCGCATCAACTGTGAGCTCAGCCTGAGGGTAACGGACCCCCGCCCAGCACCCCGACCTCAGGGTCCCCCAGGACGGGTCAGTCCCAGGCCGTCCTCAACTCAGTCTCCGTGGACAGCGAGGGTGCATGCAGCCGATCTGCTCAGCCGTAGCGGGGTTGTTCTGCACCAGGCGCCCTGTGCCTCTGAGGTGAGCGCCACGCCTCAGACTGTGAAGTTAGACTGCAGGAAGACATTGCAGTCACCAGGGCTCCTTTGTCCCCTGCAAGGTTGCCATGGAGCATTGGCCACCCCTGCTGCACCTGTTTAACCCCAGCCCAGGGAGGCTGTGAGGAGGGGTGGGGAGCAGGGCCAGCCCTCACAGCAGGGCCCCTGAGACCCCGGGTCCTCCTGAGTGAGGGGCTGCCGTGTCCTCTTGCCGGTCACCGCCGGCCTCGCTCTGGCACGGGCGTGTATACAGCTGGAACTCCTGGATCTGCGAGCCTTTGATGCAGGCCTTCTTACTCATAAATGAGGTAAACTTGGGAAATGGTTTAAAAAATGAAGCAAGATGGGAGATGGAGCACCTCCACTGTGAATATGTTATAAAAGTGGAGACGACAAAATTCTTCATAATGTCTCGTATTATGAGTACATTTATAATATGCAGAGATTGTTCTGAGAACTTTATACTGATTACTTCTTGAAGCAAATAACAGCTCTACAAATCAAGTGTTATTATTCTCCATATACAGGATTGGAGACTGAGGCATAGATTACTTTTATGCCTTGTCAAAATTATACCCGCTGTGACAGGATGCATTTGTAATCACACATAAAAGTTGCAGGTTCCAGAGCCCAAGATTCATGGGCATCGCACGCCTCAGCCACGCTGGGCCAGGATGAGCGACGCGGTGGGGCAGGGCGGGCAGGAGAAGGAGAGAGAGAGAAGGAGAGGGAGAAGAGGGGAAGAAGGGGAGGGGGAGAGCAGGGGATGGGGGAGAAAGAAAAGAGGGAGGGAGAAGGGAGAGGAAGAAGAGAGAGAGAGAGCGAGAGAGCGCAATGCCACAGAAGTTGCCCAAGAATCAGGAGAAACATCACCAAGAAACAGCTTGCATTTCCACGTGTGCTGGTTTAAAACAAGACGGCCACCCTTCACCCTGTCCAGGACTCAGCCCCGTGGGTCAGAGCTCTAAGCCTGAGACTGAGCAACTGTTAGAGGAAACCCCGGAGACACTGCATCCAGCTCCAGGTGGGCAGGCTGGACGCTGCCTTGATGGCCCGGGCACTGGAGGCCGTGTGCACGCCCCGGAGTCTCTGAGCCACGTGTGATCTCCGATTTTTCTTGAGAAGTTTCACAGCTGACAGCAGCGTGCACAGGTTTTGCGGAAGCCCTGGGGACCCTGAGCTGCCGAGCTGGGCTGAACTCACGTCCCTTCACTTCCAGAAACAAATGAGCTGAAAATTCAGGACAGCGTCTGCAGCACAGGTGCACGTGGCCTCCCTCCCAGCACCTTGATTCCTGGACCCGACTGAGGCTGGGGAGCCAGGGGCCTTCCAGCCGTGGGCACCAGGTTTAGAGATTTTACAGAATCCCAGTACTGTCGCTTTTATCAGGTCAACCCTCGTGATTACATTTGCAACTTAACGAAGGCAGGGCTGTGTTGGGAGTTTGTTTTGAACATCAGAAGGGAAGCAGCAGATTGTTTCTGCTCCCCACCCTGGAAAACACAACAAATCCAAGTTTGCACCTTTGAGAGAAGGGCAGACAGATGAGGGACCCTAGAACAAGCATCGGGCTTTGCTGCGGCTGGGGGGGGGGGCAGTGTCCACCTTTGCTCTCAGAAAGCCCTGGGGCGCTCGTGGACTGGACAATGAGAGGATGAGCTGCCCCAGCACAGAGGGGCCGCGTCTCGCTGCACCTGCAGACGGCAGCCTCTCCCTGAGGCCCCCCGCCCCTTCTCCTTTGAGTTCAAATCTTTCTGCAGATCGGAGCAGTGCTCACATTAAAAGGCAGTTCTGCCCCTACTCCACACACGCCAAGCCTTTGTCCTGCTTTCCAGAGTCTGCATAACAGATCAGAGCAAAGCTGGGAGGGAGATGTTTTCTGGCAGACCTGGAATTCAAACAATTAGCCAGCAGCCACTTCTGATTAATGGTGGACATGGGTATTTGGGCCGCCTAAGGAAAACCAATTAAGTGTCTGGTAAAGATGATAACGCAATCATCCCCCTTCACCAGCTCTGCAATAACCTCTTGTCCTGCGTTTTGACTCCGCGGTTGTCGCGCCCCCTCCAGTGTGAGCCCGGGGTGTGCAGCTATGAGTGTGCTGCGCATGAGACTTCCAATCAGAAGGGAAGGGCACGCGGAAGGCGAATCAAGGGACCCTTTGTATCCCAGGAGACAGAGGGATTTTCTCTGCAGGGGCATCCATGGACAGTTTCTGGTAGAAAACAAGGACCCCAGCATGGCTGGGGTGAGCCATGTCCTGTGGCCAGCAGAGCAGGAGGGAGCCACATCCCATGACCAGCAGAGCAGGAGGGGGCCGTGTCCCATGGCCGACAGAGCAGGAAAGGGCCGTGTCCTGTGGCCAGCTGGTCTCAGTGACTTCAGCAGTGCCCATGAGATGCCAGTGTTCCGTGATGAGAGTCAGGAAGAAGTGGGAATGAACCAGTGAGAAATGTCCAGAGCACCTTGACATGGCCACACAGCCAGGGGCACGCTACCTGGACACGAGGCAGAGCTGAGTCCAGTGCGTGTGGTCGGCCGTGTGCAGTGAAGGCTACGGAGATGCCCGTGCAGTTCAGGACCTCGTCAATGTGTGTGACATTTCGAGATAGACTATGGGCAAAAAATGTGTGACCGTGGAGAACATGTATTATTAGTGAAAGACAGAGGAATGGACGAGACGCATCTCTACAGGTTGTGGTAATGCATCTCACACTTCACCAACAATTGGATGATGCTCTTGATGGTTTGCTACTAAATAAAAGCTATCATAGGTGATACAATAAAAATTGGATTGTATGTTTTACACTTTATAATTTTCTAATCAAAGAAGATCCTTGAGTAGGCAATTAGTGGACTTGGATCACTTTCTTTTATTGAAACATATTCGCAAGTCAGCTAGGGCTGGACATTTGGCAAAGTGGTTGAGAAGCCACGAGGGACATCTGTGTCCCACTTGGGAGTACCTGGGTTGAGCCCCGGCTCCACCTCCAATTCTAGATTCCTGCTAGTGCGCACCCCAGGAGGACGCAGGAGTGCCTCAAGGAGTCAGGTCCATGCTACCGGGGGGGGGGGGGGGGGACTTGGGTTGAGCTCTGGGCTCCTGGCTTCTGCCTGACCCACTTGTAGGTATTTGGGGAGTGAACTGGCAGACAGAAGATGTCTATCTGTCTCTGTTTTCTGTCCCTCGAGGCCTGACAAATACAGAAATATACATAAATAAAAGACTTGATAAAGGAAGACAAGTATAACCGTACGGAGGGAATGACTGCAGCTGGCTGGAGGATGAAGTCAGACTTCAAACAACACAACTCAGTGGTGATCAAATGTATAAGTAAGGTTCTGTGTTTGTGAGAATTACTTTGAAATTTCTTCTATTCCAATAGATTTCTGTGAGACACAGGTTTCTCTGCTATGGACTTCATTACAAGAAAATACAGGAATCATTTAAATTACTCCTCAAGAGGAACCTTGCCACCAACCAACCTAAAGTAATTAAGTGCATTAGCAAGAAGCAAGATTACACCTCACATTATTATTTTTTTTTGACAGGCAGAGTGGATAGTGAGAGAGAGAGACAGAGAGAAAGGTTTTCCTTTTGCTGTTGGTTCACCCTCCAATGGCCGCCACGGCTGGTGCGCTGCGGCCGGCGCACCGCGCTGATCCGAAGGCAAGAGCCAGGTGCTTATCCTGGTCTCCCATGGGGTGCAGGGCCCAAGCACTTGGGCCATCCTCCACTGCACTCCCTGGACACAGCAGAGAGCTGGCCTGGAAGAGGAGCAACCGGGACAGAATCCGGCGCCCCGACCGGGACTAGAACCCGGTGTGCCGGCACCGCTAGTACACCTCACATTAAAAGCTTAAATATTGATGTACAGGATGTTCCCTCAAGGTGTGTGTACAGGTGTTTAACATAGCAACCACTAGCCGCTTCATCAGTTTTTGTTTAATTTTGGTTGTGGAAGAACAAAAAATTGCAAATAAAGCAATGATTCTCTAAATTAGTCATTTATATGCATAATAGCCATGAAAAAGTATGTAAGTTGAGAAATGTTTTTCTATGTTACTGCATTGTTTATTACGGTTTTTATTTATTGAAATGTAATTCTATCTGCTGTATTTAATAATGAAAATGTTGAACCTACATTTGGTGCTTTCATATTTTTCTTGCTCATACTTATTTGTATTCTATTTCATAGAACTGTGAATTCATTACTGAAATATATGGGGATATTTCAAGAGTCTGTGGAAGATGAAGATAAAGGATCATTTATTTTGGTACAAAAAGTTTCAAAATCCGTGCATAAAATTTTCATAATCTGTATTTTCCATGAACTAGGTGAAAACTCCTCAGATGCCTAGATTTTAAATCTGTCTCCAGGAATGTCAGTGTGTCCCGGTGTGCACACACACACTTCCTGGGCATTGTATGTGTCCTGGTGTGTATAGGCACACACTTGCATGGATGTCATAGTGTGTCCCAGTGTGCACACACACACTTACAAGGACACTGGAGTGTGTCCGGGTGTGCATTGTACACACTTGCATGGACGTCATAGCATGTCCTGGTATGTGCACACACAGTTACATGGACATCGGAGCGTGTTCTGGCGTGCACACACACACACCTGCACTCCCCAGGAAGCCACGCAGGATGTCACTTTGTCTTCGTGCCTGACTCTTGAAGCTCCTTGTGAGGCCCGTTCTGCAGACCTTCGTGTTTTGGACAGCCTCGGTATGTCTGAGGTGCTCTGCTCGGGTGTCCCGTGGACTCCCTCTCAGCCGGAGTTTCTCCTGAGGCAGTGGGTTATGGGTTTGGTGGAGCAGGCTCTGTTCTCATTGTATCGTCACATCCAGGTGCACACCAGCCACGTGGCATGCCCCTGCTGATGCTCCAGGTCTCCTTACCGACCTGGCACCTGTTGGTCCCTTCACCATGAGGTGACGTTTCTCTCCTTTGCACTGCATCCTTGGGAACCAAGCTGCGGTGCCCAGCACAGGTGGAGGGCAGGGGAGGCCTAGTCCACCTGCTTGAGGGGCTGGAGCTGCATGCCGTATTTGGGATCATTCTGCCTGCAGAATTTCTCTTCCTTCCCCATTCACTGATTTTGCTTAAGCATGCGTTTACATCCATACAGATGCGGGGATTTCTGTTTAGAATTAGCACGGTGATCCTGTACGACGCTGCTGATTCGTTGCTCTAACTTCCAGATTCCAGGGCTGGAATTGCATTGCATTGAGCATCGTAGTGCATTGTGCCCTGAGCACTTCCTGCCGTCGGCACTGCCAAGTTCACCAGCTCATGGGGTGTATTCCACACCCTGGCACTTCTCCAACCACTCTGGCTCCTTCCGTGGGAGAAAGCACACCTGGTGCAGAGCCAGCTGTGTTGGGGCTCAGAGCTGCAGGTCACGATCCGCTGGCAGGACAGAGGTGTGGGAGTGTGCACTCACCCACATGTCCGCACATCTCTCCACACTGTGTGTTCCTGCCTGTCCGCAAAGGAAGCTAAGCCCAAGTGTGTACTCCTGTCTTCAGCTTGACTCCAACACACCCCAGACCATCTTCTGCCTCTCCACCTGGCCATCTGAAACCACAACTCCAGCTCTGAGAACCCAGTTCCTCCTCTGTGCCAGGCGTCTGCTGATCCCTTGACTCACAGTGTCCTGGAGCCAGAGCTGCTTATCATGCTCCAGGGCACACGATTTTACTTGCTGGGATAAAGAGTTTATGCTCACTTCATTTTCCCACTAGTCTTACAAGCTCTACTCATTTCCAAAGTAACTGTGACCAGAGGTTTTTCCCCCATTCAGTCAGTGAGGTTACGGCATATATTCATCACGCAGCTCCAGTCTTTTAGCACAATCCGCATTTTATCCTAACCATGAAAATCTTCTAAATATTTCTTTCAAATTCTGCAAATTCATGTCTGTTCACCCTGCTGACAAGTCCTTGAGCTTTGAGGGTGGCGAGGACCCTGTGATTCCAGGCGCCCACTGGCAGAGTCCAGAAGAACAGCCCCTCCACCCTGCAAACCACCTGCGGGCTCCCTGGAAGCCCTGGTCCTGCCTGTCCCAGAGAACCACCCGCACGTCCTGGAAGCAGAGGGAGACCACAGGCCGACCGCTCAGAGAGCCCCTTTCACTGCACTCGACACTGAAGATCTGCCTGTTTCTCTCAGGACTGTGGGGTCTGCTTTCTGCTGTGGGACAGCATGGCAGACTGGGACACTACAGGAAACGTGCTTCTCACAGGTATGACCAGAGCCCTAGGCTGCACCCTGCTGGGGAGGGCATCAGGTGGCGAGAGCACCCGCGGGAGCTTTCGTAACAAATGCCTCCACTGGCAGCCCACTCACCCCCGTGAGAAGGCCACTGCTCCACTGCTGAGCACGGCCCCAGGACCTGATCACCCCTCACGGTGCCCCAGCCCTGCAGCCACCGGCAAAAGGCTTCGCCTGAACACAGGAGTCTGGGAGTCTGGGACCACAGCAGCTGGATGGCACCCCCTTGGCGGGTGTGCACCGGGTCACTTGCTCACTCGCCTGGGGAAGGGCGTTTGGTCCCAGTCTTTGGTGATTATCAGCAAATAATGGTGCAGAAAACCTCTGTGCAAAGATGCGTGTGAGGATGAGTTACCAGCTTCTTAACTACGCGGACTGAACACTGGATCTCGTGGGAGGGGTGTGCTCAGCTTTACCAAATCTGCCCACTCAAAGGGATCGAGCTGCTTTGCCTGCCCACGGGCACTGACGGGCAGCTTCGGCCGCTGGCACCGTCAGTGACTGAACTGTGGCCACTCCGATCCGTCCACAGTGGCAGCTCACTGCTCTCCCTTCCCCCAGACAGGGCTGAACCTGAGTTTATTCAACACCTCTTCTTACCAGTGGAGTCTTTGTGGTGGCCACTTTTATTGGCAGGATTTGTTGGCTTTGTTTGTTTTTAATTTTAGAGTCTCAGGTATTTTTGTGTATGGTTAGATACAGCTGCTTATCAGATGTCGACTCTGGACGTTTGCTCTTAATCCGCAGGTGGTCCAGTCTTTTCACTCCCTGAAGAGCATTTTTAACACTGCAGACTTTTCTATTGCTAATAAAACCCAATTATTTCTTCCATGAACCCTGCTCTGGTGTTGGATCTAAAGCTCGTTAGCAAATGCAACGTCACAGCCATTTCCTCTTGTGTTTTCTTCTGGAAATTCAATTGTGCAGGGAGTGTAATGCCTGTCGTCATCTGTCCATCTGAGCTGTCTGCGCTACAGGTGGGGTCTGTGCATCGGACTCCGACTGTTGCAGCAACACTTGTTCAGGGAGGCTCCTTGCTCTCAGGAGGTGCCGGCTCCTCTGCAGACCCTGGCAGATTCTGGGCTCAGCCGGGCGTCCTGACGAGGGTGCCTGGGGTGGCCGTGTAATCCTGATCTGTGCGGGTTTTCTCTTCACAGGACCACACGGTCTCGCTCGCGCCAGCTTGACAGGAAGCTTTGAAATCGCGCCATCTGCATCCTCTGATTGTGCTGTGAGTTGGCACTGTTTGGCCTATTCTGCGTCTTTCAGAATAAAGTTAACAGTCAAGTTGCCTGTGTCTTCAAAATACCAGGCTGCCGTTTGGGTTGAGATTTCCCTGGACCCATAGAGCAGATGGGGCGGAGTGAGCCATCAGCCACATGGAGCTTCGCGATCCCAGACACGGAGCCTCTCCACGTACACACATCCCCTTCTGTGCATTGTTTTCCGTTTTCTAGGTTTCCACATGTAGGTCACGCACATTCATGAATTGACAGAGGGGTTGGTGACAGGAGAGGGTGCGCTTGCTCACTTCTATTCAGCATCAAGCCAGAAGTGCCCTCCTGTGCAGTAACTAAGGAAGTAAAATAGGAATGACACACACTAAAAATGAATTGGCCAGCGGCCTTCATGTGGAGCTAACATGAGACCTCTACCCAACAGAATGCAAGTGCACTTCCAAAAGGTCGTGCAAACTGGAACCGCAAGGCTGAGCTTACGTCTGTTTCTGTATTTTCAGTGTCACTGATGGGCAGATTCAGATTTCTGCTACATACACTGAGTCAGAGTTCAGAGAGCTTTTACAGTCTGAGCTTTGTCAGCAGTGTGAAAGCGTCCCTTGCTCTGTTGGGAAGCTGGATCTGGGGGCTGGCACTGTGGTGCTGCAGGTTAAACCACTGCTTACTGTGCTGGCATCCCACAGAGGAGCACGGGTTCGAGTCTCAGCTGCTCTGCACTGGACCCAGGTTCCTGCTAGGGTTCCTGAGAGGCAGCAGAACACGGCCCACGCACTTGGGCCCCTGCCATACACATCAGAGACCCAGATGGAGTTCCATGCTCTTCACGTTAGCCAGGCCAGCCCTGATGGTTGTGGCCATTTGAAGAGTGAACTAGTGGATGGAAGACTCATTTCTCTCTTTTTCTCTCTTTGTAATTGTGTCTTCCAAATAATTGGTTTTGAAAAGCTGGATTTACGTATTTATTTCACCAGATCATCTCATGGCAGATGATATTCTTCCTGGATACAATGCCTGACTTACACGAAGAAAAATACAGTAAAATATTTGGGCAAAAGTTATGAACTATCAGTTTGTTAAAGAATCTGAAAGGACTGGCACTGTGGTGTAGCAGGTAGAGCCACCGCCCGTAGTGCCAGCATCCCATATGGCCGCCGGTTCAAGTCCCGCCTGCTCCACTTCCGATCCAGCTCTCTGCTATGCCCTGGGAAAGCAGTAGAAGACGGCCCAGGTCCTTTGGCCCCTGCACCTGAGTGGGAGCCTCCGAGGAAGCTCCTGGCTCCTGGCTTGGGATCTATGCCGCTCCAGTCGTTGTGGCCATCTGGGGAGTGAACCAGTGGATGGAAGACCTCTCTCTCTCTCTCTCTCTCTCTCTCTCTGCCTCTACCTCTCTCTAACTCTGACTTTCAAATAAATAAATAGGTGATAGTGGTGTGTCTTGACTTTCAAATAAATGAATAAATAAAAGAGAAGAAAAAAAGAATCAGAATACCCTGGTAAACTACAACAACATGTTCCAAAGAAATAATCCTAGAACGTACAGTTTATATATTTCAGCTATCAAATGACGTGGGAAGAACACAAATGATCCAGAATAATCTGTTCTGCAAAGACAAATAGATGCACACTTTCTTAAAAAGACAAGCAAACCAAAAGGTGTCTTATTTTTTTGAGAGCAGAGTCGCCAAAGAAAGAGGGAGACGGAAAGAGGTCCTTCATCCACTGGTTCACTCCCCAAATGGCAGCAGCAGCCAGGATGGGGCCAGGCCAACAGGAGCCAAGAGTTTCATTCCAAAGGGGCATCCACTGTGGTGTGGCGAGCTAACCCGCCACTTGGTGTGCTCTTATCTCAAGTCAGAGGGGCCAGGGTCAAGTCCTGCTTCTGTTCCTATGAGCTTCCTGCTAACTGGCCCCTTGGGAGGCAGCAAGTGACGCCTCAAGTACTTGTGTGCCCGCTCCCCACGTGGGAGCCTCAGGGAGTTTCAGCTCAGAGACCACCCTGACGCTCAGCTCGGACCTGCGGCTGGTGACAGTTTTTGTAGTTTTTAGGACATTTACACTGTAAGAAGTTCTTTATATCTTTAAATGAATTGTGGACTTTTTTAAAGGCAACATCAAAGTTTTCCTCTCATTGTGTTCTTATCCCATTTCGAAGGGCGTCACAGCTGATGTGAAGACACGTTGGCCCCTATGCCCACCCTCGAAGAGCTGTGGTCACGCTGTCCTCAAATCGCACGTAAAGCAGCCACAGAAAATTCGGAGAACATCCCTGAAGCAAGGGAAAGCCTAAACCCTGGGCACTGTGGGAACAGAACAGCAGGCACCCACAGCAGACCCAAGATTCCAGGAACGCCACGGCTCCATCTGCCCCCCTGCATGTCCACATAGGAAGTACTCAGCGTCTCCCACGCGGCTCATCTCCCGGTGCCCCTCGTCACTGTGTCCCCCTGGGAGGCTCGCAGCAAGACCACTGGTCAGTGTGCTGGCGTCTACAGCACCCTGGGCAAGTGTCAGCCTGCACCTGTATTTGCTCACTCGGCCTTGGCCTGAAAAAGTCCAACTTCAACTGCTGCTGTGAGCAAGAATTGTTAACTACTCATTTGTTTTCTTCAAGGAAAAATAGTAAGTTTATCTCACATTTAACTCATGGAATACCAAATGCTGCTATGGTGACATAAATCCCATGACATTAAGTTGTTCTTTAGATTTGAGATGTTGTGCTGAGACTTACTTAGACATAAACAGCAAACCAGGTCCCAGCCTGTCGTTAGGAGGCGCCATCTTTAGGAGGAACGGTGATCAGGGGACGGCTTCCCGAGGGAGACCCTCAACAGAATGCCTGGCAAGTGATGGATTCTTCAGTCGGTTTCAGCTCAGCAACAAGTTTTGCCCTCAATTCTGTAACTTCAGGGTACAAATATGGATCCTAGACAACGTGTGCACCCAGGCGGAAGCTGGCGTTTTCTTGTTTTTATATATCTTATGAATGTCAAGAATGTTTAGGGGAGACTTTTCCATCTTGATATTCAGAAGGAGCTGTGAGGAGTTCCAGGGCAGATGTGCGCTGATGCCCAATCCGGTCCAGGAATCATGGATTTGTCCAGGAGCAGGAAATGAACCCAGGTGGGCGCCGGAGTACTTCAGCAGATGAGAGTCATCAGCAGTTTTCAAAAGTAGGTTTCACACAGCAAGAACGACACAGGCAGCACCGCTGACTTCAGAAGCGCCAGCTGGGGTGAGTCTAATCAGCAATGGCACTCTTGTTATGACATCTGTGACGTGTATATTGACAAAAATAACATGACTTTGGGACACAGTGTTCTGTGGAGTATGTGTGATGGGATGCCAAGTACACTAGCAGATAGCAATGTACAGGAAGTTTGTTTAATAGGAAAATGCAGCAAAATCTATTTAGAGTCATGGATTATTCATTTTTTTAAAAAAAGAATTGATGGATAACAAAGAAAATTAAACAGAAAATAATGAAAGCAATCACCAGCTTAATAAGGCATGCATTTTGATGTTATATAATCACCTCATTTATATATATTTAAATTACTGTTAATTGCTTGATTAAATATTTGCTATGCATCATTTACCTAAAGGATTGGGGACCTACTGCATTGAAGATGTCATTTTCTACTTGTAAAATGAAGCAATTATAACATACTCAAAACGGCAAAATAAAGATTAATGTGTTCTTCAACGGACATTGCCTTCCTGTCATAAACAAAAACTTTCCTACTCAATTTATTTTAAGGAAACAATAAAAAGAATAACTTTCCAAACATACACAAAAGGGGCCAGCATCACGGTGCAGCAGGTTAAGCCACCGCCTATAGGGCCAGCATCCCATAGGGGCACCAGTTCAAGACCCAGCCGCCTCACTTCTCCTCAAGCGCCCTGCTAATGTGCCTGAGAGCGCAGCAGAAGCTGGCCCAAGTGCCTGGACTCCTGCCCCGACGCGGAGACCCAGATGAGGCTCCTGGCCCTGGCTTCGGTCAGGCCCAGCCCTGGCTGCTTTGGCCACTGGGGAAGTGAACCAGCAGATGGAGAGTCTCGCTCTCTCTCTCCCTCTTTCTCGCTCTCTCTCTCCCCCCCCAACTCTGCCTTTCAAATAAATGAAATAGATCTTTAAAACACACACACAAAATAGGCAGTTTGGCTGCTAAAGTTTTCTTAAAACAGCGTAACTGCACGAGTGTGTTTAAGGGGATGACATATGTGACCAGGTGCAATGGCTCCAGCTCGACAGGGGTCACTTTCCAGGTTTTGGGTGGGAAGCTCAGCAGAGAGCAGTGAAGTGGGAAAGCCTTCTGGCCGCTGGGCTTGGACCGAGCACCACTGGGAACACGGAGTGAGGAGGGGTCCACGCACCCCAAGGGGGGCCTGTGCTCATCCACCACCCAGGAGGCTGTCACAGCCACGGCACAGGCCATGCAGGGCGTGGGAGGAGGGACCAGGCTGGGAACAGGGCCAGCTGCAGTCAGGTTGCTGGGTTTATGGGAGGACAATGACAGTAAGACCTTCCGCAGGTGCCCAGCAGTCTCCCTCTTTCCTGAGGTCTCTGCAGGCCCCACCAGGTGGGGAGGAGGCAGGAAGAGTAGGAGCGCTGTGTGGTGCCTTCTGTGTTCTCACAGTAGCTGGCACTGTGGAGTGGGGCTGGTGCCGTCATGTGCCTGCCATGGCTTGCTGTCTCTGCTTTATTAGCAACTTCCTGATGCAGCATAAAATGCAACCATTAGAAGTAAGGCTTGCAACTTGTGTGTGCCCTTGTACGTAACATGTATGCAATATGTGTGTGCTGTAGACTTTGTATGTAACATACATGTGCTGTAGCCCTTGTAATAGGTGTGTGCCCTTGTATGTAACATGTGCACCCTTGTATGCAATATGTGTGTGCTGTAGCCTTTGCATGTAACATGCATTGATGTAGCCCTTGCATGTAACATACATGTGCTGTAGCTCTTGTGTTAATGTGTGTGCCCTTATAATACATGTGCCATTGTATGTAATATGCGTATGCTGTAGCCCTTGTAATATGTGTGTGCTGTAGCCCTTGTATGTAATATGTGTGTCCTTTTATGTAATATGTGTGCCCTTGTATGTGTGTGCTGTAGCCCTTGTATGTAATATGTGTGCCCTTGTATGTGATATGTGTGCCCTTGTATGTAATATGTATGTGACCTTGTATGCGTGTGCTGTAGCCCTTGTGTGTAATATGTGTGCCCTTGTATGTAATATGTGTGTGACCTTGTATGTGTGTGTGCTGTAGCCCTTGTATGTAATACGCTTGTGCTGTAGCTGACAGTCCAGTCTGATCTAGAAGACTCAGGATTTAAACGGGTCACGATGATCTGCCTGTGATTTGTCCCCGAGACTTCATGGGTTGGCACTGGCTCCCCAGTGGGTGGACCTGGAAGAGGTGGCGGTGGCTGGCCCGGCTGCCCTGGGCGGGGACTGGTGTGGTCCTCCTGGGACTGTGCCCAGTTCTCCTGCAAGAGCTGTTTTGCTCCCTCCTCTCTGACCTGCTGTCCATCGCAGCTTGTCTGCTGCACAGGAGCTGCCTTTAGGACTTGGTCTGGAGTCCTGGATCACTCTGCTCCGTTTCTCAGTTTCCAAGAGGCGACACATTTGATTTTCTGATTTGTACTCCTCCAATGGGCTAACCTGGCACTTTGCAGTACTCAGGAGCAGCACCCAAGGTGTTCCGGTGTCTGATAAGGAGTTGAGTACAAGACAGATCTCCTTCATCAGATGAGAGTCGAATCCAGGGAGCCAGGCCTGGGGCAGGAGCAGGCAGGAAGGCGCCAGCCTGAGGGATGTCTGATCTACCAGACACTGGCTGCTCCTGGGCGGTGGCTGCTCCCTCGCCAGGACGAGCTCCACCGAGCCCAGCCATAGCACCCTGGTGACAGGAACCTCTCTCTGCTACACAGACCTCGGGCCTCCTTCCTTCCCCTCCTCCTCTTCCCATGGTGCCCCCTGGGGCTGGAAGCAAATCTGTGAGGATGTGGGTAACAGAACCGTGTGTGACCCATACCCACGTCTGTCTGCACTCAGCAGGCGTGAGGTCGGCTCTGTGCTCAGACCGGACGCCTGGAGCGGACAGGCCCCTAAGGGGCTCATTTCCGGGGCTCTCTGTAGAGGAGGAATGTGAGTGCGCCTGGACGGAGCACCCCCAGCTGCCCATGCGTGGGCTGCACCCAGGCTGCACCTCTCCAGGCACAGGCAGTTACGCAGACCCAGGGCTGGGCTTACAGGGGTCATTCCACACCAGCGCTGGGATTAGAGCTGTTTCTACCGCCCGCTCCACAAGCAGCAAGTGCCCCCAGCGGCTGCCACATCTGGTCCTGACCCTTCCACCCAGTGTCCTGGCATGAACTCTGACCTCCAGCCAGCTCTCTGCCCAGTGTGCACCGGAATGGAGCCAAGTGTGCACTGTGGCAATCCGTAGCAAGAGGAAGAAAAAGCTAGTGCAAAATGTATTTGACCAAAAAGTGGGGAAGTGAGAGCTTGAAATAATAAAGTGTGCTTTATTGTATTTTATTTACAAAAATAAAAATTTTATTTTATTTACAAAAACAAAGTGTGCTCAAAGAATGATACGATGACAGAGATCATATGATAGAGATGATACGATAGAGACGACATCATGTTTCTCTCTGAACGCCCAGGCTTCACTGACAGTGCCTCACATACGGATATCATTCCTTGACTGTGTGCAAGATCAAACTGATAATAATTGTGCAAATTGGAATGCTCACGAGAATAGTCAGCAGAGCACGAAAATCTGGAGTCTGGGGAGACACAACATGAAATTGGCAGGAAGAGTGAGAATGAAACATGCTTGCCTGGGAAAGGGCGAACAGACAAGACACAGAGGCACCATGGGCCAGCGAGCGGAGGATCAGGGTCAGAGGGCAGAGGCGCGAGGGGCCGGCGAGCGGAGGATCAGGGTCAGAGGGCAGAGGCAGGATGGGCCGGCGAGCGGAGGATCAGGGTCAGAGGGCAGAGGCAGGATGGGCCGGCGAGCGGAGGGTCAGGGTCAGAGGGCAGAGGCACGACGGGCCGGCGAGCGGAGGATCAGGACCAGAGGGCAGAGGCACGACGGGCCGGCGAGCGGAGGATCAGGACCAGAGGGCAGAGGCACCATGGGCCAGCGAGCGGAGGATCAGGGTCAGAGGGCAGAGGCACGATGGGCCGGCAAGCGGAGGATCAGGGTCAGAGGGCAGAGGCGCGAGGGGCCGGCGAGCGGAGGATCAGGGTCAGAGGGCAGAGGCAGGATGGGCCGGCGAGCGGAGGATCAGGGTCAGAGGGCAGAGGCACCATGGGCCGGCGAGCGGAGGATCAGGGTCAGAGGGCAGAGGCACGAGGGGCCAGCGAGCAACGGATCAGGACCAGAGGGCAGAGGCGCGATGGGCCAGCGAGTGGAGGATCAGGGTCAGAGGGCAGAGGCGCGAGGGGCCGGCGAGCGGAGGATCAGGGTCAGAGGGCAGAGGCACCATGGGCCGGCGAGCGGAGGATCAGGGTCAGAGGGCAGAGGCACGATGGGCCGGCGAGCGGAGGATCAGGGTCAGAGGGCAGAGGCACGATGGGCCGGCGAGCGGAGGATCAGGGTCAGAGGGCAGAGGCACCATGGGCCGGCGAGCGGAGGATCAGGGTCAGAGGGCAGAGGCGCGAGGGGCCGGCGAGCGGAGGATCAGGGTCAGAGGGCAGAGGCACCATGGGCCGGCGAGCGGAGGATCAGGGTCAGAGGGCAGAGGCACGATGGGCCGGCGAGCGGAGGATCAGGGTCAGAGGGCAGAGGCACCATGGGCCGGCGAGCGGAGGATCAGGGTCAGAGGGCAGAGGCACGACGGGCCGGCGAGCGGAGGATCAGGGTCAGAGGGCAGAGGCGCGACGGGCCGGCGAGCGGAGGATCAGGGTCAGAGGGCAGAGGCGCGACGGGCCGGCGAGCGGAGGATCAGGGTCAGAGGGCAGAGGCGCGAGGGGCCGGCGAGCGGAGGATCAGGGTCAGAGGGCAGAGGCACGATGGGCCGGTGAGGGGAGGATCAGGGTCAGAGGGCAGAGGCACGATGGGCCAGTGAGGGGAGGATCAGGGTCAGAGGGCAGAGGCGCGATGGGCCGGTGAGCGGAGGATCAGGGTCAGAGGGCAGAGGCGCGATGGGCGGCGAGCAGAGGATCAGGACCAGAGGGCAGAGGCACGACGGGCCGGCGAGCGGAGGATCAGGATCAGGGGACAGTGTGGCTCTGCTTCCCTTAGCACCCAGCATTCAGCACCTCGGGCCGTGGGAGAGAAGGGCCCTGCCTGTGGGTGCAGGAGCCTGACGAGAACACGTGGAGGCTGGCACAGTGTTTGGGAAGTTGCTGACCACCAGTGTAACAAGTGACTTCGGGGTGGATGCACCCGGGTTTCCAGGACCCCTCCAAGCCCGCGGTCCACACTCACCCAGCGTGTCCGCCTCTGCTGACCAAGTCTGGGCCAGCACAAGCACCAGGGGTTGGCCCGCGCAGGCCGCACGTGGAACGGTGGGAGTGCGTTTGATCTCCACGCCAGTCCTGTCCCGGATGAGGCTGTGACGGGTACAGCCGCACGCTCAGCTCCAGTAGCCCCAAGCCATCGGGGCTAACCTGCGTTACCTGCTGTTTTTCTGAAGTGACCCAACGCCATTTGCTTGCCCTGCGTCTAGATTTAGTTCGCATTTGATTTCGCTTGGCCATCAACAGGTGTGTGGATCTCATTCCTATTCTTACGAGCTCGTTAACCATGAGAGAATTCAAAAGGGGGCTATGTTCTAATTTACTTGATTGAAATGTCCTTACTTGACAGTAGCTAAACAGTCAAATTTGTCCAATTTGCCAAATTCACTTAATCCACGAAGCAGACTAAAACTGAGAAATAAAACTTAGAGATACTGGTGACAGGGACGCCACCCCATTCGACTTTCAGAAACAAAGGCCTGAGACGGTGCTGCCTGCAGGGATGCCATGCCCTCGGCGGGCAGCGAGCCGGACGTGCACAGCAGACCGACGGTGCCGCCCACCGACCCAGCAGAGCTCCGTGCCCTCGGCGGGCACCGACCCAGCAGAGCTCCGGGCCCTCGGCAGGCAGCGAGCCGGACGTGCACAGCAGACCGACGGTGCCGCCCACCGACCCAGCAGAGCTCCGTGCCCTCAGCGGGCACCGACCCAGCAGAGCTCCGGGCCCTCGGTGGGCACCGACCCAGCAGAGCTCTGGGCCCTCGGTGGGCAGCGAGCCCGACGTGCACAGCAGACCGACGCTGTCGCCCACCGACCCAGCAGAGCTCCGGGCACCCAGACCCTCGACCTGCAGGAAGTTTTAAACGCATACCTGGAACAAAGGGTTTCAATATTGAAGGTGTTTTGAAATCTCTGCCAGAGTTTACAATTCCCAGGGGAATTCTTCCGACACCCTGTGACTTTGGGTTACCCCAGGGACAGACACAAATTTATGTTCTCTCCATCCAAAGTCCAAAAGCAGGTATCCCAGCCCCTTTCTCTAGGCTCACAGCATGATCATGATCATCATTTCTGATGTTTGTAATAAAAAATGTGGCAATAAATATATAGGAGTAGTCTTCAAAAATTCATAGAAAATGTGTATTACAGAAAATTCATGCATGAATCTCGAAACTGCTTTGCACTGAAATATGCTCGCATTTAAATTCCATTTTCCATGAACTTTAAAAATGTAGATGTGTATGTGTGTGAGAGTGTGTGTGTGTGTAGAATGTGACTCAAAGGAAGAGGTATGTGTGTGTGTGTGTAACGGGAGTCAGCGGAAGAGGTGTGTGTGTGTGTGTGTGTGAATGTGTGTGTATGTGTGTATGTGTATGTGTATATGTGTGTGTGTAACGGGAGTCAGAGGAAGAGGTGTATGTGTGTGTGTGTATGTGTGTATGTGTGTGTGTATGTGTACGTGTGTGTGTGTGTGTGTGCTCCTAGGAATCCCAGAACAGCACCTTTATCCGTACACTTGGGGAACTAGGAGGAATGAGGGTGGGGTGCGGGCATGAGGGTTAGGGTAGGAAGTATCTCTATGTTCCTAAATCTGTATATATGAAATACATGGAATCTGTATACCTTAAATAACATTTTTAAAGTAAACAATTAAAAAAAAAACACCATAAGAGTAAAAAAGAAGTAAGGAAAGATAGGACTACATGGCAGTTTGAAGTTTAACCAATAGGTATAGCATTTTGGAGTAAATAAGAACCAATAGCATTGAGCTTTTAAAGACTGACTGAACACGCACTAAATGCAAAATGGCTGTTTTGTCCAGCTGCGGAGCTAGCATCCCACCACTGGCTTACCAACGACGTTACCAGCGACACCACTGTGCAACACCTCAAACCTGCCTGTTCTCCCTTAGGTCCTAGCCTCTGCCACGAAGCAGCTAGTGTGCCCAGACCCCTGACGGCACACAGCAGGCCGGCAGCAGGCCTGTGGTGGGCGGGGCTGCCTGGGGGAGGCGCAGTCCCCCTGCATCCCATGTGGGAGTCCAGCCTTTGAGAACACGCTCGCACGTCCAGTCCTAATCCCCTTGGATATATGAGGTTGTGGCCTATCCTGCAAACAGGGCGTTTGAGTCCTACAAACACATAAATCATGGCCCACGTCGGGGTCTGAGCATAAAATTGCGTTAATTGAATGTCCACCTTTAAAGCAGATCCGGTTAGTGATCCCACTCATCTCAGTGTTCCCCATGGATAGTGATCCCATTCATGTCAGTGTTCCCCATGGATCGTGATCCCACTCATCTCAGTGTTCCCCATGGATAGTGATCCCACTCATCTCAGTGTTCCCCATGGATAGTGATCCCACTCATCTCATGTTCCCCATGGATAGTGATCCCACTCATCTCATGTTCCCCATGGATAGTGATCCCACTCATCTCATGTTCCCCATGGATAGTGATCCCACTCATCTCATGTTCCCCATGGATAGTGATCCCACTCATCTCGTGTTCCCCATGGATAGTGATCCCACTCATCTCGTGTTCCCCATGGATAGTGATCCCACTCATCTCAGTGTTCCCCATGGATAGTGATCCCACTCATCTCGTGTTCCCCATGGATAGTGATCCCACTCATCTCGTGTTCCCCATGGATAGTGATCCCACTCATCTCGTGTTCCCCATGGATAGTGATCCCACTCCAGTGTTCCCCTTGGAGCTTTGTCTTTACTTTAGAGAAAGGTTGCCATAAAAAGGATGGTTTTAACCAGTTTTGCTCTTCACCTTCACAAAGACAAACTCCCCTTTAATCTAATTTCACCTGCAAAACACACAGCAGTCCCTACAGGAAGCCTCCTCATGGTCCGCGTTTTCTGGGTGTTGTCCTCAGCATTCCGCTCCATATCGCCCTGGGAGGACTGTGCAGGCCGCCGGATTCCGTCAATGGCCCTCTGTGCAATGAAGGCCTGTGTCACACGTGACAAACAGGAAGCAGCTAGCCCAGCTTCTGAGAATAGAGGTGCGTGCAAGGTTACGACTGGGGAACGCCTGGTGGCTGGTATTCTAGCCTGAGGTTCTGTGACCTTGGGTATCCCTGCCGGTCGACAGCACGTGTGCCCTGTCAAGGCTGTCACCCGGCTGGACATTCACAGCTACATTTGCTGGAAAAGTGCGGTGGCCGCTCCGGTCAGGCCTGCCCTCTGGGGAGGGCCCCTCTGATCTGCTGCTCCCAGGGGGTGAGGACCCCTCTGTGCTCCCCTTTTATATGTGGTCTCAGCTGATGCTGGAGGTAATGTCCAAGCCCCACCGCTGAGGACGGCCGCACCTCCTCCTCCTGTGCCTCCCGGGCCTCATGTCTGCCCCGTACTCTCCTCACATGTGGACATGGACCTGCGCATCTCAGGAACGCACCCAGGTCTCCCATGAGGATGGCACAAACCTAAGTGGCTGGGTCATCACCCGCTACCTTCCCAGGCCTACTGTCAGGGAGCTGGGCTGGCCCCAGAGCTGACTGGGCTGCAGGCTGCAGGGACATCCCCCAGGTATCCACACGGCCCCCGATTGTCACAGGTTTTCAGAAGTGATGTTTCATACACCTGACACACAAAGGGAAGAAATGAACATTTAATCAACATTGGGAAATCTGCACCTTTAAGAAAGATCCCAATCTTCAGAGCTTGCAGTACCTACTGTAAAGAGGAATTAATGAATATGTCAACACAATGGCCTTGCTCCCAAAGGATACATCACAGAGGACGCAGACGTCGCCACCACGCACCCTCCGGAGCTCAGGAACGCAGTCAAAGATCTGCGGCAGCCGGCTGGGGAATCAGAGAGGGAAGTTAAGGCTGCTGGGGACAGGTGCGAGCGTCTTATCTGTGCACTGCTCAGCCAACGTCACGGGCCTGTGAACTGGACGTGGAGACTGCCGGCTACCTCTGGCCAGCAGCATGTGCACTTGCTCCACTCCCTCCAGGAGACCAGCCGTGCTTCAGTGTGGTCCTGGGGGATCGGGGCCCCTGCTTCGACAGCGGCATGGTAGACCTTACTTGAGAGTTGGGTAGTAGAGAAAAATCTGATGCACCGCTCTCTGCACCCCCCAGCTGAGAAACAATGCAAGCGAGAGAAGCGGCAGTCACCTGTCAAACACGGTAAGGCAGAGAGATAACCTGCAGGTGCCCGGCAGAAGAGTACAGTGGAGACATCCGAGAAACCAAGAAAACCCTGGGGAAGAAGTCAGGGAAACAGTGTCTGCAGGAAGTGGGGCGCTCAAAATCACAGAGAGGCAGTGGAGAAGCCAGGCCCGGGCCCAGACGAGAGAAGACCTGAACCTTGACGTCACCCCAGGCTGATCACTGGGATCAGTGCAAACCTGTGAAGTATTGTCAAAGATCCCCAGCAGAGACGCCTGCAAAAACGGAGAGGTGTTTCCTATGTGTGCGTGTGTGTGTGTGTGTGGCTTGTGACATTGAGGACATGCCTATCAAAGTCACACCTGAACACAATTCACGAAGCCAATGTTCAGTGACTGCACGTGACAAGGAGTAGCGTCTGTGCAGGGGTAGCTGGGGAAGTAACTGGAACCACGGGAACCACGGCCCTCAGCAGACGAAAGGAAACAAGAAGCAGACGGGCAGGGGCCTCTGCTTCCCTGCTGGCCAGGCACATCATCAGCAGAGCCGGGCAGGAGTGTGCACGCAGAGCACGGAGACAGACTGGCGTCAGCCACAGCCACGAGGGCCCCGCCCTGGGCCCCTTAAGTCTTTCAATGACAGTTTTAACTACGCTCAAAGAGATTCGGGAGTGACACCAGCCAAATGGCAAAGCAGGAAGCTCTGGCCCCGTCACTCCATAGAGACGCTGGGGAAATGGCAAGATGCGGGCCACATGGCTTTGCGGCGCTGTTAAACCTCAGTGGAGGGCCTCTCCAAGCCAAAGAAGGCCCAGCTAAGAAAAATCCGCTTGCAAAATGGTAGGGAATTCTGTAAACCTGGCTTGCCACTGCCCCACTCCTCCACGGCTCAAACCGCGTGTGGGGAGGAGGTCAGCCCGCTCCTGCTTTGGTCCATGGAAGAGTAGAAAGCGCTGAGAACTGTCTGCATAGTTCCGCAAACGCGGCTCCGGCTGCTGTTGGTCCAGTATTTCACTTTGCTTGAGATTTACAGGGCCAGGCCTAACCCCAGACAGTGGATTCGCCATGGGTCACTTCTCAGAGGGGCTCCAGACACGTCAGCAGGAGAAACACGTCTGGCGCGTCTGTCACTCTCTTCGTTGTGTTTCCGCATGTAACCGGGTCGTGAACCCATCCCAGGACAGACCCCTTACACTCAGCACTATTTCCCATAAGTATCTTCTTGGTGTTTGGTTTTCTTAACACGTGCACTGTCTCTACAGAGAAGCTTAGCCAGTAACTATCCAGTAAGTTTCTTTTGAAGCAAAGCATATCCAAACCTATTATGTGGATATTTGCTACAACTCTAAACTCCTTTAGAAGGAAAAATGCATAAAGCCAGGGTCAGCACTGTAGGGTACCTGGTAAAGCCATTACCTGTGACACCGGCACCCACACAGGCGCTGATGCGAGCCTCAGCTGCTCCACTTCCTATCCGGCTCCCTGCTAATGGCCTGGGATAACAGAGGAGAATGGCCCCAGTGCTTGGGCCCCTGCACCCACGTAGGAGACCAGGATGTAGCTCCTGGCTCCTGGCTTTGACGTGGCCCAGCCCTGGCCTTTAGTTCATCTGGGACTGAATCAGCAGATGGAAGGTCTCTCTCTCTCTCTCTTTCTCCCTCTCTCTCCCCCCCTGTCTCTGTAACTCTGCCTTTGAAATAAATTTTTAAAAACTGCAAAAACATTATGTTCTGATTCCTGTGGTTCATGAAGGATTTGCTGGTTTGAACAGCCGAGCCTTTCCGCTCAGCATCGTATCAGATTTGCCACTTGTCCTCTGAGAGAGTTATCACTGTTTTATTTGGGGTTGTATTTAATGGCAGTCACTAAATATATTCATTCTTTTTACACAATATAATGGTACACAAAAATTGTTAGGCAAAATGTTTAACCAAATCAAGAGAATATGTAGCAAAATTGCATCCCGTGATAGCCCTATTCCCAAATCCTTATGGGAAGTGCCCACCAGTGCTAATGCCGTTATTATTTTTGGACTCCAAATGAATTTTCTTCTGGGGGTAAATAATTCTTCACTTGTGCTCTTACATTCTATATCCTTGGGTTCAAAAGGGCAGAGAAAACAATCAGAGCTCCAGTGGCCTCCGCAGAGCCTCCCTGGTGCGGTGGGCTGACCCCACTGCCAGCCCCGGGCACCCGTGGGGAGCGGGAGCTGAGTGCGAGTGAAAGTGCGGTGTGTGCTCGCAGCAGCGCCGCCTTCACCCCTGCCCACTCCCCCATTCCCTCATGTGCTTACTCCACGTGCGGTTCTCAGAGCACGGCTAAGCTGACCGTTCCTCAGTACCACAGCTCACGCTCAAAGGAGAATGCATAACAGCGCTTGTAGAAGAATATGCAGAGAAAACCCTCGTTCAGGACCATTTATTCACACAACATTTGAAAGCATCTGAATATTCGTTTTCATGCAAGGAGGGATTCAGATGTTCCTGGAAATGTGTATTTTGAAAAAAGTTACAACATGATTTCAAAATTGTTTGCACCGAGATAAACGTAACTTTTAGTTGTTGTCCATACACTTTGTAGGGTACCCTCACAGAGACAGTAACTTGGCATACTTTCCACTGGTCTCAGAACTAAGAACAGCAAAATGAGAATATACCAGTCATGTCCAAATGTAAACTTTCCCAGCTTATAAAAATGCTTCTCCACACTAAATACATAAGTACATTTAAATATAATATGTCAGTGTGAACTTGGCTTGAGAAAAATTATGCCTTCAACTGTAGGCGTTGATGGAACAGCAAGAGCTGCCTTCCGGCTGTGCCGCAGAACACCTCCCGTAGGAAGGGCTGGGAGAAGGAAACGGGCGCTGTGCATCTGCGGCCTCGGCCGGGGGCTTGGCTGGACAGGGGGCGCAGGGGACTCTGGGACCATGGTGCTCTGAGTCCCTTCTGAAGGAGGCCGTGTGTGTGTGTGTGTGTGTGTGTGTGTGAGAGAGAAAGAGAGAGAGAGAGAGAGAGAGATAAAGAGAGAGGAGAGAGGAGAGGAGCTAGCAAGGAGAGAAGAGAGCAGAGAGGAGCTGAGAGAGCCAAGAGACCAGAGGAGGGTAGAGAGAGGAGCCAAGAGAGCACGTGTTCAGGAACAGGCCTTTTTAAAACTTTGCCGGAGGGCGGGCAGGGAAGCAGGAGTGGTGAATCCCATTAGGATGGGGGTGGAGCTTGACCACAGAGGTTGGGCCATGTGGCCACCTGGCTAAAACCGTGCCAGTTTCCTAACAGACAGTACACAGGCAGAGTCGGGCTAGAGGGGAGCGCCCAAGCCCCCCGCCACCCTGTTCAAAACTCTCTCTCTCTCTCTCTCTCTCTCTCTCTCGGGCCTCCAGCGTCTCTGGGCTTCTCTGTGTTGCAGTACCTGCCTAACGAGAGAGGCGGCCACGTAGCTCTCCTATCGGATGCTGGTATTCCCGGAGGCAGCAGGTGGTGCAGGGGAGCCTAACCAATTAGCCAGGTTATCGGGTCTAAAGATGAGCAGTCTGGTGCCTGAGTCAGAATTCAGAGTTGGCGTTAGAGTATCAGAAAAAAATAAATAAGATTCCAGCTTACAGAAAGTGTTTCATTAGGCAGAGCAAAATCTCATTATTTCAGACCCTGCTTATTTGGAATAGATGGCCTCCACTCAGGCCCTGTGTATATTATATTCTTTTGCATCATTTTAGGTGAAATTCTCACTGTGTTTTTCCACACACAAACACAAAAATGCAAAACTGGTTCCACTTACCAACACTTACTTACAAGCATCAGATGATTGCTCCCCAGACGCCTGAAGTGGGGATAGAAAAGCAGTTCTTTCACAAAGCAGTTTTAAGCTGTGAGGGTTAACCTTCAGTGGCCCTGCATGTGTGCAAGGTGCTGTGAGTGGGAGACATTTAGCAACCAGGGCAGGTGCAGCACAGCTCTGTCACCAGCCCCGCCCCCTGACACCCCGCCCCCCAGCCCATCCTCAGCCGCACCCGTCCCAAGCCTTGTCAGCCAAGGAAAGATACAGTGTGCAGGCAGAACTCCAGCGAGTGCGTGGGAAGTGGTTCTAAACGAAATGTGGGTTTCTATGAACGTCTGAAGCCCTTCCTCACTAGCGTGCACCCTGTGGGCTCATGCCCCTGAGATCCATGCCAGTAGCTTGCTGTGCACCTGCCGTCCGCATCTGTCATCCATGTGGTCCATTTGCTGACCGCAGGCCAGCAGGGCTGGGTTCAGTCTGGCAGCGATGCACAAAGCTGCTACCGTATTCCTGGACACAGGTTGTGCTGTCTGGTGTAGACTGGGTCACGGGGGGAGAGGTGTCCATGCTGCCTGTGATAGCGCCCCTGCTCCCTGTGCACGGTGGCGGCATCCTCAGGGCTCTGTGCATGTGTCTGCCGCGCAAATGTAGCGGCGTCTCACGTGTCTTCCATCACATCTCTGAAGGTTCTGAATGTTTTTCCAGGTGTGTATTTATCATCTGTCTTCCTGGGGAAGACTGTTCTACACATTTCCCCATTTTTATTTTTATTTATTTATTTATTTTTTGACAGGCAGAGTGGACAGTGAGAGAGACAGACAGAGAGAAAGGTCTTCCTTTGCCGTTGGTTCACCCTCCAATGGCCGCCGTGGCCGGCACGCTGCGGCCGGCGCACCGCGCTGATCCAATGGCAGGAGCCAGGTGCTTCTCCTGGTCTCCCATGGGGTGCAGGGCCCAAGCACCTGGGCCATCCTCCACTGCACTCCCGGGCCACAGCAGAGAGCTGGCCTGGAAGAGGGGCAACCGGGACAGAATCCAGGGCCCCAACTGGGACTAGAACCCGGTGTGCCGGTGCCTAGTGAGCTGCGGCGCCGGCTACCTTTACCCATTTTAAAATTGGAATGTGTGTTTATTTGCAGGTAGGCTTCGGCAGCTTTCCAGTTTTTCTCACTCTGGATGTAAGACATTTGGCGAGTATGTAATTTGCAAATGCTCCTCTTCATGTGCAGGCTTTCATCCTCCCCAGGGCATCCCCAGGGCAAGCTGCTGCCACTGGGGACAAACGGCTGTTGCCCCTGGCTTGTGCCTCTGGTTTTGTCCTGCTCCACCCAGGCGGGAGGGCGTATGGAGATCCACAGACCTCTTAGCAATATTGCATCTTCCTTTCCAGGGGCCTCTCCCCATTGACTTAGTTACGTCTGGATCTCTTTAATCAGATATTGTAATTACCTTCGTATATATTTATACATCTTTCATTAGGTTTCTGTCTGTCTCTATAGTTTGATGTAGGTGGGGGTTAACGTGAATGGGAGTGCATTTTGAATTTCAAAATCTCCTTATTCGTCACCGGAATATGAGGAATCAGACATCGCATATTAACCTTATGCCCTTTGGTTTTACTCTTATCACTGTTGTATCATTTTATCCTATTTACAACAGTGTATTTGAAGTTAGTTTTTTGTTGAAAGATCATGCTTTTGTTTTTGTTTTCTTTTTTAATTTAGTTTTATAATCTCTGCTTTACAATGGTAGTGTTTAGATCATTTTTATTTAACGTAATTTTAATATGCTTGGATTTGGTTTTAATTTTTAAAATAGCATTTTATATATTTATATATTTGAAAGTCAGAGTTACACAGAGAGAGGAGAGGCAGAGAGAGAGAGAGGTCTTCCATCCAATGGTTCACTTCCCAATTGGCCCCAATGGCTGGAGCTGTGCCAATCTGATGCCAGGAGCCAGGAGCTTCTTCCAGGTCTCCCACGCGAGTACAGGGGCCCAAGCAATTGGGCCATCTTCTACTGATTTCCCAGACCATGGCAGAGAGCTGGATCAGAAGTGGAGCAGCTGGGTCTCGAACTGGCACCCATATGGAATGTCAGCGCTTCAGGCCAAGGCATTAACCTGCTCTGCCACATAGCCGGCCCCATTCCCTATCTTTTACATTCTGTTTTCTCACTTTAATTTGTGTTTGAATTACTGAGAAAGCTCTGGTACCCTATTTCAATTTAAGTAAAGTATTTATAAAACATTTTGCACAGCTTTTTAAGGTTGTTTCTGAAGGAACACAATGGACACAGTTAGAATTCGTAGTCGGCTTAGAACAAATACTACACTCACAGTTGAGTACAGGAGCTTGGCGACTGTGACACTGTCCTGCTGTGACAGCTGTGCTGGGTGAGGGGCAGGGTACACTTGACTAGCCCTCCTTACCTGGAATGAAAGGGTTTTCATGGGGGTGAAACTCACAATTATACTGCTAACCAGGGCTATTCTACTCAGGGGAGAAGCCAGCACACTGTGAGTAGCCCACTTCCCTTGACTGGAGGTATTTTTAAAGACCACAATGTGCTCACGATGTCAGGTACAGTCAGGTAACAGCAGGTGTGTGATCCAACAGGCTGCAAGCAGACATGGGTGCTGCAGCCGCCCAGCCCACGTGGCGGAACCGCACGATGACGGTGCCAGTCACAACGCACATGTGCGCAGTGACGTCCAGAGCCTCCTCTGTCTGCACAAACCTCACCAAACCCACCGCTCAGTCTCCGTTCTCTCGCACCAGAAGTGGCTGGAGGAACACAGCTGAGCGTGCCTATGCAAAATCAATCAGGCGGGCTCCTGGGCCTTCGAGCTGGGAACTCCACGAGTCCCTGGGCCCAGAGCTGCTGAGGTTCTGCTCTCCAACTGTCTGGCTGACACCACTGTGTGCAATCGGTGAGATCCTGGGCATAGCGGAGGGCAGATCTTCAGAGGTGTGTTTCCGAGTATACAGTAAGACCCACTGTGTGGGGCCGGCGCCATGGCTCACTAGGTTAATCCCCCACTTGGGGCACCGGCATCCCATAAGGGAGCTGGGTTCTAGTCCTGGTTGCTCCTCTTGCAGTCCAGCTCTCTGCTGTGGCCCGGGAAGGCAGAGGAGGATGGCCCAGGTGCTTGGGCCCTGCACCCCATGGGAGACCAGGAAGAAGCACCTGGCTCCTGGCTTCAGATAGGCGCAGTGCCGGCTGTGGTGGCCATTTGGGGAGTGAACCAACAGAAGGAAGATCTTTCTCTCTGTCTCTCTCAGTGTCTAACTCTATTTAAAATAAATTTTAAAAAATAAAATTTAATAATAATAATAATAATAAATAATAAATAAATAAATAAAAGAAAAGAATCATTGTTAAAAAAAAATAAGACCCGCTGTGTGTCCACCCTCTGCCACGCTGAGGGTGGAGGCTGACCCACTGTGTGGCCACCCCCTGCCACTCTGAGGGTGGAGGCTGACCCACTGTGTGCTCACCCCCTGCCACTCTGAGGGTGGAGGCTGACCCGCTGTGTGCCCACCCTCTGCCATCTGAGGGTGGAGACTGACCCACTGTGTGGCCACCCTCCGCCACTCAGAGGGTGGAGGCTGACCGACTGTATGCCTCCCCTCTGCCACTCTGAGGATGGAGGCTGACCCGCTGTGTGCCCACCCTCCGCCACTCTGAGGGTGGAGGCTGACCCGCTGTGTGCCTCCCCTCTACCACTCTGAGGGTGGAGGCTGACCCCCTGTGTGCCTCCCCTCTACCACTCTGAGGGTGGAGGCTGACCCGCTGTGTGCCCACCCTCCACCACTCTGAGGGTAGAGACCCGCTGTGTGCCCACTACCTGCCACTCTGAGGGTGGAGGCTGACCCGCTGTGTGCCCACCCTCTGCCATCTGAGGGTGGAGACTGACCCACTGTGTGCCTCCCCTCTACCACTCTGAGGGTAGAGGCTGACCCCCTGTGTGCCTCCCCTCTACCACTCTGAGGGTGGAGGCTGACCCGCTGTGTGCCCACCCTCCACCACTCTGAGGGTGGAGGCTGACCCGCTGTGTGCCTCCCCTCTGCCACTCTGAGGGTGGAGGCTGACCCCCTGTGTGCCTCCCCTCTACCACTCTGAGGGTGAAGGCTGATCCGCTGTGTGCCCACCCCCTGCCACTCTGAGGGTGGAGGCTGACCCGCTGTGTGCCCACCCTCCACCACTCTGAGGGTGGAGGCTGACCCGCTGTGTGCCTCCCCTCTACCACTCTGAGGGTGGAGGCTGACCCCCTGTGTGCCTCCCCTCTACCACTCTGAGGGTGAAGGCTGATCCGCTGTGTGGCCACCCCCTGCCACTCTGAGGGTGGAGGCTGACCCGCTCTGTGCCCACCCCCTGCTACTCTGAGGGTAGAGGCTGACTTGCTGTGTGCCTCCCCTCTGCCACTCTGAGGGTGGAGGCTGACCGGCTGTGTGCCCACCCCTGCCACTCTGAGGGGGAAGAGGTATAATCTGCAGTCAGCTTCACAGTGGGTCTTGGGTCCACACAGATCCAAACTTCACCTTCCTGGAGCTGAGCTCTGAGACACCGTGAGAACAACCAAACAATACAACAAAAACGAGCAGATCCCGAAAAGAGCGCCTTTGCAGCACCTCCCAGTGCCAAATGCAAATCCGGAAGATTCCACCGCAGTCCAGTCTCTCGCTCTGTAATTGTATTCCTGTACACACGCTCGCATGGATGTAGTCCACAAATACAGTGTAAAACAGACACGTTCCGTGTGCATAGTGTATGTGTGCACACAGAATATGTGTGTGTTAGTGTGTGAATACACAGTATGCGTGTACACATGTGTGTGCAGAGTATGTTTAGACACGTGTGTGTGTGTGTGTGTACAGAGTATATATGCGGAGAGAGAGAAAGGGGCTCTAACGTTTGCTATTTTCAATAAAACACATTTTGCCAGTATGATTTCTGTTATGAACACTGACCACAGGAGGCCTTTACTCTGTGTCTGTTTGAAACCTTTTCTTCCTGTTTGGTTGGAGTCTTATGGGCCAACGTAGCATCTCTCTCTCATATTGCACTGCCCATGTGACAGTGCGTTCTGTGCGCTGGGACTTCCTTTAAGCACGGTGATTACTGTCATTGAGCCATCAAATATCAGTACCTGAAGAGGGAAGGTTTCTGTATATCCCTTGAAAAGAATGGTCTGTTAATTAGGGCTTGTTACCTGTCAATGAAGTCAGGTTTTTCTGAACACCTAGACTAGAAAAAAGCAGCAGACAGGCACTTTCGCATGGTGTGCTGTCAGGGGATGCCTCTACGTAAAATCCTGGAATTCTGGCATTCTTTCCTCTGCTGTGACTCAGAGCTTTGATTACACGGGGCAGCCGTGTTAACAGCCCGGCCTGGTGAGGTCTGACAGTCCGTGCTCCAGGTCTCAGTTCTGGAGGTTGTGTTGTTCCCGCGAGTAATTCTGTAGCGCAGGACACGTTCTGCCCTCGCGAGGACTGGAGCTTTTCTTTCCCGTCTTTACTGACGTCAGTTCCAGCAGCAGCTGCTGCTTGGTTGGAACAAGACTCTCAGCTCCTCCTCAGCTGCAGTACCTCACATTCAAACCTCTGATCAGAAATGTGGGTTTGGACCCTGGGGGCTGCCGCAAAGCTGTAGAAACAGTTAGCAGGAAAGTGTGGCAGCTCCCTGGGCCAGTGTCTCCCATGTACAGTGCATCTGTACCCTCCGTGCGCTGCGGCAAGCCACCGGGCCAGGACACCTTTCCTTACTGGTGAAGCCACCCTGGGGTGGGGGTGGCAGGAAGGAGACGTGTGGGGAGCAACTCGGACTAGACTAAGTTACTGGAATTAAGACTTATTCTATGCATCTGCTCTCCCACAATATGGTGCTGGGAGAGGAGAAAACAGCTTCTACACAGCTGCCTCCAGTTCAACCAATAAACTGTAGGACCTGCTCCTGATTGGAGGAGAGCAGCGTACTCGGCGTGTGGGCAGCCGAGTTGGGATTGGCGGAAGAGGACTATAAAGGAGGAGAGAGACAACATGCACCAGGAACATCTATCTGAAGGAACACCTGTGCAGCCCCCGAGAGAGCCAGCCGGCGGTGTGCCGCTCCCCCGCGGAAGTGGGGAAAGTGGCTAGGGGGAACCGCCCTTCCACGGAGGTGGAAGGGTCGGTAGCCAACCCAGGAAGAACCAGCAGCAAACCCAGGGAGGGCCGAGCAGACAAAAGAACAACGCAGGGTCCTGTGTCGTTCCTCCACGAAGACGGGGAGCGACAGAGACGCTCCCTAGGAAGCCTTGTTTCTGAGCTTTCGTATCTGACTGCATAGTCAGCTCTAACCTTCTTCTGTAAACGTGGACCTAAAGTTGCCTTATGCACAGGCAAGTTTCCTGGCCAAAGAGAGCAGAGTCTTCAGTGTTTAGGATGCCCACATCCCACACAGGAGTACCTGGGTTCAAGCCCCACCCCAGCTCCTGTCTAATGGAGTTTCCTGCTGATGCGACCCTAGGAGGCAGAGGGTGCTCCTGGTGGCCACCTGGGAGACTGACAGGGTTCCTGCCTCCCAGCCCGGCTCTGGCCCAGCTCTGGCTACTGTGGGCACTTGGGGAAGTGAACCAGCACGTGGGAGTTGTAGAAGCTGACACAGTGCTACAGAGAGCCAGACTTGCGTGTCCACACAGGCGTGATTTCAAAGACAACCACTCAGCACTTGGAGCAGCCCAGGAGCGTGCACACACAGACACAGCAGTCAGAAACCAGAACACAGGAGCCCCCACGCTGCACGCGAGTGCGCCCTGTAAACCAGACAGAAAACTGGGGCAGAGGGCAGAGGAGCTTCGAAGGAACTCTAGTTTTTACTCAGCTTTTTCTGTAAGGCTAACACTGCCAAAAAAAAAATGAGATCAGTTATCTTGTTCACAAAGATAAAACAGAACCCACCGTATTTTCCATTATCATTTCAGGATGAGCCTTTCTCAGGCGTCAGCACATCGGCTTCTTGTGGCCCAAAGCTTTGAGGCTGGGCCTGGAGGGTGCCTTGGCTGTGGGTCCGAGTGTGGAACCGGTTTGTGTTTCGCTTCCTTTGCACGGAGAGCCAGCTGTGTTGTTCTCCGCAGCCATCTGCTGTCCTCTGAAATAGCCAACAACTTCCAGCTTGATGACTTGGAGCTCAGTCATGAAATCTAAGCTTGCAGAGGGGGCCTTGGGCGAGGGAGAGAAGGAGGAAACCAAGGTGGGCTCAAGCTTGAGATGCAGCTCAGCCTGGAGGGGGTGAGGGGACAGGGGGTGGGGAGGGACAGGGGTGAGGGGCGCACTTCCCACAATGTGCTGTGCTGAGTTCTCGTGGGGGTCGGCGAGGCGGTGAGGATCCACGCACAGGGTGAACCCACCTGGGGGACCACAGCACCTCGTCCAGGATGTGAGGATGCGAGTCCCTTCTGCACAAAGTGTGACTGCGGACACGTGAGCCGGGGTGGCCGTGCAGCGGTGAGGCTTCCGCTGTGGACTGGAAGCCCTGGGAAGAGCCCACTGGAGGAACACCAGCCTCTACCCTTGTGTGGACCCAGCATCTCGTGAATGGGACGCCAGCCATGCAACACCAGCCTCTGTGTGGGAAAACCCATCTCTGGTGGTGTTAGAGTCACCATGAGGACGCAGGAGGTAGGAACCTGACAGAATGATGGGCAGCCAGGACTCACGTCCACATCTGGGGGTCAAGCTGGAACACAACCTGTGAGGCGTGGAAAGGGGGGAGAGCGGATGCCGTGAAACCACTGACGGCGGCGCCTGCCACGCAGCTTCCTGCACCAGGCTTCACAGAGCCCACCGTGCCAACCACCGTCTTCCCACCACACATCCTTTGTCCCCAGTACACAGAAGGAACTGAAGTCAGAAACGCAGAAGCGCTATGTTAGCCAGGTCTTGGGTGAGAAATGAGTGGCCCAGCCACAGCGTGCTGTTTGTGCACACAGAGCCCTGACTCCGCGCGTGTGTGCGTGTGTGTGTGTGCGTGATTCACAAGTCATGTGGCCTTCAGCAAATTGCCTCTCTTCACTTAACACCATTGAGGCTCGCTGTTACCATCCTACAACGCACAGCGCCCCTTCCCCACACAGAGTGCCGTGAAGACAGGAGAATCCTTGGCACCAGGAACATGACAGAGTGGGCAGTGAGTCATTCATGGGATTGAGAAGTTCAAGGGTAAGTGCCTACTTTGACTAAATTCCCATAGGAAGTGCACACATTACAGAGAACTTGCTATGTTAACCATTTTTAAAGATGGCATTGGTCACATTCTTGAGAAACCATCACCGCTCTCTATTTCCATAACGTCGCCATCACGATTCCTAAAAGAGACTCTGCCTGTGAAGTGCTGTCCTCCCCTCCCTGGACCCTGGTGACCTCTCTCACTGTTTCCTATTTGATGCAAAATGTCCTAATACACCTTGAGGCACAGCTCTGTGGAACACTTGGAAGCAAGCGTCCGAGAAGCGTAGGGACAATGGACACAAGCGCTCCCTTAGAAGCTCATGGAAGACGGGATGCAAGGGTGTGTGCGCCTTGCTGCAAGAGGTTTAGAATCCATGCATCTGATGGTCTTGAAAAAGTTTACAGAACATGCACACTATGAAAACCTCTGTGTAGGGATTTCAAAAACGTTTGTGCACAAATGAGCTTATCTTTGAATTCTTCTTTGCCATGAAATTTGCAAACTCGCCTCTTGTACCTCTGACTGCATTAGAGAGAAGACAGAGGAACATCTGGGGAGCAAAAGGAACAGAGACTTGTGGGGAGGAGGGGGACTCGAGGAAGGAGTAGCTGTCCAGGTCGTTAGTACAATGCAAGAATTTTATTGTGACAAAGGAGATACATGAGCCATAGGCACAAACATTGTGAAATCCTTATAATAGACATTCACCATGAAGTTTTTGCATACCCCCCGCTTATATGATTTCAAGTCTTTTTTATGACAAAATGAATTTATGATTTACTTTGATCTTCCCATGGACTCTGAAATATATTTGTTGTGTGTGTATGTGTGTGTGCTTATCTTGCTTTAAACATTTTACTTTCTAGGATGCAAGCCCACACATGTTGTATGTTGTGTTTCATAGGTGTAACCGGGAGTGCGAGTGTGTTTAATTAAGAGGATCTGCTTGGCATGGGGCCAAGAAATGCAAATGGCCCAAGCTGTTGAGTGGAAAATGCTGGAGGGATGAAAATTGTATTTGGAAGCACATAGATCAAGAGAGAACTACCTCCCTCCCCACCAAACACACATGCACAAATTCTAGAAATTATATTGGTAGTGATGCATCCTAAATTCTGGGGTACATATAAAAATGTGGAAAATCATACTGATGACAGTGAGAACTGGCTGTGGCCGCATGTGAAGCTGCCAGCTAAGGTGATCAACCCATCCTACATAAATCGGCAAGGGTTTCTTCCTTTCCTCCTCTAAGCCCAGCTTTTATTCTTTTGCAGGGCCAGAAAATCTCTTCTGCCAAGGGCCACTGGATGTTAATAATATCATTGTGGGCCATGCAACATTATCCAGCTAAAACTTAATCTGCTATAGATTCATTCAATTTTTGAGTCCCGCCTACAAGTGCCTTGGCACAGTCAGACCAAATGATTTCACGGGGCTCCTATGGCCTGCAGGCTGGGCGTTCCCAACCACAGAATTGCAAGCTCACCAGCGACAATCTCATTGCCTCCTGCGTGGATGCACCCCCACACGAGGCCCACCACAGCCACAGAAGCCCATCACAACGCACCCAGCAGCCATCCGGTACTAGCTGCTCATCCTGGGAACCACTGCCCCTTCTTGCAGTTGTCTGTGTTTCTCATGAGCGCACAGGATGCTGGTGCCTTCTACTGGGAGCGTGCGTTGCCCTGTGAGAACCGTGTGTCACCCAGCGCGGACCCATCAGGTTCCCAGGGACTGCTTAGACAGAAGCCTGGGAGAACGCCTCTCTTCGTGGAAACAGGTTGCCATATGAAGCGTGAGAGCTCACGTTGCCACATTTCCTTCTCTGTGGACTAATCTGGATTTCAGGAACAAAGTTGTGTCTATCTAGAGTCCCGGAAACACGATGCTCCCTGAGGGCTGTTTTCATCCTCCCGGCTGCTGTGTTGGGGACGCAGAATGCTCCGTTCTGTTTAAACTGGCTTTACTTGGCGTTCTACATTTGCAAGGGAAGTTTCTTGAGCTTACGCTAAGTAAAAGTCTGCCCTCCAGTTCCTTGGAATGCGATGATTCTGGCAGATGAATTCAGAAACTCCGCAGACGGACTCTGCCAACGTCAGCCACTCTGAGACACGTTGAGGAGTGCCTCGATCTTCACCTCTCATGCTCCTCTCGCAGTTTCTCCCAGGATGCAGTTCACATTTACCATCCCGAAAACCCTCTTTGTTCTGATTCCTCAAGGTCTTGGATCTCTTCCTGGTGCCTACGAGGTTGCTGTGTGTTAGCAAATGTTTAAACTTCTACTCCTCCACCCGGTCTGCCTCTGTGATATCATTTTTGACCCCTGACATCAATGGTTATGCAAAATGGCAATATCTTTTTTTAATATTTATTTATTTATTTGAAAATCATAGTCACAGACAGAAGGAGATACAAAGAGAAAGGTCTTCCATCTGCTGGTTCGCTTCCCAGATGGCCTCAATGGCTGGAGCTGTGCCAATCCAGAGCCAGGAGCCTGGAGCTTCCTCCGGGTCTCCCACGCTGGTGCAGGGATCCAAGAACTTGGGCCATCCTCCACTGCTTTCCCAGGCCATAGCAGAGAGCTGGACTGGAAGTGGAGCAGCTGGGACTTGAACCAGCGCCCATAAGGGATGCCGGCACTGCAGGCTGGGACTTTACCCACTACGCCACAGTGCTGGCCCAGCAAAATGGTAATTTCTAAATCCACACTAATGTTTTGTTGTTGTTGTTGTTGTTACTTTCCAAATCCATATAGTGTGACTACTGAATATAACCTCATGAGATTTTGAAATTAGAAATCAAAATAAAATTTGTCAACGTTTTCTATCCAAATTTTCTCTATTCCTACAATCACAGGATTAGTAAATGATCTACTATCCACCAAGTCACCCAATTTCAGGCCATGAAATCATTTATTTTTCTCAGTCAGGTTCCTCCTCTGATTTACAGAACATAGGAAATTATTTTAGTCCTTATGTTCTCCCTTATCATAACGATGGTAGCTGAGTATCCCAGATCACTGAACGTGTTTACTAATTACTTAAGACATCATGACGTAAGCGCTCATGGAAACCTGACTGTCACTATTTGTATTACCTAAGTGTTCTCTCATTATTTTACTTCTCCTTATTTTGATTCCCACAACTTTAGCTTAGCCAGCTTTTTGAATTTTTGAAATAGTTTTCACAGCCATCTCCTTACCCTATGACTGTCACTTGTTGCTTATCACAGTATTATTTCTAAAATCAAAACTGAATGTCCCACCCCCAGTCCTTCAATGACTCCATAATTGAGTGAAATAATCCGGAGACGTGCTTTCCATGTGGCCATGCTTCCTGTCTTGCTTATTTTTGTCCTGTGATGGTATCTTAAAACTTGAACAAAATAAAAGTGTGTGCCATATGCATGGGAGAATTTTTAACCTAAAACTTTGAATTCAAAAATATTCTTTATGAGTACTTCTGCTTCTTGCTTTGTATTCCACCAAGTTGAAGTCTATTTTCAGGTAGAATTTAGAACTTTTAATGAAAAAAGGGGGAGATTAGCCATATTCCGTTGAAGAATTAGTGGCGTGACAGTTCTAGGAGCCTGCCTGTTCCTTGATATGGGACCAACACGTTTCACCCGCATTCTCTGTTTGAACCCAAATTGGGAAGCCCTATTTAAAGGACCCTTGGAGTTGTCACACTGCTGAATTGTCACACAGCTGAATCACCTTGATTTTTGTTCTCCCAAGAGAGAACAGTGTCATAGTCTCAGGATCTGAGCAATGATGTCACTCTGAAAACAATAATCCTTGGTAGCATGAACAAAAATAGACATTTCTAGAAGGCTAGGCCTGAAATAAAATAATGAATGGGAAAACGAAGAACCAAGCGTGGAAAATGTCCAGGAATCCTGGAAATCCAGCCCCACGCAAAGGAATTGCCCAGGCAGGAGACGGCTGCTCTCCCCCTTAGCCAGGGCCTGCACTGGACCTTTCTGCTGGTTTTGGATGGTCGCCGGCTCTGCAAGCAAACGGAATCCCAGTAATCCCAGCTTCCCCCACTGAGCTCCTGATGGGAAGCTCCACCCTAAAGCTCCCGTTTGGCCCAAGCTGGTGTGTGCTCATGTCCTCGGGACCAGGTCATAAGCAGAGCCAATACGGGGGGTTTTGGTTTCTCAAATGGGAAGAACCACCACCGTTGGTAAGTTTACCAAACGTAGACATTATTGCAAGGGTAAAGATTATTACAAAAGCCCCAGTAATGGATGGGTTGAATGAACGGTCAGGTGGAAATGACCATGAATCCAGGGAAGTCACATACAATTTTGGATTTTCAAGAAGTGTGGGGATTTGTTTTTAAGAGGAAGCATCACCTATCCTCTACAGCTCACCTCTTGGAGTGAAATATCTACCCATACAATCCATTCCTTACTAAACACTTTCTTAAACACGTCCTCCGTCCGGCCGACTGCGTGGTTACTTCCTCTCCTCACTCACCTCCTCCTCCCAAAGCCGACTGAGGTGGGCGGAGTCACTGTCTCTGTAACCAGGCATGAGGTCCAACGTGGCACCGTTTCTTACCCACATTGACTGTGAATTCATCAGGGTACCCCAGCTGTTGCGCGGGTACAGAGGAGGTATTGTCAGCATCAGGGACAGCCCTGTCCTCCTTGGAGTTTCATCTTTCATGGTTAGCCAATTCCCAGCACATTAGGACTCGGATTATCTAGCTCTTCCTCCTTTCCACTTTCTCTTCCCAAACTGTACCCCAAATCAGCAACACTGACAAGGCTCAATCAATTTGGAAAATACTCACTTCTACTTTCCTTATTGACGTAAAGGTGAATGAACCAGGTTTGTGGATGCGCCCCGAGCAGAGGACACTCTTGCTTCCTGCGAGCCCTGCCTGGCGTTCCCTTCCAGGAGCCCCAAAGGGCCACGTTCTGGGCATTTGTGTCGCACTCATTCAGTCGTTGACTGTACCACTGCCCGAAGTCTGCAGACCGCAGGGTCTCTCGGTCCTTAGGGCAGGGGCACTCATCCATCAGCTGTGTGCTGCAGGCCCCGTGCCTCCCCAGGAGCTGCCCTCCAATGAAAAGACCGCCTTCACAGGGCTTCCACGTCCTCCCCAGGGCCGCCCTCACCAGTGGCAGGTCTACTGGGACGATATGGAGGCCACGTCCGTCTCAGGGGCCCACAGGAAGGTCGCTGTGGTAGCGGCAGCCCTGCGCAGACTCTGCAGCCCTCCCCAGTCCTCCACAGGTACAAGTCTCGAGAGCACAGCACTGAGCTCACTGCAGACTCCTGTCCACGCTCAGGTCGGCGGAAGAGTGGATCTCAGAAGCCCACCCTGCATAATAGAAAAAGTGAGCCACTTCCTACACAGATATAAAGTACCTGTGAGACATATATTGTCTATCAAGCATATTATTTTATATCTGTTTATGTTATATTTGTTTATATATACACATATATGTGTGCGTGTGTATGTTATATATCTGTCTAATGACGATGCTCAAATCCACTAAGCATTTAAGAAGAAAATGACACCTATCTTACTTTAACTTTTGCAGATAACAAATAAAGGAAATACTTATCAACTCATTTTACAAAGACAATTTGAGAGTTAAAAAGTGTGTTTTAGGAACAGAAAAGTTTAGGTTAAAACCAGCATCATAAGCATAAGACACACAGCTTGAACATACTGTAACTGTGTGGTGCTCATTCCTGGCATTGTAATATATTCTTTAGATTACTGTGTCCTGTAGGGTATACTCTCAGCATATAGTCTGCAGAGATGAGACATGTGCCACGGAGACCATAAATAATAACAACCATAAAAGCACAGATAAATATATGCAAAAAAAAGTAAACAACCAAGGGGCCATGGAGGGAAGGAAGGGTGTTAAAATGTGGGGCGTTCTCAGTGGGAAACGTGCAGTGCAGACAGTGAACTAATCCTGCTACGAAGCACCACCCTCAAAGTAAAAGGAGCCAACTCCAGACTACACATTTCATGAGTCCCTGCTTTTGGACAGTTCAACACAGGCACACATAATCAATGGGCATAGCAGTGAGGAAAACAGTGACTTTCAGTGGAAGGGAGGGGGTGTGGCCAGCGGTATTTATGTGGCAAATAAAACAAACCAAAAAATACGTGTTCCTGAAGCTTCCCCTCTGGTTGGGTTGACAGTAAACAAGCAAGGAGATAAATAAAACATGTAGGCTGCCTGTTAGCAGTAAGGACCTTGGAGGTAAGAACACTTCAGCTAACTAGGACAGAGAGCTGGAGGGGCGAGTGAGATGCCAGGGGTATGCAAGTCGCTTGCATTCAGTGAGGATTTCGGGAAGGACCTACGAAAGCCGAATGCACCCAGAGACCTGAGGTGGGTGGGGCGGGGGGGGGGGCGGGAAGCAGCTGAAGCAGATGAACAGCAGGGGAAGTCTGTTAGTGCACCTGCCAGAAACCTTTGCCCCCCTGCTGTGATGTAAGCAAGGTGACAGACATGATCCGGGACAGATCCAAGGTGAGGACAGCGTGGAGGGAGGGTCCGGGTCCTGGGTGTATTCTGGAAGTGCAGCTGATGGCATCCGATGACGAGCTGGGCATGGAGTGGGAAGGAGGAACAAGGAATGCACACAAGGTCCACTTAGCTTCAGCATCCGGAAAAACAGATCTCCCACCCTCTGGTTCCTCTGGCGGGAAGATCAGGATTCAAGTCATGAACCTGTCCTGTCTGAGACGCCTACCAGACGTTCTCTAGAGGATGAAAGGGAAGCCACTGTTGGTGGAACAGGAGATCCAGATGGGATGAAAATGTGGCAGTCAGCAAACGTGTGTGCCATTTAACACTGTGGAGCTGATCTCCCAGGGAGCAAGTGGAATAAAGACTAGAAGCGTAACAACTGAACTGTGAAGTTCAGCAAAGACAGCCTCCGGGAGTGAGAGAGCAGACAAGAGAAGAAGATAGGAAAAAAAAAGGGAACAGGACGGCAGGATGGGGCATCCTACACCCCAGTGGAGTCCCTTTGAAAAAATCCCATGGTCAGCCAAGTCCAGAGCTGCCAGCAGCTCAGAAAAACCCAGACTGGAAAGGGACCACTGGGCTTATGTGTGTGGGAGCAACTGGCCAGCCTGGGAGGAGCGGACAGCGGGCTTGAGAGTAAGCAGGTGATCACTGGAGAACCTGCAGTGTGCTCACAGAAATTCGCTCTACAGTGAAAAGCGATGGTGAAGAAGTCATGGAAAGTTGATGTAAAACGGCCAGGAAAGCAGTGGAAGATGGTCCCAGTTCTTGGGCTGGTGCACCTACCGGCAAGAGCCAGGTGAAGCTCCTGGCTGCTGAGTTCAGTGGCCCGGCAACAGACGGTGCAGCCATTGGGGAGTGAACCAGTGGAATAGAACACAGTAAAATAAAATAAACAGAAAGAAGGGATGAGCCCCTCTCAGCCCATAGGCAGCCATTCTGTCTCATTCACCGAATACTTCACCAAGCCATCAGAAGACTCGCCTTCTTCAAACACCACGTGTTCCAAAACTTGACTCAGATGGCTCCCTCCTGTGTGGTGGGGCGGGCTCTCCCGAGGCCAGTGTTTCGGGAGCTTTCCCGCAGCAGCCTCAGAAAAACAAAGGCCAGTCGAAGGCTTCGGATCATCTGTCCTGCAGGGCGGCCAGGTGGCTGCTGCCAACTCTATCTCCCCCAGGCAGGTCTTGTCCTGTTCCAGCACCCCCCATGCCTGAATCCTACAGTCTCCCCTGGCCAGGTCCTGTCCTATCCCAGCACCCTACTGTGTCTACACCCTACGGTCTCTCCCGGCCAGGTCCCGTCCTGTTCCAGCACCCCCCTATGCCTACACCCTATAGCCCTGGTTCTCTCGTTGTTCACCCCTGCCCCTACTCCCACTCTCCACCCTTTGCTGAGTTCAGTCCCCAGGGTCTCCGACATGGGACCTCTGCCAGGACCTGGAGATTTTTCCCTGATGGAAAATGTTTTTGTTGATGGGGAGTAAGCACCACTAAAGGAGAAACTAAGGAACAAGAGGTGGCCGAGGACTGGTGCACTGGCGGGTGAAACAGGCCACCTCACCCTCACCGGGGCAGTGGCTGGGTGGCCGCAGGGGGCACCACTCCCCCCGTCACACCCCCCTGCACTCACCGCTCTGGCTTTGCTTCCACTCCCCGCCAGGTTTCTTGCCTGTCTGACAGATCTCAGTGCCTTTGGTGACTGCTGTCACTGATGTTTGTGTGGCCTCATCTTGGAGCTCCCTAATCCCCGGCACCCAGCCCTGCCCTGTGAACTGCCCTCTGTCTCATTTCCCTCCCTTTCTTTATCCTCCTCCTCACTGTTCATTAGCCATCTGGTAGCGTGCATTTCTACATCACATCCAGTGTTCACTTGCTCCATCACATAATTGAATGAATGAATAATGTGGCCACAATTGCACTCTTATGAACTGGGGCAGCACTCCCCACTCTGGGCGGGGCATATCTGTGCCAGGTTTTCAATGTTCAGCACTATTTGTTAAACTGCTTCAGGGCATACGAGATGGCGAAATGAATCTTAAACATCCAAAAGAAAACAGCTTAGTGTTCTGTTACTTACAAAATCAAACAAGGGTACAGATAAACTATATTTATTAATGTCAATGCAGAGAACTAAAATAGTACTTAGAAGGTGGTAGGAAAGAATGATGGCTGATGCTGAACTAGATCTTAAAGAACTAAAACAAAATCTCTTCACTAACACATTAAAAGAGGATACACACAACTGCTGAAGGAACAAGGACAGACCCCCACGTTAGCGCCGTGGCTGAAAGCAGATCCAATCCCCCCACCTCCCCCAGGACTCCCGGGCTCCCCCATTCTTTCTCACCAGCCCCAACCCAGCCCTTACTCGTCCCACCTTATCAGGCCCACGTGGTGCCCTGCACCTCCCCCAACAAGCAGCTTAAGAAGGGAGTCTGCCTGCTGCTCGGGGGAACGGAGCTGGTCCCAAACACCCCGCCCCCTGTCCAGCAGGCTCCACCCGTTCTCTCTCACCCCTACTCTACTTTAGCCACCTCCTCTCCTTTGAGCCCTAAAATCCTAAAACCAAACAATTGTTATCTTTATAACAGATATTGAAAATACTTGATAAAATCCAGCATCCTTTAAGATTAATTGTAATATGATCCAGTAGGAAAGATAATTTAACTTGTCAACAGAATCCTACCGGAAATCTACAGCTTTTAATCTAAGCCTTTAAGCTTAATCCTTAAAGGAAGACACCAGACCGGCATTGCCAGCGTCGCTGTCGTTCTCCTGAATTGGTCACTCTGGGCAGTGCAGTAAGACCATTCAAACAGTAGCCTCTAAATCAGAGAGGGGGGTAAATCCAGTTACGTGACATCTGTGTGGTTCTAGGGAGAGTGACAGAAACTAACATGATGGGGTCAGCGAGAGGGCCAGGCTCCGGATGGAGTTCACGGACAAGCTCAGTCCACAGCGTCTTCTAAAATAACGGGAAGAAGGGTAGCTATAGCGTCTTCAGAAGCGGAGAGACTCACTACTGCAGGAAGTAGTCCTCCGCAGATTGATATCTGGATTCAAATCAATTCTATGCAAATTTTTTAAAAAGGTCATTATACAGAACATGGACCAGTAATTTGTGGTCTGGGGGTCACATGCTGCCCACTGGAAAAGCCATGAGCAATTGTTCACGTGCGTCTGTGCTGATTCCTCACTGTAGGGCGAGCTGAGCGGCTGTGAGACGCTGTGTGCTCCGCACGACTGAGCAGGCAGGACCAGGCCTTGACACAAATCCTGCTCTCCCCAAGCAGAGCACCAGGGACCCCGGAGAGGCCAGGGACATTTGTACAGAAGAGCACAGGGAGCCCCCAGTGAAAGCACGAAACGCAGCTCGGTCCCATTGAAAGGACAGAACGGGAAATCACACAGCAGAGGCAAGCACGGTGCAGAGCCCAGGGTGGCAGGTTCTCACCGCTGGAGGGTGAGCGTCGGGGAGGCGCACCGGCATCATCATGGGCACGTCTGCTCTCTGGGTCTTTCCTGAGCACGTATCTGCTCCAGGGATACGGCGGAGGAAACAGAAACTCAGCCTACAGCTGTGTGTCTTCATTTCTCTCTTCCTGCTGACGCCTGGCGGACGGCGGTGTGGTCCAACGGTAACTCTTACTTCTAAGTGGTCCCTCACGGCCTGCTTCTGAAGAGCCGCAGAGACTTGCGGCTGGGCTGGTGCAGAGGCAGATGCAGGAAGCGGGGTGCCCCAGGGCTGTGAGATGCAAGCGGGGCCCTGTGCTGTCCAAGTGCAGAGGTGGGTGCTGGAGGCAGGGCCTCTGCAGGCCCACCCACCCGGGGCACCTGTGATGGCAGGGTGTGACACTGGTGGAAAGCACACAGGTGAGAATGGGCTCTGAGATCCTGGCACGGGGCCCCAGCCAGTGCCTGACGAGAGCCCTTACCTGATGGTCTGTCCCACCCCATGAGCCAAGGAGGACACTGGGTGGACACATGAGACTCACAGCCACCCACCCAGTGAACTGGACTCTGCTCCCTTCTTGGAAAACTGGCCATGCCTGTGCTGACCACCCTGTGGAAGGACGCCCAGAAGGTGGTAGCTGCGGGGGACCATGGGGAGGGCATTCCTCCTTCCCAGAGTGGATCCATCTGGCTGGGAAGTCGGCTGGGGGAGGGGCGTTGCGGCCCAAGCAGGGAGGAGCCAGGGTTGGACACCAACACCGGCAGCCGGGCAGCGGGTCCCTGCCCCTACCTCCTCTGCACGTTTCTGTGGCCTCACTCTCCTGCAACCTCTGCTGACCCCTGCTCGGGTGGACGCTTCCTTCCGTGGTGCTGACCCGCGTGTTAGCTTCATGCCATGACAGCCTGTTCTACCACAGGGAATAGAAGTCCAGGAATGCCAGGGAACTGTCCATCTAAGTCAATGTTCCCCAACAGAGGTTTCGTCACAGGACCAGGGACAGACACGCACAGCACCGGGGACGGACACAAACAGGATTGGGGACAGACATGCACAGGGCTGGGGACGGATACAAACAGGAGTGGGGACGGACACACACAGGAGTGGGGACAGACACACACAGGAGTGGGGACAGACATGTACAGGGCTGGGGACGGACACGCACAGGGCTGGGGACGGACAGGCACAGGAGTGGGGACGGACACGCACAGGAGTGGGGACGGACACGCACAGGAGTGGGGACGGACAGGCACAGGAGTGGGGACGGACACGCACAGGAGTGGGGACGGACACGCACAGGAGTGGGGACGGACACGCACAGGAGTGGGGACGGACAGGCACAGGAGTGGGGAAGGACAGGCACAGGAGTGGGGACGGACACGCACAGGAGTGGGGACGGACACGCACAGGAGTGGGGACGGACATGCACAGGAGTGGGGACGGACACGCACAGGAGTGGGGAAGGACAGGCACAGGAGTGGGGACAGACACGCACAGGAGTGGGGACAGACACGCACAGGAGTGGGGAAGGACAGGCACAGGAGTAGGGACGGACACGCACAGGAGTGGGGACGGACACGCACAGGAGTGGGGAAGGACAGGCACAGGAGTGGGGAAGGACAGGCACAGGGCTGGGGAAACCACCGCACTTCAGCTGCTGACCGTTCGGGGTGCAGCATCTGGTCTCTGGAGCATGGCAGAGTTGCCAGAAGGAACCCACCAGAGTTGCTGGGCCCCTCCAAAAGGCTGCAAAATTATGAGTCGGGTCCAAGTGGCACCGTGACTGGAAGTGGTGGCCATTAGGACAGAGTGCCACAGGTCAGTGCCAGGACACACGCCACCAGTGAGAAGACACGAGGCTACTTCTAGATTCTAAAGTAGGGAACAGAGCTCGCAATGCCCACCGAGCCTAGTTAACTGGCTTCGAGGGTTTTCTACCTCGTGGAGAAGCTGTGATACCTACAGAAAAAGATGAGAATGGAAATGCGTGGGGGACCACGCAGAGCAGGGAACAGTCATTAATCCTATTTTGTACAGAGACCCAGACGGGTGAGAACATAAAAAGCAGATTTTTGGGGTGTCTTCGGGAAGAATGTGCTTGGAGCGGCCTCTCACAGAAGAGCCGAGGAGCTGTTTGGGGCGGTAGGTGTGCAGCGAGGCGTGGGGGGACGATAGTGGCTCCAGAGGGCTCCAATGCCGTCCCTTGGTGGCAGACTCTGACCTTGTCACAGGACATCAGAGTCGAATTAACAGCACCCTGGGGAAGGCGTATTTGCCAGTGCAGACCCGAGCCAGGGACGTGCCAGGCTTTCCTACGAATGGTAGCATCCGAGACCCACAGCGTGTAACAGACCCGAGAGGTGAGGCAGTCGGTACTCATCCTGCACCCATCTTTGCCACGATTTTCCTCAAGTGACTATGAGACACTGACAAAAGTTTTCCATGAGGTAAATCTCTACGTATTGAAAAAGTTGGTGTAAAAAACATCCACTAATCACAGTGAAATTAGGTTTGATAATAACAGTTAAAGGAATTTTTATAAATTAAAAGGCAAAACATATTTCTAAACAGTCCTGGGATAAGTATAGAAAATAAATTTTAAATATGTAATTGTAGAATGCAATATATAGAATTAAAACGATTTCAAAACTATTAAACTAAAATATTTAGAAATTTGAAATCATAACTTTAAAAGCTTACTAAAAATAAGGTCAAAATCAATGCAATAAGCCTCTGACAGACAAGTCAAATGACTAACAAAAGAATGAATTGACATACAGCAAGAAATAGGAAGAAACTAAATTAAATAAATAATAAAAATGAACTAAAAACTGATAGCTGACATACAGCGATGGCGTGGACACAGCTGTGATAGCCGTAGCACAAGAGAGCACGTGTTTGGTAGCTTTGGGATCCGCGGGGAGAAGGCCCACACTTCCGGGAATGGAGCGTCCCTATCCACACTTGCAGGAAGGAAAAGTCCTTGCCAAGGTCCCCGCGGGTGCCTAAAGGTCACCCAGTGAGGATCAGACAGGCCTCAGCCTTTAACCACCCACCTCCCTGTATCTACACAAGGAGCCCTCCCAACCTCTGATGCGCGACTTCCCTGGACCCCCGCTCTGTTAGGACCAGTGAACCACCAGGGAGTGGAATCCCAATAAAAGCTTGTAAATTAATTGATTCATCTGGCTGGGAAGATTTGTTATGCGCTGGACACCTTGCAGTATTTAATATTGAAAGCAGTATGGGGGCCGGTGCTCTGGTGTAGTGAGCTAAGCCTCTGCCTGTGGCGCCCGCATCTCATATGAGTGCTGGTTTGAGTCCCGGCTGCTCCTCATCCAATCCAGCTCTCTTCTTCTGGTCTGGGAAAGCAGTGGAAGATGGCCCAAGTGCTTGGGACCCTGCACCCATGTGGGAGACCTGGAAGAAGCTCCTGGCTTTGGATCGGCCCATCTCTGGCCATTGAGGCCATTTGGGGAGTGAACCAGTGGATGGAAGATCTCTCTCTCTGCCTCTCTGAAACTCTAGCTCTCAAATAAATAAGTAAACAAATAAATAAATAAATATGTTTTTTTTTAAAAAATAGCATGAATAAAACAGACTGAGTGCAGTCTAATCTTGCCATAAAAAGAAATATAAAATATTAACACAACATTGATAAATCTAATCTAGTGATACATAAAAAGTATACTTTGTTTATAATCAAAGTTAGTATATTCTTAGAAAATCTGTACTATAGTTCATCATATTAACAGGCTAAACGTCTATATTCATCGTAAAGTATATTCATGTGTCGGTTACAACGCAATCAGGACACACAGATCGGAGCACACCCACACTCACTGAAGCAGAGCTCAGCCAGCCAGCATCTCTCCAGGACGCTCTGTGCTTTCCATCAGAGGGAGGGCAGCTGCCTGAGGCAGACAGGGAGAACAGGCAGGACTGCAGCCCTCGCATCGCTCTCCACTGGCGGGAGTATGGGAGTGAGACTCGACCAGGCGGTGGCAGCAGCTATGGGGCAGTAATGAGAGGGAGAGGGTCTGCAGTGTCAGGAAGGGACAGCGCCCCTGGGAGAGGGTGAGGGGTCAGAGGGCTGATGGGCAGTCAGGTTGGTGCTGGTGTAAAATGCTTGCTTTCCCCAAGTGTTATCTTTAAAAATCAAAAGTGCCCACTTGCCCGCTCCGTGGGAGCAGAGGGTGAGGGGTCAGAGGGCTGATGGGCAGTCAGGTTGGTGCTGGTGTAAAATGCTTGCTTTCCCCAAGTGTTATCTTTAAAAATCAAAAGTGCCCACTTGCCCGCTCCGTGGGAGCTTCCAGTCCTATCAAGAGAGCAGCAAGGGACTGGTGACTCCCCTCATGAGCTCCCAGCTGACCTTAAAACAAGTATCCCAGCCTTCCGATCGCTCTTGTTTAATCCCGAGCGAGCCAGACAGGGTAAATGAGATTACAAGTCAGGTCTTTTGGGGGATTTGTCCTCGCCTAGCACTGACTCATGGTTTGTTTCTCAAAATTGTGCTTAAAAACCCCACCACCAGCAGCCTCTTTGGGTTTTTTCCTCTTGAAGCCTTCCTCCAGACCACTCTGGCTGGGGTCTCTGACTTACATAAATCTTACTTTTAAATACGCCTTGATTTTCTCTTTGCCTTGTCTACTTGGAAATTCTTCTTCCATGTGAGACAAAGAACTGAGGTCATCTTTTCTCCACCACCATTTCGCCCATAACAAGAGGGCTGACAGTGGGCACCTGACTCACAAGAGCCCCCAGACTCCTGTGGCTGGTGGTCCCTGCCCCCAGTGCACAGGACTGACCAGTGAAACTCCAGAAAAATAATTATTTATGACTTCCGAGGCTAGGCCTAAAAGCTCCTGGCTTCCTCCCTGGTGTGCCCTGGAGTTCTCCCTGCTGCGGAAGGCACAGGAAAGCTGAGCCGCCCCAGCAGGAGAGGCCCCTGTCAGGAGGAGCTGCTGCCTTCTTTGGTGCCCACCAACCTCCCAGAGTCTCCCTGCTGCCCAGCTCTCAGACGCCTGTGCCCAGAGCCTGAGTGCAGCCCCCAGGTCACCACCCAGAAAAGGCGCTCCCTGCAGAAGAGAGAGATCCTCAAAGACTGAGGGTTCTTCACGACATCACATTTGGGGTGGTGCATTAGGAAGGACTCGACAAATCACATGGAGTGAAGTGTAAGAGAGCGTGTTCCTTAGCGACTCGCAGGCAGCAAAGTTAAGCGGTTCACTTGGTGGACAGAGTTTAGGAGTCCAGTTTCTCGAAGTCAGGCAACATGAGATTGTCCTTTCACGCTGTTTTGTGATTGGATTTGCTTTTACTGGGTGTGAAATGCACTCTCCGCGCTGTTTACTTGATGCTGTGACTGATGATCCAGTCCACTTTGACTTGAGCTTTTGTAGTCCAGGAACCATGATGCCTGTTTTTGTTTTCTTCCCTTTCTTAGTGCATTTTGTAATGTAAATTAGCCGTCATCAGACAAGGAGGAGCTTTGCTGTTTAGTGTTTTTTCATGAGGACGGAAGGGTAATTTCATTGTAGGAATGGTGATAAGACCTGCAGGTGTTCTAAATATGCAGCTCTCAGGCAGGCTGGGGTTCCCTGAGTGTAGTTTAGGACACAAAGGCTTTTAAACCTAAGTGATTGGAGAGCCAGTTATTTGTTTTCTGACTTATTTTAATGCTAATAGCAAATAGAATCCTAGGATTGTCGGGATCTCAGGAGGTCCTCTGCTCCATTCATCTTCCCTCCCCCAGCAGCTTGGTGAGAAGCTGACTGATGTGAAAATCACTTTAAGTGGAAACAGTGCCTAGAAAGAACTGTCAGAGCCTTCACCTGGCTGACTGTAGTCAGGCCCTGGACCCTCTCCTAGCCCATACGTGCACTTCCTTGCAAAATCCAGGTTTGGCAAAGATCCTGCTAATTCAAGTTAGCTAGAAGCGGGTCCTTGCTATGTGGTCACCCTCAGTATCAGAGCAGGGTCCACTCCCCCCCTCCCCCAGCAGATGTCTGATCACCTAGACTGCAGCAAGACTCCTGCCAGCCCATTTTAGCCAGCAGTCCCCTCCCCCTGTGCTCCCACAGTGGCAATCAAAGGTCACTGCACAGTTTTCACACATTTTTCCTCAGGTCCATGTTTGCAGTGGGAGTCTGGTAAACATGAGAGGCCAGAGGCCAGTTAGCCGCGTTTGGGGTGAGGGGCCAAGCCTGGAAGTCCAGTGGCTCAGCCATGACAGAGCGGACCTCTGGGGACACACCCTGGCACCTCGGGCAGCTGGGTGCCAGGGGAGGCCCCCCAGGCCCCCAGGACCCTCCCAGCTAAGCTCTGAGCTGGAGAAGGAGCGCCCAGGAAGCCCTGCCAGGGCCCGAGTTCTCAAGTATCAGGCTTTAGGTTTCTGTGCATCTCGAAGCCAGTCCTGGGGCCAGTAGCTCACACCGGCTCTGAGCTTCTGAGGAGGGGGCTCACTCCCCGCTCTTCTGAAGCCAAGCAGAGCCCTGCACCCTGGACTCTGTGCCTGGACCCGTGCCCGTGGGGGCCCTCTCCGCTCTCCACGCATTGGCTGCCACTGTGGTCCTCAACCGTGGATTCCCACTGCCTGTGCTGTGTGCTGAGCTTGGCCCAATCCCCAGTGCAGGGTCTCCAGTGAAGGCCCCCTGCCAGTACCAATGACCACCACTGAAACAATTTGTTTTTTAAGAGAATCACACTGCCCTGAGCTGGTAGAGTAGGCTGAAGTACAACTGTCAAAATTCTCTTTAGTATGCAACTAAGAGAGATTAACAAATAATCATATATTAGTCTTGGTAAAAGACTTTACAAATTAATAGCTTGTGAAATAGTTTTCATTAGTGCCGGCATCTCACTGCAACTGTCCTAAAAGTCAACTTTACTTTTTCCTCCCCATTTTATGAAGAAAGGGCCTGAGAATGAACAATGAAGAAATAGAGATTCTTAAAATAAGAACAAATGAATTCTGCAAATGCAAGGCTTGTCTGCACCAATCTCCACATATTCTGGGCCTACGACAGAACAGCTGCTGTGTAACCCATTGTGAATACAAAGCCCAGTGGGTCAGTTCTTTGTCTTTGAAGAATGTAAAAGAATCCATCAGCGGTGCAAATTATAGAGCTGTGAACACGGTGAAAGACACGCTCAGAATTCAGGAGAACACGGAAGGCATCGCTCGACGGAAGGCGGCCAGCAGGAGGCGGCCAGCAGGAGGCGGCGTCTGAGCGTCTGAGCTGAGCTGTCCCTCCACGGGAGGCTCACAGAATCGCAGAGCTGGTGGGCAAAGAGTGGAGGAGATCCAAGGGTAACAGCCATTAGTCCCGCTATGATGCAATGGGGCCAAGTGGGTTCCACGCCTGCTTGAGAGACTTAGATAACGAGACACACAGAATTTCCATTCTTGAACCGTGATCGGCATGTGACGCTGTGAGCTGTGATGGGATATTTCAGCACCGTGCGCACCAGAAACTCACCACGCCAGCAATGGCGTTTCTGCTCCCTCAGTTCTTCTTCAGGCACATGTGACGCGCTGTGAGGTCATAAACTTTAAGGAATCCCAAAAGCACGAGACATTTTCCGGACTAGGAACTCTCGTCCCTGAAGGTGTCGGGATACCCTGCTCTCAAACAGGGCACTGGCATTTCAGAAAGCAGAAGTGGGAGGCCCCTCCCCTCTTCCACTTGTCCTCCTCCCCGCAGGAGGCCCTAGGACGGCTGTCCCGAGCTGCCCTCCAGGGAGACACCGCGGGAAGGGGGCGCCTTGACCGCCAGGGACTCGGGAACCACGCAGGTCTTGCCCTGCCGTCCTCCCAACCCTTTCTGCACGACTGCTCACTCCCCTGCCGGGCACACTGGGCAGACCCCAGTCTCCTGTGTCCTTGCGCCTCCAGCGCCAGGAGTCGCCTCACGGGGGCTCCTGCTCCGTGGACGTGGATGCTTTTCTCGCGTCTCTGCCACGCGGGCTTCAGCTCGGTCCACGGCAGTGGGTGAGGGGAGACAGCACCCCTCCCCTGCACCCTGTGGGTCTCTGCACCCCATTCTTGCTGCAGCCTGAGTTCGATCTTTGTCTCACTTCCTCCCTCAGCAAAAACTCCCTGAAAATCCCCGTGAAGCAGTTATTACACTGGAGATGCAGCACGTTCAGATCTAGGGAGTTCATGGCTCTCATCGAGTGTTTCCCAGGCCCTAGACTGCTTCCATGGCTGGAGATGCCGAATCCCAGCCCCACCAGTGTACTGAGATATTCGCTGATACTTCGTCACCGCAGTGTGCCTCTCGCAAGGGACTCCACGAGGGAAACACAGACGCGGGGGCTGTGCCATGGCCACATTTGGGGACGTAGCTTGCCCCTAATGAGTCACACGTTTTTCCTTTAAAGTAGAATTGAACCAGAAACTGCTTGCCAATGGTTCCTGAGGACCTCGTTAATATTTAAGTATTAACTCCATTAAAATGGTAATCAGTCCTGTAAAGTCAATTTTCTTAGTCCCCACAAATGTTAAGACAATGTCTACTTAGGTGTTGCTAAGTCAGGTTATTTAATAACAGTGCTTGGCTGTTCATTATTCCCTTGCTGACACATTACAACAGCCAGCCTGAAAGCACTTGAGTGGCCGTCCTTAGCACTTGGCTGTCTAAGACCAGGGAGAGAGAACACGGGCCAGAAGTGGACAGGAGCTCCACGTGGGCTGCAAATGTCTCCACGCCTTAGCTGTGGTGGCAGAGATCAGGGCGGAGCAGTCTGTCGAGAGTGTAAACTAACTTGTTTTTTTTTTTTTTTTAGCTTAAGGTTTTATTATTTTTAGATAACATTTTTAATTTATATTATAACCAAAGGCTTAGTGGTTCTACTAAAAAAAAGAGTTCCACAAATAAGAAGCAAAAAAGACCACAGTCCAGAAGGAAAGTGGCAAGGACCGTGACCAGCAGTGAAATGAAGAGAAGCTCCGCTTCACTCACACATTCTAGTGACAAATCACTAACCGTGGAGCAGCGAAAACTGCTTATCAACTTGTGTGACAAATATTCAAAACAAATTTTGACAAAGCACTGTACTTTCAGCAAAACTGATTAAAAAGCATGGCCTTTTTTTTTTTAATTTTACTCCCACAGATAAGAGAGAATGTGAGATATTTGTCTGTGTCCAGCTAATTTTATTCAACCTGATGTTCTCCAGTTCCAACCATATTGAGGCAAATGATAACTTTCAGTTTTCTGTATCTGAAAAATATTCTCTTGTGTGTGAGTGTACATCACATTTTCTTCATCCAGTCATCTGCTGACAGCTTGGTTGACGTCACATCTTGGCGACTGTGAACTGTGCTGCTATAAACATGGTGGTTCAGGTACCTCTGACATACTATGTTCACGTCTTTGAAGCATTGGGATAGCTGGATCATATGGCAAGTCTACTTCTAGCTTTTTAAAGAAATATCCTTACTGTTTTCCACAATGGCTATGGAATATTTAAATTCCCATTTGGAGATTGGAGATGTGGCGTACAGGGTAAAGCCGCCACCTGTGCCACTGATATCCCTTATGGTCACTGGTTCTAGTCCAGCTGCCCCATTTCCTATCCAGTTCTCTGTTAATGCAACTGGGAAAACAATGGAAAATGGCCCAAGTACTTGGGCTCCTGCACCCATGTGGGAGACCCAGGTGAAGCTCCTGGCTCCTGGCACAGGTCTGGTCCAGCCACGGCTGATGTGGCCATTTTAGGAGGGAACCAGTGCATGGAAGACATTCTCTCTCTCTCTCTGTAATTCTGATTTTCAAATAAATAAATAAATCTTAAAATAAGAGTTCCCCGTCTACACATGTTTGCCAGACGTTGCTACTGTCTTTTGGGTAATACCCACAGGAGTGAGGTGCTGTCTCACTGTGGTTTTGATGGCATTTCCCTGATGCATAGTGATATTTAGCATTTTTTTCACGGACTTTTTGATCATTTGAATTTCTTGTTTGGAGAACTGTCTATTCAAGTCCTTTGCCAATTTTTTAAAAGATTTCTTTCTTTATTTGGGAGGCAGTTAGAGACAGACAGAGGGAGAGACAGAGAGGTCTTCCATACACTGGTCCACTCCCCAAATGGCTACAATGGCTGGCCAGAGCTGGGCCGATTTGAAGCTAGGAGCCAGGAGCTTCTGAGTCTCCTATGTGGGTGCCGGGGTCCAAGCACTTGGGCCATCCTCCAGTATTCTCAGGCCATAGCAGAGAGCTGGATTGGAAAAGAGCAGGCAGGACGCAAACTGGTTCCCATATAAAATGCTGGCAGTGAAGGTGGAGGCTTAATCCACTACTCCACAGCCAGCCCCTTTGCCGGTTTCCTTATGGGACTTGTATTTTGTTGGTTGTTGAGTTTTCTGAATTGCTGGGTATTAATCTTGTCACATTAGTAGCTTGCAAATCTTTTCTCTCATTGTGTTGGAAGTCTCTTCACTGTACCGATTGGTTTCCACGCTGTGCAGAAACTTCTGAGTTTGATATGATTTGATTCTAGATGAAATGATTTGAGCTTGGGTGATATTTTCTTGTATGAAGATTGCAAGCACTGCTGCAGTGTTCAGGCGGAATGCAGAAGACGGGACCTGACAGCTTTTAGGCTGAGATTTCAGCAGAGCAAGACCTTGTGCTATAAGGAAAACAGTAAAGCAGGAGGCAGACAAAAAGAAGAAAGTATGAGAATCAGGCACCCCCCCCCGGAAATTCAGGTGAGATCTGCTTTTCCTGCCCAGCCAGCTGTGAAACGTCAGCGCTGCTCTACCGCCCTGCCTGCTGTTGGACTGCATTCTGCCAACTCGTGCACACACACCATGCACACACGCATGTGTACTGTACACACACCATGCACACACACGTGTACTGTACACACAATGCACACACACACGTGTGTACTGTACACACACCGTGCACACATGTGTACTGTACACACACAATGCACATGTACATGTGTACTGTATACACACAATGCACATGCACACACCTGTACTGCACGCACACAATGCACACACACATGTGTACTGTACGCACAATGCACACACACGTGTACTGTAGCATACACAATGCACACACAGCTGTACTGCACACACACAATACATACACACATGTGTACTGCACACACAATGCACACACATGTGTACTGTACCATACACAATGCACACACGTGTACTGTACCATACACAATGCACACACAGCTGTACTGCACACACACATGCACACACACATGTGTGCTGTACACACACAATGCACACATGTGTACTGTACACACACAAGGCACACACACATGTACTATACCATACACAATGCACACACAGCTGTACTGCACACACACATGCACAAGCATAAACTTGTGTGCATGTGTCAGCCAGCTAGGGGACCCAGGACAAAATACCGCAGGATGGATTTCTTCACCAGCAGAGATTTGTGTTTTTGCATGTGGACCTGGAGTTCCGAGATCAAGGTGGCAGGGCAGTGGCGGTGGACAGCCGCCTGCTCCCTGTGTCTCTGTGACCTTTCCCCATGCACATCCAGCTTCTCTCTGCATTGCAGTGCTTTAGCTCAGCACCTAACACGGGACTCGGGGAGCCTCTGCCATCTCTCAGCCTCTTTTGTCTCTGGCCATCCTGCCCTGGAGACTCAGAAGGCAGATGCTTGGAGGCTGAGAAAGTCAACCGGAATTTGTGCGCTGGGTGGAGCGTGTGGGCCAGTTGCCCCCGTGTGTGGCAGGTAGCACGGCGATGGTGCAGAGATGCTGTGGAACGCAGACCCTCACTTCCGGTTTCTCTCCTGCACCTCGCACTGCAAACTTCCCTGGGGATTTTGAACATGGCTGGAATTTGAGATAGTTCCTTCTTTGCGTAGGCTGCTCCTGGATATTCATCTGTGTTGGGGTGGCAAGGAAGAGAGGGAAAACTGTCCCCTGGGGGAGGTGCAAGTGGCGTTCACAGTCAGTTCCCTTTAACTCCAAGACAATAACCACATTTCCACAAAACTCACACACTCAGATCATAGAGCATCGTTCAGATGAACTGTTAGGCAGGTTGACAGTTTATTGAAGGTGTGACACTTACCTATTCATTTTCTATTTTAATGATTCCATTGTCTGGATTTTCACTGGGAAGAGACATTTGGAACAAAGCAGGCGCACATAATTCCCTTCTAGTAATCTTTTACTATTACCAGTAGAAGTTAAAAATATGGGGAAAGTAAATCCAACCTTCTTCCTGTTCTTCAGTCTGTGGGAACCCTGAGAGAGCCCGAGAACAACAATGAAAAAAAGTCAGTGCCGCACGGGCAAATGAAGGCGAGAACCAAGCAAACCCACAGAGATGGGCCGCCGAGCCCTGGAGTCCAGTGGGTTTGAACTGGGTATAATCACACCATTTCTAATTAAGAAACTGAGAGAAAGCACATGAAACACGCAGACTTTGAAGTTACCAGAGTCTGACTCTAGCGATGTCGCATATGCGCACTCAGTAAGATTTCCCACCATGAGAGGATAACGGGCATTGCTTATTAACTGTGTCTGCAGAGCTGTAAACACGTTCCCTCCAAATGTGCAGATTATCACAATCATTGCATCATTCCTCTGATTTTGACCCAGATCTCCTGCCAGAACCAGTCTACAGTGACTGAGCGTTTCAGTGCAAACACCCCGAATTTTCTGCTGAGTGAGGCACAGAACCAGACCTGGCACATCCTCGGAGGACTCCTGTTTTCTAGCACAGAGGGTCTGGACGATCCTCTGCTTCCCTCATCTGACGTCCAGTGCCAGGTGCGTTTGTGGGTTTCCTGAATGTGAACCTAGATGGGGTGCTCTAACCTAGAGTGGAGAAGGGGCAGGGGCAGAACCCGAATCCCTGACACAACCCCAGCGGCATGAAAAGACGAAGCCTTGTAAGGGCGCACTGCCGTTGGCAAAGGGGCCGTTAGAGAAGGCAGCCTGCGAGCTGGGAACACTGCAGTGTGGTCTGCAGCATAGGGCGGGCAGGTGGGAGCCGGTCAGGGGTGCCCCAAAGTTCAGGCCCTGTCCTTGGTGCTGAACCCAAACATCCAGGAGGAGGTCTGAGGTCAGAGGAAGGAGAGAGCATAATCTGTGGATAGAGGGTGACAGCTGTCCTGTGCACTGAGGCGCTCTGGGCTGCTGAGCCAGGGCCTGAGGCCCAGGGCAGGTCCTCAGGTGCAGGGCAGTTCCTTGAGAAACTCGCCAGGTGACTGGGCTCTATTGTGGGGGTGGGGGTGGGGGGCACTGCAGCTTATCTGAGCAGCTACAAAACGGTGTTTAGCTGAGATCTGAAAGAGGCAAACTGTTGTGTTGATCTTAGACTGTTCATTGCCTAGAATGAAGCCCACTCAGCCTGGGACCCATGCGTAGTATGTCCTTAGTCACGTATACCCCTCCACTTGCCTTACAAAAATTCAAGCTGCCCATGAGCTGACTGGGGAGGCACGGATCACTCTGAACTTGCAGCTGACTTTCTGGAATCCACAAGCAAGCTTTATTTCCTGTTTGAACAGACACTTTAGTCAGTCACCAGCTCAGGAGTCTGCATTTGTTCATCAAAACATGAAAAGGGGAAGAGAGATGTATTCACCCTGTTACGATATCAGTGCTGTCTTTGTCCACCAGTCAAAGGAGCCTGGCTTTGTTCCGAATTCCTGCTGTTTGCTGCTTTCTTTCTCAGTTGATGTCCCCTGCTATTTCTGATCCAAGGGAAGGTTCCACAAGCAAGATACTGTGTTTCCTCAAGCCTTAAAATTAACTGCCTTTTGTTTTGAAACACCAGGTCACAGTTAATGGGAAATACTAGAAGTCAAAGCTGGGGCTGTATTATCAGGTGGGAAAAGCAATTTGATTTGGATGAAAATGGTAAAAATATTAAAGGTGTATCTCTCTAGCATCTGTGCTACAAGCAGTCTACCCTGAAGGCTTCCAGGTCTCCCATGCGCCAGTGAACTAGGGGCAAGTCAACAGACTTCCCAAGCTGCTGAGCTGAGTTTTTTCCAGGAGGGAGTGAATGCTCCTTTGATACACAGTTTAATGGCCTGAAGTGCAGTTTTCAACGTTTTATTAAAATACAGTGTACACACCAAGAAGTGCACATAAGTGTACAGATCATTTGATCACACTCAAAACCACTACCCAGAGAACAAACGCTACTGTCCCAGGAGTTCTCGCTACGCCCCACCTCCGTGTCTTGCTTTAATATGAGAAAAACTGCTGCCATTTACCTGTAACTCAGTGAAGCAACATCCGTAACCACCTCCCACGGGATCTGACATCCATGCAGTTGTTAACCTACGTCTCAATGTTAACTTTCACAAATAACAGAAAACATGTGACATCTTTTCTTTTTGGGTCTGCTTAGTTCTCTTAACATAATGATCTCCAATTGCATCCATTTTATTGCAAATGCCAGGATTTCATACTTTCATGGCTGAGTAGTATTCCAGTGTCTGTATATGTATCTATATCTATATCTACACTTTTTTTTACCCAGGCATCAATTGACAGATATCTAGGTTGCTCCCAAATCTTAGCTATTGTGAATTTGCTGTTATTAACATGGAGTGCAGAAAACTGTTTCCTACAATGATTTCATTTCATTTGGGTCAACTCCTAGGAGTGGGCTGAGGGGTCATTTGGTAAATCTTGTTTCAGCTTTCTGAGGTGTCTCCATACTGTCTTTCATGTGGCTGACCAGTTTACATCCCACCAACAGTGGATTAGGACACCTTTTCTCCCCACATCCTTGCTGGCATTTGTTGTTGGTTCACTCTGTATGTAAACCATTCTTTTTTTTTTTCTATTACATTTTAATATACTTAAAAGACACATGATAACTGCACACACTTACATTTCAACCCATGTATACAAGGTGTTAATAATCAGAGTATCTATCACCTTGGATATATATTATTTCTATGTTTTGGAAAAGTAATTTATTGTTGTCCCTGAAGTATCCATACTGTTTTTTAGAAATCTTTTATTTAATAAATATAAATTCCATAGGTACAGCTTTTGGAACATAGCAGTTCTTATCCCCATACCTGCCCTTCCACCCCCACTCCCATCCCACCTCCTACTCCCTTAAGATTCATTTTTAGTTACCTTTACATACAGAAGACCAACTCTACTAAGTAACGATTTCAACAGTTTGCACCCACACACACACACACACACACAAAGTATAAAATACTGTTTGAAGACAAGTTTTACTGTTAATTCTCATCATACAACTCATTAAGGACAGAGATCCTACATGGGGAGCAAGTGCACAGTGACTCCTGTTGTTGATTTAACAACTGACACTCCTGTTTATGATGTCAGTGATCACCCAAGGCTCTTGTTATGAGCTACTGAGGCCATGGAAGCCATGTGAGTCCACAAACTCCGACATTATTTAGACAGGGCTTAATGAAAGTGGAAGTTCTGTCCTCCCTTCAGAGAAAGGTACCTCCTTCTTTGATGCCCCCTTCCTTCCGCTGGGATCTCACTCACAGAGATCTTTCATGTAGATCATTTTTTGCCACAGTGTCTTGGCTTCCCATGCCTGAAATGAGAGACATTCTAACTGGGGTGAGGTGAACCTCATGGTGGTTTTGATTTTTACTTCCCTGATGGCCCCTGATTCTGATCATCTTTTCATGTTCCTGTTGGCCATTTATTTCATCCTTTGAAAAATGGCTGCTCACATCCTTAGCCCATTTATTAACTGGATTCTATGTTTTGTTATTGTTGAGTTTCTTGAGCTCCTTATATATTCCAGGTATTAATTCTTAATCAGCTGCATAATTTGCAGATATTTTCTCCCATTCTTTCAGTTGCCTCTACATTTGTTTTGAGGAAGCTTCTTAGTTTGATGTAATCCCATTTGTCTATATCTGCTTTTTCTGCCTATGTGTCTGGGGTCTTATCCAAGAACTCTTTGCCTATGACAATGTCTGCAGCATTTTCCCTATGTTTTCCTCTAGTTTAATTTGGTGGTTCCAGGTCTCAGGTTTAGATCCTTCATCCATAGTAATTTAATCTTTCCCTCATGCCCCTAAGGGCATTTAGGTGTTGACCAAAGTTAAACATTGGCTAAATGCCTACTTTGTTTTTTCTCTCCCAAAAGCCCTTAGTCCTTGCACTTGTTGGGAGGATGATGGTGGTGTGGACCAGCTGCCTGTCAGAACTTACACTGGCCGCATTTAACAGAGACCTCCTCACTCTCCACTTGTTCTGTGTTCAGATCCCCTCAATTTTGATTTCAAGCTAATGTCTTAATATTCCCAGTAAACATGAAATCTATTGTTTTTAAATTTTGTTATCATGTATCCAATAAATCATGCCAAAATTTACTTCAGATGAAAATAAGAATACTTTGTCATCAATAAGTTATAAAATATATTAAAATATTGAGGATAACACAGTATGAAGCTCAGCTTTGACTATCTTAATAGTGGAATAAGTAGACATTTGGTTAATTAAATTAAACAGCCAAGAAATTCACTTGTTATACTCAGGTTTACATATTTTAATTTTTGGTATAATATGTGGCTTTTCAAATTTACATGAGTAATGTTCTCTGTGAAGACTAGATTTGTTAATCCTTGTGAATTGTTACAGTTTAGAACAGCAAAGGGCTGCAAAAATAATACTCTAATTGTCAGTATCATTATTTCATTTTCAGTGATTAATGCTGTTGGCATTTGGTTCATAATAAAATTATATTCCTCTGTGTTTCCTGTGTTTTTCTCTAGGAACTTCAAATAACTTCTCCTCCCTGCCCTCACAGGTAATGTGTGGGGATGTGGTTTGGAGCCTACTGGTTATCCAGCCACTGCCCACACCCCTGTCAGAGCACTCCTGATTTGGGCTTCCCAGCTTCCTACCAGGGCAGACCTCAGCAGGAGGTGCTGACAGCTCAAGGAGCCACACCCCTGCACCCACATGGGGTCCAGATCTTCTTCCCAGCTTCCTCCTAATGCAGACCTCAGCAGGAGGTGGTGACAACTCAAGGAGCCACACCCCTGCACCCACACAGGTCCAGATCTTCTTCCCAGCTCCTGCTTTCAGCTGAGGCCCAGCCCTGGCTCTTGTGGGCTTTTGGGGAGTGAACCAGCAGGTGAGAGCCCTGTCTCTGTTCTCCCTCAGAGAAACAAAATCAATTTTAAAAAAATACAGAAGTTGTGTAGAGATGCAATATCTTGATTTTTAATGTTAAAGTTATTATTATTTCTTTAGAAAACTGTATTCTTTTTAAAAGTAATTTTTTAGCCCAAATCAAATAATTTAGAACTTTTTGGGTTTGAGAGTTGAATTTTTATGCTCCCACTAATCATTTAGTAATTATACTGAATCCATTCAACCTCTTAATGTGTGAACTTTATTCAATTATAAACTATGCTTATTTAGTTAAAGATGCTAATAGTTGTTCCAGAAAGCTTAAGAACGAAAATGTTATCCATTTTATTGTCAACTATTTGTGTAATAACTCCTGCATCAGGTACACTTCTGGCACAAATTTATTTTTTTTTTTGTAATCTTAGAATAAACTTTATTTCCCAGTCCACTTCTTCACCGTAGCATCAGCTAATAAACTACTTAGCAGATCCCATGGTTTCTGGACCTCTCCTGGCTCTAGGCTCTGCCTCCCCTTCCCATCCCCTGGCCACAGCCTGAGGTCAAGCCCTAGAAACCCCAACTTGACAGCACGTGGATGCAGGTGAACGGCAGCGTCCCAGCCGGATCTGCCCCTGCTGAGCCAGTTTCCTGGAGCTCGACTCTGCTCAGACTTCTCTGTGGCCAGACGCAGCCTGGTGCTCAGGGCCCCTTGTTCTCACTGACCAAAGATTTGATTTGCCTCTTGCCAGTTAAATGCTTGGTCCTAGATTTGCCAAATAGGAAGCTGCCAAATAATGATTCTTTCTTGTTCTAACTAAGTGTTGTATTGAAAATCATAAACCAATACATGTAACCATGGTGTTTATTAAACAGGTCTAACAAGCTTTCCCATCAACAGGGCTGCTGAACTTCTCTCCAGTTCTAGACTATTTCACACTTCACTACTGCATCAGACACACTCATGGCATAATTTTCTATCCGTGCTTCAAAAGCAAATGGACTATTTATCAATACCGTTCTTTACTTAAAATATATTTCTGTAAGCAACCATGTCTGATCCTTGCAAATGGGTGAAGAAGTAATAAATAAACATAAATGGATTTTCCAGATGTGCTGGTAGCAAAACAAAAAGACTGATGAGTTTTCTACAAATAGGTGAGACTGAGTGAAAGAGGAGTAATGATATACACGTACAACAAAAGATCAGTGGTACATACATGTGGGAAAAGTTTACAAGAGAGAGCTGTTATTGGAGTCAAGAGCAGGATTGGAAATTGCTGGGCTTTGGCATAATAGGCAGTTGACACATATTAAACGAGTTTATTGAGTGAAAATCGCTGACAATTGGAAGACTTTACAGGCCTTCAAAGGAGCCAGGGGAGCTCCTGAAGGGTCTAAGCAGATGAGTGGCAGAGGAGGGGGCTCCGGGCAGATGGAGGCAGGGCTGTGAGGGCCTGTGCTGCGACCCTGCAGGTGTGCGATGCAGCATTTCAGGACTCTTTCCCCATTCTCCCCACCGTGCACCAAAAGGAAGGGGGCTTGTGAGGAAAACACACGCACACTCAGAAGCTGTAGGCAGTAGTGACCTTCACTCACCGCACCTCAGACGGGGACTGAGCCACACCTCTGGTGTTCCCTGGGCTCCAGTCTGCAGGCAGCGAGCAGGGGAGCCCGGCCATGCTGCTCTTCTGCTCCCCTGGACAGTCCTGCCTAACACGGGCCAGGAAGGAAAGAAGCCTCCATACGGAGCAGAGGCTGAGTCTCCACGTCTTGATTCATCCCAGGCTTCCCATCGTTAATGAAACAGTGATGCCACGGAGACACTCCTGCGAATGTGCATTGAAAACACTGCAAGTGGAGAATCCATGGTGGTTTCTGCAATGAGTCTTCTTTAGAAAAGAAGCGGGAAAACAGCTGTGTGCTCTAAGTAAAGAAAAAATACACCGGCTACTTTCAAAGGCCACACGCAGGGCAATCTAAGCAAGGCATTTCAGAATATATGAGTAGCTAACACTTCGTTCTGTAATCTGAACAAACTCCGCAGCCAATCAGCTGAGCACACGGGGAGGGTCTGAGGGAAGCAGCTCCTACCCTGGCCGTACGGGGCCTCTCATGCCCATTCACATCCAGGTCCCCATGGTCAACTCCGTGCACTCCTGTGCTCCTTACACTCCTGTCTCCCCACAGCCAGGCGTGGTCACTGGGCGACAAGGAGCACAGGTACAAATCTGTCTACTTAGATAAGTTTCACATTTCAAATTGTGCTGAGCCTCATACATATGAAGAAACAAAAACATAAAACAAAGGGAGGATAAATGGCTTCACACTCTATTGTTTATGACTGAGCAGGCTGTGACCCCACATACATGTACAAGCAGGGGACTTAGAGACACCATGGCTATCCCAAGCTCTGTGTTGGGTCCCTCAGTGTGTGGGGCCCTGAAGGACCACTTTTTAGATTGGAAAAGCAACAAATTATTGCCACACAGTTATGCTTAACTCTACATTAACTACTGATTTTTCAGCTCACAGATAAATGGCTCCTCTGTTGTGTGCAGAGGTCATCTCAACGACCGTGTTGTGGGGTGGTGTCAGCTCCCCTGCACAGGCTCCATGATGGCCTTCCCACTCTTGCTCCTCTCTTATTGTGTGCACACAACAACACTGCCTCCCCACGGACTACTGGACAGCTGGTGGGGGATGCCAAGGTCCACTCTCTTAGGAAACCGTTCACCAAGTCCCCCAGCCCAAATTACACTATAAAACTCCGAACGACAGCTCATAAAGCAAGATTTTGCACACAACTTATTCAGAATTCAAGGCATTAATTGCACATCAACAAATTCTCCTTTTTAGTTCTGCTGCACAACAGGAAAGCATTGCTGTGGGGAAAATATGCCCACATTAAAAACTATACCTGACTCAACCTACAGAAATGTGATGCCTTACTAAAGACAATGCCTAGCAGAAACAGTTAAGACTCAGTGAAACGGACACTATGAGAAACAGTGACTTGATCAGCCCTTGTCCTGACTGTTGATGAATAACTTAATACTTTATCCCTTTAGTATTTTTTTGTTCTATGTAATACTATTGGTTGAACTCTGTAATTAACACACATTTATTCTTAGGTGTTGAAATTTAACTGAAAAGTGATCTCTGTTAAATGTAAGAGTGGGAATAAGAGAGGGAGGAGATGTACAATTTGTGACGTGCTCAATCTGACTTCTCCCAAATGGTAGAGTTAGAAATGTGCCAGGGATTCCAATTCAATCCCACCAAGGTGGCATGTACCAATGCCATCTCACTAGTCCAAGTGATCAGTTTCAGTTCACAACTGATCACACTGATAGGTCTAAGAGTCAAAGGGATCACATAAGCAAGACCGAAAGAATTAAAAAGGAGAGAACAGTCCAACATGGGAAGTGGGATACACAGCAGACTCATAGAATGGCAGATGTCCTAAATAGCACTCTGGCCTCAGAATCAGCCCTTAAGGCATTCAGATCTGGCTGAAGAGCCCATAAGAGTATTTTAGGCATGGAAAGCCAAGACACTCTGGCAGAAAAAAAAGAAGACGTAAATGAAAGATCTCTGTGAGTGGGATCCCAGTGGAAAGAACAGGCCATCAAAGAAAGAGGTACCTTTCTCTGAAGGGAGGAGAGAACTTCCACTTTGACTATGACCTTGTCTAAATAAGATCAGAGTCGATGAACTCAAAAGGCTTCCATAGCCTTGGCAACTCATGACAAGAGCCTAGGGTGATTACTGACGCCATAAACAAGAGTGTCAATTTGTTAAATCAACAACAGGAGTCACTGTGCACTTACTCCTCATGTAGGATCTCTGTCCTTAATGTGTTGTCCAATGTGAATTAATGCTATAACTAGTACTGAAACAGTATTTTACACTTTGTGTTTCTGTGTGGGAGCAAACTGTTGAAATCTTTACTTAATATACACTAAATTGATCTTCTGTATATAAAGATAATTGAAAATGAATCGTGATGTGAATGGAAAGGGAGAAGGAGTGGGAGAGGGGAGGGTTGCGGGTGGGAGGGACGTTATGGGGGGGAAGCCATTGTAATCCAAAAGCTGTACTTTGGAAATTTATATTTACTAAATAAAAGTTAAAAAAAGACTCATGATAAATACACTGAAATGGGACTGGCGCTGTGGTGTGGTGGGTAAAGCTGCCACCTGCAACACTGGCTCCCATATGGGTGCCTGTTCGTGTCCCTGCTGCCCCCTGCTAGTGGTCTGGAAAAAGCAGCAGAAGATGGTCTATGTGTTGGGGCCCTTGTCGCCCATATGGGAGACGCAGATGAAATTCCTGGCTCCTGAATCTGACCTGGGCCAGTGCCAGCCATTGTGGCCATCTCAGGGAGTGAGCCAGTGGATGGGAGATCTCTCTTTCTGTCTCTTCCTCTCTTTAACTCTTTCAAAATAAATAAATCTTTTAAAAATTCATGCACTGAAAAGTGTCCTGCCTTTGAGCTCTCCATTTGTCTATTTGTGGTCTGTGTGGATCTTGGGTATTATTCATTTTTATTTTTATATTTTTAATAGAAAGTAATGTTGCTATTATAGTGCATTTACACAAATAAATGAAATTTTGTACTCAAAATGAAAGACATCTGGTTTCAGTTTTGACGTTCAATGGGATTAAAAGGTTTCATCCCCGTCCTCAACAGCTACCAATCGGTCAAGGTAAAGAGGCAGAACATCGACACCGGGAATCATCAGGGGACGGAGGTCGCAGGGTGACACGGCAGCCTGGGGTCATTGGGGGATGGAGGTCGCAGGGTGACATGGCAGCCTGGGGTCATCAGGGGATGGAGGTCGCAGGGTGACACGGAGGTCGCAGGGTGACACGGCAGCCTGGGGTCGTCAGGGGACGGAGGTCGCAGGGTGACACGGCAGCCTGGGGTCGTCAGGGGACGGAGGTCGCAGGGTGACACGGCAGCCTGGGGTCGTCAGGGGACGGAGGTCGCAGGGTGACACGGCAGCCTGGGGTCGTCAGGGGACGGAGGTCGCAGGGTGACACGGAGGTCGCAGGGTGACACGGCAGCCTGGGGTCGTCAGGGGACGGAGGTCGCAGGGTGACACGGCAGCCTGGGGTCATCGGGGAACGGAGGTCGCAGGGTGACACGGAGGTCGCAGGGTGACACGGCAGCCTGGGGTCATCAGGGGATGGAGGTCGCAGGGTGACACGGCAGCCTGGGGTCGTCAGGGGACAGAGGTTGCAGGGTGACATGGAGGTCGCAGGGTGACACGGCAGCCTGGGGTCGTCAGGGGACGGAGGTCGCAGGGTGACACAGCAGCCTGGGGTCATCGGGGAACGGAGGTCGCAGGGTGACACGGAGGTCACAGGGTGACACGGCAGCCTGGGGTCGTCAGGGAACGGAGGTCGCAGGGTGACACGGAGGTCGCAGGGTGACACGGAGGTCGCAGGGTGACACGGCAGCCTGGGGTCATCAGGGGATGGAGGTCGCAGGGTGACACGGCAGCCTGGGGTCATCAGGGAACGGAGGTCGCAGGGTGACACGGCAGCCTGGGGTCATCAGGGGATGGAGGTCGCAGGGTGACACGGCAGCCTGGGGTCGTCAGGGGACAGAGGTTGCAGGGTGACATGGAGGTCGCAGGGTGACACGGCAGCCTGGGGTCGTCAGGGGACGGAGGTCGCAGGGTGACACAGCAGCCTGGGGTCATCGGGGAACGGAGGTCGCAGGGTGACACGGAGGTCACAGGGTGACACGGCAGCCTGGGGTCGTCAGGGAACGGAGGTCGCAGGGTGACACGGAGGTCGCAGGGTGACACGGCAGCCTGGGGTCGTCAGGGGACAGAGGTTGCAGGGTGACATGGAGGTCGCAGGGTGACACGGCAGCCTGGGGTCGTCAGGGGACGGAGGTTGCAGGGTGACACGGCAGCCTGGGGTCGTCAGGGGACGGAGGTCGCAGGGTGACACGGCAGCCTGGGGTCGTCAGGGGACGGAGGTCGCAGGGTGACACGGAGGTCGCAGGGTGACACGGCAGCCTGGGGTCGTCAGGGGACGGAGGTCGCAGGGTAACACGGCAGCCTGGGGTCATCAGGGAACGGAGGTCGCAGGGTGACACAGAGGTCGCAGGGTGACACGGCAGCCTGGGGTCGTCAGGGAACGGAGGTCGCAGGGTGACACGGAGGTCGCAGGGTGACACGGCAGCCTGGGGTCGTCAGGGAATGGAGGTCGCAGGGTGACACGGAGGTCGCAGGGTGACACGGCAGCCCACCTGCCCCCCCCCCAGGTGCCTCTGGTGCTTCTGTCTCTGCGCTGACACAGGGAGCACCACATCCACCTCACTCCACCAACACAGGAAGCGTTCGCGGGCCCACAGAGGCCCCAGGCCTGAGCCCCGGGAGATCTGAGCTGACTCCTCAACTCTGAGAAACTCATAGGAAGTACAGAAAACTTGGATTTGATTTGTTTCTCCACAGAAGTAAGATTGTATTGCACAGGATCTGAAACCATCTTTAAAACTTCAGACTGGAGCAAGCAAGCGTCTGGTACAGTTTCCCCACGGAGCCTTTTGGGGGGTCCCACCTCGGATGGGGGGCATTTTCTCTGCTGAGTTCTCATCGGACGACACAGTCATTGAACTTATCTGTTCCAAACAAATGCGTACTCTGCTTGCGTTTCCCCTGGCTGCACACGCGCGAGGGGAGAGGTGAGCCATGGGTGAGTAGGGATGAAGGGCGGAAGGGTGCCGAGCCTGGCGGCCGCCAGCACACCTGCAGGCTGGCACGGATGTCAGGTTGATCTGGGCAAGGCACAAAACGGCAAACAGCAGCCGAGGAGAGGTCACTGCCGAACGGAGACCATGAAGGTTCCCACTGAGCCCCTGTATGTGGCCTCCCCGGGACCAGCCACGGGCAGCAAGTGTGTGTGTTCCACAGCGGTGAACAATGCTGAGTCTCCAGGGGTCTCAGAGATGGAGAGAGGGGCCTGTCTTGAGCCCTTTTCCCTCGGAGTCACTTCAAGTTCTGGCAACATCACATCTGAGCAGAGGACCACGTTCTGAGACCACGACCCCAGCTGCAGCTCTGCGGGCTGTGGGCCTTCCCAGAGTCTGCCATTTCAGCAGGGCAGGATGGCAGCTTCGGAGCTCAGCAGCCACCCGACAGGGCTGGAACCCAGATGGAGCAGCGGCACGAAGCAAAGCAGGAAACCCTGAAGAGCTTGGGGGGATTCTTAGCAGTCGTGAGACACTGGGGAAACAGACAGTGTGGTTCAGGACGCAGCGCAGGAGGCTGGATGCCTACACACCCAGAGGATCCCAGGAGGCCCCTCAGCGAGAGGACAGGGTGGAGAGACGGACACAGCAACACAACCCGAGTCAGCTCTACGTGCCCGACTTGAGCAGGCACAGGGGAGGAGAGCACCTGCCGTGAGGGAACCCAGCGCCGGAGCCTCGTCCACCACGGAACGCTGTGGCCACACACGAGCCACACGAGGACTCGGGGTCTGATGACCAAGCAGAACAATGCAGGCCAGCGAGGGTCCAGATGGACAGTAGAATGCAGTCACCATGCCGGATGGATACAGGGCTTAACAAATAAAAACACCCATGGATAGAACACTTCGGAAAATAAAATATATTCTAAAATATTATAACCAAGGAATAAATTAAAGAATTCATAGCCACAGCAGAAGAGTGTGTTAATGGATGAGAAAACAGACAAAGTAGAGAATCTCCACTTAATGTGTGAAGAAAAGTCAAGTTGATATGAACTGGAAGCGATATTAGAAATCTGGGACACACCAAAGGCTAACAGCACATTATTACAAATGCAGAGAGCAGGAGGGTGAGCAAGAAGCAATATTAAATCTCTACTGGCTGAACGACGTTTTTTGTTTTTTTGTTTTTTTGTTTTTTTTTTGACAGGCAGAGTGGACAGTGAGAGAGAGAGTCAGAGAGAAAGGTCTTCCTTTGCCGTTGGTTCACCCTCCAATGGCCGCCGCGGCCAGCGCGCTGCGGCCAGCACACCGCGCTGATCCAATGGCAGGAGCCAGGAGCCAGGTGCTTTTCCTGGTCTCCCATGGGGTGCAGGGCCCAAGCACCTGGGCCATCCTCCACTGCACTCCCTGGCCACAGCAGAGGGCTGGCCTGGAAGAGGGGCAACCGGGACAGAATCCGGCGCCCCGACCGGGACTAGAACCCAGTGTGCCAGCGCCGCTAGGCGGAGGATTAGCCTAGTGAGCCGCGGCGCCGGCCTCTACTGGCTGAACGTTTTGCACAATTGATGAATTCTGCAAATGACAACAATAAACAAAGTAATGTAAAACACACACACACACACACATGTGTATCTTTGGAACCATCAGAAAATGTCTGTGATAAAATGGGAAAATCAACTGGAGGAGAACTAACGTTTTCACAAATGAGTGAGCAAGTCTGAGAGAGGGCATCTAAAGAAGTGTGTGTGAAGCATTCCCGCGAACCAGACCCCCAGCACAGGAAGCCCTGGGTGTGGGAGAAGTGGCGCCAACACCCCCAGACCATTCGGGGAACCAGAAGCTCCACCAGGAGCACCTTCCTGGATGCCAGAGCAGAGCACAGGGACTGGAGGAGTCCACACGTCCCAGCCGGATCACACACACTCTGCGAGGGAGTGGGAAACCAGGGACGTGCATCTGAAGCAAAACAGCAGCTCTGTGTTGTGTGTCTGGGCCCTTCCCAGCTGCAAGGCGTGGCCTGTGTCAGAAGATCCATGCAGGGGGTATCTGGAGTGCTCACTCACACGTTTCTGCTGAAAACGCAAAGCGGCACCGGCTTTCTGCAGTCGAGATTGGTGGTGTCTTACAAAGTGAGGCACGCGGCTAGCAAGTGGCTCAGTACTCGTCCTGTGGTGCACACGGTTAGCAAGTGGCTCGGTATTCGTCCTGTGGTGTACACGGTTAGCAAGTGGCTCAGTACTCGTCCTGTGGTGTACACGGTCAGCAAGTGGCTCAGTATTTGCCTTCTAGGTGTTTCCTTCACTGGAAGGAGCACTTGTGATCATACGAAACATCTGTGTGTAGACCTGCACGGGTTTTCTTTGTGATCATCAAAAACTGGCAAAGATTCAGCCTTTTCTTCACTGACTGAAACATGCACAAGCATGGTTTTGCAGCCGGACGGTGGAAGCCACATGAGTGACAGTGCCAGTTGCCACTGCAGACACAGGCAAAGGCAGGCATGAATCTCAGATGATGGGATGGACCTTGTATGATGACTCAGAAGGAGACAAACACAAGACAGCATTTAGGTGGCATGTTTACTAAAGCAGAACTTTGGCTACCAGAGGAATGGACGATTATGGGGCTTCTTTGTTTTGAATTTGTTTATTTGAAAGTGGGGAGAGAGAGAGAGAGAGAGAATCCATCTGCTGGTTCACTCTCCAAATGGCCACAAGGGCCAGGGCTGGGCCAGCCAAAAGCCAGGAGCCAGGAGCTTCATCTGGGTCTGCCATGCGGGTGCAAGGGCCTAAATACTTCGACCATCTTCAGCTGCCTTTCCCGGCCATTGGCAGGAGCTGGAGCAGAAGAGGGAGAGCTGGGACTTGAAGCAGTGCACCTATGGGATGCTGGCACCGCAGGCAGTGGCTTAGCCACTGTGCCGTAAGGCCAGCCCCACGCCGTGCGGCTGGTGTCTGAGGTTGTCAGTCTATTCATGCTCCTATGAGATGCTGGCATCGCAGGCAGTGGCTTAGCCGCTGCGCCGTAAGGCCAGACCCACACCGTGTGGCTGGTGTCTGAGGTTGTCAGTCTATTCATGTCGTTAGCTGTGATGATGCTTACAGGGCTCGACTTCGGTGCTGAAGAGCGAACACTTTGTTCCCAGAATAGAAATTGTACCCTAATAACAAGAGTGTACGTGTTGTGCTGGGAGGGAGGGGTCCACTAAGAGAATAGGTAGGCCCATCCAAGGGTAAGCCATGTGTTTCATAAACATAAAAAAACACAGATTTTCTGAAAAGAAGCAAACTGTCAGACTCCAACAGATATGTGAACAAGAGCCTTCAGAGTGCATGGAATTCCCGTCACTTGCTGGCATCTGGGGTGGTTCTGTGTTTCTGACCCCTGAGTCCTGCTGAACTGGAGGACATTGAGGTGACCAGTAGCCAAAGGGAGAAACAACCCATGTGAGCTCGTCTCTCCTGCAGAGTGGCCGGCCTCCTCCCCTGTGGGATCTCCCAGTGGCCCTGCCCTCGTCACTGGGGCCAGAGCTCAGCAGAGCAGAGGCCCCGGAAGCAGAGGTGCCCAAGTGCCCGTCGGAAGCCGGGCAGCTCCTCTCTCCCTCCCTCCCCCCTCCCTCCCCCTCCCCACCTCCTCTCCTTCTCCTTCCTTAGGTTTTCTCCTGCAGAACCTTGGACAAGACCCCCTGGCCCACTCCCTGGTGCCTCCCTGTGGGCCCGCCTCTGCCCACCCCAGGCCTCCTGGTCTCTCACAATGAGGAAGCACCTCTCTGTGATGATTATCTCCCCACCTAGTGGCCTCACCACACGTGGACAGGCAAACTGGGCTTTCTAACAGTTTCTCACCCAGCGGCCTTATCCCGGCCGTCAGATGTGAGTGGCAAAATCCTTTCATGATGCTGATATTTGAGTAGGAACCAGAAAACTACAAGCTGGGCCACTCTAAACTTCAATTATGGAATGTTCGCAACAGGACAAATGGTCTGCAGCATTAACATGGTTCTATTTCTGCAGGATTAACCACGAAATCTGAGCAGGGAGATTTTGCAACGTCCCCGGAGCATGGAACACTTTTAATATGCGTTTTTAATGCAAAATGGTAGGTGGGACATTCTAAGTTAATATACATGTATATTTAGAGAACTGAAATAAAACAAAATGTTTAATTGGAGCATAGGGACTCTTTGAATGAATCATATTAGAAGAAAGAGGACTGCACAAACGGTGTAGCAGTGGTTCCTGACTAGTGATTGCGGAAATGGTCGCACCATCAGAAACAAGGATGGGAAAACCAGGTTAGAATGCGCGGAAGGCGGCGCTGGTTTGAGAAAGTGTTTTGTGTAGGGAATTGGCCGAGAAGAGGAAGAGAGTGTCCTGAGGGAGCCACGCCTGGGGTTGTTGTGACTCCTTTCTAAAGGTTGAGCAGACATTAAGTGGGAGGCCGCAGGAACAGGCACTCAGCCGGCAGCGGAGATGTCGGTCAGTGTGTCCACGTCCCTCGTCGCATTCTTGGCTCCAGCTCCTGACCACGCCCTCCCTGCTAATGCAGACCTTGGAAGGCAGCAGCGATGGCTCAGTAGTCAGGTTCCTGCCTCCCACGTGGGAGCCTGAATTGAGTTTCCAGATCCTGGCTTTGCCCTGAGCAACCCAGGCTGCTGTGGTCATTAAGGGGGTTAATCAGCACTTGGAACCCCCTCTCTGCCTCTCAGATATATACAAATAATTAAAAAATGCAACTGAACTATACATACAGTATGTTAGCCATAAATCAAATTCACCTGCTTGTTACAACTGCATTGTTAAATCAATAATTCAAAAATATTGATGCATCAACACTTCTGCTGCTTTTACGATCACTTCTGGAGGTGTGCAGAGCACACCTTCACAGTCTTTCCGTGTGTGTGTTTGCAAGTGAGGCTGACCCGGGGGCACCTGGCTCTCGTCTCAGCCGTCACGGACAGCGTCCCCATTATCTATTTAGTGCCACACTTCTCACGCTGCCGCATCCTGTGCTGTCACGATGCAGGGAGCAGGCTCCCACGCACAGTGCTGAGTGTCACTCAGAGCGGAAGAAACCAGGAGTGCACCCTGGGAAGAAAGCACATATCTGACAAGCTCATTGAGGCATGAGGGGCAGCACTGTTGTCTCTACGTCACATGTGGATAGCCAACGGTGTGTATTAAATGCATTTGCTTTAAACCCAAACACCACAATCAAGGATTCATGTCAATCAGTTGACAAATCTGTGGTGTGCAGACGCTGTCAGGAGAAGCCTGGGGCCAGCAGCAATGCACAGGTTCAGGGGGGTGTGCAGGGCTGTGCCCCACTTAAGGGAAGCTGTGCACAGGGCCCTAGCCACACTCAGGCCTCAAACAGCTGTGATCCAGTTGTGATAAAGGATGGCTCAGAGTCTGCATTCTCAGGTGGTCCAGGATGACCGACTGCTAGCAGACATCCAGGGCAGGAGCCTGAAGCATGAGGTCTGTGGGCCACGGCACAGAGGTGTGGCCACAGTCCCAGCACCCGGCTCCATCTGAGGACGTGTGCAGGGCTGTTAGCGAGCACGTCTGATGAGAGCAGAAATCTTGAAAATAAAGACCAAGGGCAGATGTTGTAACTAAAGCAAGAGGAGCAATGGCATTAAAATGGCCACAGCCAAAGTGAGGCGCTCCTGTGGAGGAGACACAGGGACAGTGTATGATTCGGGAAAAAATAAAACTGAAGGGAAAATGCAGCCAAGCCAACTTGATCCAGAGGAATGAAAAATCGGGTTTTCTCAATACTGAGGGAGGGGTGCTGTTGTCAGACCAAGAGTGTAAGGTGGAACGCGTGGCCGGTGCCCATTCCACACAGATTGCTGAGGTCGGAATCGACTGCACAGTTGCAGCCATGAGCAAAGATCCACTCTACACCGCAGTGGGAGGAAGCACAGGCAGGGGCTAAAAATGAAGTAGAGAAAAAAAAAAAAGATACACATAACAAGAAATGAATGCAACAACATTTTTTGTAGAACTACCAAAATTTCAAGGTGATTGTCAGCAAAGATCAGAACGTTTGTGCTTCTGATCTGTTCAGTAAAAATATGCCAGGTGGCTGCCTGGAAGAAAAGTCCTGGAAGGGAAAGCAGCCTTGCCTTCGCGTTGCTGGGGGATGCTGGGGACCAGTGCGATGAGACGTGCTCAGGCAGTTTTGGAAAGAAATGGAGCTGCGTCAGAATCAGCCCTGAGAAGGATCCAAGAGAAGGTACGGTTGCCCCGGATCTTCAAGTGCAGGCAGGAGCTCAATGGAGAAGGGGGATGCAGAGGCCAGGGGGATGAGAAGGCAGATTACAGTTAAAGTGAATGTGGAGCCATGGGCAGTGACGCAGGAGCTGGGCAGACGGTGGAGAAGCGCGATGGGGTGACTTCTGCTGTTGTGTCAGCGACATCACCCAGAGGGTGCAGGATGTCACCTCCTGTCTTCATCGAGAAACAGGGACCAGAGCCCCTCCCTGAGAGTGTGGTGTCACAGAGGATCGGACAGGGAAGCAGCGAAGAGCATTTTCAGAAGAGTTCCAATGAGCCAAGAAGGTGTGGGGAGCAACTGAGAGTAGACTAAGTTACTGGAACTAAGACTAATTCTATGCATCTGCTCTCCCACAATATGGCGCTGGGGAGGAGTAAACAACTTCTACGCAGCTGTCTCACCAATTTGACTGATGAGCTGCAGGAGCTGATCCTGCTCCTGATTGGAGGAGAGCAGCGTACTCGGCGTGTGGGTAGCAGAGTTGGGATTGGTGGAAGAGGACTATAAAGGAGGAGAGAGACAACATGCACCGGGAACATCTGAGGGAACATCTGAGCAGCCCCTGAGAGAGCCGGCCGGTGGTGTGCCGCTCCCCCGTGGAAGCAGGGAAAGCAGCGGGGGGTGCCACCCCTCAGCGGAAGCGGGGTGGCCAGCAGCTAACCCGGGATGGCGTGGTTCCTCCGCGAGTGGGGGACCGGCAGCAAACCCGGGAAGGAACGGCAGCAAGGGAAGGACCGGCAGCAAACCCAGGAAGAGCCGGGCAAGAGAACAGCGCAGGGCCCGGTGTCGTTCCTCCGCGAATGGGGGAGCGACAGAAGGGATGGTGGTGAGCAGTGCCAGGTTTCGCCAGGTCCCCGGCCAGGCTTGGCCAGCATGAAACTGTGGGGGAGTCATCCTCCCAAGCATGTCTACAGCGTGTCTGGGGGAGCAGCAGAAGGAATTATTGTGAGTGATGTGGAAGCCTTCTGAAAGCCCATGAATTGTGTGTTGTACAGTGAGTTATGCATGGAGTGCCAATGTTCTGCACCAAAACAAACTCATCTTCTAATTCTGTCTTCCATTAATTTTGAAATACTCGGCATAGCTGGTTGACGATCAGGACAAAGGACAGAGACATCAACTCAGAACATGATTCAGCTGGTGAATCTGGGAGACCAGCATGGGCATGAATGAAAAAGTAAAACCTTGAGTGGACTCAGAACACAGCAGAAATAAGGTCTGATGGGCGTCAGTCCACTGACAGAGGGAACTGGAAGGGACAGATAATTAAGAAGCATGAGCTCACAGTCAGAGACTGTAGAGACGGTTCACTCCCAGGACCAGTAAGGCACAGGTAACCCCCCGAGGGAGGTCTGGTGGACCGAGAGGGAGAATCTGGGTAATTAAGCCAGAATGGTGGGAGAGATGACTGGCTTCACCAGACCACACTGAACATTTTTTTTCTCTTTTGAAAATGAGCAACAACTTCATGGCTGATGTTTGGCACAGTAGTTACGGTGCTGCTTGGGATGCCCACATCCCATCATACTGCAGTGGCTGGGTTTGTGTTCCAGCTCTGTACCTGATCCCACCTTCCTGCCCTGTGAAGGCAATGGGTGAAGGCCCAAGTACTTGGGTCCTTACCACCCCGGTGAGAGACCCAGATTGAGCCCCAGGCTCCGGGCTAAGGTCTGGCAGCTCTGGCTATTGAAGACATTTGGGAAGTGAACCAGAGAACGAAAGATCTCTGTCTCTCTGACTTTCAAACAAATGAAAATAAATGCATTTTAATAATTAAAAAATTAAATAAAAGTCTATTTGAATAAATGTCTAATGGACTTAAATAAAATTCAATAAGAATGTAAAATGGGGGGTTGGCATTGTGGCATAGTGGGTAAAGCCATTGCCTGTGATGCCGGCATCCCATATGGGCACTGGCTCGAGTCCTTGCTGCTCCACTTCCAATCCAGCTCCTGCTAATGGCTTGGGGAAAGCAGCAGAAGATGGCCCAAGGTTTTCAGCCCTTGGCTCCCAAATGGGAGACCCAGATGAAGCTCCTGGTTCCTGGCTTCAGCTTGGCCCTTCTCTGGCCATTGCAGCCATCTGGGGAGTAAACCACTGGATGGAAGATCTCTCTCTCTCTCTGACTTTCAAAAAGATAAGTATTTTAAAAAAGAAGACTGTAACATGCTAGACGCTGGAAATAAGTTTTGACCTTAGGGTTTTAGTAAATTGAAGATATTGTAGATTTAGAGAGGTACCTTAGTCTGTGAAGTCTTGCGCAGACACATTACTCACAAAGGTATCAATTCCGGGGCCAGGAAGAGTCTTTCTCTGCTTTACTCATCTGTGTTGAGTGTCCTATCACATGTCCTTGGCATTGGCTGTGGACTCGGTGGGCAATGTCCATGGGCTGGCATCCATTCACAACTACACAATCATTTTTTGGCATGGAACAAGTGTGATAAAGGCTCAACCAGTGTTGATGAAAGAATTAATTAGTCTTAAAAGTAGAGACAAGGATTATGAAAACAAATCTGTTCTTTTTTTATTTTCCATCCTTTGTGATCTCTGGCAAATATTATTTTAGCTTGATTTTTTAAGATTTATTTTATTTATTTAAAAGGTGGAGGTACAGAGAAAGGGTGATAGACAGATAGATAGAGATCTTTCATCTACTCACTCTCCAAATGGTTCCAGTAGCCAAGGCTGGGCCAGGCTGAAGCCAGGAGCCAGGAGCCTTGTCTAAGTCTCCCATGTGTGCGCAGGGGTCCAAGTGCTTGTGCCAGTCCTCTGCTTCTTTCCCAGGCACATTAGCATGAGGCTGGATCAGAAGTGGAGCCATTGGGATTTGAACTGACGACCACAGGGGATGCTGGTATTTCAGGCTGAGGCTTAACCCACCACTCCAAAACACTAGCCCCTAGTTTGATTATTATATGTAACACTGGTGGTGTATAACAATTCATACACTGAATTAGGAAGTTTGAAGGCATATCATAAACAATAAATGTTCAGTAAGTTCACCTGAATTTTAAATTTAACTGTGACTTGAATTGTTTAGAGATAACTGAGGCTTGATACTTTGAATGTCATAGATTTTTGTTTCACAGAAGTAAGAGCTGATGCCATTATGTTCCCAGATTTAATCATAGTCTCTTCTTTTTTCACCCATTGCCTTAAAAATAGGTGTAATTTTCAAGTAGTCAAAATACATGTAGGTATGTGACTTTTAAAATTAACACCTGTGTCTCAGAGCACCCCAGAGACTGGAATACAGCAAGGAACACCCCACCCCTGAGGGAGTCACACCTGTGTCTCAGAGCACCCAGAAACTGGAATACAGCAGGGAGCACCCCACCCCTGAGGGAGTCACACCTGTGTCTCAGAGACCCAGAGAGGGGATACAGCAGGGAGCACCCCACCCCTGAGGGAGTCACACCTGTGTCTCAGAGCACCCAGAGGGGACACAGCAGGGAGCACCCTGGAGTCCATGCGGTTGTCCTGCCGGGAGAGCAAGGCCTTCAGCTCCTGCAGTGCTTCTGAGACTTGTCAGGTCGAAGTATCACTATTGGCTTGTTTTTCCTCAATTTTCCTGCACTGCATTGCATGAGAACAGACTTTCCTGTGTTCTCCTGCCGATGGACGTCAGTGATTTCCCATCGTGCTGTGAAGCATGTGCCTTCGCCAGTCTTATTGTAAGTGTATTTACAACGTAAATTAGAAAATACTTTAAATACAGTGATAATGAAGTTAGGCCATGCTAAAAATCCAGAGTGTCAGCTGAACTTTGTTGAGAGGCAATTTATAGCCTTAAATGCAAATGCAACAAAATAAAGCTCATTATAAATCATGTAAACAACTGACTCAAGACACAGAAAACAGCCGGTAAGACACTGTCTCCCAGCAATGTGGTACGGAATGAGGCTGCCAAAGAAACACGGGGCACACAGGACCACCGGGATTTCAAGTAAACAACAAGCAAATTTTAATATATGCAAGTCGTGAATATTTTGGGAGAAGACACTCATACTAAGACAAATAATAATATATCTGAATTCATAATTAACTCTGAATCCAGTTTTCTCTTCTTATCTAAATTATCACCACCCCAAGAAGAAAGCTAATAATACTAGCATTGAAATATATGATAAAGATACCACCATTGAAATAAGTTTCAGCTTTGAATAGACTAATAAAAGTGACAGCATGAGAATATGGGAGATACACATATAGAAAGTGAAAGAGAGAAGGAGACAGAGTGGGAAAAATCAAAAGTAAGCAATATAAGGCATGACAACTACACATCACTATATATCCTATATAGTAAATTTTTTACTATATTTTTACATTTACATATAGTGTATATGTAAAAAATAAAAAGAGGATATTATGATCAACTTTATGCACAGAAAACGGAAAATTTGGATAAAATGATCAAGTTCCCAGGAAAAGCAATATTCATAAATAAAAGTATGAATGAGATACGTATTCCTTTTTGAAGCATAAACCTATTAACATTCAAACTATAATTAACTTAAAGATAACACAAGGCACAGACAGAACTTACTAAATATTTAAGATAGAAATAATACAAAGCTCAGATAAACTATTTCTTAAACTGGAAAAATAAGAGGCATTTTTTTTTAATTTGACAGGTAGAGCTAGACAGTGAGAGAGAGAGACAGAGAGAAAGGTCTTCCTTCCATTAGCTAACCCCCCCCCCCGCCATGGCTGCTATGGCCAGTGCTGTGCTGATCTGAAGCCAGGAGCCAGTTGATTCTTCTTGGTCTCCCATGCGGGTGCAGGGGCCATCCTCCACTGCCTTCCCGGGCCACAGCAGTGAGCTGGAGTGGAAGAGGAGCAACTGGGACTAGAACTGGTGCCCATATGGGATGCCAGCGCCACAGGCAGAGGATTAACCAGCTGAGCCACAGTGCTGGCCCCAATAAGAGGCATTCTAATTCATTTTCTGATGCAAACTTCACATCGAAGTCAAATAAGAATAGAAGAAGAAAGTACATTTCCATCTCTAGCTCTTTCAGGGACTTGAATGAAATGTCAAAATATGGCTTATGAAATTAATGTGTCTACAAGCTCCTCATGATGAAGTTCATTTTTCTTTGGGAACTGGAATTTAGTTTAACCTGAGGACTTGAGTGAAGCCAGGCAAAGGGAAATGAGTTGTTCAATTATCACTACAGATGTTACCAATGCTACATACCAACTCAGGAGCAAGTTTTGGCCTACAGAACAAAAAACAAAGTGAAATAACTTGAGGCTGTAACACTCAAGGTATTTCTGCTCAGAACACAGGAGTGCTCCCTACCATCACTGCAATGTCCTAAAACTACAAACAGGCAAGAAAGAGAAAGAACTAACAGGACAGGAGAAGCAAAATCATAGTCTCTATTTGCAGGAGGTATTTCTATAATTTGACAAAAGAATGCATACACACATTTTAAACAAATGATCTAATCCAATGTGCTTCCTGGTGTGATCCAATAATAATTACACCACATTACCTTTGTTCTATTGTCTACAAATAAACTCAACCTGCTTCTAAACACAGGCAAGCCAAGAACATAGGACATTTCATGGGAAAAAACATGTTGGCCTACTTTTCAAATTTGTCAGAAAGCAAGAACAGTTGGCATAATCTGTAACATTATAAAAATCAGCATAAAGGAATATGTAAACCAAGTGAAATGAATGAACCACGATTGGGTACTAGATCAAAAAAAATTGGCTGCAAAACACATTTGAGGAATAAATGTTGCTATCTTAGATGATGTAATTTAATTGATGCTAATTTCCTGGGTGTGAAAATCACGTGACCTTGTGGGTGAGGGTCCTTGAAGCTTTGGGCTTTGGGGAAAATTTCTGTACACAACTCAAGCAAAATAGTTCCATCTGCTGGCCTATCATTAAGTAAGCTGGCTGAACATCAACAACTGAGGAGTTTAAGAGGACTGCTTTTCTTTCAAGTTTCTGAAAATGACTTTTAAGAATTTCAAAAACCGTTTTCTGTTCATGAAGATTCTTTGTGCAAGGATCCCCTTTTCTCCACATCCTTGTCAGTACTTTTCATCTTCTGTATTTTTTGTCAACAGCCAACCTCAATGCAGTGAGGTGCTAAATGTACCTGGAAGGCAGTGGGAGATGGCCTAAGTATTTGGGCCCCTGTTACCTGTGTAAGGATGGGGTTTCTGGCTCTTGGTGCAGCCTGGCCCAGGATGTGGCTGATGTAGCTATTTGGGGAGTGAACCCGTTGAGTGGAAGATCTCTCTTGCTGATTCTCTCTGTTGCTCTGCCATTCAAATAAGTAAATAAATACATTGGAAAACAACACATCAAGATAACTCTATATGGCATTTTGGAAAAAGCAAAACTACAAAGGCAGCAAAACAATTGGTGCTTGGGGGTGCCAGGGGTGGTGCCATTTTGGGGCAGTGCCAATAAATACTGGGTTCATATCAAGGAACATTTGCCCAAACCCATGGAATTCGCAAGAATGAAGCTTGCATCAGCCATGGACTCTGTGTGAGAGTGATGTGCAGAAGAAGCCTCAACTGCAACAGACGCATCACTGTGGCGGGGGCAGGGGGTGTTAAGAAGGGGAGGGGTTGTGCATTGGAGGAAACAGGTTCACACAAAAATCTCTGCACCTTCTCTCATTTTTGCTGTAAACTTGAACGTGCTCTAATTATTAAACTATACCAAGATTCTATATTGTAACATGTTGTTCTTCCAAAGTTGTCTTGTACATGCAATGCTATTGTGATAAAAATTCTAGCTACCTTGTTCATGTGGAAATCAGGAATTGATTATGAAATATATCTGGAAAGCTGAAGGACAAAGATTAATGAAGAATACAAGAACAGAAGAGAGCTTAGTCCAAGATTCATAAACTGTGGTACCTGAGCATATAGTTCATCCAAAACAACAAACCAATAAAAAATAGAAATTCAAGAAATAAATATATCATCAAATAAAGATTCCACGGAGGACAAATGTGAACATGTGGACCGTGGTTCTTGTCGGTGGAATTTACTGGGTTACCAGGCACTGATTTGAGCAAAGTGACAAGCGGTCTCTACTTCCTGTCAACACCAAAGGCTGAGCGCAAGCTCTACATGTGAAAGGCAACAAAGGGAAGAAATGCAGGAGACTGTCATGGATCGTATTAAATAATGGGTTATCCAACAAGACTAAAAATAATTAGAAAAAAACTCTACAAAAAAACAGCAGCAAATAAGACTACAATAAAGTGGTGAAATTCTATTAGTAAAAATGTACCTCTTAGAGAGTGAAAAGGAAAACTCTGGGCTGAAAATTTCTATGAACATGAAACTAACAGAAGTGCACCCAGAACTTTGAGAAAGGCAGGCGATGCCAACATGCCTTTCACAAAGGAACACACACATGGCTTCCTTACGCTTACGATGAATCTCACAAATACCATCTAAATCCACTTCACATGCGCCAGAATGCCAACAGTAGAAAGAATTGACAGCTCTGTCAGTAGTCAAGAAAGGGACAACTGGGCCTCCCATACAGCTGGCGACTGCAAACAGACAAGAAACTGCTTCCGGCGATCATCTGTTGCTGTCAGTGAAAGTTGGCCACTAACCAGCAATTCTTCTTGTTGGCCTGAGACTGAAAAAGGTGCACACACATGTACGGCAAGAGGTACATGCAGAAACCTTCATAGCTGCTTCAGTCATCGTAGTCTAAAACTGAAGATAATCTGAAAGCATCGTGGGTAAGAAGCATCAATAAACCCCATCATTCACATGAGACAACGATACACAGTAACCAAAATGAACAAATCACTGCTCTATCAAGTGGGAAGGGGAAAGGTACCCACGTCACACTAAGCGGAAGAAGTAACAGCGAGGAGATTACTAACGCATGATTTCATTCACGCAAACAACAACAGCAAATGTTGTCAGTGTTATTAGTACTGAGAATTGCGATTACTTTTATAGGGACAGGGTGGTGACATCATGGCAGATCACGGGGGGGACAGTGGGCTTCATTTCTTTAATATTTATTGAGTCATTTTTATTTATTTGAGACATCGAGTCATACACACACAGTAGTCACTGACCCAAATGCCTGCAACAGCTGGGGCTGGGCCAGGCCGAAGCCAGGAGCCAGGAACTGCAGCCTGGTCTCCCTCATGCGTGGCAGGGACACACGTACTCCAGCCACCGTCTGCTGCCCTGAGGCAGAGGGAAGCGGAGGCAAGGCTGGAATCCAAGATGGGGGAGACAGGCACCCCATGCTGCAGCTTCCCTCCGCACCACACACTCACTCCTGTTTTATGCCTCCAGGATGATTTACCAGTGTGCTCGTGTCCTAGACTCCCCCATTGTCAGTCCGCATTTTCCGTGAGGTCTGCTTTGCGGAAGGCAGAAGGCACTGCAGAGGCAGGCTCCAGCGCTGGAGCTTGCTGGTGTGCACCAGTGCTGACGGCAGGGACTCCGGAGCACACCGCTCCTCACCAGCTTCTCTGTAGTCGGAGACTCATTCCACACAGTGCTAAAGCAGCTCCTGGAAATTTGTTTGGGTCACTTTCGTTACAAAAAGGGCCTAGGTTTTCTAACAAAATTTGCATGTTTTGATTATTTGATATCTGGGGACTTCAGCAGAGGACCGAAAGGGAGGAAGTGACCTCCCAAATGATCAAAATGTGATTAAGATGCTATTGGATGTAAAGACACTTCGCTTAATCATGTCTTCTAAAAGCCCAGTTTCTCAGAGTTCTCTAAAGAATACACACAGGGAACACGCGGGCCAAGCACGAATAGAACGCACTTCTAAATCCCTGTTTCAAACCCTGCAGACCTGCTCAGCACGGCTGGAGATTTTCTGTTCCTGATGCAGAAGTGATCCCAAATATTTGCTTCGTCCATCTGGTCTTTCAACCTGGCTAGTGCAGCAATGGACAGGAGGGAGAAAGGGAGGACGAGAAGGGAGGGAGGGAGGGAGGGAAGGAGAAGGGAGGGAGAAGGGAGGGAGCAGAGAGGGAGGGAGGGAGGGAAGAAGACAGACAGACCCTGGACCCTGAGCATGCTACAAGCTAGCAGTGAGAAGGACAAAACCGTGCACAGGAGCCTGCAGACCGTGAAGATGTTGTCATCCTCCAGGCCCCCCGGCTTCCCCAGGACAAGGCAGGGAGATGCATAGTGCACAACAATGCGAATTTCAGTCCTGCTGATTCACTTGAACCAGACCCATGCATCAGTGGTTGGCTCCTCCTGAATGTGTGGGCAGCGTGCTGTGGACTCCTTGTGTAGACACTAACCCCGTGCCATCAGCTTTTAACAGAGTCCTGGCTGAACAAGTAAAGAAGTTGCCACATAGAACCAATAGCCCCAGCCAGGCAGGAAACAGAATCAGATCATATTTGCTGTGTTTCGCACGAAATGGCTAAGCATTCAGGATGCGATTCAGTTATCAGAGAAGAGAGTCTACACAAGACAGTGTTGGCCAGGCTTGAGACATGCAAATAAGTCTGACAGCCTCGCACTCTGGGCCTGCATGCTCTCAGCAGGTGTCACCTCTTGCCTGAAAACAGTGCAGAAACCTGGCCTGGTGTAGTCTGCACGTCTTGGGACAGCACTCAGTTGTGTCCATGTTGTCTTTGCTTCTGTTTGCTGGGGGTATGATTTTGACTTAGGCAACCTCTACATTTACAAGACGACCCATTCCCCGTTTCAGTCATCCAAGACTTTTTCTGCTACGCATCGCTGATCACTAAATACGGCAATGATTTGCTATTTTCTCAGAACAGCATTAATCTGCTGTTGACTCCCTGCTATGGTTCTTTAATGAAGATGTCAATCAGAGCTGAATGAGCACCATTCCTGGCAACAGCTCTGTGTTGAGACACACAGGATGAATTAATTGATAATAACGTTTAAATCTTTTTTTGCTCCTATAAGATTGCATACATTTAAATCCATTTAAATTAATGTCCTAATATTAATATTTCATGAAATAATGTTTTAAACTGTGTACTCAGATGTCTAAACACAACATTTCTTGCTGTTGAATCTTTCATTAATTAAGGCAATTCCACACTCAAATATGAACTAAAAATGGACAGTGTTCCCTAAAGAATGGGTAAAGGACAGCCCACATTCACATCTTTGATCTTTGCTTCTTTTGCATATAATGCAGGTTTAAGACTCCCCCGCAGTTGGTGGATCTTTGTAGAAAGTCTGGGGTGAATCAGGTTCTTAAGCCCAACACCCTCCACACGGAACTCGCTCAGCCAGGCCTTGTGCCTGTCGGAAAGTGACCACTGCTTTTAACCTGATCCTCAATGTCCTCCCCTCGTCTCCAACAGCAAGTTCAGATTTCAACTCTTAGATCATCTTTGCATGAGTGGTAGATAACGGACATAAGCAGATGGCACAGGAATAACCTGACATCCACACACAAGAGTTAATCCACACTCTGATATTTACCTCTGTCCCAGAATAAGCTGAAGTAGGTCAGAGGTAGACGAGAATGTATGGCACCTGCAGCACAGGCCAACACCACGTGACTCCTGAATGTGGGGGCAAATTTTGAGATCAGACGCCACAGTGTGATCCCTGAAAGGAACGGATGGTGACTCTGACGTCACTAAAACTCAATCTTCTGCTCTGAGAATATTTTTAAGGAAATTAAGGGGCACATCACAAACTTTGAAATAGTCAACAAAGTACACTTGTAATAAGACCTGCGCCCAAATCCACAAAGGCCGCTTCAGACGCAAACAGCCCAGCTCAAAGATGAGCAGAAGAGATGACAGCCACGTCTCCCCAGAGACAATCAAGACCAGGGTCCTCACTTTGTGATGTGCCTGTGATCACAAACCAGCGCAGGGGAGATGTGCAGTGCCACCGCGCCCGGGCACACCACTGCCCCCTGCTGGAGCGGGCCACACAAGCACTCACAGTGCGGAACCCTGTTGTGCAGGTGGAGCAGCAGGGCCTCTGGCTGGTGGGGGGCAGTGTAGTGCTGCAGGACCTCAGCCTGGCAGCCTGGCTTCTCTGCCACAGTTAGAAAGAGTCTCATCATCCAGCAACCACATCGTGAGGCATTCCACAAATGGCTTGCAAACGTCGGTCCACACAAAACCCCACTCATGAATGTTTATGATCACTTTATTCATGATTGCCCAACATTAGAAGACCAAAGATATTCACTAGGAGAGTGGATAAACAAACTGTGGTGCACGCATCCAACAGGATATAACTTAGTGTTAAAAAGAAATGAGCAACTAAGCTGCAAAGGATGCGGGAGACTTCAATGTTGCTACGGGAAAGACAGGCGTCTGCAGAGGTTACCGGCTGCTGGGTGCCAGTTGTGCGGCATTCTGGAGAAAGCAAAAGCACTGAGATTGTGAAAGGACCGCTGGTGGCCAGGGGTTGCAGGCGAGGAGGGTTGAACGGGCAGAACACAGGGGATGCGAGGGCAGTGGCACCACACGGTGCGTGCACCACACGGTGCGCTTGGCAAAGCTCATCTCTCATACAACGGAAAACATGAAGTCTATGTGTACTGGGACTTCAGTCAGCAACAATGCACCAGCGTTGGAGCGTCAGTGTCACAAATGCGCCACACTAAGGCAGGATGTTGATGTCAGGTAAGACTGCGTGCGGAGAGTGAGCATACAGGAACTTCTCTGCTTTCTTTTCAACATTTCTCTAAACCTAAAACGCACTGAAAATAAAGTATATTCCCGTAGCAAATTTAAAAAATCATGAAGATATTAAATCCAGCCCTTTAACAAAAGTCTCATATTGAAGTAGGAATTTTAACTGCATTTTATTTAAGCGAGGCATAGAATAAACAAGTGCACACTGAATGCAAAGGGATGAAAAATAAATTACTTTGGACATATACTGCCCAGAAGATCTGTTAGACAAATTAATGTGAAAAAGGAAAATTATTTGTCATGGAGGTCATTAAATAATGCTGAAAGGAAAATTTAATGGAGATATATAAAAATTCTGATCAGGTAGATACTGTTTAATTAAAATTAATAAAACTCAGAAGCACTGTGAGGAGAAACTGAAAGGCTGCCCATTGTGGTGGAAGATATTCAAAACAGATACATTGCTATTCAAGGCCCCAGTCCATTATTTAATTGGGTTATTGGTTTCTTGTTACTGAGTTTCATGGTTTCCTGATATATTATGGAGATTAACCGTATTTTCTCCCACTTCAAATGTTGCTTTTTACTCTACTGTCTCTTCCACTGTGCACAAACTTCTCCGTTTGAAAGTGTGGGCTGTGCTTCACGTGTTAAGAAGGCCTGATCCTGACCAATGGCTACGAGCTTTGCCCTGTGTGCTCCTCCAGGAGTCCCGCAGGTTAAGTCAGAAATCCATTCCCAGAGGACTTTGCTATGTTCAAAGACAAAGATGCGATTTCAGTCTTTCTCAAGTGCAAGTCCAGCTTTCACAGCCCCAGCTGCTGAAGACCCCACCCTTCCTCCATGCAGCACCTTTTCCAGACATCTCTCAAGAAGAAGAAGAAGGCAACGGGCCAGAGACATGAGATACACTGAGCACTGGGGAAATGCAGCCCAAACCGCAGTGAGAGGGACCTCACACCTACTGGAGGGACAACCACAGTGAGGGGGACCTCACCCGGGCTGGAGGGAGAACCACAGTGAGGGGGACCTCACACCTGCTGGAGTCAGCGAGAGGTCACCTCACAGGTGCTGGAGTGACTACCACAGTGAGACGCCACCTCACTCCTGCTGGAGTATTACTTGAAACACAGACAACATTTTTGTGGATGCAGAGAAACACTCTACTAGGAATGAGGGGTGGCACAGCCACCAAAGAAATCTTCAGTATGAAGATTCCTCAAAAACTTGAAAACCGAGCTGCCATGTGAGCCAGGGGTTGCACTTTTGAGCATATTTCCAAAAGAACTGCAATCAGATGTCAAAGAGAGGTCAGCACCTCCAGGTCACTGCAGCACCCTTCATCCAAGAGGTATGAAGAGGGAAGGACACAGGAAATCCCCTATATGCACCCAGGGGGATCCTCTTAGCCTCAGGAAATACAAAGGAAATTCTGCGATATGCGACAACATTGACGAACCTTGGGGACATTATGCTAAGCAAAGTAAACTGGTACAGAAAGACAAATCCTGTATATTTTCATTTCAATGAGGTATTAATAACAATGAAACAAGCTCTATGACAGCAGTGGTGGTTACCAGCAGTGGGGAAGGAGGAAGTGGGTTATTAAATCAGGGGTTAGTCTTCATTAAGCCAGATAAACAGGCCCTAGGCAGCTGTTGGGCAATACTACTTCCAGTCAATAGCGACAGGCACTGAAAATCTGTTAGGAGGATCAGTGTCATTTCAAGTGCTCTTCCTACAAAACACTAAAAAATAAAAAGTAAAGTAAGAAAAATATAGAAAAAATTCAAAATAGATGCATCAATAAAAGGAAAAACAGTCTAGAGAGGATTCCAAGACACCACTAGCAACCTGAACTTGGTGGGTGAGACGTTTTCTCTTCATGCACATAAGCACTGTCCATCTTCAAACACGACTCAAATAACCGATCTATAGATCCAGCTGGTACTGCGTGGATACAGACATCAATTCAAATGAAAGTGCATTCAAAGGATTTGTGTGTTAAACAGAATGCTTCGTCCAAATAAGCTTGTCCTGGTGAACGACGCTCGGTCAGTCAGCTTCCCAGCAAGCAGCTCTGTCCTGGCAGCAGTGGATGGACTGTGCTCAGCTGAAAGCAGCAGTGTACACAGTGTTGGTCTTCAGGAGGAAGCCAAGCCAAGTGTAGCCAAGTAGGCACGCAGCGAAAGACTCCTCATTCAACCCCCAACTTAGGCACGTGCAGACACAGCCAGAAAAAACAAACTGTGGCATACGTTTGCTCTGCTGTTTGTCCTTGCTATGTTACCCCGCACTTGACCATTTGCCCCCTGCTACCAATCACTGGATCTGTCTGTTTTGATGTGCTTGACCCAAGAACTTCCCAAGCTCTTCAGTGGAGATGAACCTGTTGGTATCACAGTACAGTGCGGTGAGGACAGAGCTCCTGTCTTCATAGCAAGAGAGGCCTTCAAGTCAGTGTTTGCTGGTGAGTCAGCAGGAAGCCCACAGGCTGGGATGATTTATCTGGCTTGACTGACATTATTTTCAACACCTGCTAGGATGCCTTTCCAATCTCATCTGAATGTAAGGCTATCTGAAATGATCCTAATGAAAGAAGATCTGGCTACCCAACCGCAGGCTCTACAAAGCCCTGTGGTGCCTCTCCCTGTGGTGCACATCTTCCCTAAAAGCTGCAAAAACACTCCCCTGCTGTGGCATCCAATATGAAGAAGAGCTCCTCTGGAAACCACTGTTTCATCATGTGATTGTAGTCACGATTTTCCATCTACGAATCATGCAAGCTGTCAGACGCTGCATCATGGACCCAGGAGAGTTACAAGACTGTCACCAGCCACAGTTGACTCCATGGTGCTGTCAATCCCTCCTTTGCACATAGGCCATGCCACAGCTCTTGGCTGGAACATCGGAATTAACTTTCAGTGAGTAGATAAAAATTCTTACTTACAGGACTTCAGTAAGTCTCTCACCTGACAAGTGTTGAGAGACACCAGAAATAGACTACAGGGATGGAATCTTTGCTCTGAGAACTTTCTTTTTCAGAAAGAGAAGCTACAGCCTGCAATGTCACTTCTATATTCATTTTGTAGTCTCAAAGTTTTTATTAGCGAATCTATCTTGATGGGACTTTACCCAGCACACATGCTGCTCCATGCATACATAACAAACTTTGGGATCCAAAATAGGAGCTCAACCAAGAAAGAATGCATGCCACGAAATTATCCTCTAAAGCCTTTCCCTTAAGTTTGACTAATGAGGAAACTGCCCCATGGAAGCAAAGATAAGAATAGAACATAAGCGTTCAACCTTTGAAAGCTGTAGGATACTCTTCTCTGAAGGGAGGCGAGAACATCCACTTTGCTTATGGCCGTGTCCCAATACCGATGGAGTCTGTGGTCACAAAGGCTTCCACAGCCTTGGCAGCCCATGGCGAGAGCCTCGGTGATCACTGATGTCATAAATAAGAGTGTTAATTGTTAAAGGAACAACAGAAGTCACTGTGCACTTGCTCCCCATGTAGGACCTCCATCCCTAATGAATTGTACTGTGAGAATTGACTGCAAATTTTCTTCCCAGACTGTGCTCTGTGTGTTGTGTGTGTGCATGGGTACAAATTATTGAAATCTAAACTAAACATAGTGTTGGTCCTCTGTATATAAAACCAAACTAAAATTGAACCATAATGAAGAAGGAGATGGGAGAGGGAGAGGGAGGTGGGATGGGAGTTGGGGAGTGGGGTATGGGGGAAAGAACCACTGTATTCCTAAAGTTGTATCTATGAAAAAGTGCATTCATTAAATAAAAACTTAAAAAATGGTTAAAGCTCTAAAATGTAAGATGACCAAGTACGAGATATTTTCTCACTAAAATAGTTATGTGTTCTTTTACTACTTAAGAAAAAGAAAGCTGCAGGAAACACTAAGTCAGTATGGAGAGTTAAAAATACTTTAAGGGACACATGACTGGAACTCAGATATTGATATAACTGTCAAAATGAGATGAAAGAAATTCACATAAATAGTATTTTTAATTTTTTAAAAAATTTGAGAGGCAGAGAGACAGATACACTGAGAATGAGGGCTCCCATCTGCTGGGGCTGAAACTGGGATCAATTCAAGTCTGCCTCATGGAGGGCCAGAACCCAATTACCTGGACCATCATTACTCCAAGGTCTCTTTATTTGCAGGAAACTGGAGTCAGGACTCAAATCCAGGTTCTCCAGTGGAATGTAGGCATCTTAACCACCAGACAAAACTCCTGCCCCGAGGAACTGGTGCAGTGATAGCAGCGTTGAAATGCCATGGTGCATCAGAGGTAAGTCAGAGGCACTAAGCCATCCCTAGGTGGGGGGAGGCAAGATGGTGGCATAGTGACAGGGAGGTCTGCTCTAGGCCCCGTGACCTTGGCAGGAAAAAAATGTGGAGGTTACGCTCTCAGAGGAAAGATTCAGGGAAGCTGCAGTGGGAGATCTTGCGGAAGCAGTGGCGATGGCCTGGACCTAAGGAGGCACAGGTGCGCAGCAACCAGCAGGGAGCAGAAACATGACACAGGAAGCAGCAGCCCGCCCTGGCCACACCGCACGGCCCCTGCCACGGCTGCCCCAGCTGGAGGGAGAGTCCAGCGTATGGCACCGTGTTTGGTGCTCAGCCCAGAACCCTCAGAGGAATTGGGCGACTGCTCAAAGAGGGGAAAAAAAGAGTGGCACACCTCTCTCTGCACTTCTTCCCCACCACATCAGCACCCTGTGGCTAACCAGCTGGGAGAAGGCTGGCACTATTTCAGACATAAGCAGGAGCAGTGACTCCAGCTTCTCTGTGTGAACCCAAGAGATAGTAGGGACTGTTGGTAGGGGCACCCACAGCAGTTCAAATCGACTGCTGGGGTCTGACCCCACCTTGTCACCAGGGCAACACCACTAGCTCCACTACTGCTACCTGGCAACTGGTGGGGAGGGGGAGCCATCCCCACCAAAGGGAAGTGCCACCCTGGGGACTCTTGTACCCACCCAGCACCAGTCTGGAAGTAGGAGGGCTGCAGAAGGTGGGTATCATGCTTGCTTGAGAGCTGGGGATCCTACCACAGGGAAAAATCTGAGTTCCCCAAGGATTTTGAGTCTGGCTGGGGGGAATCCGACTCAACCCACCTGGGGTGAAACACACACAGGCAGCAGCTCTGCAAACCTCTCAACCTCTCTGTGGACAGGACAGCCTAGTGGGGTGGGGTGGACTCCCTGTGTTCCTTGAGTGTGGGAGCCCTGGGAGCCACAACTGTGTAAACACTGTGACTGCATGAGAGGGGGCAGGTATTGCTGGAGTTCTGGGCAAGCTCTGAGTGCAGAGACACATTCTAGGAACTCCTCGGTTCCTGGGGCAGCTCACTGGATCTGGAACTGTGCACAGAGGGAGCTCTACACACTGAGGACTAAAACCCAGGCACTGCTCAGCTAGCAGAGGAAGTGAGGGAGTGATCATAGCAGCAGATGTGACCACACCCCCTTCTGATAATAAGAAGAGAGCTACCACCTTCACCTTGGGTGATACCCTGGACATTGAACAGCTCCCTGACCACACCCAGCACATGCCTCTAGGTATTCACTGAAAGAGCAAGCACTCCACTAAGCCACAGAATAGTCCAAAGATAAAAGCCATAACAGGGGGAGAAAAAGGCAAGTACCTCCACAAATGCCAAAAACCAAATGCAGCAATTCAAGAAAGAAGAATAAGAAAGACAAAATGATGCCTCCAAAGGAACACAACATTCAATACTAGAATGTGAAGATGAAGAGATTGATGAAATGCCAGGAAGAAATACCTTGGAATAAATTTAAGGATATCAAAGATCTCTACAATGAGAATTACAAAACATTTTAAAAAGAAGTAGAAGAAGACACAAAAAATGGAAAAATCTTCATTGTTCATGGATTGGAAGAATCAATATCATCAAAATGTTCATATCACTGAAAGTAGTTTGCAGGTTCCATGCAACATGAATCCAAATACCAAGGACATTCTTCTCAGATATCGGAAGTATGATGCTGAGATGCATATGGAAACACAGGAGACCCAAAAGAGCTGGAGCAATCTTATACAACAAAAACAAAGCCAGGGGCATTACAATACCAGATTTCAAAATATACTACAGGGCAGTTATAATCAAAAGAGCCTGGTACTGAAACAAAAACAAATGGATAGACCAATGGAACAGAACAGAAAATCCAGAATTCAACCCACACATCTACAACCAATGTATCATTGACAAAGGAGCTAAAGTCAATCCCTGGAGCAAGGACGTTTCTTCCACAAATGGAACTGGGAGAACTGGAACTCCACGTGCGCAAGTAGGAAGCAAGACCCCTACCTCACACCTTACACAAACATCCACTCAAAGTGGACCAGAGACCTAAATCTACATCCTGATGCCATCAAATCATTAGAGAACACTGAGGAAACTCTGCAAGACTTTGGCATAGACAGACTTCTTGGAAAAGACCTCAAAGGCACAGACAATCAAAGCCATTATTGACAAACGGGATTACATGAAGCTGGGAAGCTTCTGCAATGCAAAAGAAACAATCAGCAAAGTGAAGAGGCAACTGACAGAAATGGGAAAAATATTTGCAACCTACACAACCGACAAAAGGTTAACATCCAGAATCTATGAAAAGCTCAAGAAATTCAACAACAACAAAAACAATCCAGTTAAGAAACGGGCAAAGGACTTGAATGGACATTTTTCAAGAGAGGAAATTCAAACGGCCAAAAGACTCTTTAAAAAGTGCTCAAATTATATATCTCTTCCCTCTCTTCTTCCTACTCTTATGTTTAACAGGGATCACATTTCAGTTAAATTTCAACACTTAAGAATAACTGTGTATTAATTACAGAATTAAATCAGTCATATTAAGTAGAACAGACAAAAAAACTACTAAGAGGGATAATGTATTAAGTTGTTCATTAACAGTCAGGGCTATGCTGATCAAGTCACCGTTTCCCATAGTGTCCCTTTCACTTCAACAAGTTTCCTTTTTGGTGTTCAGTCAGTTGTCACCGATCAGGGAGAACATATGGTATTTGTCCCTTTGGGACTGGCTTATTTCACTCAGCATGATGTGTTCCAGATTCCTCCATTTTGTTGCAAATGACTGGGTTTCGTTGTTTCTTACTGCAGTATAGTATTCTAAAGAGTACATATCCCATAATTTCTTTATCCAGTCTACCGTTGATGGGCATTTAGGTTGGTTCCAGGTCTTAGCTATTGTGAATTGAGCTGCAATAAACATTAGGCTGCAGACCGCTTTTTTGTTTGCCAATTTAAATTCCTTTGGGTAAATTCCAAGGAGTGGGATGGCTGGGTCGAACGGTAGGGTTATCTTCAGGTTTCTGAGGAATCTCCAGACTGATTTCCATAGTGGCTTGACCAGTTTGCATTCCCACCAACAGTGGGTTAGTGTCCCTTTTTCCCCACATCCTCGCCAGCATCTGTTGTTGGTAGATTTCTGAATGTGAGCCATTCTAACCGGGGTGAGGTGGAACCTCATTGTGGTTTTGATTTGCATTTCTCTGATTGCTAATGACCTTGAACATTTTTTCATGTGCCTGTTGGCCATTTGGATTTCCTCTTTTGAAAAATGTCTATTGAGGTCCTTGGCCCATCTCTTAAGTGGGTTGTTGGTTTTGTTTTTGTGGAGTTTCTTGATCTCTTTGTAGATTCTGGTTATTAACCCTTTATCTGTTGCATAGTTTGCAAATATTTTTTCCCATTCTGTCGGTTGTCTCTTCACTCTCCTGACTGTTTCTTTTGCAGTACAGAAACTTCTCAATTTGATGCAATCCCAATAGTTAATTTTGGCTTTGACTGCCTGTGCCTCCCGGGTCTTTTCCAGAAACTCTTTGCCTGTGCCAATATCTTGAAGGGTTTCTCCAATGTTCTCTAGTAACTTGATGGTGTCAGGTCGTAGATTTAGGTCTTTAATCCATGTTGAGTGGATTTTTGTGTAAGGTGTAAGGTAGGGGTCTTGCTTCATGATTCTGCACGTGGAAATCCAATTTTCCCAGCACCATTTATTGAATAGACTGTCCTTGCTCCAGGAATTAGTTTTAGATCCTTGATCAAATATAAGTTGGCTGTAGATGTTTGGGTTGATTTCTGGTATTTCAATTCTGTTCCATTGGTCTATCCTTCTGTTTCTGTACCAGTACCATGCTGTTTTGATTACAACTGCCCTGTAGTATGTCCTGAAATCTGGTATTGTGATGCCTCCGGCTTTGTTTTTGTTGTACAAGATTGCTTTAGCTATTCGAGGTCTCTTGTGCCTCCATATAAATTTCAGCACCAATTTTTCCAGATCTGAGAAGAAGGTCTTCGGTATCTTGATTGGTATTGCATTGAATCTATAAATTGCTTTTGGGAGAATGGACATTTTGATGATATTGATTCTTCCAATCCATGAGCATGGAAGATTTTTCCATTTCTTGGTATCCTCTTCTATTTCTTTCTTTAAGGTTTTGTAATTTTCATCGTAGAGATCTTTAACGTCCTTGGTTAAGTTTATTCCAAGGTATTTGATTGTTTTTGTAGCTATTGTGAATGGGATTGATCTTAGAATTTCTTCCTCAGCCATGGCATTGTCTGTGTATACAAAGGCTGTTGATTTTTGTGCATTGATTTTATACCCTGCTACTTTGCCAAACTCTTCTATGAGTTCCAATAGTCTCTTGGTAGAGTAGGAAGAAGAGAGGGAAGAGATATATAATTTGGGACATGCTCAAGCTGACTTGCCCCAAATGGTAGAGTTAGAAACATACCAGGGGACTCCAATTTAATCCCATCAAGGTGGCATGTACCAATGCCATCTCACTAGTCCAAGTGATCAATTTCAGTTCGCAATTGATCATAATGAAAGGACTAAGAGTCAAAGGGAGCACATAAGCAAGTCTAGTACCTGCTAACACTAACCGATAGAATAAATAAAGGGGAGAGTGGTCCAACATGGGAAGTGAGATACTCAGCAGACTCATAGAATGGCAGATGCCCTAAATAGCACTCTGGCCTCAGAATCAGCCCTAAAGGCATTCAGATCTGGCTGAAAAGCCCATGAGAGTATTTCAGGCATGGAAAGCCAAGACACTCTGGCAAAAGATCTCTGTGAGTGAGATCTCAGGGAAAAGAACAGGTCTTCAAAGAAGGAGGTACCTTTCTCTGAAGGGAGGAGAGAACCTCCACTTTGACTATGACCTTGTCTAAACAAGATAAGAGTCGGAGAACTCAAGGGGCTTCCATAGCCTTGGAAACTCATGACTGGAGCATAGGGAGATTACTGATGCCATAGACAGGAGTGTCAATTGGTAAAGTCAACAACAGGAGTCACTGTGCACTTACTCCTCATGTAGGATCTCTGTCATTAATGTGCTGTGCATTGAGATTTAATGCTATAACGAGTACTCAAATAATATATTTCACTTTGTGTTTCTATGGGGGTGCAAACTGTTGAAATCTTTACTTAATGCATACTAAACTGATCCTCTGAAAAAAAAAAAAAAAGAATAGAAACTATCAACTCCCAACTTGACTCTCACTGGGATTAAACATGACAATAGGTCTGATCTGATTTCATCATCATTAAAAAAAATCATCTATTATTTTTCACTTTATGTTTCTGTGTGGGAGCAAACTGTTGAAATCCTTACTTAATGTATACTAAGCTGATCTTCTGTATATTAAGATAATCGAAAATGAATCTTGATGTGAATGGTAGGGGAGAGGGAGTGGGAAAGGGGAGGGTTGTGGGTGGGAGGGACGGTATGGGGGGGAAGCCATAGTAATCCATTATTCGTACTTTGGAAATTTATATGCATTAAATAAAAGTTAAAAAAAAAAAGTGCTCAAGATCACTAGCTAACAGGGTAATGCAAATGAAAACCACAATGGGGTTCACCTCACTCCAGTTAGAATGGCCCACATATAGAAATCAACGAACAACAAATGTTGGCGAAGATGTGGGGAAAAAGGTACCCTGATACACTGTTGATGGGGATGTAAACTGGTGCAACCACTGTGGAATACAGTATGTATATACTTCAGAAATCTGACAATAGACCTACCATATGATCCAGCCATCCCACTCCTGGGAATTTACTGAAAACTAAAGAAATCTGTATATGGAAGAGTTCTCTGTACCCCCATGTTCATCGTAGCACAATTCACAATAGCCAAGACATGGAACCAACCCAGATGTCCATCTACTGGATAAAGAAATTATGGTATATACACACTATGGAGTACAACTCAGCTGTAAAAAAAAAAAAAAAAATGAAATCCAGGCTGGCGCCGCGGCTCAATAGGCTAATCCTCCACCTTGCAGCGCCGGTACACCGGGTTCTAGTCCCGGTCAGGGCGCCGGATTCTGTCCCAGTTGCCCCTCTTCCAGGCCAGCTCTCTGCTATGGCCAGGGAGTGCAGTGGAGGATGGCCCAGGTGCTTGGGCCCTGCACCCCATGGGAGACCAGGAGAAGCACCTGGCTCCTGCCTTCGGATCAGCATGGTGCACTGGCCACAGTGCGCCGGCTGTGGCGACCATTTTAGGGTGAGCCAATGGCAAAACGAAGACCTTTCTCTCTGTCTCTCTCACTGTCCACTCTACCTGTCAAAAAAAAAAAAAAAAAAAAAAAGAAAGAAAGAAATCCTGTCTTCTGCAACAAGATGGTTGCAACTGAAAACATTATGCTTAGTGAAATAAGCCAGTCTCAAACAGGCAGATATCATGTTTTCCCTGATTGGAGGTAATGAATAAAGTACCTGAAATATAATGTATTGAAGTGAAATAGACATTTTGATATTCAACGATGGCTTATAGCTCTTGTCTCTTCCATTGAGCAACAGGATTTTGTTTCGTTTTCTCTTCATACTATTTGTGAACTCTTTTATTTAGGGCAGCATTAACTATAGGACATTAAGTATACTAAAAAATTTATCACTGTAAAAATTAAGAGTGGGAATATGAGAGAAGGGAGAGGTGGGGTTGGAGCTTAGGTGGGAGGGAGGGTTGGGGGAAGTGCCACTGTGTTCCAATAATGGTATAAAGGAACTATGTGAAACTTGTATAACTTAAAAAATAAATGTATGTTAGAATTGGAAAAATATGTACTAGCATTTAAGTGCCTTAATATGTTTACAATGCTATTCTTTTCATTATTAATATAAAAAGAATTACATCAACTTCGTTATATGTTTCTTTTTTAATTCTGTTAAAATACTAGAAAACGGGCAGGCATTGTCTAGCATGTATCTTTTTATTTTGTTATAATTTGAGATTGTAATCAATTTTAATTAAAGCCCACATTATAACAAACACAATTATAGTTTATCAAAATAAAAAAGAAATCCCTAGATGGTAGAGCATGAATGGGATCAAACCTTAAAGACGTGCACACGTACACACACACATGTGCAGATACAGGCATGTTAGTCAAAGTTAAAACAAAAGGTAGAGGTTCATGCAAAATGAAAATAAAAGATCTTTATTTTGGTATAAAAATTTGGAAATCCGTGCAAATCTTTTTCACAATATGTATTTTCCCTGAGCATTTTGAAGATCCCCTGAAATACTGTGTGTGTGTGTGTGTGTGTGTGCGTCCTTTAGCAAACATTTTAAATTGGACGCAAAAAACGGGATGAAGCGACTGTTAGCACCTTGTCGGCCTGAGTCAGAGAGGAGCCAGGTGCCAAGTGCACAGCTCCACTCTGTGAACACTCACAACAGGGGGTCTGCAGAGATCTCAGGTTGGGGGTGCTCGCTGGAGCTGGGGTGGGGAGGGAGGGACAGGTGGGAGGACAGGGAAGAGGGCTTCCAGGGGTTCCTGTATCTGTGACAACCTTAAAGCCCACTGATTGTAGACTTTAAGTGGATGAACTGTGTGATTTAATAAATTCTATCTCAATAATGTTGTTTTCAAAAGATGTTTGCATGAGGGGCCAGTGTTGCAATGGGCAAAGCCACCACCCGCAATGCCAGCATTCAATATGAGTGCTTGTTCACGTCGCAGCTGCTCTGCTTCCAGTCCGGCTCCCTGGTCCAGCTCCCTGGTACTGCACCTGGTAGAGCAGCAGAGGATGGCCCAAGTGCAGAAAGGCCCTCGCTGCCACCCCCTGGGAGACCTGCGTGAAGCTCCTGGTTGCTGCCTGGCCCAGCCCCAGCTGTTGTGGCCATCTGGGGAGTACACCAGCAGATGGAAGATCTCTCTCTCTCTCTCTCTCTCTCTCTCAGGTTTCCAAATAAATCAATCTTTAAAAAAGGTTTACCTAAGAACACTCTCAAGTAAAAAGTGATTTAGAAGGAATGAAAACCATGATTGAAGTGTGGCACCAAATTATTGAACACAGTATAGTTTTCACCTCCACAAACATGAAAAACACAGAAATTTTAAAGGTTAGGTTAAATAAGGGAAGATAACACAGAGAGCTAACACAGAGCCAGCAGTGCATGAGGGTGTCCACAGAGCTGCAGAGGAGACACGGGGGCACAGGGCGAGGACCCCCGGGAACGCGTCCATAGTATTCATGGTGCAGGGTCCTCAACCTGCTCTGGAAGCAGTGCCCTGTGAAGATGCTGAAATCACTGGCGTAGACACCAGAGGTGGGCACACCGGGGTGTGCGGATGGTGTCTCTCTCTCTGTGTCTCTTTGTCTCTTCCCTGAAGTCAATAACTGTTAGTGTTCTTTAAGTCAGTACGGCTAGAATAACACTCCAGGTATCAGTTTAAGTTGTTGACAGAGTGAACACAATATTTCTTTAAGAACAAAAAGCTCCAATCTAAAATTTTAGTTTAGAAATGATTTTGGGGGGCCGGCGTACCTGGTAAAGCCACCGCCTGCAGTGCTGGCAACCCATATGGGCGCTGGTTCAAGTCCCAGCTGCTTCACTTCCTATCCAGCTCTCTGCTGACCTGGGAAAGCAGTAGAGGATGGCCCATGTCCTTGGGCCCTTGCGCCTGCATGGGAGACCTGGAAGAAGCTCCTGGCTCCTGGGGTTGGATCGGCGCAGCTCTGGCCATTGTGACCAACTGGGGAGAAACCAGCGGATAGAACACCTCTCTCTCTGCCTTTCCTTCTCTCTGTGTGTAACTCCTTCAAATAAGCAAATACATCTTTTTTTTTTAAAAAAGAAATTATTTTGGTTTTCACATGTGTGCTGGGCCAAAATTTTTCTAAAACATCAAATATTTTGGAGAAAACTTCATTGAAATCAGGAAAACCAGTAAAAACTATGCCCTTAATTTTTGGGAACATTAATTAGCAATTTGCTTCATTGGTTATCTCAGGAATTTATTCTGACCCACATAATGGGATTATATCTTTCTTATAAGCTCTGGCCTCAGTGCAAACCCCCGATCACTTATTTCACACTCAGGCACACGCGGAAAACGTCACAGATTTTGCTGCCGCCTTGTGCCGAGGCCATGCTGACCCCCCGGGTCTCGCTCCAGCTCTTATGTAAGTGCTACTGAGGAAGCACTGTCACTGTGTTTTAAATGTATGTTTAAATTTGTCCCTTTTTCACAGATTTTTTATACATCAGTTTTAGCATTCTCTGGGAAAACAGAAGTTCTAAAAAGAGATAGCAATATTATATTTTAGAAAATATAAAAACTGATTCTTTTCAAAAATGATTTATTTCACTTGTACTTTGATGTTCCTAGTTAAATCTATGAGAATTCTGTAAGTGTTGTCAAATTATTATTCTGAATAGAGAAAGTAGCAAGACTCCTTTAGGCAATTAAGACCTTCACCATTGCTTGATTTTGGAAACTAATCATTAGGAGACTCTCCCACATCACAGACCTGTGGTAAAATTAAGTATTTCAGATTCAACCATGGAGGACGGACTCGGGATTGTGAGGCCGGATGTCTGGAGTGTGCTACTTGGAAGGCACCTTTGGTCCGAACCCCTGTCTGGTCTCTTCCCTGGAGCAGCTGCTCCCATGTGGGTGGGCAGGGATGAGCCAGCTTAGCATCATCCAACCAGACAGTTCAGCCATCAGGTTCCTTTCTCTTCACTTTGTGTCCACTCCAAATTCTCACAGATTCCATGTTCTGTGTCCTTGACACAGTCACGTATCAGGGGTTCAAACTGCACAGCACACGGAAGAGAGAGAGAGAAAGCGTGGTCTGAGAGTAGCGGGGGCTCGGGCTGGAGCCAGGTGTTCCCAGGATTGGAACTAATCCTGTCCCTGCTGGGACAGCAACAGAAACCAACCAGAGGCTGGGGAATTTCTCCCCAGGTGCCTGCCTTTGGCCCCCATGGCCTTCTGAGAGTTTGAGTTCTCCTGCCCAGGCATTGTGTCCCCCAGCCACAGCTCTCCTCCTCGACCCTGCTCCCCACACCTCGGGCGCGGCCACTCTGTCCCCTGACCTGGACCTCTGGAGTTTCCTGCTCTGTCCTCGTCCAGGCAGGGCCACCCATTGCTCTGAAGCAGAAATGGAGCTCAATATTCTTAAATTCATTTTTCAATAGTTTTGGATTCATAGAAGATTTCCTCCAGCATCCCTTGATTTAGCATTTTCCAGGACCACACATATATATCAAAGTTAAGAAATTAACCAACCATGCTTGACATAATAATTACTGATGACACAAAGTTAATGTAATAAGATACATATCAGGTTGGCTGGCACACCAAATGGAAATACAGTAATTTCTCCATGGGGGTTGTGCTTCCAGAAGACCAGTGTCTGCCTGAACCCTACTTGCTACTGTGTCTTCTCCTATGTAGACACACCTATGGTAACGTTTAATTTATCAATAAGAATCTTACAACAACAATAATGATAATATAACAATGGTTTAAAGTAGAAAACTAATAAAACGTGTTATTTCTGGCTCTTTCTATTTGGCATTTTCTGACCATGGCTGATCATGTATGGATGAAACCACAGACAGCAAAACCACAGGTGCAGGGGTCGCTGTGCACATCACGGACAAGAGACACACCGAGCCCGGCCCCTCAGAGAAGCACTCGTGGAGGACGCCAGTCCAGCACAAAGCAAATGTAGGGGAGAGTACCCTGAAATGCTTTCTGGAGCTGGGTCTTAGAGCATGGAGCACTGTGCAAACTGCACTATATGCTCATGGGACGCCAGTGCCCTTCAACTGTTGGTTTCACATCCCTGAAAACACACCCAGCAGCCTGCCAGCTGGGTTGTGTGGAGCAGGTTTATGTGCGCACTCATTGCTGAGGTGTTAACGGCTGAACAAAGACAAGGCAGCCCACTTACACGGTGGGACAGTATTCAGCCACAAGGAAACAAAGATGTCCTGTGATTGGCAGAACAATGGATGGAACATGGTGTCAAATGAAATAAGACAAACACAGGAAGACAAAGCTACAAAACAGTTGATCTGAATGTAGAGCAGTGATCCCCAGAGGAGGCGGAGCGGGGGGAGAGGGAGGACAGGTTATGGCACCCGAGCCCTGTCACACAGAGGAGCCAGCTCTGGTGCTGCACTGCACGGCAGGTGACCACAGTTCACTGCAATCCACTGTGTCTGTGATAGAGAGAGCTGCCTCAGCCTCCAGACCAGCAGGATGACACGGAGCCCCTGGCCTGCCCCACATGTTGCCTGCATTTTACTGAAATAGCACACCACACTCTACGAGTGGCTTTTTGCAAGACTGGTCAGTGGATTCAGGCCTGGGGGCATGTACTGGAACAAGGGGCTGATGAAACGGGACTGGAGAGGAAGCTTGATGTGAAAGAGGGCCTGTCTAAGCACTGGGCTCCGGAAGGCATGTTCCTGGAGAAGTGTGAGTGTGCCTGGACCTCTTCAAGGTCACAGCAAACAACTGAGCTCTGAGGAAGTGCAGCAGCAGCTCTCCGCTGCAGGAGGCTCTCGTTCGCTGTCCTGAAGCCGTCGGCCGGACCTGAGCAGCAAAATACAGCCCAGGCCTTGCACCCCAGGAATGCAAGGTTTTCACCAAGAGCATGAAGTCCGGTACACCCTGGGGAGGGCTGCACAACTGCATCTGAGGAGGCACCTGGCCTGCATGACCAGCCTGGGGCTCTGCAGGGCTGGCCCTTGTCCATGGGCCAGCTCACCGGGACCCATGTGGGACACTACCTAGAAGGGCAGCAAGACGGAGTCTCTCCCTCCTCCTCCTCTTGCACCTGCTCTGTGAGCGCCCCTCCCAGGGACACTAACACTCCCAGAGCTCCCCAGTGGAACTCGGGCCTTGTATTCCAAGTGTTCCTGGCTAGAGCAACTTTGGGCTCATAAGATGATGCTACTTTTTCTAAACATCAAGTCATGAATGTCTGTACAGCATTTGATATTTTATAAACTCCTGGTATTTATTGACTTTTCTATCCCATGCAATGTTTTGTCACGTTTATCTTAACTATTATAAATGTTTCTGCAAAGGATATTCTTATACATTAATATTCTTTATATCCCTGATGGCATCCTTTTTAGATATTCCTAAAAATGAAATCAGAGGACTGCAAAGAGCATATTTTTATGAAGAAATTAATTCCAGGAGTGGATTGGAATAATTTATAATTTTGTAACATATATCTGAAAATGATAATTACCCTTTTAGAGACACTACTTATTTTCCTTAAAATGATCTAAAACACATACATATGACCAAACACAACACACTGCTAACTTGGCAGAGAGACAACGCATCACATTATAGTTTAGTTGTTTTGATTGCTGGTGAAGTTGGCCAAATTTCTAATGTTTATTGCTCTCAGTGCTATAACATCTTGACAGTGTTGCACTATAAATGTTACAAAATGTCAGGGAATAATTAACAATGGTAATGGATTTTTTAATGTCTGGATTGGGTTTTAATGAAATGCCTTCTTGTACCATGATTCTCAAACTTTGTTCACTCAACTAAAAATGAGAGTAAAAATTGTGACAATCCCATTCCTCATAATTCAGACCAGTTTCTTCTTCTTCTTTTTTTTCTTTTTTTTAGATTTTTTTTATTTTTTTTTTTATTTTTTGACAGGCAGAGTGGACAGTGAGAGAGAGAGACAGAGAGAAAGGTCTTCCTTTTGCCGTTGGTTCACCCTCCAATGGCCACCGCGGCCGGTGCACTGCGCTGATCCGAAGGCAGGAGCCAGGTACTTCTCCTGGTCTCCCATGGGGTGCAGGGCCCAAGCACTTGGGCCATCCTCCACTGCACTCCCTGGCCACAGCAGAGAGCTGGCCTGGAAGAGGGGCAACCGGGACAGAATCTGGCGCCCCGACTGGGACTAGAACCTGGTGTGCCGGCGCCGCAAGGCAGAGGATTAGCCTAGTGAGCCGCGGCGCCGGCCCCTTTTTGTTTCTTTGACAGGCAGAGTGGACAGTGAGAGAGAGAGACAGAGAGAAAGGTCTTCCTTTACCATTGGTTCACTCTCCAATGGCCACTGCGGCCGGCGCACCATGCTGATCCAAAGCCAGGAGCCAGGTGCTTCTCAGACCAGTTTCTTCTTTACAAAACACATTTCTGGGACACTTCCAGAAAGGGTAAGAACTCGGTCTCCAACAGGCTAATTGCTGCATTCGCTTGCTATGAATGGAAAACTTGAACACAAAAAGCAACAGGGAAAATCTGCTCATTACCAAAGCACCTTATGCACACTTTCACTGGGGGAAAGTGAAGTGCATTTCTGTGGGAGTTGCGTGTGCACATGTGAAAACTGTGCTGCAGGTGGAGGTGAGGACGTGTGGGTGGGTGGGGTCGTGTTTAATACCCTCAGGCTGCAGCTGTGCAGAGTGCATAATCTCCCCGTTCACACTCCGGGCAGTGCAACACTCTTCATCACCAGGCTGCTACCTTCTTGCTGGTTCCCTTCTCGTGGGAAATTCCAGCTGTAAAGGTGAAGGCAGCGGGGGGAGAGTGCCTGTGCCTCCTCTCACACCACGTGGAGTGCGGCTCCTCTGCCTTCTCCTTAGTGCGTTCATGGTAGCAAGCCGTGGACGGAAAGGGGACTGCTGTGAAGGGGACAGGTGTGAAGGGGACAGGTGTGGCATCTGTCCCTCTGCTTAACCATGCTCCCAGGCAGGCAGCAACGCCAGAGAAATATGTGCCCACTGTCGGGGGACATGCTGGGTGGGCATTTCACAGGCATCTGTGAAATTCCTGCAGGTCACTGATACCCGCATGTTGTCTTTTACGTCTGACTTAGGTAAGTGTTGTATCCTTCACTTGGGTTATCAGCCAAAGGAACTGGACTGCTTACAATTGCCTTCAGTGTGTTTATGGACAGCAAAGGGATGGGCGCTTTTGTGGTTGTTTGCTAAATAAGCAATGCTTGAATCTCTCCTAAATAATGGAGAAATGTGTTTTCTGGAAGGAAAAATCATTCAATCTGAAACCTTCCTTTTTCAGGAAAAGGAGACAGTCTTGGGAACGCATTGTGCTGTAGTTCGTACAGTCTGTTCCTCTGGGGTTGAGCATTTGGTGCAGGGTTAAGATGCTGCCTGGGATGCCTGCATCCTAGGAGGGAGCCCCTGGGTTGCAGTCCTGGCTGCTCCTAATCTCAGCTGCCTGCTGACACCTGGGAGGCACCAGGGATGGCTCAAGGAGTTGGGTTCCTGCTGCTCACACAGGAGAGCCAGATGGAGTTCCTGGCTCCTGGCCCAGCCACGGTTGTTGCAAGCATTCAGGAGTGCACCAGTGGACAGGAGATTGTATGTGTGTGTCTGTGTCTATTTCTCAGTCTCTCTTTTTCAAATAAATAAGGTAAATATTTCATTTTTAGGCTAGGGGAAAAATTAAATAACTTCTTTGAAATGTGATGATTCTTATATCGGAGGTTAACTGTTTTGAGGGAGTCTACAATAAGGGTTGTTAATCTAGTGTAGGAAGATTTCTTGACAACTGGTTTGCTAAGAAGGGATTTGGAAGAGCATTAGAGATGGCTAAGGGTAGTTCAGCCACCACTGACAGTGTTAGGATCCCATAGAGCAGTGCTGGTTTGAGTCCTGGCTGCTCTGCTTCATACAACCTCCTGCTAATGTGCCAGGGAAGGCAGATGGGCCCCTGCCACTCACATGAGAAACCTGGGTGGAGCTCCTGGCTCCTGGCTTGGGCCTGGTTCAGCCCTGGCTGTCATGGTTGAGGAGTAACCTAACAGATATATTTCTCTCTCTCTTTCTCCCTCTAAGATGCTCTGCCTTTAATAAATAAAAATTTAAAGACCAGAAGATGAGTAGAAGTGTAATCAGCATAAGTGTGGTGACATGAACACTGGGGAAATGAGAGAAAGCCACTGTGATTAAAGCACATGGTTAGGAGAGCAGAGGGGATGAGGAGGGAGAGGGGACTGACGCGAACGGGAAGTGATTTGGGAATTCTAACGGTGCTGGAATCCCGACTCAGGTGCCCTTGCTCCTGTCAGGAAGCTCAGGACCTGGGTCTTAGGAACGAGTGAGTCACGAGGGGCCCAGAGAGAAAGCTGAGTGCAGCTGAACAGAGAGAACCAGGAGAGGATGCTCTGGGGGCAGACTGCATCCCCGGAGCCCAGGGTGGACTGGCTGGCAGCTCTGTGCAAGTGCATCACGGGAAGGCTGCAGCGTGTCCACCGGCGTGGTGACTCCACCACCCCAGGACCTGGGGAGGCAGTGCCAGTGAAGGGGCCAGGGGAGGAGGGGGGCAAGGACAGGCGTGGAGAGAACAAGGCAGGGAGAGAAGTGTGCACCACAGGGCCAGAGAGTCGAGAGGGGCGGTGAAGTGCCAGACCGGGAAGTCTTCTGCTGGGGAAGGCACTTCAAAGTGAGACTGACTTCCAGCCAACTTAGGTCTGCGACAGGTGTGGACTGAATGGAATTCCTGTGCACGGCTCCTCCTGCCTCTCTTCATGGAAAATCAGGTAACATCCTAAGAATGGCTGTGACTACCAGCTGCGATGGAGGCTTTGAAGAATTGATTTTTTTTTGGTGGAGAAAAGGAGGGAATTCTATTCTCTAAGATTCATTTCCAAAAGCCAAACCCACAACGACATAACATATGCAGGAGTGTCTCATGTATTCATGGCCGTGCGTCTAAGCTGTTCTCAGCACAGAATCATCCCCAATCCACCACAGAAGCATAACGTTGTGAAACGCACAAGCCGTCTCAGCAGAGTCAAGGTGCTGGGAACAGGTGTTCCTGTTGCTCTGGCTGGCGTCCTGGGCCCATCACCGTGGCAACAGTGGGAGAGCCGTGCCTGTCTGCAGATCCGGATTCACGCGGATGGCATCCCTGCATCAGTGCATTGGGCTGTCTCACAGACACACACACTCACGGGGAAAACTAGATACTGTGGCATAGAAGCCCACCTGCAATTAAACAACTATCTCACTTCAAGAGGAAAGACAGAGATGGGCAGACACACTCTCTGGTGCCGGAGTACACCAGGAGCTCGTCACATCACGAGTATGACTCTCATCAGCTTTGTGTAGCGTCCCAGCTGCAAGCATGGAGCCCACTGCTGATGGATTCCCCCAGAACCTGAGTATTTTCACCTTCATCCGAAGGACGAGGACAAGAATGGCAGTAGACTGAAGGGCTACACTTGGGGACTAAGTAGACACTGCAGCAGGCTGCCAAGTGGGTCCAAAAGGAGGAGGCTCACAGACTGGAACTCACGAGAAGTTCGAAGGCAGCACAGTGGGAGTAACTTGTGCACTGATCTGGGAAGGAGGAGGTGGATCAGAGTGGGTGGTGGGGGTTTTCTGTTTCATCTGGACGTGGCTAATGGTGTGGGCATCTCAGAGCCCAGAACCGAGTGGAATGGGTCACTAGACAGGAGAGGAACACAGCAAAGTGTCTGGAGATACTGACTGTGTCGTGAACACGGAGAGCCATGGAAGGGCTGCTACGTGCAGGACAGAACACGCCTGTGAGACACCAGCCGAGTCTGCAGTGACTGCAAAGCAGGCCACGAAGGCAACAGGTGACAGCACAAAGAGGAGCAATGGGCGCAAAATCAATGAAAAGTCAGAGTATACACTTAGGCACTTTTTGTTTGCTGAGGAGAATGGTAGAACAGTGCTGGTCTGGAACCGACAGTGATGAGCCTGAGGCTGTCTTGCCCTAGACAAAGCACAAGGTACATTTATACCAGCAGACGTAACTGGGCAGTAGCAGGAAATTTCAGATTCAGGCTTCCTGTCCTCTGCGACCTGACGAAGTAACGATGCTTTGGCTTTGTGATCACATGGAGATAAGATGTTCCTTCCCCCGCCTCCTCACTTAAATGCAATGGCTAAGGAAGGTCCCGCTGGTCCCTGACCTGGGAATATATCTCAGCTGTATTTCTGAGCCCTGGAGATGACACTGCCTGGAACAGGACTGAAGCATGAGGTGTGATAACTCTAGTGCAAACGATGGGCTGCTCTTGCTATTTCTAGCTCCCTGATCCTCTTCTCACTCCATGCTGGGCAGTTAATGAAATCCAATTTCTACCTATTGCAGCCTCATCTGTGATACAAATGGACAAGCCAGCCTCTTAACAAAAAAATTATGTGTTTAACTAATAAAAGTAAATATTTAACTTTATCTGGATGCAGATAAACGTGGCATTTATTTAGTGCCGAGCTTCCAAATACTTAAGAGTTTGCCTCCTATAACAAAAAAGCATGGGTGTGTATCTGTGTGTGTAACTTATTAAATATTTACCTGGAATTAACAATGCGTAACACTGAATTTGCAAACAATTATAAAATATATAATACAATTTCTTGTAAACCCTTATTATAAATTTATTTTAAATGAAGGCTTTCATTGATTTTGACTGAACTCTCTTCTGTTTAACCACAATCCCTTTGTGAGTTAACCATTGTTTGATGAAAATACCATGGGATTCTGAAAACACATCACTTACACACTAGACGCCTGTGTGCAGTTCTGAGTTTTCTGCTTATGTCAAACAGCAGGTGAAGGACCAGTGCTGTGGCATAGCAGGTAAAGCTGTTGCCTGCAGCACTGGCATCCCATAAGGGCACCAATTTGAGTCCTGGCTGCTCTACTTCTGATCCAGCTCCCTGCTAATGCACTTGGGAAAGCAGCAGAAGATGGCCAATGTCCTTGGGCCTCTGCACCCACATGGGAGACCTGGAAGAAGTCCCTGGCTCCCGGCTTCAGCCTGGCCCAGTCCCAGCCACTAGGACCATTTGGGAAATGAACGAGTGAATAGAAGATTCTCCTTCTCTCATTCTTTCTCCTTCTCTCTTTCTCTCTCTCTCTCTCTTTCCAGCTCTTTCTTTCAAATAAATAAATCTAAAAAAATAGCAGATGAAAGTGAGGCACGAGGGTACCCTGTGGGATTTCTCTACTGGACAACGCCATGAGTGACTTCCTGGTTGGATCAGATCAGTTTTCCTGAAATAGTATGCACCATAATGTTGTGCTGTTCATAACACGGTGGCTAACAACACAGCACCAGCTTAAGTTGATCTAATAAATTTCCTATTTCACTTCTTAAAATCCAGACAATCAACAAAGCAATCAAACAAGCTTGATTTTTATCATTTGCAAATCTCTGGACAAAGGCTCACATCACAGTTGGAGCCAACATAACTTCAGTGATGCAGAGGTGGGACGTCTGCATCAGCACAGTGCGCTCTGACAACAGGAGAAGTCTACAATCCAAAGAGCACGTGACCAGCGAATGGCGCAATGGTTGGGAAATAGTAAGTCTTGGCTATGCACCACCTTTCATTTTAGTATCTTTTTTAATTTTATGTTTGTAGAATGTACTTAATAATACTGATTATGTTCAAACTCTGGCTTGCAAAATTGGTGAAAATCTATCAATTGTCTGCTGTCAGTAGGTGTGAGCCAGCCTTATCACACCAGCACTTTGAGAGTTTAGGACACTGATTGATCCTGTAATGGTTACACTCTAACAGTGTTGCAGCTTACAGAGAACTGGTGAGGATACAAGAGTCCCAGATGTGTCTGGGCCCAGGCACCTCCCTGACAGAAGCATGTGGCAGACAGGAAGCGGGTGAGGTGCAGTGAGCTGGCCCAAGGCTAAGGATCCACGTTGAAGTCCAGAATTCACATGGCCTTGCACCCTTGAGGAATCACCGTACACAGAGCGCTGACTCTGGCCTCCTGGTTCTGAGCACGTCTGCTCTGTTTCACACACGGAGCCATTGGTGTTGGTATTTCCCCACTGATTAAATGGGAACATTGATGCTACAGCTCTGTAGGGTCCAGCCGAAGTGGGGTGAGTCCTACACATGAAGGTATATACTATGAGGGTGCTTCAAGAAGTTCATGGGAAGATGGAGATTAAAGGAAAGCTTATTTTGGTGTCAACTGAAATCCATGCATTTTTTTATCACAATATTCATTTCCCATGACTTTTTGATAATTACCTCATATGCATGGACTTCAAAAATTTTCTGTACCAAAATAATTGTCTTTCCTGGTACATGGGAATAATCTGTGGTAGCTTCCATCACGGCAACTTTAGGTCAAACACCCAGGCCCTCCCCACCCAGTGTCTCTCAGTTCACTCTCGGATCCTGGAACCCAACAGTCACATTGCCAGAGGACAAAGTCTTGCATACAGCCATCCTGTGTAGTTCATGCTAACGATGAAGTTACTTGAAGCAAGAACATGTGTTTTAGAGAAAATCTTCTGGGAGCTAGAAACACATTGTAGATGAATCCCTTAGGGAAGAGGGCCTGGTGCCAGGGTGAGGAGGGGCCGAGCGGAATTGCACCTGAGGCCTGGCGGCTCCAACTCAGGAGCTTCGCTTTTTCTCTCCACATCGGTTTTCCTGTGTCCCTTTTAAGCTTTCACTCCTGACCATGGTACTCACTATGCAGATAATTCAGCTTGACCAACATCATCAAGTTTCAGAGATGGCATTTGCATATTTAATCATACCCCATGATTATTGTGACAATTAGTTCAATTGTTTCATGATGAAATTAATGTTGTAAATAGAATCTGTACTGTGGCCATGACTCTTAATTGAGGCTACTATTGATGCTGATGAAAGGAACCGAAATGATTGCATGATTTCATATTTATAATTGTAGTTAACATTAGCTTATTCGATGCCTAAAATTAGGGCTTATTAGGAGCAAGCAATAAAGACTTGCAATTTGTCAGACTCATAGACTTTCTTTGAAGATTTAGATTTTGTGGTCAACAAATACCATGATACAAAACATAGGTAAAGATGGACAATACAAATTCTATCCATAGCTTTGTTTTCATCTCTTTTAGGCTTCTCTATGAAGAGATGGCACAGAGTGGGTTGGGGAGAGAAGCCAGAGAGGAGAGATAGAGACACACACAGAAATGCATTAGAGGGGACTCGGAGACAGACAGACATACACAGAGAAGCAGAGAAATAGAACAAAGAGTCAGACACCAAGAAGGAGGGGGGGAGGGGTTCTGATCCACTACTTTTCTCAACTTCAATTATCTAGCAAATTTTCAAGACATTTTTGAGTTACACAAGAGAGCAAAAAACTCAGTGATCAAGACAAGGGGGCTGTTCAAGTCATTGCTTCTTTTTTTTTTTTTTTTTTTTTTTTTTTGACAGGCAGAGTGGACAGTGAGAGAGAGAGACAGAGAGAAAGGTCTTCCTTTTGCCGTTGGTTCACCCTCCAATGGACGCCGCGGCCGGCGCGCTGCGACCGGCGCACCGCGCTGATCCGATGGCAGGAGCCAGGAGCCAGATGCTTTTCCTGGTCTCCCATGGGGTGCAGGGCCCAAGCACCTGGGCCATCCTCCACTGCACTCCCTGGCCACAGCAGAGGGCTGGCCTGGAAAAGGGGCAACCGGGACAGAATCCGGCGCCCCGACCGGGACTAGAACCCGGTGTGCCGGCACCGCTAGGCAGAGGATTAGCCTAGTGAGCCGCGGCTCCGGCCCCATTGCTTCTTGAACTGTCAATTTCACTTCTACAGATTTCCTTTTAGGTTCTCTATTAGTTATCACAGATCAGGGAGAACATATGATATTTGTCCCTTTGGGACTGGCTTATTTCACTAAGTATGATGTTTTCTAGATCATCCATTTTGTTGCAAATGACCAGATTTCATTTGTCTTAACTGTCGAGGAAAAGTTTTTTTTTTCATACTATTTGTTGAACTCTTTATTTAACATAGAATTAATTGTATATGTATGAAGTTAATTAAAAATAGATCTCAGTAAAAAATAAGAGTGGGAATAAGAGAGGGAGGAGGAAGTTTGTAACTGGGAAGCTGTATAGTTCTGCATACCTTTCCTATGGACTTCTAAGGGTACAGTTTAAAAACTTGTCATGGGACCCCCAAACCCCACTAAGCTGGGTGGTAGCAATGCCATCTTAAGTGTTGAAGTTATCATATTAAGTGTTACAGTGAATATATAGATAGGATTAAGTGTTAGAGTGATCATATAAGTAGGATCAAGTGTCTGGCAATAATAATAGATTGAATTAAAAAGGAGAGATTGTTCTAACTTGGAAGCAGTCCACACAGCAGACTCATAGAGTGACAATCACTTTAAGTAACACAGTGACCTCAAAATCAGCTTTTAAGGCATCCTAGTCTGGTTGAAAAGCCCATGAGAACATTTCAGGCATGTAAAGCCAAGCCACAGTGGTAAAAAATGTTCTATAAGAAGGATCTCTGTGAGTGAGACTCCAGTAGAAAGAAGTGGCCATCAAAGATGTACTTTTCTCTGAAGGGAAGAGAGAACTTCCACTTTGCTTATGATTTTGTCTAAACACTGACTGAGTTTGTGGATTCAAAAGGCTTCCACAGCCTAGGCAGCTCTTGTCAAGAGCCTTGGGTGGCCACTGACATCATACATAAGAATGTTAATTGTTAATTTAACAACAGGAGCCACTGTGTACTAACTTCCCATGCAGGACCTCTGTCCTCAGTGAGTTGTGCTATGAGAGTTAACTGTCGGACTTGTTCTCAAACAAGTTTCTGTGTGTGTGTGTGTGTGTGTGCAAATTGTTGAAATCTTTACTTAGTACAGAGTTGGTCTTCTGTGTATAAAGCTAATTGGAAATAAATATCAATGGAGAATGGGACTGGGAATGGGAGAGGGAGGAAGAGGAAGGGTAGGAGTGTGGGTGGGAAGGGCAGATATGGTGGGAAGAATAACAACCATATTCCTAAAGTTGTACTTATGAAATTTGTATTTCTTAAATAAAAGGTTTCTTTGGGGGAAAAAAACCCTCAGTTATAAAATATGATTCTAAAAACTATTCTGAATTGTCAAAATGTTTTATGGAATAATTGCTATGTCTTAAATTAAAATTTAATTAAAATTAAAATTGTTTTCTAAGAAACAGGCCCATGTTACAATGCCACGAGACACTCTGAAGGACCACACTCACACAAAGTTCATCCTAGGCTATCATCATAATCGTGCTATTTTGCCATCAGTTGCTAACATCTTCCAGTGCCTAACTCATGAACTAATCTTCACCATGGGTATGTGAGTGTGCATGCATCACACGGCCCCCTCTGGCCCTTTGGGACTCTCTGGGGGTCTGCGAGCGTCCTCACTGAGGAGGAACTATGGTGACCTTGCAGATTCCCAAGCACACAACGTGTGCCATCACTGGTATATAATCCAGTATACTGATTAAATGCTGACCACTGATATCTGACAAGCCCCTGACCCATGGCAGATGATTCTAAAATTATTAATAAATGTGGCAGTTATCTTGCATTTGTCTTCTTTTTGAAAACTGTAGAATTCATGAAGTTTCTATTTGATCCTAACCCCTTCCCTGAACATGTAATCAGAGTAACTATCAGTAACAATATATATTAAGTACTTTGCACGGAAATTATACAGCTTTTTTTAAAGATTTATTTATTTATTTGAAAGTCAGAGTTACAGAGAGGCAGAAGCAGAGAGAGAGCAAGAAAGGTCTTCCATCCACTGGTTCACTCCCCAAATGGCCGCAATGACTGGAGCTTGCCAATCTGAAGCCAGGAGCCAGGAGCTTCTTCTGGGTCTCCCACATGGGTGCAGGAGCCCAAGGACTTGGGCTTTCTTATTCCGCTTTCTCAGGCTAGAGCAGAGTGCTGGGTCAGAAGTGGAGCAGCCGGAACTCAAACTGGAACCCATATGGGATGCCGGCATTGCAGACCAGGGCTTTAACCCACTGTGCCACAGCCCCAGCCCCAAGAAATTATAGTTTTATGGAAATTCTTAAATTGTCTTGGTACTAATTATTTTTATTAATTTTCATGAGACTTTCAAATTTTATGTTATATAGATGGGCAACACACATCAAATTGAAGAAGTACTATAAATTTAAATATATGAAAATGCTGCAAAATTTTTAAATAGAATTATTTAGTTATTTGAAAGTCAGAGTTAGAGAGAGAGAGAAAGAGATCTTCCATCCTCTGGCTCACTCCCCTAATGGCCACAATTGCCAGAACTAAGCCAAAGCCAGGAGCCAGGAACTCCATCTGGGTTCCCACATGGGTGCAGAGACCCAAGTCCTTGGCTCATCCTCGGCTGCTTTCCCAGGCCGTTACCAAGAAGCTGGATCAGAAGTGGAGCAGCCAGGACTTGAACCAGTGGTTCAGTCAGCTGCACCACAATGCTAGTCCCAATTCTAAAAACATTGAGGCTGGTGGCTAATATTTCTGAATAGCATTTCATGCTATATTGAAAAAAAAATTCTCCTTTCAAATATTGAAATAAGAATCCAGATAATATTTGATAAACAATAAAATTATTGCAGAAACACAGTTAAATATGAATTTTCCATGGCCCTCTTGCCAAAGAGGACCTTTGGTGCATTTGCTGTAGCTGTAATTGATTAGAGTAGGAACAGTTGAGTGACTGATTCTAGAACTCTGATGGAAGTTGACGTCCTTCTAACCACCTGTCCAGCAATGCCCTGGGCTGAAGAGTGGCTGCCCAGAAGTGCTGGGTGCAATCCTTGTTGCTGTTGGCTCTTTGCAGTTGAGAGTAAGAGAATGACATTGACAGAGGGAAACCATTTTGGGTTACCAGGGTGGGCATTAAATCCTACTGCAAGTGTGCAGAGATATAGCTGTTTTACGTAACAGCGTCGAAACATCATCTCCTCTGGCTGTCACATCAGTTGACCTGCAGCCTCCCCCTCATTCCCATGTCCTCACCACCTCACCAGCTGCTGTGGGAGAACCTTCTTCCTCCCCTCTCCTCGCTTTTTCTTTATTGCAAGGAGCCATCCTCATTGTTCTGGACAGATGCTGTGTGTTTCTCTAGATACGTGGATGACCCAGGAGGCAGTTGATTACAAAAAAGATTCTCAGTGTGTAATGTGGTACCCAGGGCACCAACGGTGCCTGGTGCGGTGCCTGGCTTACCATTCTGTTTTTGCTGTGTAAGAACTGCATGCCATGGCCGAGGGAAAATACTGCGCCAGTCCATCTTCCACACTTGTGAATCCTCCCTACATCTCGCCAAATCACATGCCCTCTGTGCTGAACAGTGCAGCGGTTTGGCTAAACACACAATCCCACACTCACAAGCTGGATGTACTCAGTTTGTTTTCACATCAGGTGTGTCACTCAAAGATCCTTCCTTATCATCTGTGGTGACAAAAGCTGAGGGTGCGCTGTGCCTGGCACAAGGACAGCTCGGAAGGACACAGTCTACACCCACCGGCTGCAGCCCCTCCCCGGCTGACAGACAAGACCTCGTGACCCACAGGTGCAGGCCAGGTGTGTGAACGAGAAGCGTGGGGACGACAGATCGCTGGACCTTGCCTCCCTGGAGGTACCTGCAGGTGAGGAACCTGCCCCTCCTCTTCTCTGGCTTTGGCCTAGTAAGATTCCTCTTTCCCCCAATAAAGCCAGTTCCCAAATCTGTGGCGGAATTCACTCCAAAACCTTTGTAAATTTAGACTGGAGCGTGCGCTGCTTTATAAATAATATGCATTTTAACTGTTTACTAATCTGCTTCACACCCTATCCCACCCTCACTCACACGTGTACATATCCTTGATTTAGTTTCCAGGTGAGAAGTCAGATCACTGATTGTCCTCTTGTTCTACAGGACTTGAACTTGCAGCAGTCATCCTCCTAGGTCTCCAGGCAGGACTGGCCAGGTCCTCATTTTTCTTCCTTTGGAGGAATTTGTTTCACCTGTTTTACAATTGTTCACAGTGTTTTTATGAAAGAGTTTTGAATGTTAAAAATGCAACAGAAGGAGTTGGCATTAAGGCACGGCAGGTAAAGCTGCCCCCTGGGATGCCCACATCCGGGGTGGTGCATGTCCCGGATGTTCTCATCCAGCTCCTTGCTGATGTCGTGGGAAAAGCGGCAGAGAATGACCCAAGTGTTGGGACCCCTGCCGCCCACGTGGGAGACCCAGATGAAGCTCCTGGCTTCTGGCTTCTGCCTAGGCCAGCGTTGGTCACCGTGGTCCTCTGAAGAGTGAACAGTGGATGGAAGATGTCTCTCTCTCCCTCTTTCTCTCTCTCTCTCTTTCCCCCTTCTCTCTCCATCTTTCATCTATTTAATTAAATATATAAATAAATCTTTGAAGAGTAATAAAAATGCAATAGAAGAAATAAGGCTATATAATCACATCACCTATACATAGTTGTTAACTTTTCAGCATATCTCATTATAATAATTTTAAACTCCATATTTCATGTAGGTTGGCTGGTATATATTTAATTTTGTAACCTACTTTTTACATTTAATTTTTAGTATAATTCATTTCCATTTTGTTAGAAACTCTTATGTAGTTGTCTCTTTCATCGGTTTTATAATATGGAACTTTATATGGATATCATAATTTATTTAGCCATGCCTGTATTTTCAGATTTTTTGTGCTTCTAACATTTTTATTATAAATGGCAGCATAAGGAATACATTAGCACATGAAATACTTCTCACATTTTAGATGTCTTTTCAGAGATATTTTTATTCATGTTCTCAAACTTGGTAAGCTGTGGCATTGCTTTGATTTTTATCTTTCAGCTTGCCCTGGATGTGAAGTTGGAACAGAGGGAAGAGAATGAAGAACACAACCAAGGACAGGCAGGACGATGTCACTGGGAAAGCGTGGGCCGAAGGCTTCCAAGGTGTACAACTGGATGCCAGTGTGCACGGGACAGGGGCGGGGCCTGCAGACCACTTGTGAAGACCGGCATCCACTGAGTGCTCAACAATTATAGAGGCTTCTCTTGTCTTCTAGACTCTGGTCCACAAGGAATCTAGACCCTTGTGTGCACGAGCTGTATTCCCATGGGTGAAAGCAGGTTTTATTTATTTATTTATTATTTATTTTATTTATTATGTCTCCCTTTGGTCATTTCTGTATTCCTACAAATCCCTCTCAGACAAATTTCCTAGTAACTTGTTGGAGCAGTGGTCCCTAGCTACACTTTCTGTGCAGTGTGCTTATTTCTCTACTATTCCATACAGCTCTTCATTCGCCACTGACGTGCAGTTATCAGAAGTGAAATGAATCCATTCTGACTTGACACATAAACAATAACCTCAGGGCTGGTGCTATGGCGAAGGGTAAGCCTCCGCCTGCAGTGCCGGCATCCCACATGGGCATTTGTTAGAGTCCCAGCTGCTCCATTTCCTATTCAGCTCCTTACTAGTGAACCTGGATAGCAGGGGAAGATGACCCAAGTCGTGTGTCCCTGCACCCACGTGGGAGCTCCGGATGAAGCTCCTGGCTCTGGCCTGGTCCAGCCATGGCCGTTGTGGCCATCTGGGGAATGAACCAGTAGATGGAAGATCCATCTCTTTCTGTCTCTCCTTCTCTCTCTCTGTAATTCTGCCTTTCAAATAAATAAATAAATCTTTAAAAAAATCTCCTGCCCTATCAAGATCATATCATGTTTTTCATATTGTACACATAGCAAATAAATTTCTCAACAGCTCTTTTAAAATGTTCAGTTCTATCCAATTCTGGCTCTGTGCATCGCGTTACATGAAACAGAGTTGTGCTCTTTGTGAAAGCTACTATATGAAGCAACTCATGGTTTTATGTAAATCTACAAGGATCACATTAATTTGTAATATGATCATATGTAAATGTTTTCTGCTAAAAATATAATAAAGGTTATTGATTTCATTGTTGGGCCCTATGGTCAAATTTATTAATACAAAGCTCTCTTATTAATTTTATGTTGAGACTACAGGATGCATCTAAAGAAATGTAAAAGTAAGATTTAAAGCAAATGACTTAAAATTATTCAAGAAAGAAAGCTGTATCCTGGGGCCGGTGCTGTGGCACAGCGGGTTAATGCCCTGGCCTGAGGTGCCGGCATCCCATATGGGCACCAGTTCAAGACCCGGCTGCTCCACTTCCAATCCACCTCTCTGCTATGGCCTGGGAGGGCAGCGTAGGATGACCTGAGTCCTTGGGCCCCTGCACCCACATGGGAGACCTGGAGGAAGCTCCTGACTCTTGGCTTCGGATCAGCACAGCTCCAGCTTTTGCAACCAATTGGGGAGTGAACCATTGGACGGAGGACCTCTCTCTCTCTCCCTGCCTTTTCTCTCTCTGTGTAACTCTGACTTTCAAATGACTAAATAAACAAATCTTAAAAAAAAAAGAAAGCTGTATCCTATAAATATTACTTAACTGGGCCAGCGCCTTGGCTCACTTGGTCAATCCTCCGCCTGCAGCGCCGGCATCCCACATGGGCGCCGGGTTCTGTCCCAGTTGCTCCTCTTCCAGTCCAGCTCTCTGCTGTGGCCTGGGAGGCCAGAGCCAAGAGCTTCATCCGGAGCTCCCACGTGGGTGCAGGGACACAAGACTTGGGTCATCTTCCCCTGCTATCCAGGTTCATTAGTAAGGAGCTGAATAGGAAATGGAGCAGCTGGGACTCTAACAAATGCCCATGTGGGATGCCGGCACTGCAGGCGGAGGAGGATGGCCCAAGTACTTGGGTGCCTGCACCGCATGGGAGACCAGAAGGAAACACCTGGCTCCTGGCTTTGGATCAGTGCAGCACATTAGTCATAGCGGCCATTTTGGGGGGTGAACTAACAGAAGGAAGACCTTTCTCTCTGTCTCTCTCTCACTGTCTAACTCTGCCTGTCAAAAAAAAATTACTTAACATATAATACTAGCAAGGAGAATTCACACTCTCATTCTGGAAATAGTACAAGATAATAACATGGCATTTATAGTACAAATGTAGAGGTGGTTCAATAAAGGGAATGCATTAATCAAACTCGCTGCATAAAGTGATCTGTTGAAGATATTCCTGGTTATCATTGTAGATGCTGAAGAGGGTCTTATAAGAACTCAGCATCTACCTGACTCAATGATTCAGTAAAAGGGAAGTTAATGCAATCAGCAGACACTATCACACAGTCTTCAAAACATGGAAAATACATATTATGAAGAAACTAGGCATGGATGTTAAGATTTTTGTTGTACCCGTGTATACTTGTTATTTAATTCCATTTCCATGAATTCTATAAAGTATACTTGTATGTGGCCGATGATATACCTTTAGCTAAGAGAATGTATAAAGTAAAAATACTTATAGATGCAGTCAAGCTTCGAAGTGAATAGACTTTGGGTTAACCAGAAAGAAGTCAACCTGGGGCAGTCTCAAATATCTAGGTAAAAAGTCATGTAAAACAGTCCTCCTGCTGACTGGGAAGACGTGTGCCATGTTGAAGGAGTTCACGTGGCCAGGACCAGAGGGCTGAGAGCAACTCCAGGGCATCAGGGAACTTCAAGGGAGTAAATTCTGCCACGAACGGGCTTGGGAGAGGCCCCCACACCGCAGAGGAGGGCCTGGGCAGGTAGCACGGGGACTCATACCTGTGAAGCCCAGAGCAGGGCAGCCGGCCACTTCATGCCAGCTTTTGTGTCTATGAAACAGCAACACTGAGTGAGTGGGTCTGCAATTAGACAGCAGCACAAATCCAATGCAGTCGTGGAAACCATGGTAACCTTATGGAAATGTTCCAGTCTGGAGAAGAATACATTTTCAGTATGATTTTTTAAAAAAGATGAAAGGATCATAAAGTAATAATTCCATGAGCCATTACATGTGGAAAGGGAGTGTTATTTGGAAAACTGGTAGAAATTGAACAATTTCTGAAGAATATGAAGTGTGCAAGGACAGAATCGACAGGACCCCGACAATGTGGAGCGGTTAGATCAGGGCAGTCATTGCAGGAACGAACAGCCTCATAATTACGGGGGTGGTTGCAGGCAACATTCGGGTGCCGACAGCACGGGAACGTGGGTCTCCCAACATGGACAACTGTGTAGTGGCCAGGTAGAACACTGGGCTCAAACACAGGACAGGCACCGGGGAGTTCCAGAGCTTCACACCCCTGTGGAAACTCACTCTGCAGCCTCTCAGGTAATCATGTATACCTTGCTTTCAACTTCCGTTATGCTTAACTTTTAAACAATATCTAACAAATGGCTTCTAGATTTAGGAAATGAAAAAGCATCAAAATCCTTCTCCCTAAAATCCAGTCCTGAAACTGGAGAAACCTCTCCAAATATTTCAGGAAGGACTGGTGAGGGTCAGGCTATCTCCATATGCGTAGCTGAAAGAAGTGTGAACATAGAAACCATTTTGGTTATTTCTCATGGGCTAGGCATTGCCCTTAGCAGGGATTTAAAACAGCTATGATAAATAATTGCAAAATACCAATAAATTTTATGTTGAAAGAATTAAAGGAATGCATGATGACAACTGCTTATTGTCAGTTGAAATAAACATCATAAAACAGAGCCAAGTGGAAATTACTCAGTTGAAAATATAATCACTGCAGTTAAGACTCCACCTGAGGGAATTCATAGAGGCTTGAAATGACAAAGAGAAGTTACTGAAGCTGGCAGTGGACCAATGGAGATGATCCAATTTGAGGAAAAGTAAAAATAAATAAATAAATAAAAAGGCTGAGTAAATATAAACAGATCCTCAAAAAACTGTGGTGCATCTTCAGGAATACCAACATCATGTCACAGTATCCCCAGAAGAAGAGAGGCAAGAAGACAGGGCACAGACAAACTTGAACACACACAGCTACCTACTTCTCCAGTCTGCAAGGAAGGAAGCCCAGTGATCAATAGAAAGGAGATCTATAGAGACCTGTTTGACAGCCAAGGACAAAGGGAATTCTGGAATGCAGCAAGAGAATCGATGAGTAACCAGAGAGCAGTGACCTGCTGGCCTGCCGTCCCCACCCCAGGACTCCTGGTAGCTCATCTGTCTTAAGTAGAAAGTGGCACAATCTATCAGGTTGAAAGGAGCTGATACCACATGGAGATGCCGAGCCACACAAAGAATAAAGAACTAAAGGACATTCTAAGGCAAGTAAATAGACAGCAAGAAGGACTGTCAAATCACTTCCATTTTTTTCTTAATTGAGTTCTAAAGTAATTTCATAAAAATCTCCACAACCATTTTGATGGATTATAAATTATAAAAATGTAATACATACAGCACTAATGGCATAAAGGAAGGGAGAGAAATTGGGCTATAATGGAGGCAAAAGTGGTATTGCAACAGAATAATGTTGATTTCAATCTGAAGTAGATTTTGAAGTTAAAATACAGACTGTATTTTATAGATATTCATAGATCAAACTCCAAGAAAAGTAAAAAAAAATGTAATGTAACAACACAGAAAGGAATAAAAAGATTTACCAAATATACCCATATAAAACCAGAGTACAAATGGAACAGAGAACCAAAAGAGATGTGAGGTACATTTATAAAAACATTAGCAAAATAGAAGACATAAATTCAATTATACAAAAATTAGGAGTTAAAGTAGGGTGATCAGCACTGACCTTTCAGATATTAAAAAGTAGGGTAAGGCAGCACTATAAAAAAGTACAAGACAAACAAAATACACAACTTGGGAAAATTCCTAGAAAGCAAAAATTACCAAAACTGGCATGTGAGGGGACAGAGAATCTGGATAGACACATGCCAAGTAATGGGGTAACTAATAAGTATTTTCTACAACAAAGAACCTCATTCCAAATGCCCTTCCAGTGAATTCCATCAAGTATTTGGAGAAGAAAGTTTTATTGTTTTCCACAAACTCTTCCAGTCATTAGAGAAGGAAATACTCCCAGTTCTATCTGTAAAGACGGCATTGCTCTAAAGCTAAAGCAAAATAACCATCTTAGCAAACAGGAAAACTGCCAACCCCTACCCCAATGTGTCTAGAGAAAAAGATTCAGGAAATCAAGTTCAATCATGAAAAACAAAAGGTCTCTACATCACAACTGGATAAATTTTGTTGCAGGAACACAAGATTTCCTTGACATAGGGAACTCAGTAAATGTGTTGACTGTATTAGTATAGTAAAATACAAAACTCACATGGTCATTTAACTAGAAGTATGCAAAGAAAATCACAAGTCCAACTGTTCAGAATGAGATAGCCCAACTACTAAGAATAAAAGGAAATCTTTAAAAAATTAACAAGTGCATTACAGAAACTAATAACTACTTTCACTTTACCCCCTAAAGTTGAAAAATTGAAAGCTCTCTCTAAATGCAGGAGTACAGCGTGTTCTCCACAGTAACTTCTATTACCATTGCACTGGAGATTCTGCTCAGCACAATGAAACAAAGAGCATAAACAGACAGTAACAGTGACCACCAACTAGTGGTTCTTTTTTTTCCTTCAAGATGTATTATTTATTTATTTATATGTGACAGAGACAGAGGGAGGGGGGAGGGAGAGAGGGAGGGAAGGAAGGAGGAGAGAGAGAGCGAGAGCAAGAGCGAGAGAGAGCTGTTTCACCAACGGATTCATCCCCTAAACAGCCCAACAGCCAGGAGACAGGAACACTACTCTGGTCTCCCTCATGGGTGGCAGGGACTCAAATACTTGGGTCATTCTCTGCTGCCTCCCCAGACGTATTATTAGGAAGCTAATGGAAGTGGAGCAGCCTGGACTAGAACCGGTGTTCCAATGTGGGATCCTGACATCCTAAGAGGCACCCTAACCATTGTGCCAGAACACTGACCTCAAACTAGAGCATCTTAAAATAAAACTTACTAGCATTTATAAGTAAGCTAAGAATACTTCCAAAATTCAGCAGCAATATAAAAACCAATCGATTTCTATGTACTAGCAATGCACAGTCTGGATGAAATTAAGAACACAATTCAAGTTATAATAACATCAAGAAGATTAAAAGAATAAATCTAACAGAAGGTGTAGAACATACACACTACAATTACAGGACACAGCAGAAAGTCCGGATCTAAGTGACTGATGGAACATCTGCTGTTCACAGATTGGGAGATTTTTTTTTTTAAACAGAAAGTCTTCCCTTAGCTGTAGATTCAGGTTGTGTATGTGATTCATTTTGCCAGAAATTGTCCAGATAATTCCAAATTTTTATAGAAAAGTAAATAACACAGAATAAGGAATTCAAAAGTAAGGATCAAAGTTGGAGAACATGCAATCCCAAGTCCAAAATATGCAGAACTACGAGAGTGAAGACACTGTGGTATTAGGGATAATATAGACCTGTAGAATTAGGAACTGGTGTGAGACCATCATGAGAGTCAACTGATTCTCAACCAATACACCCAGGAAACTCAGTCGGTAAAGTATGGTCTTTCCAATAATTGGTGCTGGGAGAGTTAACTATCTATGTGCACCAAGATGCATTTAGACTCCCACCTTACATTATACTCAAAAATGAATTCATCATGAAGCATACGCCTAATGACAAAACCACAAAATCTATGTGTAGGAATCCACAGAAGAGAAATCACAAACTGTTTAGGGTTTTCTGTACAACTATAAAAACATGACCCATTTGTAAAAGATTAACACTGTTTACTCCATCAAGAAAATCTGTGCTTCCAAAGATGGTATTACAAAATTAGAAAGATCTTGCTCAAAAGATATTAATGGGATTTATTTTTAAATCACATTTTTGTTCAAGGACACATTTACAGTATACAAAAACTCCTATACTCAACAATGAGAAGGCAAACAGCACAATTTCAAAATTGAAAAATTCATAGACATGAATTAAATAAAGTAACATGATTTGTTGCTGCAAAATTTGTGGATGCAAATAAAAAAAGAGAAAAGAAGGAGATATATGCTGGGTGAGGGCCAAGTTCTCAAATCTATTAAGATTCTAAACCAAACTAAAAATCTTTTAAGTAAATATTTGGGACAAAAATGACAACCAATTTGTAAACTGCAGCATGTTTTAAAAAGGTGTGTGACATTGTTTTCCTGTCCAAATTCTATCATTTAGAGTTGACATTTTTCAATAGGTGACTATTCTGTAACAAGCGTTTCTGTTAAGTATTTCCATAGCCACAGACCACTGCTCTGTAGGGGCTGAGTTTGCTGCCTGACTCTATCAACAAAGTCGAATTATCACTCGGCCATACCCACCAGCCTAGTTCAGCAGGCCCTGCACTGCTTGACTGGAATCATTATGGCGAACACCACATGGACTACAAGGCCCATGGTTTCCACCATGGCTTGTCTGTGCAGGACCACTTGGTAAACATTTTTCATCCATGGGCCCAACCCTACTATGGTCGGGACAAAGTGACACAAACGTTATTGGGTGGCAGTGTCTCTGTGCACTCAGGACAGTTAGCCCACCAGGTGCAGTGTCAGAACACCAGGTGCAGTGTCAGAACACCAGGTGCACTGTCAGCCCATCCAGTGCAATGTCAATCCACCAGGTGCACTGTCAGCCCCTCAGGTGCAGTGTCAATTCACCAGGTGCACTGTCAGCCCCTCAGGTGCAGTGTCAATCCACCAGGTGCACTGTTAGCCCCTCAGGTGCAGTGTCAGAACACCAGGTGCACTGTTAGCCCCTCAGGTGCAGTGTCAGAACACCAGGTGCACTGTCAACCCCTCAGGTGCAGTCAGCCCACCAGGTGCAGTGTCAGCCCACCAGGTGCAGTGTCAGCCCATCAGGTGCAGTGTTGACCCACCAGGTGCAGTGTCAGCCCATCAGGTGCAGTGTTGACCCACCAGGTGCAGTGTCAGCCCATCAGGTGCAGTGTTGACCCACCAGGTGCACTGTCAACCCCTCAGGTGCAGTGTCAGCCCATCAGTGCATGTCAGCCCACCAAGTGCAGTGTCAGCCCACCAGGTGCAGTGTCAGCCCACCAGGTAGAGTGTCAGCCCACCAGGTAGAGTGTCAGCCCCTCAGGTGCAGTGTCAGCCCACCAGGTGCAGTGTCAGCCCCTCAGGTAGAGTGTCAGCCCACCAGGTGCAGTGTCAGCCCACCAGGTAGAGTGTCAGCCCACCAGGTGCAGTGTCAGCCCCTCAGGTGCAGTGTCAGCCCACCAGGTGCAGTGTCAGCCCATCAGGTGCAGTGTTGACCCACCAGGTGCACTATCAGCCCCTCAGGTGCATGTCAGCCCATCGGTGCATGTCAGTCCACCAGGTGCAGTGTCAGCCCACCAGGTGCACTGTCAGCCCCTCAGGTGCAGTGTCAGCCCACCAGGTGCAGTCAGCCCACCAGAGCCACTTCCTGGGGACTCCTCTCAGACCAGGTGCACTTGCGGTATGTTTGTCTCAACTGCCAGAAGACAACCTGCAGTTTCAGATTTCCTCAGTCCTCTTCCTCTCCTAGCTGTGCATTTGGTGAGGCCAAGGCTGGCTTCTTACTCAGCAGTCTATTGTCGCAAAGGCCCCTGAACCCTGCAGTGGAGTTCACACATGGTACTCCTGAGTGCTTCAATTGCAGGGGATGTTAAACTGACGAATAAATAATTCATGGATATCTGCAATGATCTAAGATAAGAATAAAGTTGACAGTAAAACCTTGCTTTTCAGTTCTATGATCCATCAAACTAAAGAGTGGGGAAAATTTCCAAAGTTTGGCATCAAGTGGGTAGTTATATAATGTTTAAATAACCCAGCTTTTTGTTACTTGGACTATTTAATAAGTTGTCTCCCTGAAGAGTAGGCAAAGATAGTCGATTTAGGTGATTCTATCTGACACAGCCACCAGGATAACAGCACCAGATGCTTCATCCTCTTCAAAATTTGTTCTTTGTTATATAATAAAACGTGTAAAGGGCTCATATGCATAGATTTGTATAAGAGCAATAAGAAAAAAAGGAGCAGATGCTGGGAACATTTCTTCTCATTAGTTTTTCTGAGTTGGTGTTGCTGGTAATTTTGATAGCTTTTTAGGTCTAAAACATTTAATCTGCCAAAAGGAAGGACAACTAAAGTTTAAAATCGGTGCTTTATTTAAAAGGTTTATGAAGTATCTTCTTTAAAGATATGAAATATAAGAACCCCTAAGTGTCTCCATTTTTAACAGTATGTTTTAATGAACATATCTCTCAATCATGCTTGTAATAAATTGTAGACATGTTAAACTGATGCTAATTTTGTGTGATTTCATCTCATGATGTCCCTTTGTGTTTTTTCTTTGCATCAGTTATGGAATAATAATTTGATTCCATTTTGATTGCTAAGAATAACACTGGAATACTATGTAGGATAAAAAACATCACAGGAAGGTGCTAAGGCTTAGCTGGGGCGGGGTTTTCTAGAGAGTTCATAACTTATGCTGCATGAGTTGTGGAAACAAGAGTTGCAAGTAGAAATTACTCCTCCGCTCTGTGGGTGTGGAGATGATGCCTGGTTTCTATCATCCGATTCCTTGTGTCAGCTGTCAGTGATCATTAACACAGGTGCAATGGGAACCTTCCTACAGTCTGGCTCGTGTCACTTAGTTTCAACTTCAAAATGAAAACATGTATCCCAACTGCTGTCTCTCCTCCTGGCACTCTGCGCAGGGTCTCCACCCAGAACCAGATGCTCCACTTTACACAGTCCTTCCCGAGAGCTTGCATTGTCCAAACCCATCATTTTAAAAATAGCTCTGCTGCTCTGTTCAGTTTTGGGAACTGTGTGTTTCGAAGGCAGCACAGCATGGTTCAGTTGAATAAAAAATTGACTTTATTTGAAAGAACCAAATTCAAGCCCATGACCCATCATTCATAGACTCGAAGGTCATAAGTAAGGTGCCAGATAGCACTGAGCTTGGTGCCCACACCTCTAATACAGAAAATAACACCTCCCTACTGCTCTGCAGGGTTACTGCAAAACTTGCGGGAGAAAATAATAGGAAAGAGCTGTAAAAGCAGTGATGTGCTCTAAGAGCACGTCATGTTGATGAATTAAAGTGGTAGGGATCCAAGTTTTCCCAAAGATGATCTCACCCCAGCCTGGGCGTGTCTAACCCTGCCTCAGCGGAGACTTGACCAATCCCAGTGAGCATGAGGAACTCTGGCCCTGTTCTCTCTGTGGAAACCCTGGCCCAGCACTTTGCCAAAGGCAAGGTGTTCAAGGTATGCTCAAGGTCAACAAGAAAGAGCCAAGGTCAAAGAAGTCATTCAAACTTCACACCAGGGTCGGGCAGGTAGATTGGCCCATAGAGTCCGAGGTGAGGGAGGAGCCAGTGGCGCTGTCAGTCAAACCAGGAAGAGTGTTTCCCGGGACTGTCACGGGTGCTGGGCAGGAAACATTTCCAGACACATTCACATCAAAACTCTGAGGCAAGCAGGTGGCAACGTCTCAGGGATAGCCTGTGTGCTCGGTTGTGACCCCGGGGAGCAGTCTGTGTGGCTTCTTGTCCAGCTACTGGATGCCAAGCTCAATCTTGTAAGCCACACTGAAAGCAGCAACAAAGCTTCACCCACTTCTGGCACGAATGCAGGCACACAGCTCCTCAGCCCTCCCTGTCTCCCCTGGCGAGGCCCGGATGACAAGGCGCAGACAAGGGAACCCTAGCCTAGGGCCCCTGCCTGTTCAGAGGTGGGGACCCAGGTGAAGAGGGAAACAGCCAGGGGCTGCAAACAGACACTCAGGGTGGAGATGACAGATGTGTCAGCCATGACCCCGAGCAAGGAGGCCTCTAAGGAGGTGTCCAGGCCTGGAAAGCAGACACATGGGTGACATGGATGACCAGAGGGCCCCCTCCTCAACTGAAGCCCCTCAGGAAGCTCAAACACACTGACTGGGCGCCAGGCTCTGCAGCAGTGTCCACTTCCCTCAACCATGCCCAGCAGAGCCTACCATGGAGCCTGATAGACCTGTCAGGACTTGGTACCAGAGGCAACTGTCTCATCGCCCTCCAGGACAAAGACCAGGGTGCCGCGCGGGCCCCGCAGGAAGCACAGGTACCATGGAGAGCACGCACTGGCTCTCTGCTGTTCTGACTGACAGCTGTCTGTCAGTAAATCTCCTACCAGTGGCACTGAATACGCCATGGAAGGGTCTGTCATCAGCACTTGCTGGAGTGAGGGACACCTGGGAATGAGCAGTGGGACCCCGACCACCCCCAGGCAGGGGCACAGGAGGCCTGCATGGGTCCCCTCAGAGTGATCCCCACGAATTTTTTTCAAGGCTGAATTTTTTACACATGCTTCAAACCAAGCAATATTTGATGCAGCACCCAAGGCTGTGGGTGGGGGTCCCGTGTGGATTTGTGGTTATGATCTGGGCAGCACCAGGGCTCTGGTCCACCTGTGCAGGCCTCAGCTTGTGCATTTTCAAAGTAAGGAGGACTGCCATCTGCCTGCCGCGCTGTCATCAAGAATAAACGGCAGCGTGCAGGCTTCCAGGGTGAACAGCAGACCTGGGTTCCCACGGCAGCACTTCCTGTCCAGTGGTGCCCGGGGGCTGGAGTGAGCAGAGCCTCACCTCCTGGATCTGACGTGGTGACCGCGTCCCACAGGTCTGTGACTCCTCACAATGTAACTTTTCCATTGTACATATTCGTCTGATTGGTTTCTGAAGCCCATGCTTAAAGACCGTTGATCCTCTGGCGCGTGCCCCTATAATTTGTGACAAGAATTAAGCCTTCAGCCGGCGCCGCGGCTCACTAGGCTAATCCTCCGCCTAGCGGCGCCAGCACACCAGGTTCTAGTCCCGGTCGGGGCGCCGGATTCTGTCCTGGTTGCCCCTCTTCCAGGCCAGCCCTCTGCTGTGGCCAGAGAGTGCAGTGGAGGATGGCCCAGGTGCTTGGGCCCTGCACCCCATGGGAGACCAGGAAAAGCACCTGGCTCCTGGCTCCTGCCATCGGATCAGCGCGGTGCGCCGGCCGCAGCGCGCCGGCCGCGGCGGCCTTTGGAGGGTGAACCAACGGCAAAAGGAAGACCTTTCTCTCTGTCTCTCTCTCTCACTGTCCACTCTGCCTGTAAAAAAAAAAAAAAAAAAAAAAAAAAAAAAAAAAAAAAAAAAAAAAAAAAAAGAATTAAGCCTTCTCTGTTCTTGGTGTCCTCGATATCCAATAAAAAGTTTAAAATAGATGTCATCCATTTTCCCTAGACACAGCATATTCTCTGTCTCCATTAAAATGCATGGCATAGTTAACAGTTTCCACTTCCCTGGTCAATATTTAATCACTAAAGTCTCTCATCCACCCGGTGACCCCCTTACTAACTGCACAGTCTGCACACAGCGGGGGAGGGGGATGGCGGAGGAAGCGGCACCTGCACACCCACCCTCCACACAGGAGGCCAGGACTTGCTTAGACAAACAGGGCAGGTGACAGAGGGGTGGCTTTGTGAAAATACAAGTTTCTACTTGGAAAGATTACAGAGTGTTCTTTTCAGGGAACGAAGATGAGAGTGGAGTAGACCTGGTCAGTTAATCAGTGTAATTATACATTCTTCCTGTACTTTCCACTCAGGTGACTCGATTGGGGAGCAGAAAATCCTTCTAGCCCATCAAGGAACAGAGATTACCTCCTGAAAACCCTGAACTAGTCGTGTCACAACGTGGAAGAAGCAGGCACCATGCATAAGCAAGTAGATGGGGAGCCGTGCAGATTTCACACTGGAGGGTTTGTGTGGTTTGTTTTGTTTACCCTGCAGCCTGCAGACATGAGTCATAGGCAGGAAACATCATCTGCTTGTCTACAAAAACACCACCATCATCAAATATTCTCTATTACTGTTGCAATTTGATGAACTAACAAATATGAAGGGTTAGCAACAAAGAGCAGGCAATCAGTGTGGCTTTACTGCAGGTCATTGGCAAACATTGTATATATGTAAGATGCACAATGACTGACCCAATCACTGATAAATTTTCCAAGAAGGGCTTCTTACGCTTTTATCCCTTTCTTTTTCCTTCACCGACTTTTCCATCCTTCATATTTGTTTACCTCTAACAGACAGACTTTTTTTCTATGTATCAGTTCTTACGAATGTCCCACCCACAGTTGTATGGTGTCTAATCAGTTCCGTTGCAAAGTCCCTTCTCATACAAGAGGCCTCCAGGCTGGAAGTAAAGTCTGAGCAGGAAATTTCTGAGTGGCAGTGAGAGGAGAGCCCTGCCTAAGCTGCTTCCATCTTTCGTAGCTTCTTTCCTTTTGTTGTTCTGTTTATGATTAATTGTACAACTGAGCAGTGGGCATTAGGAAGACAGAATTCATTAGTGTGGTGGGCCTGGCCCAAGCTAACCTGAGACCTGCCTGTAATTTTACCTTCTTCTGCATTCCATGATCTCACTCTGGAAGTGCGAAATTGGCCACAGTAGAAAGACTGACACCATGGAAACTGGCGCATCCTACAGATGAAGTCCATTTGTTTGTTGGGAGCTGTTTGTAGTGGTTTATCATAGCAGTGAGCTGACGGTTTTGTATTTGAATCCTGCCCTGGCCACATACAAGTGGACTGAATGTCAGCAAATCATGAACCCTCTCTGAGTCTCAGCTTCTACACTGCAGAGTGTGGGAGGCAAGAAGCATCACACAAGATCACTGCATTAGGTGACAGGATGTGTCTGGGTGTACGATCCACCGCTGATGCTGAAGTTGTGGTGACAGTGATCACTGTGTGTGCTGAAGCGTCTTGTTCCTCGGCTACAGGAGGCTCTGGACGGCTCTGTCCTGCTCCTCGGCTACAGGAGGCTCTGGGTGGCTCTGTCCTGTTCCCGTTGCCTCACACCTGACTCCAGAGTCTGGGCAGAGGGAGAGGGCACTGACAGCAATGGGCCTCATTTCATTCTGAGATACACAGGGCGTGAGTGGGTATTGGTGACAACTGCAGGTGCCTGTTTAAGGTCTTTTCCATTCTGCTCAGCCGAGGGGGTCGCATGAATAATGACTTACAGGGGAAATCCAGGACCCACGGGCAAGGCTCCCTGTTGTGCTTCAGTCTGGAAGGGTTCCCAGCCTGAGAATCCCGCCACCTTGCCCTCTTGAAGTCCTAGGATGTGGAGATGAGAGGTGTTTGTCCACCGTGGTGACTTTGTTTCTGAAAGGCTGAGACCACATGCTGGGTGGCAGTCATTCATTTTCTTCATGAATTTAGATTAAAGTGGAACACAAAGACTGACATCACTTTGTTCAGATGCCAGCAGTTTTCATACCCCTTTAACACAGGGACGCACACAAAGTTTTGAGGAACATGAACACGCAGGACCAACCACGGGGAATGTTTTTTTGCATGATACATGTTAGAAAACGAAGTCTGTAGTGACCTCCACCTTGCTTTTTGTCAATCACCATGAGTATTCCCAATCTCTGCAGGCTTGATTCACTTTTTGGAGACCAGAAAAGATGGCTTTTCTCCCCTGAGATGATTCAACAGGTGTGGAGAGTGAGCAGAAGCAAGGAAAACAGAGGTTTTCCAGAGTCCTGTGTGCATGGGAGCAAGTGTGGCTCTCCCTCCCTGTTCGCAAGGAACCCACTCTCTCTTTAGCAGATGGGGGTATCAGGCACATTTCTGTAAACATCGGGATGTGAGTGGATTGTAATGCCTGGTTTTTAAGTGGACTGCAACGACAAATATTTGAGCACCAGATGTGATCTGCTAAAGCAGCCTGGTTGCCCACTGCTGCATTCTGTTAGCGACACAGACTGAGCCACACAGACTGAGCCTGGTCTTGGAGGAAAGGCAAAAGACGCCACTCACGCTTCCCCAGGACCACCCTGTTGGTTCAGGATGATGCTCCTACGCCAATCAGCTAGAGTTCTCAGGCGTGAGATCTCATTTGCATTGTTTTGGTACATTCTCGCCATAAGATTCCCAGCATCCCCTGTCTGACGTTCAACAGCAATCGCACGCTTTGCTCACAAGCACCAGAAGGTACTTCATTGAACGCTGATGTTCAAGTCATCTCAACGTGAGAAACATAAACATGAAATAAACGCAGGTGAGGGCTGCACAAGGTGGCGTGGCTGACACAGGAGCCCTCTTCCGTGGATCCTTCATGGGGTTTCCCTGCCCTGTCGATCATGCTCATGTTCAGTGTAGGATCCAGGAGTGTCAGGATACAGTCCCGAGACAGCAGACCTGCTTTGCACAGCTCAGGAATCATGAAGTCTTCTTGGGTTGTGCAGGACAGAGCAGCCACAGTGGACGGGAGGCATGAGCTCAACATGCAGCGCCTTTTGTGGCTTTCTGCTTGTGATTGGAACATCACTATGATTTGAAGGTTTGTGTTACTTATTTCTCTCAAGGGAAGAGCGACACAGACAGGGAGAGACACAGACAGGGAGAGACACATCTGCCATCCTCTGGGCCGCTGTGTGGCGATGGCTGTGTATAACCAATCAAGGAGAGGTGGGATGCACCCTGTACTGCTCCATAAGCTACTTCCTTGGGAAAATGTATCCGATGTTCTGAGGACTGGGAGAGGATAACGGCACGAGGATCTCACAGGACAGAAGGAATCACTGATAGGGAAGGACGGAAGCTGACTTGTGCGGATGGTCCCTGCCTGTGCTGTTGTCAGCAGAGGGGCTCGATAAACACTGGTGACTGCACAAAACCTCTGCCATTTGCTCCTGGCACCCATCTGTGCTGGGATTCAGAGTTTCCAGAGAAAAATGATGCATATGCTGTGATGTGGCCTTAACAACCCTGCCAAGACAGGGCTGAGGAGTCCACGGGGATGGCGAAGTGGCCCACTGCAGGCACCAGGCACTGCAGAAGGACCCGCATTGCCTCCCCAGAGACAGCAGGCCAGCTGTCACGCCTGGCTGCAGGAAACACAGTGCATGCCTGCACATCTCTCCAGCAGTGACACACGGCTCATTCTCTGCCTCTGCCCCTCCCTTCTCCCATCTCTCTTTCTCTCCCTTTCTTTTCTTTTTCTTAGGAACTCTTAAAATGAACATAAAAGAATTAAGCAGCTGGGTGAAAATTATTTATAGCTGGTATCATTGGGCTAGAGAATAGACATAAGGTATCTTCATATAGTGCAGGCATTTGTTTCTTTCAAGTGTTTCAATCCTGAAAGACAATCTTGGACACATGCATGAGGGCAGCCCACCTCTGAGAACTGCCTGGATGTTGCCAACACCCCCTACCCACGCAGCACAGTGGAACGAAGCCCCCATCCACCACAGCATTCCCAACACAGGGCCCGAGGCGCTGCAGCCTCAGCTCGCAGCAAACTGAGCGAGGGGGCTGCCAAAGTCACCTGCCCTTGAGACAACTTTCAGATTTGGGTCCTGGCAGCTTCTTCAGCCTCCTTCAACCCTTCCTTAACTCATAAAGAAATGGCCAAGTTTGGGAAATGAAACATAAACGAAATGTCCAGAGGTACAGGTGGCTGTGGCTCAGGTGAGTGGGGCTGCAACTGCTTTGGAGTCATTGAGACCAGGGCACAGGGGAGCCAGGGAGGTCCCACACTGGGTCCTACTGGGAGCCTTGCTGCACACACAGGGTCTCTGAGCTGGCCTAGCACAACACAGGGTCAGCCTTCCCAGCACAGGCTAACCAGAGATGCCCCAGAGACCAGCATCCCCGCAGGTCACCCTGCTGGAGAGGAGGCACAGGCAGCCCAACTCCCTGGACTGTGAGGAAGGCAGGCTGGTCTCACACGGCTTTTCCACTGGGGGCATTTCCCTTCAGGGCTTGTCAAAAACAAAAAGCACAAACAAAAAAGAGGTGATTCCACCATTTATATAACCCTCTAGGTTTCCTCTTAATCATGTCAATTTTAAATTTCCCTATTTAAAATGTATCTATAGTTTATGATGAAGAAATATTTCTAGGAAATATGGGCTTCTTATTAAGCAATTTAAAACAAATACTCCCCACATCCTACAAATGAATAACAATTCACTCTAAGTCTAAGTCCAGCAAAGTAGTTTTAACAATTCTACTGTCACTCTGCAATCCATTACAATTCAATGGTGCCAGTTGCTTTAATTTTCATTGCCTTTCATTTCATGCAAAACTTCCCATTTTCATCCTTAGAACCAGGTTTGATAAAATCACATTAATATTAGACGAATATTACAACTTCAAGATATTTTCCTTATGAAAAGGCTAATTAGTTTGAGCCACAGAATAAATAATTAATTATACAGATAATGAAGCAAATATCTAAATGTAATTGACATTCTAGCATCAAACTCACTGGAGTTCAACACGAACTTGATTTCCTCCTGACTATCCGTTAGGTATTTATGTTTTCTTTCCAAAGAAAATGATGAAATTTTGTGTTCATAATTGTGGATTTTTAGATTTTTCCTACATACTATGGTGAGTTTAACTTATCCACGGACTGGATGGTGTGGTTACTACGTCTCATTTCCCACGTTTGTCTCATTTCCCATGTTTCAGGATCTAAATCTCAGACATCATCTGACAGACGGATGAGATTTTCCTAGCCCACGTGCCCTGGAGCAGAAGAGGAAAGAGAAGGCCGTGTCCACAGGGCAGTCGGTCCCAGATGTCAGAACAAATGTTTCAAGCTGTTGCTCTGGTCGGATTCAAACTTTAGTTAGGAAGTGACGATGACCTTCCCTGTGAACCTCCAGGAAAGAGGGATTTAGCAGATGGATGCTTGTGTGGGGAAGAGCAGGTGCGGTGACATGGCATGCCGTTCCAACAGAGGCCCGTTTGCCACACAAGTGCTGCCGATGGCAGAGTCCACTTCCCTGGAAGCCTGTGGGTGAGACCTGAAGGCCCTGGAGGAGAGCTTTGTGTGGGCTCAGTGATCAGATCATGGTTCTGCCTTCTCTGCACACCTGCACCGCTCCCCTGCCATCCGCTCCCTGCGGTTGTCTGGCAAGCCCACACCTCTCATCAGATAATGCAAGAAAGAAAAGGAAAAGGCCCTGGCCTGTGCAGGGTGTTCCACGTGTCCCCATCAGCAGCGTCCCTGTCGGATTTCCACACAGCTCCCACGAGTTGCGGGTGCAGCTCCCATCACCCTGCTGTGCAAAGTGCAACACATCCAGAGCAGGGCCAGCAAAAAAGATATCCACAGCTAGAGATGCTGAGTGACCCATCCAAACCACAAACAAATCGTGGACAGAGCCAGTGGCACTGAGTTCCCCAAAAACGCACCTGTGCCTGGTCTCCCATCTCTACCACTGGCCTGTCTTTGGAGAGGCCCTTACCCTGGAGGGGTTCTTGGGAGCAACATCAGCTGGGGACTCAAATAACAGTTAATTCCAGAGGAGTGAGTCTTACTACTGGGGAACATGGGCCTGACTGGTCAATGGGCAGCCAGGGAGACCAGAAGTGCCCCTCTCCCAAGGCTGTGCACACTCGTCGGGAAGGCCCCGAGGCAGAGGGAGGTGAGTGCAGGCATCCAGACACAGAGCTGCAGGGATTAGTTCACCAAGAAGCTCACTCTGTCGCCATGTCCAGTGGTCAAAACGCTCATGCGTAGACACCGTTGTCCTGCTTACAGATGAGAGTCCTGGGCCCAGACGAATCCAAACCAACTCCCCATGTTCAGACGACCGGAGTGATCTGCTCATTCACAGGATGGAAGCCAACAGCTGCACAGGAGAGTGCAAACATGTAACCCACATAGCAGAGTGCAAGTGTGTAACCCACACAGGAGTGTAAGCTGTAACACACAGCAGGGTGCAAGTGTGTAACCCACACAGCAGAGTGCATGTGTGTAATCCACACGGGAGAGTATATGTGTGTGACACACAGCAGAGTGCCTGTGTGTAACCCGCACAGGAGAGTGCAAACATGTAACCCACACAGCAAAGTGCAAGTGTGTAACCCACACAGGAGTGTAAGCTGTAACACAGCAGGGTGCAAGTGTGTAACCCACACAGCAGGGTGCATGTATGTAATCCACACAGGAGAGTACATGTGTGTGACACACAGCAGGGTGCAAGTGTGTAACCCACACAGGAGAGTGCAAACATGTAACCCACACAGGAGTGTAAGCTGTAACACAGCAGGGTGCAAGTGTGTAACCCACACAGCAGGGTGCATGTATGTAATCTGCACAGGAGAGTGCATGTATGTAATCCACACAGGAGAGTACATGTGTGCAACACACAGCAGGCTGCAAGTGTGTATCTCACACAGCAGGGTGCATGTGTGTAATCCACACAAGAGAGTACATGTGTGTGACACACAGCAGGCTGCAAGTGTGTAACCCACACAGCAGAGTGCATTGTGTAATCCACACAGGAGAGTACATGTGTGTGACACACAGCAGGGTGCAAGCACATAACACACAGGAGAGTGTGTGCACAGAACACACAAAGGGGATACATGCATGGAACACACACACAGGAGAATGCACACGTGGAACACACACGCATGCACTTGGCCCTTCACACACTTGCAAACCTCCACCTTCACTTGATGTTCACCACTTTGCACAAGGACTCGGCGCTTTCTGTGAAGTGGATCAGCAGATTTTGTTTTTCTCCTCACGCCTCACTCTACCCCCACACTGTGTCTTTTTTCTTCCACAAAACCTGGCTCTGCCTTCAGCTGGGGCAGCAATGGGCCTGCCCACCCACGGCTCCAAGGGCTTCTGAGCATTTGCAATGTGGCCAATTAACTAAATTTCAGTTAATTTTTAAACACCAATTATTTGGTTACTAGGAAACCATTAGGTAGGGCTGAGACAAACCACACATGTGAGTCCTCTATTACAACTGTAAATTTTATGTCACTGAAATACAGGTTAACTACAGAAATGGACTGGAGTACAAATATGTGAAAAATCTTAGTAATGTTTTGTAGGATTGTATGTTAAAAGTATAATCATTTTGCACAGAATAAGGCACAATTTTAAAAAGATGCCATAAACATTAGCTTCTCCTGATTTTCCCCCCTTCCTACATGTGTTTTTTCAGAAAATGTAAAATTGCACACTTGGCTCACTGTTCCCATTGCACGTTCTGGACTGAAGTGTAAGGAAAGATTCACACGGATGCTTGACAAACCAGTCCCAACTACTGTTTCACCTTTACCTGGAATTCCTCGGGTCTGTTTTTGTGTTTGAAGGATTATGAGAGGGAAACCACAGAAAGTGAGCTGCTGTGGTGGCCCTGACAGGCCGGCTGCACACCGGATTCTGTCTGCTTTTGTCCTGTGTCTGCCGCCACATTGACGCAGTTGGAGTCCGCTTCCTCTAACACCCATAACCCGCTTTCAGTCAACGCCAACCCACCTGTTTGTTCCTGTCCTAGTAATCACAAAGCACTAAACTAACTGAACCGTGAACATCAGTACCGACTGCCCAAGAAATCTCTCATGTAAAACTCTCTGAGAAATCTCAGAGAGACCCTGACAAATCACAAAGATTTGTTCTTTTGCCTGATAAAAAGGAGGAACACAGAAATAATTGTTTTTTATGTGTTTCTATCAGAAGATGTAGAGATGCTGAGCTCTTCCTAATTTTCTACAGGCAAATTTTTATTGGCATGAATATTATAGGAAGTGTGTGCTTTATAGAAAATCCCTGAAGATTTCTCAATCCGCTTCCTCATCATGACATAGAAAGAGGAGTGTTGATCAAAGCCCTCATGAAGCCATTGTGTTCTGAGTCCCGGTGGGATGATGCAGAAAGTTACGGAAGTAACCGGCTCCACTGCCAGGCTGGCAGAGCCAAGTCTGCTGTGCTGGCCCTGGTGCTTGCCTGAGCTCCAGGCACAAAGTTCAGACTGTTGTTCCCCACAGAAGGCCACTCAGAGCGCTCAGAGCTCCGAGAAAGCAGCTGTGCCGGCCGCGAGGAGGCAGGAGCCTTTCAAGGAAAGATCTGAAGCTGGGGGCTTAGGCAGAGCCCACTCTGCAGGGGGCTTGGTCAGGATCCCCAGTTGCTTTGCACACTGCAAACCAAAGATGCAAAGAAATAAAGGCAGACAATTCAGGCCTGAATGAACTGAGGGCAGAAAAGAGATTTAATGTGGGCATTAGATTACTGTGCACAAGGTGTCTATTTCCTGGGTATGTGAGGAAGCACACTCTCTTAAGTCCTTAGTAACTTGCAATAATCTTGTTGACCTCACTTTTATAAACTGGTGGATTTCAAAATTAGAACTCATTTTGATTCTGCCTCATGCTCCAGAATTCAGAAGCATTTACTGTCTTCTTTTTTTTTTGAGAAGGGGAGAGTGAGAGGAGGAGCGGAAGAAGGAGAGGGAGAGGGAGAGGGAGGAGAGAGGAGGGAGAGGAATGGAGAGAGGGAGAAGCATCTCCCATTCACTGGTTCCCTCTCCAAATGATCACAATGACCAAGGCTGAGCCAGGTCAAAACCAAGAGCAGGAAATCAATTCCGGTTTCCCTTGTGACTGCAGAGACCTGACCACAGCAGCCAACACTGCTGCCTCCCAGGGCACACGCTGGCAGGAATCTGGAATCAGGAGTGAAGAAGGGACTTGGCCAAGGCACCCTGAAGTGGACAAGGCATCCTAACGGGACCCTTTACCCTTTGTGCAAATGCCCACCACTGGCCTCTTACTCCCTGTGGTTACTCACGTGAGTCCAGTCGGGGTGTATCCTCCTTGCTACAGGACCTGTGGATGAAGCCATTTTGCAGAATTTTGCCTATGGTACCAGACTTGCAAGCGATGCTCACTGAATTCTGTAGGAGCAGCCACATTTAGGGGACAAGGATTGCATTTCTCGTGGGGTTGATGTCTGCACAGACTTGACCGAAAGCGTGCCTAGCTCTTACCTCACAGGGTGGAGAGGGCCAACCAGGAACCTTGCAAAAACTCGGATTCTGAGGAAGTGATACCTTCTCCCAAACTGACCGTTGCTATCAGAGAGTTGTTAGAGAAGGATTTTGGAGCTTGTTTTTACAGCTAGAAACAACAGAAGCATTTCAACATCCCTGGATTCCTCGTGCAGACTCTGAGGTGGTCCTGACCTGCTGCTCACGTTGCAGGGCAGCTGGTGAGAGAAGCCACCCCAGGGAGCCACGACGTTAGTCAGCCCTGCTGCATCTTTACAAATAACCGGGCCATGCCCGTGGGGCAGCTGTTCTTGAGATCTTGAGTATTTGAGAGCAGTTCTGTCCTCCAAGGATAATGAAGGAGAGGTTTCATGGACTGTTGTGAAACTGTGGCCCTTGTGCCTAGCTGCTAAGATGTCTGTTTCTGGTGTCACAGCTCCTGGGTTTCACTCCCAGCTCTGGTTCCTGACGCCAGCTTCCGGAGACAGCAGTGACGGCTCAAGCGAGTGGATCCTTGCCACACACGTGGGGTACCTGCAGTGAGTTCCCAGCTCCTGGCTGTGGCCTTGTTCAGCACGTCACTGTGAGAACTTAGGAGACAGAATCAAAAAGTGCTGTTTGTTTGAAAAAGAGCAAGTGGCCAAGGTCTGTCTGGAATGAGAGTACCCCAGGCAGAAGGAGACGTCCCTCCGCCTGTCTGGAAGCTGTTGTGTGCACGTGGGGGTCATCACACTGTACCGTACAGTCAGATCTGACTGAAGTAAGAGCAAATAGGAGCTCCTCCCCCTCCCCACTCCAATGTCCCCAGTGCGACTCTGTTGGGCAGAAAGGGGGATGTGTGCTGTGGACACGCTGCAGCCAGCGGGGATCAGCAATGTGACCACCAGAGCTGACAGAAACTGACGCGGCTCAGGCTTGAGTGGAAACTGTAAGATCTCAGATGGTCGTGATCTTTTTATTTTTTAAAGCAAATTTACTTACTTATTTAAAAGGCCGATTTACAGAGAGAGAGAGAGAGAGAGAGAGAGAGAGAGAGAGAGAGAGTCTTCCAATTACTGCTTCTCTCCCCAAAAGGTCACAACAGCAGCCAGGAGCCAGGAGATTCTTTGGGTTCTCCCACGTGGGTGCAGGGGCCCAAGCACTTGTGCTACCTGCTGCTGCTTTCACAGGCCATAAGCAGGGAGCTGGATTGGAACTGGAGCAGCCAGGACATGAACTGAGGGCGCCCATATGGGATGTGGGCACTGCAGGCAGGACTTTAATTCTATGCACTAAGCCAGGCCCTGATCAGTGATCCTTTAATGCTGTTTTTTAAAAATCATCTTCAGTGCAGTCAGAAGCAGCCAATTTTATCCATGATTCTTAATTATTCAAGTCAAACAGTAGAACAGTGGTGGAGAGCTGGACTCGTGAGTAATGTGGTTTCCACAAGCGCTCCATCCCACTCGGCTGTTCCTCACTGAGTCACACTCAGATTCTCGGACTGCATCAGATGACCAACCCTAGATTTCTGGCCTGTGTCTGTCAACTGTGGTCACTCTTAGAACATTCATTGCTATGGAGAGACATAGTTGCAGCCAGAGAATATGGTTTGGATAATTTAACCAGAGTAGTATTGAATACAGGAATTAGGTACAAAAAAATTACTGTGAATGCTGGTGGGAATCACTTGTCTGAGCTTTAAAGAAATTAGTACAAGACTAAGAAGTGAACTTCTATTTCTACCAAAGCCCAGTGAGGTGTCTAATTTGTCTCTAGAACCACCTTTGCAACAATGCCATCTTGCTCTCCTGAGTCAGGTGTGAGCCACGTGGCACTGGGTTCTTTTGGGAGGGTATAGCTTCTTGACACCAAGTCATTGGGGATATTTGTTATAAATTTCCAACCAGATGTTATTTTTCTTCTGCATAAGAGGCATCATCACTCTTCCAGTGACAGGTGCTATCTTTAAACTCACCATTTCTCTCAGTCAAGTTCAATTCACCTGCAGTTCCTCTTGGACCTTGTTCTAAGATGCATCCACTTCCCACCGCTCTTCTTGGTGGCCCATGTCAGCTTCCTGGCTTAATTCATTGTTCCCTGGTGAAATTATCTAATATGTTCCCAACACATCTGAAATTAAGTAAGAATAATGCAGTGACTGACAGGACCCCACACGATCTTTCCAGAATGTCTGGATTTCAAGATACATCTGTGACTTGTCATCTGTGCTTTATCTGGGAGCCATTCCTGTCACTCCCCCTCTCGCGGAGGAACGACACTAGACCCTGCGCTGGTGTTCTTTCGTCTGCTTGGCTCTTCCCGGGTTAGCTTCTGGTCCCTCACTCGTGGAGGAACGACGCCGTCCCGGGTTAGCTGCCGGCCCCTGCACCTCTGTGGAGTGACGGCACCCCCCTGCCACTTTCCCTGCTTCCGCAGAGGAGCGGCACACTGCCGGCCGGCTCTCTCAGGGGCTGCTCAGGTGTTCCTTCAGATAGATGTTCCTGGTGCATGTTGTCTCTCTCCTCCTTTATAGTCCTCTTCCACCAATCCCAACTCTGCTACCCACACGCCGAGTACGCTGCTCTCCTCCAATCAGGAGCAGGATCAGCTCCTGCAGCTCATCAGTCAAACTGATGAGGCAGCTGCATAGTTGTTTACTCCTCCCCAGCGCCATATTGTGGGAGAGCAGATGCATAGAATAAGTCTTAATTCCAGTAACTTAGTCTAGTCTCAGTTGCTCCCCACACACTCCCATATATTTGCCATTGTTAAAAAATTCTTGACTCATTATTTTAAAACTTCTGATTTGTTTCCTCTGTGGACTCACTTCTCTCTTTCTTTCAATCTACACTTTCTGTTATTTATATTATTATTGATTAATTAATGTATTTATTGCTAATTTGTTTCTGTATTTTATTACATAAACACTGGGCAGGTAGGAATTAGGCAATTTTCATTGCTAATTGCTCAGCTCCCCTAACACAACTTGAGGATTAACTTATTTGTTAAGTGGATGAATAAATTATCTCACAAGTATCAGTTTAATAATTTATATACCAAAACCCTGTACATGCAATATGGAATAGGCATTCCACTCAAGAAAAACGATCAATTTTTGGTAGAATCTTCAGGAAAGCCTACAAAAGTCAACAAGCAGTAAAGAGTAATAGGATGTATGTGCCTGGACTTCAAGTGGTATCTTTATCTAGGATGTAGCCATGCCAGATAGAGCTGCACTGGGGAGAGCCATAGCCACGAACATACCAAGAACATTACACACCTCTGATTAATGAGGAGAGTCAGGGGAAGAGGGGGAGAGAGAGAGAGAGAGAGAGAGAGAGAGAGAGAGAGAGAGAGAGAACGAGGGGGGGAGGAGGGGAAAATGGAGGTGAAGGGGGAAGGGCAGGAAGGGCAGTGAGGGAGGGAGAACAGGCGAGGGACAAAGATTGAGACTGGAGGGGAGAAGGTGGGATCTGAACACATGACGTGGGCTCCCATCACATGCATGTTGGACTGTTTGATGGTGCTCCACAGCTCCCTTAGCTCCTGTCATCTTTCTGCACTTTTCTTTCTGTTCCTCAAATTCAGTTTTTTCTCTTATCGTATCTTCAAGTTGACACATTCATTCTTCGTCTGTTAGAGCACGCTGTTGAATCCCTCTGGTGAATTCTTCCTTGCCACTTCTGTATTTTCAGCTCCTGATTTCTTTTGATTCCTTTTTAATAATTTCTATCTCTTGGTCAATATCCTCATTTTTTTTTTAAATGTTACCTCCCTGATTCTTTTCTTTCCTGTCCGATGCATTGCTTTACCCCTTTGAGCATATTCAAGGCAGCTGATCCAATCTCTCTAGTGAGACTGGTGCCTCCTTGGGGATAGTTTAGGTCAATTTCCATTGTTCTTTGAATGAGTCAGGTTTCTCACTTATTGTTTGCCACTGGTTGTTCTGGAAAACCCAGAATTTGTGTATTGTAACATGGTAACTCTAAAAATCAGATATTTTTCTTTCTCTAACATTTTTAACATCTTTAACATTTAACACACATACACACATCTTTAAATGAGACCTACTCATTTTATATTTTAAAATTTATAGGCAGAGAGTAAAAAGAGAGAGATCTTCTATATATATTTTATACTTAAAATTATAGGCAGAGAGGAAAGAGAGAGAGAGAGATCTTCTATATACTAGTTCACTCCCCTAATGTCCACAACCCCTGGGCCTGGGTTGGGGTCAAAGGCAGGAGCTGAGGACTCAACCCAGGTCTTCCAGGTGTCAAGAATCCAATTACTCGAGCCATCTTCATGACCTCCCAGGTCCTCCCATGACCTTGCATTTATGAGTATCTGGAGTCAGGAACTGAAGCCAGGTACTCTGATATGGGATATGGACATTGAACCATTAGAGTTAACACCCACCCCTGCTCATTTTTTATTAAAATCTGTTTGTTTAGATTTTTACAACTGCTTTTGGAAAATGGTATTATTTGTAGAGTGCAGTCACTGTTTTCTTTTTTTTTTCTTTAACTGATGCCCAGCTAATGTGCTAACAGTAGTTTCATTGTAGCAGGAAAGGACATCCATTCACTTTAAGTTCTGAGTTCCAGCAGCACACAGAGAGAGGGACGCCCTATGCCAGTTATTTGTACACAACAGAAACCAAATAAACAAAATAAACAAAATGTCTCCCCTGATGTCTGTGGACGGGCTGTGTGCTGGGCCACCTTCCAACATCAAGTGACCAGCCTAAGGGAAAGCACTTCCTAGGGTGGGGGAGAGCAGGTGTCTTACCATAGCATAAACGCTTCTAAACCCCCCATACCTGTGCCTGCTTTAGAATGTCCTAGTTTCTCTAACACCTGCTGCAGTTTCCCTTTTCTGTCATGAAGTCTATTGTGTCTCGGATGAAATCTCAGTATCTCTAGGTTGTTAGTTGTTAACAGAGTTTTTGAATGGTGCTCATTTTTTTTCTGTTTGGAGTTACAGCAACATAACGAGGATGTCTTGTGTCAGTTCTTTGGGTACCCCCAGACCAGTCAGAATGGATATACAGAGTATTTTGCCAATAAGACGAGCTGTTCTTCATCTGTAAATGTGAACTGGGGTCCCACTCTGAAAATGTGGGCTTCTGCCACCCCAAGACTGCCACAATGCTGAGCAGTAGTTAGGGAAAGAAGAGTAGGAGTGGGTGCAAGTTCTCTATCACTTCCAAGTCTTTCGGTCCTGAGTTCGCCTTCACTTGATTGTTGAAATTCTCTGGCGCTTCTCTGAGTTTTGACACAGTTGGCTCTGACCTTTTCCTCTCATTTCTGTGGGGAAACGAAAGATTGCAGCTGCTTGCTCTCCATTTTGCTGATGTTGCTCCTCTGTCGGTTTTTGCTTCATGTTGTTGTGCTGTTATTAGGTGCCTGCTTTGGTTTCCTTGGCCTGTCATAACAAAGTGTGACATGCGGAATGGCTTAAACCAGAGAAATGTATTGCCTCACCTTTCCCAAAGCTGGAAGTCCGAGACTAAGGGGCCAGGGAGGAAAGATGTGGTCTAAGCCACTCTCTGGCCTTCTTGGGGCTGCTGGCCATTCTGAGGCTGGCTTGGCTGATCTCTCTCTTCATGTCCACTCCATGCCTCCCCACGTGCATGGCTCTCTGGGTCCACTATTCTCTGTCCATTAAGATAGCAGCAACCCTGGACAAGGCTCCAGTCTTTAACTACACAGTGACTTAATCACTTTATTTCCAAACAAGGTCACGTAAATGGGCTGGGATTGCAGTTCATGCTTAGAGGATACAATTTAGCCACAGCAGTGCATGTGGGTGTGCAACGGTTGCAATAGTGTCTCCTTGGGGCACTAACCCCTTTTCATCTACAAACTGAACCTACTGATTTCTAATAACATTTTTCATAGCTTATAGTGTGTGATACAAGCACGTAAGTACAGTGACTCTGGCTTTTTGGTGGTTGATGCTCCTATCCTTTTCCTTTTAATTTATTTATATTGTTGGGTCTCAAATGTACCCTTGATGGACATCATGTAACTGAGTCATATCTTCTTTTATCCAGTTTCACCATCTCTGCCTCGAGTGGATGATCTAATCCATGCACATTTTCACTCATGTACAGCCACAGAGCACTTCAGTCAACAGTGAACTTATGTGTGTGAAGGTGGCCCCATGAGACTACATGGCCCCATGGCACCGCAGCATCTGAACTGCATGCACGCCCTGTGATGTCTGCATGATGACAAAGTCACTTTGTGACTCACAGCTGTAGCGCCTTTATTTCTGCTACTGTACAGTTTGACCTTTCAAGTAACTCTTTTCCCTGTTCCTGCCTATTTTTTCAATCAACTGAATATGTTTTTTTAAGGTTTATTTATTTATTTGAAAGTCAGAGTTACACAGAGAGAGAATGAGAGGCAGACAGAGAGGTCTTCCATCTGATGGTTCACTCCCCAATTGGCCGCAAGGCCAGAGCTGCGCGGATCAGAAGGCAGGAGCCAGGAGCTTCCTCTGGGTCTCCCATGTGGGTGCAGGGGCCCAAGGACCTGGGCCATCTTCTGCTGCTTTTCCAGGCCATAGCAGAGAGCTGGATCCGAAATGGAGCAGCCAGGTCTCCAACCGGCACCCACATGGGATGCCAGCACTGCAAGCAACAGCTTAACCCGCTCTACCACAGCGCTGGCCCCACCGTATCTTTTTGAGAATTTTCTTTTGGGATGTTGCACTTTAGCACAAGCATCTCAGATTATTCAGATCAATAGCCAATGTCGGGCTTCAGCAGCTTAAGCCACCACTTGCAATGCATCTGTCACATTTTAGAGTTTTGGTTTGAGTTCCAGCTACTCAGCTTCTGATACAGCTCCCTGCTAATGCACCTGGGAATGCAGAGGAAGAGGACCCAAGTATGTGGATCCCTGAAACCCATGTGGGAGACCCAGATGGAGTTCCTACTCCCTGGCTTGGATCTGGCCCAGATGTGATCATTGTAGCCACTTGGAGAATGAACCAGCAGATGGAATATCTAGCTCTCCCCCTTACCCGTCTCTGAGTGTGTGTGTGTGTGTGTGTGTCCCTCCATGTTGTTTCAAATAAATAATTCTTCTATTAATTCAAAACAGCTTCCAATTTACACTAGTTTGATTTCAGTGAAACATTATTCCCATAGAACTCTATTTCCTTTCCTTTCCCATAAAGTAATATTTTTCATATTGCATTTATTAATGCCAAGAAGCCAACCATACATTTAACAACCATTCCTTTCCCATCTGTTGTAATCTCCTAAGGCCGATGCAGCATTGCTTCTGCCCACCATTCTGTGAGATTATTATACACATGCATATTACAATTCTATATTATTTATACAGTTGCTTTGTAAATCAGTTGTGAGAAGAAGAAAATATGCATTTACGTTGTCTTTTATGATTTCACAATTCTCATACCTGACCCTCTCGTCTTTTCATGTGGATTCAGATACTCATCTTGCTAATGAGCTTTTAGCCTCAAGGATTTATTTTAGTATTTCTTTTAGGGTAGTGACTGGCAGTAACACATTCTCTTGGTACTTGTGTGCCTGCCTGCCTAAGGCTATTCTGCCCTTATCTGTGAAAGATGACTTCATGGGATGTAAGATTATTGATTGGCATTTTTTGCCCCTTTGAACACCTTGAATTTATCATCCTATTGCCTAAAGCCCAAGTTTTTCTGGAGAGAAGTCTGCTACTACTACAATTGAGGTTCCCTCCTAAGTAACATGTTGTTTTCTGTCCCTTCAGCTTGACTTCAGCATGTTTGCTGTAATGCCTCTGCCTGTGGACCACGTCTCCTGCAGTGAGTGCCACGGTTGCAGGCCAATGTTTCCCAGCGAAGTTCCTGCATCTCCAGCCTTCGTGTCAGAGTGCCTTTCCCGCTCCCCCCTCTTTTCTTAGACTGGCCTTACAACTATCTGTGTTCCTGTGGTCAGTGGCATCCATGTTTCTCTGGGGCCCAGTGTCCTTCAGTTTTTTATGTCTCCATCTCCCTGTTCACTGTTCTTTCTTCTCATAGTTAAAATACAGTGTTTACCCTTCTGAGCAAGTTTCTGAGGTTTGCTACTGCACCGTTAACTTTTGTGGTCTCCACTTGTGTCTTTCTATAGTTTTGGTTGTCACTGGTATCCTCTGTCTCATGCATCATGGTTGTCAGATATAATTTGCTTCTTACTTTAGTTTTAGTTCTTTGAATATGTTTATAAATGACCTTAAGTTTTGTAATGTTTTCTAAAGTTTTGTGATGTTATTTTTTTCTGATAAACCCAACATCTGGTCTGCCTTGTAAGCTATCATTGTATTTTTCCCATACTTCATGGGTCATACCTCCCTGCTTCTAGGAATACTTTGTGTTTTTGTTGTTATTCTTAGAAATTGGATTTGGTGGATCATATAATGTAGCCTTCTGGCTACCAGACACCTCTGACACATTTCTAGGGCATGCTACTTACTTCTTTCTTTCTTTGGACTGATTAGATTATTTTAATGGTGCCCCTGGCCCAGGAGTTAGCATTAGAGTGATGGGGCACAAGTCTTAACAGAGTATGGTTGAGGCAGGTCCTGTCATCTGCTGTCCCATACTCTGTGGGAAAAAGGATGCCCAATTTTGCCACACTCAGCAAGGGGTTTACCTGTGCAACTTGCAGCAAGGGTTGGGGTAGAAGCAGTGACCTCCTGCTCCTCGTAGGAAGAACAAGCTCCTGTGGGCTGGAGTACAGCAGGAGGAGGAGAGAGGGTGGCCACCAAATACCGCAGGCTCCTGCCTTAAATAGATATTCCTTGTTTGCTGTTTCCCCATACAGAGACTTCCAGAAGCTTTGCATTATGAGAATGTAGTTCTAGGCCAATAGGGATATTCAATCTCACAAAATAGTTTCTTAAATTCACACCAACAGCACAAGCACAAAATAAAACTGCACAGATAAATTACAGCTTATTAACAACAACAAAAACTCTGCTTCAGTGGATACTACTGAGGAGGCACAGCTCAAAGAATGGGAGAAAACATTTGCAAATCGTGTACTGGTTAGGACTCTAGTGCTCTAGTCTTGAATCCTTGCCACTCAAGAATAAAAAGGCAAAACCCCAGTTAAGGAATGGGAAGAAGCCTTAACCATGCATTTATTTAAAGAGGTGTATGGAGGGCCAATACGGGAGATGACTGTCACAGTCATCAGTGATTAACAGAATGAAAATCACAGCTCCCAAGAGCGACCACTTCACATGAATTCAATTGTTTCTAAGCAAACAGAAAAGAACAAGTGTTAGCAAGGACGTAGAGAAGCTAGAACTCACACACATTGCTTTTCGGGATGGAAAGTAGTATAACTGATGTCCAAAACAGTTTGTGAGCTTCTCAAAAAGTTAAATGGAGAATACCAAATGATTCAGCAATTCCACATCTTGCTATAAAATTCAGATAACTGCATACAGATATTAAAACAAAAACTTGTTCATGGATATTTATGGCAGCATTATTCATATAGCTAGAATAGAAACAGCTCAAATGCCCATCAAGTCATGAATGGATAAGCAAAACACAATAAATGCACACAACAGAACAGTGTTTAGCCATACAATGAATGCCTTACATATAGTATAATATGGGTGTTACTTAAAGTGTCACACTAAGTGGAAGAGACAAGCAGAGAGGAAGGTGTTGTGGCACAGCACTGGGCTGAGCTGTCACACGGAATGCCAGCATCCCATATCAGAGCATCTTTCTGAGTCCTGGCTGCTCTGCTTCCAATCCAGCTCCCTGCTAATGCACCTGAGAAGGCAGCAGCAGACGGCTCAAATACTTGGACCTCTGCCACCCACAGGAAGACCTGAATGGAGTGGGCAGGGTCTTGGCTTCACCCTGGACCAGCCTTAGCCATTGTAGCCACTTGGGGAGTGAACCAGCGGCTGGAAGATCTATTTCTCCCTCTGTTGCTTCCTTCCCATCTGTCATTCTGACTTTCAAACAAAATAAATAAATCCTTACAAAGAAGAAGAGAAGCAGACAGAATAGCTTGCAAACTGGACAGCAATGGGTTGAGAGATGTCGTGGATGCATTAAATGCCTTTGACCGACATATGTTAAAGCTGAATTTTACTTCCAATAAAGTAAGAGTGAATGTTGAGCCTACGATGAAGCCACATCCCACATCCAAGTGCCTGGGTTCTAGATGGTGCCCGACTTGACTCTGGCTCCTGAGCCTGACCTCCCACCAAAACAGAGGAAGGGGAGATGGCTCACTTAATTGAGTTCCTGCCACCCACATGGCAGACCCGGATTTTTGTCCTGGCTCCTCTCTATGCCCTTGGCCTAGCCCAGGGCTCTTGTGGGCATTTGGGCAGTGAAGCAGAGGAGAGCACTCTTTCTTTTTCTCTCTGGAAAAATCAAGAATGCAGGCTCCCCTCCCATCCAGCCTCTGACCTCCAGAATTGTAAGATGGTAAAATGCCTTTGTTTTAAGTCCTTTCACTTGTGGAGATTTGTCACAGGGTTCTAGGAATCTCTGGCACCATTCCCACCTGAGAGTGATGGCAACAATTTACCACTGGCTTTCGTCCCACCCCATCCCCATCCCCTCCTTGTTTAGATGGATGAAATCAGTGGCATGGACATTGTCTCTGTTTCTGAGTATGATGGTATGCAGAAAATGTCGATATAATGTATTATAATCATTTATATTTATATATACTCATTTATATTTAGGCTTAACAACCTGTGAGAACTAAGTGGAGTTTGAACACTACTAAACTTCACTTAGATTAGACTAAAATGAACAATAGTGCAATGAGAACTTACTTTTTATTTTCATTATATGAGCTAGAAGATAGTGGTTGTAGAAAAGAATAAGAATAAATGAGAGCGATAATTTAGGAAGTTGGGAAGATAGCTTACACTACAAAATTGTGTGTAACTGGTGAGCATTTAGAGACATTGATTGATGAACTGGATAGTTCCTGGCTTAGCCAGAGCATAAAATGAGAGCAGCTGAGGTTTGCAGATTTGTAATCTCCTTGTGGAGAAACAGGGGAAACGACATCTCAGCATAATAAGATTAATCTATTAAAGAGTCAAGACTTGATCCATTTGTCCTTGTAATTCAGAAGCTAATTCAAACACTGATCTAATATAGTGTGTTTGCAGCCACAGCTGATTATCGTAGCACACCTGGCACTCTCCTTTATCTTACAGCTAAAATACCTAGTAATTCCTGTACTTTCTCTTTTTATACCAGATACATTTTAATTTCCACCTTAGAGCAGTTGTCTCCAGGAAACTTCCCCTCTGATGCACCTCTAAGAAACACAAGGATAGGCCAGCGCCACGGCTCACTAGGCTAATCCTCCGCCTAGCGGCGCCGGCACACTGGGTTCTAGTCCCGGTTGGGGCGCCGGATTCTGTCCCGGTTGCCCCTCTTCCAGGCCAGCTCTCTGCTGAGGCCAGGGAGTGCAGTGGAGGATGGCCCAGGTGCTTGGGCCCTGCACCCCATGGGAGACCAGGAAAAGCACCTGGCTCCTGGCTCCTGCCATCGGATCAGCGCGGTGTGCCGGCCGCAGCGCGCCGGCCACGGCGGCCATTGGAGGGTGAACCAACGGCAAAGGAAGACCTTTCTCTCTGTCTTTCTCTTTCACTGTCCACTCTGCCTGTCAAAAAAAAAAAAAAAGAAAGAAAAGAAACACAAGGATACATCCATCTACATTCTGTCAATCTAGAGAATATCTGTTTTATGCAATTTGCATGAAAATATCAACAAATTTGTATCAATAATTTTAATTCACTGGATTTGCTAAAAATTTCTCTCCTCTCTCATGGGATGATTATTTATATCCCCCATGCCTTCTAAGACTTTTTAATTAAAAGATATATTGATTCTTTAAAATTATTTGAAAGACATAGTGTGTGTGTGTGTGTGTGTGTGTGTGCATGAGAGAGAGAGAGAGAGAGAGAGAGAGAGAGAGAGAGAGAGAGAGATTGATTGTACATCCAATGGTTTACTCCCCAAGTGGTTGCAAAGGCAGCTGCTGAGCCAGGTTGAAGCCAGAAACCAAGAACTCCACCCAGGTACGTAGACCATCTGCCATGGACTTCCCGGGATCATTAGCAAGAAGCTGGATCAGAAGCTTCAACTGGCACTCATGTGTGGGGTGCTGAGGTTGCAAGTGGTGGGTGAGCCTCTCATGTGTGGGGTGCTGAGGTTGCAAGTGGTGGGTTAGCCTGCAGCATCACAGCACGAGGCCCCTTCAAGCCTTTTCACAGAGAAGCTGCTGCCTTCTGATGTTCTTATGCTGTCAACTCTGTGATCCAACACTTTAGAAACTAAGCTCCCACTGAAGCTTCATCAGAGCTGTGCATACAAGATGTAAACACAGACAGAATCGATCATTTTTCTGACAGAGCCCATGTTATCCTAAAATGTGCAATTATGATCCATAATTGATGGGGTTGGTGTTATTAGCTGCTACGGCTTCTACTCCATCTGTCCTAGGTGGAGACATGATCTAGTTTCTCATTGCACTGTCGTATTTACTGACGATGACAAGACATTCATTGTAGAAAAGCTACTCTGAGTGCAATAAGGATGGCACAGCGATAGCATCCAGTGCAAACCTAGAGAAGAAATTTGTCTGACTCCACCACATCATTGCCTGGAGGTTTCATTAAGCACAAGTACTCTAACTGAAAGAAATTCTGACCTTGGGAACCACTGAAGCACTAGACCTGCATGGCCTCTCTCCCCGATGACTGACGCCAAGAAAACTGACTCTCACAAGCGTGCCTGCTGAAGGAGGGGAAAGGTATCACCAGTGATGTCACAAGAAGTGTCTTCCACTTTCCCGCACTGCACACGTCTCACTTGAGGTGGTGTGAATCAAGGGAAATCACCCACGAGTCCGTACTAAGAACTCCCATAATACTTATGAGATATTAAATAAAGAAAATGCTAATAAAGATCATTCAGCATCAGGCTTAATGAAGCAAAGACAAACACAGCAGTGCACCACACACACGCAAAGTGCTGCTGGTTGTGTTGGGACAAGAGGAGCTGACTGTGGAGAGAGCACATGCAAATTCACCAGGTACAAAATCAGTATGAGGCCCTCTCCTCGACCACATCTCCTACTAAGATAATCTCTTGACACATTGTCCAAGAAGGTAGATTCCATCAGGCATACCAAGAGGCTGCCCCGGGGTCAAGACGGAGTCCCCAAGGACAGGTCAGAGCTTGACCCACACTGGCAGACAGTGGAACCACAACTGAACCCAAAAAAGCCATCCTATGGGCTTGGGGTACAGATGGGACCAACAAGAATGTACATGGGATTCTATCTGACCAAATCAACAATGGGAGAAAAGAGCGTGGAGAAATAGAGGACCACAACTGGATCACAGAAGCGATAGGGCAAATCCAGGTCCTGAGGCACTGTTTTATTTCCCTCCCTCTCTAAAGTGACTACAAACTCTGTGCCAGCTGTGCCGGGGCTCCCAGGAATGTGGTTGTGGATGCAGTGTGCCCTCCATGAGATTATCCTTTGTCCTTGTGAATGGGTGACCTAATGTCTGTGGGTGATGACTGCGCATGGATGTCCTCACAAAGACCTGTCTGTGCCGTCACTCGAGCATACCTGGCCAGGAGCAGAGGGAGACTTAGGTGTGTCGTTCAGGTGAGACACAGAGAAGGCAGCACCCACACACACTGACAACTGAGACAATTTGCCCACAGGCCCTGCAATGACGGGGCAGTGCACCTGACGGGGCTCACAGGAAGTGGGGAGCACCCCAGGATGAGTGCACTCTGCCAGTGGGTGGGGAACACGAGAAAGGACCTGTGGTGTGGAATCCTGCATTGGGGTCCAGGGTGCTATCCACAAAGGCTCCCCTCAGGCAGTGCCAGCCAGGGGGCTCAGAGCAGCAGGTATGAGTTCTGTGCAGTCACAGGCACATGTCCGGGAGGATGGGAGGAGACAGACAGTTCATATCCAGCTGTCCCTCAGGGTCATGGTCACCAGGAGGAGGGAGACAGAGCACTCACACCTGGCTGCCCTCAGGGCTGTGGTGACCTGGGGCTGCTGCACGAGGCAATCTGGATCCAGTGCCGAGGGACTGGGAGAATGTGGAGAACAGGAGAACTGGAATCTGCTTCAGGTAGGACTGAGCTCCAACTGGCTGGGTGCCTCCCATGTGGGAGACCTGGATCCAGACCCCGACCCTGACATTGGCCCAGCTTTTCAAAAGGTATATAAATTAATAATCACTTTAAAAAAGTGAGCTTCTGGCATGATAAAACATAAATTACATTCAAAATGGATGCCAAGGCAACATTAATTGTAATGATCCACTAGATATGTCCTCCCTGAAAATATGAGAGAATATCTGACATATCTCGAATCAGACATGAGAAAAGTAAGAGTTTTCTGTGTCTTAACTCATCAGGTGTGAACAGAAATATGCTTGTGAAAATTTCAGCACTGTTTGTTGCTCTGCCTTTCAAATACATAAAAATGAATAAAAAGTAAATGATGAAAACTAAAAGAACATAAAAAAAGAAAACTTCTAGACCATATATGAAAGGAGAAGGAGAAAGACTTTCTTCTACTTAAACCATGTAAATACAAGTGAATTTAAAATAAAAGGACTTTTTGTTCTCAAATATGTGGAAGAAATAATGCACACCATTCATATTATTTTAGAAATCCATTTTAAGGGGACAGCACTGTCGCATAAGTAGGCTAAGACTCTCCCTGAGGCACTGGCATCCCATATGGGTGCTGATTTGTGTCCCAGCTGCTCCTTTTCTGATCCAGCTGTTATGGCCTAGAAAAGCAGTGGAAGATGGCCCAACTGCTTGGGCCCCTACACTTGGTGGGAGACTTGGAGGAAGCTCCTGACTCCTGGCTTCAGATCAGCTCAGCTCTGGCCATGTGGCCATTTGAGAAGTGAATCAGCAGATGGAAGACCTTTCTCTGTGTTTCTTCATCTGTCTGTAACTCTGCCTTTCAAATAAATAAATAAATAAGAAATCCATTTGAAATTTTCTATTGCTCTTTCACAGCATCTGTTTACTTTCTCAGTTTTGCTGTTCTGCAGACACAATGCATATCCTTCAGGTCTCAGCATAGTAAAGGTGAGGTTTGGTCACATGTTCCCATCCCTAGCTCTGTTTTGCCTTAGATGGTCTCAGCCCTTTCCTCCACTCCGTGAGTTACACCCGAGAGTGATCCTGCCTGTCCCCAGTGTTTGGCAATGTTCCCACAGTTCCCTGAAAACTCCCAGGCACACATGGGTTTCCTGGCTTTTATTTCACTGTGAGTTCCAACATACCTAAAGTCCAGTACTGTTAAATTGGTACTGCATAATATTAGTTATTAAAGTGATATAATTTATTTCAATGGTTATTAAGTTTATTGCACCTTTTTCTTTCTTTACTTCAAGTTCACATATTTATTCCTTTAAATCAATTTTAGAGTTACTTAAAATTTGCTAAATCATAGTGGTGAAATTTTATTTGGCTTTGCAATAAACTGCTAGACAAATGTGGAAAGAATTTGTCTTTAAGATGATAAATCTTTTTTTATCTAAGGATCATCTGATGTCTCTCTATATCCACGCTTACATATGTAAGTATATGTCAAATACAACCATATGTCAAAATATGGTTACATATGTAAACATATGTCCACAGATGTGGACACAGGTATAGATGATTTAGTTACAGGCACATGATTATGAATGGAGAGCTGCAATTCACAATTTTACCATTGCTAAGTCATTGAATACTTTGTTTCGGAGCTTTCTTGCCTTTAAGTGAGATGATACATTATAGCTAATGCTTTACCATCGCATATGTGGATGACCCCATCCTCCCACTTCTCTGTCACCTCTGCTTAGTGAAATGTGGAAGTGAGGGTGCCTTGCACGCCCTCCAGCACACACGTATGTAAATATCAGACTCCATTGGGGCCGGAGTTGTGGCATAGCGAGTTAAGCTTCTGCCTGCTTTGTCAGCATCCCATATGGGCACCCATTTCTATCCTAGTTGCCCCACTTCAGCTCTCTGCTGATGCACCTGGGAAGGCGGCAGAGCATGGCCCAAGTGCCTGGGTCCCTGCACCCACATGTGAGACCCAGATGAAGCTCCTGGCATCAGCCTGGCCCAGCCCTGCCCATTGTGGCCATCTGAAGAGTGAACCAGCAGATGGAAGATCTCTCTCTCTCTCTCTCTCTCACTCTGATTTTCAAATACATAAATAAATCTTTAAAAACTGTATAAGATACATTATGATTTCTTTTAAAAACATGAATACAACCTTCTATCAAATAAGATGGAATTTCAGCAAATTAATGGAAGATGAAATTAAAGAGTAAGTTTATTTTGGTGCAAATTATTGAATTTCATGCACATGAAGACATTTCAAAAAGTTAATGGAATATATGTGTTTTACAAAAACTATGCAAAACATACTAAAATAAATTTAATTCCATTTTTCCCTTTTTGATATATCTGAACATTTTTAATATGTGTTAATAAACTTGTATTAATTTATCATCTGTTTCATTTTAATTAATATGGCTGTGCATACTCCCTGATACAGAATCACACTTCATTTTTGGGGTAGAACTATGTATAACATTACTAATTTCTTACATTAGTGATGCAAAAGATTTTAAAGATTTATTTACGCATGCATTGGAAAGGCAGAATGACAGAGAGGAGGAGAAAAAGAACAAGAGAGGGAGAGAGATGTTCCATATGCCTGCAACAGCCAGCGCTGGGCCAGGCTGACATCAGGAGCCAGGAACTCCATCCAGTCTCCCCAAAAGGGTGGCAGGGACCCCAGAACTTGGACCACCACGTGCTGCCTTCCCAGGTGCATTATGAGGAAGCTGTGTCAGACAGGGAGCAGCCAGGTCTGACGGGCAGTCCCATATGGGATGCAAATGTCTCAAGCTGTGGCATATAGGATGCAAATGCCCCAAGGTGTGGCTTAACCTACCTTGCTATGATGCCCACCCTCACTGGTTTAAATATTGTTGGAGATCATTACTCTCATTTGACATTCTTTATATCAATATTTGTAAGAGATCCTGTGCTCTGTGTTTTTTCTGCAATACCTGCTGAGGTTTGTAATTGGTGTAATGTTTACTATTCAAAGAAATGTTCAAAAATTCTATGTTCTGTAATCATACAAAAACAAAAAAATTAAATCTATTTTTGAAGTGTGTATCGTTGTGGCCTATGTTTTTCTGTTCTTTAGTTTCTAGACAGCGTGGGCTTTGTTTTGAGTCCATTTGCTTGATCCTAGGAAATATCTGCTTTGTGTCTTGCCCTTCTCACGGATTGCGGGATTTGCTTGTACACTGCAATTAGAATATTTACACTTTTCCCTGTGGGCACTGATGTGACTCCCCAACATTTCAGACAGCTAAAATGGCTGTTATTTTCTTTAGTGTTCTCAGTCGTGGTACGCCTGAAAATTTTAAAATATTTCTATCTATTTTTATATATTTGAAAGGCAGAAAAAAAGAGATAGATAGACAGAGAGATATTCCATCCACTGGTTCAGTCCCCAAATGATCTCAATGGCCAGGGCTGGGCTAGTCTGGAACCAGGAGACTGGAACTCAATCCAGGTGTTCCAAGTGGACCTGCAGAACCCTCAGGTCTACATTAGCAAGAAGTGGGAATCAGGAGCAGAGCCAGAAACTGAGCACAGGCACTGTGCTATGAGCCTTAGGTGTCCCAACTGACACCTCATTTGCTAAACAAATAGCTTACTCCAACACTTACAGTTTCATCTTTGCAACTAATCACCAAGTTCTTATAGCACATACTATAAAAAAGTCAATTAGTCAATATAGAGTGCAAAGATAATGACTTTTTCTTATAGGAATTATCAGTTAAATTGGATTTAACTACATAATTAAACATGAAATCAGAAAATTCTTAAAAATGTTCGTAACAATGTGTATAACCCCTTCTAGATAAACTTTGTTAGTGTAGGTTCAAATACAGAAGCCAAAAAAAGACTGAGCTATATAATAAAATAATTATTAAAAATGCGTGCACTATGGTAGGGTTAGAGAAACTGGAACCATAACATGAAAAAATGTGAAGGCTTCCTGCTGCAGGTGCAGGGAGCAGCTGGTGCTCTCACTGCAGGGGTCCTCAGGGGGCCACCTGTCCCAAGCAGCTGGGGAGCAGCTCCAGCCGGGAGCACCCTTCACAAGCATAGTGGGGCCAGCGGCCTGCTGCCATGTCTGCTTCCACTTGTCTTTTCCCTACAAGCCAATGAAGATTAAAGTTACAATGGCAGTAGTAGTGGTGATGGAGAACATACAGACATGTGTGAAAGATAACACATGGCTGAATCCTTTGGGAAGACACTTGCAATTTGAAAGTACAGAAATTTGAACATTCATTCACTGCTTTATGTAACTTATCTTCAAATAATTTAGGATAAACCCTCCCTATATGGGAAATTGGAAATATGTATGTGCAGCGTCGTGTTGTACACTGACATAAATCAGAGTTTCATACAGGGAAATAATTAAGGAGGCACCTGGTTGTTAAATGGCTCATCATTTCCCACAAATCTGTTACATGAGGAAATAACATTGTAACTTTGTTTTTTAGAACTTTCAGTACAGTACTTTCCGGCAGATGGTTTATTCTAGCAAGTTCCATGTTCACACTGTGCAGTGTTTTTATGAGTTCCAGCTGCTAACTGATAATATTTTACTGCTGAATCAATCATGTGTGATATAATTGCTTATTATGTGCCTTAAAACACCAGCAATGTAGTTATTTTCAACTTGGAACGAATTAAAATCTTATCAGCTTTTAAAAAACCTAGAGTTGTCTTCCTCGGGTTAATTAGTCTAAACCTCTGTTCTTCCCTGTGTGTCTGTAGGGAGTTGCCTAACCAGGGGAGGAGTGCAAGCTGATCAGGATCAGCCCTTTGTTGTCTTCTGGGTGTCCTGCAGGTGTGTGAACCACCTTGTTTTTGGGCTTCCAGGTCACGCAAGTTCCTCCTCCCAGAAGTGAAAGCAGTGAGGAAAGGCCCAGCCTCCTGCCCGCACAGTCCAGGGCTGAAGTCTTGGTGCACTTGGTGTCACTCAGTTGGTGGGGACTTTATTACAAAGTTATCAATGGGGGAAGCAGGGATTGGACTATTTCCTGCACCTCTTGTGACTCCCAGCGCAGGGACTCACTTCCTGTCCAGATCAGTTTCTGCTGCTTCTCACCCAGTGTACGCAGAGGACAGATCCTATGGGTCACGTTTTTGCATTAAACTAAACTAAATTAGATTAGATTGAACTTGCCTCACAGGTAGTGGACTGCACCCTGATTTAGCAAGAAAAGTGCGTTCTTGGGACACACGACTGTGTCTCGGCCAATCACAGCAGCTGGGCTCTGCTCCCAGGGGCCCAGAGGCACCTGCTGCCCTGCACGCTCCTCGTAGCTTTCGTCTCACCGTCACCAATCCCTGCCGCTCCCTGGGATTTACCCAATGAGCTGTCCCTCTGTCAGTCAGACATGCACAGCATCCGTATTCACAATACAAATCTGGGAGCAACCACGATGTCCTACAACAGTTGAAATGAGTAAACAAGCTGTGATGTAGGCATAGAAGAAGTGCTGTTTGCTGACAATACATATTTCTCGGGATATACTGGAGCGCATGTTGCTGAGTGAATAGACCAGTCTGCAAAGGCTGTCTCCTGTGTGGTCTTGACTGCATGCACTCTCAAAGAAGCAGGACTATGGAGCCTGCACCGTGATCCAGGGTTTCAGGGTCAAGGGGCGCGGGAGAGTCAGGGCAGTGAAATTATTCTATCTGGCATTGAAATGGTGGATACATAAAACTACATATTCTGTAGGACAAAACCTGTGAATTTATGCCATAAGGAGAGCACTTTAATCTAAAGTACATACAATTTATCAACACTTATTCATCACTTGTAAGATGCTAATAGTGGGAGAAACATGTGGCTATTTGGACTTCCTTGTATTTCTGCTCAATTTTTCTTTAAATCTAGAACTTCTCAATAAGGTGTCATTATTAAAGTTTTAAACACAGCCATTTTAACCAATTATATTATTAGTAATAGAAGAGATAAAATTCTGTAACAACACTGAAACAAATGCACAGAAAAGGTATTGTCTGTAAACGTGTTTACTCAAATTCACTTAACAGAAACTTGCAAACATACAAATCACTCTGTGATGAAAGAGCTCATTTGCTTTGAGGGGTGGAGGTGAGGGCTACTGAGATTAGGAGGGGACAGGAGAAGAACCATGGACATTCACACCGTTCTATTTCCATCTGTGGGTTATGTGCAAATTAATGTTTTCATTAATGAAGCCACCTGTTCATATGTGACCACTGCACTTTTCTGCATGCATGATGTATGTCAACAAAATGCCTTAAATCTTTTTTAAACTATTTTTAAAGAATTATTTATCTATTTGAAAGGCAGAGCTACAGAGAGGCAGAGGCAGAGAGAAAGGGAGAGAGATGTCTTCCATCCACAGGTCCACTCCCCAGATGGCCACAATGGCTGGAGCTGTGTCAATCCGAAGCCAGGAGCCAGGAGCTTCCTTTGGGTCTCCCATGTGGGTACAGAGGTCCAAGGACTTGGGCCATCTTCTACTTCTTTCCCAGGCCATAGCAAAGAGCTGGATTGGAAGTGGAGCTGCCGGGACTTGAACCAGCACCCATATGGGATGCCGGCACTGCAGGCAGTGGCTTCTGCCCGCTATGCCACAGCTTGTATCTACCTTTTAATTTGGATAAAGATAAATATAGGCATATAGGTAAGTACTCAGCTCAGGCTGTGACTTCTGAACACCAAGCCTGAAGCTAATAACGAAATGTAAACAAACAAGTCTCCGCTGTCTTAGCTAGTTATGGAATGCTCCTGTAAGGGATGTCATCACATATTTTAGTCGATTGAGCAGATGTTTATTTATAAGATGAACTTCCACCTGGTTGTTTAAATGCATATACACGTGTCTGTAGAACATTTCCAACAGTTTTGTGTCCTATTCCATAGCATCCATATCTTTTGCACTATCTGGTGAGGGTACCATATCCCCTGGGATTACAGCTCTTCTGCTCCAAGTTTAAGATTGCTAATTAAAATAATCTGTGATTACAGCAGTTTTTGGAACTTTTTCATGAAACAGAATATAAGAAATATTGTTCTAAATATACCTCAGACTATTTAGGAATATGAGGATAGCCTTTTCAGTGAAAAACTTCGGGCTCTGGGCTCCAAGGGAGTCTGCAGCTGTCTGCCCTGCACCTCGCTAACTGCAGACAAAGCTGTCCAGCCAGCTCAGCTGCAGCCAACTCTGGATGAGTTAACATGCTCATTTGCTTGAAGACTCTTTGTTTTTTGTCATGGGAACAAAATGTATATACTTCCAAGTAGAAATACATTTTTTTTGTTACTTTAAACACTCATCACTAAATCTCCTCTCTGTTTGGGAGAGTAGTCCACATGAGTCCTAGTCTTTTCTTTTAAGCGACAATTTTATTGTATTTTATTTTACTTTATTTAGGAGGGAGAGAAAGAAGGAGGGAAGGAGAGTTGCGGTGGGGGAGGGAGAAAAGAGACAGAAAACACTCCATCCGCTGGTTCACTACTCAAATGCCTACAGCAGCTTGGGTTGGGTCAGGCTGGAGCCAGGAGCTGGGAACTCAATCAGGGTCTCCCAAATGGAAAGCAGAGACTCAAGTACTTGAGCCATCACCTGCTGCCTCTGAGCGGGCACTGGCAGGAAAGTGGAATGGGGAGCAGAGCCAGGCTTGAATCCAGGGTCTCCAGTACATGGGATGTGAGGGTCCCAAGCTGCATCTTAACTCCTGTGACTAACTCCTGCCCCGAGTCTCAGTCTCCTTGAGAAACTGAATCTCCATGTCGCTTTGCATCTGATTCACAGATTTGTCAACCAAAGGATCCCACGAAAGGCACTCACCTTGTGTTGGAAGAGGGAAGGGCAGAATCCCTTCCCGTCTATGGCAGGCAGAGGACAAGATGGCTTTTCCTGTGACGGCCATGGCTGTGATCACGGGAACAAAATGGTGGCTTTGACACTAGGCAGGGAAAGATGGCCTCACGAAGTGCAGACTGTAGAAACTTCCTGTTGGAAAGCTGGTCATGTGCTTTGGGCTGTGCTTTCTGACTGTGTTGTTTCCACATGGCACTGACCAGTCCCCCTGGTCACTCTTTAAGCCTTTCCTTTTCTCGGCACTGGTCTTTCGAAGCATTCAAATTCTCTACTACTGAACAGTGCTGCTGTCCCCAAAGTATGCATCACCTCCCTAAAAATCTGGACACTCAATGCTTCGTGCTTGTGCTGTCTTCATACCTCCACTCCCTGAGTATATGTCTTTGTTTTGCAGGTGGAGTCCTCATGTTCATAATTTATATGGAAACAAAATAATTGTTATGGTCACTAATGTTCCATTAAAAAAAAGGACAAACTTCTCTAAAAAAGTGAAAGAATCCCACGAGGCTATCACCACAAGAGGTTTTCTGAGGTTTCAAAGTTACAGGATGACAGACTATGACCCTGGATACAGAATCCAAGTCTTAGTTATAATTAATACCACCAGCTGTCTATTTTGATGATGATAAAACTATAGTGAGTGAAATGCTATCTACTTTCCATGTTCAGTTTATAAGAATGAAATACAGAAAAACTCCTAAAGCACTCTTGGGAATAAAATATCAGTAATTATCCATACAAAAGATGTGTACTGAGAATGTACTGTGATAATGTATTTTGTGCTACACAAATAAAATCACAGAATAAGTTTTGAATCATGTGCACATGTGTGTGTATGTGTATAAATGCATGCCAAGTCACTGAAAATTTTAGCTATTTTTCCTTCCAGGGGAGAGAACATCAGCTTTTGAACCTATTTAGAAAAAGGGTATTTTTTAATATTTTGATTAAGGCAAAGACAGTCTAGCTAAAAATAAATCACCTTGTCATAGAAATGCTATAAATTGCTGTGAAGAGAGTCACTGGCCTTGGCCCATCAGAGCTAATATGTAGTAGGGAACTTAGAAGGAAATGAGTGCACCTGCATTAAAATCAAACCCACTTGACACACACTGACGAAAAGCTCAGATGGGCAAATGTGTTCAACAGCAGCCAAGGAACCCAGCCTTGCACTTCCTTCTTATGTAGTTGGAGTCCTAGCATCTTCTGGTCTCTCCTTGGATTTTCTTCCTTGGCTGCCCACTGCCAAGCTCTCCTCAGGTGGTCATTTTAAGGTCTGGCTGAAAGGCACAGAGTCCAGGCTACCACAGTGATGGATGATGGACAGGACAATCCCAGCTGGCCGTGTCTCCAGGAGTGCAGCCTCTGAGTATGATACAGGAGTGGAGACAGCATGGATTCTGTCCAACCGTCAACTCCAGGACAAAACTTCTCATCAGCTTCCCTTGCTCAGAGTGTCAGTGACAGGGCTGGCAAGAGCTGTATTCAATCTCCCAGAACGAAACTGGAGGAAGCTTGCCCAATCTAAGAGAAACACAAGCCAAAGTAGCATTGAGAGACCACCTCACAGCTATTAGAAAGGATACCAACAAACAACAAAACACCAAGAGGATGACATGCGTCGGGGTGAACATGTGAGGCAACCCGCAGGCCAGGAGGCAGGGAGCCCCGTGGGCAGCTGGAGAAAACACAAAACAGTGCATCTGCTGTGGTCAACAGGACAGTGGTTCCCCCAAAATTAAAAACAGAGTGACCACATGATCCAGTATCCCACCTGAGTGTACATTCAAAAGAATTGGAAGCAAGGTCTCAAAAAGATATGTATATACCCAAATTCAGAGTAGCACAATTCACAACAGCCAAAATGTGGAAGCAACTCAAGTGTCCATCAAGAAACAAATGGATATGCAGAATGTGGTATATCCATGTGGTGCAGATGGAGACAGGACTGCTGCGTCCTTCCCTTTAAGACTGAATAATATTCACATAATCTGTTACGCTAAGCGAGATAATCTGCTCACAGAAAGAGAAAGCCTGGGGGGTCCAATTATAAAAAGCATTTATAGTCACAAAATTACCAAGACAGATAGCAAAACAGTGATTTCCCAAGGGTGGGTGCAAGGGAGAACCAGGCATATACTTTTCAAGGGATATGGAGTTCCAGGTTTACAGGATGAAAGAACTGTGAGACCAAATGGTGGTTACGATTGTACAACGTTGTGAATGTATTAATACCAAAGGACTTCACACTTGAACAGTGGCTGAGATACTAAATTTAATGTTGTGTATTCACTACAAAGAAAAACCAAGTGGCTAAGAACTGTTTGTGTGTATATGTGTCCTGTGTGTGAAAGAGGCCCAAGGAATATTTACAAAAAAATCATTAAAATCATTTTCATGCACTTTTTTTGCATGTCTTGCATTGTTATTTTTTTTTTTTTTTTTTTTTTTTTTTTTTTTTTTTTGACAGGCAGAGTGGACAGTGAGAGAGAGAGACAGAGAGAAAGGTCTTCCTTTTGCCGTTGGTTCACCCTCCAATGGCCGCCGCTGCAGCCGGCGCACCGCGCTGATCCTGGCAGGAGCCAGGAGCCAGGTGCTTTTCCTGGTCTCCCATGGGGTGCAGGGCCCAAGCACCTGGGCCATCCTCCACTGCACTCCCTGGCCATAGCAGAGAGCTGGCCTGGAAGAGGGGCGACCGGGACAGAATCCGGCGCCCCAACCGGGACTAGAACCCGGTGTGCCGGCGCCGCAAGGTGGAGGATTAGCCTATTGAGCCACGGCGCCGGCTGCATTGTTATTTTTTTAAACTGTCTTTTCAAAGATTGAGAGAGAGGAGACAGAAAAGAGAGAGGAGAGAGAGGAGAGAGAGGAGAGAGAAAGAGAGAGAGATTGATTGATTGATTGATTGATTGATTCCATTGCTGGTTTACTTCCCAGATGGTCACAACAGCCAGACCCAGCCGCGCTGTCGTGCAAAGCTGGGAGCCAGGAGTTCACTCGTTTCCGCCCTCTCTCCATTCATCTGAAGTTTCATGCATGTGTTACATGGTCAATACATTATCTTTCTTTATATTGAATTTGTCATGAGGAAGTTTTTGTTGAACAATAAATATGATATAGGAAACTTCTGGTGTGACCCAGCTCATGGAAACAGGAAGCTCCTCTATCACACTAGAAGTAAACTAACGCAAATGGCACTTTCCACATCAGCCAGAAGCTGGGGCAGCTCGAGAGCAAGAGGGAAACGAGTGAGCACAGCGCCCTCTGTCCCCTTGCTAACTTAGCTCTTGGGGAAATCTCTCCCCCATCTTAACGCACATCCATAGAACAGAAGTTTGTGTCACACACGGTCACACAGAACTCATTCCAGCCCACACAGAACAGTGCCTCCTGGAAGCAAGTGCCCTGGGCCTGCTAGGAAGAAAGCTCTCTCTACCAGTCGATGGATCAGTGGTCATCACATGCTCTCATCTGAACCTGCGTGAAAGCTGACTCACAGGGCACAACAGGACACTGACACTCTGCCAACAGCCTTCAAGAAGATCTCCCTTCTCTCTCCAGTTCCTGTTATCTCAGCACATAAGCCTTTCTTCTCTATTTAGCTTTGGTCCGAAGTTGAGATGGACCAAAATCCATGTGAAACACTTATATAATGTAACGAAAGGTATTTTTTCTTTCACGTAGTCCCAAGCTATTGTGGTTTCTACTGTCAATTTCCTTTCTAATTTTTCATGGTACTCTGAAAGTAACTGCCAGTATTTCTAAAGGGATATGGGGGGTTCCTATGTTCATGATGATCCATCTCGGTATATATTTAAACCTAGTGATTCCTGAATATAAACCTGCCCAGTGTCCATAGTGCCTGAAACAGTTAAGTTTGCACAAGACGTCACTGCATTAACATTGGCTTTGAAAGTTAGGGACCTTGTCTATATCAAGTGTTAAGAACATCAGCAGAGTTACCCAAAGAGCACAGCAATACTTGCCTTTTGACAGTCACATCACAATGCACAGTACATTGTAATTAACTTCCATTAACTAATCTAAATTAAAATAAAGCCTATTTAGCAGCAATGGTAAGCAGTCATGCCTCTCCTATTCTGAAATTTGCAAGTGACACTTGCAATTTAATTAAACATTTAGATATCATTACCAATCAATTCAATTTCATTGGGTTTGACTCAGTGTTTGAATTTATTAAAATATTTTCAATAAATTGATGACTTCTCCCCATTTCATTTAGAGTAAAAGCCATATCTTAGGTGGAGCCAGGTGTTTGGCATGGTGTTTCAGATGCCACATGGAATGCCCACATCCGATGTCAGTTGCAGTTTTCTGCTAATGTACCTCCGGGAAAGCAGCAGATGTGACTCAAGAGTCTGTGTCCTCGGCACCTACAAGGGAGACCTGGATTAAGATCTTTTCTCTTGGCTTTGTCCTGGCTCAGCCTTGGCTGTTTGGGCGTTTGAGGAGAAAATCACAAGACAAGATCTCACTTTCTGTCTCTGCTTCTGTATCTCTATCTTTGTCTTTCTGGCTCTCAAATAAAACAAACAAATAAAAAAATTAAAAATTAAATGAAATTCTTTTGGATGTTCATGAGTACAAGCTCTTCTCGACTGGACCCCAATGTTGGTTCCTAAAACACTTCTACGTCCCATGCTCACCCTCCAGCGGCCTTGGCCTCCTGGCTGCTCCTGGAACGGACCAACATACTCCCACCTGGGGTCTCATGCTGTGGCTTGTTCTTGACAGACAGTGCTGTCCCTCCCCATAGTCAATGACTTGCGCTCTCACCTTCTCCCATCTACTCAGATCTCCAACCTCAGACAAGACTGGCTGTGGGCACAGTATTCAACGTTCTAACTGCCTTGTGCATTGAGACAACTGCAAAGCCAGCAGCCTGCTCTGCGCTTCCTGAGAAACAAGTGTATGGAGATTTCCTTCACTTCACAGGCAACACATGCTCTGAGCTGTTCCCCCGACGTTCAGGACACTCTCAGAGAAGTGCAGTCACAACCACCACTTAGAACAGTCCCCACAGCTGTAGCAACACACGAGGCAACCCCTGCACACACAGGCCGAGCAGCCACAGCTCTGCTCTCGGTCTAAATCAATTTCCTCGTTCTGAATATTTCCCCAAGGACGGATGCATACAAGGCAAGGCCTTTGGTGCTGCTTCTTCCACTTAGCCTGATGCTTTTAAGGTCATCCTTGACATTCAGGAGGCCTGGGAGTCTTTCTAATGAGTCACTGAAACTAAAGGACGTGTGGGGAAACCCCGAAACCAGCAACTGGTGTCCAGAGTGAGAGTGGTCCCTCCCTCGTACTCTGCGGTGGGACCCTAAGCCTCTGTAGGATAGAAGTGGAAGTGGTGTCGCATGGCCCTTCCTGCAGACATGGTCTCAAGACCCTAACTGGGAAGGGGCTGTCAGAAGTGAGTCCTCTCACGTGGACTCCTCCCATGACATGACGGGGGACCCTCCCTCTGCACACTTTCGACTGGAAGCCTGGGACACATTTACCAATATGGGACATGTTGCAGTTAAACTAAACTTGGGTAACTTTGGTTTTATCATATCTTTTAAATTTTTAACCCAAATTGTCTTTGCATCATTTTCCCCTGGACTTAAGATTGGGAGAATAAGCCAGAAGAGTAGACAGCAGGAACTTGAGCCACGTGATTTGTACAGCCTCTCAGGGACCATCTCACTGGTCCTCCCTCCTCAGCCTCTGCCTGCAGCCCCACCTCTCATCAGGAAGGCTGTTCAGATGGATTGCAATTGCTGGCTACAGACAAAAACCTCTTAAAAATCCACATCCTTACAATTCGGACAAATGGACTCCATTTTAACTACCTGCAAATGGCCTGTGTGTGAAAAGCTTAGAGGCTTTATTGCCATGGTGTGGGAAAACCATCCCAGAGAAGTCTACAGACCTGTTGCCACAGTGTGAGAAACCATCCAGGAAGCCTAGGGGCTCCATAGCTGCAGTGTAAGAAAATCTTCCTGGAGAAGCCAGCCGTCTTCTACTCCGTGACTTCTGGGTTTGCAACATTCAGGCCACAGTGCAGTAATTTTATAGAATGCTTTGAACTTAGATGGAGATTTTCATATATAAAAACTGAAAAGTAATAAAAAGTATACACACAGATATATCAAGAATATTGATTTAGTTACAATGGTCCATAAAATAAAAATTAATATTCATCCAGAATGAACTAACAAATGATCATAAAGCATTCACAAGTTAAAGTAAATTAATAGGGTTTTAATTATAATTTATTTCTTTGTGTACTATGTATATATTTCACACTTTTGACAATGTATGTCATAATCCTGAAGGCTCTTATAAAAGTAGCATTAATTAAAATTAATTAGAAAATCCATGTATACCTATACATGCATGTACTTATGAATGTGTGCATGTATAAATGTATAAAATCTAGATATGCATTTCCTGATACTTACCCTTCTTTACACGATTTCCAAGATTCCATTTAGTATCTTAAACCTTTGTGCATATAAAACTGTAGTGGGGGAAAATATAAAGATACCACTAAACTCATTCTTTGAACATTATTCTGCTTTCTTTAAATTTAGACATTTTGCAAAATCTGCAGTAATGTCATATACAAAATAGTCTCCTCGTTGAAGAATATATTTTTCTCAGTCACTAATCTTTAATAAAGTCAAAAGGATGATTTCCTTTTGAATTCTGAAGTTTTTACATGTTGTAAGCATTTTACTGACAGGAACATTTTCTGAAATATTGACATTTATTAACATCACCCAGAACTATTGATTTTAACAAAATTAAAGCCACATACATTCTTAGCCACAAAGGAGTGCTGGGCTCAGATTTAATCAGGTCTTAACCGCTCATCTGTACTTGAATGCTTCAGCAGAGAGCTGCGGCAGGTGACTGTGCTGCCTGGCACGGTGCAAGGTCTTGCTTATCCTCTGCAGGCAGTGCACACACTCAGGCGCAATGAGAAAGAACATGGTCCATAGAGATGCTGGGAGGTGCAAAAGACAGCACCTTTGTGGATCAAGTTAGTTTTTACTTTTGTTTATTTGAAAGTAAGTGTTAGAGAGAGAGAGAGAGAGAGAGAGAGAGAGAGAGAGATCATCCATCTGCTGCTACAAAATACAACAGCCAGGGCTATGCGAGGCCACAGCTGGGAGCCAGGAACTTTTGAGTCTCCCACGTGGGAGCGGGGGCCCAGGCATTTGGGCCATTCTAAGCTGCTTTGCCAGGTGCACTAGAAGGGAGCTGGCTGGAAGTGGAGCTGCCTGGACTGAACACGCCACAACACTGGCCCCTCAAGTTAGGTCTTTTGTCTAGAAAATGGCCATCAAATGTCATGATGCTAGCTCAGCTCATTAGCCCACTTTGAAGGGAATAAATGTCACAAACTTGTTACAAATGGGAACACCATGATCTGATCATGATGAGCATGTTAATTAGTTAACTAGGACAAGTCATCTTAAAATGCAATATTGAGTATAAGGTGATAAAGCAGTGTTAGGATACTCTACTATATTTTTCTTGATATTTGTATACATTAAAATACATAAAATGTATATATTATGGGACTTCATTTTATGAAAAATGTAATTAAAAATCAGTTTATATGGGTGCAGAAAACAACTTGAAATCCGTGCAGTTTTTTCCCTCATAATTCACATTTTCTATGAACTTTTTAAAGTGTTTTCGAATGTATATCATAAAATATCTGCTTTTATGATTGTGAGTTTTAGATAAAATTGATTATTGAGTCCATATTTCTACAGTTTCAACTTAAATGAGACATGAGTTTATATGTTTAAGAATACATATATTTGGGGCTGGCGCTCTGGTATAGTGGGTAAAGTCACTGCCTGCACTGCCTGCATCTCATATGGGCTCTGGTTTGAGTCCTGGCTGCTCCACTTCCAATTCAGTTCTCTGCTATGGCCTGGAAAAGAAGTAAAAGATGGTCCAAGTCCTTGGGCCCCTCCACCCTCACGGGAGACCCGGAAGTAGCTCCTGGCTCCTGGCTTCGGATTGGTGCAGCTCCGGCAGTTGTGGCCATTTGGGGAGTGAACCAATGGATGGAAGACCTCTCTCTCTTTACCTCTCCTTTTCTCTGTGTAACTCTGACTTTCAAATAAATAAATAAATAAATCCTTAAAGAAAATACATGTATTTATAGGAGCACCATGCAAATGTCTTGAAGACTTCACAGGCACATGATTGTGTCACTACATGCTTAATAATTTGAGATGTTCTAAGTTAGCAGGGACACTTTCGACTGTAAATTACTTGTTTATAATATTAAAAATGAGGCTTAAAAACAAATTATTTGAGTAAGACTTCCAATTGAACAACTGAACTGAAGAGGGCCACTCCAGGCACTCTGATGTATTAAATGCTAAAAATTGTTTTTAAAAAGCTTTATTTAAGAGCTAGCACTAGGGCGGGCACCATGGCTCACTGGGTTAATCCTCTGCCCGTGGCACCGGCATCCCATATGGGCACCAGGTTCTATTCCCGGTTGCTCCTCTTCCAGTCCAGCTCTCTGCCATGGCCCAGGAAGGCAGTGGAGGATGGCCCAATGGTTGGGCCCCTGCACCCACGTGGGAGACCAGGAGAAGGCACCTGGCTCCTGGCTTCGGGCAGGTCATAGCAGCCATTTGGGGAGTAAACCAATGGAAGGAAGACCTTTCTCTCTGTCTCTCCTTCTCTCACTAACTCTACCTGCCAAAAAAAAAAAAAAAGAGCTAGCACCGCCACCTCTCTCTCTCTCTCCCTCCCTCTCTCTCTCCCTCTCCCCTCATCTCCTGCCGTTCAAACGAATCAGTAATTCTTTTTAATGCAGCTTTGACTTCGGCTTTTCTGTTTACGGTTGGTATCCCAAGTGTCTCCACAGTGCGGCTTCGCCACATTGCCTGCTCGGGGTCAGAGGTGTGATGGGCCGTGAGCACTGTCCCTTGGGGTCTTGCTGAAGCTCAGCGAGCTCGCTGCTGCCTGGGAGTGACGGCGTGTGCTCCGTCTACACAGCAGTAAGGAGAGCACATCGTGCTCACCTCAACGCGCAGAGCCCATCCGCATGCTGAAATCCCACTGCACCGTACAGCGACAGAACAGTGCAAGGGGCGGGGGCGGAGACGTGGGGTCTGTCTCCAAAAGGGCTGCGGAAGTTTGATGGCCCAAGCAGAACATAAAACCCCAAAACATAGTAAACGGACGTAACTTTAGAGACTCGGCAGCGGGGCGCACGCGGTCAGCGGAGCAGAGCCGCGGTCACGGCCACGGTCACGGCCACGTTTCTTCTCTGCAAGCGGCCCCGAGCGGTGGTCTCAGGGGCGCCGGTTCGCTCCCCTAACCCGCGGGCAGCGGCGAGGGGCCAGGCCGGGGCGGGCAGGGCCTCCCTGGGCGGCCGGGCGCACGCACCCTGGGCTGGGCGGGAAGCAGCTGCGCGGCCTGACCCACGCGCCATCGCCGGAGGCCACTCAGCGCTTCCTGAGGCAACGCGAAGTCCTGCCAGGAGCAGGCCGCGGGGCGGAGCGACGGCCGCACCCGCTGGGTCCTGCGGGGTCCTTCCGCCGTCCACGCCCGCACTGCTCCCGCTCCCCCACCGCGCTCCCCGTGACCCGCGTGGGCCCCGCTCACGCCGCCGTCCCGCGCTGGGTGCCTGCTCGGCGCGGTCCGCTCCTGGGTGTGTGCGGGGTCACGCGGTCACTTGGTCACGCTGTCGCCGTGGGAGTCCGGGGCTGTGGTGACGGGCGAGGGCGCCCAGCTGTGGTGGACACCGCTCTGCAGCCGCCACCAGTGGGCCTCGCGCAGGTCCGCTCCTCCGCGGCTGCTCCGTCCGACCAGCCTGAAGTGTCCCCGCGCAGCCCACGGAGGACTTGGGCTGGGCTCCGAACCGCGGTGCGGCTTGGTGCCGTGTCCTGACTCCGGCCTCCTGCTGTGTGGACCCGGAGGCCACGCAGGGCTCCCTGCACCCTCCCCTGGGCTCTGGGCCTCCCCCTGGCCTAGCCTGGCCTCCACAGGTGTATGGGGAGTGACAGGGCAGATGGGCGACCCTCTCTCTCTCTCCCTCTCTCTCGCTTTCTCTCTCTCTCTCTCTGCCTCTCAACTACTACTACTACTATTACTACTATTACTATTACTACTACTACTACTATTACTACTATTACTATCACTATCTCTCTCTGCCTCTCAACTACTACTACTACTATTACTACTATTACTATTACTACTATTACTATTACTACTATTACTATCACTATCTCTGCCTCTCAAATACTACTACTATTACTACTACTACTATTACTACTACTACTACTACCACCGTGCACTTAGCTGGTCCGCTGCACCGACAAAAATTGATGCCTGTGTTGGCTTTATTAACGAGGAGTGAGCGTTTATTCCAGTCAGCCTTCCTCCGTAAGAAGCATTTTGCTGCCTCCGACCCTCAGGGCACCCCTAAGCCACAATCTACCTGCTGCAACTTCGCTGTATAAGAGATAGTAATGGTGAAGCTGTGGACCCCAATGTTAGCAGCGCCTTGCCTTGGACATGATAGAACGCTCCCACGACTCCCGTGGTGTCACCTGGGCGATTATCATCACCACTGTAAACCAGATAAACAACCTTTTAAAAACGTTGGAAAAGTTCACCATATTTTGCTGACCTTGACTTTGGATTAATAGCATCCACTGTTTATCTCAAACTGTATACTTTTTTTTTTTTTTTGACAGGCAGAGTGGACAGTGAGAGAGAGACAGAGAGAAAGGTCTTCCTTTGCTGTTGGTTCACCCTCCAATGGCCTCCGCGTTGCGGCCCGTGCACCGCGCTGATCCAAAGGCAGGAGCCAGGTGCTTCTCCTGGTCTCCCATGGGGTGCAGGGCCCAAGCACTTGGGCCATCCTCCACTGCACTCCCTGGACACAGCAGAGAGCTGGCCTGGAAGAGGGGCAACCAGGACAGAACCCGGCGCCCCGACTGGGACTAGAACCCGGTGTGCCAGCGCCGCAAGGCAGAGGATTAGCCTAGTGAGCGGCGGCACCAGCCTCAAACTGTATACTTTTAAAAGCCTTTATTTCTAGTAGAAGTTATAGTATACATGTGACCAGCAGGGTTTGTATCACCTAAAGTTGTTATAGTTCCCGAGGAAAACCAGTGTGCCTGTCACTCAACGCCCATGACTCAAGCAGTCAGGCCAGGCAGGGCAGCTCAACAGGAGATGCAGGTGTCGAGAGACCAGGTACCGCAGGGAGCCAACGCGCTCATCAAAGTCCCTCACATTACTCAGAGCCAGCCCTCCATGTTCTCCTCCTATTGTGGCATTTCAGAGTAAGATATTTTTGAAACACTTGAATTCATAGAGAGAATCTGAATAGTTTTCTAAATGTCAATGAAATGCCATTTCTTCATGCTTGAACAACTCAAAATTGGCTAAAGTGCTTCTCTTTAAACTTCTGAACCATTTTTTATCTAAATTCTAAGAAAAATCACAATAGGTTTTAGCTTCAAATGTGAGAATATTGTAAATGTCAAGGTGGATAAATTTCAAAATTAATTTTATAGTCACTTTTTTCATCATTGTTAAACTGTGCTATATTTTTCAAAGTAAATTTTACTGGAAGCACTCATTTAAGTCAAGATTCTGCTGAGTTGCTCTTCTAAAGTCTGGAATTTAGTTTCATATGCACTAATATATGTATATATGCATAGAAAAGATGAATATATATATTTAATGTCTCCAGAAGTTGAGAACTTGCTATATCAAAGACACTCTATTATATAAAATACAGATTACATTTTGGCACACAGGTTTAAAACTATTAAAAAGAAAAAAAGCTGTGCTTGATTCTACTCCTTTATGGTAGGGATTTACATGCACATAATGTCAAGATCTATGAAGTATTTAGATAAGTTTATCTTCCATGTGATCACAAAACCAAGGCATGGTAGTCTTACATCTGAAAGGAAAACAAACACATCTGTGTATGGTTTTGAAAACTTAGACTGTTAACAACCTTGGTGACAGAGAAAGCACAGGAAAGTGCTGCTACCAGCAGTAATTCACAAAGACAACGCACTGACAGCTGTGGTTAAGTGCAGCTCACTTGCCTCTCTGTCCTCTCAGGATGGCCCATGTCCTCAGACGTCCACTTCAGGCAAGGTCAAGAGCAGGCACACAGCGGGGACCAGGCACAGCTAGGAGCAGGTGCTCTGCCCTGCCCCTCTCTTTAGTTCTTGAGCAATTAAACCAAATATATACTTCTTAAAAAGAATGTAAAATTATTCTGCAGACTGGCATGTTTCCACCAATTGTGTGTAGCAGCTTTCTAAGGTTGGAAAAATAAGAGACTTCCCTGTGATTTTGGATACTTTCAAAGCAGAATGGTGGCATGAACATATTTAAAATCAGCTATGCTTTTAATATGCCAGAAAGTTTTTGTATAATTTTCCTCTTGTAGGAATAGGAACAATATGCTTATCCATTGAACAGCAATTGATTTCTAGACTTCAGTCTTAGAGAAATTCTGAAAATGTTGCCAAGAAAGAGAGAGTATTTGGTACAGCCATATTGTACTTAATGAAAAATAGATTCAACTACAGATTTAGGTCACACAGAAAAATTTGGATAGTGATACCATGCAGTTTATGTAGTTTAATAATATTTTTGCAAAAACTGAAATAAAGATTCCTGTGAGATATATTTATATTAAATGTATGTCAATATTTATTTAATTAGTAAGTTCCAGTTGAAAATGAGAGTTTATTATTTAAATTTGCCATGAAAATTTAAAAAATAAAAATAAAAATCACCTTTTATTACAGATTCGGGTAGAGACAGCCCATGTCACCTATCACACTGACATTTCTCTCATTACTTGTTACCCGTCTATTCCTTATGCTGCGAACTTCTTAAAAATGGCATTTTATTGTCATTAAATTCAAAGATTTTATCCCTTAAAATATATTGCTGTGCTATTTTCAAGTAAATAATAAAGATCTTTATTTTCATTTTAATTACATTTTAATTTTAATGTATTCCATGCTATGATTAATGCCTCAGAAATTCAAATAAGGAACTATTGCAAAGCATCCATAATTATGTAATTTTGTAATCCATGAGCAACATAAAAATGAAAACCTTCCATATGTATATTGGCAGGCTCACTCAATTCTTTCAGGTATCTGTCTGTATGTGGAATTCCTGAGCCAACATAGTAATGTTTTCCCTTGGGGTATTATATATTGATGTGATATTTATTTTTTCATTTATGAAAAGTTTGAATTATTCTACACATTTTTTCTGATCACTTCTTTTCCTTTCTTTATATTTTAGGTGTATAGAGATGCAGCTTTAGATAAAAATTACATTTTTTAATATTTTGTTATATAGTACATGAATTTATTAATATCTATTTACTTGAAAGATAGAGAACTCCCATCTGCGCTCATCCACTGGGTCACTCCCCAAATGCCTGCAAAGCACTGCAGCTGGAGTCACAGCTGGAAGGCAGGGACTCCGTGCGAGTCTCCCATGTGGTGGCCGGAACTCCCAATCTGAGCCACCATACGCATTTCTATGCTGTGCTATTGCACACTATAGGTTTCTATTTGCTTGCTGGGCCACATTTTGCTTCTGCTCACCATTATGGTGGTGAGGTATACTCCATTTGAAACGTGCACGGGGCCGGTGCTGTGGCACAGCAGATTAACACCCTGGCCTGAAGTGCCGGCATCCCATATGGACACTGGTTAGAGACCCGGGTGCTCCACTTCTGATCCAGCTCTCTGCTATGGCCGGGGAAAGCAGCAGAAGATGGTCCAAGTCCTTGGGCCCCTGCACCCGTATGGGAGACCTAGAAGAAGTTCCTGGCTCCTGGCTTTCAGATTGGCATAGCTCCGGCTGTAGTGGCCAATTGAAGAGTTAACCATCAGATGGAAGACCTCTCTCTCTCTCTCTCTCTCTCTCTCTCTCTGCCTCTCCTTCTCACTCTGTGTAACTCTGACTTTCAAATACATAAATAAATCTTTAAAAAAATAAACGTGCTACTTGAAGTTAATTTTAATATTCTATTTAATAATTTGCTATTTCCTTATCCATTACATGAGCCTCATTTTTAAATTTTGAACATCACATCAATGATTATGTTTCTTAGAGGATTCTGATACACAGGAGGTAGGCCAGAAAGACGGAGCTACTGGACACTGTCGGGCAGCTGGGCTTGGCCTGCAAACTGTCTCCAGTCTTCAGCAGCATCTGCACACAGGCTGGGAGTGACCCATCAGAAATGCTTATAGCAGCCTGACAAAATAATTGTGTGGATTTTTAATCTAAAAACATTTTGATGATGAGTATTTGCTTTTCAATTTCTGATAATTTTTCATTAAATTTTATTGAAACAATTGCTTATGAGATGCTGTAATGAAAATGACCCTTTTCTCAGTTAATTTCAGAATAGTGCTCAAATTACATATCTAGAATGGAATCGCAATTTTATATGACATGTCAACTTCAAATTTATGACAAATGCTCATCTTCCAAGATATTCATAAAAATTACTACCTCTGCAAACTCTGTAAAACAGAGTTCTTGTTTCATATTTTCACAAGACATAATAATGTCATTCTCTGAATTTTTGAAAAATTTGAGATTGTAAAATGCTGACATGCCTTTAAGTTTCCCTGCAGTATTTTATGCTTGTCTGCTCAAGTTTGTTGTGATTGGTATTGCTTTTCAAGTTTTCACCATTTGTCTATTGATTTACTTGCAAAATGCAATTTACTAATGGCTTTTGATTAATATGGATTGTTCTGTTAGAAAGTTGTAATTATTTATACTCTGACCATGAGTACCTAACTCCCAAATCAGAGCCCAAATTAATTAGTGTCAAACATTTGGGGTTTTTATAGGAAATAAAACATGATGAATCATACTGCACCATGGGACCCCGTATCTGGAGGCTCCAGCTCTGGGATTAACCACCTCTGACTGAAAATGTGGTTAAGGCTTGGATGGCTGTGTCTCTACCTGAACACATGAGACTTAAACAATGAAGCTCAACAAGCGTCGACGCAGCATTCATGCCATCCTGGGCGGGAGCAGCCATGTGGGGCTGATGTAAAGAACATGGAGGACTGACACAGGTTCTGATTCTGCGCCTTTTCACGAATGTCCTTAGCACCCTAAGACTGTGACAGCTGAGAGTCCTGTAACCAATCCACTGTTGGTACCCAGGAACAACTGCCATATATTATAACATTATATGTCAATAATTCTTATTTATTATTAACTGATTTATCTTAGTGAACGTGCTTATAAAATGTTCCTCCTATCTTGAATTTTTCTTTTATAAATTATAGGCTCATAGCCCTTACAGGTTAACATAATAAATATATTTTTTTCTAATATTATTTTACAAATAAATTGTGGGTATTATTAAACATTGTTTTAAATTCTATAATGCACATTTACCCAGCTAGTCGTTTATCTTTTTACATAACTCAGAAAGAGTACTAGTTTAAAGTTAGAAATTTTACAACCTATATCATTGTATTGATTTTTATTTCTAAGCTTAAAACACCTTTCCAACTTCTAGGATTATAAAATAGGGGACAAGCTTTGATCTTTGGAAATTTCAGCTTACATATATATTCGATCTTAATGAAGTTGAGTTTTTTTCTGACTATTCGGCTCACAGCATGGAGGGGCTCTCGAAAGCTCCTGATAAAAGCTGTGACATGGCTTAGCTTACAACTTTCATGGTAGTGGACTGCCCCTGGCACTATACTGTCTTCACCACTCCATAAAGGAGACACTTTATTACATGGCATGGGAAATTACATCTCTTCTTCTTGAAGCTTTGGTTGTCTAGGATTTTTCACAACTTCATATTAATTTTAGGATTGCTCTTTCTATTTCTTTTTTTAAAAAAATTCATTGGGATTCTGATATGAATTTCATCAAGTCTATGGATCACTTTGGGTAACATGGGCAATTTAACAATGTTAAGCCTTTCAAGTTCTAACAGTTTCCATTTGTATTTTTAGGGTTTTACATGTAGAATATCTTGTCATCTGCAAAGAAAAATATCTTATTTTTTCCTTTATGACTTAACAGCTTTTTTCACTATTTACCTGATTGCTCAGGTTAGGACTTCCAGGACCATGGGGAAGAGACATGGAGAGAGCAGGCACCATTGCCTCATTCCTGACCAAATGAAAAGGTTTTTGGATTTCTGTTAGTCTGTTAGGCATGCTTTTCATATGCAGGCTTTAGAAATGTGATGGAATTCCTTTTCTATACATTTTGTTGGGAGTTTAATATTCAAGGGAGTTGAATGTTGTCAGATGTTCTTATTGCCTTGTATTATGCTAACGTGGTGTATCGCATCAATTAATAATCATTTCTGAAATCATCTTTGCATCCCTGGGAGAATTCTCATTTGTCACTGGAACCTGTTGAACTTGGCTTGCTAGTGTTTTGTTGAGGATTTTTTACACCAATATTTGTCAGGGAATTGGTATGTGGCTTATTCTCCTACAGTTATTTTGATTTTAGGGTAATATTAGGGTAAAACTGTACAGATGAAATAGGGTTGTAAGTGTTCTTCAGTTTTTAAGGTAGACTTTGAGAAAAAAAAAGTTAAATCTTTACATGTTCGGTGGGACTCACAGTGAAGGTAATCGGTATGAGTTTTTCTTTGTAAAAGTTTTTTTTTTTTTATCTTTTATTAAATGAATATAAATTTCCAAAGTACGACTCATGGGTTACAATGGCTTTCCCCCCCATACCGTCCCTCCCACCCACCACCCTCCCCTTTCCCACTCCCTCTCCCCTTCCATTCACATCAAGATTCATTTTCGATTATCTTAGTATACAGAAGATCAGCTTAGTATACCTTAAGTAAGGATTTCAACAGTTTGTTCCCACACAGAAACATAAAGTGAAAAATAATAGATGATTTTTTTTAAATGATGATGAAATCAGATCAGACCTATTGTCATGTTTAATCCCAGTGAGAGTCAAGTTGGGAATTGATAATTTCTTTCGTTTTGAGGGAGAGAGAGAGCCAGCCAGCCAGAGATCTTACATGTACACGTTCACTCCTCAAATGCACACAACAGCTGGGAATGGGCCAGGGTTAGAGCCAGGGGTCAGGATCAAGGAGTGCAAACCAGGTCTCCCACAAGGGTAACAGGAACCCTATTAGTTGACCCATCGCCCCTGCCTCCATGTGTCTGCATTGGTGAGGAGCTAGAATCAATAGCTGAATTCATGAACTGAAACTAGGCACTCTGATATGGGACATGGCCTTTGTTGTTAATTAATTAATTTAGTTTTTAAGGAATACAAATTTTGTAAGTACTTTAGGACTATAGTTTTTTTCCCCCACCATACACACCCTCCCACCCCTCTTCCTCCCTCTCCCCTTCCCAGCCCCATTCTCCATAAAGATTCATTTTCAATTAACCTTGTACACAGAAGACTAACTCTATACTAAGTAAAGATTTCAACAATTTGCACACACACGCACACACAAAATATCTGTTTGAGAACTAGTTTTACAGTTAACTCTCATAATACAACTCATTGTGGACAGAAGTCCTGCATGGGGAGTTAGTACACAGTGACTCCTGTTGTTAGTTTAACAATTAACACTCTTATGTTTGACAACAGTGACCACGCAAGGCACTTGACATGAGCTGCCTAGGCTATGGAAGCATTTTGAATCCACAAAATCTATCTGTATTTAGACAAGGCCATAAGCAAAGTGGAAGTTCTCTTCTCCCTTAAGAGAAAAATACATCCTTCTTTGATGGTCACTTCTTTCTGATGGAATCTCACTCACAGGAATCCTTCATGTAGAGCATTTTTGTCGCTCCCCCTCTTCGTGGAGGAACGACACAAAACCCTGCCTAGGCTTCATATCCGAGTCACGGCACCATTATGTCGCTCCCCCTCTTCGTGGAGGAGCAACACAGGACCCTGCGCTGTTCTTTTCATCTGCTCGGCCCTCCCCGGGTTTGCTGCTGGCCCTTCCCGGGTTGGCTACTATCCCTTCCACCTCCGTGGAAGGGCAGTTCCCCCTGGCCGCATTCCCCACTTCCGCAGGGGAGCGGCACACCGCCGGCCGGTTCTCTCGGGGGCTGCACGGGTTCCCTTAGATGTTCCCCATAGATGTTCCCCATAGATGTTCCCCATAGATGTTCCTGGTGCATGCCGTCTCTCTCCTCCTTTATAGTCCTCCTCCGCCAATCCTAACTCGGCTGCCCACACGCCAAGTACGCTGCTCTCCAATCAGGAGCAAGTCCTACAGTTTATTAGTTGAACTGGAGGCAGCTGTGCGGAAGCTGTTTACTTCTCTCCCAGCGCCATATTGTGGGAGAGCAGATGCATAGAACAAGTCTCAATTCCAGTAACTCAGTCCAGTCCGGATTGCTCCCCACACATTTTTGCAACAGTGTCTTGGCTTTCCATATCTGAAATGCTCTCATGGGCTTTTCAACCAGAACAAGAACTTTAAGGGCTGATTCTGAGGTCAGAGTGCTACTTATAGCAATTGTCATTCTATGAATCAGCTGTGCGGACTGCTTCCCATGTTGGAACATTCTCTCCTTTTTAATTCTATTATTATTACCAGACACTTAATCATATCCATATGTTCACTTTAACACTTTATATGATCACTTTAACACTTAAGATGGCGTTGTTACCACCAAGTTTAATGGGATTTGGGGTCCCATGGCATGTTTTAAATTGTGCCCTTAGAAGTAAGTCCATACGAATGTTTGCAAAACTATATAAGCTTTCTAGTTATAAACTTCATCCTCCCTCTCTTATTCCCACTCCTATTTTTTTTACTGAGATCCATCCTCAAATGACTTCATGCACATATGATTAACTCTGTATTAATTAAAGAGTTCAGCAAATAGTATGAAGAAAAAAAATTAAAAAAAAAAAAAACTGTTCCTCAACAGTCAAGATAAGGGCAGCTCAAGTCATCCCTTCTCCAAGTGTCAATTTCACTTCTACAGATTTCATTTTAGGTGCTCTATTGATTTGCACAGATCATGGGAGAACATATGGTATTCGTCCCTTTGGGACTGGCTTATTTCACTAAGTATGATGCTTTCCAGATTAATCCATTTTGTTGCAAATGGCAAGAATTCATTTTTACGGATGTATAGTATTCCACAGTGAACATACCCCATAATATCTTTATCCAGTCTTCTGTTGATGGGCATTTAGGTTGATTCCATTACTTAGCTATTGTGAATTGAGCCGCAATAAACATGGCAGTGCAGATAACTCTTTTATTTACTGATTTCAATTCCCTTGGGCGTGGGATTGCTGGGTCATATGGAAAGTCTATATTCAGAACCCTTGAGGCATCTGCATATTGTCCTCCATAGTGGTTTTACCATTCTTCATTCCCATCAACAGTGGATTATGGTACCTTTTCCCCCATATCATCATTAGCATTTGTTGTTTGTTGATTTCTGCATGAAAGCCATTCTAACCAGGGTGATGTGAAACCTCATTGTGGTTTTTGATTTGCATTTCCATGATGGCTAGTGATCCTGAGCATTTTTTCATATTTCTGTTGGTCTTTTGGCTGTTTGGATTTCCTCTTTTGAAAAATGTCAGTTTAAGTCCTTTGTCCTTCTCTTAACTGGGTTGTTTGTTTTGTTGTTTGTCGCTCCCCCTCTTCACGGAGGAACGACACTAGACCCTGCGCTGTTCCCTTGTCTGCCCGGCCCTCCCCGGGTTTGCTGCTGGTTCTTCCCGGGTTGGCTGCTGATCCTTCCAACTCCGTGGAAGGGCGGTTCCCCCTGCCACTTTCCCCACTTCCGCGGGGGAGCGGCACACTGCCGGCTGGCTCTCTCGGGGGCTGCTCAGATGTTATCCTGATGTTCCCCTTAGATGTTCCTGGTGCATGTTGTCTCTCTCCTCCTTTATAGTCCTCTTCCACCAATCCCAACTCTGCTACCCCCATGCCGAGTACGCTCCTCTCCTCCAATCAGGAGCAGGATCAGCTCCTGCAGGTCATCACTCAAGTTGGCGAGAGGCAGCTGCATAGAAGTTGTTTACTCCCTTCTCAGCGCCATATTGTGGGAGAGCAGATGCATAGAATAAGTCTTAATTCCAGTAACTTAGTCTAGTCCGAGTTGCTCCCCACAGTTGTTGTGGAGTTTCTTGATCTCTTTGTATATTCCTGTTTTCAGTCTTTTATTAGTTGCATAGTTTACAAATAATTTCTCTGTTCTGTCAGTTGCCTCTTCAATTGCCTGAATGCTTCTTTTGCTGTACAGAAATTTCTCATTTTGATGTAATACTATTTGTTAATTTTTGCTTTGACTACCTGTGCCTCTGGATCTTTTCCAAGAACTCTGCCTGTGCCAATGTCTTGCAGGGTTTCCCTAATGTTCTATAATAATTTGATGGTGTTGGATCATAGATTTAGATCTTTAATCCATTTTGAGTGCATTTTTGTGTAAGGTAAGGTAGTGGTCTTGATTCATGATTCTGTATGTGGAAATCCAGTTTTCCCAGCAACATTTGTTGAAGAGACTGTTCTTGTTCCAGGGATTGGTTTTAGCTCATTGGTCAACTATAAGTTGGTTGTAGATGCTTGGATTGATTTCTGACATTTCTATTCTGTTCTATTGGTCCATCCATCTGTTTTTGTACCAGTACCAGGATGTTTTAATTATAACTGCCTTGTAATATGTCTTGAAATCTGGTATTGTTATGCCTCCAGCTTTGTTTTTGTGGTATAAGATTGCTTTAGCTATTCAATGTCTCCTATGAATTTCAGCATCATTTTTTCTAGATCTGAGAAGAACGTGTGTGGTATTTTTAATGGTATCTTATTGAATCTGTAAATTGTTTTATTGAAAATGCACATTATGATATTGAATCTTCTTTTAATATTTATTTTATTTATTTGAAAGACAGAGTTACAGAGAGAGGTAGAGACAGAGAGAAGTCTTCCATCCACTGGTTCACTCCCCAGATGGCTGCAACAGCCTGAGTCATGCCATTCCGAAGCCAGGAGCCCGGAACTTCTTCCAGATCTCCCACATGGATGCAGGGGCCCAAGGATTTGGGTCATCTTCCACTGCTATCCCAGGCCACAGCAGATAGCTGGATCAGAAGAGGAGCAACCAGGACTAGAACTGGTGCCCATATGGGATGCTGGCACGTCAGGCCAGGGATTTAACCCACTTTGCCACAGTGCCGGCCCCAATGATATTGATTCTTGCAATCCATGAACTTGGAAGACTTTTCCATTTTTGTGTGTGTCTTCTGTTTCTATCTTTAATGTTTTGTAATTCTCATCATAGAGATTTTTTATTTCCTTGGTTTAATTTATTCGAAAGTATTTGATTTTTTTGTAGGTTTGTTAATGGGATTGATCTTAGAAGCTAAATCTCAGCCTTGGCATTGATTGTTGTTGATTTTTGTGTATTAACATTATACCCTGCTACTTTACCGAGTCTCTTCTATGAGTTCCAATAGTCTCTAGATGAAGTCTTTTGGATCTCCTGTATATAGAATCATGTCATCTGCAAGTAGGGATAGTTGGACTTCTTGCTTAATGGCTCTGGCTAAGACTTTCAGGACTATTTTGAATAGCGGTGGTGAGAGTGGGCATCCTTGTCTGGTACTGGATCTCAGTGGCAGTGCTTCCAGGTTTACCCATTCAATAGAACATTACTTCTATGTAATTTTATGATTAATTTTTTTGAATTCCATTTCTGGCATTTCTTCAGTCTCATCATCTTCACCATCTAGTATTGAAGCGTTGTGTTCTTTTGTGGGCATCACGTTGTCTTCCTTATTCTTGTTCCTTGAAGTCGTGCATTTGCTATTCGGCATTTGTGGAGATACTTACTGGTTTCTTTTTTGCTTCTTTGCTGTGGTAGCTTTTATCCCTGTACAGTTCCTCTGTAGATAAGTGGAGTGTCTGCTTTCAGTGAATACCTAGACGCTTGTGGTGGATCTGGCCAGGGGGCTCTATTCAGTTATCCAAAATGAAGGGCATGTCTAAGGTGACACACCCAGGTTTGGTGTGGTAAATCTCCTCTTTTATTTATCAGGAGGGAGGTTTATTCTGCTTAGCTGTGCCCCTCTCCTTAAAGGAGACCAGTGCCTGAGCACTAGCCCCAGTTGGTATAATATTTGTGCACTGTGCCCCAGGTACTACACAAAGGATCTGTGCAGCCCTCAGTGTAAGCTCAGGTTCCCCAGCAATGTCTCTCACCAGGTAACCAGGAAGCCCTGAGCATACGGAGTCTCCCACAGTGACTCCCAAAGTCCCAACCACAATGTGAGTCCTCCCACACAGACTCAGTTTTTTTCACAGTCCTGGCACATAAGCCTCCCACAGTCATGAGCACACAAGCCTCCCACCAGAGTCAGGAGGCTCCACTAGACTGGTTGTGGGTGTAGACACAAGTTGGTGCAGCTGTTATGTATGTACAAAATGGGACCTTCTCTATCAGCTTGTTACAGGACACCATGGTAAGGTGATCAGAGAGAGAGAAAGACTTGTCCTCTCCTTTTTTGCTTTTTATCCTCAAGTTTGGCAGGTACATATCCCCATGGTGCTCCAGGCTGGGTTTCCTCTAGGCTCTTCCTGCAGTTTTATCACCTGTGGTTTGGGCTGCTGCAGTCTGGTCTCACCTCACTCTCCAGTGCTGGTGTGTAGGCTCTCGGCTTTTGGGGTCCTGAGTTGTGGGTGCCCATGCCCTCCACAAAGGTTCACTGTGCCCTGCTAATTTGAGTAGAGTTTCCTCTGCCGTTTTCTCTGAACTCTGCTCTGAGACTGCACTCTCTCCACTTGTTTACACTGTTTTCTCCTACACTAGAGCAGTAAGCCCTACGCTGCCATCTTGGAAGCTCCCAGCAGTTTTAACCACTAGGTTAAACATCTGTTCCTTTTAGAATGTTTTAATTATTAGTTCAAAAATGGTTATTGCTTTGTTCATAGTTTTAATTTCTTAATGACTTACTTTTGGCAGATTGCATATTTGAAGAATTTTTTTTGTTTTTGGGTTATTTATTTTTCAGTATATACTTTTCATATTAATCTCTTATAGTTTTACGTGTCTTTCTCACAAACTGTAATGTTTCCTCTATCAATTCTCATTTTAATATTCTCTTTTCTTAGCCTGGCTAGATGTTTATCAACTTGGTGTATATTTTCAAAAACAACTTCATTTTTAATAATTTATTTCTTTTCCATTGCTTATTTCTACTTATAAATTTAGAGATTCCACAGTCAAGCCATACACATAAAATCAACTGATCTTCAAAGCATTTTAGAATACATAATTGAGAAAAGGTGGCTTTTCTCATAAATATTGATGGGAAAACTGGACATCCATGCACAAAAAAACCTGAATTTGGACCCTAATCATACACAATACACATAAATCAACCCAGAATGGAATAAATACCTAAATAAATGTTCAAGTCTGTAAAACTTCTAAAATATAACTTAGGGAGAAAATTCCATGGCATTGGCCTTTGCAATGGTTTCTTGGATGTGATACTAAAAATACAAGTAGAACAGACAAGTAGGACTGCATCTAAGTGAAATTTTTCTGCACAGCAAAGCGAGCAGAATAGTGAGAATTCAGCCTTCATCATGGAAGGACATGATTGCCAAGCAAATGTCTGATATGGGGCTAATATCCACATGTATGAAATGTCCCTGCAACTCAGTAGTTAAATTAAAATGATAATAACCCAAGTGAAAATGGGCACAGGCAGCTCTGAATCTTGTGGACATTTAGAAATGAGTCAGCACATAGGAGATCTTTGTCTCTGCCTTTCAAATAAAGGTTTTAAAATATATTTTTAAAAAATGAAAAAGGACTAAAATAGATAGTTCTTCACAGAAGGCATGCAGCTCTCAATAGCTATATCAAACAGATGTTCAGTATCACTAATTATCAGGGAAATGCAAGCCAACAATCACAGAGAGCTATCACCTCACATCTGTTAGAATGACTTACCAAAAAGAAAATACTAAATTTTGATAAGGATATGGATAAGTTGAATCTCTTGTCCCATAGGTTGGCAATGCACAATTGTGTTCTATTATGGAAAATAGTATGGGGGTTGCCCTGAATTAAAAATAGAATTACTATATGATATGGAAGTTACCCTTCTTAAATAAATTATCAAAAGGATTGAAAATCATGATCTCCAAAAGGTATCTGCACTCCCATGTTCAATGAGACATTCTTCACAGCATCCAAGTGATGAAAACATCTTGAATTTCCATTATGGATAAATGGATTTAAAAATTGTAGTATAAATATACAATGGAATAATCTTCAACTAAGAAGAGGAAAATATTGCAGTGGACAGCAATGAGAGGATGGTTTGCTAAGTAAGCAGTCAAAGGAGACAGATACTCCGTGATCCCACTTGTGCCAGGCTTCTACAACAAATTCGTGAAAGAGGAAAGTTGGTTTTGAGGGGCTGACAGGAGAAAATGATGAGCTGCTGTTCAAAGGATATGAAATTTCAGTTATGCAAGATTAGTAAATCCGCTAGAGACCTGCTAAGACTTTACAACCTTCCTTAATAACAGTACACTATGCCCTTGAAATTGTATTCAGAAAAAAGACTGCATGACCTGGTGAATGCGTCTTCAATACCATTTTCTGTTTTGGGGAAAGACTTTTGAGTTTGTTTCTTGGTTTCTCCAACATAGAGTCAAAAGTGCAGGATAATGTTATTGGTAAATGTTTAATGCTTTCAACAAATGAAATGTCTGATAACAAGTGTATGGATAAGCAAATTTATTATACTCATGTAATAAAATATGACTCGGCAAAAAATTACATATACACTTACAAAGATCAACCTCAATATAATTATACTGAGTGAGAGAAAGCCAGATCCCCGAAGTGGGCATTGTATAAAGTTTTTAACGTGAAAAAGCATTTATCTTGACAAGAAGCAGAGCAACGGTTGTCTCAGAGTGGGAGCTGAGTGCACGCTAGTAAGAAGAATGGAAAACAGAAGAGCAGGCAGAATCTTCTAGAAAGAAACTTCTAGAAGTGAAAGAAGCATTCATTATTCCTGCTGTGGTGATGGTCATAGGTTTGTGCGCATGTCAATATTAATCACTTTGCACATATGAATTACATACATCTACTGTGGTATCACAAGTCAGTAAAACTATAAAATATTGATACTTGGTGAAGATAAAAGTGGATACCAAAAATTAGCTAGGATTGATTTTGAGTTGACAACTATATAACCTGTGTTGTGGCTGCCTTGGGGTTTATACACTGCTTTTTTTTACATACATGAAATTCCTCCTAATAAAAATTCATAAATGAGTATGACCTAGCCCTTGTTGTGTGTTTGAGTTAATGCAGTGATTCCATCCAACAGATGATGAGTAACTCTGTGATCACCGGGAATATATTAGTGGAAAGTAAGTATTCAGAGCAGACTTCAGATTTTCTCAAATGTGGAAATGAGTTCTGTGTCCATGCTCTCTCCTCCTGGCTCTGTTGCCGCCAGCTGCAGTCTGGTGTGAATTTGTTTCAGTTCCTCCTGGTTCAGGAGCCAAGACTGCAGTTGCATAAAAGGTTCTTCATGGCCATGGAGCTTAAACGCTTTTCATTCCCTGCTGAGAACAAGACCCCAGATCTCCATAATTCTCCTGAAGGGAACTAGCTCCCTGGTCAGATTGGATTTTCCCAGCGTCGTTCAGGGATTCCTAGAAAGCGCTCAGTTCTGACACAAAATGTATGCGTTGCACTGGACATGTGAGGCAGATGACACACTAACCAGATCATTAACAAACAGTTGAGATCTGGGTTCAGCGGTTGGAACACACAGTTCTGACAGGAACCTGGTTGTCATTCCTGCCTCCAGCTTCCGACTGCCGCTTCCCACTGACATACATGCCGGGAGGCAACAGGGATGGGACAGATAATTGGGTTCCTGCCACCCACATGGGAGACCTGGATAGTGCTCATGGCTCCAGCGTCTGCTTTGCCAGCCACCAACATGGTGTTTAACGAGTGAACTGGCTCACTGAAGCCCTCTCTTTGTCTGTACTTCTCCTCCATCTCAAATAAACACACAGAAAACTTTAGAAGAAAGTAAAGCCCCTTTTCCACATTAGATGATGATTACTAGAGTAGTGACTGCCTCCTCCATACCAAGCCAAGGGGCTGCACTTTACAAATGTCACCTGCCTTCCACATGAGGAGACAAGCCGTTTACTGTCTCACTTTACAAGGACAGTGATAGACTTGGAAAAGTCAGCTTCCTAAGCTGGTTCTGATAGGAACAGCAAAGCTTCACCTGACCTTGGGAACTTGGATCTGGAGATCCTTTTTCCTCAGCCTCTCTGAGTTTCGTTGTTGTTACCATGTTTGTGTTGCTTTGCATCCCACAAAAGATGGTCTGAGCATCCTTCTCCCAGACCAGGTGACAATGCTTCTGAAGGGAAGGCGCTGTCTTTGTGATCCTGGTGACAAAAGATGTAACAAAATAGGCTGGTGCAGATGGATACCTGCTCCCAAAGGAAGACTCGGGGTTCCTAGATGAGAAACTATATACAGAGACTTTTTTGTTTGGAATCAAATTCCGTGGAAAGTTATAAGCAGCTTCCTGGAGGCGGAATTTGCTGAGTGACAAGAAATTAATTAATACGCTGAAGATGGGATAGGTTTTGAGGCCACAGATAGCAATGTATCACATTAAAGTTTTAAGCTTTGCTTTACTGGAAGTTTTAGTTACACATTTAGCCTCTTTCAGTTTAAGAGTTACTCAGTTCATCTATTTTCTGGCAAACTTTATTGGATTTTATCTTTCAAGGGATGTTTCACTTTCGTGAATATTCTCAAATTTATTTTTAATTTCCCCCAGAACCCAGCTTTCATATATTTCCATATTGTAGAGTCAGCCGTGAAGCGCCTTCCTTTACATGCCATAGGTGATCCCCTTCTCCCGAGCTCGGTGAGGTGGCTTCTCAGGATACTTTTTGAAACATTTTTTAAAATCATATGTAAATCTCCCCCAGTGTAATTTGTGGTAACTCACACATAGTGTTGCAACTCAAATATCTAGAATTTCTTAATTTTATTTTCTCATTTGAATTCTTCTTTGACCCATACTAGAAATGTGTTATTTTATGACAAAAAACTAGTATCTCTGAGTCCTAAAGAACAATTCTCAAAATGAAGGAGGAAACCAAAAAAAAATTTAGTTAAAAAGCAGTCAAAAATATGAACATAAATTTTACAGAGGAAGAAACAATGATGCCAATGGTTCATGAAAAGATCTTACTTCATTCTCCATTAGGGAGGTGTGAATTCAAACACGTGGAGACCCATCAGAGTGCATAAAATAATAAAATAGTGAGAGGAATTCCAGAGAGGAATCAAAAGAACTGGAAGTTCGTTCATTGCTGATGAGGTGGTAAATGCAATACACTAAGCAAAATAATTAGGAAGTTAAAAAATCAAAACACTAAGCGTGAAGCAACATATAACACAGCCACTGCAATGTTGGCCATTTATCCAGGAGAAATAAAAACTTACACACACTCAGGAGACAGCATCCCCAGGTTTGGAGTCTAGAAATTTGAAGCCTCCGAAAGGTCAGTGCACTTGAAAGTACTCAAGAAGAGAAGTCAGGAAAGAAGCAACAACAAAAAGTTAAAGGTTGTGAATTTTCCAGAATCGATTTCAGATAGACATTCTAAGAGCTAGAAAGCAGAATGTGTGCAAGATGAGGCTGAAGGGAAAGCACAAGAACAGATTCATGCTCAAACCCTGAGTCTGCCCGGCAGGCTCCTTAGGGCCCCCCACGATACTTATCAGAACTTCATCTCTCCCGTGACTCGGGTAAAATAATTTACATTCATCTTTGTGGGTATCTTTCCACACCCCATTCAAGCTGCTGTCAAACCTTTTTTCCCTGTAGCACACATCCCTTAGGCATCAGAGGTCTCGTGACTCACTGAGATTTCATGCCCACACTGTGCAGTGCTCACCTCCACGCTCACTGCTGTCTTTCCAGCATTTACTGTATGGTAGGCAGTCAGGAAGTACGTACTGCATTCGTTCTGGATGCACTAACCTGTAGCATACTTTCTCCCATCAAGATGCTGTTTATGGGGCAGCTATTGTGGTGCAGCTCCCTGCTAATGCTCCCTGGAAGGCAGAATATAATGGCTCAATCACTTGGCCCCTTGCCACCCCAGTGGAAGACCTAGTGGAGTTCCTGGTTCTTGGCTTTCGCCTGGTCCAGCCCTAATTGTTCCAAACATTTGGGGAGTGAAGCTGTAGATGGAAGATCTCTCTCTTTCTCTGTCTCCTCCGCACCCCCACCCCAAGGCTCTGCCTTTCACGCAAAGAAATATCTTTACCAAAAAACATTTTCTTTATGATACTACAGAGTGAATAACTCATTTTCAGCTCTATGGAGCATGCCAATGTGAAACCATGCTTATTTTCGTCTCAGTGGACACTTGCTTTGTTGTTGTCAGTACCAATGACAGTATCTTCATGCTAAAAAGCTTGTGTTACAGGGTACAATTCATAAAGTGTTTGTGGTTTATTTCTAAGCCAACTGTCGTCTCTGTTTAAAGTTTCTACTCTAACCATAGCATTCAAGTGGTTGCCCATAAACACCCACCATCTTGATGTGGGTGCTGTGGGCCAGGTTAAAAGTCAACCTACTTGCTACTTTTCTGACAAACATTAGGGATATTTTTGAATCCGAGCCATGTAAACCAAAGCTTTGGCCAAACTCTGTGTTTCCGGAAGTCACATTTCTGCCGCGAGGCCGATGGCGGGCTGAGCTGATGTATCTGCCTCTCTAAGTTTCCAGGCTCTGTCTCTGTCGCCGAGGACGAAGGCGGAGCTGTGATTTCCCACTTTCCATTAAACCTTCTCTGATGATTTGGAGGCCAGTGCCACTCGCAAACCACCAGAGACAGCCGTGGAGCTGAAGAAATACAATGCGACCAGACAGATCCTTCATGCAGGTTTACGGTGGTTCTGGAAGGTTCCATAATTTGTCTGTGCAAATCACTGCAAGGGACTCTGTGGGTGACTCCTGGGGGAGGGGCAGGCACCATGAGCTCTTGAAGAAGCGTTTTGTTTTATTCTGTTTTCTTTGTGCGAACAAATCCAGTAGCTATTCATGTCACTTCCAACTATAAATGTGTTTGGAAGGTTTCCCCATGTGCAGAGTTCATGATTAGGCCCACAGGAGAGTCAAGACACAGAAGATGTGAATGACACACCATTCTTGTGGCACTTGGAAAAGCTGGACAGAGATTGCTGAAGGATAACGTTAGTCCTTGGGGCTCCGTTTTTACTCTTCTTGGGTAGTTCTTGTGTTTTATTGGCAGATCCAAGTGGGGCTCAGAACTACCAAGTGTGTAGTCACTTCAACCTATCCAAGTGATAAGTGTCATAACTGTGTTCTAATCCTGTCAAAAGGCTCCCCTGTTTTAATGTGCACATGACCAGGAATCTTTCACGTTGTGGGGAGTATTTTGGGCTGATCAAAGTTAGACATGGATTTCTAGTTACAATTGGGATTTGTTGAGCAAATGGTTCCATTTACAGTTTTGGATTTTCCCAGAGGATGCATAATGATTGTTTCTGTATAGGTCGACTGCTGTTATTGAGTGGTTTTCACGTGAACAATCCCTGTTGTGAGCTTCCTGTTCACACGCTGAGCCATCAACAGCAGCATGTGTTGGGACATGGAAATAACAGGGTTGTAGATTAGAACAAACCAGTAAAATCACAAACTATGTGCTGAGTTTTATATGCAATCTGTCCTACACAGTTTAGAGGACATTTCCAATAGAAACTAATCTTGACATATGGCCAGATATTTGTAATTTTAATTTCATATGGACCTGTCTAACCCTTTCTCTCATTTATACCTGTAACTAAACAAGAGGCTTGGTCTACATCCTTTGCTGTTTAGGAACCTCTTCATGTTCCTGCTGTGCCCCGTTGCTGAGGGCTGCACAGCTGTGGCTGAATACCACCCTTGTCCATTCATTAATGCAGGGGGCCTGCTAAGCCCGCAATCCTCCCTCCAACACTAGGCATCTATTCACATCTATGAAGAGCCAGACCCCATGCTGGGTGCTATTCTCATCCATGGGTCCTCCAAAGGCCTCCACAAACAACTTCAGCACCTTCTTTAAAATTTCCCTTTGAATTACTTCTGGGAGGCCACTCCTGGGTTCATCACTCAGAGTGAAGGCAAGCCTTTGGCTTCTGGTTGGTAACTGGCTAGGGAGGCATCTGCCGCGGAAGACACGCTTGCTCTGTAGAAAGCTGGCAGAGCGTGTTCCAGTGCAGTGGTAGGTCACGTTGACCTCAGCTTTTGTAGCATTTCTCATCAATATGCACCCATTCCTTATTTTGGTATTTCTTCAATGAATTTTTTATGTCTTTGGATCTGGGATGAAAGGTCCTTTATGTTTATCTGGTGATTTTTTAAATGTTTTGTCTTGTCGCTCCCCCTCTTTGTGGAGGAACGACACAGGACCCTGCGCTGTTCTTTTGTCTGCTCGGCCCTCCCCGGGTTTGGTCCTGGTTCTTCCCGGGTTGGCTACCATCCCTTCCACCTCCGTGGAGGGGCGGCTCTCCCTGCCACTTTCCCCACTTCCTCGGGGGAGCGGCACACCACCGGCCGGCTCTCTCGGGGGCTGCTCAGGTGTTCCTTCAGATAGATGTTCCTGGTGCATGTTCTCTCTCTCCTCCTTTATAGTCCTCTTCCACCAATCCCAACTCTGCTACCCACACACCGAGTACGCTGCTCTCCTCCAATCAGGAGCAAGTCCTACAGTTTATTGGTTGAACTGGAGGCAGCTGTGTAGAAGCTGTTTCCTCCTCTCCCAGCGCCATATTGTGGGGGAGCAGATGCATAGAATAAGTCTTAATTCCAGTAACTTAGTCTAGTCCGAGTTGCTCCCCACATTGTCTGCTTAAGAATAGTATTTTATAACAGAGCAAATTTATTGGATTCCTTGACTTTAGTTTTATCTTTGGAAGTAAAGTTGTGCATATTTATTAAATTCTAGAAAACTTCTGTGCATTATCTACCTTGTTTAGTAATGGATTTCCTCCTCTCCATTAAACAATTTTCTCTGAAAGGGAATCATTGTACTCAGAGATTCGCTTCAGTTTCTCAGCTGAGTTTTTCTTTTCTTCCTCCAAAACTGATTAAGCACATTTGCAAACAGATAACCACTGAAGCATGCTCAGGGTAGAACAGTGTAGAACAGTGTTCAGTTAGACGCATTCCCACTAAGATCTGGACCAGATAAGGATGCCCACTCTCATCGTTGCACTTGAATATAGTCCTGAAAGTTTTAGTCAGAGCCGTGAGGCAAGAAAAAGAAATCAAAGGGATACGAATTGGGACAGAGCAAGTCCAACAATCCCTATTTGCAGATGACATGATTCTATATATAAGGGACCTAAAACACTCCACCAAGAGACTATTGAAACTCATGGAAGAGCTGGTGAGGTAGCAGAATAAAAATCAACAGCCTCTGTATACGTAGACAGTGCCACAGCTGAGAAAGAACTTCCAAGGTCAATCCCCTTCACAATAGCTACACAAATGTATTAAATACCTTGGAATATATTTAACCAAGGATGTCAAAGATCTCTGTGATGAAAATTACAAAATTTTAATGAAAGAAGTCTAAGAAGACATAAAGAATAGATAAATCTTCCATGTTAATGGACTGGAAAAATCAGTATCATCAACATGTCCATACTACCAAAAGCAATTTATAGATTCAATGTGACTCCAATCAAAATACCAACATCATTCTTAGATGTAGAAAAAATGATGCTGAAGTTTGTATGGAAACACAGGAGACCCCAAATAGCTAAAGAAATCTTATACAACAAAAACAAAGCTGGAGGCATCACAATACTGGATTTCAAAACATATCACAGGGCAGTTATAATCAAAACAGCCTGGTACTGAAACAAAACCAAGTTGATAGACCATTGGAACAGAATGCAAATGCCAGAAGTCCACCCACGCATCTACAACCAACGTATCTTTGACAAAGGAGCTAAAGTCAACCTTGAAGCAAGGGCAGTCTCCTGAACAAATGTTGCTGGGAAAACTGGATTTCTATGTGCAGACGTGCAAAGACAAACACCTCAGGCCTGCCCGGCATGTGGACCAAAGAAGTCAAGCTCACAGCAGCATAGAGTAGAGGACAGGAGCCCGCAGGCTGCAGTTTCAGCATGCATGAGTTCTGGGAGCCCAACCCGCAGTGTTGTGCCTACAGTTTATGATACGTATGGTGCCACTGACAAAAACAGGTCACAGCCGATTTGGTAATTCTCATCACACATGCAAACACACACACACGCACAAATAGCAACTGTAGGAGGCAATGATTGTGCTAATTTAACTGTTGTAACACGTACACGATGTATATGCGTATCAGATCATCACCTTGTACACCCCGAGTATATATAATTTAACTTTTTAATTAAATATTTTAAGAAATCAGCCTTGATGCTAACCACATATTGCAACAGGTGTTTTTATATTCCTTTGTTCCTGTGGTCTCCTAACAACTTCTTTAATTCACTGATAAGCAGAATTCAAGATTTATGCAATGATAAACGATGTCTTTCATAATACTTCTTAACACTCTCTGTGACTTTAGCTTGCGGTATTATCAATGAGAGGCACTTTTGAACTGTGTAAGCTTTTTTGGAAACACACGTGGAGCAGTTGCGTCTCAGGAATACTTTTGACCCCTGACCTCGAGGAGTGATGCTTGCAGAGAGCGAGCTGTCATAGTTCACCTTCAGGGTGATGTCCAGACAGGGAGGATGTTTTACAAACATTAGCATGTAGTCAGGTGGGGTACATTGGTGACCATGCAGTAAAGGGAAAAGTGGAGCAACCAGAAAGTTTTAACTTGGCATAAGATACAAGGTTAAAGCAATAGCCAGCACATTTTAAATTTTTTTGTCATTCTGATGAAAATAACCATTGAAAATGAGATGAAACTATGAGGAATTAAATTTAGTTTTAATAAAAAATATTTTAAAACAAATATTTTTCCTGGGATAATAAACTACATCAAACTTACTATGCTAGAAATAGTCCACTATAAATTTGACTGGATAACCTGCGACGAAGATATTGTCCAACTGCAAACAAACCAAATAAATTCATTTTGCAGTTATTTAATTATGTTTTAACTTTAATAATTAGCTAAAATCATTGTAAAGTTTAATTAAAAAGTCAATCAATGAATAAAATTGGAAAGTTTGTACTTTCTGATATGAACTTAGGAGAACAATCAATAAATTCCCTTACTGAGAATTTTTTTTACAGTTTGAGTGGAAAGTTAAAACATCAAATACTGTAAAACTATTAGGCTACATTGTATATAAATTTTGAATCAAAGAACTTGGTGAATAGAGGCAATTTTTCATCTTTTTAAACAAAATGTCTGCTCCACAGTTTGTTTTTCTCCACCTTTTTTCCTGTTGAAATTGCCTGTTGGAGATTTTGTTGGCTTTGTAAGGAACCCTGTGGAGCAGAGCAGTGATCCTTGTCTTTGAAACGCACACCCTGCTCCTGATGATTTGGCTTCAGACATCTCTTCCTGATGACCCAGAGCTGCGAGGACGCAGACTACGCCAAGTGCTCTTGGTTTCCTGCAGCTGGTGAAGCCGCTCTAAACGTGCATCTTAGGAGGAAAGCAATGGCTGTTAGCATCCAATTGTGAATCTCATATTACGTACACAGCAAAAGCTTAGGTCAAATTAGAGAATAAAGGATGTAAAAATCATTATTCACTGCAGTGTTAAAATACTAGAAAATGTTCTTCATGAGTAAGCAAATCAGAAGTTTGTAATAACAAAATGCTACCAATGTAATGTTTCAAGTTTGTTCGTGTAATAGGTACTTCTCTGAAATGATCTATCTTGTATGTTTAGAAAAGAAGGAAAACCTACAAAAATGTGAGTGGTGTGCCGGCGAAGGCTACTGTTCCATACGGTGTTTGCGAATCCCAGTCTCTGATTCTGGGATTCCACATGTCCTGTCGAAACATGGGCAGCAGAGTTGGGCACTGTGGCTCAGAGGGTCAAGCCACTGCTTGAGACACTTGCATCAAGTATCAGAATGCCCGGGATTGAGTCCTGCCTCCACTGCCAGTCCATTTTCTTACTCAAGTGTGCCTGGGAGGTGGCAGGTGATAGCCAAGCACTTGGATTACTGCCACCACCCCCTTGAAAGACCCAAACAAAGTCCCTGGCTCCTGGATTTGAGCTGACCTGGCCCGGGGATTGCTGGGATTTTGGAATTGAACTGGTAGAAGATCTCTCTCTCTCATCTCTCTCTCTCTCTCTCTCTCTGATTTTCAAATAAATGCACACATAAAACTTCCAAAAATCTCTAAAAATATGTGCAATAAAACACTTGCACACATTATTTAACAGTGCTAAATAATTCATACACTTAACTAATTTTATTAATAATCAATCAAGAAAATAAAATGCCCGAGTACCATTGGCACAGAGCATTTCCACCCACCTGGAAGACATGAAAGGACACTTAATCCCACTGTGATTTTCACTAAGAGCTGCAAGTCTGCCCCAACTAGACAGCAGCTTCATTTCAGCAAGTCTTTAAGGCAGCCTTCTGCACGGAGCTGCATCAGCTCCAGGGTGCTCTTGCAGTGAGCCTCAAAAGGTATTTTCATGCATTTCTACAAATGGGTGTGCGTGGCTTCCAGCAGTCAATGATTCTGACGTTCAAAGGAGTGTGTGGTGGATTAGACTTAGGCTTACATCACTGCTCATCTCAGTTCCTCATTGCATTTCCTTTAAAATAAGCCTTGGCTTGTCCTATGTGATGAATTTTGAGGACGTGTATAGGGACGGTATGCTTTTTGAGCACTTGGGTGTCAGAGAAATATATTCTACTATTTTTACACATAAGTGGGTTTTGACTGATTACAGATCTTCGTAGGTAGTCTGCTTCCTTAGCAGAGTTCTACAAGCAATGTCCATGGGTTTTGAACAAGGTCCATTGCAGACAGAAAAGATAACAAGAAGAAGTCATTTTCCAAATTTGCTTTGGCCTGGAAATAATAACTTAGAGTTAATCCCAGGAGGTCCGCCCCCGACTATTTATTTCATCAAGGGTGAGACTGTTTTATTTTCTAGGACATCCTCATCAGCTTCAATTCTTCTTTATTAAATGCGTGGAATACACAATACAAGTATTTTCTAAATGGCATTCTGTTTCTTGTAAACATGGGTGTCAAAAACAGTTGAGATTTTTTTTTTACACAGATAAACAAAAATCACACTTATGGTTTTGGGCAAAATGTAGCAAAACACCCACATGGCCAAGGCTGCACAGAGGAGGAGGTAGAAGCCAGCAGGCTTGCAGACTGCTGTTCTAGTTTTCCAAAAACCCTCCACAGGGAAGGGCAGCAGCTGGTAGCCAAAGCACACAGAGCGAGCACCCAGTCCCCTTGGCAAACATTTCGTTTGTCTTCCTGCCTCCACTTAACCTTTTGTCCCAGCAGCCATCACTTTGCAGATTTCTGCTGCGTGACTGTCTGCCAGTGAGGGCGTCTGACTGGTACCCAACATCACTTCCAGAATGTTTACTGCACAAGGTGGATCTTCCCCTCAGCATGGTGTGGCTTGCCCATCAGTGTTGCGGTAGGTCCAAGAGTAACTCACTCCTACTGGAACCTGGCAACCCTCTCTCAGCTCCACCTCCACTTGCTGTGTTTTATATTGTCTCCTTTTTAATTAGGAAAGAAACCATTGCAGACCTTGTGTTTGCCAACAGGAGAATTGCATCGTCTTCTCTAGACCATTCTCTCCTGTGCTTTGCTGTGCTGGAAACGTCTTCTCGTGTTAGTAGACAGGTTAATCACTCATCTTGTAATCAGATCCACAGTTCCTAACAGACACTCAGCTCCAATGCATCTGTGCCATTTGCCATCCCAGCAGGCACCAGAAAGCCACTCCACGGTGTAAGTGGGGGAAAAAAGAGGCTTTGGGAGATACAACAGGGTCTCCTTTCATTTTGTTTAAATATATTTGCCTTCAGACATGTTTCAAAAACAGAGGAGCTTCCACACCAGCACTAGAGATTTTAAAGGTTGTGCCAAACATTTTAGTCAAATTTCAACAACTGTGGGTCCGACTATGCTAGTTTTCAAGACGGTATATGGAAGGATTGAAGCTTATCTCCCAAAGAAAGCAAAGAATTAATAGCCAGAATGCAAAAACACACACATGCGCGCGCGCACACACACACACACACACACACACAGGTAGCTCTCAAGCAACATGGCTTTAAAATGTGAGTCCATGTATATGCTGATGTTTTCCTCAAAATTTGCATCAATTTGAATAAAATCGGCAAACCGTGTAGCCTAGAAATATAAAAAATTAAAAAATCAGCTATGCCATAAATGTAAAAAATATATGCAGAATAATAGCCTATTTTATCAATTTCTATCATAAAATATACACAAACTTATTACACAGAGTTCAAATTTATCAAACCTTGCACACACAGACTACACACAATGCCGCGCAGGCAGCCCTGGCAGTGGAGAGAAATGCGAGCAAAGGTGGAGCTGTGGAATTAAATTGTACCTGCAGCCGCCTCGGTCCCACTGCTGTCTCCACCTCCTGGAGCCACCTCCCCTTGCTGCTGTGAGAGCTTTTGGCTGTGGGAGCATCAGTGTCCCAACCCCTGTGTGGTTCAGCTCACTGACAAATTCCGTGGTGTCATGTACTTACCATCTTATGAAGTAGATAAAAGTAAATTAAGATCATAACTAGACACACACTTTTATAATCACAAAGCTGTCAAAATTTAAGAAACCCTGCAGTGTACGTGTGGATGTGGGTATGTATGCTTCCCTTACACCAGTGAGAAGGGTGAACAGTGGTAAAACCATTTGGGGAACATTTCATTACTGCATGGAGCTGAGTTTTCAAAACCCTAAACTACCAGTCTTCACTTGCAGGTTTAAATTCTCATATAAATGTGAAAACCACTTTATAATAAACAAAATCTGGAAGAACCTGAAAATTTTATTAGCAGATAATTGGATCATTCAATGCATCACGTTGAAGATCAATAAATAAACCTCTTCTAGACTGAGGAAGCAAGCAGGAGCTGGACATATCTCTAAGGAAACTGGGCACCCTACAGATCCACAGGACACACAGAGGGCGTGCAGATGGTCGAGCTCGGTTCCAGCTCCGCACAAGAAGGGAAGCGCACATCTGAAGACCCGGAGAACCAGGGAGGTACCCAGCATTCCTCAGAGTCGAGGTCACAGGCAAGCATCTCCCAGCACACTTGCTGGTTGAAGCAAGGATACAGCGCGCACCCACTGCTCTCCCAGGCACATTAGCAGGCGGCTGGATCAGAAGCGATACAGCCAGGACTCGAACCGGAGCTCATGTGGAATGTCGGTGGCAGGTGGCAGCTGAACCTGTGGTGCCATAATGCCAGCCCCTTAAAATTATTGTCTAGAAAATTTTCCTACAATATATGCAGCCATAGTCCTATTAAACATCACCTACTTATTTATTTGTACTGAAGAACATAATGTCCAATGAAGATGCTCATGACATTAGGGATACCTAGTCCCTGTAAACATGACTGCCTCTTGGCAGAGATTTTAAAAATGGTGAACTGCTGTGCGTTTCTCCACTTGGAGAATCATTCAGAAGCAAACAATCAAATGTGCACAATGCTCATTTCGAAGGCCCAGGATATTTAACATTTGATTGATTACTTTAGCTTCGAAGCTTTGGTTGACTGCTCAGCAGTAAAGTAAACATACCTGAAGCATAACCTGATATGTGACATTAGTGAAAGTTTAATACTAAAGCATTTGTGTTGTTCCAGAATGAGTATTTTATGATTGTTAGACATATGGTTTATTTTTAAAATGAAAAACCAAACAGGTGGTCATGAATTATTGCTTGTTTCTGTAATTTAGGAGGAGAGAAAGAGCTACTACCCACTGATGCGCACATCAAACGCTTGGGAGCTGGGAACTCAATCTGGGTCTCCCTTGTGGGTGCCAGCGACCCCAGTACTTGAGCCGTCACCTGGGCCTCCATGCTGAGTATTGGCAGAGGCTGGATGGAGAGCAGAGTGGGACTGGAGCCCAGGCACTAGAAGAAGGAACACGGACATCCCACATGGACTCAGAACCATTGTGCAAACGCCTGTCCTAAGTTCACTGATTCTTTACCCAGTTTGATGAAATTTGCTATATTGCATCTGTCCCTGTTTCAATAGATAGTACTCCACAGAGCTCTGTGTGTGCTTTGTGTGATACAGTGTGTTTGTGTTCTGTGTGCGTGTGCATGTATTTGTGTGTGTTGTGTGTGCATTTGTGTGTGGCGTGGTGTGTGTATCTGTGTAATGTGTGTGTGGTTTGTGGTATGTGTGTGTGTGTGCACAATGTGTAGGATATGTGTGTAATATTTGTGCATTTGTGTGGTGTCTGTGTGGTGTGTTGTGGTGTGTGCTATGTGTGTGCATTCATGTGTGTGGGACCCTGAATGCAGAGCAGGTGGAGCCCCTGCACCAGAACGGATCCTGTCACTCCCTTGAGCTGATGGGCCTCTTCAAACAGAAAATCCAAAATCCACATGCACAATTCTAGGTGCATAACTTGTGTATGCAGAATGCATGCTGCATATTTTCACCATAATAACAACATGAACATTATTATTCAAATGGTGGCATCTTGTGTTATAATGCCATCCAATTTCTTGAAACTATTGATTTCTCCCAAGCACGGGAGACGGCACTTCCACAGAGAACATCGTTGTCTCAGTTCCCAGTTTTCCCCAAAGTACCTGGCACATAAACAGTTCTCACTCGCACCTGCACTAAAATGGAATAATCTGTTTTCCAGTCCTTTTTCCCGTACATGCTTCCTCAAACCAGCTAAGTATAACTTAGTAACAGTGTACTAAAGAATATTTACTTTTGTAAAACTTGGTGCAGGTGTGAGTTGATTACTTAATGAGACTTTGTTTTGTGAATATCAGTTATCTCATTTTGCATTTTGTTTTAACATAGCAGTACTTTATTTTTCCATTTTCTTTAGACCCTGTAATTTCACCTCTGCTGTCATTCCTGTGTGTGTGTGTCACTCTGGGGAAATGACCCCCCTCAGCTGCACCGCAAGCCTGGGGACAAGGTCATGGAGGGAAGGAGGTGCCAGGTGGCTCAGCAGAGGCAAGCGGTCGACTCGAGGACTTCAGCTTTCTTCCCGGTGTTTTCTAGGTAGACTAACCGTGAACACGTCACACACACACAGAAAAACCACACACACACCATACATGCAGATACACCACACACACAGATATACATACCACACACACTACACACAGAGATATACATTCTACACACACACCACACAGACACACATACCACACACACACACACACACACCACACACACAGATATATATACCACACACAGACACCGCAAACACAGATTTTCATACCACACACACATACTATACACACAGATACACCACATACCATACACACACAGATATAGATACCATGCACAGAAACACACAACACACAGATACACACACTGCACACACATACTACATGCACACTACATGCATACTACATGCACACAAATATACATACTACACACACACACCACACAAACACAGAGATACACACACACCATACACACCCAGATATACATACCATGCACCGAAAAACACAACACACAGACATACATACATACCACACACAGACATACATGCATACCACACAGACACACCATACACACAGATATACATATCACACACAGAGATACACACACTACACACACAGATATGCATACCACATACATACCACATACACACACCATGCACGTACCACACACACACAGATACACATACACAGAAATGAACAACACACACAGTTATACATACCACACACACAAACACACACAGATACACAAGCCACACATCACACACACACAGATATACATATCACACACACAGATACACGCACCACACACCACACACACAGATATACATACCACACACACAAACACACACAGATACACAAGCCGCATATCACACACACAGATACACACACCACACACACAGATATGCATACCACACACACACACACATACCACACACACACCATGCACGTATCACACACACAGATACGCATACACAGAAACGCACCACACACACATATACCGCACACAGAAACACACACAAACCTAATGCTGGCATCAGATTGCCAGGTAGGCATTTCTGCTGTCATGCAGGCACTTCCATTGGTTGAACAGCATTCAGCATGGGCATCCGTGCTGTCACTGTGGTTAGTGGCACCTGAGGGAGTTGTGGGCTCTGTCCCCGGCTGCTGGCTTCTGATTGATAGCCCGACCTCATGTCACAGGAAGGACTTCTCCTCTCCACCTGCATGGAGCCTTTCCTACCAGCTGGGATAATGACTTTGAAATGGAAACCGAGTGTAGTCTATTGCATCTCATTTTACTGTATCAATTCTCATTTCCAAAACACTCTCCTCAGGGCATCAAAATCAGCTTGCACTGCTTGTCACCACTTAGAGCAGCCGACAAAGCACTTAAGGCCATTTCAAAATGTTCTCTTCTTGGATCAATTCTCAAAATATGCTGCAGAGCATTCGTAGAGTGGATATTGTAGAAATACCTAAGATTTTACATAATTTGTGAATCTCTGACACTTGTCCATCATGCCTTTTTTCCATCTTGTGATGGCCAATGCAAAGATTATATAAGCTTTAAATGCTACTTGACTTTCAGAACTAATTAAATTCGATGCATAAAAATAATTCAGAGATGTGGGAAATGGTAGTTATTGTGTTAAACTACCTTTGCTCATCTTCCAAAGTTATGGCAAAATGTACACATCACCTTCCACACATTAAGAGGTACATTTTGATTGAAACTCTTACAAAGCATTGAAGGATACTTTACTTTAAGTGTCTAGAAAATAAAACAAAGCTTTTCCTAATCCCTTTTTAATCAAGATTCCTGACTGCACCGAGGTTCCAGTAATCAGATGTGCACTGGAGCTGGGGTGGGGGCACGGAGGTAAGTCAGCACGTGCACGGATCAGATGCACATTCAAGCCAGGGTGGGGAGGGGGAGGTGGAGGTAAGTCAGCGTGCACAGGGTGAATCTGTGTGTCTGTGGGTGGTCAGCACGCACAGGGTGAATCTGTGCATCTGTGGGTGGTCAGCACGCACGGGGTGATTCTGTGCATCTGTGCGTGGTCAGCGTGCACAGGGTGAATGTGTGCGTCTGTGGGCGGTCAGCGCGCACGGGGTGAATCTGTGCGTCTGTGGGTGGTCAGCACGCACGGGGTGAATGTGTGCGTCTGTGGGCGGTCAGCGTGCACGGGGTGATTCTGTGCGTCTGTGGGCGGTCAGCGTGCACGGGGTGAATCTGTGTGTGTGTGGGCGGTCAGCACGCATAGGGGTGAATCTTTGCGTCTGTGGGTGCAGGGGCAAAGCCACTCTGTTCCTCATGAACCAAGAGGACTGTCAGGCAGCTACATGGCCGTGTTCGCAGGAACACCCCCATGACATGGTTGGAAGATTCCCTGGGCTCTCACATTTTTGATAAGTGCTACACCAGGCCATGTAATTGCTGGTATGTTTTAATGAACTTCTAAGTGCTTTAATCATATTGTAGACAAGCAACAGAGTATATTGCATGAATAAGGGTGAAATTTGACCACGTTCAGTTCTTACTGTATGAGATGGCTGACTTCTTAAAATTAACTGGGACCACAATTTCTGTTTAAAGAGAGTGAGAGTTAATACTTACCAAGAAGACGCAGTGAATTTGTGTCTGTTTGGTAGACGTGAACTTCAAGTGTCGGAATACACAAGCTGAGTCCTTGTGCTGGACCCTGGGGCTCTTCCCATGGGCTGGTGCTTTCAGCAGCTGGAGGGCCAGCTTGAGGGCAGAGATGAGGGTGGGAGACACAGCACCGGCTCCCCCAGGCCCCAGCAAGGCTGTTTCGTTATGAACTCCGTGGCAGACGAGTGAGGGAAACAACAGTTTCCATTGCTCTCTGGGAGTGGACACACAGTGCACCCAACCATTCTTCACAGAAAGTCTCACTCTTCTTCGTGCGTTTGTGTATTGCTATCATTTATTTATAGCTACTCATGGTCATTTATTTTTCATTTGGGTTGTAATTCAGGTGAACTTCATTATGCTGCTTCAGTTGCTCTGTCCTCGGTCACGGGAAGCTCTCTCGGTTGGCCCTTGTGTCCTGCTGGCGTGACCTCACCGTTAAGCTTTGCTTCGTTTTCTGAGCTGCTCCTTACTCTGCAGTCTCAACCTGTGCATATCCTGCCTCAAATCTAGAATCAGGACCCACATATCCTGCCTCAAATCTAGAATCAGGACCCACATATCCTGCCTCAAATCTAGAATCAGGACCCACATATCCTGCCTCAAATCTAGAATCAGGACCCACATATCCAGCCTCAAATCTAGAATCAGGACCCACACATCCTGCCTCAAATCTAGAATCAGGACCCACTTCCACCTGCTGGAGAACGTTCTCGGCGCCAGTGTGCTCGCAGATGCTGGATTGTACTAGTTCCTGGCTTTTTCATGTGCAGAGCAAGGGCACATGTGTGCATGAGCACACACATGTGCTAAGCATGTAGGTGCTCGTAGCTGTGAGCATTCCTGTCTGTACTGCTTTGTATCTGCTTTAAATAAACAGGAGTTCATGCGCTGTCCTCAGCTCTGTTTTTCTCCACACAGCTCAGTACACACAGACGCCTTCCCTCGCTTCCTGCTGCCTCTGACGTGTCTATGGAGTTTAGCAACCCCCAGACCGATTCTTTATTCCTGGGTGTTTCTGTAGCAGCACCAGTGGGGTCACCCTGCGTCCCGACGGGAAGGAAATTTGTCTACCGCAGGACGAGGACTCTGTGGAGGGTCTTTGCCTCGAGGCTAACAGACTCCCCTTGCTTCTAACATGACTTACAAAAGCATCATTTTGCACCACCTTCTTCAGTGAGTTTGTTTGGTGCACTTATTACATTACACTGTGTTGTCACACGCTGTACTCCATTTGGAATTCCTCAGCTCTTAAATGAGTTTCTGAAATTCGCATACAGCAAGATTCACTCTTTGTTCTGTAATTCCACTGGGCTTGGTATGTAGCCCATTTCTTAACTGGATTGTTTGCTTTGTTTTTATTGAGTTTCTTGAGGTCTTTATAGGCCCTGGATATTAATCCTTTATCAGTGCATAATTTTCTTTCTTTCTTTCTTTCTCTCTCTCTCTCTTTCTTTCTTTCTTTCTTTCTTTCTTTCTTTCTCTTTCTTTCTTTCTTTCTTTCTTTCTTTCTTTCTTTCTCTCTTTCTTTCTCCCTTTCTTTCTTTCTTTCTTTCTTTCTTTCTTTCTTTCTTTGACAGGCAGAGTGGACAGTGAGAGAGAGAGAGACAGAAAGGTCTTCTTTTTGCCGTTGGTTCACCCTCCAATGGCCGCTGTGGCTGGCGCACGTCAGTGCATAATTTTCAAATATTTTCTACCATTCTACCAGTTGTCTCTCACTTGGGTGAGTGTTTCCTTCTTAGTTTGATGTAATCCTATTTGTCTATTTTTGCTTTTATTGCCTGTGCTTCCGGGGTCTTAGCCAAGAAGTCCCTGCCTATGCCAATGTCTTGCAGTGTTCTCCCCATGCTTTCCTCTAGTAGTTTGTTGGTTTCAGGTCTTAAGTTAGCATACATGATCCATTGTGAGTGGACTTTTGTGTCTCATATCAGATAAGGGTCTTGTTTCATACTTGTGCAGGTGAAGATCCAGTTTTCCCAACACCGTTTGTTGAAGAGCCCGTCCTTGCTCCAAGGTCAAGCTGGTCAAGCATTAGTTGGTTGTACGTGTTTGGATTAATTTCTGGTGGTTCTAATCAGTTCCATTGGTTCACATGTCTCTTTTTGTGTCAGGAGCAGGCTGTTTTCATCATAACTGCCCTGTCTTTTTGGACTAATTATTTTCTTCAGGAAGATGTGTTTGTGGACTGCTGGCTCCTTTGTATGAATCACAGAACACTGATGTATGGGTGAATGAGGCACTTCAGAACATTTGTGGAAAGAGTATTGTGAGATAAATTCACTCTGGTGAAAAGACATCTTAAAATCCATGCTTTTCTTTTTCTCACAGTAGGGATCTTTCAAAACCTTTTTGAAGACTTCTCTTATCCTAGTTTTTTTCTAATCAATTCGCCAATAGAAGGACATTTCACTGATTCTGGTGTTTGGCAGTTGTGCACACAGCCTCTGTAAATGACCAGGTGCAGGTTTTCGGGAGGAGATGAGATTTCAAGCTGGATGTGCCCGGGGCTGATAGGCTGCGTGGTATGGCAATGGTTGGTCTCATACAGAACCGACAAGCTGTGCTCCAAACTCAGTCAGTAGTGAGAGTCCCTGTTGCCCTGACTCCTCACCAGCAATTGGTAATATCAACTTGCAAACGTGTATATGGGCAGTTTCCAAGTTGTTAAAATTACAGATTTCTGATAATAATTGATAGTGAGTATGTCTATTTTATCAGTTGCTTATTATTTGTATATTTTCTCTGGGGACGTGTCTATACATATCTTGTATATGATTTTCAATTTTCAATTGGGTGCTTTGGTTTATTACATGTTCTCCATATATTTAGGAAACAAGGGTCTTTATTTGAATTAAAGGCTACAGATATCCTAATTTGTGGCTTGAATTAAATTATCTGAATGATGTCTCTTCACAGACTAGAAGTTTTATATCATTAAAGCCAGTTTATCAATTTTTCTTTCATAGAACACAGGCTTGGTGTTTTATAAAAATCATCTAACACACAGTCATCTGCATGTTTTCCTCTATAACTTTTATTGTCTTGTGGTTTATATTTAATATTGTAATCTATTTGTAGATTATTCTCTGTAGGAAAAGAAGGTCTAGTTTTGACTTCATTTTTTTGTTGTGTTTGATTGCAGATGAACTTCCAAGTGTCTAACACCATTTGTTGAAAAATAATAAAGTAAATTAAAGCAAATCTTTGTTGCATTGCTCAGCTCCTCAGTTAAAGATCAGGGGACCTGATTTGTGTAAATCTTTTCTAGGATCCCTGTTCTTTGGGTCTACATGCCTATCCTCTGACCAATGCCGGCTATTTTGGAAACTGCAGCTTTGTAACGTGTCCTGAAATCAGGAGGTGTACTTTGTGCCACCATCCTACTGTGTGACATTCACCCGTCCGTCCTCAAGACTGGGTCACCATCCTACTGTGAGGCATGCGTCCTCCTCAGGACTGTGCCACCGTCCTACTGTGGCCATGCATCCTCCTCAGGACGGTGCCACCGTTCTACCATGAGGCACGCGTCCATCCTCCTCAGGACTGTGCCACCGTCCTACTGGGGGCATGCATCCTCCTCAGAACGGTGCCACCGTTCTACCATGAGGCATGCGTCCTCCTCAGGACTGTGCCACCATCCTACCGTGAGGCATGCGTCCATCCTCCTCAGGACTGTGCCACCGTCCTACTGGGGGCATGCATCCTCCTCAGGACGGTGCCACCGTTCTACCATGAGGCATGCGTCCTCCTCAGGACTGTGCCACTGTTCTACTGTGGGCATGCGTCCATCCTCCTCAGGACTGTGCCACCGTCCTACCATGGGGCATGCGTCCATCCTCCTCAGGACTGTGCCACTGTTCTACCGTGAGGCACGTGTCCATCCTCCTCAGGACTGTGCCACCGTCCTACTGTGGGCATGCGTCCTCCTCAGGACTGTGTTGGCTGTGCTTGGGCTTTCCCCTTCACAGAGGTTTTAGGATCATTTTGTCAATATGTACAATGTACCTCCCTGGAGTTTTGGTTTGGGATAGCATAGAATTTACAGGACAAGCAAGGAAAAATTGACATCTTAGCAATGTAATGCCTTGCAGTCAATGAATATGAAATAACTCTCCATTTGTGTAGATCTTTGACTTCTTGTATCAGAGATTTTAGCTTCCACATACAGATCCTGTGCATATTTTGTTAGACTTATATTCTCTTAACTGCTGTTTTTCCTTTTGTGGTTTAATAATTTTATTTTATTTCAATTTCAAATTGCAACTGTTATTGTGGGTATTTGGGAAAGCAATTTAATTTTGCATATTAATGGTTTACCTTTTGAGAAAACTATTCTCACTTATTAGTTCCAAGGCATTACTGTTCATCATTTATACTATTTTAACCAATAAAACCTGTGAAAATGAATTATATTTACCCTTGCACTGCAGTTTTTGTATTTTTATGTTTTTCTCTCTTATCCTTTATATTATTGAAATAGGTGGTATTTCTAGTATAATTTTAAGTAAGAGTGGTGAGAGCACATGTTCTATGTTATGTTATCAAATCTTAGCACATGTATTATTTCTCACCATTGATTTATTATAATGCTAGCTGTATGTGTTTGTGAGTTTTCTAAAGATTTATTTATTTATCTGAAAGTCAGGGTTACAGAGAGAAGGAGATCTTTCATTCACCAATTCAGCACCCAGATGGCCAGGTTAAAGACGGGAGCCAGGAGCTTCTTCCAGGTTTCCCATTTGAGTGGCAGAGCCCGAAGCACTTGAGCCATCTTCTGCTGCTTTCCCAGGTGCATTAGTAGGTAGCTGGATTGGAACTGGAGCAGCTGGGGCTCTAGCCACCACCCATATGGGATGCCAGCATCATAGTTGATGGCTCTACCTGCTACACCACAATGCCAGCCCCTTGTGGATGTTTTATGAAGTTGAAGAAAGTTCTTCTTTTTCTAGTTTGTTTAATGTTTTGAATATGAATAGGTGCTACATTTTTGTCAAATAATTTTTCTGCACCAACTGATGTGAGTATATAATTGTCTCTTCTCATTGTGGTATATTATTATATTGATTGCTTTTTAAGTGTTGAATGAGATTTGCATGCCTAGACTAAAGCTCATTTTGTTACATATCTTTGGATTCAATTTACTAACACTTGCTTGAGTATTTTTGCAAGCACGCTTTTGATAGATGCTGGTCTTCACTTTTTATGTTTTGTGATATCTTTACCATGACCAGGTCTTATGGTAATACTGGCTTCTTAGGATGGATTAGGAAGTGTTTCTCCTGATTTGGTTTCTGGAAGAAAGTGTGTAGAATTCACCAGTGAAATAATTCAGGTTATACACCCTCCCATGTGAAAGTCCATTAGACTGGCAGAATATGGCTTAGTAAGCCAAGGCCTGGTCACACTTAGCTACACTCATGACAGCACGTCCTACTTTAAAAACTAGAAACCTTGCAGGCTTCGCTCCCTAATGAAGATCTATCATTCAATAACAGCACAAGGTATACCAGGATCATCCTTGATTAACTGAGCATATGGAGTTCAAGTTCACCATTGTCCTTAGGGCTCAGGAGGATTTAGGGGTGGCTGTTTCCTTACAGATTGCACTTATACTTCCTATCATTTTGTGAGAATCTGTAATATCCAAATGGACACTCTTCATTCAAGCTCTGTAACAAAAGTCGGCATGCTAGGAGCTGTTAACTAATCACCATGATTCCATAAATTACTTTCATAGAGACAAAGGACTTGTTTCTTAATAAAAATAAAAAAGATTGTCAGAATTAAAGCTTTCAGATGCATGAGTTAGTGTTGTTAGCATAATGCGTTGCATCCTAATTTATAATTTCTATACATTTTGATGGCTTAAAACTACATTAATAATTTAAACCCCAGTTTGAATGGATATAAAACACCCCTTCCTACTATTTGGCAGGAAATTTTATGGCTTTTCTTGAGCCCTAGGTATTAAAGTTTTATTTTCATATTGTAAAAGTGGAGTCATCAGAGAGTTAGCTCTCCACCCTCATTAATTGCAGAAAGAATGGCAATCCGTCAGCTGTGCTTAAACCGTAATACTGATTATGGCAGATGTCATCTAATATTTAATTGGCTCTTTTCCAATAAGTGCATAAAATGTATAAGTTATCTGAAGCTAACTGCATCCAATAGCTCATCTTGTGGTTCAACAGAAAATTAAAGTACTTGGCTGCAATGTCCAGAGCTTGATTTAGTTTGTTCGTAGGTAGATTTGACTGCCATGTGCAATTTCAATCAGAAGTTATCAACTGCCATATTGAAAATTCATTCCATAATGTAAAACTGTGGTCCAATTATCATTTGCGAATTATAAGGGACAATCTAGTGCTGTTTTCTTTGGTGAAATTATATTTCTTTCCTTAGTTCCAAAGTTCATTCTTTGGAGCAGTGAAGTGTCTATCCAGATAGGAACGTGTCACTTACGTGTGCTAATGTTTATAAGAACCTTTGAAGTTCTTGTTATTGATTTATTGACAATCTATCTTAACATACCTAAGAACATATAACTTTAAACCGCCTTCCTGGCTCATCAAACACAATTGTTAATAATTTTGGAGAAACAGTTTGAAGACTATTTTCTGACATAATGTATTGTAAAACATTTCTCAAATGTTGTAAATGCTATTTTATTTTTATTTGTTTTAACTTTCAGCTTTAAATTAAAGCTATTGCATTAAAGAATTGTTCCTTTGTACAATAATTTAATCATTCATAGAATGTATGCTGTTGAAATTGAATTTGGCTCAACTCCACTGATCTACATTAAGGGGCATTTTCACAAATAGCCCTAGAATTACATCACTATGTGGATTTTAGGAATTGTGTCCAGAAAGTTGTCCAATACATCATTGCTTCACCTAATTGTAGGTGGGCCACATGTTTTAGTGATCCGTGATTAGAGAAGTAAAAATATCTGAATAATGAAAACAGGATTTTGTATGTCTTCACTAGTCCTCCTTTCATTGTCACTCTGGTTGCAGAGATACTCACCACACGGCTTGAGGGGAAGAGCCACAGGCAGAGATCCCTTGCAGTAGCTACCTGGAGGAGCCCCGCACTACCTCCCCTTGTCAGAGTCTGAATCCTGATCAGGCCCTGACAAGGGACAGAGTCCCTGACACAAAGGGCAGCTGTGGGCCACTTGGTTTTTCTGTTTGGCCCTTTGTATGGACTCTAGAGGACCAGGCTCCCGTGACTGGGTGACTCTCCCCTTCGGATTCTCCATCATAGTTGCAATGACATTTATTTGGTGGGCTGCTGTCGGTGCCCAGGCAGATTCTGAACACAAAGGCTTTGCTCAATGTCCTGGTCCAAAGAATGATCCAATTCACCCAGCGTATTTTGCTTCTGTTTTGTGCCATTGGCTTACAGAGGGCAGAGGCATCACCAACATGGTAGCAGCATTGGCAACAGCAGCACTGATTATCTGAAGAGGGGAATGATTCCAACAATGTAAGGTGGACAGCTGCCAAGGGGCGTGGCGAGAGTCCATAGGTTCACTGAAAGACTGGGTGGGGAACACCTGCTTGGCTGCACAGATCCCCTCAAGCTCACACAGGTGCTTGTGAGGTGAGCAGAGCCCACACTTAGCAGTGCACACAGAATGGGAGCCACACAGGCCCTGAGACTTGCTGTCTCAGTCCCTCTTCCTATTTCTAGACGCTACCTGCATACTCTATCCAGTTCAGGGCTCAGTGCTCAGCCTTGAAGAAAACAAGAGAGAAAACTAACTTTAAACCACTGAAGTTGTTCCAGCTGAAACAATAGGTTCTGGTAACAGAAGGGATTTGCACAGGCATTTTTCTCTTTCGTGTTCTTTCCTGAACGTGTTTGTATTCCAGCTGGTGTTTGTCCACAGAGGTGTTTTGGATGAGCACAGGTGAGTGCATCATCTGTGACTCTTGTATTGCTTTCTGTCTTGTAGGAAAATTGTGTAAATAACTGCATATGCATATCTAGAATGTGGGTGTATTTCTTTAAGATGTGGTGCTGAAGATAAATGGCAAGGAAAATTATTGTTTCCAGAAATGTCCAGAAACATCTGTTATTTGGTCTTGAGACACACATTTTCCCAGTTGTAGAGATATTTTAAAAAATCAGAAAAGCTTGAATGTATGGTGTAAATTTCTCTGATATTAACTTGCCTCTGAAATTACATTTAATGTTGGATAAGGAAAAATCATTTTGTAATATAGAATATTAAACTTCAGATAGGAAGCCATGCTAGAAATATCCAAGTAAAAGAAAAATAAAACCTCTTCATTTTATGGGTTTGCTTAATACCAAGTAAAACAAGTATCATGATTATTTGCTGGTTTTTGCTAATATTCATTTCATGATTTGTTTAATACAGTCCTGTCTGTTTTAAGAAATTTTTGAATTAAAAAATGGCTTCTTGTCATCTCAGAAAAGGTAGTGATTGGTGCTAGTATTGTGGTACAGACAGGTAAGCTGCCACCTGGGATGCTGACGTCTCGTATTGGAGGGCCGATTCAAGTCTCTGCTGACCTGCTAATGCACCTGGAAGGCGGCAGATGATGGCCTGACTTGTGCCCGCGACACCCACAGGGTGTCTAGAAAGGACTTCCAGGTTTCTAGCATGGCCCACCTCCGGCCATTGTGATGGTTTGGGGAGTGAATCAGAGGAAAGAAGATCTCTCTCTCTCTCTCTCTCTCTCTCTCTGTCTCCCCCCTTCCATCTTTCATCTGCTGGTTCACTCCCTAAATGGCCACAACTTCCAGGTCGGAGCCAGGATGAAACTAGAAGCCAGGAACTCTATCCAGGTCTCCCCTGTGGGTGAAAGGAATCCACAGGCTTGAGCCATCCTCCGCTGCTTTCCCAGCACATCAGCATGGACCTGGATCAGAAGTGGAGCTGCCAGGACCCCAGCTGGCACCATATAGGATGCTGGCACTTCAGGCAGCGATTAACTCCCTACAACACTGGTCCTGCTGCCAATCATCACCCTCATCAATCTCCAGAACTTCTGTTATCCAAAACTGAAACTCTGTACCCATTAAATCGCCCTGCCTTCATCCCCTGGTACCCACCATCCCTCTGTCTCTGAATTTGCCTGTCACAGCTTTGTTCTGTGTCCTTAGAGCAGTGTCCTTGAAGTGCATCTCTGCTGCAGCGTGTGTCAGAATGTCCTTTCTTTTAATGCTGAATACATTCCGTTGTACACACATGTCACATCCTCAGCGTCCTTATGTCAATAGATATTTGAGTTGGTTCCACATTTTGGTTATAATGAGTCACTGCTAGAAACACAGGAACCAATGTCTCTGAGGCCCTGACTGCAGTGTGGGAAGGGAATGTATAACCATGCAATTGCTGGGTCTTGCAGTGATTCTATTGTAGTCATTTTGGAGATCTGCCAAACTGTTTTGCACAGTTGGTGCACAACTCTCCAACCCTACCTATGGTGCTCAAGGGTTCGAGTTTCCTACATTTTCGCTAATATTTGGTATTTTCCATATTCGTTTGCTTGTTTTTATAGTCACTCCAGTGGGTGTGAAAGATTACATTTAAAAATCAATTTTCACAAGTATTTTCCCATTTACTCATTATGCAATACCTACACTTGTGGAATTTAATCTTATCTCCTTTTTCTAAGTCCTGGAAATCCTTTTCTTAGTCAGAACCTTCTAGAACAAGTATCACAATCCAGGTTCTTTGAGCTAAAATCATGGACTCTCCACCCAGCTATTCTGTCTCCCAACTCCGCATGCCACAGAAGGGTTGGTTGACCTCATGGACTTTGTTAAATGCCAGTGCTTTAATTGTGATTTTGACTAATATCAAAGGCTAACATCTGAACAGAAATAGAGGAGTTCCTGTGTGAATAGCATTTATCAGTCTTCTCGTTTCTCTCCATGTGGGGAAGACAGTTGGCTCCTCTCATCTGCTTTTCAGAGGTGTAGCAGGAAGCAAAACTCCGTCTTCAGTGCTCTGAGTAATAACTCGACTCTGCTTAAAAAGACGCCCAGCTGCGTCGTTTCAGAACTCACATGTTTGAAAGCTGCTGATTTCCTACATGTGGGAAATGGCTTTGCCTTAAATCACACTCGTGATTTCAGTCTGCTCAGAGACATTCCAGGCACTCAGCCTTTCTGTGCACCGAGGCCACCTGCCCTGCAGAGAGGGCAGCATCCCTGCTGGGTGGACTTCTTCCAGCAGGCTCACCTTCGGGCGGAGTGTGCTGACCCTAGGTCTCTCTGCAGTCCTGAGGTCCCTGAGGCACATGCGGGACATCAAACCTTTGTAACACAGAAACCTGCTTTCTGGCTCAGAGACCCCCACACAGCAGCTTACACAGGGCGGCCCCTCCTGCTCGAGGGAAGTGAAGAGCTGCAGTTGCAGGAGCCGGTGCTGCTTTCTTGGGAGCTGCCTCGTCCAGTGGCTGTCAAAGCTGCCTTCCGTGACACAAGCCGGTCACAGCATGGAGCTGGTCGCGTGCTTTGAGGAGAACTACTTTTGCATTATGCTTCTCCATTTTATATAACCCAGGGATGCATCAAATTAAAAATTGCTGTGCAGCCTGCAAGGTTGCATCCGCCACGCATCTTTATTTCTTGTCTATTGCTTTAAGCTCATCTTAAACAAGAGTACTGCTCACCAGATTTAGCAGAATAAACTCAATTTTAGATTCATTTTTTCCAAAGACACAACCACTGAGTGTATATCTTTGACTGGGTCATGTAATATATAATCAATAGCAGAAAAATGTATGCCTCAAATTAGGAGGCTAAGTGTTTAGGGAAGCAATGTGTGACATTAAAAATTCAAACTCAAAACCACTGTGCATGCATTGGGTTTTGACTGTGCAAATGACTGATGTTGGAAATTCTAATCGCTTCTTGGCCTTTTGGCTAAGATCAAGTGCAGTGGAAATTCTGAGTAGCATATTATTATCCAACTACCAAATACTATTCGTGATTGTTTACCCTTAAATGCATTTTTCAGGTAAGTGTAAGAAAAGAAGGAGAAGCCATGAAGCTGAGGAAAACGCATCTGAATCTACTTCCGTCAATCACTCACCTCCTTCACTGTGCTATGCAGTGAGGTGCAGAGTAACTTGGTCTGTCCTTCTTCGCCAATCTAGATTGTTCCTTTGTTCCCCAACACCAAACCTATGTAGAGGAAAATTTTCCTGACTGCAGAATGTGTGTCACAGCTCCAGATTCTCCTTGGGGCACTGCTCTCAAGTGTGTAAGGGTTCAGGTACGGAAGGGCTTGCTCAACACTCCCATCGGGAGTCCCCCAGACATCTCTAACTCAGCAGGTGTGAGAGGAACTCCCGAGCTTAGCCCACCACTCACGCTCCCACCACCTCCACTCAACTTGGACCCTCTTATAGCTTCCCCAGCCCCCAGTTTTATTCTTGTTTTAAAACATTTGTCTCAGAGAGACAGACACATAGACATGCAGAGAAAGGAGGCAGCGGGGGAGGGAGGGCATTGATTCATTTTCCAAATGCCTTAAATACCTGAAGCTGGACCATGGTCAGGGCCAGGAAGCAAGAACACAATCCAGGTCTCCACATTGGTGGCAGGGTTCCAACCACTTGAGCCATCACCGCTGCACTCCAGGTGTGCACTAGCGAAAGCTGGAATCAAGACCCAGAACTCAGGATTGAACGTAAGGACCCAGTGTGGGTGGGGGCAGCCCAGCAGTGTGCCAACCACTAGTCCAAATGCTCATCTCAGCCGGCTTTATTGCTTTTTAGTTGTTTATGCTATGACCTTGAAATCAACCTTGACTCATCACTTTCTCTCATCCTTCAAATCTAAAGCTGTTGTTGCTGCTTCTACCAAAATACATTCAGAATCCGACTGTGTCTTGCTACTCCACCTGGCCTACAACCTGGCCACAGCTCTGGGCATGGCTAGCACTGGGTCTCACCCGTATTACAGATGCCCCTTCTCCTTGCATTCCCACACGCACGCACCCCTTTTTTATCCTCAAGTACTCAGAGCATAAATGCTCATCATGATGTCACGCCTTTTCCACAACCTGCAATGACTTCCCATTTAGTTCGGAAAGGGTGCCAGGTCCTTACAGTTGTCTGTGAAGCCACCTGTTAAGAGTGGATCCCATGGCCACCCAAGCACCCATGTGGCTCTCTCACACCCCATGCCTTGCTGGCCACATACTCTTCCTTGCTGTCCTGGCTTGGGCCAGGCCCACTTAGGCAGCGAGATCTCAGGACTGCCTGTCCTTCCTGCTGGAAGGCCACTTCCTGCAGCATCAGAGTGCCTCACTCCTAGCCTTCTTCAGGTTGAAGCCAGACGTCACGTCTGAGGACGACTTGCTTAGTCCAGTTATCTAGGATTCCAGTGGGCCGGTGCATTCTTCTCCTGGCTCCACACTTTATTGTTCATTTCCATGGCATTTATCTTCTTTTCCATATGCTATGGAATGGATTGGCTTGGTTGGATCTACTGTCCACCTCTCTCTGTGGAAGCATAAAACCTGTGGCCCCCGAGCACTGCCTGCCCCCGGGGTCAAACAGTGCTCTCCTGTTGTATCCAGGGCCCTGGAACACACCCTGCACATGGTCCTGGAACACGCTTCAGCACCCTGCACGTGGCAGGTGCTCTGTCAGCACACGTTCTCTCTATGCCTGGTGCCAATCAATGGGGGTGAAAATGCACATGAAGCAAGACCTCCTTTGTATAAGCCCACAGAGTCATCCCCGTCGTATTTAATACTCCACCCTGAAAAGCTGGCTGGATTGAAAATGCCATCTGCCTGTAGGAATGCCAGAAGTTCTTGTCTGATCAAAGTTTGAATTGAGGCCTCATGGTCTCCAAGGCTCTGCAGGAATGAGGAAACGGGATGCAGGTGACTGCTCTTGCAAAAACCTTTTCAGGGGCACCCACCAAGGGCAGAAAGCACTGCCGGCTCCCTTTCGGGCAGCTGCCCTTCCTGCATTTGTATTTTCTATTTTTTGTCCAAAGCAGTTTTTGCAAAAATATTCCATAGACTAAAAGAGAAGATAGCTTAACAGGACTCATATTGAACAGTAATTCACTGCTATGGATGGAAGACAAAGTTGTAAAAATTCTTACCTTTAACTTAAATCACACCAAAAACTTTAGGGAATAATGGAATTATATGGGAATAAAATGTCTGCCTTTCAAATAGATTTTACTAGAAGTGTTTTGCATTTGTATCAGCAGGCTTCAAGGCAGGGCTCCCACTCCTTCAGTTCTGAGCTCAGTGTCTGCACCTGTTGGGCCTGCAGCAGCCCCCCCCACCTCCTCTCCTCCCACTCAGCTTCCATGCCCTTTACCCCAAGGGTTCCAGTGTCCTCCCCTGGCCTTCTAAGGCATGTTCCCTTTCAGTGGCGAATTAAAACAGCAGTATTTGTGATCGGTGACCACCATGTAGGCAAAAACACCCAGCAGCATTTGTGGCAGCTCCTGTTAGTTTTATGAAACAGCAAATGCCAGAAATCAGCAGTGCTGTCAGTTCCATTTACACAACTTTAAAATATTTGCCCTACAGAAAATGGAAGTCCTGAGAGCTTCAGAGGTGTCTTACTCACATTTCTGTACAAATAGTTCAGTCCAAACTTGGAAATATGAGTAAAGCAAGATAATCATCATCGTAGCTATCTAATCTGTCCATCCAACTGTATCTGTCTATGTCTATTGGTCTATTGATTCTGCTTTTCTGGAAATCCCAGAACAATATTCCAAGGACATCCTCAATGTCCCGCCATCATAACACCATCATCATTTCAGAAAGAATCCCTCACAGGGACAATGATTGTTGGCCCTCCTAGCTCCTTTCCTTGGCAACCTCCATTCTACTTTCTGTCGCCATAAAGGCATTCATTGTAGACACCGCATAAAGTCAAACCTCACAAATTGTATCCCCTTGGTGCCTGTCTGGAATTATCTCACATGCCACAATGTTCCAAGGTTCATCCATGGAGTAGCACATATCAGAACTTCATTCATTTAAAAACAATATTTAAGAGGCAGAGAGACGAAATTTAAAGTGCATGGCAAGTCATTGTTACATTATTTTATTGCTTGTTTCATGAAGAATATCAATATTCAAATTATATAATTTCTAGAAAATAATTATGAAGAGAATGGTGCATGTCAACTTTTACTACCTACAGGTCTGAGGATACTCAGTAGAGGGTGCAGTCACAATGCCCAAGGCGGGGCAAGACGGGCAGCGCCGTCTGAGTCAGAAAGCTGCAGATGCACTTGTCACAGGGAACAGACCAGACCAGCACCTGAGCACCGAGCTCACTTGCGTGACGTGTCCCTCAGGCACACACAGGGCAGAGCATGACTTCTAAGAAGCGAGGGTCCCTGGAAACAGTGAATGAAGAGACAGAGATGCCAACCAACACCTGCTGACCTGGATCCCCCAAAATGTGATCTTTGTGTTTCTGCACTGTGTCTGACAGTGTGGTCTGCAGCCTTCGTCCGAGGTGGACTGGGTGCTTGTGGAGGTGCTGCTCCTGGTCCAGACCTGACGAGCGAAATCTTGTCCAGAGCTGAGCAGTCAGCATGGTCACCTGAGACCCACGCTGGGTTGGGAACTACAGTCTGAGAATCGCAGCTCCTGTTCTCACTCAGCTTCTGCATGCGTGAGATCACAATGGCTGCTGCGCACCTGCCGCGCCCCTGCTAGGATCTCTTCCTGTTCTGAATTTCAAATAATTTGATTCTAGTGAAGCTTTTTAGTGCCTTAATGATCACAGTTATTTTACTCTTTCTCTCAAGTTTCTTTCTAGGGTAGGTGGTGAGCTTGGCTGCCCTGTAGACTCCACGCTTCACACGGTAGGTCAGTCAAGTCTCCTCACTTGTTAGTCCTGAAGCTTGGGTGGGGTGGTTGACTTTGCCACTCACTTTTTCTAACATGGAATAACAGTACTGCCAACCTAAAACGACTGTGCTGCAGATTCCGTGAAGTAGACGCTGTCAGACCAGGGCAGAACGGGTGAAATCGCTGTGCCGATTGCCCTCCTCCACTCCTTCACACTGATCAAACCCCCTGTTGAGGACGAGGTAGGGAGCTTCATTACGACTGTGTCTCGTGGAGAGAAACCATGCCTTAGCAACCACCGCCTTATAAATTTTAGCAACAACCCAAGGCCGGAAGCCTATGTAAAATATTACAGTGCTGCAACATAAATAAGGAAAATAAAGTGAAATAGACTTGGACTTCTGCGAACAACGCTGCTGCCCTCCTCAGTGAGTGCTAAGCAGATGGGTGTCTCCTCCTCTCTTACGTCAAAAGGAAACGGCTTACATTGTAGGTAACTTATTTAAGTGCAATGAATTTAAAATAGACTGGAAAACCTTCTGCATTTTCATCCCATCATCATTTCATTAGGAAAATAGCATTTGCTATATCAAACTTAAAATGGCTATTAAATTGAAAAAACAAGTCCTGCATTCACATGCACAACTCCGAGTTGCTCCATGCAACAGGCTCACTCACGTCGTATTTTGAATTAGGTTTCATTGATAGGATATCAGGACAGACCCAAAAAGTAATGAAAGTTAAACCCAGTGCTCTTCTGACACAAAGATCAGTGAGCAAAGCTGATCTTAAAGATGACTCAGGGGCTGGCGCTGTGGTGCAGCGGGTTAAAGACCTGGCCTGAAGTGCCGGCATCCCATATGGGCGCCGGTTATGGTCCCGGCTGCTCCTCTTCCGATCCAGCTCTCTGCTGTGGCCTGGGAAAGCAGTAGAAGATGGCCAAGTCCTGGGTCCCTGAACCCACATGGGAAACCTGGAAGAAGCTCCTGGCTCCTGGCTCCTGGCTTTGGTTCGGTGCAGCTCTGGCCATTGATGCCATTTAGAGAGTGAACCAGCAGAAGGAAGACCTTTCTCTTTCTCTCCCTCTCACTGTCTGTAACTCTGCTTCTCAGATAAATAAATAAAATCTTAAAAAAAAGATGTCTCAAGACCACGTCATCCACAACGCCCTGGTGTGGGTTCTGCAGGATTGAAGGTGAACTACGTGTCTGGGTGTTTGAGCACAACCAGGTGAGTGTCCAATCAAACAGACAAAGGAAACAGCTTTGCTGCTGCAGCGGCACATGAAGAACGCCTCTGAGTGGTGTCAACAGGAAGACATGGAGCACTACAGCGTTGGGTTCCCTGCTTTACTGGTCTAGACCAGGAGGTGCCTGGCACGTACAAGCTATCCCTTCACCACGTGGAGTCAGCTCACTTACCTCACAGCTGTGCCTGACTGAAAGCTACGTTTAAAAAAGAAAACACCCATATAGGATGTTGGTGTTAGAGACAGAAGCATTACCTGCTATGCCACAGCGTTGGCCCCACTAAGAAATTTCTAAATGCATTAGACTGATAAGTGTAAAAGCTTGACTGTTGATGAGCAAATTAATATGTTATCCCTCTTAGTATTTTTTTGTTTGTTCTACTTAATACTTTTGGTTGAATACTGTAATCAATACACAATTCTTCTTAAGTGCTGAAACTTAACTGAAAAGTGATCACTGTTAAATATAAGAGTGGGAATAAGAGAGGGAAGAGATGTGCAATTCGGGACATGCTCAAGCTGACTTACCTCAAACGGTAGAGTTAGAAACATACCAGGGGATTCCAATTCAATCCCATCAAAGTGGCATGTACCAATGCCATCTCACTAGTCCCAGTGATCAATTTCTGTTCACAATTGATCATAATGATAGGACTAAGAACCAAAGGGATCACATAAACAAGAATAGTGTCTGCAAATACTAGCTGATAGAATCAAAAAGGGAGAGAACGATCCAACATGGGAAGTGAGATACACAGCAGACCCATAGAATGGCAGATGTCCTAAACAGCACTCTGGCCTCAGAATCAGCCCTTAAGGCATGCGGATCCGGCTGAAAAGCCCATGAGACTATTTCAGGCATGGAAAGCCAAGACACTCTGGGGAAAAACAAACAAACAAACAAACAAAAAACCCTAAATGAAAGATCTCCGCAAGTGAGATCCCAGTGGAAAGAACGGGTCATCAAAGAAGGAGGTACCTTTCTCTGAAGGGAGGAGAGAACTTCCACTTTGACCATGGCCTTGTCAAATATGATCAGAGTCAGTGAACTCAGGGGGCTGCCATAGCCTTGGCAACTCATGACAAGAGCCTAGGGTGATTACTGATGCCATAAACAAGAGTGTCAATTTGTTAAGTCAACAACAGGAGTCACTGTGCACTTACTCCTCATGTAGGATCTTTGTCCTTAGTGTGCTGTACATTGAGATTTAATGCTATAACTAGTACTCAAACAGTATTTTTCACTTTATCTTTCTGTGTGGGAGCAAACTGTTGAAATCTTTACTTAAAGTATGCTAAACTGATCTTCTGTATATAAAGAGAATCGAAAATGAATCTTGATGTGAATGGAAGGGGAGAGGGAGTGGGGAAGGGGAGGGTTGCGGGTGGGAGGGACGTTATGGGGGGAGGAAGCCATTGTAATCCATAAGCTGTACTTTGGAAATTTACATTCATTAAATAAAAGTTAAAAAAAACCATAAATTTGAAACAGGGAGATACAAAAAAATTTAAAAATTTAAAAAAATTTAAAAAAAAACATGGGACTTCCCATAACTGATGTGTAAAATATGTGAAGAATGCTGCATTTTAAAATTTGCATTAATATGTTAATGATCTTGTTCAAAAATATTAGATAGAAAAAGATAACTGGTAATCCAATTCCTTCTAGTAAACTAGCACAACTTAACTATCTAACTACTGATCATGTAACAGAGGATACGCAGTACAATTTTTCCATTAACACAAATACAAACATTTTAAAAAGACTATTATCAAACCAAATATATTAGAGTATTAACCACATTACCTTGTACATAGCTGGTTTTGTGCTGTGGATTAAATATAGAATAAGCATTAGTAAAATCAGTCTGATTCATCATGATCTGTATCATGATGTATATTTTTAAAAACAATATTTATTTTATTTATTTGAAAGGCAGAGAGAGACACACAGAGAGGCAGAGGTTTCCCAACCACTGCTTCACTCCAGGTGTCCACAACTGTAGGAGCTGGGTCAGGCGAAAGCCAGTAGCCTGGATCTCAGTCTGGGTCTCCCAATGTGTGGCAGGGACTGAAGTACCTGAGATATCGCTCGCTGCACCCCAGGGTGCACAGCAGCCATTAGATGAAATCAGTATATTTGAAGATCTACCCAACCCCATAACCCCATAGAAAATACAATCCTCAGAGCCAGCTCTAAGAACTTGTGACAAATCAGCGAAATGACAAGGATGCACACACTTACAGATTTTTAAAACATGCATTAATTTTTAAAAGTATCAGGATACCTATAAAGGAAATTGGGGCAGGAGTTGTGGTGCAGTGTGTTAAGCTGCAGCTTGGGATACCTGCACCCCACACTGGAGCGCCTGTTGAGCCCCATCTACAAATTCCTGCTAAGGTGTGTGGGAAGCAGAGGATACCGACTCACATACTTTAGTACCTGGTACCCACAGGGGAGACTTGAGCAGAATTCTTAGTTCTTGGCTTCAGCCCAACCTAATGCCAGCTGTTGTGGTCATTTAGGGAAGATAAAGATTCTCTAGCTCTCTGCCTCTCTCTCTCTCTCTCCCTGTCACTCTTTCAAATAAATACAGATTAAACATAAGCAAACTGGAAATTATTAGTAAATTATTTAATTGTCAATAAAAGCTCAAAAGAATCTGTAGGCAAGTCAACATATTTCATTAAAATGTATAAATAAAGGACCAGTATAAATAAGTACTTATATTTAAATGTAAACAACTGTTAGAAAATTAAAAACTTAAAAGTAATCTAGTAGGGGCCAGTGCTGTGGTGCAGCGGGTTAATGCCCTGGCCTGTAGTGCCAGTATCCCATATGGGTGCCAGTTATAGTCCCGGCTGCTCCTCTTCCTATCCTGCTCTCTACTACGGTCTGAGAAAGCAGTAGAAGATGGCCAAGTCCTTGGGCCCCTGCACTCATGTGGGAGACCCAAAATAATCTCCTGGCTCCTGGGTTCGGATCTGTGCAGCTCCAGCCATGCAGCCAGTTGGGGAGTGAACCATTGGATGGAAGACCTCTCTCTCTCTCTCTCTCTCTCTCTCTCTCTCTCTCCTCTCTGTGTAACTCTGATTTTCAAATAAATAAATAAATCTTTAAAAAATTAATCCAGTAGCCATTAACCATATGATGCTTAAGAACAAACTTACCCACAGTAACACAAAACATTTAGAGAAAAAATGTATTCTTTTGCCTATGAAATTATACAGATATAAACTTTTTTTCAACATAAAAATGGAAGAAGAGAGGAAGTGAGAGAGACTGGAAAAATATTTGACCTCAGGTAGCAGAAGATTATCTGATATGGCGTAATATCTATCTGCAACAAAAACATAAAAACCATATGCACAGAATCTAGACAGATAGATACATGGTTCACAGAGTCTCCCTAACCTAATTGATACGCTTAAGGCAAGCCAAGCTCTGTGGCCTCATTGGTGAACTCCACCAAACCATTAGTGTTAATATCTGCTCTATGCAAACTCTTCAAAGGCAGTTGAAGAGGGAAGCGTGATCTTCCACTCATTCTATGAGGCTGTCTGTCGAAGATCAGACGAGACACCTCGGGAGAAGAAAAGGAGAGACCATAGATGCAGAACTCTTCAGGAAAACGCCCGCAGACTGAGTCCCCAAACACATAAATGATCAGACACAGTGATCGAGTGAGATTCCGTCCAGGAAAATGAAAACGAACTGAGCTGGCGCACACATCAGGCATGGAAAAGCTCTCGGCAAGATGAACAATTCAGTGACGTACGTTATGGGCAGCGTCCAGCGTGAGCAAGGCTGCAATGGCAGAAAGTCTGTGGATTCCTGCAGCCAGGCCAGGGAGAGACCAGAGTGCAGGCACCACCCACAGGCCTGGGGCTGCTCCGGGGCAGAGCGGCTGAAATGCTCTATAACGCAGGGAGACTGCTCAAGGGCCTGGCTTGCTTTTGAGGGCAGGTTTGGAAAATGCCATTTGGTGATGCCGCACAGCTCTGAGCCCTGGGTACCCACCAAGAAAAATCTAATGCTACACTTAGGGAGCTGAACTGTGTGACCTGTTAGTTGTGTTTCCGGAAGGCTTTCTACACAAAACTGAAATAATAAGCGCCTGAAGTCAAACTGGAATGCCTCCCCCCCCCCCCATTCTGAGTAGAGTGGAAGGGAGGAGAGCACAGGAAGACCCAGCCCACGAGGTGGGCAGAGGTTCATACTCCGTCCAGGCCGCGGTGTTCAGTTGGGCATAACAAGAAGACAAGGAAGCAACTCCACGAGGCTCTTAGTTCTCCACTGGAACGTTCCCCAGTCGAGATGTGTCTGCTGTCCCAACTTTAAATGTTACTTTGCTCATAGGATTCAGGATCTGTTTCTTGTACTCCTTAGCACTGAGAAGAAAACATCATCTATATAACATCAGAGTGTTCTTTACTTAAATAAGCACAGATTTTATGAAATCGTATGAACACTTGAGACACTGTATTTCAAATCTAGCTATTTCATCCAGGGAAATCATCAATTATGGCATCTTTAAATTGGCTGCATAAAAAAGAGAAAAGACCTGAGTGTTGAGTGCAATAAATGTAACTTAAATATATAAATTCAGGATAAAATATCATCCCAGCAGAACCCTACTTTTTACTTGTGTTGTGTTCTAGCTACTGCATCTTCCTGTATGATGGTTAATAGAACCATGAGATATCATAAACATGGCAAGAATAAATCTAAAACATCTTTGTTTACTCTTAATCCATATTTCATACAAATTCCAAAGGGGGAAAGGCTTATAACCACACGGAAGGCAGTGAAGTTCCTTTATTCAGTTGTATCTCCTGTGAAACATGCATTGGGCTTTATGTATTGATAATTCTCAACATCTCTCTTGAACAGAATACAGAAGAGTCAGTAAATTAACTTCAATGTAATTAGATTTGCAGCAAAATAATAGTCTGCACTTATAAATTTAAAGGAAATAATCATTTTCCACAACGGACTGTGTTAATTAGGTTTATTTGGATGTTTATTTACTCTGCCCTTTTAAAATTATGCCTTTACTATAATCCTGCAGGTAAGCACAAAACAAAATGCATATTTTATTCCTTAAAAGGATGAAATTGAACTGTCAAGACTAAGCGCCTAAAATTTAAAGTGCTGTAATTTTTATATCTCTTAACAAAATCCAAGATTTCCTTTTATTATTTTCCTTTGTGGAGCTCTGCTTGCCAAGCACATCTGCGAGTCTGAGTCTGAGTGCTCTCAGTGTCGCTGTGAACTTGTGTCCTCCCCCAGCACACAGGTGATGTGCACTGCTCTCCCCCAGCACACGTGTGATGTGCACTGTGCCCTCCCCCAGCACACGGGTGATGTGCACTGTGCCCTCCCCCAGCACACGGGTGATGTGCACTGTGCCCTCCCCCAGCACACGGGTGATGTGCATTGCTCTCCCCCAGCACACGGGTGATGTGAACTGTGCCCTCCCCCAGCACACGAGTGATGTGCACTGTGCCCTCCCCCAGCACACGAGTGATGTGCACTGCTCTCCCCCAGCACATGGGTGATGTGAACTGTGCCCTCCCCCAGCACACGGGTGATGTGCACTGTGCCCTCCCCCAGCACACGTGTGATGTGCACTGTGCCCTCCCCCAGCACACGTGTGATGTGCACTGTGCCCTCCCCCAGCACACGGTAGATGTGCACTGCCCTCCCCCAGCACATGGGTGATGTGAACTGTGCCCCCCCCAGCACACAGGTGATGTGCACTGTGCCCTCCCCCAGCACACGGGTGATGTGCACTGTGCCCTCCCCCAGCACACGGGTGATGTGCACTGTGCCCTCCCCCAGCACACGGGTGATGTGCGCTGTGCCCTCCCCCAGCACACGTGTGATGTGCGCTGTGCCCTCCCCCAGCACACGGGTGATGTGCGCTGTGCCCTCCCCCAGCACACGGGTGATGTGCGCTGTGCCCTCCCCCAGCACACGGGTGATGTGCGCTGTGCCCTCCCCCAGCACACGGGTGATGTGCACTGTGCCCTCCCCCAGCACACAGGTGATATGTACTGCTCTCCCCCAGCACACGGGTGATGTGCACTGTGCCCTCCCCCAGCACACGGGTGATGTGAACTTGCGCTCTGCTATCAGAACACGGGTGATGCTGCCTCCTCCATTAACATAGACAATAAAAATCCTCAGTATGCCTTTTTTCAGGGCAATTTTACCTGTATCATAACATAATTGGAAATTAATTTACATTTGATAATGTAGTTTTGAAAACAACACTAAAGAAAACTTGTGTTGGGGAACGAAGTTATTCCAAGTCTTGGCAAACCACAACTGCGGGGGCTACGAGGCGGCAGACCTAACTGCTTGCTCTTCTTCTGGGCACCTGTCTAAGTCAAGGGGACGTGTTTTATGCTGGTGCCACCTGCTCTTTGTCTTAAACAATATGCCACATCACAGAATGCCTTGGAACGACCCACTTGTCACCAGGCCTTGACATCACTGCTCGTTGGAATGTCTTCCTTTCTAATCTGAGGTACACCTGTGCTTTTTGTCTCCATTTGATCCCAGTTCCTTAGCCCAGTGTCTGACAGATATGTGGTGTTCAATAGTAATGCTTCTTTGAAGAGTAAGAAATGAATATGATTCTTGGCATGTTCTAAGTGAACCATACGAAGTAGCCTAGAATTTCTAAAATTATTTTGATTTTGATCATAGATAACTTGATTTTTCCAGGACTTTCATTTATACTACTACGAAATTGTATTAATCCTTGATTAACTAGAATCTTACTTTCTTGATTGTTTGGAAATTGGTGTCTTGAACACAAAGCATTTTATCACATCTCTGACCGTATTCTACCTGTTGCATTTCTTTACTTTGAAGAACATCATTTCCAGAAAGTATGTGGGTGTATCAAGTATAAAATCTTGCTAAAATTTGCATTACTCTTTATAAATCCTTACCAAATTTGATTTGATTTTGTGAAAAGAAAACCACTGTAAGTTGTATAGGATTAGGTCCTTCTGATATTCATCACCAGCAGGCATCAGGCTACTGCTCACATAAATATTCCATGTGATAGGTATAATTATTCACATGTTAAGATGGGAAAGCTGAAGTTCGGTGAGTTGTGTGGGTGTGGTATCGTGGAAGTCCATGTACTGGAACAGCCGTTGAAGTGCAGATCGAAGCGCTGTCTTGTGCTGGCCTCACCATGCCACACAGAGGAGTGTAGGTTGTCGCAGTCAGCGTTCTAGTCCATGGGGTTGGAGTTACTTGGATGGACTACATTCCTGTCACATAACAGGGATCTTGTCTGCTCTTGTTGACCCAGACATTACTCGTCTACCTTGCAGATTTCAACATCTGATAAGAAAAATCATTGACACGTTAGATGCCTTGGATCAATGCAATTTTTGTAGATATATGATTAATTTCCAACTAATTTTATATCTTTTTAAAGCATTTCAGACAGATTTCTAGTTAGAGCATCCATTAGCACCAGGGACCAATATTTCTCAGTGAAAATCAGTGTTTGGAATGTCTGAACAACACTACTTCCGTTCCCAGGTTGGAAGTAGATGGAATATTGTCATAGAACATTCAAAATTTTGAGGTATTGATAATTTATGTGGGCATATGAACAAAATACCATTAATAGAAACTTCCTGGACAACCTCAGATTATGGTTTTTCTTACTTTCTGAGGAGGCAGTGAAGTATAATTTAAAATCACGGAGTTTAGTTATAATCTGCCTATAAAAGTTCATATTTTCTACTAAGTATAATCCAGAAACCAATTTATCTCATCTTGACATTTGCATTTAAATAAAATTGACTCAAGGCTTTCATCCCTTACTCTGTGTGAAGTTCATCATATTTTCGAGATTTCTACAAATAGACTTTACATGGCTGTGTTTTCTACAGATCAGTTTCTGCTGTCAGAGAGTGTATTCATTTCCCAACAAGACTGTAATCAAATCAGGAGGATGCTGTTTTTATTTCGTTTTTGATGTGGCTTTGTCTCATTAGTGGAAATTTTCAGACCTGCAGATAGAAATGCCTGAGCGTGTGTTTCCCTCCAGTTCCATAACTGAATGTGCAACCTTGGTGCCGAAGCCCTTTGTTAGTCCCCCTTTCATTGCTACATCTAACGAATATGATAGGAGGTTCTTAGGAAGAAGGAGGTTTGTTTTGGTTCATAGTTTTGGAGGTCCACAGCCCAGGAGCATGTTACCGTGTTGGCCAGAACTCTTACAGAGGATGGCCACACAGTAAGCCAGGAAGCTGAGAGAGAGAGAGAGAGAGAGAGAGAGAGAGAGAGAGAGAGAGGAGCACAGTTCCCCTTCCTCAGAAACCTTCATTCCTATCTCTGAAGCACTAACAGAAGATTCTGGAGGTCGAGACTTAAACAAATAGGCCTTTGGTGGGCCCACATTATTTTCCAAACATAGCAACTTTCCTGTCTCCAGTCGTGATACCACTCCCTTCTCTCTTTTTATGAATGTGCCTTTCAAGTACCCAGTACAAGGAAGGGAATCTAAGATTTTCTGAAGACAGGGGCAGGGACACCCCCAACTGCTGTTGCCACTGCTGGAGCCCCAAGGAGCATTTAAACCTACATGACACCAGAATCCTACATAGCACTCTGGCATTTGTCTAAACTCATGGTAAACCTACTACAAGATGACTTCTGTTTCATTTTGTTTGTTTTTCTAAACTACTTAATTATGTACAGCGCACTGTGGTAACAATACTCAATCCACAGTGGTGTCATAAAATCACATTTACTTCTTGCTCATTACACAAGCATCCAGGGCTCCCACAAGTGCTGCTGCTGGGACATCAGGGAGGCTTCGGGGGACAGGGAGGGGAAGATCTCTCCAGCCTCTCCCAGCTCACTCCAGGTGTCCTGGCCACTCCCTGGAGGGAGGGGAGGTCTCTCCAGCCTCTCCCAGCTCACTCCAGGCATCCTGGCCACTCCCTGGAGGGAGGGGAGGTCTCTCCAGCCTCTCCCAGCTCACTCCAGGTGTCCTGGCCATTCCCTGGAGGGAGGGGAAGATCTCTCCAGCCTCTCCCAGCTCACTCCAGGTGTCCTGGCCATTCCCTGGAGGGAGGGGAAGATCTCTCCAGCCTCTCCCAGCTCACCCCAGTTGTCCTGGCCACTCCCCGGAGGGAGGGGAGATCTCTCCAGCCTCTCCTGCTCACTCCAGGCGTCCTGGCCACTCCCTGGAGGGAGGGGAGGTCTCTCCAGCCTCTCCCAGCTCACTCCAGGCATCCTGGCCACTCCCTGGAGGGAGGGGAGGTCTCTCCAGCCTCTCCCAGCTCACTCCAGGTGTCCTGGCCATTCCCTGGAGGGAGGGGAAGATCTCTCCAGCCTCTCCCAGCTCACCCCAGTTGTCCTGGCCACTCCCCGGAGGGAGGGGAGATCTCTCCAGCCTCTCCTGCTCACTCCAGGCGTCCTGGCCACTCCCTGGAGGGAGGGGAAGGTCTCTCCAGCCTCTCCCAGCTCACTCCAGGCGTCCTGGCCACTCCCTGGAACTGGCACCCTCTGCACTGTTCACTGGAATATGCGCTTTCCCCAGGGAGAGTCTCCCTGCTTCAGCTACTGGAAAAAGAGCAATAAAGCTATTTATTGTTATTACTTTTATTATTATTTGAAAGGCAGAGTTACCAAGAGAAAGAGAGCGAGAGACAGAGAGACATCTTCCATCTGCTGATTCACTCCCCAAATGGCTACAATGGCCAGGGTTGGGCCAGGGCAAAGCCAGGAGCTAGGAACTTCAACAGGGTCCCTCACATGGGTGGCAGGGCCCCAAGCACCTGGACCATCCTCTGCTGCCTTCCCTGGTACATCAGCAGGGAGTGGTATTGAAAGTGGAACAGCAGGGACTCAAGCTGACAGCAGTATGGGACTCAAGTATCGCAGGCAATGACCAAACTGACTCTACCAAAATAATAGCCCCTATAAGGTTTTTTTTTTTTTTTTTTTTTTTTTTTTTTTTTTTTTTTTTTTGACAGGCAGAGTGGACAGCGAGAGAGACAGAGAGAAAGGTCTTCCTTTTTCCATTGGTTCACTCCCCAATGATCACTGCGGCTGGTGCACTGCGCTGATCTGAAGCCAGGAGCCAGGTGCTTCTCCTGGTCTCCAATGCGGGTGCAGGGCCCAAGCACTTGGGCCATCCTCCACTGCACTCCTGGGCCACAGCAGAGAGCTGGACTGGAAGAGGAGCAACCTGGACAGAATCCGGTGCCCTGACCAGGACTAGAACCCTGGGGTGCCAGCACCGCAGGCTGAAGATTAGCCTATTGTGCTGTGGCCCCGGCTTCTATAAGGGTTTTTAAAACCCAAATAAGTAAAGAATTTTTAGTTTTGACTTCTTGCTGTGTTTATAGTCAGATACTCGCATTGATAAACACAACTAAAGTTATTTCAAAACATGCTTTTTCTCCTTTGTTTTCTTACCCATTTTTGTGTGTTGTGTTATATTTCTCTCTCTCTCTCTCTCTCTCTCTCTCTCCCTCTCTCTCCTTTCTGTCCCTCTCTCTCTCTAACTCTCTCATCATTTCAATGGAGGCCATCAAGAGAAGTTAGCCTCTTTAACTCTGTAGAAGCATGGATTCTCAACAGCTCTCCCTCTCTTTCAACTCTTGCTATTAGCTGTTTTTCCTGTGTCCATATTTTCACTTATTGTTTATCAAATGCAAATCCAAAAATCCATCCCCATTTAGCATGGATCTCTAGTCATTTACACTGGGCTGTTGGCTCTTTGGTACCTGCCATCTTGCCAATCAAGCAATCCAGAAATTATTATATGACTTTAAATTTCAGAAGAGTACAAGTCCAGGCAACTCCATAATATGGCAAAGAGTCTCCTTAATGAAGAACTTATAAACATGAAAAAAGGAAAAGAAAATAAAAGGATCTCTTAAGAATAATCACATTTTGGGCCAGGTATTTTAGCATAGCTAATAAAGCCACTGCTTGAGACACCTGCATCCCATATGAGGGAGCTGGGGCTCCCGTCCCACCGGCACTTCTCCTTCCCATATGAGGGAGCTGGGGTCCCCCCTCCCACCACCACTTCTCCTTCCCATATGAGGGAGCTGGGGCTCCCATCCCACCACCACTTCTCCTTCCCATAAGAGGGAGCTGGGGTCCCCCCTCCCACCACCACTTCTCCTTCCCATGTGAGGGAGCTGGGGTCCCCCCTCCCACCGCCACTTCTCCTTCCCATGTGAGGGAGCTGGGGTCCCCCCTCCCACCACCACTTCTCCTTCCCATAAGAGGGAGCTGGGGTCCCCCCTCCCACCACCACTTCTCCTTCCCATATGAGGGAGCTGGGGTCCCCCCTCCCACCGCCACTTCTCCTTCCCATATGAGGGAGCTGGGGTTCCCCTCCAACCACCACTTCTCCTTCTCATATGAGGGAGCTGAGGCTCCCATCCCACCACCACTTCTCCTTCCCATATGAGGGAGCTGGGGTCCCCCCTCCCACCGCCACTTCTCCTTCCCATAAGAGGGAGCTGGGGTCCCCCCTCCCACCACCACTTCTCCTTCCCATAAGAGGGAGCTGGGGTCCCCCCTCCCACCACCACTTCTCCTTCCCATAAGAGGGAGCTGGGGTCCCCCCTCCCACCACCACTTCTCCTTCCCATAAGAGGGAGCTGGGGTCCCCCCTCCCACCACCACTTCTCCTTCCCATATGAGGGAGCTGGGGTCCCCCCTCCCACCACCACTTCTCCTTCCCATAAGAGGGAGCTGGGGTCCCCCCTCCCACCACCACTTCTCCTTCCCATAAGAGGGAGCTGGGGTCCCCCCTCCCACCACCACTTCTCCTTCCCATAAGAGGGAGCTGGGGTCCCCCCTCCCACCACCACTTCTCCTTCCCATAAGAGGGAGCTGGGGTCCCCCCTCCCACCACCACTTCTCCTTCCCATAAGAGGGAGCTGGGGTCCCCCCTCCCACCACCACTTCTCCTTCCCATATGAGGGAGCTGGGGCTCCCCTCCCACTGCCACTTCTCCTTCCCATCCAGCTTCCTGCACCCTGGGATGCAGCAGGTGATGGCTCAATTACTTGGGTTCCTACTATCCATGTGGTAAACCCAGATGGAGTCCAGACTCCTGACTTCTGCCTGGCCCATCGGCAGCTGTTGCAGGTGTTTGGGGAGTGAACCCGTAGAGCAAAGATCTCTCCCTGCCTATCTGTATGTTTCTGTCTGTCACTCTACATTCCAATAAAAGAGCATAGCAAAAATAATAATCATATTTATATCATAAAATGAGAATAATGATTATTATTTTTGAAGATTTATTTATTTATTTAAAAGTTAGAGTTACACAGAAAGTGAAGGAGAGGCAGAGAGAGAGAGAGAGAGAGAGAGAGAGAGGTCTTCCATCCACTGGTTCACTCCCCAATTGGCCACAACAGTTGGAGCTGTGCCAATCTGAAGCCAGGAGCCAGGAGCTTCTTCCAGGTCTCCCATGTGGGTGCAGGGGCCCAAGGACTTGGGTCATCTTCCACTGCTTTCTCAGGCTGTAGCAGAGAGCTGCATGGGAAGTGGAGCAGCCAGGACTTGAACCAGCACCCATATGGGATGCTGGCACTACAGGTAGTGGCTTTACTCGCTATGCCACAGCACGAACTCCTGTGATATTATTTATTAATTTTGGAGCCAAACTGTGTCTGCTACTATGACAAGCTCTTGAAGTAAATTCTCTTACTTCATCACATAGTTTTGTAACACACAGACTATTCGATCATTGTACAGAGAAATTAACCCTCAGAGTAGTAATGGCATTTACTCAAGATCACACTACACATTTTATAATTCCTGACTCACCATTTTCCATTGAGCAGTGTTTCTTCCTTTTAATTATCATAGCAAGCTGTTATACAATTTAATTTTTTTTTGTATCTTTGAGAAACAGAAATAAAGTGAGCTGCAATTTGCTGGTTCGCTCTGTAAGCACTCAGAATGGCTAGTGCAGGGCTGGCCCAAACACAGCAGCTGGTAACTCAATCCAGGTCTCACACAGGCTCGACTCAAGCCCCACCACAGGATCAGACACAGTCTTCAGAGAAGTAGTAAAAGGCAATCCTAAAATTTGTGTGAAGGCACAATAGATTTTAATAAAAAAAGCAGTTTTGAACACAAAGATCTAAGCTGGAGATATCACAACGACAGATTTCAAGACATTCCACAGAGCTAATGTAGCCAGAACGATGCGGCACTGTATAAAAGCAGACACACAGCACAAGGGAACAGAAGAGGAATTCTAGAAACAAATCCACGCGTATACAATCAACTTATCTTTGGCAAAGGTACCCACGAAGGACAGTTTCATTAATAAATGATGCTGGGAAAACAGCTATCCAGACACAGAAGACTGAAGCAATAAAGATTCCTCTCCCAAACAATAATCAACCAGAACAGATCAAAGATCTAAATACAAGACTTGAAACTGTGAAACTGCTGGAACGCTTAGGGAAAAGAACTCGAGACATTGGCATAGGCAGCAAAACAAAGCCAAACCAAAATAGTCAAAGGGGATTTCATCAAACTAAGAAGCTTCTGAATAGCAAAGAAAACAATCAACAGAACAAAGAGACAACTGACAGGACGGAAGAAAATACTTGCAAAATGACAAAAGATTCCTCTGGCAAAAGACTGATATCCGGAATCTATAAGGAACCCAAAAACCTCAACAACAAAGCAAAAAGTAATCCAAGCCTAGGTAATTACTCTGAGTTATATCCTATCTGAACTGCAGAAGTCCAGAGGAAACCAGAAAGTCCTAAAAGAGCCAGAGGTAGAGGGGAAAAACCACTATATGCCTGTATAGCAGTTAGGAAAACACCAAGAATTTCAGCTGCTTCTCTAGTCCTGACTCTGCTTTCGATCCAGCTTCCTGCTGCTGCTTACCCAAGGAGGCAGCAGGTGTGGCCTCAGAGACCTGGGTCTCTGCCCCAGCTTTGGGAGAAGCAGACTGAGTTCCAGGCTGCTGGCTTCAACTCCACCCAGCCCTGACGACATGTGGGAGTGAACCAGCAAATGGGAGATCTCTCTCCATCTCCATTTCTCTCTCTCTCTCTCTCTCTCTCTCTCTGCCTTTCAACAGAAATTAACATGAAAGGTGTGAAAAAAAAATAGAGGTCATGGAGCCAGTGCTGTGGTAGAATGGGTTAAGCATCCGCCTGCAGCACCAGCATCCCATATGGGCACCGGTTCGAGTCCCAGATGCCCCACTTCTGAACTAGCTCCCTGCTGATGGCCTGGGAAAGCAGTAGAAGATGGAAAAAGCGGTTGGGCCCCTGTACCCATGGGGAGACTCAGAAGAATCTCCTGGCTTCAGATCAGCTCAACACTGGCCATGGCTGCCATTTGGGGGAGTGAGTCAGTAGATGGAAGACCTGTCTCTCCCTCTCTCTGTCTGTGCCTCTCAAGTAAATGAATAAATCTTTATAAAAAAGAGGTTATGTGAGCCAAAAGAAAACAGAATTACATAATAAAAGTGAGGAAATAAAACCTATAACATACAAGGTAGATATTAATTCAGCATCAATAATCAAATTCATATATGAATAACCTGTATACCAATAAAAGAATGATGCTTGTTGACATGAATGAAACCCAAGAACAAATTACATGTTATCTGTTAGAAATACAATTTAACTCTAAAAGTTTGGATAGGTTAAGTAAAGGGATAGGAAACAACACACCATATTACCCATGGCCTAAAGACTGCAGGTGCAGCTGTGGTAACTTCACCAAAACCAGATTGTTAGGGCAATGAAAATTATCAAAGATGACATGCAGGGACGCTGCGTAATGACGATAGTCGGTTTTCACAGAGCACAACAATCCCGATTACACACCCAACAACGCAGCAATGGCTGAAAGGAGAGCAGGACAAGTGAGACCAAGCCGTGATTAGTTAGCTCCTTCAACCTCTCAGCACTTGTCAGTAACCTGGTCAGAAAATCAGTACGGTATGTCTGGTTTCAGTTCTGTACAATTTCATTCAGAAAACAAAAGCAGAGTCCACTGTCTGACTCACTGTAGACAGCCAAGATTAACCTCAAAATCAGGTAGACATTTTATGAAAGGAAAGTTGCAGAATACTGAGAAGCACAGCTGCCAAACTCCTCCATAAAAATGAGCAGATCAGAGGCAGCAAAGCATGAAAAGAACAAAACACTACCGCTAAATGCCGCATGCATGAGGGTTTCAAGTTTGGAAATTTGCTAAGTGCAAATCCCCGCATCATAGGCTAAGGAAGAAAGCAGTGTGATCGTTCAAGGATTAATGCACAGTATTAATTGATACCAGTTGAATTGGCAAATGGAAGCCTGAAATAGGCATATTCAGTTTACCCCCAAACAACCTGCTTTTCTTTGAGAAGATGCATTGTGCACTTGAGAATTAATCCATCTTCCACAAATGCAGCCTGGAATAATCTTTTGGAGAATGTCACTGATGGGCAGAGACGCAAAGAATCCACGATGGTGAGCCCGAATGTCAGGGACTGTAGAGTGCATGTGGCCATGAGAATTAAATGGCGTTTGGTGGAGGAAGACAGGGCACTGACCCATAGAGAGTCACTGTTCCTCTTTGGGGAGTCATCCGTAGTCTTCACTGTGATGGGGAACCCCACCTTCTCATGCTGGATTGGGGTAAAGGCAGCAGTCTCTCAGTGCCTTCACTCTGCTGTCATTCGGTCCATCCTGCAGACCAAAGAGAGGCCCCGGCATACAACAGGGAGCTCAGCAAGTGTTCCCCACCCTGGGGCAGCGTGGCTCCGTAGCCTGTTTCCTGTGTCATGGAACACAGGCAGCTGCAGGGTCCAGGAACAGGACTGGAAGCAGCCTAACAACACCAGGCGTGTCTCTCACTCACATGACAGGAACACGAGGAGCAGATGAGACCAAGGCAGGAGGGTGTCAGTCGCTCCTGGGGCAGCTCGTTGGCAGGCTCAGAGGCCCAGCTGCCCAATGCACCCTACTCAGTCTATCTTAGGACCTGGACTTTGCCGAATCCCTTTAGTGCCCAGTTGCCAGATCACACCTTCCTCTGCACCTCAGTGGCACCGACATTCAGAGAGGGAAACAGCATGGAAGGGGGTGGGCGATTTCCCTCCTTTGAGCCTCCGAGTCTTTGGCACACACCCACTGTTTGCAGGAAGTAACCCACTGTCCCTGCCCTCAGGGGAGGCCGGTGCAACGTTGGGACCAAGTCTCGGAGAGTAGAAACAGGTGGAGAATTTGATACTGGTTTGGAGATTAGCAGTCTATGCAACACTATCCCTAAGTTCTAAGGACAGGCATATGCACACATGTGCACACACACGGTGAGCCAGCTTCTCCCTGCACTTGTCCAGGTGACTCAGACCTATTTGGCTGCCTGCACAGGCCTGCTCACCGAGTGATTCCACGCAGCACTGGGGCCTGGGCTACATGCTGCCAGGCTTTCTCTTTACAGCAAAGCTGAATGTTACAAATGCCGCTTCTCAATTACTGCTTTTGTTTGTTTGCCAAGATTACTACTACAACGCAGGCTTTCCACAATGTGGGTTGGAGAGAAATTGATTCCACAAATATCATCCTTGAAATAAGGAACTAAGGCAGAGAACAATCACTTCCCTTGGCTGAAAATAACTGGTTATCGGCTCTGGGCATTGCAATGACCAAATAAAACGAGTTGTGTGAGATGACCAAACGTTCCACCTGACAATTCATCAGTCAAAGTGCAACACTTTAGAACTCAGGAGTCACGCTTTGTGCTAACAGTTTCCTTCCGGTGCAGGCATGGCGGTCACCCAGAGGCCAGTGCACAGTCTGTCTCCACCCTTTCCCCCGCTCCCAGGACTTGGAGCGTGTGCACACCCAGGGAGGAACAAGACAAGCGCCTCATCTCGGGGAGGGATTTTCACACTCAGAACTTTGTCTCCTAACGCCACAGGCTTTGTGAAATATTATTCTCTTTTCTGCTGGTGGTATAACTAAAGCTAATAATAATGAAATGGGAACATCTGAATTGTATTTGATATAAACCAGTCAGTCATTCTGAGATATTAAACATTGGTTCAGGAATGCTTTGACCATAATTTGACAGCTTTGGTTATGTCAGGGTTAATTTAAAGGAGACAATTCTACTGAAAGAGCAGTAAATTCCCTTCTTTATTTGCAGTCTGCTTTTCAGGAAACAGCCTGTCCTGTGCTTAGTTAAGATATCTCTGGAAGCTTCTAATAGCTTGGAGAAGGTCTTCTGCTCCCTTTGACCTTTAGAATTTGTATTTTCGAATAGTAAACGCTCTTCCATTCCGAGCAAGTCTCCGTATGTCAGTAACAACTTTCTCTCCTCGCAAGCCAGGACAAGGCTATTAACATTTTTCAAGAAAACTGTGGAGCAGTCATAAGAGATGCTTATGTTAATATGGACTGGTGCAGGCCCCTTTCTGTCATGAAATAATTACTGTTGCAAAATACCAGCAGGTGTTGAAAGGACAGCATTAATTTGTCCGAGTTGAATGACATCATTTTCAAAAGGCTTATTAGACGCTAATTAGATTTAGAACGGTGTGACTCCCCACACACTCCTGCCAGGAAGGGAGGAGTAACAGTGCGCTTGCTCTGACTGAGCCAACGGGGCCACAGCTTAATTTTCAAAGGTGACAGCTGATCAAATGAAATCAACATGGAGGGACCCAGATTCATGGGTGACAGAGTGAAGAGACTGAAGCTTTGCTTCTGTTCTCCGTGTTCTCAGCCATCAAGCACCCCGAGTGCACAGCGCACCCCCTGACTGGCTTCTGCAGCACAGAGCGTCTACCTGAGCGTGTCCCACAGGTGTGCGTCCAGGAACCTGAGATCAGTGTAGGCGTGTAAGGACCAACACATGAAATGCCTGCACTGAGGAACATTCTCAGAGCTCCTCAGCCTCGGTGCACAGCAACCCCTCATGGCATCTTCGTAAACTTGTGCAAGAAAGATGTTTCCCGGAAAGGCAACCTGTAGAAGTAAAATGGACACTTGGAGAAGCAATGATGTGAACAGCGCTTGTCTTGACTGTTGAGGAACAGTTTTGTTTTATACTATTTGTTGAACTCTACCTAACATAGAATTGAACAGATGTGTATAAAGTCATTTGAAAATAGATCTCAGTAAAAAATAAGAGTGGGAATAAGACAGGGAGGAGGCAGAGGGGTTGGGAGTATGGGTGGGAGGGTGGGCACAGAGGGAAGAATCACCATGTTCCTAAAGTTGTACTTATGAAATGCATGAAATCTGTATTCCTTAAATAAAAGGTTTATTTGGGGGAAAATAAACTAAAAATAAGAAAGGTGTTTCATTGATACAGCATTAGTTCATTTATTTTACTAAGTTTAATTTTTAAAACTGAATTATTAACACTTATATAGACTTAAACAAACAGAAATATTAGTAAGGACAGCATTAAGCAAAACTAATGATACTTTAACAATAGGCATAATTCTAACTCAACTTAAAAATTTAGGACTTCTGCCTATTTGACATCCTAACAAATACACTTACATTCAAAGCAAATGTAATGTAACAAACATGATGGCACAGTATGTTGTATTCAGAGCCAACTGAGAAGCTATTGCTACTACAACTAAAAACAAGTAGGCCAGCGCCACAGCTCACTTGGCTAATCCTCCGCCTGTGGCACTGGTACTCCGGGTTCTAGTCCTGGTTGGGGCGCCGGTTCTGTCCTGGTTGCTCCTCTTCCAGTCCAGCTCTCTGCTGTGGCCCAGGAGTGCAGTGGAGGATGGCACTAGTGCTTGGGCCCTGCACCCGCATGGGAGACCAGGAGGAAGCACCTGGCTCCTGGCTTCGGATCGGCTCAGCCCGCTGGGGGTTTGCGGGGTGAGACAACGAAAAAGAAGACCTTTTTTTCTGTCTCTCTCTCTCTCACTGTCTAACTCTGCCTGTCAAAACAAACAAACAAACAAAAAAACAAGTAAATAAGGTTCAGGAAGACACAGAAAGTCCACTGATTTGCTGTCCTTCACAAAGCTCTCTCTTCATTGCTCCAAGTGCACTGGGCAGAGTCTGGATGGGAGAATCCTCAGCACCGAGCAGAGTGGCTCTTGGGGAAGACCCTGGAGTGGTGCACCACCTCCTCCTTCAGCTTCCTTCTCCCCGCCCTCTGCCTCGTGTCTGCAGCGACACTGCCCCAGCCACTGGGGAGGAAAGTACTCTGTTCCCTCCGTGTTTCCCTCCTCATGGAAGCTGATAAGAAACCCACAACTTAGAAGACATCCCCGCACCCTGTGGTGGCAGTGTCTGAGCTGCGTGGTGGACGCGAGTCCAGCAGCTGGAACCCGGAGCTCAGAGGGTTGGGAGACGGACCTCCCAGCCTGCCCTGGTGGATTCTTTAATACCCGGCCTATGACCAACTGTACGCACGTCTATGAGGTTAAAGATCGCACCGAGGTAGAAACCTGGATGACGGAGATTTTGGCACCTGCCAATCCTGCTCCTGGAGCTACGGTCTTCTCTTGCCCCTCCTGGTCTACCACTGACGTGTGGGGGAGGCCCTGGGGAGAGCTCCTGGGGTCCCAGTACCCTGAGGTCCCTGCTCAGGAGTCAGCAGAGCCGCCACCCGCATCGGTCCAGTGGCCTCCTGTTCGCACTGTCCTGCTGCCCAGCTGCACCCACCCCCCACCGCCCTCTGCTCAGCTTCCCAGCACAGGGCTCATTTTGAAAGAACGGTTGCATGAATATGTTGTGTGCACAAAGCATGTAGTTTTAGGGGGGGAAATGTAGTTATAATTCTCCTGAGAAACCAATTATCATGCTACTTACTTAACTAAAGAGAGGGCGAGTTGAAAGTGATACCAACCTGTGACCACGCACACCATCTCTGCCAACCGTCCGGGGCCCTGGAGGAAGCACTCCCTAGGAAATGCCTGCAGCACAGGCAGCCCCACTGGGAAGGGCCCAGCACCCTGCTGTGTGCACAGGAGGTGCGGTGTGCAGTGACCGTGGCTGAGACAGGGCAGGCGGGGTCGTCCGCATCACGTGCTACCTGCCACGATCAGCAGCCGCCTCTGTAGGCAGCGGAACAATGAGCATCTGAGACATCCCAGCTCTCTGTCACAGGTCAGCCCCTGGCGGGAGCAGACGTGCAGGGGAGGGCTGGCAGACATGCTGTGAGAAGCAGTGAGGCAGGGGGCTTCCTGGCTGCGGAATGGAGGGACAGCAGCAGGAAGCAAAGGGACACAGCAAAGTCCCACCCTCTCCATTAGCGCGGAATGGAAGTCGCTGCCTGTTAGACCACCCATGTAGCCCTGCCTGAGGCACTGTGTCGTTTTAAAAACAAAGTTCTTTTGGTTGATGGCTTTATCGATTGATTGGTTCATTCATTCATTCAAAAACATGTAGTTAGCAGCTTCTGTGTTGGGCATTGCCTAAAATAGTCCCTAACAACAAGGCACCTGGCGGATGATTGGGGGGTGAGTCTGTAAACCACGCGAGATTGGACCACCTGCAGGGACAGGTCTGATTTATTTCCGGACACGTGGGCAGTGCGTGATCCCTATAACTCCCTTAAGGTGCCCCTGTGCGTGGTCCACCCGTGCCTGCGTGACCTTTTTGCTGATTGTTTCCCCTACTGCACATGTCCTTCAGAGGCTTCATAAGCCTGCACGCTTCCTCAATAAAGCGGTTCCTGCTTCGACAGAACTCAGGGGTGCTTGTGGTGTGTTCTTGACCCGTCGACCTTACCCTTCCCATTCACCTTGTTGGGGAGTGTCTGCACTGGCCCCAGCTGGTCAGGGGCCAGCCTCGGGCTTGAGACTCCAACACTTCTGTATCCAGGGTTTTGAGGTGGACCAAGGGGCTGTAAGATGAAGGGTGACATTTTCCAAAGAAACAGATTTCAATAAGTGTACCTTGAAAAATGAGCAATGATTCCACTTGAAAGGTAGTTGAGGGCCGGCGCTGTGGTGCAGCGGGTTAACACCCTGACCTGAAGCGCCGGCAACCCATATGGGTGCTGGTTTGAGACCTGGTTGCTCCACTTCCAATCCAGCTCTCTGCTATGGCCTGGGGAAGCAGTAGAAGATGGTCCAAACGCTTGGGCCCCTGCACCCATGTGGGAGACCTGGAAGAAGCTCCTGGCTCCTGGCTTTGGATCAGCTCAGCTCCGGCTGTTGCAGCCAATTGGGGAGTGAACCATCGGATGGAAGACCTCTCTTTCTCTCTCTCTCTCTCTCTCTCTCTCTCTCTCTCTCTCTCTCTCTCCCTGCCTCTCCTCTGTGTAACTCTGACTTTCAAATAAATAAATAAATCTTTAAAAAAAGAAAGATAGTTGAAATAGAAATAGAGCCCAGCTTTAGACCATGCCATGAAAGACCGTGGAGGATCAGACACGAATTCTCTCTCACTGTGGTTTAGTCTAACACAGTGATTGAGAGGCAAGAGCACGGAGCAGCTCCATCTCTGTCTCCAGTCAAAACAAAACATCAGATGACCGCTCTGACCCCCATGTCTGTCGCATGGACTTTGTCCCGTTAACTGCATGATCTCCGCAGGGGGCTGGTGAAGATCAATTCTGAAGACCGAGGAGAGCATCGAGCAGGTGAAAGGTGGTCCCGTGGCTCATGTCTTGACGACACAAGTCTCCATGCGCATGAGCGAAATGAGGGTGCAAAGTTTCCACAGAACCAACAGAAAATGATATGCTAATGAAGCAGATGCAGCCAAAACGTCTTATGTATTTTAACTTAATTTTCCAGTTCAATTTTTATATTAAAACGGACAAGGACCCCTACCAAGACAGCAGCTCAGCAGTTTGAAATTCTGTTTGAAATGTTTGGTGAACTGGCACCTCAGCTCCTGTGTTGATGTGGAAGCAGACTTGCAGTCACCCCTGCGGCACTCGTGCCACCAGGGCCCACAGGGAGACTTGGTCTCGGGCGTGCTGCTTCCGACACCGTCCCCAGCCATCCCAGGCCACAGGCAGGAGGGACTCCAACATGAACGTGGCTCCCGGCTCAGCGGTGGCCCTCGTCACCCTGTGTGGCTCCTGGCTCAGCAGCGACCATTGTCAGTCACCCTGTGTGGCTCCCAGCCCAGCAGTGACGCTCCTCACCCTGTGTGGCTCCTGGCTCAGCAGCGACCATTGTCAGTCACCCTGTGTGGCTCCCAGCCCAGCAGTGACGCTCCTCACCCTGTGTGGCTCCTGGCTCAGCAGCGACCATTGTCAGTCACCCTGCGCAGCTCCCTGCTTAGCAGTGATGTTCCCCACCCTGTGTAGCTCCTGGCTCAGCGGTGGTCATCATCACCCTGTGTAGCTCCTGGCTCAGCGGCGACATTCCTCAGCCTGTGTGGCTCCTGGCTTGGTGGTGGTCATCATCACCCTGTGCGGCTCCCGGCTCAGCAGTGAGGCTCCTCAGCCTGCGTGGCTCTGATGCCGCAGGATTCCGTGCGGACCCAGGTCTTCCAGGGTGAATTTCCACAGTCACGTCCGTGGCACACACCACGTCCTCACTCGAACGCTGGAGGAGTTGGTGGCGATGAAGCCCATCTACTCCAGTGCGTGAAAGAGCCTCCCGAGTGGCATTTTGCTGCCTGCAGTGTTGTGTTTTAGTTTTAATTTTTCTGTTTTTGTTTTTGGTGTGGCTTAGAAATTTTATTATTATTATTATTTAAATATATGTTTTATTTATTTGAAAGACAGAGTTACAGAGAGAGGTAGAGACAGAGAGAGGGATCTTTCATCCGCTGGTTCACTCCCCAATTGGCCTCAAAGGCCGGAGCTGCACCGATCTGAAGCCAGGAGCCAGGAGCCAGGAGCTTCCTCCAGGCCTCCCACATGGGTGCAGCGGCCCGAGCACGTGGGCCATCTTCTGCTGCTTTCCCAGACCATAGCAGAGGTGTTCAGAAGCTGAGCAGCCGGGACTTGAACCGGAGCCCATATGGGATGCTGGCATTTCAGACCAGGGCTTTAACCTGCTGCGCCACAGTGCCGGCACTGAAGTTTTATTATTATAATTGTTGGTCAGAGGCTTGTGGAAAAGCAGCCCTATGAGAATGGTGATGTACCCTAAGTGGTTCTACCTTTCTATCTTTTCTACTTCTCTATCTATATAGAGGATTGAAAGGTGCACAAAAGTTCAAAACATTCAAGCTCAGGTCACTCATCTCCCACAGGGAAGTACTGCTTGTGTCTGGATTTCTCTAGCTTGTGTCTACAACTAACCAAGTGGTTCCAAGTAGTGTGAGAAAAACATGAAACCTTTCAAACTCTGATATAACCACAACAAAACTCAACAACACTATCATATGTAAGATTTGCTGAAATAATTTTAAAGTTCATCTTTAGAATGATGTACTTGAACTTCACTTTTTAAGATTGTGAAGGCCAAAGCTGTGTACCTGTTGAACAGGTGACATGTGTCTGGTGTAACTATTCAGACACACACTACACACAGTCAGAGCACCCTGGGCAAAAAAAAAAAATCTCATTCATAATTTTTATATGGATTGTAAGTTGAAATGATAAAATTTAACATATTTGATTAAGGAAAATATATTCTAACAGTAATTTCATCTCTTTCTTTTTGCTTTTAAAAATATGACTCCTACAAAATTTGAAACTGCCTGTGTGGCTTAGATTATACAGTTATGGGCCAGCACTGGTCTAAGTGTTGATAGATAGAGTCAAACTTGATTCTTCAGCATGAAGTGCAAGCAACAGCCAGAAGGGAGCCAGGCCAGCTGAATGAAACAACACACCTGGAACCCACTCAAGTGCAGCTACGAGAACACCCTGTTTTAAGACACACGGATGCTGCACCACACATACCAACGAGCGGGATTCAGGCAAGTTACTAATTATTTAGAAAGGCACCCTTTCTATCTTTGTGTAATATTTTGCTTTACACTTCCTTAATCCATAATACGAATAGCAGAGAACAACATTGTGATGAATTAAAATACATGGATACCACCAGCTTTATGAAGAGTTGCCTTTAGAAAGGCAAGTAGGAAACCACAGACAAAATAAATTCCTGCACTGTTATAGAAAATACTATCACAAAAGAACTGTCCTCAGTATATGAGGCAATTAGTAAGTAAAGGTAATCAGGGCAATAAAAATGCTCGTAAGTTTCTATTGGAGTCCACAAGAGCATATTCAGTCCATAGAATAATTTAGAATGCATATGAAATCTGGAAATATGCATTTAAAATTATATAGATGTATAATTGAAGCATTATTAATAATAGAAAAGTAATGGAACTAACCCGAAAGTTTAATATTCTACTTACTATGAAATAGTGTATTATCATACGGTGAAATATTCTATAATTATGGAAAGTCACCATTGTAGAAAGTGTCGCAGTACTCGCGTGTGGTGAGTGTTCTGGGGTATTCTAACTGCCTGCACAAGGTCAGGTTTAAATTTTATTTCCATGCAAAGTTCCCAAGTGGGTGCACGTATATGTATGTTCCTTTTGTAAATGTTGGGAAATTAAACTGACTTGAAGAAAGAAGCCAGCACGCCCCTCTAGCTCTGGCTTGTTCCTCGGTGGCTGAGGCTCTCTTTCGTCGCTTTCAGTTCTCTTTAGTTTCACAGGTTGAAGTTCCCACCTTCTGCTGAACTCCAGCTATTTGCAGTCTTTATTTATGGGATGACTTTCTCGCTACCCCACTAGCAAGTTTGTTAGGTTCCACATTAACACAAGAGCACAACAACTTCTGTCTCACAATGCCTGTGTGAGAGTGGGAGAGTCCCTTAACCACTCTGTGCACTGATTTCTACAGCTTGTTAAGTGCTGATATGGACTTTCGTTTGTCCTTTTGGCATTTATTTTTGCATTTATATATCTTAAAATTTGACTTGTATCGTAAGACAATAACTTGGAATCATTAACCAGAATGTTCAAGCTTGTCATTGACCTCTTAAAGAACTTTGAGATGAGAAGTGGAACCACAAACCTGGAAGTCAAGTCAGGTTTATGACAGAGTCACATTGGAAAACGCATTTGTGTTTCAAAATAGATGCATGCTGTTCACTAATGTGCAGCAAGCAGGCGATAAGAACACCCGAGGGTCTCCCGTCAGAAGTGACAGCAGCGTCGATGATGGGCGTCCTATGTGCTAGGGACAGGGCAGGGACTGTGAGGAAAGTTTGATAAGGATGAAATCATCAACCCAATTTATGGTGTTGGAAAACTCAGGGAGCAAAGTCAGATCAAGCTGCAGGCACGCGCTTACAGGGCTATAATTAGAGGACAAGGGCTGCGTCTCGTTTTTGCCACATTCTTGTTGTCCTGTGTGGTGCACATCCCCTGATTTCTCAATTACTGGAGCAAAGAACGGCATGAAAGCCTGGAACCAAGCTGAACCATGCGGCGTTTTATAAAGAAAAAAGTTCTTAATGTGCTGCGTAAGAAGTGTTTTAGAGACAGGTTTCCTTAAAAGTTTCATTCATGCTAGACTGGACAAGTTATATGAAATATAAAGCTGTTAATAGTACTTCAATTTTATTTTCAATATTTCAATATTTATATTTCAGTTTTCTCAAAAGAAAAATCACTATTCCTTCTTTTCTTTTGCTGATTTCTCCACATCCGTCCACATTTATATTTTGATGAGATATCACACACATCCCTAGCAAGTATGTGTTTTGTCTCAGTTACCTAATCTAGAATGAATGGATCTGCTGCCAGGAGTCGCTGGGCTCAGGTCCATCGAATCCAACTCAGATCTGTACAAAAGGAGGACAGCGGTTTACTCACAAAGTGTGAAATCGCCTAATAATGTCTTTGAATGTTTAAATGTGGTGAAACTTCTAGGGTATTCTAATTGACTTCACAAGGTCAAGTTTAAAGTTTATTTAGGCAAAAGTTCAAGACAGTCACTGTATAACCGATAAAAACAAGATTCCTAGCAGAAATTCCCCTGCCCCCTCAAGCTTCAAAAATACACTGAAGCTCCAATTTCCACCCACGCTAGGCCATGCCCCCAACACTGAATCCCACAGCACGCAGCAGGGGAGGTGAGGCGGTCAGCTCCAAGCGCCCTGGGTAAACAGTGACTGTTCTGAAATGTTAGGAGCTCTGACCTGTTAGAGGAGGAAGGCACTCGGTGGAGGAGGTTGTCTAAATGCTTTACTACTGAAAGTTGTTTCTCCTTCAAAGTATAATCAATATAGGAAAGAAATTATGAAACTGGTCACTGCTTGCAAATAATGGATCAATTTTGATCAAAAATCAAATGCTACACCCAAAACATTTTTAACTATATACATCCAGTGTGGTGGAATGAGAAGGCCATGCCAAGGTGGCCACTGGCAAGCGAGTGTCAGTTACTCAGGCATGGCTTTGAAACCCACCTGGCAATGGAGCCTGCCTGGCAACAGGCTGTGATTGCTTGGGGCATAGACCGCCCCTTGACCAGATTGGCTGGTCTTGGCTATATAAGATGTGGTTCCAACTGTAATAAACGAGACTGCGGGCTGCTTGCCTCTAGCCTGCTTTCACCCGACTCCCGGGGTCTGTGTGGTGACTCCGAGCCTCTTGCCCCCACCACGCTGCTCCTCTCAGAAACGAATCCACTGCAACATTGTTGAGAAATCAACAGCAATAATCCAGTACCAAGGATACAATTTTTAACCATTTATTCATGAAGGAAAATGTCATTGTCGATGCAAAATGAACCCATGTGTGCTTATGTAACTTCCCCAGTGATATCTGCTGCCTTTCCCTGTTTTTTTTTTTTTTTTTCCAATTTTTAGAGCTGCCCCACTGGTCAAACCAAAATAGTTTGTACCATTCACTGAGCAAAACTTTTGAATTGACAGTTAAGCTAGCAGTGAGACGTTAGTCAAGAGCCTGTGTCCCATGCCAGGGTGCCTGTGTTCAAGACCCCATCCTGGCTCCTGACTTCAGCTCCCTGTCCAGCAGTTCCTGGGGGGCAGTGGCTTCCTGGCACTCACATGGGAAAGCTGGACTGAGTTGCATTCCCGGCTTTGGTCCCAGCTCAGCCCAACCACTGTGGTCACTCAGGGAGTGCAGCAGAAGGGTGGGAAGAATCACTGTGCTCCTAAATTTGTATACATGAAATGCATGAAGTTTGTGTACCTTAAATAAATTTTTTTAAAAAAGCGTATGAGAACTATCTCTCTCTGTGTGCCTCCATGTTGCTTAAATAATTAAACTGAAAACGTTTAAAATAATTCTGTCTGATTTTCTATTTGTCATTGTGTGCTGGTGAAGTAGAGGTTTATAGTAATTTGCACAATGGATTATATTTAGTGAGTGCTCAGTAAATGCTTCTCCCTGTCGTCTTAATAGAAATTTCAAAGGAATGGTATCAAAATTGAATGTGGAAAGTAAAAGGTTAAAATTCACCAAAAATAATCTTCAGCCTGAATAAAACCCAACCATTCTGTCTTATCCAAACTCCCGTCCCACTAAATAAATGTCTTTTGAGTCATAAATGATAAACATGTAACTATGTGTTATATAAATTCGGTTACATATTTTCAGCTTTAAAAAAAATTAATTTATTTATTTGTGAGAGAGAAAGAGAGATAGAGAGAGAGAGAGAGAGAGAGAGAGAGAGAGTACTTCCATAGCTATTTGACTCCCCAAATGTCCACAACAATCGGGGCTGGGTCAGGCTATAGCTGGGAGCCAGGAACCCCACTTGGGTGCTACAGTCCAGCTACTTCAGCCTTGTCACTTGCTTCCCAGACATTAGCAGAAAGCTAGAATCAGGAGCAAATCTGGAAGTCCTACATGAGATGCAGGTGCCCCAAGTGACGTCCTAACCACTAAGCAAACACCTGTGGAGCCACAGAAGTTTTAAGCAGCAGAGGTCACGCAAGGTGTAAAATACCCCTCAACTGTTTCTGTCTGACCTTTCCTCTAGGTTAGCCTGGGACTCTGGGTTTGTGGGGGTAGCACTCTTTCAGGAGTGAGGTTCACCTGGATATGGGTACAGGATGTGTGCCAGTCTCCACCACTGTGGGGCCATGATTCATCCTGTCTCATGTGTTGTTCTTTGGGGGTTAACCACGAGGTCCATCCCACATGATGGGGGTCGAGTTATTTAATTGTTTATTTCCATCTAACAGATCTATACGTATGCATGTTGTTCTTTGGCTGACTTAATCCAGATTAGAGTAACCTCGAATTAGTGCTATGCTTCAACACAGCACTTGTTATTTTGCAGCTGGAATTGTTTCAACTTTGCCACTGGGAGGTTTTTCTGCATGTCCAGAGCCTGCCTTTATCCTGATTGTGTATTGATCACTTCGCTCCCCAACAGTCAGAGATCTGGGGGGCACCATCATCTACACATTACTTAGTTTCAGTTGTGGAAGGATGGGCAGCTGATCAGTATCATGCACATGTGCTACCATAGGAAATCACTTCACTTCACCAAAGTGCAGTGTTTGTGCAGCCTCTGGACCCTAGCTCTTTTTCTCAGAAAATTCCCCTGAAAGCTACCCAGATCAGCTGCTCCTCCTCCTCTTCAGGGAGGGTGTGTCATACAACCACGATTCAAAAGTTAGTTGTCTTAATTTGCATTCCAACCTGTTTAATTTTCATATAGCAATGTCCACTCTGTGGTGCATGCCTGTGGACTTGACAAAGGCATACGATCCTCAGGACTGTACATGGCTGCACTAAAATATCAATGTGAAGACACAGAACAATATAGAATAAAAATCAAAGAAAAAATGGTCAAGAAATTTTCTATATTAGTTACAGATTCAAACAACTGACCAAGGAAGCTCCAATTTCCTGACCTGAATAAATAAAAAGAAAAGTATAACAATGAAATCTATTCAAATTGCTGAAATGCTAAGACAAAAAGAACCTTTAAATAAATATTTAAATAGGGAAAATCCCTATCCCTACCAAGATACCAGGATGTGAGTCCTACCAACTTCTTATCACAGGAGGTGAGGATTGGAAGGGTGAGAAGGTGATAGAACAACATCTGTAAAGCTGAAGAAGAGCCCAGCAGACCTCAATTCTATACCCAGCAAAAGTATCCTCCAAGTTAAGTAGAAACAAAGAAATAGACAAATGAAAAAACTACTCAAAGACTTGCTAATGTAAGTGGCCCAGTAAGAAGGGATTTGGATGGATAATTTCCACTAGTTTATCAAGCTGAAATTCACTGATCCTTTCTTTGGCTCTGTTACACCTAACAGTTCCATCAGTAATTTTTTATATTTCCTATGTTCCTTGCTGTGTTTTTGGTTTCTGGTGTTTGCATTTAGATATTTTTCATATGTTCTAACAAGCTGTTGGAATGATCTTCTGCCTGTCCCTTTCCTTTCCTGCACTGAATGTTCTTGCATTCACCTCCCCAGGCTAGCTCAACGTCCACACTACGTGCACATACACTTTGTCTCTTCAGACAGTGATTCTTGCCTTTTGGAATAAAGTGCATTTTGTTGTTGTTGAAAGATAAGCCAGCGAATGGCCTCTGGACACTACTTATCTGCATCTGTCTTTCTCCATGCTTGGGGACAAGCACGGCTTTCCTTCCAGTCATCAGCATGAGGATCTGCATGGGTGCAGACAGCAGTGCCCAGCCGCCCCTCCTCTGCCTCCATGCCAGCTGTGGCTCTGGTCATGGTGTGGCCACACCTGTCCCCAGGAACTTTTCCCTGCAGGCTCTGCCTCCCCCTCGATTTTGAGTGAGATCTGTGCTCTGTGACTTTATTTTCAGGTGGGATTGAGAAAAATGGCAAGTTTTTGCCACTTATTTCCTGTATTATAAATCTTGGAGTGATGCCCCAATCATCTTGAAATTCCCAATTCTTGCCGTTTGGATGTTTAAGCTCCCATCAGACTCTGCATGCCGTGGTGCTGAGGTTTAACCCCTCAGACTCAAGCCAGTGTCTCTGCATTTGCCGTGTTAGAAAAGACAAAAATTAAATCATGTGACTACAGGTGCTCCTGATTCGCAGCTGGCTCTCAGTCTCAGGGACAAGGCGGCACGTCGTCTGTAACTTGAGTGACTCCATCATCCAATGCGTTTGTCATGTGTTCAGCAATTTGTCTGTATCTTTGTCAATGACCAAGTTGGGTATTCATATCTAAATCCAGATAGTGAACTGTGTAATATTCATTTATCAAAGCTGGGAATTGAAGGTAAAGTAACACTTATCACATTTGTTCTAACTTCGAATCATAACCACAGTTGATGAAGGAATAGCTTAGATGATACAGCAAACCTGATGTCAAAATGTCTCCCCACAGGAATAAACTGAGTTACTTCTTTCACGTGCGTGTGCTTGTAATGTTTATATGAAAGCATTCTGACTCATCAAAATAGGGATTTTCTTCAGGTTCAAGGTGTTTGATGAAGGATATAAAGGAATCCCCACTTGTAAGGTGCAGGATAAAATGGGTGGTCCAAGGCACGAGTCTTGGTGTGCAGGGATCCTTGGGCATGTGGCAGGGACTCCCTTGGCTGCAGGCAGAAACAGTAGAGGTTTGGGGGGGCTTTCTGGGAACGGGGGTGGAGGGAGCTTTCTGAGAAATAGCACAGTGCAGCTAGGCCAGCTCGAGGGGGTCTGGTGCAGACAGGTGTGACTGTGAGGGCTGTGAGAAGTGCTGTGCCTAGCCCTCGCCCACAGGGGTATCACTGAATCCAGTTAGAGAACGGAGAGCTCTTTGTGCCAGGGTCTGTAGCAGCATGCGTGCACGCTCTGCTTTGCTCGGGGCCCAGGCCCTGGATAAGACCCTCTGTGCCTGCTGGCAGGAATGAGTGCTGTTTTCTTGTTGAGAGCCTGGGTGTCCAAGATTCCCACTACACTGGGTGAAGTGTGACCGACCTAGAACCTGGCAGGATGCCTCGTGTGGGCCAGGCTGGGGCAGCCATGACACAGCTGGGGACCAGCACCCAGTCCCTCTATGCAACCTGTCCCGACCAAGGTCCCCACACGTAGCCATTAGTGGGGGCTTGTCAAAGGCCACCAAGCTTCTTCCTAGGCACTGGCCACAGGGGTGGTGGGGTGAGGGCCAAGGCATCTGCCTCTGGCTGTGCGGAAGACGCTGGGGGACGCTGTGAGGCCAGGTGCAACCCTGTGCCATCCGAGGGTCATGTGGCTGGAGCAGGCCAGAGCAGTTACTTACGTTTCCTGCCTCTTTCTTCAGGTCTGTCAGCACCTCCCCTTGCTTGCCTTGTGGGAGCACAGAGTGGACAAACCGCTCCACGTCAGGGAAGAGCGCTGGCTTTGACCCCAGTGCCTGCAGGCCCCTGGGGCTCAGCTGCGGGGCTGAGCCAGGGCTCTTGAGCACTCAGGACTGCCCAAGCATCCGCCGTTTTCCTAGCAATGCCTGGCGGGGGGCCCTGACTTCCCCTTCTCAGGGCACTGGTTTATGTCTGTACAGGACCTTTCTCAGGGCCTGAAAGCCATTCCACCGAAATGTCACCTGTGGTGGGACTGGCCTGTGTCCCCTGGGCTGAGGCCAGCAAGCCCCAGCTGACACACGCAGCTGGCCGACCCACACCGCGCTGGCCCTTGCCGCCTGCACGTCTTCCTTCCATGAGCTGCGTGAGCTGCCACGTGCTGCTCCCAGCTTCCCCATCTCTGAGGGAGGCCTGCCTCCAATGCCTGCCCCCAAGCTGACTCTCTGCCCCGCTGCAGATGCTGTCAGTCAACGAAATGCACCTTTTCCATTGTGCATGTGTGGCTTGGTTTAGGGGAATTTGAGCTTCCTAATAATTTTGACCATAGTCTGTGAGAGAATCCTAGGTGGGGCCAGCAGTGTGGTGCAGCGGGTGAAACTGCCACCTGCCCCACCACCGTCCCCTGTGAGCACCAGTTCAAGTCGTGGCTGTCCCATCCTGGATCCAGCTCCCTGCTCATGTGCCTGGGACAGCACTGGGAGATGGTCCGAGTCCTTGGGCCCACCTCACCTATGAGGGAGACCCAGAGGGAGTTCCCGGCTTTTGGCTTCAGCCTGGCCCAGTGCCGGCTGTTGCTGCCATTTGGGGAGTGGACCAGTGGATGAAAGCTCTTTCCCTTTCATTCTGCAACTCGGCCTTTCAAGTAAGTAAGTAAATAGAAGTAGTTTTTAAAGTAAGAGTAATTGATGAGGAGTAGGAGAGAAAAAAGAGAAACCTGGGGGAAAGTTGGGAAAGGTCATGAGCTTTTCTGAGAAACTGCCAAGTCCGAAGGTTCTGCACAAGTGGCAGCTGAAGCATGGGCCCAGACTACAGGTCAGAGGTGGCCAGTGCCTGAGAGTGACCACAGCTGGGCGGCTGACACCAGGTCAGAACCCCAGCTCCCCAGCGCCTCCCTCCTGGCGTCTGGGCGTGTGAGCACATCCCGAGGCTCCACAGCCTGCTGGGATCTGGACCCAAAGTCAAGTTTACTTATATGCAGCCAAAGAATGTCACATTTGCATCTTGCATCAGCTGAAGATAGAGAGTTATTCACGCTTCCAGAGGAGATTGCACTGGCGAATTTCTAAGCCAAAGGGGAGAGAAACTTAAGGAGCAGGATTGCTCTCTCATTTTGATTGCTGGCCGTGCACTACGCCCTGCTACGTGCAGGGCGCTATGGTGGGTTTCGTGTGTACAGTGCAGATTAAGTGTGTGAGGCTCTTGCTTGGCTAGATGTCAGAATCAGCTGCATGAGACCCTGTACTTGCCTTGATCTCCGCTGCTTTAGAATAACGTTATCGACGCTCTCAATCATTGTCACTTTGTCTAACAGACCCGATAGCAGCTATCAGAAACGATTTCTGTGAAGCACAGAGAAGAAAAACCAGATTAAGTCATTGGGTACGTATAACAAGAGATTTGTTGGAGCTGAGGACAGGAATTTTGCAGCCAAGAACAGAGAGCGACGTGGTGATGACTACGTGCCCACGTGTTCCTCTTTGCTGCTTGGGACCCATGACTGGAGCGCAACGTAAGCATGTAGGATCCTTGGCTCTGGGAAAGCCTTGGGAATTGGCCCTGAAGTTGTTTGGGTTGAAATGAATGCGATGTTTGAGAAGTGCAGTTGGAGTTCCTCTGAGGCTCAGTTGCATGGGAACTGTCCCAGGTGACAGAGGGAAGTGTCGGCTGTGTGAGGAAGTGCCAGCGCTGTTTGAAGTCAGGATTCTCTACAAACAAACATAGGCGGAGCTCTGACTGAAGCCGCTGCTGGTCCTGGCACATGGGCAGGCATTCTGCAGAGCAGGAGTCGGGTCTGGAAGACGAGGGGAAGGAGAGTGGCACGCAGGTCTTCCCACCGCCCTGGAGGAAGGTGGCAGTGTTGGGAGTAGAGGAGCAGGAGCAGGTGGGTGTGGGTGTTAGCCAGCAGGAGGAGGAACTGCCGGAGTCCGATGCAGACACTCTTGCAGGGTACGCAGTGCCTGGGGAACGTCTGTAACCCCACGTACGAGTCTTCAGTGCCTGCACAGAGGAGAAGCTTCCCCTTAAGTCCTGGGGAGGCTGTGCCGATAGCTCTGAATCCGGGAGTGGCTTGATTGCGGTGATGTGTCGTCCACATTTCCATTTGCTCTCTCCTGTTTTAGGAGAAGATTGATAAGATTCTCTGCTAACAGATTTCACTGGATCCTGATCAGATGAGGCCTTGGTGCTGACCTCACCCACCCAGCTGCATTCACGTCAGACTGCTCCTGCTCTTGTCTTTTTCATAGTTGACACACATTTGCTGAGAATTCCACTGGAGTCTCCCACGTGAGTGGCAGGAGCTCACGTACTTGAGCTATCATCTGCTGCTTCCCAGGTGCACATTAGCAGGCAGCTGGACCTGACGTGGGGGGCCAGGGACATGAACAGGCACTTGCATATGAGATGCAGGAAAATGATTTCACGGCTGCCCCCACGCCTGCCCAGTGAAGCCCACCCACAGTTCCCTGCTGGGGGCCCTGCTGGCCATGGCAGCCTGCGTGGACGCCCCCTCAGCCTGGACAGTGCCTTCCTGCTGCACCAGCCTCTCGAGCTTTGCACCAGCTCCCGCTCTCGAGTCAAGCGAGAGTTTCCAGCTCATGCCCCGCCTGAGGAGCCCTGTGCCGGTCCCTGTCAGTGTCACAGAACCTGCAGAGTAGAGCTGATAGTTGGAAAGGCAGTGACCTCACCTCTGGGTAGATGGGAGAACTGCAACATGGGCTTGAGAGGATGGAGAAAGGACAAGTCGTAGTGCAAGAACAGCAAGGCTCCGGGGCTGGCACTGTGGCGTAGAAGGTAAAGTTGCAGCCTATGGTGCTGGCATCCCATATGGGCACTGGTTCAAGTCCCAGCTGCTCCACTTTGTGTCCAGCACTCTGCTATGGCCTAGAAAAGCAGATGGCCCCCGCCCTTGGTCCCCTGCACCCACATGGGAGACCTGGAAGAAACTCCTGGCTCCTGGTTTCGGATTGGCACAGCTCTGGCCATTGCCGCCATTTGGGGAGTGAACCAGTTAATAGAAGACCAATCTCTCTGTCTCTCTGTCTGTCTCTCTCTCTCTGCCTCTGTCTCTCTGGAATTTTGCCTTTCAAATAAATGAATAAATCTTTAAAAAGCCAGCAAGGATTCAATCTCAAAAGGGAAATGCAAAAATCAGTGCATATAAGAGCTTAGGGATACAGACAAATGCGCACAAACAATCAAATACAATAAACAGAAAGTTGTGTTTTACCAAACCAATAACGCAATTTCAGGGCGAATTCAAATCTGTAAAACGCAGGCAATGCTTTGTCCTGGGCCAGTGATGAGATTAATAATCATATATATGGCAATTCTCAATTTAGGCATTGAAAGTGGGAAACTATTTACAGCAATTAGAAGTATTTTCACGTGGAGTTAATGACATTTATCGGTTCCTCCTGCCTTGCCAGTTCTGAGTCTATATGCTTTACACTTACTCATTTCTGCCTCCAAGTCACTGTGTCCTCCCTGTCACTCTGTTTACAATGAGGACACACACAGAGGAATGAGCCAGTCCTGGGGCTACTGAGCCAGTGGCAGGGTGTGTCAGGTCCCTTAACCACTGACCTCAGCTGTTTAATCTCATTGTTATGTGAAAGTGTAGGGAGAGTGAGCAAGAAGCTCTTAGGCTCAGCTAACCCTGTGGCCTTCAACTAAGCAAACAGGTACCAGGTGCTTATCCTCATCCCTGAGAGGCAAACTACAGAATCAACAGATTCAGGACAAATCTCGGACATATTCAAAGTCTGTGGGAGCACTAACAGATTTATGTTAGATAGTCAGAAATGGGAAGAAAAGTGATAGGAACCAAAAATTCAGGTTTAAAAATTACAATTTTACTTAATTAAAAATTAAAGAAGCAGTAATATCAGGAAGAAGCCCCTGTGAAAACTGTGCTGAGAGAGAGAGAGAGAGAGAGAAGGAAAGGGAGAGACTGGGAGACAGAGAGAGAGAGGACACAGAGAGAGGGAGAGAGAGAGAGAGACCTACTGACTAGGGAATAAAAATTCGAATGGCTCATTTGCTAATGGGTTGATTCCATGCATAGAAATTCTTGTCCCCAAGGAGCTACTAGAAATTTTAAGTTGATTTTTAAGAACATGAAATGTAAGTTCAATACACAAAAAACAATTTTATTTTATTTACTTGCAAAAAGCTTTGAAAATGAAAATAAAATAAAACAATAACATTTACATAAGCCACAAGGCATGAAATATGAATAAAATAAATATATAGATTTGCTTACTGAAAACAAAACAGCTGAGAGATTGGAAATGAGTGAGGCGTCTTTAACCATAGATAACACAGTCGTGTGTGTGTGTGGGGAGAGCTGGAGGATTGCTAGTGCAGAAATGCTCAAAGCTGTATGATCGACCGGAGCTCAGTATGAACAATCGACATCCATGACAAATGGACGTCTCCATGACAAAGACAACTGGAGATTCCACTGTCATGACTATGAGGAGGCGAGCACAGAGTGACTCTACAGGGAGAATGCACGGCACGAGGGATGCTTGCTGAGGACATTTGTCCTCATGGCCGCTCCCTATGTGTGCTATGTGTGTGCCTATGTGATACATATATGTGTGTTGTGCATGTATGTGCACATGTGTGTGTGAATGTGGGTATGTACGTCTGTGAATGTACGTGTGTGTGCGTGTGTGTGTGTGCGCGCAAGTATGTTGAACTCGGCCTGAACATACACTCCAGGCATAACCAGCGTAAATGTCTTAAGACTTCAGTACAAAACCCTCACTGACCCAGAAATATGGAGGTAGTATCCGGTGAGCCAAGATGAAAAGGCACGGACACATCACTGCTCACCTGCTGTGCACCACGGCCAGCAGAACCGAGCATTTCGATCTGACATCTTTGTGTAACATTAACTTTGCAAGTTACCTGCAATCCACGTACTCTTCCCTCACACTCCCCTTTGCTAGTCTCAGAATATCTTCTCAACACAAATCACTTCTCAGACAGGGAAATTGTACTTTGAGTGTTAGGATGCACACACAATTCTGCCATATTCATCAAAATGGCTCTGAAGTGTTTGATTGTCAGCTGAAAATGGAAGACAGCCACACTGGTTTGAGGAGTGTTGCTGTCTTCAGAAATCTTTCTGTAAATCACTCTTGAGAAGTTCTCCTTTTTAGGATTTATCAAGGTTTTCAAGAAACTGTTCAAAAACTTGGACGTAAGCTGACAGACTAGAGTTCTTAAGATCTCTGGTTCTGTTTGATAACAGATTCAGCTTCATTCTCTCCTTCCTCTTCGTTGGTGGAAACAGCATCCAGTTCATGGCAAAAGGAGCTCATGGTTGGGACGGCAAATGGATCAAATATACCCACTTATTGTAAAGTAATGGGCACAGAAATGGGACCTGGTTAGGATGCACACTGAAAAGGCTGTTCAGTGACTGACTGATTCCTTTGCTAACAGTGATATCCAGCCATGGAAGACAGTACTGCAGCATGGTCTCCCGCTCCAGCTAGGGCCCGCATTTGTCGTTTTTGGTGTTATTCTGATGGCTGCCTACCATTTTCTTCAAATACTCCCAATGCTGAAGTGAGCTGTGACACTTCTGGAAGCCTTTTGAAGTTCACGTGACTGCTTCAAGATCGAGAGCTAAAATCTTATCCCAGCTTTCTTTATTTTCATATCTTGACCAAGCAAGGCATATTCTTCAAAGCATTTTGTAATTATGTTTATGGATCCTCTGACAAAAAAGGTGAATGTTTTCACTTAGGTGAGCTTTCTTCTTAACATTTTGGCTGTCCTTAACAAGACTCAAACACTCAACTATTCCAGAACATACTACAGAGGAAAATTTCCTAATCAATTCATTGCAGACCCATCAATGAACGCCTCTCCTCCCAGAATACACCCAGAGACGATGCTTAAATCCGCAGTCCTCCTCCCGTGCTCGGTCAGTGATGAGCACGGCCATGGCCACGACGGCCCAGGTCCTGGAACAATTGTCGGTGGAACCACAGCATCTCCTCACATCGTCTTGCTCTGTCGTGTCAACGTCCAACACCAGCTCTTTAACCTGAGCTTGGAAAGCTCCCAACTTCATCCTTGTAGACGTGTACCGGGAGAACATTTTGTTCCAATATCTATTCTTGGACCCCTCCTCCTGAGACCCTGGGACCATCTCTGATGGGACCACCTCTGGGGGGACTCCTAGGAGCTGTTGTTCAGGATAGAAACAAAACCTTTATACTAAGCGGCAGAGCACCTGCCTCCCTTAAAGGGAACATTGCCCACCGTGAGCTTTGTGGTCGAGCTGTGCACACAGGATAGGCATGTGGGGTCTGGTGAACACCCAGAGGTCTCTGCCACCTTGGCACAGAGCACGGTGTCACTGTGACCAGGTGCACACTCAGCACCCAGTCCGCGTAGGGTTGGAAAGCTGTTGGTGGGAGCACAGTCCCCTCCCTGAGGTCCTTGCTGCAGGAGCACTTTGAGGGCGCCCTCTGGAATCTGGGCAAGGAGGCCCTTGCTCTCCTCCTTCTCGGGAAAAGCGTCCCTCCAGAGTGAGCCATGACTCGCAGATGCCTCAGTGCTGGTAGTCTAGCCAAGGGCAGAGGGGCGGCTGCTGAATTCCCTGCCCAGTTCGTCGGGGCTGTGCAGTAAAAGCACTCTAAAAGAGGCTTCAATAAGAAAGTGCACAATTTATTTAATGTCAAGCCTTTCTCAGTTTGTCCAAACGTACTTATGGAAGAATAATTCTGTTATATATTTAGTACACACTATAGAGTAAACCATTAAAATAAATATTTTATTGGACTATATTGCACTGGTTAAGAATGTAAATTTTGAAGCAAATAGATTTGGGTTTATGTTCTCACACTCTGATATAATTGAGCTTTGTAACTGTGGAAACTCAGTAAATCTTCACAGTCTTTCTTCTCCCTTTTTTAAAAATTAAGATTAATAGGACTCATTTGTGAAGTAAATGATGTAAGTATGTAAAGCTTTTAACACCATTTTTGGCAGGAGCATTGCTCAATATGTTATCTCTCATTGTGTGTAAAATCTGAGGGCCTCTCCAACACTGTAATTTTAAAATA